>NC_060255.1:82473745-83834666 GCF_921293095.1 Ischnura elegans | reverse complement strand
AGAGAAGGAGGGGTTTGCGAGGGGAGGGGGAGAGTAGCATCTAACCCATCCTCCTCTCCCGTTCCCACGTGCGGACTCCCCCCACCCTCTTTCGCGTCGCCGTCTGCGCATGTCCGCTTATCCAGGGGAGTAGCGGAGAGATGTATTCCGCGCGGAGGGGATAGGCAGCCGAAGTGAGTCAGTCAGTCGGTGCGAGTTGCGCCGAATCGGCAGCCGTGGTGGTCGTGTCACCCCGTGCCTCTCCGGCCCGTGCTTGCCGTGTGTGTGACCATAACGTGTGCTCTGTGTGTGTCTGTGCTTCTCTCTGCGTGCCAGTAAGGCCACGCGTCCAGCGTGTGCTGGGGTGAGGACCATACCAGGAGCGGGACCCGGAGGGGAAGAGTGTAGTTTGGGGAATGGTATCCTCGATGTAGGAGGGAGGGGTTTACTGTGCTAGTGTGGTACAGCTTTGGAGTGGGGTTAAGGGGGGTCCGCTTTACGTTTTCGAGGGGGGCATTAACGGCCAGGGGTGAGGGCGGCCCAGGGTTTTTCGGAGGGAGGATTTTCGGCTGGGGGGGGGTCTGGTGGTAGGATACAGTGCGTCCCTTTTTCCCTCCCTGCCGTTTCCCAACCCTCTCTCTCTGCGCAACACGGGGTGAAGGTTTCCTCCCCCCGTCCCAGGTCCGTTTCCTCCCCCCTCAGCATCACCAACCTCCCTGAGTTCCCCTCTAGCCCTAACCTCTTTACCCCTCCGCCCCTGTAGTTTTGCCACAAGGGAGATAGAACGAAGGCGAGATCCAGGAGATCAATGTGACGGGGTCGGCTGTTGGAAGATTCGGTCCGAGTTTGTTCCCCTTGCTTTTTTTTATAGAACTGTTACCAACTCCAGTGTGGGACTCTAGTTCAGAACTCGGGTCAAAATTCGTCCCATTCTCTCTCGCGCCCCTTCTTCCTGTTGTGCGTGACGTGTTGCTCCTCTTCCGTTAAGCACGTGACGCTCGAGGCACGCGTCTGAAAGGTGTCTGATGACACCTTAGGGAATGCAGTCATCCGTGTTTTAGTTACCATATCACTCGCAGCTTCTCTACGGAGCCAATTCATCTTCGGGCCAAAGTTTATCCGTTTCTCAAAAAAAAAACCTTTTTTCATTTTTGAGTTCCCTGTTGCTGTTTGGAGGTGAAGCACGTGAAAACTCTACTCTCGTTTTTAGATGTTTCTTAACTGCTAGGTATGCAGCCTTTCGTGTGATAGCTCCCAACCGTTCGTTCCAAACTCATCATCTAGCCAAAGTTTATCCTTTGCTCTCACTCCCCTCCTTGCAGTTCTGCATGCCGTGTTGCTGCCTGGCCGAGTGGAACGTGATACCATTAGGCATGCGTGTAAGGGGTGTTTGGACATTTAAGGGATACAGTTTTTTGTGCTATAGTCACCATATATCTTCTAATTCTCCCTTGCAATCTCGTTCATAGCTCGTGTTCGGATAAAAGTTAGCCCTTATCTCCCAAACCTCTTTCTTACTGTTCCAATTACTCCTGAGGTAGATGAAACTCAAGCCCTAAGGGTTTGCTGGAACAAAGGGGGTGCTATAATTCGTGTGTGATGTGCGAAGGAAAGCCCTCGTAATATTTTCCTCAACTTCATCCCCAGTTTTCCGTTCAGCCTTTCGTTGATGTTTCTGTCGGGATATTTTCAACGCCATTCCCCCAGGATTCCTCCCCGATTGTGTTTGTGAGTATTGAGTGTGGATTTTTCAAATATAATCTTACGGACGAAGCTTAGAAGTGTGGCCGGTGTCTGGGGCGTATTCTCCCGACGCTGCGTCCGTTTCAAGCCCCGTGCTTCAGGATTGCGGCTCGTCAGTGGACGCGAAAGAGACGACGCTCCACCGCCGATTTTTCTCCGTGCGTCGCCGCTCCGCGTGTTCTTTTGAGAGCGTCGTTCCCCTGTGGTCGGCCGACGCGGAAAGGTAAGCCCCTTGTTTTTTATTCATGCGTCCCATACGCGGCTTTCTGTCTCCCCCTTTTTCTTTTGGCATCTCTTTCGGGATTGATCCCACTTTCAATGATGGAAGTTGCATCATTTTTTGGACGATTCGACTCACGAAATTCCTCGTTAACTTGTTACTTTGCGAGCTCCTTTAAACACCATGAAAAATTATAATGTGCCGTTTTGGAAGAAACACTTGCAATTTTCCATAATTATAAACTTCATAATTATAGGTACAAAATAGTTTTAGCTAATACTAATAGGGATATTTCTAGGAACTGTTTTGTGCCTTGAAGGTGATGTGGTGACATCGAAACCTAGCTCGGGAATAAAAGTTTATAACTGTGGGAATTTTCAAGTGTGTCTTTAAATATGGAAAAATTCTACTCCATTGCGCTTAGTTCTTCTGATTTTATATTATATACCGATTATTCCTCTTTTTCGAATCATGGAATTGTTCACACGTTTCCCCTTGCCACATTTCATAAACTAATCTGATATGATAAACAGTAAATAGTGTGTATATAGCCTTAAACTGATGGAAGCGTAACATATTTTCGCAAAAACTGGCAATTTTTCTCGAACGAGTTTCATTACTCCCTTTTTGATGCTTATTGTAATCATTGTCACGTCATCAGTTGACGATATTCATATTTATATGAATAGAGACAAGAGGTTAATAATCCACCAAAATCGCTTTATTAATAAGAAGCCGCATGTACTGCCGTCTTTACGTTTAACTGTTTGTATATTGTTGATCCCAATCCATTACGTTTGCTCAGTTTCATTTAGATAACTTAAGAGAATACCGTTTACTTGATTAGTAATCCATCGCTGCGTACTTTAAGAATTTGCATAGAAAAATGTGGAACTGAGGGTGTAACTTCCGGTTCCCGATGTATTTCTAGTGTTTTCCGTAAAACATCCGTTCGATCATTGTACTTGTCCCATCAAATTCCGTTTGAAACTAACCTTCGTCTCACGCATAATTCTTAGATATTAATATTTACCGTTCACATCTTCAGCATCTGTTGATATATCGAGCACTGGGTCTCCTGGAATCTTATTCTTGCCTGTCATGCTGATGGCCCAAGTCTCGGGCCTACAGGTGAATTCCATGGAATGAAAATAGGTCTAATTTAGGAGAGTTTATATTTTATTACAGTTAATCACAAAAACACTCGATAAGCAATCATAAATTCAAATGAAATCCTCTGAGCGAAGGTTACGGTGTAGTCTTACAAAATGCAGTGAATTTTTCTCGGGTTTCCCGAGAAAACTTCACTGCAATTGTTCGCCGGGAAAAAAAAACAAAAATTATCTTACAAAATGAACTCTGCAATTCAAAGAGGAGAACATCCTGCGATTGAAGGTTATGTTGGATTGTATCCATTCAAGGTTCACTCATGCGAATAGAAGCCGCCATGCAGTATGAATTTTTTTACTCATACTGGGTTCATTCTTCCACTATCCTCTCTTTCAGGGAAAAACGAGCCTTTTCACCTCTTGAGGAAGAGTCTTATCTTTCATAAGCTCCGTTTGAGCCAGGTGAACAGAACCGTTTCCTCCTCCAAATATTTTTTTCTATATTCTTGGAAATATCATCGTCGGCTTAAAAATAATCTGTTGAAGATCCATTGCACCGCGTGTCCTGATAGTAACGTTGGTGTAGCGGTATGTATTTGGAAGGTAACAGGCAGCTTGCTCTTAAGCGAATCTCATTATTGACTTCCTTGAATGTAATTGCTTATTTATGTCCTTATATTTCTTTGAATTTTATCGGTGATTAACATATCCAAACCAGGAAACGTTCCTATTTTTTTCTTGAACGGAACAGTTGTCATAGGCAGGTGCAGTCCTTTTTCCATAACTGCCCTCAAATTGATGCCGGCAGGTGCATTTGATATTTATTCCATAATTACTATTTATAAATTTCAGTGCTATTGTTGAGAATTTCTTCCCATTTCAATGGCTTCATACTACGCGTATCCCCAGTTCCAATTTTCAACGTCCTTATCTGAATTTCAGTATCCGGGATAAAACTCATTAAAAGTGCAGTAATGAATTGAGGTGTATTTCAAGTACGTCAACTATTTTTTATCATCTACCCAAATCAAATAGTGCTAGTTCAAGTTTATATTTGTCGCGTGCCTAATGTGAACCGTACTAATTACGCTACGATGTTAAAACCTCGGCTGGTCTATGAAAAACTTGTGAAACTCGATAGTTTCGATTTTAATTTTGCTTCAGCCGTTTCAATAAGTGGTGTCTGTATTCCCTAATTACCGTCTCTCTCCTCCACTGCTCTGTTCTTTTACCTCGTATCTGTTATTAACTGTATGTACCCTAAAGTTTATGAATAATATTTTAACTAGACCGGACGATGATAAGTTAATTTTTGCTACTCATGGTGTCTATTTTTGGTAAAGGCATGCATTCGGTTGAAGTTAGTCTTAATGGAATATTATGCGAATTTCACCGGTCTGTCCTCCTCCCTCATTCGACCTTCCTTTTTGATACCAAAGAAGGCCTATTCCCTTTCATACTGCATGTTAATCGTATTCCTTCCCTCCCCGTTCCTTGCTTTCCTTATATCCTTTCAACACCAACACCTTTCTTTATAACCTCTCCCCCTGTAGTAATCGCTCCATGCAAATCCCCTGCCTCCTCCATATTTTCTTTTGAAGTCTACTGTCATCACCCACCATGTTTAGCACTTTCTCTATCCTTTTATTTTCTGTAAATTTTATCTTTTCCATTCTCCTCGGCACCAACATCAATAACGCCTCTTTAGTATTTTCTCTTCCTCTTTCCTCAATGTTCACGTTTCCTCTTACTACTGTGATACCCTCGATCAACTAATTGGAATGGTGAACAAAACTGCTCTGTTTTACTATATTTTTGAACAGCTGATCAAACTAATCTCTCCTCAAATGGTGGAATTCTTTGAGTCTACTGATTTCTCGTTTGCTCTGATTTTTTTTTTTTTTTTTTTTACGCCTTGGGGTTCCTTCGCTGGAATCCAACGCGTGGTACGCGTCAGCCACAATGGTTTTTTCATCTCGACGCCAAGTCTCACTCGAGTTCAAGAGTGTTAAGTGGAACGAGCAGGTGTTGCGGTCGAAAGTCTTATATTAATTTCACTGTAAACTGGAACTGCTGTATTAAGTGACGCATGAATGAGTTTCTACGTGTTACTCATCGTAAGCGTCAATAAAGGCTTAGGTAAAGTTTTCAATGCGGAAAGTTCGTGAAATAAGCTATACTCGATTCAATTTCTGTCCTGGTCATTATTTTACGACGATAAGTTACCTAACAGGATTCAAAGGCAGTATTCAAGTACTTCGTTGACAATAAAATGGTGGCAAATGATATAGCTGTATATAATCCACAAAACTATGTATTGAAACTATAATTCCCCGGTGAAGTAGTTGAAGTGTAGGCATTCTCGATAACAAGTCGTGTTCACTCCAAATATTTGGCAAAAATGCGTTACAGCTGTATTTGAGTGAAAGTAACGATTACAATCAGGAAGCAATGAATAGATTACAAGTTAGGTATTCAATCTTTGTAAGTCTTCGTAATTCATGATCGTTGAATTTTCCATAAGCGAAGAAAAACTGTTATTTGTCGTCGACCTAATGCCAATTGACAGGAGATCATTGTTAATGTCCGCCCCCTAATGCATGCAAGTCTCCGACTCGTCCGTTCTAATGTTTTGAATTACATAGTTTTAGACATATGTAATATGTTGAACTAAAGTGGACAAAACGTCTGAGGCAATTTGACGAATCGATTAATATTTACATATTTATAAGTTAAAAAGTAAAAAAAAAATCTTGTATCCATTCACATTGAATGCTGATTGATGTAGATACCTTTTAGAATAATAAGTTTGAATAAATAAAGTTTAGTAGTAGTGAAGTGGTAACATTTAAACCTTGGTTGAATTATTAGTCGTTTCAGGCGTGATTTAATAGAAGTTTCCTTTACTTTTGATTGCCTTGGTTGAATAATAAGTTATTTATGCGAAAAATTTCCACTCCGTTACGAAAGTCCTCGGATTTTTCGAGATCTTTTTATTTTGAGCATCATCGAAGCTAATCCTTATGCGATTCGTTAAGTTATATATTCCAAAACGTAATGATTATTCGCAAAAATTACGAAAAAGGGGTTCTTTACCGGTAGCTCCGTTTTAAGTCTCCCATCGTATCTGGTCACAATGGCTTTTATTGTATTGGCCATAGGTCTCACTCTAGCTCGAAAATGTTAAGTGGGACGGGCAGGTGTTGCGCAAGGCACGCGTCGCCTCTTGTCCTAGTAGCCGCTGACCTCTCGGCGAAAAAGGCAATCGAAGACAAGAGGTGAAAGTGATCTTTGGGGGATGGGGCCGGGTGGCTGCTGCCCGCCGCGGGGCGGCCTCGTCAGCATCGGAAGAAACTTCGCATCTCCACCTCGGAGGAGGCACGCGAGTGGTCATATATGAGGCTATCATGTCGGCAGGATGATTTATCGCGAGCGACCAAGTTCCTTCAAGGACGTTCCTTCGCAACTGAGCTATTCAAAACAATTACTTTTAGCATATTTTGTAAAATTATTTTTGCCTCCATGGATCAGTGATGGAAGCATCCATCGTTTCTATCCTTGATGGACCGCGAGGGCCTAACACCTAGTACCATGAGCCTCGGTATAATTGTCATGAGAATTAAAGAACCTGGATAGCGTAGTGGTCTGCGCAGTGGCCCGGAAGGCCAAAGGAATATTACGGAGGGAATTAATCAATGAAACAGCAAGTGAATTGAAATAAAAGCAGTTCTTACGGGCGGCAGTTAGTGGAACCACTACACAATGAAGTAATACTGTAACCTTCTAAGTTTCACAGCTATAAGTTTTGTTGTTCCAATCCGGGTTTCTCCTGATACGGCATCATCGGTTACACTTCTCTATATAATAGCATACCATTGGTTTGCTTACTAATGCGAACCCTTGGTAGATACATTAGGTAGCTATTATATTTAGGGAAAATACATATATGTTGTTTCATTTCATTTGTGGAATGAAGCTATTCGGTATCTGTGTATGTACACGGTGGTATTGAATAATAGACTTTCAAAAACATTTTTACTGTGCAAAAGTTAAAAATGTAAAGCTACTTTAATCAGGTCATATTATAGCTGGTAAATAGTTATTCATGACCACTTTTCATAATGGGAATTCTCTAAGTCTTCATAGAAATGAGATATTCTTTATATTAGTATCAAACGGTAAAGAAATAGTGAAGACCGCGTCCTGCCTAGCGAAAAATATTTTTGGCTGCTTAAGGGGGTTCCACCGTGTCTGACCTACTCATCTTGGATTCTATTCGCTTATTTTATTCTAATTAGTCAAGCTTTCGTGTATAACACCCGTAGAAGTTTCAAACCAAGAAAGTGCGTATCTAATGTGGTTAACGTAATGGACGGACTTAAATTTTTAACTTCCGTCCTTCAAGCTTAGCCCACTGTATTGATATTTTATGTGAAAGCGTGATTTAAAAATGACATCATTAGAAATCCATTAGAGCACCTAAACGAACCATAGCTTAATACTACGTATGTATGAACGCATGCTCTGTCTACTTTTCCTCTGACTCTTCTATTGTGTCTGTATGAAAAATTCGAAAGATGCCTTCTCATATTGTATTCTTTATATTTATATTTTAATTCATCCTCGTATTGTGTTCTAATGGAAAGATAAAGGATCGATCGTTTGAATTATATTCATAGCTTTAAGGTTTCGGCTGAGGTAGCCAGCCTCCTTAAAAAAGCAGTTGCCCGGGGGGAATCTTTTTTGCGAAGTATTGTTGGAGAGCGGACGATGATCTCCGAGGTCGGATCGCTGCCGAAAAAGGCGAGAGAGATGGAAGCAGTCCGTTGCTCATTCAAGAGTCCGGTCGACAGTCTTTTTAAAGCCCTTAAGCCGAACCATGTTTACCTGGACGGTCTGATCTCACCATTCTTAAATTAGCCACCTGCGATGTGTTGGTATCGTATTGATGTGTGTATTTCATGTCTTAATGAAATGCAAAACCTACGACCATATACTAAGTGATGAAGAAAATAAGAGACGATCTAAATGAACATTTTATAAGGAAGCAAGCCAAATTAAATAGATTAGCGGATGGGAATATGGTACCGTGCTCAGGTTTGTTGACCAATGGAGACCAGCTTGAAAACGGCACTTCTGTCCAGTACGTTTTATTCTTTTAGCGGTTCGTCACGAAGGTTGGTTTGGGTGTGTGATGGTGAAACCTTCCCCGGTATAAGCCGCAGGCGTTTGAATTTTACACATTTGTAGCTCCATCCTCTTGGCCACTTGACAACGCGGAGACATTTTTTTGGGGTGTTCAATGACGTCATTCGAGTTTTGAACCCATAACCCTTCAATAGGCTAGCGCTTAACCGACCTACCACGCTCCTGTGCACCGTGGTAATTGGTAATTATTAACTCCAAAATCCAACACGACAATATTTTCAAGGTATTTTCGAACCGGTATGACTGTGTGCAGTTACTGGAATGAATGTTATACTTTTGTAAAAGAGAGGTTAATTTTATAAAAGCACTCTATACTTTGGAAAAGTATTTTAACTATCTGAAGCGTCGGAGTAATGACTAGCCATCGATGTAATAGCCAGTGATAGTGTTGACTACATTAAATGGTTGCGAATGCCGCATGCTTGCCCTGGATATATTAAATATATTTATGAAAAAATGAAGCTCTAAGAGGCAATTTGTATCCACTAGAGATATTTTTCTATGGAAACAGGCACATTTAAATGTGTCTTGAAGTTATTCAGCTTTTAAATTTACCTCAATTATCGTTTCGTATTCTTCCTTTCCTAGATCCTCATCCGCCTAGGATAGTTTTGTGTAGATATGTAAGTAGTTTCAATCAGTAGTGAATGAAATATAATTTTCATTTGATGAGCTTGGAAATCGTTGACTAAAATCTCAATGACCCGAAAAAGTTTTATTTTTTCAACCATGCGAGAGTCTCAATGAAGGACTAAAATCTACTTGACAATCGTTTTTCCATTCTGGGGATATGGACTGCATATCTTTCCATTAGTCCGTTCTAATTATTTATTTTAACTTCAGCTTTTTTAAGGTTCTTTTTTTCTTCGACAGGCTTTTTGCTTCAATTAGAGATACTTTCTCCTTTACGTCTTTCTTGGTTTTGATAATTTTTTTTCCAATTTTTTTCCGTTGAATCATATGAGCATGCAGTTCTTGCTTTGCGTTTAGTGTATGTACTCTCATGTACTCTATTCCGAAATCACGCAAATCCGTCTGCGTAGGTGGGTTAACATGTGCCAAAAATGACTTTTATATTTTTACAGTATCTTTTTCTAGTTTCCTCTCTTCATTCACTTCTTACGAAACTTCAAGGACTTGTTTTCCTTTCCTTTCGGCTTATTTTTAACCCTATTATTCACATTACTGTCGCTTCTATCCAAGCATTCACGGTCTTCTCGGCAGTTGGCCATTCTGAGCTCCAGTCGTAGGTGCTCAGGGCTAAAGTTTGCTAAGCTATTTTTTCATGCGTTGTGTAACATATTTAGTAAGATCCCATCTTTTTCTGTCCTTTTCTTTGCTGTGCAATTATTTAATGATTTTCCTTAGCTGTTTATGAGATAATGGTTTGAAATTCCCGTTGTGTAATAAAATGTAATAGATTTCATTACATCGTATTAGAGGATATTTGGAAATGGTTGCTTACGTCTTGAATAAGGTGAATAGCAATCTAGAAATTGTCTCTTCTCATTAATTATAGTTGTTAGATTAAAAAAGGAAAAAAATCGTAGTTTTAGTGCAGTAGGCGTATCAAATAAGCATTGAATGTGGAATTGAACCCTAATATCTCAATTTCGCAATCCCAATTATCTATCCGTCCCGTCATGTCCTTACTCTGTCCTCATCGTTTTCATCTGCCCTCAGGGAGCTATTTTATAATGCCTGTAGGACGTAGGTTCGTTTCATTCCTCATCGTAAATACACTTCTAAACCCTCGCAATCTTCCTGAATCTTAAAATCTACTGGGTTATTAACTTTCCCCATCGTATCTTTCCTTGTCCTCTTTCCATTTTTGATACCCTGGCTGAACTTCGCCAAAGGTCTACTTCTGTGGCTCGTAATTTATCTGTCTCACACTCATTATTTTGCGTTGATTAGTGTTTTTGAGTATAGGTCTGTAAGAATTAAATGAACAATATTTGGCAAACGTTTTATGCCTTCATCTGGGATTTTTAGCAATGAATACGATTTGTTTATTGATACAAAATTTTTGATTTATTATTTGTTTATTTAAACAAATCGTATTCACTTAAAAATACCCAGGTGGAGGTATAAAAATAAACCGAAGCGTTGGCCAAAAATTCTTTAGTTCTTTAGGACGTGCACTCCAAGACACTAAGTAACGTTAGTAATTGAGGTCAAGAGAAAGAAACAAAGACTCATCTCAAGCCCATTTTTCGCTTCCAGAAAGAATTTTATATCCCTCTCTTGGTTAATTCATATGATTTTTCTTTTCTTTATATTACTGCTTTCTATTTTGAGGTACAATATTCCATCCACTCTGTGATACACGCAACTCCCCTTGTTGAGCGTAAAGCCGTCGGAATGACAATAGACACAAGTTGTGGTCTGTGAATATGGGGATTGGCCGGGAATCTTTACGGCTGTTATTGTCCTCCCGGGTGGTGTAGATCGCGTGCCAAGCCAATCGTAAACCGTGGCACGCATTCCTTCTCTGCGGCATGCGGGTTTTGTGAGGAGGGGGTTGCTCCCAACCCCCTTGGTTTAGCTCCCTCTCTTGGGTTGCCAACTTACAAATTTCTCTCGGAGCCACCCTCCACAAAATCGCCTGGAGGAAAATCTCTCGACATTCGGGAAAAGTCCTACAGTGACATTATACCCTGCGTAAGGGCGAAAAACTACGTAAGGGCGAAATGATCAGCCTTAGCTGAGTGGAGTGCTATCACAAACCAATCTCAGGATTGTTTACCAGTGATAATATCTACATCTACATAATACCCTATAAGCTACCTCTAGGGTGTTTGGCGGGGCATTACCAATCATCAACATGTAGCATGCAAGAGGACCACCACATGCACACCGCACGGTCATAGAAATATTGTGCATATTAGCAAAGTATGCGTGTACATCCATGCAAGGTTAGAATTATGGAAGGAAAAAAACATGCAATGAGTCGTACTAGCTAGGGACGCCTTTAAATATATTATTTGAGACACCGTTTTTATCCTTAATAGTACGGCGAAAATGAAATTTTAAATCTCTCCGTTTTACGGTGTATTTCTTTTATTTTCCTTTCGTGATCATGTTTACCATAGTACAATGGTGAACGTTGGATATGTTTTACGTCGTCTGAGAAAGCATTTCCTCTGAATTTACTATTTAGTAAATTTAGCCTATACTTCGATCTAAGCTCCTGTAAAGATTCCCATCATTACTGGCGTTAAGACGCCAAAACTCTTAAAATGTGATTGTATATGATATTAGTATGTAAATAGGGAACATAATGTGTCATCGTAATCCTATGCCTTCTCGAATCAGACGATTCTTGTTAGCAACTCTTTACCTTTGTAAGTTGGCACCCCTGACCTCGCGAGTCTGATTGAGGTGCTCGCAGCACGCCATATGGCATGGTCTCCCCTCTTCTGCGATTGTTTTCACCTGTCACCCCCTAACCCCTCCCCCAGCTCCCACCCATCCCCCCTCTCGCTTTAACGTGAGCGCGTGGGACACGCGTGCCTGGACCGGTGGAGTGAAGGCCATTCAAAACGAATTTCGGGAGAGAAAATGTGGGGAAAAAACTCGTCACTGTGATGATGACAAATGGGCGCTGCGTACGCTGCTGTGCCGTCTCATAACGAACGAAAACCACAGCAGAATGTAGTGTGATAGGTGCAGTAGACAGTATATTAGTCGTGGTACTGTGAAGTACAATGAGCCATAGAAGAACGGTGGGTTTTTATTATCTTGAAAGTGAAACTTTACGTGGGAACTTAATGATAGGAATAAAATAGAGTTGAGACAATGCTGACTTCGTAAAATTATAATATTTATAGTTATCGTGATGGCTGAAGGAAGAAGGATTTGGGTTAGGCGCTCCGTTTTTGGTTCACTTTGGCTCCATAATGCGATATTCTAGTGTTGACTGAAGATTTTATATTTACCCCATTAATTCCCTCAGTTAATTGTGGTATGGTTTCGTGGGAGGACAAATGCGTTGAATGTTACGGTCTATGATCACTTATTGATGGTCTTTCATATTGCGGCAAATATTTGCTACTATCAAAATACTATTATTGTGACGTGCCGAAGTTTCGATTTTTACTTAACTATACCCATGCATGACATTTAAATTTTGCAGTTGCTTATTTTATAGAGACTCTTGTTGGGATGTGCGGAAATATTAATGAAAACAATGTAATATACCATATGGATTTCGATGCATTTAAAACATCAACAGTGAAACACCTCCATTTGAAAAAAATAACGAAGTATTCTTTTTATCATAAAGGAGGCCAGGTTTAAGGTGATGTGAATGAATTTCTATAATTTTATGCCGTATTATTTCATTTGCTTATATAATGCCCAAAAATTGGATGCTTGTAACCCAGATGACTAAGATTTATCAGTTGATATTCAGCATTTAGTTTTGGCATGAACCCTTAAGTTTTGTTTCATTTGAGAGCAAGAAAGAGATAGGACGGTATATCATAAGTGTTACGTTCTCTCTTCGAGGCAAGTTCACCAGTTATCCTTTGGCTAAGGAAAAAATTTATTCGATATTTTCTGAGGTTCCTTTGCTCTTGAACATCTCATGACGGAACATTTTCGCATATTAGGTTTAAAAAACAGTTTTTCTTTCATGTTTGATGCACATTGTTGCTAAAATGCTTGGCAATAATTATTAGAATATGAAATATTTGATGCTTTCATACCACTCTATCTTCTTAATCTGTATAATCCGACTGTAGTGCCATCATCATGCTACTATCGTGATTTGGCTTCAATCACAGCGGTGTCAGTATTCATTTCATAATATTAAAAAGAAATACTATTGTGATGTGCCTACGTTTCCATTTGAACGTAAGTCGTATAGTATAATTAGCTTTATGTCAGTTTTTTTTCTGACAAGAGTATTTTATATTCTAGTTATACTCTGCATTTTTCCTATACGTAGACCATCATTTATGTTAGAGCCATTAAACAAATTCTGATTTGAAAAATTCAATATCCAGGTAATGTTGCTTTCGAACCCCAAGTTTTAAAAAATCATCATTCGTTTAAGTACAATCAGAAAGCGTCTCTTTGAATTTTCATGAAAATAACATTCCCTCCTCTCCTTGATGGAAGGCTCCATCAGCAGAGAACTTGGACCGGCGCAGCTGTACCTACGTGACAACGACCTTGCCAGGACGGGTGTGGAATCTACCCCAATCCCGTTTAGAAGCAGGCCAATAGCCACCGCTGGGAGGGGGAGAATGGGATTGGATGGGCGGGAGTATTTTTGGTGACTCGTGCTTCGTTTTCCTCATTTCCATAGTCTCGTCATTAGTATCTCGGAGGGGTTTCACTCTTTTCTTTCAATCGCCAAAATGGCTTCCATTCGCCGCCTTGCGCCATCCTATTTCGAGATTCGCTGACACTTTCAAGCAGGGATGGCAGTCGAGTCTAAACGAGAGTAAAAACCAGTAGGATTTCAATAGTTTCTACATCTACATAATACCCTGCGAGCCACCTCTAGGGTGTTTGGCAGGGGCTGATCAGTCACTAGCATGTAATTGGACTCCCACATGCACACCACACCGTCCAAAAAACGTCCCGTATAATAACAAACTATACTACTATATGCTGTTAGAAATAGAATATAGAATAGAAATTCAGAAACATGCATTAAGTTTTACATAGGTTAGTAGGCTACACTACAAGTCATGCAATCTATTTACGAGTTCTATTGCTGCCGTTATAATCTCTTATTGATCGTGGAAAAAATGACATTCGGAATCTGTCTGTTCTGCAATCTATCTCTCTTATTTTATTTATATGATCTGATCTTCCGTAGTACGTTGGCGTCCGCAAGATATGGTTAACTTCGTCAGAAAAGACAATGCTCTTGAATTTATCTAAAAGCACGAATACAAGGATCAAGAACTTTGCTATTTCTTGATCCTTGTATTCGTGCTATTATGGATTTCCACCAAATTGCGCCCTCTACGATTAATTATCTAAAAGGTTTAGTCTATATTTCAATCTACGGTCCGACAGAGATTCCCATCCGAGTTTATCTAAGAGGTCAGTTACACTAGCAAGACTATCGTAACGACCTTTCACATACCTGGCAGCTCTTCTTTGCACGCGTTCTAACTCTGTTATTAAGCCTTTTCATGAGGGTCCCAAACACTGGCAGCGTATTCCAGATGTGGCCTAACGAGGAAAAAGTAGCTAATTTCTCTCACTTTGTCGTCGCACATCTACATAATACCCTGCGAGCCACCTCTAGGGTGTTTGGCAGGGGTTAATAAGTCACCAGCATGCAGCATGCAATTGGACTCCCACATGCACACCACACGGTCCAAAAAGCGTCACGTATACTAACAAATTATACTACCGTGTGCTGTTAGAAATAATAATTGAATTAAGAAACATGCATTAATTTTTACATATCTTAGTAGGCTACACTACAATTCATGCAATCTATTTACGAGTTCTATTGCTGCCGTTATAATCTCTTATTGATCGTGGAAAAAAAGACATTCTGAATCTGTCTGTTCTACAGTCTATCTCTCTTATTTTATTTATATGATCTGATCTTCCGTAGTATGTTTCGTTTCCGGGAGCGAAATGTAGAAGCGAATCGAAATGGATTTAAACCCGGGGAGCTAAACTCAGGGTCGAAACGAAATCGGAAACAAAACTACTGCGGGTCGAAACTAAACTAAAACTCTGGGACGCAACGAAACACTGATAATGTTTCGCACCGGAGGGACCACGTGATTCACCTTCGAACGGTTTAGTTTCGGCCCACATACTGAGCACAAAGTATGGTTGAATGAAGCAGAGGTTCGGCCTACCGCCACTAGATATATAGGGCATTCATATATTTCACACTCTACAGTCTGCCATGAAATGGGTCGAAACTATTCCTTCTTACCCCCCTCCACTCAACTTTTGTGGGATCGAAACTTAACTATGAGCAGCAGAGTTTCGATTAATTTAGTTTCGCTTCCGGAGTAAAGTTTCGTCCCGGGTCGAAACTCAACTCCAGGGTGTTTTTAATTTCGTGCGGGAACGAAAGTAAACGCAGGCCGCGTATTCTCGTTTCGCTCCGTGTCGAAACGAAGCGTTTTAGTTTCGTTTCACTTTCCATCAATGCTTTCAAGCCAGTCGAAGTGTGTATGATAAGGATCTACGTAATTCATGTTTGCTTCTGTTTATAATTTTTTTCCAGAGTATTATTAATGCTAGTTATTTTTGATGATACTATTGAGGTAAACATAGCACGATGTCATTGATGATCCGTAACATAAAAATGTATTAATAATAATAATGATTTATTCACTCCCAACATTTTGATTGTACAGCTGACAATAACTGAGGAGAGGGAGATTTAGGTGGCCTCCAAGGTCATAGGACCATAATTGAGCCACCGGCAAAATTGTTTGCCAAAAAGATAATGCCGTTAATACTACGTGTGTTGTTAAGGAAATAATATCAAAGTAAGTGTTCTATAATTTCTTGAGAGAAAAGCCACTCTTTGGCAAATCTTTAAATTTTATTTGGGAATTTAATTTATTGCAGCGGGCAGTAAATTAATTAACATGATTACTGTTTTATTTGACCATTTCCTAAATCAAATTACTCTTTTTCCTTTTTAATGGTAAATGTGTATATTATTGAACAAATTATAGTTGGTTTACATTGGTAGTAAGTGAAATAAATCCTTGATTCTCATCCATAGACTCGCGAATCCCATCATAACGCTGCTCATTTCAACAGATACATTTTTTGACGCATTTGATTATAGGCTTGTATTATTTATTGATGGTAGTATGTAGAAGAGTTTCTCAATATAAGCATTTTTCATGACTTTCCTTTAGTCATTGAAGCTATGAATATTTTTATGATACAAGAACATGGGATTTTGGAGGGAATGGGATATTTTTGCAGATAAGGCGAAAGCTGTCCTGAAGGAAATTATATTTCACTCAGAAAGCATAAGTTCCCTCAAAGTATGATCTCAGTGCCGTATTGTATGCGTAGCGATCGCTATGTTATAGCTTCGACGTTGTAACGGGCCATTTGAATTGAAGCTTTTGGTGTCACCAGTGGGCTTGGGTGGAAGATGCAGTGTCCATATTTGTAATGTATACCGCAAAAGAAATACCGACGCGGATTTTCTCTATTGTCTACATTGTGTTGAGTACCGTAAAGAAATACCGACGCGGAATTTTCTTTTCGGGTGTTGTGTGCCCCGCGAGAGTGTTTTGTTTCGTAGGTTTTCGAACGGACCGTTCTCGGCGCTGCCAGCGCTTCCCCCGTTTTCCGATTCCGTCCTCTCGCGGTGACGCCATGCGCATCCGGAAGGGAGGCGTGAGATGAAATTTAATAAAAAAAAGAAGCATCGGTGGCCGAAGGGGGTCACGGGGGACATGGCGGAAGTGGTTTCGGCGGCAGGGAAAGAGGGCGTGTCGCAAAGGGGTCTTCCTCCCTCTTCGGACACGCTTGCTAGTGACCCGCCGTGCTCTTCCATTCCATTTACGTCTTTGAGATTCGGCCACCCCTTTATCTCTGTCCCCTAAGAACCGTCCCGGAAACTGTTGGTGGGACGACAAAAATTGACCTTCGTATTGGATATTGGTTAGTGAAATGAACTAACTTGTTGCCTTCGATTTTTTTAAAAATTTTCAGATAAAAATATTTTGGCAATAGAATTATTTTTTGTCACCCATGTTGTCATTCATGATGCGTTGCAACTGTGTACATATATTACATAAAGTAACCTATGCTAATTGTCCGTAAAAAAAATTTATTGATGTAAATTTATACTTCTTGTAGTGTAAATACGTCGATGAAATGAGTGAAAATTAAAGTAGAATTAGGGATAGAGACGGAGGAAATGGGATAAAATCTAATGAATAACTGAGGATTTAAGTATTTCCTAAAATTGGTTTCTTAATTTTTCCGGAGCCAGTTCATGCAAATTCCGTTGTGCTGGTAGTGTGATTAATAAAGTTCTAAAACTCACCTACGCAGCAGAATTCATAGTAATAGCACCTGGAAAACGAACGAATCCTTGAAGTTGTTTTTATGGTGAACGAAAAAAATGCTGATTCCGGCAGAGGAACGAAGCATTCCATTACTGATTTTAAGGAAGCGCGGAGGTGAAAGGCTTTTTTTTGAAAGGATTGATCATTTTGACTGAGCAGGGAGGGGAGGGCGATGGGGCAGGTATATGTACTTCGATTGAATGCTCGGCCATCTGTAAACGATGGGGATAGGTGGTCCAGGAAACCGGAAGTGGACGCGTATATGTGGGCTCGGGCACGGATGAACTGGGAGCAGTCATGAGGGGGAAAAGGGCGTAATCGAAGTATCCGGTAAAGGGGATGGAGTAAAGACTTCGCAGGTTTATCGGAGCATCGGATGGGTGCGTGGAAGAAAATATATTAACACCGGCTACTGCACGACGCCTGGAAAGGTGAAACAATCAAATCTGTGCGGCAATGAAAGCGAGAAGGGTGGTTAAATGATCAGTAAGTGCGTAGCGCATGGCGTCCATCCCTTTTTATGATAACGAAATTAGCAAAACGATGATGAGCGTCGAATCAACAATGTCTTACTCCTGGTTATAATTCACCTCGAAATACCCCACTTTGGGAAGGTATTATAATTTCACTTTTTCTAGCCCTTGTTGTTTTTTCGTGACGTATCACTATGATAAACTTAATAATAAATATTGCTCCACTCCACTCATGATTTAATGACTACTATACTGGTTTCGAACTTTTGAGGTCATTATCAAGAGGTAACAGAACAAATCGATAGACAGACTAGGAGGTATACATATGCATGCAAATACACCGCCTCGTCTGTTTTCAATGAATAATGTGTGAAATATATCAACGTTTATTTTTAATGCATTTTGTCACCATTTTACGAACCACTGAACTCGCGAACTATTGATTTCATACGTATCGTAATTTTTAGCTGGCGCCGTGAAATTTTCATGGTATGCAGTGTAAGCTCCTGTCAACGTTTTTCTTCATATCAAATTCGATAATATTACTTCAAATTTTCTCAGTTTAAAATTTTTGTACTTGTTGTTCAGGAAAATTTTGGCGAAGGTGAAATCTATAGTCCCTGAAAACTTCAATATGATACTTTAAGTTTTTAGCGATTAATAACTCAAATCAAAGTTATACAGGTTAATCGAGATTGATGCGTCCTCTTATGGTGATTTCAGCGTAAAGCGAAGTATGTGTCATTTTCATGAAAAATATGAAATATTTTATCATTTTTATAATTTAACCCGGACTTTTTTTCGATTACGGTTCATTTTCCCCAAAACTGGTGTTCATTTTCATATTCATTTAAAATACATCAATTCTGCTTCGAGTGTGGTAAAAAAGGAGACTTTTTTCGCTTTTATCTTTTGGATATTATACTTTAAAATCCACAGCATCTAATGTTTATTAATTTTACAATCGACACGTTTCGCACGTATCATTCTTAATTTTACGCTTATTTAAACTGCAACATGAAATAAATGTAATAAGAAGTTGCACGAAGTTTGATAGATTTGGAAGTTGTTCATGTGAGTACAAACAGTGTTTTTTGATACTTAATACTTTCTTGAGAAACGAGGCAATAATTATTATGCTGAGGCCTGATGTTCATTGTTGGCTATTTATGCATGTGACACTCGGGGTGTTTGGAATCACTCAATCCTTAAAGGTTGCAGTAAGAATACATCTTAAAGCTTTTTATGTGGTGTTAAAAGGCTGCATCAGGTCGCCATAAAATTTGCAAGTAAATAAGGAATTTCATCGTATTTTTCCTCCTCCTAATGCAAAAATACGCCCCACGGATATCGTACGCACAATTTTAAGTGAGCATATTGCAATGGTTTCCACGAAACAATACTCCTTTGCACTAAGGCATTTAACTTTCTAAAATAATAATATCTTTCGTTCATTCAGGGATGTTTTCGAGAAATAAGTTTCTTTGTTTCGTTAATAACTGCAGAGTTCAGAGTATAATGGACGGGATGATAAAAAAGGGACAGAAATAATACTTATACGGCAAACCGGCCATTTTCTGCATTGTTCCCGTGTATGAAATTCCTTTTATGAGGAAGCTATATAATAAAAAGGAAACGGACTGGGGATGATGATGGTTTGCGAGGGCGGGGTTTTAAAAAAAGATCCGCAAACCGGCCACCATAGCTCGGCTTTTCCACGCTATATCCCATCTCTCGCGGTGCGTGAAATTGACGGAGAAAAAGAAGCGGAAGGCTCGGGTCACGAGAGTCGGCAAAATAAATTGCGAAGACAAAAGAGGAAGACTGCCCTCCGGGAAAACAGCAGCCCAAGGGGACTGCATAGAGGAGGCCCAATCGGGTAGTTTCCTTCATCAAATAAAACGAAAGGCATTGATTGCGATTACTTACCCACCATTAGTGTATTCATAATATACAAATTATTTGGTTTTATAAATACCGGTTTAGACGAATCCGGCAACGGTCAATTTTATCCTCATTTGAAAAAGGCCAGATTGGCGCCCATGCGATTCCACTCCACGTGACGTCACAGGGACCTAGTTTCTATACGAGTAGATAGGAGTTTTACATCGTCTGAGATTACCAATGCATGCATGAGGCACAGAGCTCAGGGAAACATCTCTTAATAATCACACATTAAAAATACCTAAGTTCGGAAAGTTTCCTTCGTTTGATAAGGTATTAATAATCTTTATTTAAGCCAAGCGCCACCAGCTAGCAGGGTACTCAGCTACCTGCTAGCGTCCTGCGTCGTATCAGCGCTCAAAGCCTCGCCCCAAGGTCACCTCACTTACGGCCGCGGGAACCAGAACGACGTCACATGGAGTTTTCCCATCATTCACACTTAGCCGTTGCATTTTCGTGCGCTTGAAATTTTTCACTTTTCATTTAATCGCGAACAATAGATATCGTCATATAAAAATCTAAAAGCGTGAAATGCGTACTCCTGGAGTAATAATCTTTCGATTTAGTCAATAAAAAAATAATAGGAAACCAACTTATTCCATCCCACTGAAGGTTGATTTTTGTTGCCACTTCGATCGCTTGTTTAATCGGTTTTCAAAAATGTCCGCGGCGCGGTGATGAGTGCAATGCGTTCCCTTTTTTTTAAATATATTGCAGTATAATGTTTGTAATTACGAGGAACATCAATGAAAAGTTATGAATTTATTGGAGCACACCATCATGCATATAAATTTCGGTTTAAACACCTAATTACACCTTGTTTCCCCGTGAAACTCGGTCTACTATGTCCGTCAGCGACGCGAGTGGCGGCTTTTGTAAACCCATTCAAATGCGCAGTGAGTAACACCACATTTTGAGGCCGACTTGAAAATCCTCTGTTGTAATATTCGGGAGGTGAGATAGCAATAACAGGTCCGATTGTTTCATTACATTGTTTCTTATTTTTGGGGTAAAAAATTTATTTAAAAAAACGATTAACGGCAAAAATTTAGCTATTAGCCTTTTTTTTTATTCGATTTTAACTTTTTAACGTTCAATTGAATTTTAAATGAATGCCCAGACTTTCTTCGGGTAATCTGAAAAATAAGTTTGACTTCTGCGTTTAACTGGCTGTGTCAACTTTTAACCAGGAAAAGTGGTGTTGTGATTTCTGCAGCAACGCTATTACACCGGAATGGTTTAGCTCCCATCAAAGCTAACCCCGTTGTAGGACAGAATGGACGTACATTCACTTTTCCTGCTCTACGCTTTTGAATGGCTGCTCCGCTGGAAGTTCCCAGCTCAGTCCGCGAAACTAATCCACACCAAGCTCCGAGTTTTGCGATACAAACCCCAGGACATCAATAGCGACAAGACCAGTCACTGCTTCCAAAACAACTGAAGCTGAACAAAAAGGAAATGGCAACGCGCGCATACCCAAGAAATACCTACATGCCACTCTCAGCAGGAGCTGACTATCCCATTTTAACTCTCTTTAACTTTTTTTTCAACTTCAACTGATTCAGGAGTGATACAATGAAAGTTCGACACATTGAAATGAAAGGTCGTTGCACTTTACCACCACAATAATTTAATGTAATTGTCGTGGAAAAATACCGTTACATTTCATTTCAACTTGTGGTTTTACTTCGTGGAACCACGACTTACAAAAATAAAGAGTAATCGGTACAGTCCATGGTTTATTATTGACCAAGGCTCGGACTCTCTTTCGTTATTATCGAGGTATATATTAAATTCACATAAAAAAGCTTTTACTCTTTATATGATCTAACATTTGCAAAAGTCACATAAATGCCAACCTGTTTTTCCTGTTATGTTCATCTCCTTACATTCACCAGTTTTTGAAATTTGTGAAGAGTGTTTTGACTAATTATAAAATGTTCCCCACCTCCAAGTAATTTTCAGCATATTTTTCATAATTTTTGATCCCACTGCTACACTGGAAACGTAATCTTCTCATGAAATTAAATCTTCATACAAAATTGAAAGCCACCTACTGGCCTGGATTCTGCAATTAATGCACGAACGAGGAGAAGCAATTGAGATCACCAGCTTTTGTTCGCCAACAATGACGCATGAGAGTTCATTACGTCATTACTACTTTTGTGCCTGAATTTAGGCCACAAATTTTCGGTTGAGCCCCATAAGAGTACGCGACTCAAGACAATAAACAAGAACAACCTCGATTCCAAAGGATTCAGAATTCGCGGAGCAATTGACGGGGTACTATTTTTTATTAAAGGACTCCGTTCACTACTTTTTTTTTGGTCCTTTCTGCCACTTTTTTGCCCTATTTTTTTCCAACTCAAGCACGCAATCGAGGAGCTATGGGCGAAAATGAAAAAAAGAAACATGATTCAGAGCGCGCGAGTCGGAGTAGGTAGACAATACAGTGATCTCGTAATAAAAAAAATACCAGTTGCGACTTCGCAGAGCGGGCTCCTGAGAGTTGGCTAAATGGGCGAGGGAGATGGGACATGTGATCTCGTAAAAATGCCGTGGAACGATCGATCCTTGCTACTAGGGTGGGTGCAGGAGGATTACGTAAGGGTGTGCGGGTGAGATGTTGAGCTCGGGGGGAAAGTAGATGCGAGGGAAGAAGGCTAGAAATTGCCTGCTAGGGATAGCATCAACCCGTCCCGAGCGCTAGGAAAATGGGTTCTCCAGGTTGTGTGAAGCGTTCTATGAAAGTGTGGTGAGAAAATGTAGCAGTCAGGGGAGTGGTAGACTGAAGTGAAAAAAGTTCATGGGGATACTGATGTGACTCTTCCATTCTCTATTATATATTGTGACCCATATTGTTTAAAAAGGCTTCTCTATAACAAATAAAATCCATCTATGCTAAATAACAAAATTAAGGAAGAAACTTCATCATTATTTTCTCAACCCGTTTTTCGATATATTTTTCAAGCAGGCCGTATCGCCATTTCCATGTGTCTTGCGCATAATGTGTACACCAAATGCAGCTGCTAATAACAAAAAAAATATGGCTTCATGGCGAGTTAAATCAAATTATGATTTCTATGCTATGGCGTTCTATTTCAAAATGAGATAAAAATTACACAATATTATGTGTATATCCTAGCATTTGTAGACATTTTGCGGATACTTAGACAAGTATGGCCATAAGATCTTACGTATAATGCGTATCTTCGATGCAGTTTTCATAAAATATTTCATGGAATGTCTCTCGGTTTGTCCCTTCTTCTACGAAGTACAGGCACGGAAGCAATTGGAATAGGGTGGTTTCCTATTTTTTTATTGCCTATATCGGAAGATTATTACTCCAGGAGTACGTATTTCACGCTTTTAGATTTTTAAATGACGATATCTATTTTTCACGATTAAATGAAAAGTGAAAATTTTCAAGCGCGCGAAAACGCGACGGGTAAGGAAATCTCTCCGTGTGACGTATTTCTGGTTCCCCCTCCCGCCTTGTGAGGTGACCTTGATCGAGGCTCTGAGCGCTGATAGGACGCAGGATGCTAGCGGGTAGCTGAGTACCTTGCTGGATGGTAGCGCTTGGCTTAAAAAAGGTTAATTAATACCTTATCAAACGAAGAAAACTTTCCGACCTTAGTCAGTTTTAATGTGTGATTATTATGAGATGTTTCCCTGAGCGCTGTGCCTCATGCATGCATTGGTAACCTCAGACGATGTATAACTCCTATCCTCTCGTGTAGAAACTAGGTCCCTGTGACGTCACGTGGAGTGGCATCGCATGGGCGCCAATCTGGCCCTTTTCAAATGAGGATTAAAATGGACCATTGCCATTCGTCTAAACCGGTATTTCTAAAACGAAATAATTTGTATATTATGAATACAGTAATGGTGGGTAACAAATCGCAATCAATGCCTTTCGGTTTCTTTGATGAAGGAAACTACCCTATTGAATTCCATTCCTTTATATCTAGAGACTGCTTCTCATCACATAATATCATTCTTCATATCAATGGAGTAAATGTAATTAAGATTGTTTTTTCATGGTCGAATGATGAAAAATGCACTCATCTCTTGTGATATGACGCATCTTCTCAGAGAAACATAATTCAGGGCGTCCAAAAGATTTATTTAGAGATGATTCGTTTCAAAGTAACCTCCCCGAATCATTCAATCACTCACAGAACGGATCATCTCTGAATCGGATGGAAAACGTACCATCATTTAATTCGAAAACATAGGGAGGAGACGAATACTTGTCTTCTCGTCCCTCAAGCGGACTCGTTCCGAATGAACGGATCCACACTGAATGGTCCATCTCTAGCTGCTACCTTAAAGGCCTTTTATGCCCCAATAAAACTGAGAAAACCATCCTCTGGCCCGCACACCCGGCCCTTGCGCCATCATCTCGCTTGAACCATAAAGCCTCCTGCCGGCCCTTACTCTTTTCCACCAGCATCTCCTCTGCTCTCTCCCTTGCAGTTTGGTTCGGGCTCAACCCTGATCCCTTTCCGGCCAAGGGGCATGAGATTTGTGTGTACCTTCCTTGCCTCTTCTGTTTGACTTAGCGCGTGGGTTTGGGTTACGCCGTCGGGTTTATCCCTTCAAGGGATGATGCGGAAGCTCCACGCGCTACTGCACTGCAAATCTGGCCATCTATAGGGTACAAGCTTTAGCTGAGCTAGGGTTACTACAGGGAAGTTTTGGTCGAGAAACGTACTTGCCAGGATGGTCATTTGTGGTACATATTCAGCGTAGATTCTGATCGTGCGTGGCAAAGCACTATTTCATGCAACAGCGAACTAGTCTGAAGTGCTACGGAGCAACGTGCAAATTTGAAATTGGTATGTGTCGCACGAGTGTAATGTAGTTGAAGATTCAAATAGAAGGAAGATGTCTTATGGGTGGCATTATCAATCGGATATTTAATTGTGGGAGATCTAGGTTCCTATCCCGGATAAATGAAGTGATTATCTCCGTGGCAAATTCTATCCTTGGTGGAGATAATTCTACGAATAATGCTTTAAGTCATCCCATGCGTATTTTTTGCTCTTTAATTTGGCACGAGATGGCTTAATTTTTAGCTGTTTTCATATTCATGAGGAGTAGGTAATGCTTCGGAATATTGCGCTGAAGCTCATAATTATGACAACCGCTTCATTCCTTAGTGAAATCCCATATGTTCATTTTTTTCATAATTTTACCGAGGTAAACATTCTCTTCACCGTCAACCACCCATTGTTTTGTGATTTATGCCTTCAGGGCTATCCATTCCACTCCTTACGTCGATTACGTAGCCTTTAAACTCGGTCTAAAAAGAGGTTCATTAAGTCTTCTATTCATAAACGCCTCTTTTGCGAAAACTATTTCTTTTTTAATTCTTTCTACTGTGTCCCTTTTCATTTTATTTGCTGCCTATATTGTTTACTTTTTCCAATTGAAAGTTTGCTGAGCCTCAAATTCTGTAATCTCGACAAGCGCACAACCGCATAACTTTGTTCTCTTGAGGATATAATTATGCATCGGATTAAACCCCGAGTCACACGTGCAAGTGCATATAAAACCGCCGGACTAAAGTCTCGTGCACGCCTGCAGCGACTTTTCTGAGTAGACGGAGGTGTGAGAGGGAGGGTTTGAAGGCGAAGAGGCAGGAAAGAGGACTTCGCACCCAAAATTGCTCCGCGGGAGCAGTTATATTGGCGGAGTGGTCCGCGAACAAAGGAAAAGGGGGATGATTGGAGGCAAGGCTGGGAAACTTGCGGAGGCGAAAGTGAAGAGTTGAGGGGAGAGAATGATTTTGAAGATACATTTTATCGCGTGGAAGAGAGTGAAGGAAGAAAGGTGGCTATTTTTCAACATTGGGATCTCGTAATGGAATTTGGAGCAGAAATACTGATATTTTCTAATTTTTCATTTCGGAATTTCGTTCAGCATTGATGCTGTGGCAATCAGCTGAACTGATGAATTGATTTTAAGTGCGAAAAATATCTTGTGATTTTCAAAATTAAGAAAGAATAGGTGTGGATGCCATGAAATTATCCTGCTCTCTGTGCAAAAACACGGCTATACCTACTGAAATCATGCTATCTGCAGTACATTCTGATGGATTACCTGAAATTATACCATCTCTACTTTTTCAAATTGTTTTTTTGTTATTCTTGTCTAACAGCTGTACATTTTACCGATCCACTCCAATCGATTATTTGGGTATTATTGCTAAATGCTATCCCCCTATATTTAAGGAATATTATAATAATTATTCCCATGCAATGTAGGATATGGAACCTGTGAAGAATCATCGCGAAATAACTGCAGAGAAGTATAAATGCGCTCGGGAAAAACCGATAAAAACCCGGGAATTTCATTTCCAATCCTTTATATCGCGCGAAGGAGTGCGAAAGAAGGGGCCGAAGTTGGGAGGTTGAGCACCCTCGGAGGGAAGGATACAAATGGGGGGCTCGCGAGATGTATAAGGGCGGCGCCGGAAAAAAATGACGATCGTTCCGCGAAAGAGAAGTCTAAAAAATGCGGAAACGGTGGAAATGGAGGGCGACTCATTCCTTATTTCCGTTCCGTCGCCTCAGTACGCAATTCCGTTGGAAGGCGTGGCATTGCGACACTACGCAGATAAAAAGCATTCCCAAAAATGTACCCATACAGCGAACCTACTCGATATGGTGGCCTTCATTCTTTTAGGTAATTACAATACATGTCAAGAGAAGCTACAAAATGCGTGTTTTTGTCTCCTTTCAAACTTTCGATCATCCTGAAATTCATTGAGCATTTATTGTAGTCACCAGTCAGCATAGCTGAAATATGAAAATTTTTAGCATATCTCTCACATAAAATTCACAAGTTTGAGATAACGGCAATTGTTTTCGTGGTTATGATGTGTGTAATCTGAATATTTTTTTTGTAATCTTCCCCCTATAATCACAGAAACGACTTGGCAAATTTTCACAGTAATTTTATTTTGCCGGATAGGTTTCTTCAAGAGGATGACGCTATCCAGTTGATTGAGAAATAATATTTACCTGAATAATGACATCCATGATGATTGAGGAAAACTTGAGTCGGAATTATAAAATTACTGTGAAAATCAGAAAAATTGTTTCCATGTTTATGCTATTCAGATACTTCTTCACTAGTTGAAAATTGACTCACTGCATATGTTTCACGGAGCTAAAAGCAGCAAATTTTCCCTTAGTAAATCCATGAAATTGTAGAAGCCATGACGAAATATACCTTGTTGCACGTATCGTATGTTCAGTTTAAAATATTCGGAAACTGTTTTCATGGATGATCAAATTTTATATCCAGTCATCAATAACTTTAGAAAAGAACGTTTTCAACAGTTTAATTAAAAAAGGCTTTATGCGTGTTATTATATTACCATTTCGACTTTAATCCTACAAATTAGTTTATCCCATAATCTGACACACACATTTAATATTTATTGAATATTTCGTCTATAGTTTGTCATAGGAATGAATATTTTGTTATTTATCCTGGAAAAGTTTTTATGTGTTCAAAAAGTCGCATTCTGTAAGCAATATGCTTATCTTCTGATGACGATACGATGTTTACCAAAGCGTGTGCCTCGTGTAATTTAAAACTCCGAGAAAAGGCATGGTTCATCTTGACCGTATTTCTGCGGCATTCCCTTTCGACGAGTTGTATTTTTGTTTTTATTTCCTGAGGTTGTGTTTTGTCTCCTTTCAAACTTTCGTACATCTTGAAATTTTTCGAGCATTTATTGTAGTCACCAGTCAGCATAGCTGAAATATTAAAAGTTTTAGCTTATCTCTCACGTAAAATTCACGTGTTTGAGATAAAGGTAATTGTTTTAATGGTTCTTATGTGTGTAACCTGAATATTTCTTGGTAGTGGCGAATAATTATGCGTCAGTAAATTTGAATGACCAAGCGGGACTGATGTCTCCTCTGAAAGCAGTAACTTTTTCTTTTATATTTGTACGGTTTCGTTCATCGTAGACCAATGAACGCGCGGGTTGCGGAGTAACTGGGTAAATTTCAAGTCAATCCTTCGAAGCATCTCGTCGAGTTTCCCATCATCCGAAAAAAATGAAATCCAACTATTATAGATGTCCCTGGTGCAAAGCAATAACGGGATAGTCACCGCCTAAAAAAACTCCGTCACGAGTTCTGGTCCGAGAAAACTGTCGGTTTCGCTACTCTCCTTCACGCCTTATGGCTTACTCATCCATCTCTCCACTCAGTGAATTCACTCATTGCTCCAAGCTAGACCCTCCGATGTAGATACTCTTTCTGAATTATGTAGCATCTTACTAACTTATCCAGTAAACGACTCTGTGGTTATTATCTTGAAATATTCTTTCATGATCATTTGATTTCCGATTTTACTCGTCAAAGTTACGATAAAAAGTAATTATTCGTAATAATCTTACTAATAATTGTTTATTTCAAGCTTTTAAAATGATAATGGTTGTATTTTTATGTATGACTTTGTATTTATTCGTAAGTTAAAAGGAGGAACACAGGATTGGTAAATTGCGAGGAGACAGTTTCTGAAGGTTAGAGTTAAAGAGAAAAGGTCGTATTAATGTGAATGTAAGAGTAAGCACGTTTCTTCGCATTCGTGTTACAATCAACTGTTTCCTTAGCCGAGTAGCATTTACGATTTTTTCTGGAGTTTTTATTTTTTCCGTATTCGTGCATAAACTTCTTATGGCAGTTAAAAGCCAAAATAGGGAATTGCATGTTTAAAGATGTCAGCTATTGTAATTTATTTTTTGCCGAAGTGAAGCTCGTCAACACCAAAAATTGAAGAATCAAAGAGTTTTCGAGCGTTTACTTTTTCGGAAAAATGTTATTTGGAACTCGTGGAAAGTGTGGAAGACGTTAGAATTGTAACATTTCTGTGAAATAGTGTGGAAGGCAAGGGAAGTAAAATGAAGGTAATTTGGCCCCCAAAAGAAATTTCGATGAATCCAGACTGTCAGCCCCCGATGCACATTACCAGCTGTATCCATGGGGGAGCTGGGTGAGTTTAACCCTTAACTACTGGCGCGAGGTGATGGTATATCCCCAGGCTGGTAAATTTGTTGATGTCTCCATGCTTCTGGGTTTCACCGCGTGGATTTTCTTTGCGACGACAGTTTCTCCGGTATTCCAACCGGCGGCTTCAGGTTGATCAATTTTTGGTGACTTATATAGTGCATTCTTGTCGCCAATTTTCATGCTGGATGCTGATTGGTCCACCTCCTTTTTTCTCGTCTGGCCCTCTTCCACGAGTTGTGGAGAGGGTAGCCGTCTTCTATGTTCATATTTTCAGGTGTCTTGAATATTTCGATAGCCTCCTTTATTAGTCTGGGATAATATCTATTTTCTTTTGCAACAACTGTTGCTTCGTCAAACAGTATCTGGTGTCCGGGTTCACTCCATGCATGCTCCGCAATGGCAGAGAGCTGAAATTGCTCATTTCTTGTGGCTCTTCTGTGTTCCTGGATGCGCACTTTCGTTGATCTACACGTCTCTCCTATGTAGTCTTTGCCACATGAACATGGCACCTTATAGACACCCTCTTGAATGTCGTGTGGCAAAACGTCTTTTGGTGAATTTGTTGTTTACTTCCAGAGTGATTTGGCAACATTGCTTACCTACTTAGTAGCTTCCAGTCTACTCCCCCCTCCCACCAAACTGGTTTTTGTCAGTCTTCTAACCCTTTTGAAGGGTAAACATTGTGCAAAGTATGGACTCCGGGGACTCGGTATGTCCCCGCACCACTAGTTGCATTATAGATTCCTCGTTTTTTTCATTTAAGTAATTACCATTGTGAAGTGAAGTGGTGTATATTATGGTTGGAAGAAAATTACTTTGCTTTTCTACAAAACACACTTCATTGCCGACTAGTTTCGGTACACTGTACCATTTTCATGACACTAGTCTTCAAGACTAGACACTAATGGTACAGTGTACCGAACTACTAGTACTAGGACTAGTCTTTAAAATGGTACAGTGTACCGAAACTAGTCGGCAATGAAGTGTGTTTTGTAGAAAAGCAAAGTAATTTTCTTCCAACCGTATAATGGAATTCTACAAAGTAAAGGCCTCAACAATTCAGTGCACATGGTGTATATTACTTTTATTTTGCATTTTGTTTTAATAATTGAATTATGAGTTCCCAGGACCTGAATGAAGAGAAAATTAAATATGAGTTTACGTTTTCACAAAAAATGCAAGGTTTTTCTAAAAATATGAAAAAAATGTATTAAAAATTGAAAATATCCAAATCTAATAATCTACATCTACATAATACCCTGCGAGCCACCTCTAGGGTGTTTGGCAGGGGGTGATCAATCACCAGCATGCAGCATGCATTTGGACTCCCACATGCACACCACACCGTCCGAAAAACGTCCCGTATAATAACAAACTATACCACTATATGCTGTTAGAAATAGAATATAGAATAGAAATTCAGAAACATGCATTAAGTTTTACATAGGTTAGTAGGCTACACTACAAGTCATGCAATCTATTTACGAGTTCTATTGCTGCCGTTATAATGTCTTATTGATCGTGGAAAAAATGACATTCGGAATCTGTCTGTTCTGCAATCTATCTCTCTTATTTTATTTATATGATCTGATCTTCCGTAGTACGTTGGCGTCCGCAAGATATGGTTAACTTCGTCAGAAAAGACACTGCTCTTGAATTTATCTAAAAGGTTTAGTCTATTTTTTAATCTACGGTCCGACAGAGATTCCCATCCGAGTTTATCTAAGAGGTCAGTTACACTAACAAGACTATCGTAGCGACCTTTTACATACCTGGCAGCTCTTCTTTGCACGCGTTCTAACTCTGTTATTAAGCCTTTTTCATGAGGGTCCCAAATACTGGCAGCGTATTCCAAATGTGGTCTAACGAGGGAAAGGTAGCTAATTTCTCTCACTTTGTCGTCGCACTTTCCTAATATTCTTTTAACAAAATCCATTTTACGATTAGCAAACAACTGTTTCCAACAGTTTAAACTTTCAAAAATGCATGGTGGTTTTGAAAAAATATCAGTAGTTAAATTTAAATAAAAAAGAAATTAAAGAAATAATTTGGGGATCTGCTATGTCCCCACGCCAGTACTAACGTCTGAAAAAACCACGCCGGTAGTAAAGGCTTAACTCTTTTGGCGACCGTGTATGTATGACGAGAAAGGGTTAGGAACAGAAAATCGAGTTTAGGGGTAGATGGAAGCCACTCTCTGTCCCCCCCCGTTTGAAGGGGGAATCAGGATCGTTCGTTGGCGCAGGGAGGGTAAAGAGTTTTATGGGATAATCGGGTCGCTTCCAGAAATACGAGCGTTCCCGTGAAGGGTGTGCGAGGGGAGATTTTTTAATGCGCTCCTAGAGTCGCACTCGAAAACGGGAACTATTAATGGACTTTTTTCTCTCCGGTGAGGGTGGGATCTGAGATTGGGACGGTGGAGTAGCAAGCATACGAATCAGGCAGTGAATAGCGTCGTGAGAATTGCTGGGAGCCAAGGGTACTCCCGTAAGAGTTCTTTTTTTCCTGCACAACAATGAAAGAATGCACGCGTCCCTACTTCTACGTCTCAAGTTTCCCACACACTATCCCAAAAATTCCCAGTATTTCCTACTTTGAATATTCCACATTTCCATGGTCCAATCGTAGTCTCCTCGACGTAATGTGTGATTTTCATAGAGATACTGAAGTACTAAACGTACTAATGCTAGTAGTAAAATAGACGATGCTTGTTGCAATTTTTTAAACCTTAATCGATGTCTAGGGTGGCGCCAATCTCTTTTAAATAGTTAATTTAACACACCATGTTATAAATATCATAGCATATTATATATTTTAACCAAAATTTATTATTGTTGTTGAAAAGTTAGTATTCCACATATCAACCAGATGGATTGATAACCTGGCCCTTATGTAGTGTCGAGTGTATTGTAGTGTAGGACCTACTTTTCAGGAGGAACCTTGAAGTAAAGAAGAGCGTGCATGATCGTTGCGCCGTAATCAGAGGCAGAGACAGAGACTATTGATGGATTTTTTTTCAATCAATTGATGGTGGGATCGAAGTTACAGTAACAAGGAGACGAATCGGCTGTGAATAACCTCTTAAGAATCGCTGCTAGCTACGAGTACACCTGCTAGAGTTTTTTTCTTAATAATGAGAGATTTCATGCGTCACTACTACTTCGACTCAAGTTTCTCGCACACGATCTAAAAAATTATCATTATCTCCCGCTTTCCCATATTTCTCCGTTCTAATCCACTCATCTTTAACATTTTTGTGGGGAAAAAAGCCTGTTTATTACAATTTCAAAAATTTATTCGATTTATAGCTTAGCGAAGGACTTCTTGAAACTGAATATTGATTACCTTATATTATTAAATCCTTAGTATTGATTATTTTGAGTTTCATTTGAGTTTATTCGTTTGAAGTGTGTATTAATCTCGTGGTTGCCAGGTGGAGTGTTGCTTTGCTAAGCGTGGATAGTAATTGACCTTCATATTAAGAACACGCATTTTATTTATGGAAGTGATTACCGACACTACAATAGCCGATAAGATCATAGCGTATGAATATTAAAAAGTTTATATAACGGTATTAAATGTGAATAGAATGTAGTATTGAGGCAAGTTCAGTTTTGCGTGTAGAAGTCCATTTTTATGAGTAAATTTAGTAATTGAATTATTTCTCCCTGATAGCACCACTGATTTTCCGTGGAAAAAAAGGGAAAATTACCCCTAAATGGAAATAATGACGTTTTAAATTCACCTGTAATTGAATTGCTCGGAATAGCCAAAGGAGAGGCAGTAAAGGAACACCTTACGCAAGGCGGTGCTTTATGAAACGATCAGGCGAGATGTAGTTTAGGAATCCTGAGAATCCAATCAAATATCCGTTTGCGTGGCGATAAACTTGCTCTCGAGTTTACGTTTTATTTTCATTTCTCGAGTAAAGTCCTCGCAGCCTCTTTCATCATCTGGACCCACTCTATAAAAATCAATCAGCCGTCCTCCACACCGCTTCTGATAAAAGCGGTCCCGCTCTCTGAAGAGCCATGTTCGATTGCGGGAATGTTTACGCTTCTTTCTTTTTTTTTATTAAGCGGAAACCTGTTTTCGATGAGCATGCCGGAGCGCTGAAATTGGTCCTCGGGAAGATTCCTGCCAGCGTGCTTTATCGGAATTCGATTTTGATTCCAGTCTCGGGCGTTGTACTGTACGGCAGCGCTGGGGTCGTCATGCCGGCGCTTAAACCACTCGAGTTGGGGGAAAATTGAAGGAATGACGGTCATAAAGTCATTCAGCGGAATGTTTCCCAGAATTCCCTCGTCCGTTGAGGCAGTCGAGAGGGGTCAAATAAGGGAAGCGGAATGCCTAAGGCGAGGCGTATGATGACACTGCACCCACGTCCGTCATTACAAGCGTTCTAAAGCAAACAATCATTCGCCCACGACTATTTGGATTCCATATTGTTTTCCATTCAAGTAGATGCGAAAATCTTCGATCGTCAACGTTGGCAGAGGGAATGAACCGTATGAAGACCGTATGAACTCTTCGTCTTAATTACTTCTGGTCTCGGCACTAGCTCATAACTGTGGTGTCAAACTACTCTTCTTTGTTCCGAGGCGCCCAATCGTGATGGTATTAGCGTTTTAACTGGTGAACTATTTAATTTGAAAATTTCCCGATTTTTTCGACGTTGGATACTTCACCATGATGGCATTTGGTCCTAGCTCTATTTAGTTTCAATTCGCATTTCCTAACAAGGCTGATGCATGACGTTCGCCATAATTTTCAAATACCTGCTTTTTTCTGGAATGGTGAAAATATTTTTATTGCATTACTTTTCCTTTATTAAGATTCTATAGTATAAAATTATTATTTGCTGTGGATGGAATGCCGCATGGAAATTTATTTACATGCCCTATGCTACACTTCATGTAGACCTTGGATACGTTGTGCGCTCCTGACGTAAGCGTGCAACCTAATTCGAAGTCATTTGTCGAATTATCACAATTTTCCTGATAATCTCGAAGGAGCGTGGTTTTTGGTTGCCCGGTTACTGCCGTTATTGCCGTTATTTCATCTCCCACTTGATGTATTGCTGATATCATTATCACGCATTAAAATTATGCGTTGAAAATTACTCGCGATGACCTTGTCTAGACCTGAGCGATAATACATCAATTTCTTTGGAATTTTTAAGCATCGCGAAGATGATATTGAGTTTTGGAAACTAAGATAACATCGAGCTATCACAAGCCATCGTCTTAATCGCGAAATACCGTATTTTTTTCGTCATTCTCCTATTGTTGCGTTTTTATTTAGGACTTGGTAAAAATCGCTGCCATCTCGATGTATTAAAAGCGTCATATCGGCATATCAATTTTCAGGTATTGTCAACATTGAAAATTACTCACGGGGACCTTGTCCAGACCTGAGCGATAATTCATCAATTTCTTTGGAATCCCTCAGCATAACGAAGGCGGTGTTAAGTTTTGGAAATCAAGGTATCATCAAGCTATCACTTTTCTGTTGTAATCGCGAGATAACGAAATTTTTTGTTATCCTTCTATTGTCACGATTTTATCTCGGACTAGTTAAAAAACGCTGCTCTCACGATGCATTAAGATTATCATATCGGCATATCCATTTTGAGGTAATTATCGCCATGTCCGTAGGAAGCTTAAGCCTTATCATACGATAATTTTTTTCACTGCCTTAAGAGTACAACTCCAGTGAAGGCGGAAAAATGACCGTTTCCAGCAATCATTTTCCCCGATGGTTCGAGGGATGGGATATCCATTTCTTTTTCCATCACGGAGCACGTCCCTTTTTCCATCGCTGGAACCATAGCTGGCGCCGTCCCTCAACCAATCAGAACGCATGGTCACTAACACGTAATTCCGCAATCCGGCGAATTGCGTAGTGTAAGGCGGTGAAAAGTTTAAACGCATGCGAGAATGCATGGATGCTTTATGGCAAAGCAACATTAGACCCTGCTCTAATTCCGAAATCACATTCTCGCAATTTCAACAAATGTTTTAAGTGATTACCTGCGCAGTGACATGCCCCGTGTAAAACGGCCTCTCAAGGATCTATTGTTGTGCTACGGGTCGCATAAATTTAGCCTTTTTCCTGTGATCGTGTGATTCGGGCTTAACTCCACAGGAGACAGTCCACATGCGCGGTTGCACTCCGCATCCCTAAACTACATATTCCGCATCGAGGATTTCTCCATCTTTCCCTCCCTCTCTCCCTCCCTCCACTCGCGGCCCCTAGCCAGTAAATGAGTCACTAGGAGCGACCGTGCGCACTTCGCGCGCCTTTAGCCGTCGCATAGTCTCCCCTCTTCTGCCTACTTCTTATCCTCCCCAGCTGACGCACGCCTACCCACCTTCTTTCGTCCTCTTTGTCTCTTCTTCTCCTTGCTTTCTCTCCGCCCAGTCATCCGTCACTTCCCCGATCCAGTCCTCCTGCAAGCCGTGCGGAATAACACGTCCGACTTAAGATGATGCGGGTGAGCAGCAAATTGTCTGAAAGGCGAATTTTTCCGAATCGTGTATCTTATTATCACGATTGTCCTGATAATCGCGATAAAACGTGATTTTTTCGTTAACCGGGTATTGTCCCTATTTTACCTCCTGCGTAATGTATGGCTGATATCAGTGTCGCCCATTTAAATAATCATTTCGAGTATCAACATTTTCAGGTATCAACGAAGTTGAAAATGACTCGCGAATTGTGTGAAAGGTGAATTTTTCCGAATCATGTATCGTATTATCACGGTTGTCCTGATAATCGCGATAAATTCAATTCAATTTCAATTGGGAGTCAATTGCATCCTGCATGCTGGTGATTGATCTCCCCTTGCCAACACACCCTAGAGGTGGCTCGCAGGGTACTATGTAGATGTAGATAAAATGTGATTTTTCGTTAACCGGGTATTGCCTTTATTTTACCTCCCGCGTGATGTATTGCTGATATCAGTATCACCCATTTAAATTATCACTTCGACAATCAACATTTTCAGATATCACCTACATTGAAAATTAATTTCGGGGACTGTGACCAGGCACGAGCTATAACACATCAACTCCTTTGGAATTTTTGAAATCTAAATTTTAAAAATCGCTTAAAAAGCAAACCCTGAAATCCAGTCGGATAGGAACAAATCGTTCATTCAATCAGGTAATCGTCGTCTGATTTAATAATTTTTCGGTGTCAAGAATTTTTCAGCGCCTTACTCTTTATTCAACTTCGGTCCTTTTTTGCTGTTGCTTTTTGAACGTTTAATCTTTCCTGCTTTCTCACAGGTTCATTTTATGATAATGTGTGGAATATATCACGTATTGGTTGGGTCATTTGATGCGTAGGAGCACCTAGGAGGGATCGTGGTAGCCTAGTGAGTCGAGCGCTTGGCTACTACCCAAGGATTCAAATACTAGGTCTTAGAGCTATCTTTTGGAGGAACTGAAGATATTTTTTTCATTTTAGAATTGGAAACGTAATTTTATTTAATAAGCACCTTTCGGTTATAGAAGCGATTAATTGGCATGGCTATATAATCTTATACGTTTCGCATCGACCTATTTTGAAGTTATTTCGCATTAAATTTATTATCCAGATGCATTTCAGTGCATTCTGACCACAGAGGACATCATTCACTTAGCGCCATCTCTCGAAATACACGAAGTGTCAGGTGGACATCGAAAAGAACCCAGAATGGGTGAAATTCCGCACGTCTGTGACTTAGTCTTGGGAGAGCTCTACTTTTACCTATTCACCGCCAACTCCCGGGTTGAAAAACTCGGCATTTAAGCCGTGTTACGTTAAGTTATGAAGTAAAATTTCTGGAGTAATTATCCTTTTACCGCTGTACCTTTAATTATTATTCATTTACATCAAGGAGAAAGACACTAATATCACATGTAAACCTTTGAGATTGAGAAAAGTCAATATTGGCGCAGTTTGACGACATTTCATTCATCTAAAATCAAAATTTGGAAGTTGACTTCTAAAATGGATATTCACCTGTACGATTACGCCGGAATGGCGTGATAGTAGGTATACCAGTATATGTATAGGTTTGGATATCTCAAGCTCCAGGGAGGTGGGGGCCTCGCTGCGGGATTTGGGCTTCTTTCGGCACTTTCCTGTCAGTCACGACGTTGAGGGAGAGAGGAAGCAACTCTATCGTCACGTCCTCGGTTTGATTTCGACTCAACCGCGCGCGTGCACCGACCAATTTAGTCTGCTTCATCAGCGGCCGGATCCGACCGTCGCAAACCCGCGTCAACAATCTAATGGATTGAAGACGACCAATTTCAGTGGTAAACACTACCTCGGTGGGAAACGTTTCAAACGTTAAAACCGTAATAACGAAAAATAATGACAACTATGGGTCCTCTATCTTTGTATTTAATCTGTACAAGATTGCACTAGTGAAAATAACAAAAACATGCTTTTCTATGTTTCATATTGCAGCAGGCATCGATGAAAACGGAAAGTCAAACAAGGGCAGCATATACATAAACATGGGAAAAGTATTGATTTAAAAAAATGAGTATAGTGTCCATAAAAGCAGTGCTGCATACTCCTTTCATTCGAAGGTAATGACCATTGTGTGAAGCTTAAACGTGATACTTTTCTCGTTGGGGCCAAATGCCTACTGCTGTATGCTGCTGGAACACTTGTTGAAAAAAACTGAATGTTTACTAATTTTGCCTCAACTTCAATGCAATAATGAATTGTATTTAATAATGACAGCGCGTATATGTCTAGCTGAAAGCTAAAATTACCCTAGCGTTAATGGCAAACAGTGAAGAGAGGAATAATAATGCATCCCTTTTCTTCGTGATAGTTAGACCCCTTAACAGTGTATTTCAGCTGGCGGATCTGGCTGCGCTTTATCCGGAAATCTTTACGCCCTGAATTTTCCAAGCCTGAATCACGCTATAATTTTTTTCTGTCCCTCTGAATGATAGCACCCATTGCTGTAGTTTATTTGGGACGGATACTGGGATAGCTCTTATCAATTTCGTATTTTTTTGCTCAATGGTCGTCTTTGCCGTGTTTTTTTTTTTTAACGTAGTTCGTCTTTTTTACCTTATTTCCTCCGTATTTACCCTTCTCCTTCCTTCGAAAGCCAAGCTTAGCTTTATAATCACTCTTTGATATATTTAATACCCAATTAATCGCGTCCTCAGATTTGAAAAATAACGGAACTTTCAATTATAAAGAAACGTAAACAAATCCATCGTAGAATATTTTGCGCCTTAATCGATGTTTATTCTTGTGTTTAGAGGATGAAGTTGGCGTGAAAAGTAATATTTAGGTTAATATATTTTTCGAGAAGTCTTCGGGAAGTACATAAATAAACCAGTATGCTTATGGTATGATATAAGTTAAACTAATCGGCTTTTTAAAATTCATACCCCACTTTATATAATCTCCCTGCATCTATTTACTACTGACCATTGGCTTTTTTCACCAAAAGGCACTGCAATTTGTCTGAATTATATGTCGTCTTTGTCACTTCGGCGGATATTATCGCTGTTATTGTCACGAGTTTTATCTGAATAACTCTGATAAGTTTTAAAAGGTCTCCCCAACCCCGTTTGACTACAAATTTGCGGAATAATTTACCCAAGGGTGAGTGTTGTACGCCCTGATTTTAAACTCATTAAATCTACCACCTTGGCTATTCATCTTGTTTTATTTACACTGTATTTTGTCTTGTGGGGATTTCCATAGTATTCAGGTCCCTGTTGTTTAAATACCTGTTGGCTATGATGCCTTAAATAGCAATGCTACCTGTGCTTATAAAGGAGCATGACAGAAAACCGTAAATTAAAATGTATCTTGATCTGCCTCTTTTAGTTAGTCTTTCTTGTCGCTTTGTGACGGTCGGAAGAGAAAATTGTGAAAATCGTGCGTGCTAAGCAGCATTAAAAAAAAACTGTATTTTCGTGCGGATAACTGAGAATTAACTTCCCTGCGTATATTTTCCTCTTTGATATGGAGAATGTATGAACGGTTGAATAAAGAAATTTCTCCGTCTGCCTCCCGTAATTAGGCTTTCTTGAATGTGTTTAGCGTGTAAGGAGAAAGGTATGACTAGAATGCATGTAAGTAGCATTCATACGGGTCATTTTTTGCGTAAAACTATGAATTAACTTTCTCGCGGCAAATTAACCTCATTTCCACTCGGTTGACTCTTGGCGTGAGTTAGAGATTTGATGGTTCACGTGCACTCAGTGGGTAGGCCCATTGTCACGGGCAGACGGGTGTGCTCTTGTAGAAAAAAATGCACATCGGAGCCCGCTCTCCTTACGGCCAGATTGCGAAGGTTTCGCTTTTTTTCGCATTAAATCCGTTTCAAGAGGGTTGCGTGGAGACTTTCCTCTCTCATCTGCCCCCAAAATGAATATGTATCAGCGTCATGCTTGGAATTAACCGTTGCAAAAAAGTTCCTACTAAAATTTAAAATTAATCGTTGATAGAGATGTTATTAGCCTGAGGAAACGTAGAATTGTCATAGAGTTCGAAATTTGTGCGTGAAAATTAGTCGATGGAGAAGATCTATGAATTGGTCCCAACTAATGGTCGACCACCCCCAACTACGCAATACTGATGTTCTTACATCCCCCGCCATACACCCTTTGAGGCGGCCTGCGGAGTAGTATATGGATGTATTTCTAAACTTCAACCATCGATGTAGAGCATGGAACCGAAAAAATCATGAGGAAGGGCTCCGTTTTCCACCAGCAGAATATACGCTTCTGTTTATTTAGTTGTCATTCAATAAATGTCTCAGCAAAATTTAAGAGTGATAGTGCTATTGACGTGTTTTCTTAACTTCATTTGTACTAGAGTTTTAACTGCTCTTGTAAGATCACACTTCTATAGGAAAATGGCATAAAATTCTTTTCCTCAAATTTCGTGCCACGGTGGTTAAGAATTTAATCACATGTTTAATTTTCACTGATTACCTCTTTACAAACGTGTTGATTTCTAACACCACGAGACCTGTTCGAATTCGGGTTTATAATTTTCCTCTGTGCAAGTAAAAGTTACTACGGTTTATTTCTTTTCTTTGTCACTAAAGTTAATCATAAAGATAAAGAACCTGGTACATTAACTACCTGCCTCGAGATAAAAAAATAAATGGGAACATTTTTACTTTTGACTACAATTAGATACTTTTGTAAAAATTATCTTCTACCTTCGACTAGTATAATTTTGAAATCAATGGTTTGCGAGTTCACTTTGTGGAATTTTGACATGATAGATTAAAAAGTTGTAAGTAAACTTTGTTGTATTCCACTCATTATTTATTTAAAAAACTTTCAGTAAAAATGAAGTTAAGAAAACACGCCAATATCATTATCTGTAATCAATTTTGCTTATTACGTACTATTATAAATTTTCAGAGATCAACTTCAACCTAAATGTGTTTGGGTAAAGTTTCCGTCTGTGGTTATCGTTGAAAAAAAAATGCGCATCAGAGCGCGTTCCTTGCGGCCAAGCGGTGAAGGTTTCGCTTTTTTTCCCGCATTCAAATCCGTTGGAAGGGTTGCTCCCGAGGCTTTCGCCCTCATCCCCCAGGATGAATATGCATCCGCTTATAACATTCGGATCTCGGCTAACGGTTGTTTAAACTGTTCCGCGCCCTGATACGATCGCTGCGCAGGAAGGTAATCCAATTAAAGCCGAGACTTCATTAGGGTCCTTCCCTCTCCCCTCGAGTTGGGTTTGCAAATTGCAGTAGGCCAAGCGGGATTGTTTTTCGCCTCGCTGGGCCCGAAGCTATCCCATCCCACCGTTCCCTGACCCCCATCCTCGGTTCTGGGGACTCGAATCGCGATGTATCGATGTGTATCGATGCTGCTACGGCTACTGTTCATTTGGGATCACTTCTTATCGATTCTGATACCTGTACCGAGGATGTCTGCATTGCTATCTTATGAGTTTTAAATGGTAATTACAGGGGTTGAAGGAATAAAAACTTTGCCTTTACCGCATGGTGATCTATTTTGTGCGACCGTGGTCAGGCAAAATAAATAACCATGTGGTAAAATCAAAGTCCTACTTTGAAGGATTTCCACCAAGTCACGCGCGCTACTATTTTTTAAATGGTAATTATTGTGAATATTTCCATGAGTGGCGAATAGAAGAAAATATGCCCACTGTTTTTAAAGGACACATACACTAGTCGTATTTTGACTCATTAGTTATTTTTCTACTGATTGGATAATTGGACTATTATGAAGTAATTTAACGATATTAATAAGTACGCCGTTTTCCTGATGAGAGAGATTGGCATGTTGAACTCGGAAATGGCATGCTATGTAAACTTTTTATGGTGTGGATTCTGGTTTATAGAAAGGAAATCGTGACCTGATTGAAGAGTTGCATCATTTGGTACCGTAATGATTTTCACTGTTTTAAAACGCTTTTGTTGGAAAAATAGCCTGGAAAAGTCAGGGATGTTAGTTAGATGCTTAAGCGGCCACCCTGCATTTCATCAAAAAGAAAATTTTTCCCCAACAATGTAATTCGTTTGACCACTTAACAGCCTACAGTTATGCATCCCATGTTTCATAAATATGGCATATGCACGTTCCCATACCGTATTTCCTACTGATTCCAAGATGTTTCCATGGAAACGACGCGTTCACCACTGTCCAGTTTCTGATCTGACTTATTTTTTGAGCGGGATGTTTTCGTAGCTTCTTTGTTGCTTTTTTTAATTTAAGAGGTAGCGGTTTGAGAAGGGACTGAGCTGAATAAGACAGCGTAGCTACGGAATTGGCCCGCTCTTTTTAGGCCCGCTCCCCAGTTTGTCGCCGGGCAGACAAACGGGAGCCTCCTATTTGAAGTGCCGTCCACAGCACCTAGATGGAGAGGGAAATTGTTTCCATGGAAACGACGAGTTCACTACTTTCCAGTTTTATATCTGACAAATTTTTTATCGGGATGTTGAGGTAGCTTCTGTGTTACTTTTTTAATTTAAGAGGTAGCTATTTGAGAAGGGAGTATGGCAAAAAATACAGATTTGCTTCGGAATTGGACCGTTCTTTAAGGCAACCCCCCGGTTTGTCGTCCGGCAGACAAACGGGAGCCTCGTATTTGAAGTGCCGTCCACATCACCTAAGTAGAGAGGGAAATTGGTCTAACCAGGGTTTTATTCTCCAATATGGATTGAGCAGCCTCCTCTGAAAAATCGTCGTCACAGGGATATGAACTCAAGCCCTAAGGATGGGAAGCCAACATACCCGCCACTACTCCAACCCCACCTTCATTGCTCAATTGACGCTAGTTGTCACCTGCAAATACCAGCCAGTCAACCTAATTCCGATCGCCGTTGTTTATAATGATGCAGTGCGATGCGTGCCACCGTGTTGAGGCGAGAAATATCCAACCCCGGTGCGCGATATTGGCATCGCGTTTTGAGCCCACGCGTGTTGGCTTCCTGCCATTGTGTCATCGATTGGAGAGGCGTGCCACTCGAGGAGGCGTTGCGTGCCCACGCAGGTGAGCACGCGCCAAATGCGTGCCAGCCATGAATTAATATGCCCCGTCGCCTCGCGCGGGTGACGTTCCGACCGATCGAAGAGCCGCCAGTTCTAGGGCGCGCTGTCGAGAAATTCCTCGCTCGGTTCCGTAACACCACCCGCATCAACCCGCCAGACTCGGCTGTTCTATTATCATTAAAGCACAGGTTCTCCCCGACTGAAGAGCAGGGTGCGACTACGTGTTTACGGAACAGGTCCCGAGTGCTTGTTCGTAGGCCGGATAGGTCGCAAGTCGGAAATGATGCACACAGGAGTGAAGTTATCTACAAGCCAAAGTCCAGCTTAAAAAGTTGCTGTGCCGACTGGCGTAGATTCTCTTTGTGAATTACACGTACGTTTCACGCACTATGCTTATAAACTCAGTCTTTTTCAGCCATAACGCAAAAACTTTAACTAACAAGGGGAGACCACGAAACTTGCTCCTCCTTTTTCAGTGCCGTATTTTTTATGGCCTTCGGAATGGTGAACACATCCCTGAACTAGTAGTGGTTCCGTTGAATGGGCCTTAGTTTGGCTGTAATTAATTAATTTTCATGCGGTACTTTTCACAAGCCAGGTATAGTTTCATGATATCGCACAATTCAGCAGGCGGGTCAGGTGGGATAGTGGTAGTTTTCGTTTTTTTTTCGTAGGCGTTTCCGGCTACCACCCAGAGAACCAGGGTTCGGGGCTTCGTGATGGATGTATGTTTTTTTGTCTTCATTGTGATCATACGGCGTCAACATTTTCATTAAGTTTAATTGCGACAAGCATAGACATGAGACGTTCATCATCATAATGGCGTTTAGGTATTTAAGCAGTGTCATTTCCAAATAATGTAAGATCTAATCATTAAAAGAGAATGATTTGGCTTACACCAAGCATGAAATTTCTTTTTACTTGCCTATACGGGCTACGAAACGTTTGAAATTCGTATTCACCTAAGGTAATCAGGTAGAATTTGGTGGAATGATATAATTGATAGTAATAAAAGTGGCAATTTTCCGTGAATGACGTAGTGCATCGAAGCCGTTCTTATTAACTTTATATTTGTGGAAAATTGCCAGTTTTATGATTATCTTCCGTATTCATTGATTTATGTACACCATAGATTTAAAGGGTGAACTAGTAACAATAATTTTTTAAATTTTTTTGTAATAGTGACCCACTGTTTTTAAAACCCATGATCAGCTGGGAAGCTTGGAAACTCATAATTATCGTTCAAACAGATACATCCGGAAATCATTGAAACAGCTTACATTTCTGATACAGTCATTTAAGCATGTTTCTTTGGTTATTCCTGGTTTTATTTAATAGTTTTTCGTTGCTGCATAATGGGTGTTTTGCATTACTTCTGTGTAGCTGTATCGTTTTCCAAGAATATTTGTTAACTTATTGTTTGACCTATGGACTGAAATACTATTATATATCTTATTAAAATCTAATTAATATTTGAAATTTTAATTATGTTATTCATTAATTAATGATATACTTTCTCTCTATTTTCAGGTAAGTTTTATCCTTGTGCCGTCACTGATTGTGGAGAATTTCTTGACCTGGGCAGTCATTAATATATGTGAGTACAAAATAGGAATCAGTGGAAAGAAAATTGTAAACTCGCGATAAGAAGAATACTGATGTCAAATCAAGTTTGAGTTAAAAATAAAGTTATTTCTGTATCCGCTAAATTGAATCTGTCGGAGAGAAGTCTTGCTCTCGTCATTTTCGTTACGCCATTCCGTACGCTTAAATGCTCTGTGACTGCTGGATTCCATTTCTAAGGAGACTCATGCAGTCATTAACAGGGAAAGCTTTTTTGAGGCGTTTGTTTTACGGTCTTCCTATTCTAAGTCGATCTATTTTTTTCTTCGGGTATTCGGTGACTGCGTTCCCAGTTCACCATTGTCGACATTAGCCTATAATTAACGAATATAACTGAACCGAAATTCATTATGCTTAGTTAATGAATTTTTCGCAAATGAAAGCAAAACGTCAACGATTGTAAGAGTAAATGATGAGCTAGACTTCCCGTGTCCCGACCCATTATTCTATCACCAAGATCTGATGTTTTAATAGGCCCTCGTAATGTTGATGGCTATAGATCTTTTTTCATCTTTGATCGCAAGTAGTATTCTCGGGAATCAATGTCAATGTGGGAATATCATACTAGTCTTGAGGAACTAGACACATTTTTAGGTTGTATATACGGTACCTTAAGGGTCAGATTTGTGTCATTATGATATCAATACGTTGTTTATTGTGTCACAACGCTTTGGATGAAACGGAGGAGCTATCTCAGGTAAATGAAGTGAGTGACATCTTAATTAAATGCAAAATATCTTCTTCACTATATTTTATGGGCGGTCTCGGAAGTAAAAATGAGGGTTTTAATGAAGATAATTTGGAATACGTGTCGATAGCCAGCTAAATTCTACGAGCAGTAATGTAAGTGTGCCTGCATGCGCTATTGCATTATTTTTGTACTGATAAATCGGAAAGCAATATGATGGGGTTCAAACTACTCATTTTTGTCATAAGACTGAATGCTATGTAGTTCATTGAGAGTACCGCTCCATTGATGCGAAGTTAACAAAAAAGGCTTAAATGGTAAAATGTATCGATTGTTTAATATGCAGTCTGCGTAGCTTAAATATAATTTTTGGGACAAAAACGTTTTCCGTATGAACTGACTATTTTTAACGGTAGGTGTCACCCTTCGTTGCAGCTCTTCACCACTATTCTGATTATTTACCCCTTGGTTCGAGAAGCTTATGTGCGCTTAAGTAAAGCTTCGCTCGATCAGAGGGAAATGTGAACTTAGTAGCATAAAAATATCTTAGAAAAGAACAACTCATTAATCGAAGTTTTCGATAATTAAATGTCAGCAACGGTGTAACACATTTAATATAAAAATGAAGAGCTCATTAGCCATAACGTTAATTATCCGAAATGAAACCTGCCTTACCAAAAAAATTGTAAGAAAATTGTTGCTATGTATTAATTTCAGTTATATTTTCTTTAATTACCTTAATATTATTTAGATTTAAATGTTTTCTGGCAAAGAGTTCCATGGTTACCGAGTGAAAATAAAGAATGAATTTTCATTCAGTGTAGTTCAATTTAATGGAATAGGTCTTCTGCCTTCCGTGTTACATGTTTTATGAATGGTATTAAATATTATCTGTGCCAGCAAATAATATCGTAAATGGTCATCGTTCATTTTACATGAAAAGGTAGATTTCATCTTGTATCACATTCGTGCTTTGCTAGTCAACCATATTAGCGATCGATAATATAGTCACGTATTATCTATCGGTAATGTAGTAATGTCATTTTTCACGTATAATAGAGAGCGACCATTAGCATTTTAAGTCGCTGCATTTTCTTATCAAGGCTACTTTAAATATCAGCGCTAAATATTGATTATTTATAATTAAGGTGTGGATGCAATAGCCTTTGTACTAATTTTACCGTAATCTTACTGGCATTTAATTTCAGTTGCGCTTTTTATTGTGATTAACCCCTTCAAGCCCAGTGTTGCTCATGAGCAACGTGAAGAAACATCGTTTGCAAATCTGTGCACTATGCATTATCAAATGTGTAAGGAGATAGTTATGAACTACCGGTCATTTTATGTTGCAAAATGGATTGGTCAAATATAAAGCTGCTGTTGAAAATTGTGATTGACCTGGAAATGTTCATATTTTCCAAATGACAAAACTTCAAGTACGATATTCCCAGAATTAACGCTGGTTTATGAAGGGTTTAAAAACGAAATATTCTCATTGTTATTCAATAAATTCCCCCAGTATTACACTTACCGTTCTTCTCCTGACCTTGGGGGGCTTTGTGCCCTTTGACGAATCGGAAGCGATGACCGTTACGTGGTGACACCCTTATGTTCACGTGAGCTGCGCTTGTCCCCTTGAGGGAGTTAGAAGGGCTTCGCATTAGGGGAGTGTTATTTTACCCTCACTTTTTCTTCTTCGCAAGCTTTCACTTCCCTGGGAGACGAAAACAAGGGATTACTCACTTTTTTTGCCGCCAAAACTCCCTCATAAGGGTTTCCTTCGCCAGCATTTTGGCTGAGGTGACCATCAGCCGGAAAAATGTAGAAAATAGCTACCTTAGCAGGAGCGAGGGTCTATCGTGCAAGGCTTTTGGTTCACCGTTCACTTTCTCTTATAAAAGCTCGCTCTATTTGTAGCTGATGTAGTTTACGCTTTTTTTGTCGTATGAATAGCTTAACACTTAAGGTATCGTCAAGGGGACTGCGTAGAGGAGGCGCAATTCTATTCCATAGAAGGTTATTTTCTATTGCTAGTATTGGTTATCTATTACTATTCGTGGTTATCTAATTGAAAATTTCAATGTATAGAATAGCCCTTTGTCAACATTTCCTTGTCACCCAAAAAATTTACCTTTGAGAAAAAAGCTGGTTAACTGGTAAACTGAGAGGTTAACCTCTCCTATTTAAGGTACCGGCAAGTATTGAAGGGGTTAAAATGTATGTCCTGTGACAATTTTAATGTGAAAAATTTAGTTTTAAAGAGAGGTATTCTGTACCAGAAAAGGCCAGTCGGGTGGGAGGGATGGATCCACATAAGTCTGTTAATACACGAGGAATTCATTTCACGTACATTACGATGCGTGCAGCCATTTGTGCACTCCAACTTGCCTTTGAAAAAGTTACTGCTGGCACTACTTCTTCTTCACGAATTTAACCATTTTGAACATTTGGAATCACAATTTGTCACGCATTGCACGGAGTGGACGTGCATTCAAACTAAAAAGACTCGTGAGATATGAAGTGAAACACTTTGCACTTTCCACATAAAAATTTATTAAACTACAGTATGCACTGATTGTAGTTTAATAATTTTTTATGTGGAAAGTGTAAAGTGTTTCACTTCATATCTACTTCATATCTCATAATGGATCTCCACAAAGTATCTGCCTCATCCAACCAATGCATTAAAAAGACTCGTGTCGACCCTTTAAGGACGTATGGAATTTATGTTTCTTGTAACCTATCACCGATTGATGAAAGATCATACGCACCTCATCCCTCGTGATGCCAGTGAAAAAATTCTCGCATATGTGATTTATTGAATTTCGTAGGGTCATAACGCCTCCAGATTGAATGTGTCATGTTATTATCGTATTCGGGCCTCTGAAATTAAAAAAAAATTATAAATTAATGCTTATATTTCCAGAACTGACTTCATCCTTAAAGCCATTGAACGTAGCCTAAAATTGTGTGGAATTTCGTTGAAATAGGCCTGGGTGATATCAAAAGTTGAATACCTGGACGCGAAAATTTAATTTCTATTGGCGATTACGATAGCTAATTTCGGGACGATAGCTATCGTTTTTTTGTGCCGGATAAATGTAAAAATATCACGATCAAAATCGTAGTATTTCAACGGATAAAAGATAACCTGCCCGATGTGTGAGATGCATATGTAACTTAGTATTTATCGGGCGGAAATTTTTTATCAGATGATATTTCACGATATTTTATCGTTATAGATTTATCTCAGGAACTTTTAATCTTGCTATCTGGCGATGTATCACGACTTCCGGTCAGCCACGCAACGTCATTGTTACGGCCGATAGTCTAATACTCGTCGTGGAGTTAATGTTTCACTACCAGCATTTAACCGTTATGGGAATTGACAGTTTTGCATACCTATAGCTTAAGTTCCGTCTGTGATATTGTCATCGATGAAAACAGGGGTGATATTTTCCTTTCCGTAAATCTCTTTGGAGAAGTTACTTTTCTGTATTCGAATTTAATTTTTTTTAATCCTTTCTGTGTATTTTTTTCTTAGATTTTAATCTTTACATGTATGCTTACATCCTACATTGTTCTATTCGTTCTTGCTCACTTTTTTCCCTTTTTTATCCTTGAAGTCCTCGTCCGCGTTCCTGTCTCTCAGCCATAAATGGCCGTCTTGGCTGCGTCTTGTTATTTCTCCTTTTCATTTTCACCAGCAGCCCTTCCTACTCCCTTACAGTGCTGTCCTCTTAATTTGCCTTGATGTCAATCCATTGAACCCTCCACATTCTTTTCTACGCTCGCGTTTCAAACTAATTCAAAGGCCATTCGCCATGTCGGAATCGTGACCTATCTATTGTTGGCATCTGTAATGATTGTTTCCTTTCTTGAAACGTCACTGCTTAGATTATATTCTTCATCTCTAATGATTATTTATTTCTCTTGACCTCTACGAGTATGAAAAGTCGGAATACGTAGACACATGCGGAAGAGCGTGGTCATAATCTGAAGTTAAGCTTTCTGAAAGCTCGACTTGATGATGATAAAGCGATTACCTCCTTTATTTCCTTAATCCATCGTTTTAAAGAAATAATCTTATTTTCTTAAGTCGTAGCTTTTTAGGAATTTTGAGGTAGTAATTGTATTCAGCAATATGGAATGCTTAGACGCGGTTTTCCGAAACTAATGGACCGTTTAATCGATTGTATTTTTCGATGATATTAAAAATATGTATAAACTTACAATGTTTAGGAGCGTAGCTCGTAGGGTATAGCGTCGATGGGTTGCGGGTTCTTAGTTCGGATGAAAACTATGGACGATTGAAAGTTTTCAAATCATTTGGTGGCTCAGGCAAACGCGAGAGCCTCCTACTCCTGATGTGTTAAATTACATTCCAGTGGGTTTGTCTAGAGTGAGCTCTACCCTCTCCTGTCAAAACCTACCTTTGGGTTGATGGCCTGGGTAATATTGACTTCGCGCAGTGGCAAATCAAATATTTCCTGTTTCGTTGCTTTCACAGCTACTTATAAGCGATTCTGTGATTATGTAACCATTGTGTCGGCACTGGTAGGCATAGCGTAAATATCTTTTACTTGCTCTTTCTTGCTGCAAATTGTTTGATCATTGCGTAAATAAGATTCAGATTTAAAATAAGAGTTAAGATTTTTTTAATCTGATAATTTGTATATGCAATTAAATTAATATGTGTCGTTAATTTTTTCAGATTTTTAATAATTATTAAATCCAGGTTTCTACTGCTCTATAGTCATTACCATGGTCGGTTATATAAAAATCTGTGAAACGTCACCACGCTGCAGCGTTGATCTTATTAGCGCTAGATGAAAATCATAAGCGCCCTGGTGATTTGCATCTATCGGGGAGTTTCACAGAGTAAAGCCTGCCACCCCTAAGTATATTCGGTTTATTCTTTTTAGAACAGCCTGTATTTTATCTGGAGGATTAGTAAAAACATTTCTGTCACCATATGACCGTAATAGATAGATTTGAGATTAGGCTCCGATGGACATAGACGGAGTTCATTGCATCGCCTTTTCATCTTAAATCGTTATTGATTCCTCGTCTCTCAAGTTGTATTATCAAGATAAGTATTTGGTTTATCTATTAGCTTTAAAGATTCCAACTTACGTTAAACTCTCTACGTTAAAATCTCCCGCTCCCAAACTTTTTCCTGTGCGAATTTCAACCTTTTCATTTGCAAAATTTTCTTTCATGCTCTCATTGACGACATGGTGATTCTTTTCAGAAGTGTGGCAGTTCGTTCACAAGCTCTTATTCGTTAATTAAAGACGTCGCATATGTCTTATTCGCATCATTCTGTCATTCGTTTTGTTTTTGTTTTAGCAAGAGGTAATCGAATTACTGTGATATCATGTTTTTTTTCAGTTACCTCGTAAATTTGTGTGGGAAGTTGCTTCCTGCGTATTCCGGAGGCTGCTTTCTGTTGGGGCAAAACGTAGCGGATCTTTTTAATTCAGCGTCAATTTCAGAAATTCCGTAATTCCATTTGTAATAACTCTTGATTTTTAAAATTTTTTACTATGTACTTCTATTTAGATTCGGAGATTATCGCGGCGTTGATTAGATGATCTCTGCATTCCATTCGGGTTTTCACCGCGTCCGTTGTGTTTTGGCGACAAGTTTCATCCTTCGACCTGAAGACGCTGACTGCAATGTCAGCGAAACTGTTGTCGCCAAAACACAACGGACGCGGTAAAAACCCGAATAGAATGCAGAGATCATGTACTTCTATTTATTTTCCCCCCTTACCGATCGGCTTTATTCGTTGTATCGAATTCATGCCTCGCCAAAATAAGGTCCCTCGAACTGCGCTATTATTTACCCTGTCAATACTGTCTAGTGCCCAGTACTTTAGCTTATACCGACGTAGGTTTTCTCTACGTTTTCCTGAGAATTGGATATGGAACTGGCAGGAATGGGGGTGTGATCCAATTGGCTAATAATGGAAGAAATGTTTAACAAACTTCATCACTAGTAAATAATGCGCCATCTGTCGCCCATAATTTTTTTCCTCCAACAAGAGTGGTGGAGTTTTCCCCGTATTCTTAGGCCTCAGTATGTCATCATAGTGCATCATGGAAGGTATACTGGGAAAGTGAATGACTTTCGTTATTCTGCTACAATTTTGCTTCAAAGATCCAGCATTTTTCATGTCTTCCGTAGTTTTTGGTCATATTGCTCTCATATTATACTGAAGAGTGTATTTTAATGAATGGGGTAGTGTTATTGTTCGTATTTGTTAGCATTTTATCTCAAGCGCCGAAGTACCTACTCTATGTTCGCTCGTTAACAGACTAAAATAATTTAATGAAATAAAATATAATGTGATTTTTATTTTCTTGACCGAAACAGTGTGATCACTCAGAGTAATTAGTTCAATACGCTAATTGTGCAAAATTTTCTGATTTTGTTAAGTCTCAGTGGTGCCTTCCACATAACGCGAAGCATAGACTTGAAAGGAAATATACAGTCAAAAGAAATCAGAGAAAATTACATTAAAAATGCAATACATGGGTAACAAAGTGTGTTGGAGAGTCAACATGGCATCACAACATTTTTTTAAATTTATATTATGTTGCTTAAACACCAACCGTCGCTGGTCACACAATGGCTCGCACGTGAAGGCCGATGGTTTTCAAGTGCTAATTTTGAATTGGCCATTATGTTCTATTCGACCAAGACTTCTACACTCCCGCTTAATTATAGCTCTGTTGAAAACGTTGAAAAAGGCTATCGATAGGGCACATTGTACTTGGACTTTATCATATATCATTGAATATTCTTGGAATCACTTTGAATAGTTTTCTAAATGATGAGAAAATTTGCTCAAACTCTCATTTCATTCCTCACTACCGGTGATTAATGATTTGAAAGGGTAGTTTTGATGAAATTGGGAACCTTTTTGACTATCCTTATAACTTTTTCCATCAGATAAATGGTGTGAAAGTTTCATCCCTCCTATTCTCATCTTTGAAAGCATTGAGATCTATCTCCATAACGACGCAATTATTCGTACATAGACTTTAATCGTGGCGAAGTCTTTCAGTCCTTTGTTATGATTGGATCGCATCTGCGAAGGATTTTTTTTTTCAAAACAAAATTCAACCGCCCTTTTAACGGCTTGAAGAGGAACTAAAAATATTTTAAGAAGTGCATGTCTGCGTTCGTTTCTATTTTCCTTTTTGTCCATGGCTATTATTTTAAGTTCTCTGACTCTCTCTAGATCAAATGGGTTGATATTGAGTCCTTTATTTGCGTTCTTCAACCCCGGCTTTACCATTTTTTGTAATGCGAGACACGCGGTAAAAATATTCTTAGATGAGATGGCTTTCAATTTATTCTCCGAGGAAGTTTGTTTGGTTTTTTTCCGAGCGCTGTATGAGGTTTCTCTAGCTCTGGTGAGCTTACAATCAAATTTTATTAATTATATATTTGTAATGACTTTTTCGTTGATATTTTAACTTTTCCATATCATTTCGTTGGATTGCAATAACTTTTCCTCGAGGTGAATGCTTACGTTTTGTGTGTTATATCCAACCAAATATACCTCCTCCCTCCTCAACTTCTCTTTTTGTAGCATTCCTTAGTTGTTCGAACAGATAAATGGAAATGGAATATTTAAAGTGACTGTCTCTCGCGATAAGTGCCATAGCACGATGGCGCTCCTTATGCGAGTCTATATTAATGTCATTTTAGGATTGTATATTTTGTATAAATTAGTACTGAACTCCTAGCTAACTCAAGTAGTCTAGTCATAAAGTAAAGTCATACATTTAAATGTGAAACCTCATGTGTTAAAATTTCCCTTGAGTTTTTTTTTAATATTTGCATTTACTTGTAATTGAGACATCATTTTTTTCCTATGATCGAAAATCCCTCGGAAATTTTTAGCATAGCGCCTATAAAACCGGTTGGCACTCTTAAGCCACAATGCCGCTTGAGTTTCCACGATTTTCCTCCTAAAGATTCCTTCCAAATAATTCTTGACTTTCTTTATTGTAACGCAATTTTAAGGCTATTCAAAACTAGCGAAATCATAGGGGAGGTACGTGTGTTGTATGTAACAACCTTCCGTCGGTGATACTTATCGTGATTCACTTACCTATTTTGTTCTTTTTTATAGCTAGAATTTTTTCTGCAAGCCTGGTGTTTGTCGGTCGAAGGTGGATATTCTTCAGGTGATTGCTATACGTAATTGGTTGCTTGTAAAAATGTAGAAGCGCTAGGGATGTTAATATTATTGAAAAATGTTGGGGAACAGGAAATCATGAATTAGCCAGGGAATATGTTCGCGTCTGGCAGATGCCGTAGAAAATTGTCCTCTGTTGGGAAACATTTGGTAGGGTCAGTGTATTGGTCAGCGGCCAATGCACCACAACCATATGAACTGTCATATTTCTGCTCACCGTATCTTCCTTTCGTTATTTTTTAAAGTAATTAATTAACACGGATGTTTTTTCTGTGCTTTCATAAAAATTAACATTCTCCCACAATTCTCACTGCTCTGTGAACGATATAATTTGCAGGACTCGGTGGGGGCGGGGTAAAGAACCCGCCTGCGTAACTGAAGGTCGTAGGTTCGAGTCCAACCTGGGTAGATTGCCCCTATCTAGGTCATGGATGTTAGTGTACGTTAAATTGTGATTTTTTTCATAAATCCCGATGTATAGGCTAAGTAGCGCCGTTTTCGGTTGTGTGGCGATAAATAAATTAATAAATAATCTACGAGGAAAAATAATTTTCCGGAATATTGTAGTTACAATGTGTATACATTGATTAAATCTACGACGAATAATATTCTCATTGTGTTGTTGCTTCCAATGCGAAATGTTTTGGTTAATTGCGCAGCGTGGCCGAAACACCCTTGTTCTATAAATAAACACGAGATACTCGCCTTTATCTCCATCCCCGTCGCCCCTTCCGCGGCCAGAATCGTGTGCATTTTGTTCCGCTGCAGAATCGCAGTGCTCGCAATGAGTGAACACGGAAAAGGTGTCGCGTCCGGAAAGTGAGGATAAGAAATACTTATCGACAATGTTTCGGAGAAAGAAGAAAGCATCGACCCGCGATGTGTGCTTGCCGACAGAACAGTCGCAATCTCTCCCTTTCTTAGTGAGTAAACATATTGTTTTTTAATGGATAACTTCAAGCGTAACTGCGTGAAACCTTTTCATAATGGAAAATAAAAGAATAAAATTGTTAGGTTTACTAATGCATTTAAAGAATCGCGACCCGGGTCTGATAACATGGTTGCATCTTCAGGTCTGGAGATGTAACTATGTTATAAAACCCGAGTCGTGAGTTAAATATATTAGTGAACCTAACAAAAGTTTATTCTTTTACTCTCCATAAAGTCTTTTTAATTTACTGACTGGTTTCAGCTACATGCTTTTTATCTCAGTCGGTCGTCAGCTCATCCTGTAAATTCCTGTGGTTTGCCTTTAAATTTGGCTGGTATATCTGTCTCTTTCACCAGTCCTGTTTTTATCTCTTTCTCTCTGTATATTTCCTTCATTAGTTCTTCTTAGTGTGAAATATCGGCGTAAACGTTTTACTTGTTATTCTACGTTTATTTCCCGAGTAATCTCACAAAGTCTATCGCCCTCATCCCAACCTTGCTTTTTTATCATTTTCCTAGGAAGTGTTCTATCTTCTCTTATTGTCATTTGTACTTCCTTATTCCTCTTTAATCTGTTAGAAATTGGGAATGGATTACAGCTACCCGTTATGTCAAATCTTCCATAGTTTTCTTCCTGGCTTGTCAGTTATAGGTATATTGATTTTTGTGTATAATAGGCGGGCTGTAATAGCAATACACATTTTCATAGCATACTTGAGTTTCCTTCTAGGTGAGCACTCCTTGTAATTGTCCATATCCTCTAATGAAAATCGTCTATAGCTAATTACTATACCGGGGTTACAAGCGGATGGCATTGGCGGAAATAATTTGTCGGCCGTCATTCGGGACGTGCGGTTGCTCGTGGTTGGCACTTGTCAGAGGGCCATCGAAACATTCTCCAGAAGCCAGCCATTTGGCAGCCAGTTCCAGCCAAATCCAAAAAGCTATTTAATTTTAACATTTTCATTCCTTTCATCGTGTTTTTCATGACGAGGAGTAGAAATATGCTTCATAGGTATCGACGTGCATCAAATAATATTTCCCATGGATCGGAATTTATTTTCTGATTTTATCATTGAAATGTGTTGTGATAACCACATTTAATTCAAAAGCATATCCTATTCAAATTAAAAAAAAACTTTTGCTTTGTATTTGTGAACATATCAACCCACAACATCTCGTTTTCCTAGCGAAGTGCTAAAAATTCGATGCTCTAAGAATCATTCACCATACAATATGAAGTTGAGTGATGATTTAGGTATGGTTTTTCATTTGGGAATATTCTTATTTCAACAGACATGACTTAGAAAGGTTTTTCCGTCTTAAGGTATGGAAGCTCTTCTGCATTTCGGTTAATTCTTCAATGACATTGAATGTACGTGAGCAATCCTCATCAAGTTACGCCTGTGCCAACTCTCGGAGTCGGCGTTTTGTGTTCTCATGCCATTAGTTTTATTGAATTCAATCCGAAGACTTACGGCATTCAGTACGGTATTGATTTCAGTATCATATTCTTTATCTTTCGAGTCAATTTAAGCTTTGATTGCTTTCTTCAAGGTACGGTGCACTTCGTAGTTAGGAAAGTATAAGTGAGGTTGTATTAAATAAATGAAACAGAAATAAAACTAGTTCTGGTTCGAAGGAGTCCGTAAGTGCTGACTTGATTTCATTTAACGTGCTCGAGAAAGGTATCTTTTCCTTCGCATTAGTCGCATCGTTAATAACGATTCAAAGTAGAATTAAATGAAGGAGATAGGCAGAAATATAAGGTCAATATCATCGATCCGCTAAACGATGCTTTTTTCATGGTCATGCTTTATGGGTTATGTACGGAGTCGTATCAGGCGCCGTAGAAGTTCAAAATAAAAGAACACGATGATTGCTAATGGGATTTCGAATATTTTCCTGAGAAAGCGGCTCAATAAATGGGCTTTTTTTTCTCGTATTCCGTCATGTCTTCATGCCACTGATCAGTTTTCCAGTCATTTGTTCGTATTTTTCTATGTTCAGTTGGATTTTTTGCCCATTTTATCTGATTAGCTGCTCATTACTTGGGAAGTGACCTTTATTTGTCGCATTAAGTTTGTCATTCACTTATGTTTTTGTACTTAGCTTCCCACTCTTTATATGGAAATGAAAATTTCTCTTCTATATTTCGATTAATTTTTTTTTAGAATGATATATTTCTCTGAGATTAATTGGCAATTTGATGTGTTCGAAATCAAATTTTCACGGCAAGAACAAGTTGTCTTTTCAGCATTTTAAAATGATTGCTGGGCTTGTCCTTTTAACTTTGCGGTTATGGATACATGGATACGGATTTACATAATATGAAAAGGATTGTTATACATTTACGTGATATCAAGAGCAGAGAACTACGGACCTGTGGCTGCGGAAGTAATAATTTTTTCGAACTGAATGGAATTTAATCGTGAAATAAATCAAAGGCTTTCTCGTCAATGATTTAAAGGGTTTACTACTCCACCACAATATTTTATTTTTATCTTACTATGGCGCACAAGTCGCGGTATTTATTTACGTACCTTGGGTTCTCATTTTCCCATGATAGACGAAAAAAGCTTACACGTAAATGACTCAGGACGAAGGGATATTTTACATTCCAGTTTTCATTGATTCTTGATAAATTGTAATAAAATTAAAGGTTCTCGAAAAAAGGACTAGTCTCGGGTATGAGTATTATGAGCATTTTCGGTATCGGGTTGAAAAAGAAACATGAAAATGTGTCAGCGTAGTACTTAAGGTTTGAGACAGGCATATCGTTGCGCGTTGGAATTTATTAGGAATAGAGTTAGCCTATCGGTGATAGGCGTGTCTATTACTTGCATAGTACTACCCCAGAATTTTGTCAGTTATCTTTTTTACCTCTCAAATATAAATATTAAAATTATATTTAACTAATTGCTTTATTAGTATTTTTTCCAAGGTTTTGCGAGTACTTTCGGTAATCCAATGTAAAACGAGTAAAATATTAAGAGAAGCGGGCGAGAGCGGGCTCAATCTGCAATCGCGTTAGTATTTATTGGCATATCATGCAGTGTAGCTGTTCACAGTTTTACCACCTGGAAAAGGACCACACATTAACCAACGTTTCAGTATTAAAATCGTTCATCAAGTCCTGACTTTTCGGAATCGGAGATGGACATTTTAGCGAAATTTGTTCTCTTGATCTGATTGCATACTTGAGAATGACTCTTTTCAATTAACTTGATCGGTGTTAGTTTTTCGGAGTAAACTTTATTGTGGTAGGTCCATAGCGACTGGATCTCCCAAAGCAAATATTTTTCGAATATTTTGCCAAACGGTTTTTATTTCACATGTATGAAATTATTTTTTATGTTAAAAAGAAAAACAAGGGTACCCTCTCATAATGTGGACAGTTTAATATTTTTAGCTTCTAATAATACCTTGTCAAGCTGTATGAGCTGAACGCAGCTCCATTTTGATAAGACCGAAATGATCTGACTTCATTCATAGAAATCACTTCCTATTAACTCCATTGTACTTTGATGTTTTCAAAACGCTTCATTATTCCCGTTAATCCTGTTCCTTTACGAAATTTATGTAGGTTATTCATCAAAGCGAAATTTAAATTGTAGTTGTTGAGAACAATTAGTTCAGCATGTCCCTTTTAGTTCATTAATTCAATTGATAGGATGTCGTCCAACATCGCCACAAGAGTGTGTGTAAAACTTCTGATTTTTCGAATGCAGTTTTCTGGGGAAAGTGGAAAGCTCAATTTTCATCGGAGGTATTTGGAGCACTATAATGGGAGCATATTTTGGAATTTTCATTAAAATCACATTTCCTTTGTTTTTCTATGGTACCTTCGTTAGCAAAGGGTAAATAATATTATCACGATATTGATGACCTCTGTGAGGTTCGGGCTTCGGTTTTTCAAGTCCCTCTGCCTTTCTTGGAAGGTTGTAGAGCATTGACCCTGTTGAAACGTCTAGGAGATTCCTTTTATTTTGATACCATCTCCTTTTTTCAGTATAATTGTACATAATGCGATATTAATGTGGGCGTTTGGGGCCCATATATTTTGATTATAAGTTTTCTTGGAATTCGTTATCTTGAGTTGGTGAAATGTGGCCGATTCTTCGAATTAATTGACGTGCGCTACCAAATCAACGTAAAATATCTGAATCTATTCTCACGATTTTTTGGAAATCTGGCGATGAAAAATTTTATCCAGTTGATGTATGATTCATTTAAGTCATCACTTTTTTTCGAGGCATTTAATCTTTTTTTATTTACTGGAAGATTATTTTTGCGTTCAATTTTTATCACCATTCACGGGATTGCGAACAAGGACATCGATTTGCAAAATGTGTAAAGTAGCCAATTCACTTGTAACATTCATTGGCCAATTGCTATGGAGTGGTGGCCTTGTGGTTGAAGATTTTTTGTTCTAGGAAAGCGTCCCGATTTTACATAAGCGTACTTTATAACTGCAATAAAATTGCAACTGCAGCTAAAACTGCAGTAAATTTCAGTGCAGGTTTTCGCGGGTAATTTTCTTCTTCGAAGCTAAGGCTAAACAAACATATTCTAAGATAAATCTTTGATACCTCGGTGAAGTCAAAATTCAGTATAATAGTAAGAAATATTTAATTGTTCTGCCTCAAAAATTAGTTTTGTGTATCTCTTTTATGCCTTAATGTTTACTGGTTGATATCTGATTTCATGATGGTAACGGAAATGTGGATAATTTTTCTTTTCTGTAAATATATTTTCAATGTCAAATTTTTCTTTAAAAATGCATCAAATTATGCTTGGGTTGAACGTTTGAGAAAATAGAACAAATTAAACACGTTTTCTAATACTGCCATTATAATTTTCGCATCCCATCTTCGTGAAAATATATGATGCATGGCGATAGGGTCTTCATTGTCAAGCTCATTTTAATTTGGTTCGCTTTTAATTGATTCGATTTTAAGGTTTGTTGACATAGAGTAGGGGTAAACAATTTCTGAATGGTTTTCGTCACTTTTCGGTATTACTTATTTTATACTGGACGCTCAAAATAGCACACACAGCACTTGCATTGGGTTAACAACAGTTAAAAATTCTTTCATAAATAAAAAAAGAATAATTATTGAAATAATGCATAGAAACAATAAACATACCATGGAAACTACAGAATGTATCTTTTACACGTTTCACAATGTATCTTCTACTCTTCTCCTTCAAGATTGTTTTTTCCTCTTGCACTTACAATTAGAACAAATGTGCTCAAAGTGTATCACTCAACTCCTCCTGAAATCTGGATACATTATCCTGAGGCACCCAATATTTTATGTATCGATCAATAATAAACGTTTGGCTCATCCGAAACCTTATCTGGTTTACGCTCAGTTGTCTCTATGAGGCTCAATACCTCGGTGGAAGTTAGTGAGCTCTCACATGTCGGATATGGTGCTGTAATTTGGGTTTCGATAATTTATCGCGGTACTTGGAGCGAGTTTTGACGCTTCTCCTTGCATACTAAGCATTCCTCATCCTTCAGCGATGCGGCTGATATTCTCGGAAGTGACATTATCTTTTATGTCGCATGCAGAGGGCGCTGCCTCAACCTTATGCCAGACAGTCAAAGCTTTTAATCTACGATACCGTTCTCCGTAGTCTGTGCTTTCGTCAGATTTTTATGAAGCCGCTTTTCTGTGAACCCCCCTCTTTTTCCGACAGTGTTAAACCTGGCAATCTTTGTGATCTCTGGAAAACTATAACCGCCTCAGCCGCTTCCTACAGTGGAGCAAGAAAAACTCACATAAATCGCGTACCACCATAGCAACCCGTAACCTGTGCAAAAGTTGAGAAGTGGTATTTATTTTTTCTTTTCCAGCCCTCGTATTAATTTCGTAAGTAATCGTTTCTTAAGGGTTTATCGGATATACTCTGTTAGAAACATGGTAACCTTTTATTTTTTAGAAAACTTTGGGCTGCAATTTAGAACTATTTTTCTAAAAGAGTGTTTGGTATATTATTTTCTGTGACCGCTTTCACTCTGTCAAAAACATTTTGGAGTAAAATAATTTTTAGATGGTATATGAATTTTGGAATGAAAATGACATAAATTATGTGGTTTGCTGTCACGCGCTTGGTTGCTAAGATTACACCAAAGGAAGAAATTCGCTGCCAAACGATCATTATATCTGACGTGATTACAACCAAAATAAAAACTGATAACTGGGAAATCCGTTTGCGAGTCCAGGGGAAGTCGAATAATTATTGTGGCAACGAATTTCTTCCTTCGATGGTTATTCCATAGCTTTATTTATCAATTAGCACATCATAAATACAAATGAAGGTTTATTTTGATTTCAGAATAATCTATTTCCGATGATCGTGGCTAGAATTACTAGAATTGTAACGGGTTAAGTGTGCAGCGTTGGTTAAAATAAGGATGAATTGATTCAAAGAATTACTCTTTTGCCAAAAACACACGAGAAGTAATTTTTTAAATTACCTATAATGTCAATAAAGGGAACTGGAATTAGCATATGCTTCATTCATATGCTTATGGAATTAGCATATGACTGAAGTTTTCCGCACATACGCTTAAGACTTTGAAAGACGCACTCACACGTAATGATGTAATCAATGAGACATGAAAGTTTCGAGTGAAAACAAACCCGTCAGACTAAAATTCACTATTGCTGTAATGACTGAGACTTAATTATTGGAAAAATCATAATCAAATGGTTATTTACATACTGTTTTGGGAAACCAATCGAAATTGTGTGCTTAAAAACATTGAAGAACATTACGAAGTTTCACCTTATACCTATCTGACGAAGCATGCATTTATATTTAAGGGAGTTTACGATTGAAATGCTTATTTTCTGATGTTTCAAGCCTATATATGAGCCAATAGTGAAGCGTGGATTTGTATAGACGCGAGCATCGACGTTAATGGATTTTTCTTTCGGAATGGGGGTTTGAAAATTTCTTTTGTATTGGAGGGATACCATTGGACGGAAAATAATCGAGTTCCAGTCCCTCTCATTTATTAATCGAAGGTAATGGAGCAATCAATGCACGTTTTAGAATCTGGAGAATTACCATTAGTTAAATTTAAAAGAATTTTTCTCAGGTTATGTTTAATGTTAAAGCTTTTGTTTTGTCGATCAGTATTTGATTTTCACCTGGTATAACTTAAGGGCGTCTCACACGAAGCTTGTCAGTATTGTAGGTATGGTTAGTGGGGATACTTATCTCTCAGCCTTAGTATCGCTTCAAAATCAGTTTTTCATATTAATGTAGTATCTATAGGTATGTATCTTCATGTAGTATCTGTACTTTTACCGCTGCTGCGTATCCCTGTATGGCCTATCATGAAGTTGTGAAGATAGAAAGCAATGGCGTTCATTGCTAAGTGAACTGCGCACATTAAGCAATGGAAAACTCCCATTACTTAAAGCCCGCGATCAAGTGCGTCTGTTTGCAATGACTATTGGATCGATTCCAAGTAAGTTAAAGTATCAACCATGGAATTGTTCTCATGTGGATTTTTTGATGGTTGAATATTTTTCATTCTTTCGATTCGTTAGAATAATCCATTTTGCCCACGGGAAATCCCATATGCAACATTACACGTTCTCGGATCTGTATGCTATTTAAATTTCCTAATTTTGGTGGTCAAATTTGTCCCAATGGCTTCCCAACTTATACTCTTAGGTATTTTCCATTTAATAGTTTCCCTTAGGATCATAATATAACTCTTGTTGCGCCAGGATTAGTAGATCCCTGTGCACTTCGTAATTACCTACATTGCGAGCCATATTTTGTTTAGATTTTCTCAAATGTAGGAACTCCTCACACCCAGTTGTCATTTTATAGACATCTCATCATTCAAGTCTCGGTGGCTGACTCTGGGAAATAGATCCAAATAAGAATGCTACGAATCGTCATTTTTTTGTAATCCCCAACTCAAAATATTCGAGTTCATAGTTATTAGTGATAATCAATCCCTCGTAGCGAAGGTAAATTAATTTACGTTTTCGGGGATTCTCCATTAGACATGTCAGAATTGCGACTGTGAAATCGACAAATTTGCCGACTGGCTGAGAAGGCTTTGAGAGCCTCTTAGGCGAAGGTGGATTGTACGTTCCATTTATATTATTTTCAAAACTTTTTTGAAGTCTTCATACCAAATGGAGAGGATTCGTATGGGTATTTTTTCGCATTATTTACTTACCTTGAATTGATCGGTACTCTTCTTCATATTTTTCTTTGCTAACGTGAACTCTGGTCCTTAGTTTCGGGTGTTAAATTCTTACGGCTTTTGTTTCAGCTGTTATTCGTGAGTAGTATACGCAGTAAAATGTTTCTAAATTAGAACTAAATGGACAGCCTTCAGATGTTATGAATTCATAAGACTTAATTTATCAGATAAATCTCTCTAGACTGGTGATTTGATTTTTTTAAATCCCTAATGCAACGATCCGAGCTCTTGGCTGAGTGATTATGAACCTCTCAAAGCGATGGTAAATTAATTTATCCTTCCGGGAATCCTTCATTTCGCATTTGAGGATTGCGAGTGTAGGGTCGATGAAACCGTAGGCAGGCTTGAGGACGTTATTGGAGCCACTTTGGCGAGTGCGGGTGGTTATCCGAGGGAATTCTGGGAACGGGGGAGGATATGGTGCGCTGCAGGGGGCTCACGGGATGAGGCGAATTGGAGAGTAGGGGTGGGGGAGGAGTGGGAGTGATTCTGGGTAAGCCTTTGAGTGAAGGGTGAGCAATTTTTAACTGCGCCCTCGAGCTGTGACGACGATGAGGAAGAAGAAGAAACATCCGAAGCAGAACGTACGAGGGAGGAGCGGGTTGGAGAGAGAACGGTATAGGTTGCCAATTTTGTTCTGGTTAATTCCTTCTGAAGACGCATCACTCCCTTTCGACCCGTCAAATTAGTCCTTTTTAGAGTAGTATTGCTCGTTTAAAACTTTTTCTATCATCTTGAAATTTTCGGAGTACATCTTTTTATTCATGCATCTGTTACTCAAATATAGAATAATTTAAGTATACCGGGACTAGCCGTGGTGATAACTTTTACGGAGTCACCCGCAATGCACAAATTGTGCGAAAAATCCACAGAGGAAAAATAATTCGCCTTGACCGGGATTCGAACCCGGATCCCTCGATTTCCGGCCGAATGCTTTAGCCAGTTAAGCTACAAGTTTCCACAGGGGAGAATGACGCTTCGGTAGCTAAACTGGCTAAAGCATTCGGCCGGAAATCGAGGGATCCGGGTTCGCATCCCGGTCAAGGCGAATGATTTTTCCTCTGTGGATTTTTCGCACAAATATAGAATAAATGAATCTGAGCAATACAGGAGTATTACTCGTTAGAAACCTTTTCTATCATCTTGAAAATTTCGGAGTACATTTAGCTCATCTTTGTCTTCATTCACATGTTTTCTTAATAATTGAATATGAGAAATACTGAGAGGAGTATTGCTTTTAAAAACGCGGAAGTGTCAAAGGTTCGACCGTGACTGAAATTCACAAAAAAAGTTGCTGCTTCTGTGTATTTGTTTAGAGTTTTTCGTTAATGGATTATATCTGAATGACAGTAATGAGAAAATAAAGAGACACGGGATGAGGAAAATTTGATCCTAATACTTTAAGTAAAAATATAGCGTTTGTGAACTTTATGAAGCGTTTGTCAGAGTAGTTTGTAATTTTCGATTTTGTAATGAAAGTAAAAGGAACAGATCGTTTTTCGCATGTCTTTCAAAGGGTTATGGTAAAGAAGTTGGAGCAAAATAATTTTATTCTTCAATATTTTCTTCCATTTGGCATCTTCTCTTTGAAAAATTCCTTGAAACGATGTGTATGATGGTGATTTCTGTTGAGCAAGAGAGTCATTTCACCATCGTCATTATTTCGAACGTATTAGGTCTGGGATGAGAATTTCCTTTCATTCGACTCGCAGAGGCCACAGGGAGGCACTGCAGGGAAGTTTCGGGGAAGTGTACCGTGGGGGAAGTGTACTTGTGAAACCCGTCGTTTATCTTTGCGAATCATAAAATCATGACCTCACTTAGAAGTTACATTCTTAACTGGCATTCTTCAAGCGAAAGCCGAGAGAAAATAAAAGATGATACAAACTCTCGCAACTGTCGGCTTTCAGAATTCCTATTGTGGTGATAAAGTAATGTTCATCTTCCTTTAATTTAGTGCCGAGCAATTGTGTGAAACTTAAGGCTATTGTAAAACTATTTTAGGCAATTTCTTAGTGATGGCAAAATACGAGATAATGATATATTCGTATATTCATTGCATATCGCGTTCGCGAGAAAGCGAAGAGAATTTCAATTCTCCATTAGTTTCCTACCTCCATTCGTGAATCTAAGTTTCGATTCGTGGATGGAGGATGTAATTTTGTTTATAATTCGTGATTTATGCGTTTTGAGGCAATTTTCAGCCGGGGTGAAGAGGTAGGTACAATCATGGTTGGGAAAGCTGGTAGTAAATATCTAATTTTTTCCATTGGATTTTACGTTTGCAGTGTTCATTCCTCACGCGAGCACGCCATATCTTATCGAGCATTCGTTCACTGATTCCTGCTGAACTTGAGGGTGTGACAGGAAGGAGATGGCTTGCAAAGTGATGTAAGCGGCGTTAGAGAAGAGGCTTTTAGGTGCGTTATTCCATCCATTCCGGGACGCGAGCATTTCCCCGCCTTGATTTCCAACCATGAAAAGTATGGAAGATTGCGTCATCTTTCTTCGCAATCTATTTTTTCCAAAAGGGAAGGATTCAAGGATCGAAACGACGTTTCTGGAAACATGGAGCTGACTCATGGAGTGCTCACGCTCAAGAAAGATTATATCCAGATGGATTCATGCATTAGATTTTGCTTGCAACAGCTGTTTACTACTTGCTATGTCTAATTCTTAGGGCCAAACGTATAAACGAAGCGTATGTGAAAGGTGCAATAAAAAAATGCTCAGATTACTTGAAACAAAATTTTCTGTGACTATAAAATTCTACGTTTCCATTATTTGCTTTATTTGCGACAAACTCAGCGTAAAAAAAGTATATAAAAATAAATTAAATAAAGGCGTTATGAGATAAAAGAAAACCTGATACTTTTTTGGAAGGGTTATTCGAAAAGGTTATTTTGGAGGTCTTTGAAATTTCAGTGCAGTTTAGAGGAACAAATTCACCAAATAGATATTAGAAACACAATAAATTATTAAGTTTTATAAGCTGTGTAATCCCCACTTTTCATTTTTTTAATTGCTTTTGCTAATTTTTAAGTGCCAGAATATCGTCAAAATTCATTTTTCGGGGACGGACCCCCGAACCTCCCAGTAAGGAAGGCGATATGATGAGCCACAGTCGAGGGCCCCCAATCACCCCAGACCGCCCTGCGTATGAGATAGATATTTTCGAAGCATATGGCTTTGGTGTAGGCATACTCTAAAACACACCAAAATCGCTCTCGCCATCTCTCGGTACGAAATTAGAGCATCATTCTCTCGTCCCGTGGAAGCGAGATTAAAATTTGGAACGGAATCCCGGGATTGTGATGCCTGATATATGGAGCACTTCCTTCTTCATTGTTCTCCTCGTTTGTCGAGTAACTTCTAAAATTAGTCATCTTATATTTATTTTAAATCGCGATGTGATTCATCTTATCGAAATGCTTTTGTGAGATATCCTTTTAGGTTTTTTTTGCGAAATTGTGCTGGTATGAATGGGAAAATTGCTAAATTTATTGGGATCTTATTATTAAATGTAAGTGTATCACTAAAACATGCTGCTTCGAAAATCCTGACATATGCGATGTAAATCATAAGAGAAAATGAAATATATCGATTTAATTTCTTATCGATATATCTTCATTTTGAAGACCAACTGATCAATATATTTTATGTCCATTTGGTACATTGCTGTCATAACATTTTGTATATGTTTCTGACCTGTAGCCATCATACTAACGATGCAAATTGCATCGATCGATATGCACATTTGTAAATTATAATACGCTCAATTTTATTGGGTTCTAGAATTGATTATAAGTATATAAATTGCAATTCGCATCGTAATTCCAATTCTGTAATGGTCATTATTAATCGTGAAAATATTTTCAAATGCTGTGATTCGAGTGCAAAAACTAGGTTAACTCATTCATTTGGAAGATACACTAAGACTGTGGCGAAAAAAAGGTTTACCCAGCCGAGGATGAGCACATCGGAAGAGTTTAATTGGCTTCGCGCAAATTATTCGCCTCAAGGTCTGACCTGGCCCTGGAATCTGCACTCCCCAGTGTAGTGTATTTGCTCCCATGGCTCCACTCTGCGAATTGATCCTGGGCGCCCGAATCCAGGACATTCCCTCGAGAATCTAGGGTGTATCTATTTATCTACGCTACGGGGCAGCAGCAACTAAGCGTTTGCTTTCACGTTGATGGCGTAAACATTTGCGTCCAACTCGAATACCCCTCCGATGTTTATTCTCGGAAAATGACGACTGTTCGCTTCTGACCTCGTGAAATTTTCTGCCCTGCAAGTTGAGGAGGTGCTAGTTCATTCCAAAGAAGTTTGATTTATGCTACCAGTTGTTTATATTTTGAATCGGTTTTCATAAATGTCCGAAGGGCGTCGAAGAACGCTGAACGATAAATTTATCTCCAATTTTAGCTATGTGGTATTTGCTTTCGCGATGAATTGTGTTAAAAAAAATAATCATTCGATAAATTTTATCATTTCGAATTCAAATTTCGGATGAGAAGACCTAATTATAACTTATTTTCCCGTGAAATGGATATTTTTTAACCGTCAACGTCGCTATTGGCAACCTTGTGAACCCATATAAATGCGTGATGGGTGGCAGCACAATTAGAGGCTGAACTCTAGAATGCACTGTTGTATTTATTAGCATCCTTTAGCTTCAGTAGTATCTGATTTAGCCATAAAGAAACGAATGTAATGCCATTTCCTTTAAAATTTCTAAGTAGACCCTACCCCATGTCTTTTAACGATTGCTATTTAAGTTAATCGGGCTTTCCAGATTATAATTGCTTGTCTTCCGCGAAGTTTTCAATCGATCATATGGAACCTCGTGAATAAGCTCGAAAAGATATTAACAATCAGAATGCACTCATCGTTTTGACTGGAAGTTAAGGCATATTCTCCCGTAATATTAAAATAATGATCAAAATTCAATTATGCATCCTCACTTTACTATATTTTGTTTACTTTTTTGCTGTTTATAAATTGGTTTTGGTAATTTTATCCAAAAATAAATTTATTAAAATGAAGACAGTGCTTGAATATTACATCATCATCATCAGTCAACAATTCTAAGATTTAAACTTGATTGTTTCCGGCTTTACTTTGTGAAAATCCATTCTTAATAATAAAACGTTATTGTACTTTTCCACACGATTTAATTAATACGACCGGTTTAGTCGCAGAGGCGACATCATCAGGTACATAATCCGTTATAATAACAGTTATTTTGTTCTTGTTTATCTGGTTGCTATTACGTTGGTAGGGGAGGGTTAAATTCATTCATCCATTCATAATGAGCATAAGAAACGCTGGTGCAAACTGAGTTATTATGGAAATATTTCACAGGCAACCGCAAACCTTTTTCCCAGAGAAGACTTTAAAATAGCATATTATAACGCATCTAATTTAATGGCGTTATTATGCAATACAAAAGATAAAATTGACTTAAATGATAGAAGTGGCATTTACAGACTCAAGTGCAGTGACTGTGAGACCTATTACATAGGCCAGACTGGACGTTCGTTCCGAGTAAGAGCAGAGGAACACGGAAGGCATTTGAGAAACGGGGAGTTAGAAAAATCGCATTTTGCGAAATATCTATGGGAGAGTGACCACAGGAGCAATTTTGTTCCGGAAATTCTCCACCTTGAGGGAAAGGGAAGAAGGATGGACTGCTTGGAGGAGTTGGAGATAAGGAAGCATATAAAAAATGGAATTTTAGCAAATGAAAATATTTTTGTAAACTATTCCCCGCTCTTGGAGATTCCCCTGAATCTGAGTGACGCTCCAACCCCAACGCAACCCTCCCCTACCAACGTAATTACAACCAGATAAACAAGAACAAAATAACTGTTATTATAACGGATTATGTACCTGATGATGTCGCCTCTGCGACGAAACCGGTCGTATTAATTAAATCGTGTGGAAAAGTACAATAACGTTTTATTATTAATTCTAAGATTGGTTTGACGTAGCTCTCCATTTCTCTCTTCTATCCACTAACCTTTTTATAGCGACGTATTTCTTCTCATTTACATCCTTTATAAACTGTCCTATGTAACTCATTCGGGACCGACTCTTGACCGTCCCTACATATTACATGTATGAAATACTAATGTGTAATGAATTTTCTATCTGTTCTTCTTTTTCTATATTCTCATATTTTTTGCTATCGTCATATAACATTGTTTTTTTAAGTCCTTGCTCTTTGTATTTTTTACCGTGAGCTGGAACTTTATTTAATTTAAGGGGTATGGGCCGAATACGAATAAGAAATCTGTCTATGTGCAAAACGTTTGAATTAATTTTGTTTCGATTCTTTTAATCGCCATGTGGCAGCCTTTGTCGCTGTCTGATATGCAATTTTCCGTGTTCTTATCTTAACATTGTTTCGATCTGCGACTTCGCGAAAAATTTATGGGTTGTGATACCAAAAGCAAAAGTGTACACAGCTTTCGCGGATGGCTTCCTAGGATTTGTGTTGCGGATCATGCTCCTCAGCCGAAGAAAAGCCTTGTCCAGTGAAATTTTCGGCCGCGGTCTTTTCTTTGACCTTGGCAGGTGGACACCTGCATAAGGGAAACGTGTGGTAGTGTTCTGATCAATAAATATTCTGGGGAAGCACGTTGATCAATTCCTCTAGTGGATATTAAGTCCATCTTTCAGATTCTAAAACGCATTTTAAGGTCATCTTCCCTTAGTAACTGGACTTGAAAATAGGTCATGGTTAATTCCAAGTGTTAAATTGATTTTTTTTGCCTCTAAGTAAGCCAAAAAGGTTGCTCTAGAAAAAACTAAGTTCATGCTGTACAGAGTCTAAGATAGTAAACATGATGTAAGTTGGTCGGTTTCTCGTATATATTTTTATTCAGTGGTCATTGATGCGTGAACAGGCCAAGGATTATGCCTCACAACGATTAATATACGTAAGAAACACCCACTTCGTGACTTGACTAGCTTTCAATGAATTATTTGATACATGTTTGATTGTAGCCGCCTTTTAAGGCCCGCTGGTTACATAGGAATAAGTATATTTTTTCTCGCCTTTTATGGGACCGAAATGAGACAGCCTGAGTTGTCGTTTATGGTTAGGTCTCAACATCTATGGATAGTCATATCATATCTTTTTGTTTAATTTTGGTTTTTGAATTCTGTTACCTCATTCTCGTATCCCTTGCTGTTGCCAATTATACCCAGAGTAGTATAGCTAGAGTATTTTACGTGTGTGGTGAAATTTCCGTGCTTGAATGTAGTAGATTAATAAGATGCTTTTACAGTATATTGAGGAAAGGTTTGGAACTTAGTTTCATTTTCCTTGCGGCATAAAGTAAACCGTCTTTACTATATTTTCCAGAACGCTAGTATATAATGTGTTTTCATACCTATGTGAATGATATTATCTGTTATATCTTGGAAAATCTACCTGTCGAAGACATTATGTCTCCGTCAAATCGAGTTTTAATTGGTTGTATTGCTTTTCAATCGTTAACTTCATATCTAAAAAGTCCTATACGTTTTCTCAAAGACAGGTACAGGATACCGCACGAAGGAAATAAATTATAGAGAATGTTGCATGGGATATGTTTGTTTCTTTATATTCAGATCGTGAAGACTCGATGTCAGTTGTCTTGGAACGAATCATAGCCACAATCCTCTACAATCGGAATACCAGGGATGAATAACTTAGTATTTAAGAATTTTTACGGGAGGAAATAACAAAACTCCGTTGGGAACAACCAAGCGAGTCATGCACACTGTTTGATTGAGTATAACATGTGTAAAAATTGCCCAAACTGCGATTTAGCCGATACAGTGTAGTAGCTCTGGCATCAGAACCTTCCAGTGATAAAAAATATAGGTATCATGGAACCAATCTGTGTATTTTACTTTCATGGGCACGATTATTTTCGTTTTGCTATTTACGTTTCGTCTGAACTTATATTTTCATCGAAACATTTTGGCTCACGTGTATTAGTCGTGGTTAAGCGTTTAATAATAGACGACTCCGACTAAAATTTATTTGCTCCTGAATAACGAAAGTATATTTAAAATTTTTGAAATGTGTTCCTTCGAGTTATTTTTTTATATATTAGATATATACCCTAGCTCACAGAGTCATAGTACTCTCACTCCCTGTTCATTATGCAGCGTATTCTGAAAAAATATATCTGTTCTTCCATATAATCTTTCGATGTTTTGCGGTGGTTTTGCAGAGTAAAAAATAAATGAACGAAAAAAATTGAAACCCATCTTCATACTATCGTTAGCAATCCCAATTAGCCTGGAGTTTTAAAGTATGCTTATTTTGAGCAGTCATAACGAGCACGTATTTGGTGCGCGCTGTCGTTCAATGGTGGAGAGTGTTCAGCTTTGTCCTAAAGTGAAAGTCGCGCTTGAGTTTTTCAAAAATCTCGCTGTGTACGTAGTGGAGTTTTTCATTCTCAGCTCCTCCCTGACCTTTCTTTTATAGATAGTATACTCGAATAGTTGAGTACTCGATTGCCACGAAGAGAAGGCCGAAATTAGCGGGGAGAGAGGGGTAAGGGGACGAACCCCCCCCAACTTTTTTTAGAGATTCAGTCCCATCCCCTCCACATGTTCCCCCCTGAATGTACCACCTCTCTAGTGGATCCCCTCCCCCCCGGTAATTTTTCTGGATATGACCTTGCACGTATATGCGAATTCTAGACAGTTCAGTAGTCGGCTTCGAACGCTTGTCGCGCTGAGACTGATTATTTCTCCTGCGGCTGGCTCCGATGTCCCTTCAATAAAACTTTTATGTCACATCCGCCACTCGAAGAACACGATTGGCAAGGGATTAAAAATTATTTCGAAGATGACTTTCATGTGTTATGGTATTCAAGTATCTAATTAAAATATATTATAGGCAAATCCGATATTATTATAGCTGAATTAAAATATACCTATAAGTATTCTTATTGTTATTGAGTATTAATATTAGTGTTAAGTATCTTTACTATCAACCGCATGCAACATGAAAAATACGTACTTCCAAGCCCAGGCGTTGTGTTTGAACCGCTCAAAATTCATTCCTTCGAGAAAAAATGACCTTGGAAGGGTTTAAATACTTTTTTAAGTGCTTTATTATCTCAAACGCCGCAGCTTAGTACCTTAAGGACCAGTAATTCTCGCTTGGATTTTTTTAGATTCGAATTCGTAGGCAACCTCCAAGGTTTTATACGAATCCGAATCTAGATAATTCCGAGCGGGGTACTTCCACTAGACCAGGAATCTAACCTCTGACCACGGCACAATTGCCATGGGAAATTAGGAACCTAAATGGCTTAGTTATCTGCGCAGTGGCCAGAAAAGCCAAAGGTCTGAAGGAGAATTTTTTCTTATGGCAATGTCTAGTAGCTACAGGTTCTAGAACAGGGCCTTAATGATAGTCAAGTACCCCTTGGAAATGATTGGAGAAAACTTAAATTTTTGAGTGAAATGATATCTTATGATTGGCATATTAATTCCCAGCCCACGTCTAATTTGAACTCGTTTTTCCTTCTCTCTTGTCTAAAGGTAAAGGTAAATATCGGTTAAATTCATAGGTAGCTGGGTAGGTATCACGCATTTCCTTTGTTTTATAATCTTTAATTGAAAATTACGTAGAGTATGACAGATTGATACAAGTATTTGAGTTTCAAATCTATGTGTACGGAGATTACAAAAAGATTTATTGTTTTTTCATTACATTATAAATAAATGTGAATGTAATAGTCTGGATAATGGAATATCTATGAATGTTCCAAATAGCAAAGTAAGGTAAAAGGGGACTTTTTACATTATGAATTTTAAAAGTGGCTTTCGTAAAAATGCCCCTTTAAAGAGAATTTGTAATCCCTTTAATACACTGTGAAACAACCTGAATTTATTTGAGCATCGAAGGAAATTTTGCTCGGAGGTGATGGAAATTTCGTAAAAAATGAAGTACTGAATCAAAAAAATATATGTACATTACCAGTCAGAGTATATGTTATAGAATTGGTAAGTTTGTTATAACAACTCTTCCTGTAATTGTGTGTGTAGGTACATTGGACGTGCGTTAAACGCAATAAATAAAGAAAATAGTGGACCAGTGGACTGCAAGAAATGGTCCGAGCAAAAGAGGAACTTTTTGAAATTCAATTCATTCAGAAAGCCAGGGAAATGCGCAGTTATCCGTGGAACTCCATTTGGGATCAAGGTCGGATAATTATTGATGCCTGCAAGCGAGGCCCTTCCCAAATTCTCCGTCCGAAGACATCCGCTTTAATGCACTTCACGCTATCACAGTTCCCAAATTTGATCTCCTAAGTAGCTGGAGGATAAATGTCGTGTCTTTCTTGATAGCCGCTCTGATGTAATTGCAAATATGTTCACTGTCTGGGTTCACAGCTTACCCAGCGAACGCTTTAATCTCTATTTTGTCTTCTCAAATCCAACGAACCTTACGTCGTGGGTGTAGCTCTTGGGCGCTTCAAAACAAAAATATGTGCTCGAAATTCTAGATGGCATAGGGAAAGTAGCTGGCCTCCCTACCCTGAATATGCGACATTCACATGACTTCGGCTTACTGTGGGGTGAGCTCTACCCCTCATCTATGCAGACAAACGTTTTAGTTATAGTAAATCACTTTGCGTGTGAGAAGCACCTTGGATTTCTTTTAATCCAAAGATAAGGATAATGTTCGTATCCAACCAAATTTACCATCCCCTCAGTCGATTTTGCCGACATATCGTTAACATTGTCCACTGGAGGACGAATTTCGAAGAAAGAAACCATTTCGTATCACCAAGATTCGAAGCCATGAATCTCTTCGTGTTGCCCTGCGAAATGTGCTTCCAAAGTGTTCGACATGAAATCTAGAGGAGGTTTTTTGAACAAGTTGTTGCTGGAACTATTGCATGACCGTGTAAAAAGTCCTTTGTGTTATGTGAGGTTTTTCGAATGTTATGTTTTCTCACATTCCGTCATCATCTTTCTCTAAAATTCTTTTATTTTGTTTTGAATTTTTATTTTCAAGCCATATATTAGAGGCTTTAATTCATCTGCGTCATGAAGAATGAAATATTAGTGACAGCGTATGAATTTAGCTTCAGATAAGTACAGAAAATTTTCTCGGGTTTTCCACCGGTCTGAAATCATTCAGAAGATCCCCTGAGGATGAACAGAAAGTCGCTGCTCGAAACTTCGGGAGACATGGCGAACATCAACCGGTGGAAAACCCGAGAAACTTTTCTGCAGCTGATACGCCGGTAAAACCTAAGGTCATACTTCAGACATGTGGTTTGAATTTCGAGGATTTCTTGAAAATCACCCGTAATCTGGTTTAACCTAATTATTGTTTATAATATAAAAGTAGCTGGCTTGTAGTACGTTTTTTTCTGGAAGCAACTGGTGCCAAATGTGTGCTTCGAAGGAAGCATGTGCCCCCACTGGCTACTGCGATTATATTTATCGCTTTTAATCATCGAAAAATATTATTCTCTAATGTATTGGTAGTTTAATTAAGCAATCGTTATTAGTTCATTTTATTCGTTCGATTTAGGGGTGAAAGGTATGTATTTTAGTTAGTAAATGTAGTGCTGATTACGTTCTAGGCTTTTAACCTCATAGGACCAAACCTTCAATGGAAGCTTTCATGGCAATGACTTTTCTTTTTACTTCTAAAAGCTTTATGCAACTGTTGAAAGGCAAGCCTCATCGATGCTTACGAGAAGAAAAAAAGGAATCATTTGTCAATGAATCGTCGCATTGCCTCTCTCATACCATCAAGTGAATAATGGGACACTTTTTCAAAATTGGATGGCTTCTGCTGTCTCCCTTCGTGCTGTTATTCATGGCCTTTCGATTAGTCTCTTCCATTATGATTGCCCTTGACGTCACCTCGAAACGTCAATAATTTCAAGGTGTCTTCGATTCCTTTATAGATCCTAGAGCTGTCGATTTTTGGAATTCCGAATAATAAATGCGACAGATCAATACTAACGCTCTACTCCTCTTACATAAATTATCTCCTATATGACGACTCCTAAGTATATGTTACTTTCGTTTTCGAGGAGAAAAAATTACGGAACGCGATAAATAATTTATTTGATGAGCAAAATTGTATCATAGAACTGATGGTTATCGTGATGTGCGTTTATTTTTTCAGTTAGAACGCAGGTTGGGAGTTAAAGAAATGTTAAAGCAGACGGATTATCCCATTTTATCAACAGAAGGGTGCTTATGTTATCGAGGAAAGTGGAAAAAAAGAGCAGAGTGCATGGATAGAATGAAGAAGAAAAGGTTTTATTGTGTTCTTATTGTGGAACTTTAATTGTAGATAGGGGCTCTTAGGTTGTTTTTCTGTCGTTAACATTTCAAATAATGCGAGATTGACGAAATCGCTCCCGAAATGTATGGGGAAATATTCCTAATGGCCCTGAATGACGTAAGGCGGGAAATTCATACTTCAGAATGAGCTTAAGGACTAAAATCAATAGCAAGAAGTTAACTTCGCAGATTTTTATGGCACAAATAAAAATACACTTATAAAGTGGATACTTACATTAACCTTTATACCATAATGAGTAGGTTACTCAAAGGGTGTGATTACATAGTCCTCTCCTCAATTTTCCTATCGCTTAATCTATCATATTACCATATTGCTTCTCTTCTACATGCTTCATTTCCTAATCTGATGCAAAAAGTGTAATACAGATCTTTCTTTTTCATTCTTTTCTAAACATGTAATTCCACTATTGAATTCATAAATAGCCGATGCATGTACATTTTATGACTATGATTATTGCACATATGTCTTGAGCCATTCACCTGACAATACTTTGTGAAATGGGTAATATTTTGTGAAAAGAGATAGAATTTGACTTAAGATGGATGCACTACGATAGCTTACATTAATGTCAGTGCTTTATTTGCTCACTTCGAGTTACGCTTGCAGCAATGTAACGAGCGTGAGAATGCACTTCACGTTTCTCCGCTCAATTCGGTGACTTTATTCTCTCGACTTCGCGTTCTATATCGCGTCTCCACGGTCAACAAACCACGAGCCTCTTTTTATTCACGGGCGAAGAGAGAAGTTCGCTATAGTGGAAACTATTTTCGTCGGTGTCGGCTCGTCTGCGATCCTTGTGCGTTTCGTAACAATGGAATTGACCCACATTTCTGGCATCCCCGGGGGATGGGGCATAAGATAACTAGTGGGAGGGGGTGGCCTCTCAGTCAGTAGCAGTGACCTTTTTCAACCTTGAGGTGGCGTTATCTGGTGTGGACCCAGCGGCCCGTGGTTTTTCGGACCGTCTACTCAACCTCGCGTCCCGCGTTGCTCATTTCTCTCGCTGCGATCTCTCGCCGGCACCTCGATCCTGTAATGTCGCCAGAAAACAACTGTGCGAGGTTTTGACCACGAATTAGAGAATTCTCCAGTCCGCCGCTAGAATTGTTGACGCTCCGCGCGCATAAAAAAGATTTCAAAATCGCCACTCGCGGAGCTATCAGTCATCTATATCAACTTTTCACGAGGGTAGTAATAATTAACTGAACCTATAAATCATATAAACCACGCACTTAACGAATGCGAGAAGGTAGTAAACTAAAAAGGACTACTTCCACCTCGTTTAATGGCGAAAATTACACTTATACATAGATACAGCTTTTTATTAGGCGGCGCCTAGTGGTGGCCGCCTAGTGGCGCCGCCTAATAAAATGCGCGCGAAACGGCAACAGATATAACGCTTAATTGCCAAGTAAGGAATACCCTTGCCGAAAAGAATCACTGAAAACTTGTTTTTGGCAGCGTTTAGCTTCGTATTATAGGTGGGCTAAACGGTTGCTTTCCTGAATCGAGTACAAATAATCCTGGTACATTTCAGTATCAAGCACTGAGTAGCGATCTCTTTCCACTCGCGATTACTAATTTTATCAATACCACCGACGATTCCTTGTTCTCGCTTGTAATTTGTACTCGAACTTTAGTTTTTAATTATTTAGGTAGATCTAAAAAAGCGAGTGCACCCAACAAACCGAGGTAGATCCGGAAATAGACAATTATGAGCTAAATTAATAGTTGATACTCACTAAGAGCTCTTGGAATTATCAAGTTAATTTGGAATATTTTCTCAAACATTAGGAATAACGATAATATATGACTTAGCTTCCGATTTTGCAGGATGGAAGCCCCTAGAGCACAGCTCTTCAACGAACACAAGCCATCGCAATAGGCGTGTGGCGGAAGGTGTTAGGGCACCAGCCATGAACCTGCGCGATAAAAAAAGTTTTGTGTTATGAGGTATTGTTAATATCAGCTGATATGGTACATTCAGGGGTGGTTCCAGGAATTTGATCATCTGGGGTTCAATAGGCTAGTTGGGGGAGAGGCTAAGTAGGAATCTGGATCGAGGAGCTTCGATTTCATTTGTAATGAGTACTCGACCGTATTTGTCGTACTTTAAAAAGTATATCATCTTCGTTAGTTATATCCATACCCTTTAAGTGTATGAAATCATAAAGTAAACGATGATTTTTTAAAGATAACTTCATAATGATTACATATATGGGTATTTTGTAGGAGACCATATGTAGCTCTCCTGGTCACCTGCTCACTTTTTGCTTTGATGAATAAAGCGTTCGTTGGATTTTGGTTCAAAATGGGTAAGATTGCGCAATCGTATTGTTGATAAACGTTCAAAGCTCTCGTTTAATGAATCTCAAAGAATAATTGTTTCAGACAATTGTGATCGCACATTTTCGTCCAACCTTAATTATTTAATGCCCTAACAAATCCAGAGTATTAAATAAAATGTCGGAAAGGCTAGATACCCCAGAAAAATTGTTTTCATGGTAACTGCAAATTTCTAACAAAAAAATGTTTGCGTTGCCATGGCTCAATAACTAAGGAGTTGCGACCCCATGTATACGGATAAAAAGTGCCTAAAATGGTTTCCTTAACCACCTCTTGAAGTATTGTAGATTCCTCCTGAAACTCCCTGGGTATAGGCTTTGAATTCCGAAACTCCTTGCTTGTAACATCCTCTGCGTGCTACTAATAAGTTGTCCTAGGGGGTAGTTAAAATGAGTTGTCATGAACTTCATCTCTTCTCCAAGGCAAAATTAGGTCTCGGATGGAGACCATTTAATTAAAAAAAACAGAGGTTTTTAATGAAAATGTTATTTCAAAATAATTTTATGACTTCTCGTTTGTCGAACAGTTCAATTTTTATCAATCATCTCCCTTCGAAATGTTGTAATCATTAAGAGTAGGATGAACGTAGTCAACACTCATGTTTTCCCCAGAGTATTAGCGTGCCGCATGCAGCTGCGGTTCAGTAATGAATGTTTTCCCGCCACTGCGGCGTCGACCCCGCATTAATTACGGCATTTCGCAATGCGTTATTCAGATTTAAAAATTTTCCTCCCTCTATTGCCCCGGCTGTCTTTTCCCAACAAACAAAGGTAGATCCGGAAATGCACATTTATGACCTAAATCAATAATTGATACCTACTTGCAAGCTCCTGAAATAATCAATTAAGATGTAGAATATTTTCTTCTACATAGTACATAACGCTACATGACTTTGCTTCCGACTTGGCAGGATAGAGACCCCTACTTCATGTCTTAGATTTATGTTGTGATAGTATTTCCCTCTCAATGTCAGGATATCTTGTCTTCCACATGTACCTCTTGGATGTCGTTAGAATGTATGGACGTATCCCTTATTTTAAAAATGAAACCGTTTGGTTCGGTATCAACTTTTGATCTCGAATGAAAAGCGCATGAAAACGAATGTGATTGAAAAGAAAAATTAAACAAACTATACTATTACATATTCATTTAAGTCAACACTTTTAAATATAGTTAGCACTTTATATTCCATTCAATCATAATATGCAAACGAATGAATCAAAGGCAGTTACCGCTCGTAGAATTTATTTCTGGGGGTGTTGTAGCTTACGTGATTTTCACGAACACTCCTCCCTTGTAGTGCGGCAATTATACTCCAATATAGACGTTATATAGGATCTATATGTAAGAGTTAAAGGAAAAGGTTAGTGAAGAGTCTGATCTGGAATGTAGCGCTTTACGGTGCGGAAACGTGGACACTAAGGAAGGAGGACGAGAGAAGACAGGAGGCCTTCGAGGTGTGGGTGTGGCGAAGAATGGAGAAGGTGCGGTGGACGGAGAGGAAGAGAAACGACGAAGTGCTGGGTATGGTGGGTGAGGAGAGGCAGCTTTTAGATGAGATACGGAGGAGACAGGTGTAGGTGGGGGGAGTACTTAGCAGGGAAGGCATGATGAAAACTGTTATACGGTAGAATTTTAGGTAAACGAGGGAGGGGAAGGAAAAGAATAGGCTTTTTAGGTAGAATGAAAGGGAGTGGGCCTTATTATGAATTGAAGAGGGAAGTGCTTTATGGAAGGGAAGGCTCCGAGAATTCTTCTTTAGTACTCCATGGAACATTACCTTAATCGGTAGAATACTTTAATAATAATAACAACAGACGTTCGAGTACTAGGATACCAACTTTGGTACCCGATTAACCTGAAAAGTACTTAGTACCCATATATATCGTCGGGATACCTGAGCAGCATGGTGAATTCATGGATACTGAGACGAGAAGGCACTTGTCAAGTCAATTTTTATGTGTCAGTTGTTCTTCTTTACTTAATGCAGGTACCTGAATGCCTCCTTGACCACTCCTACCTCACTCGACCTAGGAGTGAGCGAAATGTTTTCGAATTCCTCCTGAATAGGCGAACAGGAGCACTACTTCCCAGAGACACCTTAATACCGTGACTGATATTTGAAAACCAAGGCGATAAATGAATGCCTTTATAGGTGGACCGATACCTCCCAAACTAATGTGGATAGTTCCTGAGGTTCCTGAGAATGCCTCTAAGTACGCTCTATAGCCTCGAAGAACTCGAGAATACTTTCGTACTTTCGTAGCTCTCATTCGCCCGCATAGGCTCTCCTAACGCGGGGTTGGCTGTTCGTTGTTCAGAGTGCTCGAAATCCGGAAAAAAAACTCCCAAGTGTCCTGAATGTCCTTTTAATTACTGGTCGTGGCCTAGTCGTGTCGGTCGTCTAGTCATGGTTTTATTTCACAGCGTCTTATTGCCAGTGACGCGAGATTCGTCGTGGGAATAGCCATCTCTCGGTGGTATTCGCTTCAGTATATTTATACACATCCAGTCGGGAGGTATTCGTTCAACTGTATGGGTATTCATGTGTTCTTCTAGGTGGTCGTGTTCCTATCCGTGTACTTAGGAACCAACCTGGACACTCGAGTGGCATCTTACTACTCGAACCCCTCTCCTCGGAAACATCTGACACACTACGAATACAGCGCGGATGTCTGGATTATTTCCGCTGCTTAATACTTTATTCCACTTGATTCTCAGTTCCCTAGAGGAATTCGTGAGTATCGATAGTACATACTATCATGTTTCGGCTGTTTTATGGTGCCATTCCAAAATATGGGAATTGAACACTCTGGTATCCGGTGTCAGGATATATTGTGGCAGTGCGTGTCATTATCATGGGGCAGTTTTAGTGCCATGCACGTGTTGTGACCGTTAGGTAATGAAATATTGCTGCGTGTTTAATTAAAAAATCATGAGTACTTGAGTACCTGTATGGGTACTCGATTACCTGTGTGGGTACTAGATTACCTGTTTTAGTCTCGAGACTGTCTGGGAACTTGAATACATGCACTCTTTTTACATTTGGCACAATTCCGCCCCTCTCGGCGTCTCGACTCTTCATCTTGTATATAGTCCGGTTTGTCTGCCGCTCTGCGGCTTTTCCGCGCTCCGCGTGCCCCGTGGTCGTCCTTCGGGGCCGTAAACTGATCGATACTCTCCATAATGTGTGCTAGAGTGGTGTTTTCGCCTGCGAGTGCTGGTTGGGTTGTTGTGGCCCCAACGCGGTGAGCGTGTGCGGCCGGCGGGGAGAGATTATACAAGTGTGGGCATTCACTGTTCCCTCCGCACTGCTTACGTCCATTGTGCGAACGTCAGCGTGAACATTGAGAGGTACATGGACGATATGTGGCTTGTCGAAAAACGCCTCAAACATGATACCGCGATACCCACAGGGATATCCGAGAACTCTTCTCATCCGAGTGTTCTCTTGGGTATTCGAATACATGGGTAAGCGTTAGTACTCTCCCACTCAGTAGTCGAAGAAATCTAATCATTGCTGAGGTATTCAAGAATAGATCTTTTATCCACGTCAGGTCGGGAGTTATTCGTCTAATAGTCTGTATATCTATCAGAGATACGAAGTAGCGGAGTTAAAGAAATAGAATTGTCGGTGACGATTACATTTCAGACAAATTGTAATTGTATCTACGTTTACCAAAATTAACTATTGCTAGTAATATAATCATTAATGTATGAAGTAACTCATTTCTTTCTCTCACTTGTTGTACCATCAACCGTAAGCCAAAGACCTCGTGTGGATGCGTAAGATCATCTGTAATCGCTATACTGTAGCTTAACCGAAGAATTATATGTAAAATTATGGATTTGAATTAAATTCTGAATATTTTTTTAGTTGTAAGTATAAGTAATACACCATGCTATAGGTCTCCATCAATAAACCTCGTAAAAAATCATCGGAAGGCTTTATGGCAAGTAACTGTCTATTTAGTTCATTAAAAATATTTGATGTTCGCACTGATACAAGTTTAAAATGTAACTGTAACTAAGCTAATTAACTTTTTCTTTTAATTCATCATATGGTATATAGGTATTCGTATGGTTACCCAAATATGCATTGATTCTTTATTACGTTCCTCGAAAATTGAACCCTTGTACTCTAGTACATATGGCACCCTCCTGTTCTCATGTTTCCCAACTCGCAGCTTTTGGAAGTTAAAGAGCGAGTTTCGATTGAATTTCGTATTATCTCGAAATTCATGGAAATAATCTCAGTAAACGTGGCGAGAAATGCGGAAAATCATTTTTTCTGGTACAGTATGCGTTGATAAATCTTTGAAATTTGAACGTCCCACTTTAAAAGTGTCATTCAGATGATGCTCGATAATTAGTGAAGTTAATTTTTATCTTGTGATTTTATTAAAGTCGATAAAAAAATTATGCTTACCCGATCCTAATAATGTGTCCATCGTCTTCGAAGATGAGTAAATCGGTAAAATACTGGTTGCGAAATAATGCGGAAAATCGTGAAATTAGACTTGAAAGGCTGGTAAAGTCATGAATATAAGACTAAATATATATATATATATTTTTTTTTTGATCATAAGGTCAAAATCAAATGCCGGGCGCAGAGGACCAATGTTAAAAAATTTTCATACCTGAATAAAACAATTGAAGATTGGAACAGATTGCCTGCAGAGTTATTTGAGCCCTTTCCTAATAATGTAAAAATATTTAAGAAAAAGCTGAAAAAGTATTTATTTTTTTAGAAATTTTAATTAAATTTTAAAATTTGTACAACTGTCTAGTTGATATGTGACTTTGTGGGGATGTTGTGTTTTTATTTTTTGTATATACATGTTACCACCTGGCCAGTTGCCAAATTGTAACTTATGCAATAATAATAAGAATAATAATATTAGATTGATACTTGTGTGGTTGAGGCAGTAGACAGAAATCAGTTTCGGAGTGGGGGTTTATTAGGCGGGGTACACTTGAGAACGTGTCTCCAAATCTTTTGTGGGGGTTTTAATCTCTTGACCGCTAGACCTACTGCCTTGCTTCAGCCTTCTAAGTGGTTACCCTGAAATGGAATTTACGGAGCCTGGATATTCACTGATCCCTTCCCCTCTTTAGCAGTTGGCTATTAACCACTATGGTTCGCTTCTACGGGTGGACAGGTACTACGAAAACCAATCAAGTGGCTAGAAAACGTGGCCGATCTTGATTCGATCTGAAGATGGGACTTTCTAGTCTCTATCTCGACCAATAAAGACGAATTATTTTTATTTTATATTATTATTATCATCATTAGCGAAGTTGGAGCGCTTCAGCTATGAACGCAGTAGGAATCGATTGTAATGGATATGACGCAAGCGGCAACGTTGGTTTAACTAAGCAGGCAAAGAATGTAGGTAATGCTTGCCTTTGTCTCCAATTTTTTGCTGTTGAGGGAGCGATCGTAATCCAGAATGTTAGTATATTCTGTCATAAAAAAGAGATATTGAAAATATTTCCCTTCGCCACCAGTATTTCTATTTTTACGCCTCTGGCATCATGAAGCATTATTGCACTCTTGGAAGTCTTTTTGTGTGGATAATAGTGGAGAAATATTGATTTTTAAGCTATTAACATTGCATTCAATTGCGATGTGTTTACCCAGCTTAACATTAATATTATTAGGAATCGATGATTATTATATGCCCTAAGTGGCAACGTTGATTTAGCTGCGAAGGTCAAGTGTTTAACTACTGCTTACCTCTCTTTAATTTCTTGTTAATTAGGGAGCAATCCTGGCCCAAAAGTATAGGTTCATTTTCTTACAAATAAGAAGAGATGAAAATATTTCTCTTTCGCGCGTGGTATTTATATTTTATCCACCTCTGGCATCGAGAAACTTTTTGGCACTAGTGGGGGACTTGTGTTGATAGTAGAAGCGAGATATCGTTTTGACCTACTATCATTGTTGCCAACTTCAACGTGTGAGCCAAGCTTAAAAAGACTTATGCCTCCCGTTCTACTTGCCTTTTTGGCGACGTATTATCGTTTAAAATTTTCGCTATAATCCTGAATTTTGCTGTTATAATATTTAAAGTAAACCCCCATTAACATTTGCGTGTATCTCATATTTCCAAAGAGTAGAAGGGCATTTTCTCGTATGCTTAATTTTTATATTTGAGGTGCAGTAAAGTTTTTGAATTCAGATGCTACCATCCGAAGTTATTTTGAAACATAAGTTAAAAAATATCCCTAAAATTTCTTCTTGAAAATGCCACCACTTTGCGGAAATGCGTTCGAATCGCGACATTATTTACAGGAGCGGGTTCATCGCAATTTTGCACGTTTATGCTAGATTCTGGCTGGTAGATGATTGAACCCAACTATGTCGTTACCAACTTACGACCGATCCGACCTCTGACCAAGTATTCGGAACGTATCCTGCTCGTAAATCAGGCCCTGCACGTTTTACTCTGTACGCTATGAAAATTGAGCAGAAAGAAGCTTACGAGGGGATATTTGTGTTGCATTTAAAAGAAAAGGCTACAATGCCTTTGTAGTGAAAAGTTTGATCTGGAGTGTACGGCTTTACGGTGTGGAAACATGGACGTTTAAGAAGGAGTATGAGATGAGACTGGAGGCGTTCGTGATGTGGGTGTGGAGAGGAATGGAGAAAGTAAGGTGGACGGAGGAGGAACGACGAAGTGCTGGACCTGGTGGGTGAGGAGAGGTAGCTTCTTGATGAGATAAGGAGGAGACAGAAGGTATGGATGGAGCGCGCACTTAGCGGGAAGGGTATGTTGAAAACAGTGTTTGAGGGTAGAATGTTGGGTAAACGAGGGAGAGGAAGGAAGGAAATAGGATTTTAGATGGAATGAAAGGGAATAGGCCTTATTGTGGATTGAAGAGGGTAGTCCCTGAAGGGATTGTAGACTATGAGTACTTCTAAAGTACTCCATGGCAACCTATGTTATCCAGCAGAATAAGGTTTGCTTCCATGGAGTAATAAATAAATAATACGTCGAGTTATGTGAGAAGGTATCCAGATGGTACATGCAGGCAATTGTTCCTCTCAGCTTACTCATATTTGGTTCTTTGGGCCCTAATAAATTATAAAAGTCTACCAATGCGAAGTAACGTATCGTGTATAACTATTAATTAGAACTAAAAATAAGGACCTCCAACTTTAGAATGCAATCACAATTCATAAACTCAACCTTACTGAAATTTGACATTCCAGTGAAGACCATGGGCGTCCCTGTCAGGGGAAGGGGGCAGCTGGCCCCTTCTAGAAGCAAAAATAAGAAGTCTTTAAGGGAAATAAGGACTGGATGAAACGAAATTTTTAAAAAAACTTTAAACCCGCGAAAAATGATAATAGTAGTTATAAGCATGGTACTAAAATAAAAATATATTTTTTTCAAGCAAGTAATTTTAAAAGCTTATAATGCGCTGCTATAATTTTCTTAAAATATTGGTTTCATTCACTTTTTCCTCGCTAAAATGTTACAACTTGAGCGACCATGGCTCACCCCTCCCCCTAGTTTTGATCCTGGGTACGCCCTTGGTGTAGACTGGCAGAATATATCTTCTCCAATAAAATACCCCATTCAAACCTACTTAAATCGGTAGAATACTTTAATAATGCCATGAAAATTTCCAGATAATAGTGTAATTTTTTTAAAACGGTTGACACTTCGTGAAAATAGGCAAAATATGAGGGACAATATATTATATAATCGGGATTACGTGAGGCGTTTATGGGGGTTGGGGATCAAGCTGATTCTCATCTGATCTCTCGTGGGGGAGAGAAGGGGTGTGTCACGTAATTTTTTTCCGCAAGAAACAGTGAAAAGTGCGATTATAGGATACGATCTAAGTAATCATAAATACAAATAATTAAACAAAGTGTTTATTTTTATAAATACAATGCAATGGAGTATAGATTATGTAGCGTATTTACACTGAAAATACACATTTTTAAATAATCTCACGTGAGATTGGAGGGACATCTCATCATCTCCAAAATCACCTCACGTAATTAGTGGACGCCCCCTTACGCGTCCTCATGGTAGACAACATCTGTTGTGCGGACGTTACGCCCCCCTCTGTCCAACCATATCTTCTTGTCCTTCTTCCCCGCCGTCATGTCTCGCAGAATTGATTCGTAGAGCAGTCGTGGAAATAGGTCGGCCGAAAGGAGAGGTTTCGGTTGAGGCCACAAGAGGCGAGAGATAGAGAGGTCTTATCTAGGTCACGATCCACCTCCTATCTGGAATCCCAGGCTCATTTTTTTCTCTCTCCACATACGTATCTATTTATATGCAAATCCACCCGCCTCGTTCTCGGCTTTTTGAGTCGATTTATTTCGTCTCCCCGCCATTCGCTCGAGAGCGCACTTACGTCTGGTGGTTTATTATTTTCATGGTCTCCCCAGGGACGCGTTCGCCATTCACTGTATACCTCGGGAGCGTCCCTCGCTGTTATATTTTTTTTCTTTCACATTCAGACTGCCTCGATTAAAAATTAAGTTCCGCTTATGTTCCTCCCTGTGCAGCGAACACATCCTCTATGGTTTTTTTCCCTGGTGATTAAGAGTTATGCAAGCGAGATCGTGTGATGAAAGTTGGCATTCGCTTTTCATGGATTAAGTTTCATCTCGCGTCTCCAGCGAGCGTGATAGTGCACACATTGTTAATAACCGGAGGTAAAAATGTGGTAGCACATCCGTATGGATTTTCTAAATAGTTAAGAGAGTCCATACGGGCAGAAGTCACATTCCACATTCGCCATAATTTTTCTCCAGCTCTTTTTGAAGCGATCCACTTTTTCAACTATACTTTGAAATGATTATGTTGCAGTTTCTCATCTCTCAATTAATTGAACACCAAAGATTTTTCAGGTCTCTCATCTCCTCGATTTGGATCGGTGAATTTAGAGCTCACCCCGTAATGAGTCACAGGGGTGTGAATTTAACATACACATTTAGAAAAAGCAGGCCAGTTATTTTCCCTGGGCCGCTTCTTTGCGCGAGGAGCGTTTTGTAAGAGGTAGTAAGAGGTATATCAAGGCTCTCGACAAGTGCGTACCCAGGATCAAAACTAGAGGGGGGCAAGCCGTGGTCCTTCAAGTTGAAACACAGAGAAGGTTAAGGAAACCAAAATTTCAAGGAAATTATAACAGCGCTTTATTAGTTTTTAAAATGACTTGCTCGAAAAAATATTTTTATTTTAATTACGTGTTTTATACTAATATCACTTTTTTGGATTATAAGAAAATTTGCTCTAAAACTTTCGTTTTGATCTAAATTTACTTTTGCCTCTTGGGGGGTGGGGGGGGGCAGTTGCCCCCCGCTGGGTACGCCCATGACTCTCGAGACTTTAACCTGGGACGCTTTGGTCGTATGACAAACGCTTTACCAGCTAGGCAACCTGGCTCCCCCATTCTGCTTGTGAATGATGCATACTGTGTAAATTCTGAGGATGTCTTCCTGAATGGCGTGTAATTACTCTTTGTACATGTTTGCAATTCCCCTTGTTTTAGAACTCCTCAAATTGTCTATTTCTTCGAAAGTCATTGGTTTTTGAACCTGTCCTATTTCTCCAGGAGGAGATAATTTTGTCAGGAGTGGGTACCCTTAATTATTCGAAAGTTGTCAATTAACTCTTTTCGACTGACAACTTACAATTAGTATGTACGTATTTTCATTCTCACCATATTGAGTTTACCGCACGTACGGCCTTCGAGAAAATATATTCCTTCATCTCCTGTGTCTAATATCATCACCCTTCTCGTACGTTTCTTAAAAGTTCTCTTGGTATTTTTACGTAAAAAATCGTGCTCTTCGTTATAGCGCGGAATACTTTTCAAGATCCTGCTGATATAATTTCTCTAATAAAATAAAGTTCTGAATTATAAACACGTTTTCCACCTTTTAAGTATAGATGGTGTCTCATTACCTTTTCGAACTCATCACCCTACGCCAAGAATTATTCACGTAATTGTACACCCAAAAATATTTAAAGATTGACTGATGGAGGAAACATAGGTATTCTTTAAACACTGGGTAGATAAGCTATCTAACCAATTTCTCGTTTGTGTGTTTACCTTATCTAAATATCCTGGTTCCAAGGGCTTGTTTATCGATTTCGCTCTCGCATTCAGCTGTGGATATTTTTAAATATAGGAAAAAAGGATTAAAGTTACAATATTTTGGATTCAATGGATGTGCAGTTAACTTCCAGAAAGGCACTTAATCATAAATTTGATTCATTTTGGAGCATGGGTTAGTTTCATTCACGATGTTATAAATAATCCTTCCGCTTTTTTCGCTAAACCTAAAAAATGCCGTAGTTAATGTACGAATAGCTGTGTAAATAATCGTTTTATTGACAAGGGTTAAGGTTTAGCAGACAAGTGTTTTTTAAGACTGCGGATTAATTTTCCTCTCACCAAGAATGCACCATTCAAACTTCTAGACCTCGATCTAGTACCTTAGCACCAAACTAGTACATACATCCTCTACCTAGGACTTACTATCTACCCAAGGTAACCCAATATCCGCCTTCATATCCATCTTTATTCATTACGTTCTTATACCAATCATTCTTCTTTCAAAAGAGAAATAGTCTTACAACTTTTCTATGCTAAATTAGTGACCTAAATAGAACATAATGTATTTTTGAAGGTAAATCAGTTAGCCTTATCTCTCGGAGTTGGTGTAGTTATTCTTTCGTCTTTCCACTTGAGCCTGTGAAAGGAACTTTCTTATTAGTCGTCGTTGAAATATCGATTCACGTCGGGTCGTAACAGCTTCTCTCTTTGAATGTCCAGCATTTTATTTTTTTATTCATTCCTTCTCCAAAGAAATCTGAAGGCTGCGAACGCTGTCAGATAAAGGGCTGTCAACATTCGTTCCATCGGCTCTGACGGGCCTATCTCTCCATTTTCAAATTTTTTTTTGTTATTTCCTTTTTCATCCAAGAAATAATTTCGTGTCATTGTGATGGCACGAAATACCTGGGTGCTCGCCTCATGATAAAAGTTCTGTATTATATGTCTTTGATGGATGTCATTGATTAAATTTTCGCTTACGCTATCATTCATCATTATCTTAGCAAAATGAGTGGCACATATCTTTTATGGAATATTTGGAAGTGAATCTTTAAAATCGAGACAAATTCTCCTCTAAATTTTGCGTTTGAGTTACATTCGAGAAATATTCTGATTTTTTTAGTCTTGCTCAATTGAAGTTCAATTCATTGACAGCCATCGAATGTTGTATTTGACATCCGATAGTCTGTGTCCGCATGTTTTTTGTTGTTCCTGTGACCCAAGAATTTACGCTGTAGCTTTCGTCGCCATTGCAGGTGAAATCATCAAATCGTCGAAATAGGCGGTTCAAGGCAAAATTCTCAGGAGGCAGTTGAACCCAAAAATCTGTGAAGATATCAATCTCCGCGAAATACTACGATTGATATTATCAATTTTCCTTGCTAATTTTGCTGTTGAATCAGTTTTTAAAATTCTCTGCCTCACTTCGGGTAACTATTGTTCAGTTTTCTTCTGGTTCGATCTGTTGATTCCGTCGGACCAAAGTCCATTTCGGAAAAAAAGAAAATGTATTGCGTTAGGTTATATTTAAATGTTCCGCCGTTGTGTTCAATATGGGTTCCATGCTGTCCTCATGGCTAGCCAATGTCCTGTGGTCTCTCAGAAGAACCCTCAAAGTTAGGAATATGTATGTGTTGGTTGCGGACATTTTGGGAAGAGATAAAGGAATAAAATCATTTATATGGGAAACCGTATAAATTTTGGGGTTTCCTATTTCGAGAATGGAAAAGTGAGGGAGTAAATAACCGTGTGGATATTTAAGGAAGATACCTACCTAAAGATCGTCTAAATGAATACCGTGCGAATATGAATATTAGGGTGTCACAATTTTGCTGGGGATGATTAATCGTCAGCGGCCGTTTCATTTTCAATGGTTATTACATCCTCGAATCAGGATATGCTCACTGACCCCGACGAAGCAAAAAGAAAATTTTAGACCCAGCATTGATGAATGCCTCAAAATTGAGCTCTATTGTTGGCTTTGAGGGTAAAGCTAAGGAAATAACCCAGGAAACTTTGGGTATTAGATCAGTGAAGGATAGATAGGATAAGTTAAGAATTCCTGATTATGGCAATTCGAAGAGAATCACCGTATTTTGTGGCTATTATTTTTTATGGATATTGGAAAAAAATGAATTGCAAAAATGAGCCTGTACAATTGGAATTGGTCCAAATTTATGAGGCAAAACTCCATTTAGAGCCTAGAAAATTGCCATAACTACTAACATAAAACCTAGAAAAAACGGGCAAGTAATATTTGTTGGACACCTTTCTGGCGTAAAAGTAAGATTTGTGATTTTTTGCCATATTTGCAATAGGTACGACCTATAGCAAGTAAAAACATATGCGGCGAAATACAGCTGCCCCACCGCAATTCCGGTAAAATAAGGCATTGCATCGTGTAGGAGTTGAATTAGCCTACGTGGTGCAATTTGTTTGCTCTCCCTCTGAGGAAAATTCAATTGTCGCCGCGAAAGCTTATTAATTTTTCCACTCAATTCCATATAACGCACTTCCCTTTTACGTAAAAATAAAGACGCCGCAATCTCAGATTTCATGCGCGTCAATTCTTAACGTTTTAGCGCCGTGGAAGACCTTTCATATTTTAGAAAAAAATCCGCGCACCGTGGAAGGTTTTCAACTCCGTCTCGCCTATTTGTTTAGTTTTTTTTTCGAGCTCCAAGAGAAGAAAATAAATAAAAATTTGTCCTCGTTTTCCTTCAAAGCTCTGCGCCATTTGGTTTCGTAAACTTCTGCGCTTCGGGAGGAATAAAAAATTTATATGTATGGAAGGGAGAGAGAGAGAGAGTCTTTGATGCGGTATTTTGGAGAGATTATTTCTTGGTGGAACTGCATGTGAATTCAAAGCGCGCCGTTATAATCGCGGGTCTCCACATCGCGAAAATCATGCACGGTTTATGTTTTCGTCCGTGTTTTTTTTCTTATGTACTTCCAATTCCTCTAGCGCGCCGTGTCGAGGTATTCGTTTAGACCGCGCGGTTGAGCGTGAAAGCTTTGTCCACGGCGAGTCATTCGCACCTGTGCCCTACGCTGATTGGCGCGCTTTAGCCATTGAATGGCCGCGCATCGATCCAAGTGGGAGCACGCAGAACCCGCGCGCCCAATGGCGTGGTGCAAGACTGCCGCCAATGTCCACAGGAAAACACCGTCGCATGCTTCTCTCGCTCTGCCTCTGACGGGTAGTCCTCCCACCGCAGACGCCAAAGATCCTCTCACTAGGTCAGGGATCGCTTTCGGATCACCCATTTTCATCAGCAGATCATAGTCGGTGACCGGAAATTTGAGCTAGAGTGGAAAGGAAATATCTACATGGAGAGTATGCGTTCTATCTCTGACGGCCGGAGAGTATACGTTGTATCTCTGACGACTGGCCTCCCACCGCAGATGCAAAAAATTCTCCTGCCAGGTCAGGGATCACTTTAAGATAACCCATTTTCATCAGTTGTTTATTGCAGTTTATAGGGAGTTTTGGCGAAAGTGTAAAGAAAATATGATAGAATGCATTGTATATTGGAGGAGGTGGGATGATGGACTGATTGACACAGGGGCGCAGCAAGGATTTAAGGTTAGGGGGGGTTTAGGTGCAACTGATACTAGGAGGTCTGGGGGGTATGGAATACCCAATGGGGTAAGCAGGAGGTGTTGGGACCCTCCCCTGAAAATGTTTTATGTAAATGGTTCAAAATTGAGTTTTTAAGCTTTCTAAGGGATATTTTATTGATCCTTACTTTATTCTATAAGTAATATTGATCCAATCAAGCAAAATGGATTAAACTTAAAAATTTCTCTGAGCTCTGGGGGGGCCAGGGGTGATCCCCCTAAACCCCCCCCCCCTCGCTGCGCCACTGGATTGACGGTGCAGTATTTAACTAGGGAATCGATGTTTGTTGTATCATGAATCACCAGGGAATCATGGCAAAATAATTCACCAAATGGGAGCACTTAAAACTCCCCAAACCTGTAAATATTTTGGCACCTATGAAAATATTCTTACTTTCTGAAGATTATTCGTTGAAATTTTCACTCCCTTTTGCTTCCTAGACAAAGTAAATGGGTTAAAATTTGGTATATCTCACCTTCCAACTCTCCCAATATATTAGCATATCACCCCCAAAATTTGGTCCTGGGGCCCTATAATAGCGGGTCATGAAATTCTTGAGTCTTGTAAATGACATGATCCAGACCTCAAGCTCTCAACATTTTATAAGAACGCCATTCTATTTCATGAGGTTTTTCAAATACTCCCACAAATATTTTGTGAGTCCTCCACTTGTAATACTATTGGTTACGGCTGCTAGGCATTGGCATTGGTTTACTCACAAGACTAGTTTTGTTCAAGTAGGTCTCATAGAATGGTAACAGGCCTGCTTGGTCTTTCCATTTTATGTATTCAATTGAGCTTTCTAGCACCATTAAAATGTGTGGTCCACAGGGAAGAGTTGCTTATGGAATTTCCATCACCATAAATTTGAATTGTAGTCAACTAATGGTTTTAATATCACTGGTGAATGGAATTGTCAGTATCAATGGCCACTTATTCTTAGAACATAAAAGATGGGGAATCTAAGTTGCATAAAAGATGGGTTTTGCAACGTTAAGGTTGATGCATTTCTGTCACTGTTTTTTGTTTTATTGAGCTTGTGGAACTTTTATGGCTCACAATATTGTTGAGAGTTTTAGTGGGGCTTAGTGGGTGCTAGTATGTCACTCAAATTCATAATTATTAAAAATTTGAATTTCTTAATATTTTGGAAAAAATATTGTGTGATAAAATATGTATGACTGTGTATTTATACATTTTTTTTTTTACTTCTAGGGAGGATATCCTGCCAAGCTGAAGAAGGTGTTAATAGTCACTGCACCTCTTTGGTTTAAGGCTCCCTTCAAGATTCTAAGGCTCTTTGTGAGGGAGAAACTTAGAGACAGAGTCTACACAGTCAGTGTGCCTCAGGTAATTCAACTTTCATTCTTCTCAGTGCCATTTTTCTTGTATTTCTAGATACCCATGTTTACATTAGCTCTTTCTCAGTAGGTTTTCGCAGGTTTTTCATGCCCCTTCTTGTGTGGGCATTTTCTTGCAGTGGGTTTTTCCAACAAGGACAAAAGTCAATATGATTAGGTTTTTCCCACGTTTGCTCACATCTTTTTACACTTGGTAAATGGTAACTGTGTTAACTTTAATTTTGTTTGTTGATTAAAAATCGTACCTCTATGTCTCTTGATGTAATTTCTCTGCATGTAATTTCATGAGCAACTTGACAATGTATTTAATTGCAAAAATTTTAATGTTCGACCAGGGGTGAGATGGAAGATAGGGAAATAGTCCCAATCTCACCCATTAAAGACGAATTACTGTTGCAATTACCACTACTACTACCGTATTTACTCCTGTAAGCTGCATCCTCGTGTATCATGCGCACCCCCATTTTTGGGTCAGCTCGTCAGGAAAAAAAATTTCCTAATGCTTTTTGGGTGCGGTCTAATCTAGGAACTCGTGATTTGTTGCTAAATCGATAAATTTACGTTTCCATGGTTCCAAGGTTGAATAATGTTAGAAATGTAATTCCTGTGAAGGTTTTTCTAGTTTTAATGCTAAACTCTGGAGAAATACATTATAAGAATTTGAGGGAAAATGGAACTCGGCTTAGATTAAAATTTGGAGGATTCGTGGAAGCCGTGCACCCCATTTTTTTCCCTGGGATTTCCGGAAAAAAGTTGCGCGGCTTCTACGGGTAAATACGGCATTAGTATGGTGATTGGTGTGATTGACGGAATAATTTTATGTCAATAATATTTCTTAGCTTAGTTGTCTTAGCACTAGATTTTTGTGAGTGATTTTCTGATTGAGATGTTCCTTTACATTTCAGATACTATTTCATATTCATAGAATGTATAAGAGGAATTGAATAAGTAATTCAACACTTTTTTTTCTGAAACAGGGGTTATTTTATTCAGCATTCAAATTAACCTTGTTATTTCCCAATCTTTTGACTACGCAACACTATTTTTCAAACTAATCTCCATTCAATGCTACGGCTTGACAGCACCTTGAAAGAAGGGCCTCTGTGCCTGCACAATGCCATTCCACTGGTAAATGTCAGAGCCAACACGTATATCATCAATAACTTCTTCATTATCCCTGTTGTGGCAATGATGAAACATGCATTGCTCAACAACTCAATGGGCTGTTGTCCACTACTGTATCACTGTCAGTGGCGCCGACTCCATGGGGCCTGAGGGGGCCCGAGCCCCCCTAAAAATTCATTACAGATGTGAGGAAAAAATGTGTCTGGCTCGTCAATTTTCCCCGGAGTGTCCAGATATCGAGATTCAAGTGATCAGGGCTCTAATGTTGATCATATGAATCTTCTAAAATGCTTAAAAAACTTAAAATTCACTACTTATAAAATTTACCGGGGCAAGGTCCTCGGTTTGGGTCCCCCCAATATTTTTTGTAAGTCGGCACCCCTGATCACTGTAGACTTGCTGCAAGCACATGGGCGTACACAGGGTCAAAACTAGTTTGGGCAAACCGTGGTGGTGCAATTTTTAGCATTTTAGCACAGAAAAGGTTAATGAAACCAAAATTTTAAGAAAGTTATGACAGCGCTTTATTAGATGAAAAAAATATTTGCTTGAAAAAAACTAATGATTTTTATATTAGTTCCATGTCTTATACTAATATCATATTTCTTCAAAAGAAAATTTGTTCAAAACTGTTGTTTTGAACTAAATTTATTTTCGCTTCTAAGGGGGGATGTTCCCTCCCGCCCCCTGCTGGGTACCCCCATGTGCAAGCACCTATTAATATCTGATATACTCTGGTTTTCGCTAAAAGAACCTTAATCATTGCATGTTGTTTGGAACATAGCTCCGTTACAGATGCTATTTTAACAGCTTGGTATTACGTGGACATCTATTGGAAGTTAATGCAACTATACGAGATGATGTGTGAATGTTTGAAAATGTTCTGCAAGAAATGCAGAGTTTTTTCAGCAAAATTTGCCGTGAAAAAAATGTGTATTATTACTTATTGAACTCACCTTGTTTCTTACTGGGTAAGAATCTATTTTTCTATCTGATTTCGATGTCCATTAGTGACTATTAAAAGAGGCAACAAATAATTTGTGTTGGTTGCGTCAATCTAAAAATTTTTAAGATGCCCATTATGGAATAGTTGATTTTGGGTAGATACCATGAAACTATTTCTGGGTTAGCAGTGTCATTTGACTTTAATAATATCTGACTTTCCATAATGATTTCTGAATAAAATAAAGTTGTCTTGAGCAGTAGCATCCCAACATGATTGTGACCCATACATACCAGCATGTTTGAAATCCTTGCCAAGACTGTCCTAAGGACTATCTAAAGACTATGTTAAAGGAGTGATTTGGAGGAGACTAGGTGGAGAAGAACAAAGAATCTCAGGCTTGGAATGTTAGGATAATGGTGACAGCTGGGAAGTTATAAAATACATACTGCATCTTTTCATGTACCAGGGGCCCTATTCTTCAGGGCTATATGTCATACACGAGGGTAAGGGGGTCCTATTGTGGTGGTTCCACCCACCAAAGTTGCAGTCATCATCGTTTATCTTGTGCACAAGCAAGTTGCTGATATTGGTGGCCAGAAATTGAAAAAGCATGTTCATTATTACTTGGGTAGCAGTAGCATTCTGTTCCATTACGTGTAATAATTTAAATGCTCTCATTTTTTCCTCTTTATTATGCATGTTATGCAGTGCCATTTTTGTATTATTATTTTTCTGAATTCATTGCCTATAAACAAGGTTTGCCTCATACATGAAAGTGTTTGTACATAAGAGTATAAGGCAAGAGGAAATGGAAAATACAATGAGGAACTTGCATGGGTCGTAGATTGCTCTAAAAACTATTTTGAATAAGTCAAATGGATACATTAGGTCGCAAAAATACCTTCAGTTTCTCCATTCAACATCAAAAGAAATAAAAAAATTGCATTTAAAATCGAGAAAAATTTCTCTGAGCCGACCACTGCGCGAAGACACCCGAGCGTTGCCGAGGCCAGGCGTGACGTCATAGGTGCCTAAACAACCGTAGGGAGTAGGGAAATACGCTGAGCGCATGGTGTAAAATTTGTTTTGAGGGAGTATTTAGCCGCTCATCGTCATTTTATTTTGTTCTGTTATTCTTGGGCAAGTTTTCCTATTGCTATTGTGCCTAGATTATTTCTTGGGATATTAATAATGTGGCATCGGGATGATGAAGTACAAGCGTTTCACTTCGTTTGTTTTGGTTATCAGAAAAATGGATGATAACGTTGCCACTCGTTCGAATAGTACACCTGAAATTCATCTACGTCTACATAATACCCCGCAAGCCGCCTAAAAGGCGTGTGGCATGGGGTGTTAGGACACCAAAAATTGATGCCACGACCCTCATGGAATTTGTTGAGACAAATTATTGCTATACGTCGGCGGCAAATCGAGTTGTAAAAGAAACTTGTAATACTGGAGGATAACGATCGTAAGCTGTGCTGTTGACATTAGAGTAAGCTGTGCTGTTGAATTTGGCAACGCCGGATTAACGGAGAAGGTAGTCCTATCCGTCCTACGGTACGAATTCACAGCAAAACAGTCTGCACACAATCCACATGTGAGATCGCGAATCGGTTCCGCTGCCAACACACACAAACAAGCTACAACCTATTTCAATAATATAGGTAAATCCATAAACAATATTCTAGCATATACCATAAAAATATAGTGGGGAATAGGCAAATACTCTTATCAAAAACTGGATGTCACTATCACATTCTTATATTCATCACGTACAACTTACAATAACAGAACTCGTTATGATGAATACAACTATTTATTCACTGATTTAAACCCTTAAATTAGCCCACACAAGTGACTCTCACTACTATTCGTTGAAATAATGGAATAACAAACTTCACACACAGCTTTTATTTCAATAGCGTGATCGTGAAATGTCATATCTACGGTGAACAACGGAGATTAGCACGCCACTGACAATTTTTACACTACTGTTAGACATTTATCGATAGCGTAATAGCACTTTTTACAATTCAATCACGATGGAACACTGATAACTCTTGGCCGATATTTTTCAACCTTGTCAAACTTTGTGCATTACAACCACTGGCACTGTGATTATTAGCAGTAGCTTAACGGGAGATGTCACGTTGAAAATAACACTATTTTGGCACAAAAATGTTCCAAGATGTCTCCAATCAGCGAGCAAAAGTTGCATTGACTGGAATTCACCCCATAATACAAGCACAGACAGTCCTAAACCACGAATTCTCCGGTACCTACGAATAAACGGATGAAGTTATTGTATATAAAAGCTGAGCGGACATCAGTAAACATCAAAATCGTTCTAATTACATACTTAAATGAATGATATGCCGTCGATAACATCAACTTACAATTAACGTATCCCCCTTCCAATGGCCTTGGCTCAGACTCCTACAACGATGTTATTTAGGTATTATCAAATTTTTGGTTTAACTGCTCCAGTTTTATATTTTATGCCCTTACTCAGATATTAATATTATAAATAGTGCAAAATACGAGGGCTTCCAAGCCTCTATCGTCGGATATTTATCTTTAAATATAAAATAATCAACACGTCTAACAAACGAAGCTCTCACAACTGCTGGCAACTATTACAAACAATCACAACAATAGCTTCGCGTGATGTTTAGGCACCTTTGACGTCATCGAGGCTTCGTCGGCAGTGGCTTGGGGGGTGAGGGAGTTTTTCCCGCGCTTTAAAATTCGTTATATTTATCATTAAATATCTCGCGAACGAAAACTCACATTTACATGCGGTTTTCTTTGTTGTATTCAGAAAATAATTTTCTGTCCGCCTATGAAATAAAAAAAATTCATGCAAGTTCCCCATTGTATGTTGGGGGTTGTGTGAGATCAGATGGCCTACTTGAGTGATGGGTGCATAGGTAATACTAATTGTGAGAGAGAAAGGATTTGATGAAAAGTCATGAAGTGTGTATCACATAGGAGTGAGAGTTATGGTGTTTAGATGATCATGTGTTTTCTATTATGACCCCTAGTTTTCTCTGTGATCCAGCCCCCAACAACTCCTGAATTTTCTTTTTTGTAGCTGAAATTTCATTGCATATTATGTTAAGCTATATCACTTTCTATTTTTTCAGCAAACTTTAACTTTTATTTTTTAATATTCACTTTTATTTTTTTCCACAGCTGACTGTCCATATTGCTCGAGACGCACTTCCTCTGAGTTTGGGAGGTACCCTGAAGATTGACCACGATGCTTGGCTCCTCCAGTGTGCCAAATCCATGACCAACCGTCAGCATGAAGATGCTGAGACTCTCCATGGATCCCTGGAATCTGTTCTGTCTGGGGATGCAATTAATAACATTAATCGTTCCGAATCGAATGTGCCGTCCATGACTGGGGATTATCTTGTGAAGAGGAGGACCTATCAGGTTCGTGAAGTGTACTATTATGCTAATTAATTTGATGCATGAGAGTTTTTTTTAACGTAAGTTCAGTTTCGATATTAAAAACTACTAAATTATTTGACAGAATCTTTCTTCTTTGAAATAATGAGCATTGGTACATACTTCGTAATTCCACGTAAAAAACTTTATTACATGATCCATGATTTGTCAAGAATAGGGTAGTTTCCTTCATCAAAGAAAACGAAAGGCATTGATTGCGATTCGTTACCCACCATTAGTGTATTCATAATACACAAATTATTTGGTTTTTGAAATACTGGTTTAGACGAATGGCAAGGGTCAAATTTTATCCTCATTTGAAAAAGGCCAGATTGGCGCCCATGCGATTCCACTCCACGTGACGTCACAGGGACCTAGTTTCTACACGAGAGGATAGGAGTTATACGTCGTCTGAGGTTGCCAATGCATGCATGAGGCACAAAGCTCAGGGAAACATGTCTTAATAATCACCTATTAAAACTGGCTAAGGTCGGAAAGTTTTCTTCGTTTGATAAGGCATTAATAACCCTTATTTAAGCCAAGTGCTACCATTCAGCAAGGTACTCAGCTACCCGCTGGCATCCTGCGTCCTATCAGCGCTCAGAGCCTCGATCAAGGTCACCTCACAAGGCAGGAGGGGGAACCAGAAATGCGTTCCTACTTCCGCGTCGCGTTTTTGCGCGCTTGAAATTTTTCACTTTTAATTTAATCGCGAAAAATAGATATCGTCATTTAAAAATCTAAAAGCGTGAAATACGTACTCCAGGAGTAATAATCTTTCGATTTAGGCAATAAAAAAATAATAGGAAACCACCCTATTGACCTCATGTGTTTCATTCATAAGACTCATTCTCATCATTTAAATAGTCAAGCAAAGTCATGGGTGGGAGGAGAGGTAATTGGGAGGTGTTATAGAATAAGAGTTATGGCCTGGGTCCAAATCCTGTTTCATGTATGTCACCATAACCCCATGGGGTTGTAACGAATGATAGTTCGGAAATAGCAAGCCTGTGCACTAAGCTTCGAGTTTATTTTCAATCGCATGGTCAATTACTTCAGAGTTTTCTTATTATTCAAGAAAAAGACTCGCTCAGGTGGTATAACATATGCTGCTTTATCAAAGAGTACAGCATTGTGAAGATATGGAATGGGGAAAAATGTCATTGAGGTGAAAAGGTTACTAATGATAAGGCATAGATGAGAGGTTGGGAATTACGGAGGGTAAAGAACTACTGCTGTTGCATTGTATGTGCAACAAGAATGGTGCACATGTTCATGAGAGCAGAACACCTTGTGTAAAGAAACTTGTTGAAAAGGGTGTTTGTACTCAACAGTTATTAATGAAGGCTGCATTTTCTGGGTTTCACCGAGTCGTCGTTGTGATGGAGACAACAATAACATCACAATGATGACATAGTGAAACCAATAAAATGCAGCCTTCATTACCATCACACTGTGGAAGCCTTCGCACCAGCTCAATAGATTTTTTTGCTCCTTTGCTCTTCCCTTATGCCTTTTCTACACGCTTGCCTCAGGGCCTGGGATCAGCTGTCCTAGCGGCTGATCTTGCCATGTAGAGGGGTTACCACGGCTCAGCTGAGGGGGTTGGATCATCTCGCCTTTTAGTTAAACGCTGTGCTGTTGTCATCACCTCTCTCTCATATGGCGTGTGTATTTGGTTGCATTTGGTTTTCTTCTGATTGTGGTTCTTCTCACTGAGCTCATAAATGACGAAGTCAGTGGTGCGTGCTAGAAAAGGAATTTGTGAATGAGACAAACACCCTAACTAGAATAGTATAATACGTTCCCAGTGAGCAATAAATTTGAAAGCCTTTACCGTTGTTGCCTTCTCATCAGCAGTTGTGCCATATTCTCGGGGTTACCTTCATACCTATTCCATTGATGATCCAAAACAGTCGTAATATTTAGTTAACAGAGCCATAATATAACAAATATATATTTAAGATTCTTTTTGATGTAAAAACTTCAAAACTCTCTACTTAATCGCATACAAAACCTGAGGAAGCAATATGTTATTGTTCTAGCCTACGAAAAATCATCTTCAATTATTCTAAATTCATCTCCTTCCAAAGAAGTGCCTCAGATATCAACTCGGGAATTCGCTGATCTGCCAAAATAAATCTGGTAATTATCTGCTTTGCTAGAACTTTTCCCCCTTTTCCCGGAAAATGCTTCAGCACTCACCGATTCTCAAGTGTTCTTAGGCTTTCGGTTCTTGCCATCAGATGGCGAGGGGTCAATTTAAGCCTCTCGTTAAGAATGGGTTCGCTCTGAGCGATTCAGCTGAGCTGATCCGAGCATGTAGAACAGGCATTAAATATTTTGTGTTTTTCAAGGGAATGTGATTAGGTTATATAAATGTGTATGATACATTTAATAAGATCAAAGAGTAAACACTTAGATAACTTTTCCGCAGAAAATATTTAAATAATTTAACTGACCATGGCTTCATCACTAAGTGCCACTATCGAGGATTTAGTATGCCGTTATGCAAAGGAGCATGACAATCTTAATGGGTAGAGCGATTTGATGCTCTTAGGGTCTTCGGTTCAAATCTCCGGTCTATGCTTTGGACACACCATCCAAAAATCCTTTAAGTGCAAGGTGTCCCAGGGAAAGGAACTAGCCCCCTCACACTGTATATGTTAAATCACATGCCTCTTGCTATAAATGGGGTGAGCTCTACCCATACCTATTCTAACCAACCTAGGGGTTGAATCTCTGAAAGATAGGGTAAACTGGAATTCTGTTTATATCATTAATAGTGGGTTTGGACACTGCGACTGTGGTTGATTAAGCTATTTCAATTGCTTTTGCCGAAAATTTGCCATAGCTGTTAATTTTTGACCTATTTGATAATTTTTCGGCGAAGTTAAGCCTAATACTTTGATATACGTGCATGTAGTATTGATATTTTTTTTCTGTGCAGGCAAACCAAATGGCTTCGGAAGTGACGTGCCACGAGGAGAAGATGGAGTGTGTTGTGGGTGAGGGTTGCCAATTGGCCAGGGGGCTGGTGGATGGTGAATCTGAAAATGGTGTGGATCACGAGATGGGAGAGGACCTTAAAAATGGTGCCAACACGGCAAAGAGGAAACACCCCAATTTCCCTCCGCCCTTGACGTGTGGTCGTGATGACAACATTGTTGGGCAGAGGGAAGAGGAAGAGGAGGAAGAGGAAGACATGGAAATGTCTGCAAGGGATATGAACAATGGTAATTTTCTTTTATTAATTGGGTTCCATAGTGACTGAACAACTCAAAACAAATATTTTGTTCTCACTTTCATGGATGTTAACCATTTACAACTAGTGCAAGTGATAGTATTTTAATTTTCATCACTGTATATGGCCTGGTTGCAAATTTCAATATTGTGTTGCTGTTGCCCTGTTTCCTATTCGGAATGGAATAATATCACTTTACCTATAAACATTGACAGACAATGCACTACCTTTAACTCCTCCACTCCACTCCACTGACATATGTTAATACAAGTAGGAGAGTGATAATACCACATTTAGCAATGCTAATACTTATGTTTATTGATGTATCTAGATTCCTATTCCATCCACATGTATTGGTGTCAAATTTCAAGGTAGTGCATCGTCTGTCAATGTCTATAGGTATAGTGACATTATCCATTCCGAATGGGAAACAGGGCAACAGCAACACAATATTGAAATTTACCACCAGGCCATATACAGTGATGTTTCTTTGTATCCAGACACTCCATCAACATTGACAGGCAACACTCATGTGGCAATACATTGTCTTCAACTTTTGACCTGTGTGAATGTATTTTTAAACATGAGAAAGGTTTAGAAGTACATAGGTCCTGCAGGGCTATTCTACTGAACGGGGCCATACGTATGGCCGGCCGTAACTTTCTTATGGTCTGACCCGAAATTACGGCCTAAACCGATTCCACTCTCGAGGGGCCATATCGTATGGCCCGGCCAAAAGTCTTAACGCCCTTTCTGCAGGCGAGTATGAGAATTATAATTGGTACTATAAGTTTGGTTCACTTTTTTATATACTAGTCATTTTTTTGAGAAGGAAGTTTGTTCCAACGTGAATAAAATATTAATTATATGTTACTTAACCGAAATGGACTCTTATTAAAGGATAAATTTGGATTTTCTTTAAACACTAATCTAGCGGCAGACGCTGAAGATCTTTAAAACAAGTGAAGAACGCAAATCACGGGCGAGAAGAAGCAGAAGAAATTTGTACCGTGCAGTATTATAATATTCGTGAATTGTGCATGTAATGGATATAGTTAGAACATGACATCCTATTGTAGTTCTAACCCCCTTCCTCTCCTTCCAATGGTGTAACTATTGTCTCATGGCTGCAATCATTTGCCCCCAAAAGCCTTATAAATCCAGCCAATGCACGAAATCTAAAGATGAAATTGAAACTTTAAGTTTCATCAATTTTATTATCAGAGGCTTAATTTCGGTAGCTGTATAAAGTTAAAACATCAATATGAGACTATCATTCTTTCCTTGATTTGTGGACGACATTTGTCCTTCACGCATCGACTTACTGAAGATTGCCTTACTGCCAAAAAAAATTCTTGCCCTATGTTTCTTAGATATCCTCCCTCATGAACCGTTATGCTACGAGAATCTTAAAATATAAAACATATAATAGCGGATATTTCAAACTACCTACATCTTTTCGAAACAAGTAAGGAATCTGCTAGCAAATGTAGCACAGAAAGCAAATAAAAGCCGGCTCCGGGAAGAGGAACGGGCCCGTTCCTCCGTTCACTTTAGCAGAGCATCCGTTAAAAGTATTCCTAACTTTTTAACTACAAGCAAACTTTTAGTTCATCCGCTATATCTACTTAAAAATTAAGTAACAACTTTTGACGCACGGAAATAGTTAATGAAAACATCATCATCGTACGCGAACGGATTACCTACACGTATCCCGTATCCTCCTTATGAAATCGACGTCTTTTTTAAATATATCTAGCCAATGCCCGTTGAATCTGTATGTGCTCACCCACAATATTCATATATTTCTTGAAACAATCGCTATGTAATCGATGACACTTCGTAAGTTTCTTTTATAACACCTTAGGCGAGCAATGTTATTTCGTATGGCCCGTGTTATGACCGCCTCCTAGGCAGGCCATAATATTACGGCCTTTAGGCCATAGCTACCGCCCGACTTATGGCCTCTCGCTCAGAGTAGAATCGCTCGAAGCCATACGTATGTCTCGAGGCCGTAGTTATGGTCGATTTCGACTTATGGCCCGGCCATACGATTAGTGGAATAACCCTACTGGTATCAGTTAGTGTACCTGTGGATGAATAATTCTCAATGAAATCTTGTGTTGTAATCTCCCCAAGCTGTACTTTATAATCTTTGTACTAAAAGTAAAAAAATCTTTCTAATTTATTTCCCAATTCTTTTAGATAATATTTAAGGATGTGCAAGTACTCAAAAATTCAAGCTGAGTCGAGAAGCTTGGTACTTGATTCGAGTGTTTCAAGTACGTTACAAATGTCGAGTAGTTTTGGTTACATAGCTGGCGAGGCCAGTAGGTTCAGAAATCTGCCGACAGGAGACGCTGTCATCAAACTCATGTAAGAATATCACTTGCTAAGTTTATAAATAATTCTATTGCCTTGGCTTGAGAGTTTTAGCTTGTTTTACAAGTGACAGTCAACTGCTATAGCAGTGGACTTGGGTGCCCAATATCTTTTCGCCAGTATTGGTGGCCAACCCTCTTCCGGCCTGGCTGCGGTGTATTCGGAGTGTACTGCTGCATCCATCATACTTTCATAGATAATGATAACTTCAGGCTTGACTTTGTGAAACCTTTCCATATTTGAACTGAAGGAATAAAACTTTGTAAGGTTCACTATTATATTAATATGGGCACGACTCTGGTTTCATAATGTAGTTACATCACCCGTAATGTAGTCACATAACATAGTCCAGTCACCTGAAGATGTAACTACATTACCAAACCCGGGTCATACCCATATTAATATAATAGTGAACCTTTCAAAGTTTTACTCCTTTATTTCCTTCAAAGATACTATGTATCATTTTGTTAGTTTTACGACTCAGCATCACCACAATTAAATTTGCACAAGTGAATTGAGGCAAAGTTATTTTCTAAAATACAAATTCTTACTCAAATCAACTTGAGTCTGAGCTCTGGACCTCAAGTTAGATTGAGAACTCAAGACTGAACCAGGTTCTGGCATGGTTCCATGAGTGACCTTCCTATCAATTTAGCCTCTTGTATCAGTGATGATGAAGCAAGTGTCCAAGTAAAAGGTATGAAATATATACTATATACGATTTCAGAGGTCTTTTTTCTATGTCTTATGTTGTGTTTTTAGATGCCATGCCACGCATGCCTCCATTATATTCATGTCTATGCGTACACAATATTTGTAACTATCTTGACCGTGTGTGTATACATTCTTATAATGACACGTGGAAATTTAATAGTTATTGTACCTGCTAATGAGACTGCAATGATGTTTTTGAGAAAAAAAAACATGTGAAAATCTTTCATTGGTCATTATAGATGTAATAATTATTTCATTCATTGAAAAGGTATAACCTTAAATTTCATAGTGTATTCTTGTTTTCTGTGTTGAATTTCTGGTTGAATTTCTGGTTGAAGGATGGTTTGGTTAGACCAAAGCTGATCCATGGAAACCAATGTTTTGTCTGCTATTTAAAACTTTTTCTTATCTTATTTTTTTGGCTAGTAACATTCCTAAGCTTGAACAGGAAATTCTTTCCTTTATCTTCCATTGTTGAACTTTAATTTCATTGAGACTGTAGCAACCGGATTTTATTTTCCCTCTCAGTAGCTATGGCATTCTACCCATGTTTTTATTGTTGCATTAAAGGTAAAAACATTTTAGAGCCCATTATTATATTTGATGGTGCTGGGTATAAGGCTTCTACTTTCTTATTTTAAGATGAAAGGTATTTGTTCTAGTAGAATTAACTTTATTGAATTTTCTTCATGGATTCAATGAGTTTAATTTGCATTTAAGAGGTTGTTTCTACATGACCTTGACTAGATGGATTAGAATGTATGCATGTAATGACATTTTGTTTTTCTGAAAATGATAGGTTACTGATTATATTTTTAAACACCCTGGCTCTATGTGTTTGGTCTTAATATTGTACATTGTTTTCATCCTATATTTCAGAATTCCTGATTGTCACTAATGATTTTATATATTTATCATTAGGCACTCCATCTCCTGCTCCAGCCCCTTCATCTGCCAGTAGTGGCTTCTCTGATGATGACAGCCTTCACTGTGGTGTTGGGGGTCAGGATGGACGTTCTGGGGGTGGTGTGGCTGGTGGCCATAGTGGTGGGGGAGGTTTAACATTAGAAGAATTTGTGGAGCAAGTTAGGGCAAAAGGAAGGGTAGGACTAATTCAAGATTATACCCAAATTCGTGCCAGACCTCCTGATGGAACTTTCAACCATGCGAGGTAAGAAGAAGACTTAGGAAGTGATATCAAGTTATTGTTTGTCCAAAGTTTGCTGCTATTGTTATTGTCAAAACCATAGGTTGGGATGAAGCTATTTTTTGACAATAATTACCTTTTTCCACTCTTCTAAAGTATTGACGGATGATTTGAAAGTAACCATACTTCTACACTCCCATGTTAGAGGGTATAGTAATTTTTTGTTGCATTAAATGTGTTACTTGAGATTTGCTTTGCCTAGCAGCGTAACAATTATGATATTTCCCTTATAGCGCCTGTGGGACAATCCATCAGCTTGGGGGTATGTGTAAAGAGTGCCAAGGGTCATTCTATCGGATGGATTTTTTTACACTCACGCCTTTTATTTTTTGTTTCATGTAGCTTTGGTAACTATTTTTAGTAACTGTCATGCTTTAACATACCCGTAAATTTTGGGAGAAAATGAAAAAAAAAATAGTTTCTCAAAATGCATATCAGGCTTTATGTAAATTTTTAAGTGCAAACCTACAAATTCACCAAAACAAGCCGTGGCATTCTTCAGCATACCGGGCAAAATAGGCTGGCACTAAAAGGGTTAAGCAACAATTGATTGCTATTAATTACAAAAATTCAATGCCTGAAACATACAGTAAAGTCCCTGTTATCCGGTCCAATTGTGGGTAGAGGCGGTACAAATATTTCCGAAAACCACGCATCTGTGGCTGCGAGATCACGGATGCAGAAAGTTTGCACGAATGCTTCAAAAACATCTGTGCGATGTCGTAAACTACTCTGTCAGGTTGTCACATCTCGCTCAATAGCCTGAGATGCAATCAACCTGGGATGACACAACTGCAGCGGGGCGCAGTCTATGCAGGCGCGTGCCTGGATATGACTCATGATGCCTGTACTTCCACTTCTCCCGCTGCCTTCACTTTTAGTATTCCCTTCCTCCCCAGTTTGACCTTGACAAGTCACAGCATAAACATGCCCGAGCACAATGTAATCTCTGGTTTCCTTGGGCCATATTCAACCCCATGCAAGGCCACGGTAAAAATCGCGCATTTATGATATGAAATATACATTAAAAGATCATATACAACAATTTTTCTTGATTTACAATCAGTTAACCATTTAAGAATCTTCTAAAATCAATCAAGATATTTTTCTAATCCTAATAACCTTGAAACATTCCTTGTCAGCAAGTAAATAAAATGATTCCATTTTATGAAGGGAATTCTAATAGAAACGGTAATCCAGGTGTAGCCTTGCATTAAAATGCCTATATCCTGGTGCTTTTGCGTCCATTTTTTTTCTGTAAAGATTGTGGAAAATATCGAAGGAGTGTGAACGTATGCATGGATAATCCGCAACACGGATTAACTGCAGCTGGATTATCGGGAGTCTGCTGTATTTAATATGTACAATCCTTCACAAGTGTAAAATATTCTAAATAAATGTAGTATAACATGAGGTAACAAAATTGTTGTACATGTAAATAAATGGTTTGTAATCAAACTCTAAAGTTGGACGCATCTTGTTCGTGTAATTGAAATTTGACTGTAGTGATTCAGAGATTCTGTTATCTACTGTTCAAAGATTCAGTCTTTAGGTGTGTGAACAAGGTCTTTGAAGTGCTCTAAGTTTCTGTTTACTCTCCAGAGGAATATTGTGGACACAGTCTATTTTTTTGTTGAAATGAGCAGTATGTCATGATTATGTTAAAATGGGAAATGTAGTACTCAAAGGAGGAATGTTACACAAATTATGCCTCAATATTTTTCATAGTTTAACCAATTATTAGTGTGTTTTTGGAAGTGCCAATACATGATCAAATTTACTTGATTTCCTGTTCGCTTGATGACAAAGGACAAGAATCCCATCTGAATACATGTTTACTAGGGATGGTTGGATTGGATGCTTCGGATCCAAATTTGCTGAAGGCATCTGATCTGGATCAGAAATTTTAAATTTAAGCTACAGTGAATGCAGTATCCCATACGAGGGAGTGGAAAGATTTTCGATTCTACCTTTGCATTCGGCGTTGCACTGCAATGCTTGGACTACTTATGAACCATTTTGTTTAAAAGCTCTCGTATGAGTTATGCTACAGAATTTCAGCAGCAAAAATTTTTATGCCAAAATACAACTGGCATTTAGTGTGATTCTTACAAAGAGATTGAACAAATATCGGATAACAACCACGTCAAAAGTGATTATGTCGCAGATAAAAAAACACCCTCAGCCATCCATTACCCCATGCATCTGATATTTTATTTCCTTTCCAGGACCACACAGTCCATAAATCATTATCTTAATGAAAAATATCAAGTTACAAGAGAACAATAGAAGGGTGTTTCATAAGTACCCCATCTCACCAACTGACCTTTTTCATCTTACCTGCTTCAGTTCTCTGTTTCTGGAGAATAAATGCTAGTTGTGTCACTTACTGGACCCGAATATGTCTCGATAGTTTTCGGCAATTGGATGACGTGCGTGAGATTCAAGAAAGAATGAGAGCAAAAACGTCGCATTTCTAGCATATTTATTTTTTTAAGCTCAAATTAATTGTCACAAGGTTTATTTTGTTACAACGAGACCATACCAATATTCAACATTGTTCAAGCAGCACAATTTTCAAAGAAACAGGGGTAGCATCAGTACTGTCAAACAAGAAGATCCGGCCTGGAAACGACAACTTTATAGATCACATAGGTCGCCCGGCTTCCCATTGAAGGCAACGACGTGACAAAATAGCAAGATCTAACATGTTCGTCCTTGACTCTCTCATTCATCGTGACGTTGCGTGAAATACGAAGGGATTGCTTTCCTTCCCCTCCACCTCTCCTTCACCCGCTTGTGCTACCCACCCTTTCCTCTTGCTGAGCGGTCGCCTTGTTCTGTTCCCACAGCTCGTCGCACGTGGTGCTAATGTTTTTCTAAACATTGTTAATTGTGTTGCAGATTGCGCAGTTGCTATTTAATTGAATGATATACCGATAAAAATGTCTTTCATTGCGTAGAAACATTTTTATTGACTTAAAGAGACATTGGCATCATGTGCGTGGACTGTGACATGAAACTATCGCGAGGAAGTGGAAAATCCACCTCACCGCAACTGAAGCATTTGTGGGTGAAACACAAGTCAGTATGCGATGAGAAAAAATAAAATTCTGGGGAAACTTATGTGAGGAATATCAAAAATCAGTCAATGGTTTATCCGAAGATTGAAACTTCTTTTCATTTCCAAACGCAAGCGTAACAGTGTAACATGAGTGTGTAAAGATTTTATTGTTTTTAAAAAATAATTTGAAAGCTTATAAAAACGATTTTTAATCAGTAAAATGTTCAGACGTGTATGTAAATCTAAATAGCATTCCTTTTATTGTATTTACCCAGAAGAAACTTGAATATTACTTCGTTTTATGGCAGACTATTGAAAATGCATTAGGATCGGAAAATATCCGAAGATCTGGCTCCAAAAATCAAGGATTTTTGGAGCCAGATCTTCGGATATCCGATCCGGATCCGGGTTTGAAAAAAATCCCGGATCCGTCCACCCCTAATATTTACAAATTACCTCCAAAGAAAAAGACATCTAGCATTTATTGCCAAGTTAAAAAAAACAGCATCGAATTTTCTATAGTGCCCATAGTACTTAAGTAGATGCTAATGGAAGTGAGATATTTTCTTCATTGGAGCTCATTTGTGAATTGTCATGTAAGATTGTGGTCATTTCTCATCAAATTAACTTGCCTATTGATGCTTTCAAAAATATCCTTCTGTGGTTTTTTCTCCTTTCATTTTTGATTGCTATGCAATTTGCAAGGTAGAATTTTCAGAATAGAATGTAAATCATTTTTAAAATTCTGATATTTTAATCACAGCTGTTGCAAATTATTGAAGAAATCACATTTTTTTAATCATCATTTTTTATAGGCTCAGGGCCAACCAAGCGAAGAACCGGTATACTGATGTTCTTTGTTATGACCATAGCAGAGTTCTCCTCTCCCAAATAGATGAGGATCCTTGTAGTGATTATATTAATGCTAATTTTGTGGATGGGTACAAGCAAAAGAATGCATTCATCTCTTCACAAGGTAGGTGATAGCATTTCATGTAGTGTACTATTTTTTACATTTTCTGTGCTCTTAGATAATAGGAGTACTTAGATTACTGGATAAAATATAGCCTCCTGGTGTGTTAATAATACACTGCATATGAATCTTACCTCTTTTTGATTGAATTTAAATGAGAATTAAAAATTGCTATGATAAATTATTTATTTTCTATAATTATTTTAGTGAAGCGACTCTAATATGTTTGTTAATGGAATTAAGGAAAGAGTAAAACCTATTCTATTATGTCTCAGGCAAGATGGTGTGGAAGCAATATATTACTTCTCTTGAAAAAGATTTATATTTAATCTGCTATGGTACTTAGAAACATAATTAGGTCAATATGATGTTGTAAGAAGTGAAACTAGTTGGATTAAATAAATTTTAAATTATAAGTTTTATTGTAATATTTCAAGTTCTGAAAGGGAGAAATGCTAAGGGGAATGTTTTCACTTATTGAATGCTCAAGGAAAAGTCAGTATAATAGAAGTAATGAAAAGGGTCTAAAGGATACTCGCACAATGGAAGTAAATGGCATCTTTATCAAATTATGCTAAACAAATGATAATGAATTTATCATCTTAATGAGTTTGTTTGCATATTTCATTGAATGGATTCATTCTTCATGAATTGCATTGGCATTCAAATTCAATCTCTCAAAGCTCAATCAATCATTTTTGAAGGAGATAGTTGAAAAAAATGATGAGTGCTGGGAAATTTGACAAGAGAGCTGGAAAAGTGGGATTTGGGTGAATAATTGTGATATTATTTAAAGATTTTATTTAGGAATTTAGCTGTTTAGAGGAGTACATATTTGAATTTTTTGGAAACTCCCAGGGCATATACTTGGTTCGAATAATATCTTTTTCAAAGATCCTAAAGGAACATGTCACCTTGTTCAAGATGTTTGCACACTGTCTCCACATTTGCTATGGATTTCTTTCTGATGTGAAAATTGGGGGCAAACACACAAATGAGCAAATAGTAAATAAGTAACATCCAATACCCACAATGTATCATAATTTATGTAAATCAAATAACATATCATTCATTATACATATAGCCATATATTTTGTTTTGCATCAAGGACTCACTGAGATCTTCTTTTTAGAGGTGATAATATCAATGTACTCATATTCCGAATGCTCCATGCGCTCCAGCAAACTGTCTCCACTCAGGCGAGGCTTGGCTGATCACAAGGAGCTATGCAATCTCTATGTATGTAGACATGAAGCTGACTCCCGAGGGTTAAGTGTAACTATGTATATGACTGTACTGCAAAATTTTCAGTCCTAAAGAGAAGGCAACTTAGCCACTCACTTCTAACTAGTGAAGCACTAAATAAGCAGATCAATTTGAATAGCTGGTAGGGAGTAACAAAATATCCTGAGAAGATATCACTTCATCAGTAACCTGACAAGCGAGATTTATAGCATAACTTGTAAATTGTTACCTAATATTCTGTTTTTGGAAAAAAATGGATGGATCATCTGCCAAGAAGCTCAACTGTGAGGAAATCTAGTTTTGCTAGAACGCTGAGTCTTGGTCGTACATATTTTGCCTTTTATGACACATAGTAAATACTTGGTTTCATTTTTGTCAAATAATAGATGCCGGAAAGTGATACATCGAGACCATGATCTGCAAATGATCAATGCTAGAAGGATAGATCAGGGTTACATTGTATTCTGTAAATTTCAATATTTTTATCATCTTTTAAATTTACTTTCTTCTCCTTGAGAAAAAATATTTTTGTGGCTCATTGATGTGATAGCAGCACCCAAAAACATACTTTTCTTCATGACTCTCCGTTGTACTCTACAGTAGCTATAAGGAGTAGTATGGGAAGAGTGGCTTTTTAGTTAGAATTGGGCTGGGGGAATGCACACTCAGAATACTACCGCAATATCTTTGGAATATTCCCTTGAATGCGACCATGGCATTGTAGCTCTGTGAGTGCTCAGTCATTTATCTGAGAGGTCTTTTCAGCCACTGCTTGCCTGAGTACACATCGCTGATTGATGGGAGCTCAAATTTTAGTTCTAATGGCCAATGGTATGTTGTTGAATGATTCAAAAGCTCCTACATAGTGTTCGAACTACATTACCCTTTCAGGGAGACTGAGAATATGCTATGAAGTGGTCTGCTTCCATGCTGAATGAGAGCCCTGAGCTCTCACTCCCTCTGAATGAACACAATTTGAAATTATATTGCTATTGAATTATCACTGGAAATGGTTAATTAATGTACGGCCAGAAAAATAAAAAAGAGGTCTGATTCTGTTTGCTTGAACATATTTGTTCTTGTCATTGTAAGCAGTTGCAATATGGAAATCAATATCATTAAAAAAGTAGTAATTATTTGAGTGACACAAGTATTGAAAGCACAAAAAAATCATGTTCATTGATATTATCATGTGTCTGGCATTAGCTGATACCAAGAATTGACAACATGAGAATAATACCAACATTTTGTTTGCTTCTTCTAAAATTTTAGCCACATTAATTGCAAGTGCAATTGAAGGCTTTGAGATTTTTAAAACTATTTTTCAGTTGTTTTTGATATATCTATCATGAAACATTCAGTATCCTGTAATGTCGTTGATACTGCCTGCTTCTATTTAGTCATATTGCAGTTTTGTGTATTCCACGTATACATATATGTTAATGTTGCAGCAAAGATTGGAAAAAAATCTAAAACTGGGAAATCATAAACCAGGGTCTGCTCAATTTATTTTTACGTTATTTAGAAGGGTACCCAAGATTAGTATTCTACTGAAATTAAATAGTGCATTTAATAAATTGTCACTAACTTAGATTTAGATTTTCTTTTTTTTTAGCATTGTGATTAACTAATTTCTCTGCCCTGTAGGTCCATTACCTAGGACTTATGAAGATTTCTGGCGAATGATATGGGAACAACATGTGCTAGTAGTTGTTATGACTACACGTGTTATAGAACGTGGTAGAATTAAGTGTGGACAATACTGGTCTCCTGAGGAAGGTTCCTCTGTAACCCATGGGATGTTTGAAATTACTACAGTCACTATGGAGCAACATCCTGATTACACCATATCTTCTCTCCAACTGAACAATACCAAGGTAGTGCAAAATATTTATTTTAATCACTACATTATCAATAATGGCTGAAGTGGATCATATCAATGGGTAATTACTGTAATTAGCCATTAGGTAATCAAGTAAGCCTTATGTCACTATGAGTTTGTAAAGATATTTTTCAAGTTAATGCATTATAAAGTGACTTTGGCCCAGTCATGTCAGCCAGGGCAAACTATTCTTTTGTAATATGAAGCAAAGACCACAGAATTTTGCAGACACTAAAAAGCTTGAGCAAATATAGCTCTTAATGTAGTATTTTAACTTTTAATGTAAGTAATGCATTATACACTAACGTAGAAGATTTCAGAATAAAAATTTTGAAGACTACAGTAATCAGGGCAGTTTGCTGTACACTTAATAAAAAAATGGTTCATCATAAAATCATGGCCATGCTTATCGTTTTATTTCTAGCTGGAGGAGTCCAGAGAAGTGCGGCACCTGCAGTTTACCTCATGGCCTGATTACGGTGTCCCTCACAGTGCTCTGGCCATGCTGCAGTTCTTGGAATGTGTCCGTCTTAATCAGAGTGAAATGGTCCAAGCGCTTAGTGATACTTGGGCTGGCCACCCTCGTGGTCCTCCCATTGTTGTGCATTGCAGCGCAGGCATTGGTCGAACAGGTGCGTTTCTTATCCAGTTTTCAAGGCTACAGAGTTAGAAATGTGACTATGCTACCCTTTATATGTTAGGAACAATGTAGGTATGGTAAGTCCTGAGTAAATGCAATATCCAATCAGTCATTGTAGCTTATTAAATTTCGCTCCTTATGTTGTAATTTTAAATGATTATAATTTTTTTATTGATGATTAATTAATAAGTTTTCATATTTGATCAGTTGTGTAGGTATCTGGTTAGTGAAAGCAATAAACCTCTCGTAGTTGAAATTTAGTGTATAAACCTTTATGAAGGAATTGAAATTTCAGTTTTCTGCAGAGAACTTTTTGTTAAAAGCTGAAATTTATCTTTCTGATGTTTTTTAGCTTTAATGGTGGAATTATTGAAGTTATGGCTACATGGTACATTCATTTCCCATAATTTACTTCCTAAAACAAATACTATCGTATCTAGCAACAATTTCCTGGTAGCAAAGGGAGTTGGATTAGAGTTTTCTGTAATACGAGTTTGTCCAGGCTAGACTTAAAGCCTATCTCACAGAACTATTAATTTTTAATGGTAGAGCTTAAGCTTACTCTGAGGTAGTACATACTTATGTCTTACTGAAGTTATTTAGCTTCTAAATTTCTTTCTTGGACTTTGGACCCTCTTCATGTGATTTGTCATTGTAATAATCATTTTCAGCAGTACATAATTACCATTCTAATTTTAGTAGGTATCATTGAATTGGTGTGACAAATTTGTTCTAAAATATTTTCACTATCTAATATTCGACTATTATTCACTTATTTAATTAGAAATATAATCATTCCCATTTACAGGACCCAGCTATGTCTACATGCATGTATGTTTATTGCATTGTATGAGAATGTATAAGATGTATGAAATCTAATCATGTTGAGTATATGTATGCGGAATTCAGCAGGTCAGTTTATTTACGCCATTGTGCACTTTGCATAATGGCTCAAAAAAACTGACTGCATAATTTGATCCAATGAGAGCAGTTGTCAGTTATTTTGAGGGTAGGGAGGAACACTTCAAATTTAAGGAAACAGCAAAAACTCAGTTCCCTTGTCATATGACCATCTATGATCCAATTACAGTGTAGTTGGCATGATGTTATCCCTCATAAATTTGGTTACTCTCAGATGACATGAATCTGCATTCTGTGCTTTCAAACCTCAACTGCTTTTTCAGCCCATGATATGCTGTGCTTTTCTGTTTACTTAATCATCTCATAACCTATTTCCTTGTACTTGATAACTATATAGTCATTCCCTTCCATTCACTCTCCTTGTACTAATATTGATTTCAGGTACATAGCAGGGGGAGGAAGAGGAGGCTTTTGGGGCTGCTATTGTCTGACTCTGTTTTTCGATGTATGTCGTTACACTTCATAATGTCTGCCAATGACCAGTGATGATTATAACTTTTAGCATTATGCAAACAAAATTTATAGCTGATTTAATGAAATGTATGGTTTTCCAATGGGTGAATTAAACAAAACATCAGTAGAAACGACCCGCATACATCCAAGTTCCTCCAAAGCAAATTACTGGCTACGTACCTCATTCATTGAGGTTGATGACATCACCATCTCCTGACTAGTAGGTCATTGCATCTCAGCCACTCCTAGGTCTCGAGAATAGGCATTTTGTGGGTTGTTTTATACACTCTTGTCAGCATTCCCTTCCTTCAATGAGGGATTCTCTCTGAAGAAATTAACAAGCTGAAAATCTAATGATGTCTCTAACTTATGAAAATTGGGCTGCAACTTCAGCATTGTTTTATTTTTAAATTATGGTAATCATAGAATTAGAAAGGTTTATTTTTCCTCATGTCTAATTGTCCCTTCATCTACTGAATTCATTCAATACATTGTGATTTCAGAGCTGAGTTGACGGCACCATTTACTCCTCAAGAAAGCATTAATGGAAACTGATAACTGTCTAGCTTCTGGCTAATTGTTATCATACAAGTAGAATAGTGGAAAAATTTCTGTAATAGATATCCTGAAGGCCTAGTATGAAGCCCATTGAGGCTCAAATTCAAGGGCCTTTATCTTAAACCTGAAGTAAAATAATACACAACATTAAACTAGCCTGTAAACATTCTATTGTAATATATTTACTTACTCCCTAACCACATACTTATGAGACTTTTTAAAAATTCACAGTTTTGAGGCCTCAGGCCCTAGAATTCAAACCTCCGAGGTCATTTTAATATCCACGTAGCTATGGATAACATGTTTGAATAAGAGAAAAAAGTCTCATTTGACTCCTCACTGGAGGTCTTATAAGTTTCTATGGGCTTAAAGGACCCCTGAGGCAATTTTTCGTGCATAGATGTGAACCATGTATGATAGGTATCTTCCAGATTGGGTTGGTGTGGTGGCTTGAGTGTTGGCTTCCCACTCTGTTAGCTCAGGTTCAAATCCCAGCGGTAGCAGAGAATTTTCAGAGACTGCCTGATCCCAGCTTGAATGTTGTGTGGAGGACATTTCAAGCTCAACACTCTGTCCGTTGAATGGGACGTTAAGCCGTGGTCCCCTTGGTGCCTTCCGTTAAGAGCAGGCTAATGCTGATGCCGGGTTTCTCTTCACCCTTCCTTACCTACCCTTCCATCATGGTGCAAATGGCCTAAGCTGTCGGTCGCCTTCTCCAAATACCGTACCATACCATATTTTTCAGCAAAGTTTTGGCTCTGTGGTGAAAGAAATAAGTTAGGAATATACGTACCTGAAAATGAACATGAGGCGATTGCTTGCAAACCATGGAAAAAATAGAATTAATCAAAAATTAGATGTGAAGAGGAGAACTCATCTAAAAATGCTTTGTAAATCATTATTTGCCTCCTTTAATGAAATTATTTGCCAATGCACTGGCAGTTATACTGCAACCATGCACACCCCTTATTTCACGTTTACCTTTTTGGAACCATCCTTACTATTCCTCTTGACATTTTTTTTCAACTATATTAGCAGTGATCACACAATGCCGTTCTCCACTGCAGGTATTTTTCAGATGTTTCAGGGGAATTTCTCCCGTATTATTCATTAAATTAATGAGTAATGAGTGTCATGGAGATATTCTTTGGTGATAAGGCTATGTTAGACTACAATGGTCTGAAATGTGTATCTTGCACCGAGATATTTTGTGTCAGGTTGGAGTTCCCCACTCATGCCAAAATGTCTAGCACCAAGGTCGGCCTCAGCATAGTTGTTTCACGCTAAGATGAGTGCTCTGAGATAGCTGTGCCAAAATGACGTGGCCTAAGGAATATTGAAGTTTGCATACTTTAAATGTACTACATCTTTAAAAAAATGGAAACAATTCCTTTTTAAACTTGATCTGGCATGACAATGTTATGAAAAGGGGCTTGATTTATGAGCATATTTGGAGTAAATTATCGATTTTATCTTAGTCATAGGATGTTAACTTTAGTTCTCTTATGAATATATATCAAAGATATATTTTTTGAGACTGATGCGATTTTGTTACAGTATTTTCTACAATAGGATACTTGTTTTTTCTGAAGCACGTCTGCTTGGTCCAAGAACTTAACAACACAATGGGAGGAATGCTTGGCTGGGTGCGGTCAAGCAGTCAAATATGACTCTTCAACAGTGTGCATAAGCCGTGGTAGTAAATCATGGTAGCGCCCGCGTTACAATGTTACTAATTTGAGGCAATACAGTCCTGTGCTGAGGATAGAGGAGGGTATACTTCAGGAGGCTCTCTCATCAGTTCTTTCATTTACCAATAGGCGGTAAAAACTCATAACAATTGAGTCATATTCATATATTCTAGAATCAAATTATGTATGTTATTATTTCGATCACATATGGGATCCCTCTCTACCCCAAAATTCAATTTTTTAGGAGCAGTCAAAACTTATTGCCATTTCTACTTATGTCAGTCACTGTTTTTGAGTCAAACTGATTTATGAGATTTTTTTCTTTAGCATGCTGGAACAAGCTCCATGATGTTGCCTGTTTTATTTTCTTCATTTGGAACCTACACAAGTTTTCCATTTTTAATTGATACATATATAGGGGAAAAATAGGTGTACTATTTCTCTGTGACCAAACCCAAGTGATTGAGTTTTTGTGCGATCTAAATTGACTTGTCGCTTTGAGTTCTTTTCAATGGGTGGGTCTCCTAACATGAAGAGATCTTATAATCTCTGTGTTGGTGGGTTGTAGAGATTTGTGAGCACTTAAAGGCAGACTTGTGCCCATCCTCTTCTGGGACCCGTATAAATGCAGCTTTTGGGACTATTTCATCTCCCATTCTAAGAACATGCCCAAACCATCGCAGCCCACTTTCTTGTAAACTTTTCTTGGTATCCTTTGACAATCTTCATGGTTTTCCACATCGCTTTATTCCCAAACTTCTTATTTCCTGACTTTTTTTAGCAATGAATTCTGTCCCTTGCGCTCATTTGAGATATTATATCTCACAGTTATGACCGTAGATAATGTGCTGCTTCTCTGTGACAATGTGTACAGTCAGGGCACTTCTTCAGTATTGATGTAAGTTTATATATATCATTGTCATGGTACTTTCCAATGATTTTGAAGGATTTCAAGTGGCCATAATCATCATTATTCTTTATTGCCTCATGGAAAAAATTTGGTGATTGTGCTGATGTCTTAAGTTAGTAGTGCATGTTTGTTGGTAATTGTAATCATAAGAGACAGTCAATTCAATCAAGGCTGATGATATTGCGGAATTTCTGTTTCTTTTCTTAAAGAGATACTTCGATTTTGATGAGATTTTTTTAATTTGATGTAATACTACCATGTTGTGAAAGCTGTGAAACGTGTTCATAATGGAGGTTTCTTAAAATTATGCCTTGTGGAAGACATAATTCTTTCCAATGGTAGATGACAGTGATTCCTCATAAAACAAATGCCAAACATGAGTGCACTGTACATATACCATCCTATGTGTTTCAAATTTCAAAGCTTTTAAAAACTTCGATAAATGATTGAAAAAATCCTTTGAGGATTTTCACTCAAAGTTGTACACATGCAAAAAATATAACAATGTGTTTCTGATAATGATTGACCCTGGAAAGAGACTCAGGAAAGGAAAGACAAGGAAAGAGTTTCAGCATTCTAGGACTTCAAAGGAGGAGAAATTGGTTAGCTTGATTCAATGTGTAGTGGCTTTATGTGGGATCAGGGTATTTGCAGCTTTGTTGAGGGGATCAGGTAGTGGAATAAGGGTCCTAGGGTGCAGTAGGAGATTAAGGAGAGAGGGCAACAACCCTCACAATTTATGGAAAAATTGAGGAAATGGTAATCCTTGGGATGACTCGTTAATGAAAGATTTTATTTCTCTTCCATAATGGGCAATGCTCAAAAACAAATAGTGAATATATAATATCCACTTGTCTCATACCACCAAGGCACCAGAGAAAGTAATGAAAAAAACAATGGCCTTATAATCCACTTCCAGCAATAGGCCATAGGATTTCTCCTTGCCAGGAAATTTCTTGATCATCCTCTTGACAAGGTGAAGGTGGAATGGTAGGACCAAGGAACACAGATAATTAACAAGGAACACAGGAATGGAGGAGGTAGAAGAAATGGAAAAGTAGAGTTATAAACAAATTTAATAGCAAAAATTAACTTTTACTATATCGCAGTATCACATAATAACACATGATGCATTTTTAACAAAATTACAGCCATCATTAGGCCTCATATGTGGTTCTCTTCTTATTTCCTTAAGATTATTTTTTTTCAGTAGATTGAAGGTAGAGTTGTGGGATTTACTAATGTTGTCAAAACGTAGCCTTGAAAGAGAGAAAATATGGGATGATTTCTTGAAGGGGCTGGACATTGATAATTGGCATGCTAGGAACTACCTCTTGTCACGACCCATGGAATGCACGATTCAAGCCTAGTCATCAAATCACTTAAGCCTTGTGTCTCTACCCCACCCTAATATTTTAGTTAGAAAGATAAGTATTGCTGATACTGGTGACTGGTAGGAGTTGCTGGTATAGGTTGTGGACTCTGTCAATTGTAGTTCTGCCATTTTTGCCATTTCTCACTACATAATTGATTTGGATGCTTTTTTGCTCAAGTGTCCTAAGCTTGATGTCCTGTGTGGCTGTCCTATAATTAGCAATAAATCTTGAGGCTAATCGGTCTATGGAGGGGAAAGTGTGCAAAGGGTGAGAACTTATGATAAAAATACAATGAGAAGGGAGAATGTATATGCCGCAAGGGGAATTTATTCCTTGAATTAAATTTATTTGAATGGACATATGGCCATTGAGAATAGATACTGAAATTTGAGGATCGCATGCAGGAAAAATAGAAAATGGTTTCAAATTTCAACAAATTTAAAAAGTAATCTTTAAGTTTTCTTGTAATCATTTAAATTTAGCTAAAATTAACTGTAATTGACCCCAATAATTTTTCCAGTAATGAAGCCATCACTATGGATTTGAGCATAAGTAGAAAAAGTATAATTTTCTGCTGCTCCTTATATCTGGTTCTGATTCATTGGTCATATACAACCTAAAGTCATTGAACAGTGTTGAAAAAGTGAATTGTAATGGTGACAGAGGGATATTAAATTTTTGATGTTCATAAACAAATCCAATGAAAGTAAAATTTAATAGGAAATTGGCCGTAAAATTTCAATAGCTTTTTCTTGTGATATTAAAATTTGTAGGCCATATATGGTATGTGTATGGCTTCCCAAGGCTATTGATTTAGTATCTTTTCAAGGCTATTGATTTAGTATCTTACCAAGGCTATAAGTAATTATTTTCAAATTTAAAACGTATAATTATTATGCAAGGCTAGCCTTCGACTGCAGCCTAGATAGCCCTTTAGTTGACGAGGCCCTGACTATCACATCATCTGTATCACCTAGTGGTCTCAAAAGATTCATTTGTTTTATATTGATTTGCTGTAAACATACTTTTCGTGTTTCTGTGTTATTTAGGTGGTGCTTAAAAATGATTTTATGGCCTAAGAATGATTTGCATTGTTAGTGATAAAATATGTTTACAAGAATGGAGGTAGTGGTGTCCTCGCAGTTACTTCAAAAAAATGTTTGGGACAAAGAATTCTCCCCTTCTATAGAGTTACGGTTATAACCATAATTTTGTTCAAACACTACACAAATATATCCAACTAAATGTTTTTGACTGAATTTATTTGTTCACTGGGTGCATTGAAGGGTAGCGAGGATGAAGAGCTCTTGTTCACTACGAGAGCTGACCACTACAAAGCATATTCTCAGCCTCCCTGAAAGAAAAAAGTGGAGTGGGTGCTACATAGGGGCTTTTGAATCACGCAGCAACACACTGTTGGTTGCCTAGAACTAATAATTTAGCTCCTGCCAATCATCAACCAGTGGTCAGGCAAGTAGGAGCTGAAAAGACCTCGCATAGAAATGATTGAAACTCACAATGAGCTGCTATGTAGCAGTCGCATTCAGGGGGAAATTACACAACTGTTGTGGTAGTGGTCTGAGTACTCAATCTCCCTGAATGCTACCACCTAATACCACTGTTTTTTCAGAAGTTTGTTGACCTCATCGTAAAAACTTCACTAATACAACCAGTCATGATAATCTAAAAGTTTTTTATTTTCCCCTTTATTGAGCAGGTAGCAAAATATCGTGATTGATGGTGGTCGGTATATCTAGGGAATACAGATGAGAAAAACTTATTCATATGTATTTATATAACAGGGTAACTTCTTTTTTGCATTGTTCTATTGTATAATATCCAATATTTTACATGAATTTCATCTGGTCCGTTCCTTTACCACTTCATTCTCTATTATTACCACGTTATTTCTCTATTTCACATTTTACTTGAATTTGGGTTTTTGTTGGCAGTTCCTTTAGAAGTATGAAAAAGAGGTTTCATGTAAGAAATTTGCGTTATCATTGTGATAAACTTGTTATAAAGCCTGTGGCTTATGCACTGAAACCTTTGGTGAGATAGGCGAGTCACTTACCTCAAATGGCTATTTCTCTGGGGCTTTCTTACTAAAGAGAGGATATGATTTTGCCATCTTCACCAAATTTCATACCCCTAGCATAGCATATTCCCTTGCCTCTATTATGTGCAACAAGGGGTCGTCATTTTTTATACTCACTGTACTGTGGAGCTTGGATTATCCATTTCAACGGAGGACATATAAACAGATTATTGAAGGAGATTGATGGTCTATTTATGATATCTTTCCTCGCTATTTTTACTTTGGTTTCTGTGTTATGCTTTCTCTGCATCTTTGGCTCCTATTCGATTGCAATGTTTCACTGCTTTTAGGTGAGAAGTGTGAATAGATAAGGTTTGGGGGAAGGCAAAGGAGTAAGTCCACGGAGGGAGAAGATAACTCGGTAGTTCGATAGTAGAACACCTGGCATGAAATCAGGATATTTGTGTCCAAATCCCTGGCAAGGCAAATTTTTCTTCCCCTTTGGAATTTTTGAACTTGAAGTGCCCTTTTAGGTGACGTCATAAAGGTACACTGCTGGCTAGTCTGTGGATATTTCCTTGAATAATAGTCGGGGAGTGTGTGGGAGACAGACTGGGGAAATGACAGATGTACAATGTAAGGCATAGTTCATAGAATGCTGGATAATCAAGTCTCAACTGTACTGTATTAAGCTTCTTCAAATGCAGAGCAGCCACTCTGTGGTATTGCAGGACATCATTTTTATATGCAAATCTAACCCCTCCTACCATTTGTTTTGGCCTATGAGGAAAGAAGCCAAAGCTATCTATATTTGTTTGTATTAATGTTGTGATAATTTATTAGTTTGACTTGGGATTGAGTTGTTGGGTCCTTTATTTTATACATCTCAAAAATTGAGGGCTTTTAGTCGGCAATGATAATGACATTTTTGTTCTTACTTTACAGGCACATTTTGTACCTTGGATATATGCCTCCGTCGTCTTGAGGAAGAAGGAACTGTTGATGTCCAAGGAACTGTTGAACGCATAAGAGCCCAGCGAGCCCACAGTATACAAATGCCTGACCAATATGTGTTCTGTCACTTGGCCCTCATAGAGCATGCACTTTCCCAGGGACTTATACCTCCCCATATAGATCTCTCAGGCTTTGATGACTCTGCTGATGTTGACTCAGAGTGAATGAAATGAGTGCTACCAAGACAAAATGGTTCCTGTGGATGCTTAGTTTCAACACCTGTTTTGCTAGAGGTGTCGCAAGGTCCCTGAGGTTGTGATTTATTCCATTCTAATGGGATCAAGAAACAAGCACATTCTTGTCCAAAGTTTGTATAAGAACAGCAATCAATATAAGTGTGTGAGATGGACTCATTAAGAAAACAGGATGCCTTACGATGTTGCAGCATTTTTTAGGGTGAAAATTTTACTTATGGAATGCAACCATCTTGTTTGGTGCTCTGTGAAATGATGGATTTTTATGAGTCTCACTACTTTGGCATCAAGAGTTACGGGCCAATTAAGATTGTGATATCATTTCATATAGATTTGAGGAATCTCGTTCCTAGACCCATTTAAAATTACTTAAATCAGCGGGTTCGATGATTGAAGAACCTGTACCATTGGTACATCTTGTGTGTTCTGTATATTTATGTAAATATGTCATACTTCATTCACCTTATCTTTTCCATCACATTGAATTTATTTTATCTTAAATATGTAATTTATCATATCATATTGTGAAGTACATTAATGTTACTTGAAAAATATTTGTAGGAACTCAGGATAGATACCAAAGTTCCTTTCTTGGGTGAAGATATGAACTAATATTTTCATTTAACCTTAATTCCTGTGTACCATCATTGAAGGCTGTTCCTGGCAGAAAATTCTAAGCCTCCATGGATAAGGATTGTTAAAATTCCTTGCATATCAAGTAATGATGGCGTGACCTTTGTTTTTATCCATAGTTTTTAATTCAATTTCTCCGGCTACCATTGCAAAAATTTGTTTCCAGTGTCCATTTGCTACAGAATAAAAATATTTGTTCATAAAATGTAAGACTGAACAGATTTGATCATAAATAATTTATTATGAACATGTGTAGCAATCAATATTATTATTTATATATTTTAATAAAATATTTAAAATGTCCGGAATTATGCACTGACTGTGAAGTACCTATGTTGAAATAAGCATTCAATTTATATAGAAAGGTTATAAGTTGGTGCAACCTTAACATGTTAAATGGCATTGTAACTATACCTAGTATATGTGAGTGGCAGATGACAATAAGTGTAATGTCAATTCAAATTTGAGGATGACTGGAATGCAATTGAGATTCCTGTAGTCATCGTCGATTTTTGTCCACTTAACATATGGTGTAATTGTACGTCACCTCCAGTGAAGAGAAAACTGGCAAAACTTCACCACAATATGTGATTTTTCCTATCCGTGTCAGCCATTCCTGACGAAATAAAAGTAAAATATGAAGTTCCAATTTTTAAATTCACTGTCTTTGACTCCACAACTGCCTTGAATATCAATTAGCTGCGTACCTCGAATTACGTCACATTAGTCTCGCTAATAATATGTATAGAAGGCGCAGAATATATAAATATTATATACGCATTTTAACAGCACAAACGAAGGACATAATGTGGCACTAGGATGAGAGCAGTTTTTTTCGTCGTGCTTAAATTACACACTCAGAAGGTAAGACGGACAGATGACTCCGAGATATGATTCATAAATGTTATAAAAACTCTAGCAGAAAATATATAAATCAAAAATAACCACTCATTAATAAGATTGCTAATGCTCTCGAGACTGTGAATCACAAATGTCAAGTGCATGTCAGTTAACGTGCAGACCTCGCGACAAATTATCATCGAAGAGAGAATAAATACAACCATAAAGTAATGCTAATTAATTTTTATGAGGTAAAGTGGCATATATCCTATTTTAGAGTTCTATTTTCATCCCATTTAGAAATTTTAACACGAAAATTTCCTCTGAAAAACATCTTGCGCTGAAAACAAATGAGTTGCGAATTGTGTGGGAACCTATCCTTCGATAAGAAAGTGGTAAATATGGCAGATAGTGAAGAATCAGACTCGAGTCCTCCCAATGAACATCAAATAATGAGAAGTAGTAATGGTACTGAGTATAATATGTCAGGACCTCGTGTGGTTACAATTTACAAGACAGAAACTGGATTTGGATTTAATGTCCGTGGACAAGTTAGTGAAGGTGGTCAGTTACGAAGCATAAACGGAGAGCTTTACGCACCTCTACAGCACGTCAGCGCGGTGTTAGAAGGAGGAGCTGCAGAAAAAGCCGGAATCAGGAAAGGAGATAGAATTCTTGAAGTGTAAGTCATTTTGATTTTCTTTCTTTTGAGTGATTTATTCATTTGTGCTGTGGAACGCAACTGACGCAGGTAGTAAGACTTGACCGTTGTCGCCTGAGGGTTCAGTGCACTTTTAGGGCTTCACTCAGACCTCTAATAGTTTTTAGCTAATAATGGCATGAAAACCCTGTGGATGTGTAGATTTAAAGTATTATGTTATTCTTCGATGTTATTTCTGTTACAAGTTCTGTTTGCTTGTAACATACGCCCGAGTACGACATATTCTTGGTTGCACAGTTGCCAGTTTTTTAACATTGGAGTTTATCATATAATACATGATTGGAATCTGCATCTGTTGAAGTGAACATTTTTATTTTTGTTTCCCTGTCAAACGTAAAGTAATCTTGAATTTGATTGCCTATTGGCCAACGTAGCTAATTGGCATATGATTACATTGGCATGTGAGCTTTAAAATTGTCTCTCAGCAAAAGTCTTCGGTTTAGGTTTGTGATAGATTTCGAAAGTTATTCTGTTTTGTTTTGTACCGTAATTTTATGCTTGATGAGTTGTGATAATGGAAAATATGAGTTTATCTCTTGTCATTTGCGAAGACATTGTTTGAGTTTTCAGCATGAGCATTTTTCTGTTTATCTAATTTCCTCTTGGTAACTTGTATTTATATTTCCATTAATTTGACCCAAGTTAACAATATTTAATGGCTGCACCCCATGTTTGTTACAGGGCGAGAATTTATGACATGAACATAATTTTGATTTTCTTATCACCATGATGTATTGTATAAGTCTTCATAATTTTAGTCCATAATTAATATAATGTGGTAGAATGCAATATTTATAACGAAAAATTGCCTTTTTACCTTGTGAATAGTTTGAAATAGCATTTTCTTGTGGCCTTTAATTTCGTGATTACCTTATCCTTACCTCGTATTACCTTATCCCATGCGTCACAAGTATAGGTATGAATTTGTATAATTACCGATTTATTATTTGTTAAAATAATATGTCAAGTGTTGTATGGATTTCCATCTTGTTTTATGTATGATTTAAGTATTTATTGTTCTTAAAATCAGTTGGTTTTATGGTATAATTGTAAGGGCTTGGTGAATCATTAGGAAAGGTTACCCTACCCTTCCTCTTGTAAATGAGGCATTGTTTACTAATTTTCGAATGTTTTCTAATTGCTGTTGTACCTTGAATTCTTAGGTTGTTCCAAATCTACTCCAATCCTAGTTTGTTTGAAGGAGAATAGGACAGTTCTGAGACAAGGAAGTTATTACCACGAATCTTTAAAAAATATGAAATTAGAGATGTTTTTCTAGTCATTTTTGGGACAGATAAATTAAAATTTATGTCACTTTATAATTTTATCCTTGTTTTATTTAGAGAAAGCCTATCCATTGTCGTCAATTTTGCCACTAGGCATACCGAAATCCATTATGCCATGTCACGACATGCACCCTATATTAGAATGTTGTGTGGATTTTGCAGTGTTGTTTGTGAATTTTACACTTCTAACTGCCTATCGATAATGTAATCATTAATAATCAGCTGGAAGTATTTGGCATGCAGGCCACCGGCTGTTAGGCGTATTTTCTTTGCGGAAGTTTATTTCGATCATGTTCATGCCTTAAAGTTTATTGTATTTTCCGCTGTTTCTCCAGAGTGGTTCTTCCCCAATGCATTGTATACGTTGAGACTTATGATCATGGCATTTTATCTCACCCTTATTGTTTTCGTTAAGTCTTAGCCCCGACTTTTCATCTTCAGGCCAGCGTTGGCCCTTATATCGATTGAAACCACCCGCAGCCCCGCCCCCAGCATGTGACGTCACTTAAGAACGGCAGTGTAATGCATAATGCTTCCCAAGACGATAAGAAAATAATGCTCGAAAAAGCTTCTCTGCTGGCATGTCTGGGATTCTATCCGTCTTCATCGAAATCTCTAAGAAGCGATCTAGCCGTCCGATCTTCAAGCATTCATACTCATGCATAGGGTGTCGTATTTTTTATTGTGATGTCTCCTTTTCCCCGCGGCAATATATTCAGAAACGTGTCTTACCTGTCTGCATGGTTATATGTTTTGTACCAAATTCGATTGTTGAGTCTCTTCGACTGTTGTTACTCTTCAGTCGCTATTCGATCTCTTGCGCTGGAATATGCTTTTTAAATGACCCATTCTCTTCAATGAATAGTTTTTTTTCATGGTGAGTTTACGTGAGTACGTTTACTTAAAAAAATGTGTCTTCACGCGAACTTTATGCAAAATAAATCATTTCTTAAGGGATAAAGTGTGTAGGTACCCATTTTGTTTGGCTACTAAAGGTTTCCCATAGGTATTCATTCAACTTCGGACTTTCTTCGGAGTTCACTTCTTTGTTTTCAATCTTTCGCAAAGGGAATTGCCTATTCCTGTGGTGAAATCTCCCGGGGTAGAAGCTCGAACTTGATTGCCTTACGTTCGGAGATTCCTTTTAATATTCAAGAGCGAGTGTTCTAATTCCTGAAATCCGCTTGGCTTCTGATTTTTTATATTTAACCCTGTGAGCAATTGTATTTTAACCATATTCCACGGGCTACTGTGTATCATAATTTGCGTCAAAATTCGTGAGCCTTACGCTCCTTTATCATCGTGAATCACTTAGGAAATTACGAATGCCGGTATATTCCGAATTATAACTAAGAATTAATCCTTAGCATTTTCCTTTTTATGTGGTTTCTTCACTTGCGCAACTGTTATATTAGTATTGTTTTGGATGCCCATTTTTGTTAGAAAGGGGATGTTTGAAAGATAACACAAATTTTTTTCTCCACCATAAATATTATGAAAAACTTGTAAATCTGAGGGAATTTTCAAATTGACGCTAATTGGCCGCTGGACACCCTAAATATAAGCATCATTTGCTATGCCAATTGTCATTACCTCATGAAGGAATCAGCCAAGTTTTACAGAGTTTGAGTATTTATTAAAATTATTGTTCAGGGAATTGTTTTGGTCTGAATGGAATAAAAAATTGAATGAATGCTTCAGCATTTGTCTAAGTATCTGAACGGTTAATAGAAAGTGCCTTAGTTTCCTTGCAGAAAAATTATAGTCTTTCGATGTGTCCTCCTTAATTGTATTTTGCTGCGAGTAAGTTGACCACAAGTCGTATTTACATTGCAGAGGAATTGCAGACCATTGTTTAGCTGGTGTGGAGGATACCATTTTGATTTGAAGGTGATATATTATAATGTCGATATCTTACAAATTAGAGAAATAACATTTTATGATATCATACAAATTACAGAGATTACAGCTTATCTACTGGCGCACAGGAAGTTTTACATATATTTTAAGTGTATATGTTTTATCGTACACTTATACGAATTAGGCTGGGTGTCGCTTGTGATTCGGGGATTACGCGCTAGGCTTAGATTGCTGATCAATTTAGAACCTATATCTTTCAAATCGACAAGGAGAACATCATATTAAAAACTCCCAATATTTCTGGGTCCGACAGAAGCCATAAATTAAGGGGGATATTAGCCGAATGGATAGATGTAAGAATTCAGTTTTTCTCCTGCACAACATGGGACTTTAATGGGTACGCGCTTCCTTTTTTTTGCAATGGCTAGTTCCTAACATCCTCCGCCACACGCCTGTTGGGGCGGCTTGCGAGATGTAGCTGTATATCTGCAGTGATTTGTTTTTTATTATTTCCTCCATTGGGGTTTTATCTATGTTAATTAGTCGAGTGCAATATTGTGACCGTTTTGACTGGGAAATATGAATAATTGATATATTTTCAATTTCATTTTTCCACCTGTGCGATAAATACTTTCAATCAGGGTATCTGTTTCCTCTTTGGCACAGCCAGGGTTTGGAATTAGGGTGCGCTAAGCCTTCTGAGACCGGGGCTTTCGATTGTTTCGGTCGTTTTAAGTATGAGAAAGTCTTATTTTGCATTTTTAAACTGTTATATAAAATGATTTAAGTACATTTTTCCTTTATTTACCTATTTATTTCCATTTTGCTTTTATTTAACGTTTCCTACCGTTTGCATTGAAAAGTTTAAAGAACCTTCACCTTCGGCTTTGCTTGTGCATATGTTAGAGGTTTATGCATGGGATATTTCTCGGTTGATTTAAATACTATTCAATCACTAAGCAACAAATATAAAGTTTTTGCATGCAGAGCTTTCTTGATAACTCGAACGTTTCCATTCAATCTAGCTTTTAGATAGAAAGTACACTTCATGGTACTCTCTGCCCACCCTTAATTTTAGAGAAGTTGATATTGACGTAATTCTATTGCCAAAGGAAATTCTTGCACGAATTTGCATTTACTAAAATTTTCGTCATTCCTACCGAAAAAATACGTGCGAGACCGAGAATTGATTTCCAAGTACCTTGATAGAAGTCTCAGGCTAATATTGATCTCTATCGTATGAATTATCTCTTCTAAGATATAAGGTCTCCTTTACACCCTGCGATAGTATCATTTATCGCCTTCCTCACGATACCTACCTGGACTATCGCTTCATGTTCGTGACTACATTTTCTGCCTCTTTATGTATGTTTGCGTCAAATATTAGGATTTAGCTGAATGCAAAGTGCGCTTACGTCTTCCGTTACTTTTTTCTGTCAACTCAGATAATTATATTCAATGGAATATATTTATATAATGCCCATCTTGACGGAAGGGAAATTTAAGTTAAACCTCGTGTTAATGAATTATGACCTTTTTCCCTTACTCGATGCCGGTAAACAGCGAAATCTTCCCAAAAACTTCGACTAATTATTGATGCTTAAATTTAAGTCTTTGTTACCCTTAGCGTGTTGGAAAGGTCTCCAAAACAGGAGAGTTATTAATGTTTTTAAGTAGAAACATGTGCATATTTCATTGTCGGTTTTGATGTAATTTCGGTCGTTTACAATAAATATGCGCAAACATTTTACAAATTGCCGCAACAAACACGGCGTTTAAAAAACTTAGGAATTTTTTTGATTGAATTTGGCGAGCGATCATGGAAGTCCTTCTCCTGAAGTTACTTTTTGTTTACCCTAGAATAATTATTAAATAAGAGATAGTGGTGGTCCTTCAACATCGAAAGATATCAATTGAGTGGCAGGTACTCGTCAGATCATCATCAATCTTGTGTGTGATTTAATAATAAGTAATCTACTATATTAAATATCAGCATGATAATTAGCGATACCATCAGTTAAATTTTTCTTATTTCTGATTCCAATTATTATCTCTGCGGTGGTGCTATGAAATCCTACATTGTGATGGCGTGGTTTATAATAATTTAAATTTATAACGCTTTCACTCTGTTCTGAGCTGTATATATCTGTTGTTGTTCTAGTTGGTACCATTTCCGTTCATCTCCCCATGCAAATTACCTATGCCATGGTATTAAGCGTTTTGTGTCGGGTGTATTTTGTATTAAAAATGATCTACTGACATATGGAGGATTTGTTCGACAGCGGTGGTCATGTGAGCCGTGTTTGGAGGAAACCTGGCGTCGTCGTTAGCCTACTCTAAACTAAAGGTTCCCAAGTGACCAAAACCTTATCATTCAGTTCGACGGAGCGTGCTGAATCCTGTTCTTGAGGGAATCTCAACCTGGGATCGGGATTACACTGATAAATTTCCTCCACAGTCGGGACTTGATACCGGGTGATCCGTTTTAGAAATACGTTACGATATCATATTCCCTTTGATAAATTTTTCGTTTTTATTACACCGATGTTAAAACCTGTATTTAAAACCCTGTATTTCATCGTGCCAGAATCAATGTCCTCGTTCGTGCTGTGCAAACAACTACCATTGGCCCATTCAGTGATGCCACCCAAAGACTGACTTGGGTAGGCGAGGGTTGACTTTACCCTGGAATATGGCAAAGGCCCATGAATTCCTCACATTCATGGTAGGGAAGCCAATTCCTTTTCGTGTCCCATCTACGACTTGGAGGATTTTAGTTTTTTTTCGTGTTCAAAGGCTTCATCCGAGATTTGAACGCGAGACTCTTCGATCAGTAGCCTTACCCACTAATGCAAACATGTTTGTAACGAGCACATTTGGATTTTATCCTCAAACTTTCGGTAAGTTTCGCGAGAAAAATTCTTTTTCGCGTGTTCCCCTCGATGATATGCGATTCCCCAATGGAACTTGCGCGCTGCGTCACTCTTGCCAAAAGTCTCCCGCTCCCCTTGATTTACGCACGTGCCATAGAAAGTACAGAAAGCAGCGTTCGGTTGGTAATCACTGAAGACCAGGCATCTGGCTGTGATTTTTTTTTCATTTGCCCTAGACGAAACTGGGTATCGAGTTCCTGTTGGAACAGCCGAAACGAAATGCTCTGCCGAAGAGATGACTACAGTCCTCACGCAAGTAATGCAACAGTCGAAACTTTGGGAACTTAATGAATTAATTTATGCAGTTATAATTTTGTGATATTTTGTTTATACCTGAATCACACGATCATCTTTTTTCGTCGCGAAAGTGATCACTATCGAGATCACTTTTCCCGTCGCGAAAAGCAATCGCTCTAGTGACCATTTTTCTGAATCACACGATCACTCCCGCCGTCGCTTTTCGCATCATTTTCAATATCACAGCTCGTTGTCATAGGACCCACATCACGAAATTATATAGCGTGTTTGTTTATTTATGTCGTTCCCACAATTGTCAAACGTTGCGCTGCAATCGCTCCATAGGGGAATGCGTTCCGATTGGCTGATATGGGGCTTTAGTGACGGTTTTAGCGACGGAAAAAGCGACCGGACGAGTGATGAAAAATAGCGATGGGAATCCTCATCGCGATCGCGAAAAACAATGCCGGCGACGATCATTTTGCGCAGTGATCGCGATAGTGATCACTTTCGCGACGAAAAAAAATGATCGTGTGATTCAGGCTTTAGTAAGGTGTATGAAGAAAAATATAAGTTTTCAATTCCGAAATACCTATGCCACCCGTGATGGGGGCAAATAAAACTTCGAAATTTGTTCAGCTTTCATTATTTTTGTTATTTCTCCCAAATTACGCGTTTTATTGGAGATTATTCAATTATGGAGGAATATGCAACCCCCAATATTTTTAAAATTCATTCAAAAAATAAGTTTGTTATTGCCTACTGAGTTAAAAGATATTCAAATACTATCTTTATGCAGCAAAAGTTAACTTCTGGCTATAAGTTAGTCAGAACCTTGCCGAAGTAGTCCGTAGATGGTAGCGCGTGCTGTAGATCTCTTATATCTTAAATATCTAGTGGAATATGGGGCAGTATATCGGTTCATTTGGTAGAACTTCGGCTTTGAAGAAGGTGTGTCCCGGGTTCATCTCCCACCCAAAATCTTGGCCCTACTAGGTAGGAACTGTGAAAGGAACTAGGTAGGCTGTGAAAGGAACTCCCCCATGCCTTAGTGTGTTGTATTTGATTTGATTTTAAGGCAGTATTTACTCAATGGCTTTCGAACCTTTGTGTATCCTTGAAATTGTAGTGTTTTCCATTCTCTTGACCTCGTATTGAATGGTGTATTTTCGTGATGATTCAGGTATTTCCAGTCGAACCCTTATAATTGATATCCTTTGATCTGCGACAAACGTTACTCGTGATGAACATAAATTGCGGCAAGTTCTGTCGCCTTGGCTCTTTAATTCATACTGTGGTGGTGTATACGTACCTGTTGTGAAAATTTATCAACAGTGGCTGTTTAATAGTTGTTTGCCGTAATCCAGATCGGTTACATAATAGTGCATCAATTTAATCATAGAAGACGGTTGGGAGGGCAAACGGAGAGACAAACCTGCCGTGACACCTGCTGTTTTCTGTTTTCAATGCTGTTGGCTGTCAGTCGTAGAAAGAGTCATTTACTGATTATAGAACGAGTAAATTAATCCAGAAACTTATCCTATTCACTTATTCACCTCAGAATTCTCTTCTTATCTTTCGTAGATTCTGTCTTGAGATATTCACCTTTCGTGAGTAGCTCTTTTAGTCTTCGTTTACTTTAAGCTCATGGTTTTGAACCGTTATATATTTTTTATATTGGTTATATTTATTTGTGATTTGATACAAGGGCGTACCCAGGGTGAAAACTACGGGGGGGGGGGGGCAAGCCATGGTTGTTCAAGTTCTAGGTAAGATTTAAGCATGGAAGGGGTGGATAAAATCAACATTTTAAGGAAACTGTAAGGGTTCCTTATTAGTTTTTAAAAATCATTTGCTTGAAAAAATATTATTTTCCTTAAAGACATTTGCGATTTTTGCTTCTACAGGAGGGGGGGGGGGGAAGGCTGCCCCCTCCTGCCCTTCGCTTGGTATGCCCATGATTTGGTATAATTTATTTATTAATTTTCTTCAGGTCGTTTCGGAATACTTTTGCTGAAAGTATATTTGTTTCGGTGGCTGTTTGATATTCATCTGGCCCTTAAAACTTCCTTTTAGTCGACATTGAATGTACTCAGTAAACCCGGTTGGGACACTAGCATAATGATCTACTCTAAGGAGAAAACTGATGTAATTAAACCAATCGTGACTGAGCAAGGAATTGTATAATGAAAATAAATGATTCCGTTGTCCATTGTTATGAAAATATTTCTTAATCTCAAGAGTCTTGATAAAGCTTCTCCTCTTTCTTTGACGGTATTGGTTTTGGATGTTGGTTTACCGCCAGCAAATTCATTTTTGGAGAATTTTGTAATGCAACGGGCCTCTACTTAGGTCTTTGGAGACTAGATGTTTGTAAATGAAACACCTGAACTATTCTAAACGGCCTGAAATTGATAGCTGCCTCAAATGATTACGTCTAGGAAAAAATATTTTCTTTGGAAAACAGACGGTGCTATAATTCATCAGTTAATAGTGTTAAATGAGTGCATATTATTAAATTAGTACATAATGTTCATTTATAACGTGGTATTTCATTTCCTCTCAGTTTGTTGTTAAGTTTAAGGCAATCAAATTTTACACGCCATTACAAACTTTACCGGAGAAAGATGGAGAAATATACCTGGGTTACAATTATTGCGAATTTGGCTGGCGGGGACTTCTTCGAAGACGTCGCATCACGTACGACGTGGTTCAGTCGTATGACTCAATTGTCTGCTGGCGAACTTCTTCCAAACTCAATTTTCGCAAGGAGTTAGTTGCCCCGTTTGAATTGAGCTCAATTTGGCCTTCCTGCCGCAACTCGCTCGTCTCAAGCGTCGTGGAGATATACGTAAACATATCACGTGCCAAATACGCGTCTATTATTGATTGCCAAAAGAAGACCATTTTTTTACCTCTACCATTATTACACTTGTATTGTGAACGATTATTTTGTATTATAGTATATTTTGTTAAATGAACGCCTCACTCCTGATCCTGCTTTTTCGTGGCGTTTGTTTATTTGAATCTTAATCCATTATCTTGAAATTATCAGGTAATACATAGAGATACGTTCATCATCACTTGTATCTCTTGTTGTAAGGAAGGCGTTAATCACGAAAAACTACCATATACGATCGGTTGAGCAGGGAGCGTTGCAACTTCTTAAGCCTGTACCAGATAATGGCTCTGTGCGCCGAATCGCGTCGTACGAATTAAATTTTTGCGGTAATGTGCTACTACCTTTCATTTCAGTAGTCTGGTTTTATTGTCGGTGACACTTTTTTATTTTTTCCTGTCATGTTCGAATTATGCACCTGTTCAGCCATGGATGGAGGTGTAAAGCTTCCGTTACTAGGAGGGTCTTTTATCAATCTGTGGTATTTATAACCTAAAAAATGTAACATAATTGTTCGTTTTTGTATCGTATATGTTTCACCATGTTGACTTAGTTACGTGAGCGTTTGGGTTGCGACAGAGGGGGATTCCTAGTGACGCATTCGGATTGTCCCGGTAAAATCATTTCTAGGCAAGGTGGTCTAAGAAGGGAAATGGGCCCCATTCCAGGGCCCCTACAAATAGGACTGCATGGTACTAGTTTTAGCTTGATTTTGGTTGCCTCTTCTGGCGTTTTTTAATTGGGTTCCAAAAGTGTCGACAGGGTGGCTGTGAGTGCATAGCGATACACTTATTATCAATATTTAATGTATAATATTTTCAATTATAAGGAAAAGCATTGAAAAGTAATTATTTTGGTAGATCACAGCATTACAAATGTGAATGTCAGCCAAAAACCCGTAGAAGAGGTTATCTTCGTAGAATTCGGATCGCTCTGGCTGGAAGCGGTACAGGTGGCGACTTTAGTAAACCCATTTAAATGCGTGGTGGGTGACAACTCATCCATCATAATCCCTAGTGGTGATCCCTACCCTGGCTTGTGGAATTCACACACCTGTGGATAGGATTGTGTGGTGGCCTTGTGGCTAGGGCGGTCGGCTTCTGGTTTGTGCTATGATATCCTCAAAGAGTGTGTGCGAGGTGCGATTGGGAGAGGAACTGGCCCACTAACCCTGAATTAGTTTTTTTCTCACTCAAGTTGATTAGAATGAGGTAAGCTCGTCCTTCCTCTACCTTAAACTTGCGAGTTTTCTTCCACTGACTGTGTGCCTTATGTGGGTTGGAGCATTATTAGTATTTTATACGCCGTAAATAAATGGTGCACACCATATTAGGCCTCGTCTGATTATAAAATCTATGAACATACATATGGAACGTACGCATAAAGTATGTACACGCATCCACCTCTTAAATTTCACCCATATTTCATTCATAAAATTCTTCAATTGAGGGAAAAGCTGTAATGTTTGGTGTCAACTACCCAAAAGGTAGTTTCCTTCATCAAAGAAAACGAATGGTATTGATTGCGATTCGTTACCCACCATTAGTGTATTCATAATATACAAATTATTTGGTTTTAGAAGTCCCAGTTTAGACTAATGTTAATGGTCAATTTTAACCTCATTTGAAAAAGACCAGATTGGCGGCCATACGATACCATTCCACATGACGTCACAGGGACCCAGATGCTATACGAGTAGTCAGGAGATCGTCTGAGATTACCGATGCATGCATGTGGCACTGAGCTCAGGGAAACATCTCTTAATAATCACTTATTAAAATTGCTTATGGTCGGAAAGTTTCCTCCGTTTGATAGGGCATAAATAATCCTTATTTTAGCCAAGCGCTACCTGCTAGCAGCCTGCATCGTAGCGACACTTATATCCTCGCACCAAGGGGGCCTCACAGAGCGGCATCCGGAACCAGAATGACGTCACACGGGCTTTTCCCAGCATTCATACTTATCCGTCGCGTTTTCGCGCGCTTGAAAATTTTCACTTTTCATTTAATCGCGAAAAATAGATATCGTCATTTAAAAATCTAAAAGCGTGAAATACGTACTCGTATGCGTATAAGGAGTAATAATTTTTGATTTAGGCAATAAAAAAATAATAGGTAACTGCCCAATTGCTCTTATTTTCCAGCTTCGACCGTTGTGATTGATTGCTTCTCAAGCCAGCTGGCGGTTTAGGTGGGATATTGTTGTCGAAGTGGGAGACGAGAAATTTTGACGCGTCCTTGCTTTCTATTTCAAAGTTATCCGCCTTAAGGGACGGATGCTGCGAGATCTTTTGTTCGACCTTGGAAGCAGGTGCTGTGTTGTCTGGTTGGGGGAAGTGCAGTCCGCTGGCGATTAATGGTGGCTTATTCCGTGCACGTATACCCGAGTCGGACTCGTTTCAGGCGTTCGAGATGCCGTTTCCGTTTTCTCAAAAATTTCGCGAGCATCTTGGATTGTTTCCGCGAATAAGTAAATCTGCTTTAGCTTTTTCAATGCATGCACAATTGCTACTGAAACTGCTTCCCTACCAATACGTTCACTTCATGTATTAATGTTAAATTGGATGTGGGTGCAAAGAACTTTGGCGAATTCCTTCATTTAAAATTCAATGCTTAGAGGTGGTGGTTTCCGGCGACACTTGTGGAATTTGTTGGATATTTTGAGTGAATGACTTGAACTTTGTTTTTCCGCGGTCATAAACTATGGTCTTGTTTTAACAAAAAAAGTCTGTGGAAAAACGAAGTTAAATATATTCATTCAATGTTTAGAGTTTAATTTTTTATTTTGGTGATTTTCTGTATGAGTGGTGGTGAATAATTGGATGGAATCTATGTAACTAACCGTTTAAGGTAGGTTGGTGTGGTAGTCGACCGAATTCTTTCTCCTTGAAGAAAGGTGCTGCTGAAACTCCAATATTTCTGTTAGATCTTATTTTCCCAGCGCATCACGTGCAGAAAGGATTCTCGGTGATTGGATACATATCTCCCCGCGTATCGAAGAACGACTTGTTCTTCGAAACGTCGGGGGATGTGCAGCCAGTTACACGGTGGAGAACCCGAGAATCCTATCTCCTCTATTTCTGTTGGTGGCATGTATCCTAACTCTCAGTTTCCCGTCCATTTTCGTATTCTCCTTCTACCTTTCTTCTCGTGCTAAGGCTGGACTAAAACTATGACTTGCACTACACGTGAATCTTGGATATCTTTCGTGAAATTTCTCGCTGTTACTTTATAATTTCCCCTCTCATGCCATTTAATAATTTACTGCGTCGAAATCTATCGTGTATTTAGTAATTTCTAGGTTACTCGTAAATTTTATCTGAAATTCTGTTATACAGCGTGGAGTTTTAAATTATTTTTGCCTTTACGTTTAAAAAATTTATTCATCGCATAGTATTATTCACTGTCATAAAAATAATGCTGAAAATGTACAATCGTGGGCACAGAACGCATTGGCTCTAGTTAAAGGGAAGCCGATGTATCATTATCTTGATAAAAGTGTTAAATGCATCGTGTTTGTCGAATCCCATTCAAAATATACTCCATACTAAGTGTTCATAGTTTTAAATTGGAAAATCACGTGATACTTTTGGATCGACATGCTGTAAACAAATATTTTTTCTGACATTTCACCTCATAGTTGTGCATTTCCGTCAATGAGTATGAAATTACAGGTATAATTTTATTTCGAGTCTCCTGTTATGTCCTATGCATCCATAGCTGCATCTTAACTCGCCTTTGTTTTCCTGTGAAGAAAATTTCGTGCAAGTGAATTATTCCAGAATTTTCTTTTTCTCGTCTAGAAGTAGCGTGTTTGTAGACCGACTTCTGTGAATCTCTTTGCCTGTGTCTTGTAGGAAGTAGGCGATTTTCTTCTTCGCTCGCATTTGCCCTCGCGGACCATGGTCGTGTGACTGGTGTTTAGTTTGAAAAAAAGTCCATTTCTTGCGATGGTCGGTCTCCTTGTCAGCTGGTGTTTATCTCCGTCTCAACGCTACCGGCTCGAAGCGACTTTTGGACCGTTCTTATGGAAACTGAGTCGTGAAATAAATTTCTAGTGGTACCGATTACTCATGTAGTGGACTGCAAACTTCTTGTCACATGCATATTCCTCGAAAAAAAATTTTATGAAGTAGCAACTTGGACAAAATTGGAATGAACTACCTTCTTTACAATGTCTAATGCTTGGACAAAATTGTGATAAAATAACTTATTTACAAGATCTTAGGAATACCTACTTGTTATTAGTTCAGTACCACAAAGTTGAAGGGCGATATATCAGATTGCCAAAAAATTAGGCGCGAAGTACCATTGCTATTATATTAGCTCTCAGCATTATGATGATTGAAAAACACATAAACCACCAAAACCAATGGAGAATGTTTCCTGATTAACTTAATGGACCCCGAATCCTGACTTCTACGTACCAGAAGTCAGAAGTCAATTGCTGTTTTGGATTTGCTAATGTAGAACAACATGACCAGAATATTCATTCAAATTCACAAACGCTGAATAACATTCATCAAGACTCCTTTCTTTCTCAAGTCTTTCAATGTTAGTATCACATGAGAATCTCCAAAACATTTTTCTCAATCTCTTCGTTTGGAAATGTGTTTACGTCTGCTATCTTTGCACTCTGAACTTGTATTTTGTAGAGCTGGATGTTTGTATGTACTATATCAATGCTCTGGCATCTTTAGCAGCAAAATTTGTTCGGTGGGAATGTATTTCTTGAACGTGACTTATAAAATTTGGTATTATTTTTACGAAATTCCAGTATTTCTGATTCCTGTGGATCATGTTGAGTTTTGATTGCATGAAGGCTGAGTTTATGACATGAAGAGCCTTGGGTTGAAGCTGTGATGCAGTTGTCGGAATTTGTATGCGATTTCCCACTGTGAAATTCGAGGTCGGGGTAATTAATATTAAAATGGTGGTCCTCTAAAACCAGTTTTAAGACCACAATTAAACCAGTCTCTATTAAAGAAAAACTTACGATCGAATTGTAGATAATTAGCCATTTTCCTTCACATCTTGATTTCTGAAAATTGTTTTTGTCTGGAATATTTGTTGTGAGTGTCGCTAATTTGCTGTAAACTTGATATTTTAATCTCAAATCAACGTCCGATCATGTTTTAATGCAAATGACAATCTATTTGAAAAGGTGTATTCTATTTTACCATTGTACATGATGACAAACGTAATACCTATAAAGATATTTTTTAATTTTATTCTGTATGATCATGCAAATGTGTGTGATATTCGCCATTCATTGTAGATATTTAAATAAATAAAAGATCATAGCACTTTTCCGCAAGAATTTTTAATGCGTACAACGCGTTTCGGCTCAATGAGCCATCATCTGGTACAAGGCACTTCAAAACGAACTTCAGTGAGCCGAAACGCGTTGTACGCATTGAAAATTCTCGTGGAAAAGTGCTACGATCTTTTATTTATTTAAATATGTTTAACTTCCACCAATTGAATCCTGAATCTGTTGAACTTATTCATTGTAGAATTGACGATGGGCATTGTGAGAGTCAGTAGTCACAACCTTGCCTTACTGATGGCACAGTAAATTCATTTTTACATAGCCTGGGCGAAATGTTTTGGTGCCATAGTTGACCTTGTACATTTACAGTGTTCACATATTTCTGTTGACAATCCGAGCAGAATTAAAAAAAATTGTTTTGATTTATAATATCTTTATATTATATGTGTATTGCATTTTGGAGGAAGACGATATAATTAGGACTTCTCCTTTGCGCAATTTCATTCCATCTTCGCACTGGTCTTTAATGGTTGTTCTCTCATCATCAGCACGTGGCAAATTGGAGCATCGAAGGCTACGATCAAGCATAGATGCTACCAGATAGTTTGATTAGTTCAGGTTTTTGTTGTAAAGCAGGTATTTCATCACAACTTTTTCGAGTAAATAACAATGACAAATAGTTGGTATCTAAAATAACTGATTTTTTTCAAGGAATACGTGTGTGATAAGAATTTTAATACCTCTGGATTGGCATTTATTTGCCCTAGATTAACGGCTGTAAACCGTGGTAAACTCTAAGGAAATCGTACCTTCCTTTTCTCAGGTAAGCGTAGCTCCGGACTATCTTCACATCATTCATGAATCCGATATGTTCTCTTCCCTCCTAACTCAGCGTTTGGTATTTTCTTTCATCACGGACTTCAGCATCCCCTCCCCCTTCATTATCTCCTCCATTCAGGAACGGATTAAGGTTGTCCTTTCAGGAGAGCTTCTCAACTTTTTTGGACCCCTGAGGGTTGTACAATGCCTCCACGAAATGAGGATTCGGCAAGACATCCCTCGGATATCAGGGCTGGAGATGCATTCGCGTCGTGCAAAATCATTGTAAATTCCACCGGTGGAATAAAAATTCCCTTTGGAGGCTAATGATTACCTTCTTTTCTATTTACTGAGGAATTGTGGATTCCTGGTGGGAGGGGCGGTCAAGTCTCGGCTTTCCTTCATTTATCTTACTACCCTGCCACATACAGTTTGTCCTCTCCTTATCGCTTCTAAAAGTTTCCTCTCTCCCAATGGGAAATTGGGAGGGTAAAACTACGCAACGGGAATATTCAAGAATATTTTTTATTGGGCCCTGTTGAAATAATTAGGGAAGTCGTTCCGGGTTGTGAAATTTATCTCTGTTTTATGAAATTTCATAATGTGCTCTTCTAATTCTACTTCGTCGAATGACTGTCTAAAACAGACTTACTCGCTTATTTTCGCTACGGTAAGTCCACGAAAGTTTGACTAGACACCCCTCGAGAAAGAGGAACAGGAAACGCATGTGCGTTATGTACGACCATGTTATTTCAACTAGTGGTTTAGAAACTCGCTTTATACCATTTTTATGTAGGCTTTGTACTTATTTGTCGTATTGGGGTGAGATTCTTGATTAATTTGTGTTGCCTTTGAAAAACATTATATATGTCGCAATATAACATAACCTGATGAAATAATGTGTAGGCTCGTACAGGACTTCTTTTTGAGTAACTAACAAATGATTGCTGTAAGTGAAGTTCAATCACATTAGTTATATGAGAATGGCAATACGGTTGGATCAAATGTTTGAAGAAAATCAGTGTCTGAAAAATGGAAAGATTGAATCACATGTATTTTACGGTCCTTAATTTTGTTTTTTTTTTTTACTCTGTTGTGTCCCATATACAGCAAACGTTTAAAATATTACCCGCGAAAAGTATTTATGTTGAATCTTTCTGCCGTGCTCCTGCCACAATAATTGAGACCACCGTTGAATTAACGTCTTTTTCTACGTATTATCACATCATCCTCCTTTCATTTTCTTATGTTTAAAATTGCCGATGGCTATTCGTCAGTAAAAACGTCGAACTTACCTCTTTTGGCAATATTAAGATTCTTTCTCAAGGAATTTTTCTCAGATTGCACCGTCCTATATAATTTGTCACTATTCTTTTTACTAAATACCCGAATGCATTTAATTCATTCTGCGTCATTCTTAATGCGTACGTGACTGCACTCGGTGTTTTTATACACTGAAACAGTTGGGTAGCCAGAAAGCATACGACAGAATATTTCTAAATATTATTTTTCTTCAACCTACATGGCACGATGCCAGTTTCTATTATGCACTGCTTTTTTTGCTATTACAAGCGCGGCTTAAGTCCTGGTATAAGGTTCAACAGTGCTTGTGGCTTCCTTGAAGCCTTATTTCCCTTACGTTGCCAATGTTGATGAAAGCTTCTAGTACGTTGAACCTTCGTAAAAATGCTGTAGGAATTTGGATTTGTAGTTGTCTGCGCATTTTCCTGGAGCACTAATGGTCTCTGGTTCAATTCCCGGTATATATATTTATATCTTTTTCATGGTATTTGGTGTGTATTAGCGAGTTGAGACGAGGTTTCCGTCGTAGACTTTGATGTCAACGTGTGAGATGAGGAAGTTAAAATGATTTCATTTCACTAAGAGGAACTTCATTCCTCAAGTGGTGTTGGAAGTTCCTATGTCCATGACGGAAAGTAATAATAATGGTTACTTTCTTCGCGAAACAATACTTAGTAGTGTTACACCTTTCCAAATAGTTAAGCCTTATGCGCTTATGCACGTAACTTATAATATCGCTTTTTTCACTAAACAGATCGATCCCGCGCCATAGTAGGAATCTTTAGGGATCATCGTCATCATCCCTATAATCTAATCCAATCCATCATCCAATCGTCATCCTTAGGGGCCCTTGTTTCAGTAAATAGGTATGAAGCGGGTTATTCACAATGTGAGGTAAATTACTAAATTTCTTCTAAAAATCTTCATCCGTTCCATATCTTACGAAGTAATGGTCAACGCTGATACCAAACGCATTTATACAATTCTAAATTTTAACGCTGACTGCTATGAATTAATTGCATCAGTTATGTGTGCACTCACTCACTCGTATTCCTTATTTTACCTGCCCATTATCTCCCATATTTATTCAAACATTTTTATTCCTTTGTCTTCCTCTTTTCCTGGCTCTCTCCCGGATAACTCCAATGCCATGGAATGTGTTAACTTTTTAAAATATATTTTCGCTATTTTAATTTCAATCAATCTATTGTATATTTTAGGGGTCTATTCTTGTTCATTAGTTGGTACTCAAGGGTTGACCTTTTGAAAAACCTTCAAACGAATATTTAAGTGGAAAGCGATCTCTGTTGCCTTGCTTGAGTGGTAACTGAGGTTGTGTTGCGAACTAGAATTGACCCCCCATGTCCTGTTCGCTGTAATTAAATCCTTAGTGATTGTCATAATAGCCTATAATTGTACCCTTAATAAAGAAACTCATAACCTTCGTTTTTTGAAGTTTAACGTTAGACGTATCACTGGCTCTTTGGGAAATGTTACTGTGTACATATGCATTGGAAACAATTTTATTATTGTTCTTCCTAATATCATAATCAATCCATCCATTTACTGTGAATAGTAGTTATACCTGTATTTGGTCAGCATCACTTGAATGCTGCATAAGGAAAACGGTTATAAGGTCATTACGAATTAACTGTTAAACATTTAAAATGTAACTGATGAAACCTATGAAAAACATATAATCTCTATGACGAAGTGGCTGTCCTGAACTGAATCCATACTTAATCGTATTGGCATGTGCCGAGTGTTGCATTTTTAGAAGCCAATTCCTGCTTCTTAAAAAATGGCTTACGAATTCAGTTATCAATTGTAAATGTATACATTTCAATATCCTTCAATATTAAGCCATTGAAATCAGTTAATTCTCTTATGGGCAATTTGTATATCATTTCTGATAAAATTTATGCTATAGTGTAAGTAGTTCGTAGTCACGGAAGGGTTAATTGTTATTTTCAGAGTAAATTAGTACATAATAGGAATTTTCCAATACCATTTTAATTCATATGACCGGTATCCAACCACAGACCAGGTAGAATAAAAAATGACTGACTCTAATACGAAATGTATTGAAACCGGTCGTGTGAATAAAAGTATTTGGAAAATTCCGTGTTAGTTTTAATGTGCTACATTTTAGAAATACACCGTATAAAGCATGGATTGACTCTTAATTTGTAGTCATAGGTTACCAAAAGAAAAAAAAATCTTTTCTTTGGTTAAAACTAATGCTACTTTTTCGGTGTAAAAATACGAGTATCGATGCAATGACAAAGCAATTTGACCTACCAATGCAAGAAAATTTCTCAATGCATCCTGAAGGCCTTCGAGGCGTTGTTTTGTGTGATATCAAGCTTTTCGTATTGAACCGCTGCGCTACCTCCATGATGTTGAGTGTGTTCTGCAATATGTTGTGGGGTGTGTTGCAGCATCCATCTTAGGTTCGGCAGTGGACACTCCTTCCGACCTAATGATAGGTGCTATGATGCACTCAAAGCGTCGTCGTGGTGAAGACACGACGCTGTGGAACATACCGGAAAGCTCGACTTCATGGCACAGTTACCTGTGGAGTGCAACGTAATGACGACTTTTGAAGCATAATTTAATTTGAGTGGGTTGGAAGGCAAGGGGTACAAGTGATTTTTTTCTCAACAGAGTTAGGTAAAGTTAACGGTAAGAATAAATACACAAGGACTTGGTTGCCAAGGGAAACGAGTGAGTCTCTGTTCTGTGCTGACTTTGATTGGAAAATCAAATGCACTACTAAGTATCTAATTGATCTCGTTTGTTTTCTATGCCTTATTTCTGTACCTAACTCTGTATAGAAAAGAGAAATCACTTGTGCCCCTTGGCTTCCAACCCACTCATTTCTGTGTTCATTCTAAGTCCCCTTCCCTAAATGTGTGGCACATACTAGCCTGTGGTTTAATTCGGGTGTTGATCTGTCCTACCTAGACAAAAAAAAACCTGTTCGAATCACCGAGTGAGTGAGTGACAATTTATTGGTAGGTTTGATTTCTCAGTCAAAACTGTATAGTGGAGAAAAATTGTGTTACGAAATTTTAACCGTGGATAGCTGATGCTAGTAGGAACTAAAATTACCAATGATTAGAGATACGTGAAAATAGCACTTTCATTTTAATTTTATAGCACTTTCAATTACAGTATAGAGCATTTAGTAGCATCAATTTTTTTAATTTTCATGATGTAGCACAAGTAGTTGACGACAAAGTGTGTGAAACTCAGTTAGTTGAAAAAAAAATACGGAATAGTTTAAATAATTATGGATATAACAATAACAAATTAAGGGATAAGGCATAAATATACTAATTAAAAATGATATTAGTAGCCTGAATACCATTTACACTAGTTGAACATCAACATTGAACAAGTTTCAAATCTTTCTTCCTTCAACCGGTCGCGTCTGTCAGCCACAATTAGATTGTAGTGGCTGAAAAATCTCTCTGCACCCACGATGTTTACTAGTGTCCAGATTGTGTGGAGTGCAGCGTTATCAAACTCAGTTTTTTCTAGGCAGATGGCAAGAAATATTTGCTCAACATCGCAGAAGCTACCAGGGTTCTCTCTCAACCTCTCTAGTAGCTGCCGATAAAAATACGTTCAAGCATCTATGAAGCAGTAAGGCCCAACGTCCTGTGGCGTACCGAGGGGTGGGCTCGGCACTAAATTTACGAATTTTGCCATCGAAAAGGCAAATTTGCTGTTTGAATATATTTATGTCCAGTCATCGCGCCATTATCGCATTTATCGCATCTGCGATTTTCACGTATCACCACCAATGATGTTTAGGTCTAAAATGCAGCCTTTTTTAACTACAGTAACTTTTAGCCAAACGCTCCGATTCCCCGCAAGTTTGCTTTATTGCCGAATGCTGTGAACAACTAATGACCTCGAATGCTTTGCCTGTCAGAGATGGCGATGTATCCAAGGCATCCGGCAACACGGCAAACTCACGGCCAATCGAAGCGTTGGCTCAAATTTTATGTAAATATTTTCCACCTTAACATCATCAGTAATGTGAGTTCCTACCGGCATCAGCTACTCAATGTTAAAATTTCGTGGTACAATTTTTCTACACTGCGAGCATTCATACCATCCTTTAATCATTGTCATCATTCACCAAGCCGAAGATTGATTTGACACACCTATCTATTATTTCTCTCATCAGCTAGTGTATCGACGCACAGTTCTTCTGTTCCATTTCCATCACGTGCAGCTCTGTGTATCTCATCCTAAGCCTTTCTTGTTCTTTCCACATCCAGCCGTCCTCAAACGATTATTTTCATCAGACCATTGTGTTTCATGATGTGAACGATTAAGTAGTCCCTTCTTCTTCCCAAGGTTCTTTAAATACTTCTTTTCTACTCCTTTTAAAACTTCCTCCTTATCCATATAATCTATCCATTGGATGTATTAGTCGTTTAAGTGTAACACCGCATTTCGAAATCTTCCAACCTTGATTTTGCAGCTTCTCGTCATGGTGCATGCTTCACTACCATACGGAAGCTTGCACTGAATGGAAGTCAAAGCAATGAATATCACTTCTACGCTTGTTTAGGTAGACTTTTCCTTTTGAAGAATGCCGTCAGCGGTTGGGCTATTCTACTGACTTCGCTTGTTCGATTCTATTGTTATCATAAAAATCTAGCTTACTTAGTTATTTCATGCCATTTTAGGTAATGTAGTTACTTATTTCTTGGCGTAATGTCTATTATAGTTCCCCCAGTCTATGAATTTAGTGGAAATTACTTATTGTAAAGGCCTGTTTACGCGATACGTTAACACGAGTTAATGTTTGTTTGAATGAACGATTGTTCTGGACCGGAACGGAACATGTACGAATGTATGAACCAAATTAGAACAGTTTCTATTTTCTGTTCATGCGTTCGCGCAAGTTGGGTGGTTACACGGTGTATTTTCGTGTTCATTCACGCGTTCATACATTTATACTTTAACTCGAATGGGATAATGTACCGTTTTAAGGGGTTTTTACAATATGTGGGCACTGAAGCCTTTTTATTATAAAAACATTCTTCGGGTTATGCCTTCAGTCGGCGTTACCAGTGGAACTCTCCCGAGTGTATGGAGCCGCCTTTAGTTCAGTGCTACTGCAGCACAGGGAGGATCGAAACGGGATGCGGTCTCTGCTTTCGGGGACTCGTCAATTGTGGCCCGTCTTGAATTGGAGGGGGTTTTCCGCCGCGGGAGGCGGGGGCGGACCGCTTTCAATCTTGATTGGATTGGCGGACGACCTGATGGGACGAATCACTCCTCTCCGTCGAGGGTTGGACTCGTTATTTTCATCCGGATTCGTTATTTATCCTTAATAGTAGTATGAGATTACGGAATAATACACAGTATTTATGCAGCGAATGAAGTAATTAAATGAAATATCTTCTGTAAGAAATACGCTCGATAGTTTCAGGCTCAATTATGTGGTTCGAATGATACCTTTCCGGGGAATTGATAGTTGGTAGAGTTATAGGGTATCCCACCGCGTCCAAGGGTCGATGGGCACCTGCCGTCGTCTTCATGGTCTTCCCCCTGAAAATGATGGCAATATATGCTCTTGGAACGTTGGAAGAAATCAATTCATGGACCCGGTGTGATACCCGAGAACTCATCTTACTAACTTAGGAGAAGTTGAATTTAACATTAAACAGTAACTTGGTTTCCTTCCACAGATGTATTTTCTTGGTACAGCATGATTCGACGTATTGGTTCCATCATGTGCTTCAGGTACCAGATGATGACGCAAGTAAACCAAGTCACTGTTGCATTTGCAGTGGAGGAAAAATTAGAATTTTGATTTAGGGTATTCCATACTATGTAATTAATTTTGTAAATTCCTCCGCGGGATGGACTTTCTATAATAATTCTTCCAATCACTATGAGTAAACTTTCACAATCACAAAAACAACTCATTTATAATAAACCATGTTAACATTTCTGGAAAATCAAAAAGTTGTTCATGTGTTTATGATTATTAATCCCTTGTAGAAGTTGGTTCGTAAATGCTTTGCGTCAGAAAAAATACCCCGTGCAGTGTATTAAAATCGTGCTGTTCCTTTGCTGTCTTAATTTCTAGTCCGAAGCCTATTTTTCTGTTATCCATGTTATTTTTCTTTCTGAGATACTTTCATCCATGATTCTTGGATAAAGTTAACGTAAAGATGTAGGAAAGCGCTGATGCAAATGACTATGTCACAGCGCATTCGATATAGGCCGTTTTCATTTGAAATTAAGGAAATAGCCCGCTAATTGTTCCGTTATTTTTTCTATGAATGTAGTTAAGAGGACTACAATTTAACTCTGATGGCTCTAAAAGGTTACTCCTGTAATTTATTGCATTTTCCCCCTTGATTGGACTTGAGTTACGTAACCGCTAACATAGGATCTTGTTGATGCAGAATTTTGTTGATTTCGTCTATTTCCTAAATTTTGCCTTTGGTGAAATATTACCTCTTCAATTTGGTGTAGTAATTTCATATTTTTATATACATCCTAAGACTTGTACAAAGAAAAATGCGAATTAGGGGAGGTCTAGTCGAGTTTTAGCGTCATGGTAGTACCTTAGGTGTGACAGAAAATGAAATAACCTCTAAATTTCTGATTATTATCTTTTTCCTAGGCTTTACCATTTTGTAGTAGTATGTTTGCTTTACGGGTGCGTCGACATCAGAGGTCATTTTGCACCGCACTGTATCTAATGTTAAAATTTTTATTTACATCACTTCATAAACTCGAGGAATCTCGATATTCTTGATTTTTTCAAAATGGAAAAATATTATAGAAAAATGTATGCTTACTGAATTGTATACTTAGATTTTGTACAGAAGACCAGTTATTTTCAAAAATTTTATTACCCGGGTAAGGCGGTCAGGGTCGTCACGGAGCATGTTTAATCCCACAAGCTCCATCCTATTGCGCCATATTCGATACAAGTCATACTCTGTCAGGAAATGTCTCGCCCTGATTACGGAGTAAGGGGGAAAAATGAGATATCTGACAAAGAGTTTCATTGCTTGTTTATAACTTTTGAGCAGGTTATGTTCATCTCGCTTCATATTTATTTATTTCCCACTTCCCTGTAAAGAGCGCATTGTGGCCTTTACAACGGGGTTTCAACATTAACAAAGGACAACACAAACATCCATGCCCTGGTTAGGGACCACCTACCCAGGCGGGATTCGAACCCACGACCTACGGATTGGCAGGCGAGGACTTGACCCCATCGCCACCGAGGCCGGCATCCGCACTTTTGGTGTTGAAAGCATATGGGAATACCGTTGGACTACACGCACACCTTTAATAGTAACATTATTAATCAAAATGCTGTAGGCAGTGAAATTCGAAGTTATAGCGGCGATCATTAAATCTCTGCAGTCAGAAGCGCAGTCGGAAACCTCATCTCGTCGGCCCAGCTCCATGGCTCGGCAGTAGTTTCCACAAGTCATCGGCGTCGACGGGATTCTGTTATTTCCTGCTCTCCTTCGCTGGCGAAAACCGCCCGTTAGGAATACGCCCCATCCCGGTCGCCTCTGGAAAATATCGCCCAACTTCCTTAAGGTTGCCATTAAAGGGAGAATGCTAAGTTGGCGAGCGAGTATGGGCAGACGTCTTGATCCAATTAAACCCGTGTAACTTGGCGCAAGTTTCGCACCAGTGATGTATAGCACGCAATTAGCGATATATTTTCCGCCCAGTATTTCTTTCGGGTGCATTCCTTTGTTGCCAGGATGCAGTATTAGCTTTCCAAAAATTTAGATTTACCGCAAATTGGATTTTTGTTATCAAGTTCCACGTTAATGATCCATGGGTTTCTAGCGGTACTCCTATTTCTTAACGATAAACGCACGCTATAAATTTTTATTATTTAGCGTGACGAAGGATGTCGTGTTTTTTTGACGATTCCAAAATTTTACCTTCGCGTCACGCACTATTACGTTTCTTTATGAAATAGGGTTCGCCCCGTAGCATTTTTTTGGAATTATCCTTGAAAATTGACTTATATGTAATTGCTCTTATGAAAATGCTTGTCCTTATGTTTAATAGGTATTAGCATTTAGAATAGTAGTAGAAGTCGCTTCGACTGAGAAAAAAAGATACTAAGTCAACCGTAAGGTATGAGTTGGGTTAAAACGAAAAGGGTTGCCCAATAGCTAGTTCAAACAAAAAATAATTTGGTTAGTCATGAATTTATTGCTCAGGATACCTTTTACCCTGTATTATCAAACGGTATCGTCTATAAAATAAGGATTAAAAAATACGTTCGAGAAGTAGGAATTAAATACATAATTGTTTTGAACCAAGTAATCGCTCGTGAGGAACCTATGCATGTAAACGATAACGATTTTGGGACTGGAATTGTCTAGCATCTAGGTGCTAATGGTCGAAGGACTTCGCGCGGAAAATAGACTGCGGATAGTCTTTAAATTGGAAATTTTTGCCATAGAAAGTTTATCTCAAATTTTCTGTTGTTACATCACACGTATTTCATGTCGTATAATTCTAATTTATGATTCATAGATGATATGATTAAATAATATATGATATAGAATCCGCGCGGAAACCCAAGAATAGTTTATTTTGCGATTTTATGTTGATCCATTCGGCTTAAATGAAGAACATTATGTTAGAGGTAATCATGGAGTATACACCAATGACAAGGAATATGTTTGCCGGCCACCAAAGCTTCAGTAATGGAAGGATTAAAACTATCTGCAATCTTACTTTGATTAGGGTGGTAGGATCTTTCATTATTCAGTGCATTCATTTCATATTAAACTTATGGTATTTTTAGTTGTTATGGTCATTGTTTGGGGGCCAATCGGGTAAGGAGTTCACCAGCTCAGTTATTTTGTGGACACCATTTTTAATCCTTAAGCTATCGAGGAGGAAGACTTCAAGATTTCCGCGTTGTATTTTTTTTTCTTATTCGCTATTCTTATCTTACTTTCCTGGGCCTAGTTTGTCGATTTTTTTGTATCAAGAAATATATTTTCCTCGAATTTTAGTACGTTATCGTTTTATCTACTATTTCAATCTACTTCCTCGTGATTTTATCAAGTTTCTTAAGCAGTCATGGAGCAATGATAAGGTTACGATAGCTTTGAGGGAGAGTAATCAAGTTCATTGAGCTCATGTTAAGTTCATGGAAGTTGTATTTTCAATACAATAGTATTCAATTGTTCATGGAAGTTTCCCCGGTGTTCTGATCGTTATTATCCGATGGCATACATGAGAATTAATAATTGAACAATTTTCAGTCAGGGCACTTTTTTCAGCGAGACGAAATCGTAAAAAAAAGGGGATGAATGAAAATTTATATCGTGGAAATATCTATGAGACCATTAATTATACCGTGTTCTAATATATTTTTCACTCTTATATTCTTAATTGTTATTTGATGGTAATGAAATGATGATCTTGGTTGTCGGTGAGTTGGCAAGCTCGAAGGGCCAAAATTCACGAATTAAATTGGAAAAACTATTTCTATTTATGTCCTGATAGCAGTATTTGCTTTCCGATACGAAGATTATGCTCTTCCTCGGGGTCAAACCTATGTTTAGAGGTGCTAACGACAGTCCCCTCTGGGATGGCTATTGATTAGCCCCCCCGAATGAGGGTCTACGTACGCTATAGTTGAAAATTGATGCTTAATTTATTCATGCACGGCTTACATTCCTAGATAATCATTCTTACGCTCCATCTTCATATTACGCTCTGATTAACCGCGGTCTGTTTTGCCAAACTTAGTCGTCTAGGGAAGACATTTTATAATCATCGGAATTATACTGAGATTCGAACTCGGATCTCCCAATAACCATTTAGGTGTCCGTGTTAACTGTTACTGCGCCAAACCATCATTCTGTGAAGCGAATTTCATTTTGGTCTCCTGGATTCACATCTAACCTAAGAGTGATGATTAGCGTTTGTAATTGGTGACGTACATTATCTACATAAGTGTGATGTGGGTTCCTGGTCTAGTTATTGTTTGGCGGCAAAATTTTTTACCCTTTTCCTCTCTTCATGTGCTTATGTCCTTGGTCCTTGCTTGTGACGTCGTTCAACGTCATTTTAATGTAGCTGTAAGATTTTGGCTTACCTGGCCCGGTCATTGGCCGAAGCGGGACTTCCTTGTTAGCAGCTTACCCCGGAGCAGAAGCGAGCCTTTAGTTCTCCATGGCCTCTTGTCTCGTCTTGGTAAACATGAATCATCAGCATTCTAGCTCGGGCGAGAAATCGCTTTTGCAAACATCACGCGCGGGTTAGTGTTTACCGGGTATTTTCTGATCGCTTATTACAAAGATTTTTAAATTTCATGATTAGTGTCTTTGACGTTGCCTTTAGGTATTTTTCGTGACGCTCACCCCGTTTCTGCACAAAACTTGACCTCCTAGACGTGGAATAAAGTTAATCGTGTAATATTGTGCGCATTTTTTCGTATGTTAAATACTTAGTCTTCATGTAAATGTCCATCGGTTGGTAATTGTAGATATCCTTATGCTTGCTTAGGAAGAAGGTTATTTTTCTGTAAAGATATTTCTTTCCCATGATATGCAAATGTTTGCTAAGTACCTAGTAAGTGGGCGATAATTAAGTCTCAGCTGAACGGCTGGTAAACATCTCCTATGGTAGTCGTAGGCGCTTATTTTCTAGAAGTCTTGGGGCTTATTCAGTGAAGGTATTTCATCGTTGGCGAGTGAAACCATTTAAGTGCCTTTCCATTTAGTTTTTGCTATAAGGGCATTATTTTGTCGGTTTACTGTAATGAGACTCTAGGGGATAGATTGAAGACACTTTTTCGTTTCCTGAATCGACTTTCCACGGTCTCTCTCTCATATAGTGTATGGAAATTTTTTAATTATATTTAGAGGCGAAAAAAATGCATAGTGATTTTTTCCAATGGTTTTATTTATTTCAAATTCGGAGGCTTTCAATGCTATGTTATCGATGAAGAATTGCCTTGGACGTTTATGCCCTTAATAATGGCGCCATGGATTCGAAACAGGGCTGATATAGGGACCCTAAGTTTTGTGATAAATCAATAATTTACGTATTTTTCATACCAATACGCTTGTAGTATATTATAAGAGTATGTTTTTTGGTCATGTGCGTTAAATTCCTTTTCGCACAAAAATGCTTACATCCAATGGCGTTCTACTTATTTGCCAGTCATTTGATATTATCTTGTTAGTCTGCGGTATTATGCGTTCCTTAGTGCAATATATTTTCCTTAAGAAAGAAGGTGAAGTTTGTCATGAAATAATGTGGTTTACTTTGCTGGTGAAAAAAAACTTAAGCTTGTTGGGTTGTTATCTCTCAAAGAACTAGGCCTTGTAACTAGCTTATCAGGAAGAGGAATGTGGATGGGTAATTCTTAAGGAAGAATTATCGGTGGTCACCATACGCGAAATAGATAAGAAACGACTGGAGTGTGCATTGTGAATTACAAAATTTTGCTGTCAAGGCGTGTGCATGGTGGGGATCTGAATACGTTTAACCTGTTGGGAGCAAGATCAGCGTAGACGGAAGTAGCGTTCTGTTAGCTTACACTAATCCTCTCTGATATTATGTATTGGAGGAGAGGGGTCATTCCATATATTTATTGACATGTAGCGTATTCAACTATTTCAATTTTTCCTGGTGAATAATATTCAGGAATTCTCCTCGGGCTGTACACCAGGTTAATTCAGTCGCATCTGCCGACGTTTCGTAAAACGACTTGTCTTCCAATCTCAAGGCGTGTTACTGTCTGAATGTCCAAATTCACATTCACATTCAGACAATAACACGCCTCGAGAATGAAAGAAAAATTGTTATCCGAAGCGTCGGCCAATACGAATGAATTAACCTGGTGTACAGCCAGAGAAGAATTCCTGAATGTAGCGTATTCGTTTTTAAAGCTTTTTTTTCCTACGAGATCCGATATTATATCATTAGCATGTTAGTCTGCATGGATTAGCTGTTCTTTACTGTAAAGTTATTATTTATAGTGAATATTAGTTGTAACTATTTAAAGGATTTCTTAGTTTTTTAAATCACTGCACTAACAATCCTCCATGTTTTCATTAACGACTCAAAATCTCCCTGGTTGTGAATCAAGCCCGCCGTTAAGCTGTCGAAAGAAAGCTAAGCATTGTGCGTAATGCCCAAAATTGTCGTGCCCTAAAATTTTATGAGGATTTCAGTAATGCAAATCTTTGTTGATGTCATTTCATTATGCTTTTTATTCATCGTACAATGTTGAATTTTGATTGAAAATTCTTGATATCTCGTTTTATTTTATCTCTTTTCCCTGCTTGGAAAAATGGAGTAAATAAAGTGAGATTTTGATGATTATTATAAAGGAGTTCATCACTTTGAGATGCGTTTAGTCGGAAAATTGTAAATACGGTTGCAGCGTGTCAATATAAGCTCCCTTCGGCAGGGGCATCATGCGACCACTGCTGCATACCTTGCTCAGCATTTGAACGTGAGCAAGCCTTGGTTTATTTTCCTGCATTTTTGGTGTTACTGAATAACTTTAGGTTAGAAGTAATACTTAGCGTATCTTTTCCCCTTAAGATATATGTTGGCAGCCTGCCGATTATTCGTCTTCTTAATTAGATAACAAGTACATACATCCAGTTATATGTTATCTGTCACCACGTGCATGAGAAATCGCAGGTCTTTCATCATTACATATCTATTTATGCTATATTTGGAAGTATTCGTTGCTTAAATTTGAATTTAGCTCACTTTTTGTCACTAATCGATGGGCATAGTACGCCTTTTTATCGTAATATAAATTGGATATGTCGTGTTTGAGCGATTTTAACTTTTTATTTTTCGAATTTCTTCCATTTTACGACCATAAATTAACTTCTGCTTGCTTTTCTTAACGCAGAGCACGTTGATCACATTAACATTCTGGGCTCAAGTAAAAGATCAATTGTATACGAAATATTGTTTTCACTCAAATCATCTAGTTAAGTTCCCAATCATTTTATTTTAGTTTTCTATATCTAAGTACTGTCATGTGGATGCTGAAAGCAAACTTCCGAAGATTATAGATGACAGAATGTTACAAAGTATAGGTATTTTATTTGGTGTACATTTTCTTTTGTGGACTATTTTTTTATTCATCGCGTGGGTAGATACTTCGCCTTCCCGTTGGAATATCGGAGCATCGTATGTAACCGCTGACCCGAAAGGTTCCGCGTTTCAAAGGTCAGTGCACAGTGTCAAAGCTTTGCGGGGGCCGCTCTGTGGCGGTTTCCTCCAATTCGGGAAATCGGATTCGAGGTGGGTTTAAATCCTTATGCGTATGGCGTCGAGTTCATTTCAGCGCACTGAGGCCGTTTCGTCGCCCGTGTTGAAACTCGTTACGGGTTTCGGTTGATCGGACTACGCCCGTTCTTTCGGCCAAGCCGCGCGACCGTGAATGAAGAGGAGTGTATTTATGAGAGTTTAAATAAAATCCGAGGATGCAATACTACTGTTATTACTATACATACAAGAGCAGATGTAAACTTCACCTTCTATCCTGCTCATCGTAAAACTTATTTCCAGAAATCATTCCAGGTTGTAGGATCCAATCTCTGGAATAATCTATCAGATTAAATAAAAAATAATCTTTTTTTAAATAGCTTAAGGCAAAATTTTGTTGCTTACCACCTCATTATAACATATTGGTGATATGAATAAAAATGTACATTTTTTAATATTTCTTTGATGGCTTGTTCTTTTCTTCATTTAACTTATCTGTGGCCTAACCACCTGAGCCTAGCACGTAGCGGCTACCAGCTTGATTCATATAGTTAGCTGTGCAACTCTCCCTGTTCTTAGCGCAATACTAGGCAATTTTTTTATTTTTAAGGAATCTATGCATAGTATGACCTGAGATAAATGTTCATATTTAAGATCCTGTTTATTATTGAATACACACGTTATGAAATCAAACTGGTCGAGATGAAGTGGCGCGTACTTTTTAACGCCCCTGTAACTCTGAATTTTTAATCACATACTCAGTCGGTCGTGCGACGTTATGCGGGAGATGAGGGAACCACTGCCGCAGACAAATGTTTACGAGACTTTTTTTTGGTATATTGTTGCAAATTATGTCGGCCTCAAAGAAGAAACATCGTCCGTAGCATTAATTTTGTGGTGTAAATCGTTGTCCCCAAAATTAATTGATGATTTACTCATTATTAGCCAACAAATCTCATTTGTAGGCTATTCGTTGAAATAGTCCTACCTTCGGACGACAGACAATTGAATCCATTCGCTAACCATTCATGGATGGGAGAAAGAGTCGAAAGACAAGATTGTAACGAATGGAGATATGAATATTTTTATTGCTTCAAAAGGCAAGAATCTTGAAGTTCTGCTAGTTAGGGAAATGGCTGTTTTATAAAGTGCTTGCGTTTCTTTTAAGTTATTCATTTCTTCCGATCATCTCAGACCATCTCCGACCTTGAACGGCATTACCTAATTCTGGCGCGTTCGTCACAACAGCTTTTGAAACTGTTGACAAACCTGGTTCTGATTTATTCCGCGCAGCGGCGTTTCGGTTAGTAGTTCCTGCTTTGATCGCTGCTTGATTGTCCCACTGCAAAAGGTTTGGGCTTGCAGATTAATTTTTCGATGATATATCTATCTCTATTCATCACTTCTACTCTCAAGTCATGATGCTTTCAACTATTTTTCTCTACGTGCATTGTACATCAGAACAAGTATTTTACCTGGAAATTACGCTTCAAAGTATGTATTCATAGAACATGGATAATTTAATTTAGGAATAAGCCTTGGGAAAAGGATTCATTTTTACTTTTTTTTTAGCAGGTATGGGAATTATCGATACGGATTTTTATCAATATGTCACTACATCAAGGGTGAAATCAGTATGTTGATGAAAAGGTTGACGCTGGTATCATATTGCAGCTAGACATTGTGGATTTACCAAACGAAGGTTATTTTATTTATACGTAAAGATGTATACATTCATCTGTAGTTTGAATGTAGGGTGCCTTCGGGAATAAACATGATATCGTATGGGAATTGGAATGGGTATTGAATTGGTGTCAATGGAGATAATAGTAACGGGAAAGCACTTCTACCCAATACATTGAATTTTGTTTCATAAATATTTTCTTATCGAAGTTAATCACCAATGCATTGGATCTTTGCTTAGAACTAAGAACTACCGATTTTAATTTCCTGAAAACAAAGTGTCTCATTTATTCCAATTCACGTACATGAAAGCTATGTTATGAATATTTATTCTTATATTTAATGATAATGCTAGTAAAAAAATCATCGCATCGATCTTATCAGATTTATTTCTTCTGCATATAATCAATTAATGAACTTTTTATCTAATTAATCTTTAAAGGGGCTTATTAGCCATTCAAAGTATTATTTGCTATTGCAATATTTCCTTTTAGTTATTATACCTCATATGATGCCCTCGAATTTATTCAAATATCCTGTCTCTTTTATATATATGTTACTTTTCAGACGGCTCTCGTGAATACATTTCGTATTTTCGCAGTTTCTGCCGCAACTTTTTGCGATTTAGTTGTCAGGAAAAGCTGAAATGAATCAATTATAAGATTTCTTTGTATACCCTGTCATTTCTTTTCTGAGTTTATTGCCTATTTTCCTCAATCCTTTACCTTGATAATTTAATTTCTCTGTTCATGAGCCTTTTCCTTCGATTTTTTGCTTATTAGATAGTCCGCTAGTTACTTTTCTCTTGATCACGCTCTAATAGTCGTTTTAGGCTCCAATACATTACACTGTTACATTGGTCGTTCGTTAGTATTCATCTGAAGCGGAGTATATTCAATATATATATTCAGTTATTCGTTATTGTTTTGTTTATGTTGCAGGTTCTATCCGTTATTTTGAATTGTTCATTCTAAAGATAGATGATTTAATTAATTTTCATGTCATTTTGTTAGCCATATTTTTATTGACCAGGCGTGAGTGGAGATGACTTTTCTTAGGTTTGTAGACTTGAATTTCTCAGCAGCTTCTTGATGCTGTTGAAAAACTTCACCATCTTTCTCTTATAAATGCGCAGTTGAGCCGTCCTCTATGATCCCAATTATCGGTAATCTACTGGGAAATATTGATATTTACCCGTTACTCAGTTTGTTCCATAAACCTCCCGTCAACAAGAAAATGTAGACTCGAAATGGAGTACCTTTCAAAGAAGTTATGGATTTTGCGTCGTTTAGATTAAGTGGTCGTTCCTCTACTTTTTATTTCCTAACTATTTTTTAAAATTATGATGCTCTAGGATTAAAGGGGATCGGGTTGATGTTATGGATGTAGTGTTGGCTTCTCACCGTGGGCCTGAGTTCCAATTCTGGGGATTGCGGAGATTTTTCAGGTACTAACCGATCAGTTTTTCAGCGCTCTTCGAGTACAGCACTCCGTCCGTCGGGTGGGGTGTTACGCCTTTGTCCCTTTGGTGTCCTTAATTAAGAGCTGGCTAATGCCGACGGACCTTCAGGTTTATCTCCACCATTCATTCCCTACCATAACAGGTTTTCGCAGGTTGTTCACACCACTCTTCTTGTGTGGGCGTTTTCCGGCTGTGAATTTTTTTCCAGTTAGGACGAAAGATAACATCTTTAGGTTTTTTCCTCGTTTTTTCGCACCTTTTTACCCTTGTAAATGTAAAATCGTGCACTTTGCATTTTTATGTTACTTTTTAAAAGCGTACTTCTATGTCTCTTTCGTTCTAATTTGACTGCGTTTTTTTTAGAGTAACTTGACAGTGTATTCCTCAGGAAATATTTCATGTATGACGAGGGGTTAGATGGAAGATTGGACTTTCTAGTATATGTCTCGCCCAATAATGAGGAATTATTCTTATTATTATTCCAATGGCGCACCTAAGCTGTTGTTTCCTCCTCCTATCATCTACTAACCCCGTGGCTTTATTCTCTCTGGGCACCCGAAGTGGCGACCGCAATAGCAGCAATTTGGGAAAGTCAGGGATTCCCTGGTGACCCCATGGTTTTCTTATTTTTCGATTTTTCCCTCTATTTCTTTCCAATTTTCTGCTATCTGGCCTCCATCAAGCGTCGCCTGTTCGTCGTCTGACGTTAATTGCTACCGTGTCGTGGCCGATTGCCCGGGAAGGGTGTGGGTAGGAAATGATATGAAAAAGGAAACGAGTGGGTAGATCAGCCATTAATGACTTAGATATCGGATATCGCGTCAGTCATCGCTGTTGTTTTTGTAAATACTCGTTCGCAGCAACTTAAGTCGGCGACGTAGTTGAGGCCTAGGTAAGGGCGTCCTCTAGTTCGAATTAATGACGTGCATCTCCTCTTCAAGTAATACCAACACTTGGTTCTAAGTCTTCGCGTGAAATCGATAAACAGTATTTCTTGATTGAATATTTCGCGGCTCATGGTTGTAATCTGATATACGGGTGTATGCCGCGTGATGCACGATGAAAATTGGCGTAACGTGTCGTGACTTACTGGGAACTTGGTCACTTATTCATGGGAAACATATAGTTTTTCCCGTGTATTAGTGACCGGCAATGGGTCACGCAACTTCGGACCAAAAATTCTGGTGCATCACCCGGCACAAAACCGTCTGTCTAATTATCAGTAATCAATTATGTTTGTAAATATTAATGAATGAAACTTCTTCTTACCCTAGGATGGGCACACGAAAACAAGATGGTAAAGGATAAACGAAAATAAAAAGATTCCTGTTGCTTCCTTCTCTTGAGAAAGATGGGTTGCGTCCCATAGAACTTTGAGTCGACTTGTACTAGAGTAATCTCCATATTTTTATTTTTTTAAAAGATTTTCTATCTTTTTTGTATGCCCACCCTAAGGCATGAGGAATCATCATTTATTGCGCTCGAGTGAGTCACTTTCAAACGTGTTTATGTATTAACATATGGATATAGTATACTATGTGCAAACGAATTCTAATAGGTTTTTCGAGGCGCGTTGGTGAAAGAACTGGAAACATGTATTCGTACATTCCATACTCTATCTGGAAATTCATATTGTTTCCAATCAAAGTTTTATGACTGATTTTTACAAATTATTGCGTGGCGTATTTCTTTTTAGAATGGAAACAAATGTTTTTCATTTTAGGGGCAGAACTACTTAAAAGCATGTTGAAAATCGAGAAGAAAACGTTAGTCGGAAGTCTGGTTTTCCTCAAATCCTGAGTTGAAATGAACAATACCTCGTAATGACGGCTCAGATCTTTCTTTCCTATTGATATTTTGCAAAATGGAAGTCCCTAGAACCAATTTTCAGCTGCGGAATGGGGTATCGTGATGGCCAAGAGCGACGCTTTTTGCCGAGGAAGTGAACCCCCTTGAAGAAGCATTCAATTTGAATTATTTCCGGTCTGGTAAGGAAAATCCCTCAAGTTTCACCGCCAGATCTCATTTATATTTTGCTAAGTGATTGGAAATGGATACCCATGAGGTGTAGTTTTTGTTTCAGCCAATGACGCTCAATACTTTTCGAGATACTTGCGACGGGAAGTGTAGGAAAAAAATTCCTTCAGTATATGCAACCCTAAACGCAACAATAGACCCTTATACTCTGTTGCTACGACGAAAAGCACATACTTTGTATGATGGTGCAGCGGACTGCATGAATAACTAGGCGTTTCTTTTACTTTCCGTCGCAAATATCTCGAAAAGTATCTAATCCTTGCGAATGGCCAGGATGTCATTATCTATCAATCAGTCATGTCAGTCAATGTCATCATCTATCAATTGTCCAAACGTTTCCAAAATTACTAGGTAATCGATGACGCTGATATGTGGTCCGTGCTGTGATCGGTGGGAAATCGAATGACCCGAGTAGGAATAAACCTAGTCACGTGAACCGTTGAGGTTCTGGATGAGGCCTAAGGATTACTGCCAATTTAAGAAGTCTCGACTGTACGGATTATTGACACTATCTTGTAAAAATGGGCTAATTAGAAAGGAAAGGAGCCTCGAATAGAAATATGCGTGCTCGTCTCGAATCGATAATGCAATTCGCTTTCGAAAAATCAGTGCAACTCCAAGCAAAAAAATTCAGCAACCTAAAGAAAGTCAACTCAAGTGTTGGTTTGACGCAGGTTTCCTGTCTATTTATATTTCTGTTTGGACCTTGAATAAGGAAGATGAGAATAGGAATGAGGCGGTCAATATTTAGGAAAGGCGGGTATCTCTGTATGCGAAGAGGAAAACGGACGAGGATGTTCTCGATAATTGGCGCTGTGCAAAACTATCGTGTGTGCTTTGGAGACAAGGCGGGTAATTCGTAGAAACGCTGACTGATGTGGGTGCAATGAAATGCGATAGGAAATTTTCCATTGGCGGAATTGGGAAAGGAAAAGAGATTCTTTAACGATGAATATTGATATTAGTAATTTACACATATTTTATCCTGATGCATGTTATTGATTTTTAGTTATTCTGTATTTTACTTTAATTTATATATTTCTTTCTAAGTTTACTCCTGAATTAACGATGAGTTCGGCGAGAGAAATAAGGTATTTTCATGCTTTCAAGGCAAAAGGAAGCTCTATGAATGAAATGGCAAAGTCAACGTAATCTCAGGAAAAAGAGACGCACATGGTTACGGTGCAGGAAAAATGATATATATAGGCATGTATATCAGCAACAAAGATAAATGTTAGCCATATTAGAGCATCGCCTATGCTTAGAATGCTTTGATTTAGATTAACTTCAATTATTTCAGCGCTAGCAACAGAGACCAGACCAGAATACTCACAAGAAACAAAGCAGTTATAGCAGATTAACACCAACCTGAGGCATTTTTATAAAATTTTACCCGGTGTGAAAGAAGTTCAAGGTCGTTGTGCATATGTATGATGTCGAACTTACCCGCATGAATAATTTTCCTCTCAATATTCGTCTTGGTTATGAAAACATTCCCTTGACTGCAACGCATTCTAAGCATAACAATGCTCTAATATGTCTAACATCTATCTTTGTTGCTGATATACTGTACATGCCTATATATATCATTTTTCCTGCACCGTAACCATGTGCGTCTCTTTTTCCTGAGATTACGTTGACTTTGCCATTTTATTCATAGAGCTTCCTTTTGCCTTGAAAGCATGAAAATACCTTATTTCTCTCGCCATCAAAAATTTAACGACTGGTAGGCAACGATTTTCTGCTCCAAGTCTGTTGTGAAACTGCTATAGGTCTGTATTCTCGTATTCTGTGTTTTATGTCCTATCACGGGGTTTTATATGACTCAAATTGCTTCTGTAAGGTAAAGTGTATTATGCCGTTGACGTCTTAGGGAATGCGAAATCGATTGGCGTGCCAATACAGTATAATGGAAGCAAAGGTATTAATCAACAGACATATTTGTTCATGCAAAGTTGACACTCTCAACAGCAAAAGTAAATATAAGTTTTTTATTTACTATTAAGCTATGAAGTCCATTCAGAGCAGTGATAATTTATGTAGATTAAAAAAAAACTAAACTTCTCCTCAAAATTTAGTCCTTACTCAGTCAAATGATTAATCGCTTCTTGTGAAACAATTTCCCGTGTGTATTCGAATCAAACCATCGATGTATGGTAACGGTTGTCATAGTTTTAGTGATGTGTTTTTTTCACGTCGAAATCTCTTCAACCTGTCGTTATGGTACTACGAAACGCTGCTATAGTTTCTAGTATTGTACTGATCATAATCCGATTTTTATCTTATTCGTATTGTAGCAATTTGTCGTTCTAATAGTTTATAGGATTACAATTTGTTAGTTCATTCAAATTCTTTATTATTTAATTCATTTATTTTGCACACTTTCCTAAAGCATTTTTTTCAAAGCTTAATTCTGCTGAATCGGGTGTCCATAAATGAATGCAAGACCGTGGATGAGATGAGAAGGTCATCTTATTATTATTATCTGGACCTTAACTCGGGTAGGCTTCGCAAAGCCTAGTTTTGTTGACGAAAAAGCTATAAAAATTATCAGGAACCTGTGAGGAATGGAGTCGAAAGGAAATTGGGTGTGTGGCGAAAATTTTTGGTTGATTTCCATTGCCCTAGGTTGTATTTTATTTAGCAGGTACCTACTCAATTGTCATTTGAAATATCTCCCCTTAGTGTTAAATAATATGTCTTCTGTGTTCAAATGTCTGTGAGCTACGAAAAACAGGCAGGAATCGAAAATTGTCCTTTCTATAAAGTGTGCTTTGCATATTTCATACAATTAGTTTTTGATTTCATTGTTGGCTTGCTTGTAGAAAAGGTGGGCTCAACATCACTTGCTTCGTCATTGGCTCTCGGAATTAGAAGAAGTTTCCTCTCTTAAAATTCATAATTTGGATGTTTTATGCAGGTAATTTTCCTTTTGTGACCTATATTCCATCTATTCTTGGTCCAATAGAACAATATATCCGTAGGTAAGTCAATGTATAGGCAAGCCAAGCCACATCTTCGCTTCTCAATTTTTTTTTAAGTTTCAAGTGACGTCGAATGTGGGGCTTTGTTTTTGACATAATTTTGAAAAATCCAACTCACATTAAAAAAAAAACATTTTACGTATTAATATCAACCTTTTTCATTACTGAAGAATGATCGCAGGCTTTCCCTGCGTATCGAATCGTGGAAGATTATTCGGCCATTCCACCGGGTCAGGTTCTCCAACTCTCTCTTCTCAGGTTCTCCTCAGCCGACGTTTCGATGGGCAACTCGTTCATCGAAACTTCGGCCGAGATGGAGTTGGAGGACCTGACCCGGTGGAATGCCCGAATAACCTTCCATGAATTTGATTACTATTACAGGCACTAATAAATCTTAGAATTAACACGTATAAAAGTCAGCTAGAATCAATTTGAGCAAAATTATAGGAATAAATTTTGTCTTCGCTCACCTCGCTTTCACAGGCAATATTGGTAGAGCCGATTTGCAATTTAATGAAATGATGTCTTGCAACTTAGTTGAGGTAATGACACCATTGCATTGAGTTCAAAATGAAGCTAGGATTAAGAATAGAAGGATCAACAACTTTGCTATTTCCACATAGTAATTTATTAACACCGACCATGGATTCGTTACAGAGTAACATTATCAAGGTGATAATGTTACCTTGATAATGTTACCTTGATAATGGTACTCTGTAACGAAACCATGGTCGGTGTTAATAAATTACTATGTGGAAATAGCAAAGTTGTTGATCCTTCTATTCTTGCGATTATGGATTTCCACCAAGTTACGCCCGCTACGATTAATTATATGAAGCTAGGAGTGTAATTAACGACCCAGCCTTCCTCTGTGAGAGAGTAATGTGTACGTAAAGTAGCCCCGAAATCTGTCATAGTTACCATTGATGTCACAGTAACCCCGTTTTACTGTAGGTAGTGCTTGTAATCGTTACTTCTGAGGGATGCGAATTAAGGTTCTTCAGGTATGGTACCGAAACCCATGTGAAGGCGAGAGTAGGTTGGAATTTTGGATTGGCCTTTTGCGTCATGCTCATTCTAGGAATATACCGGAAGTGAGCTGTTGGAGATATCTCTTATCGGAATATTTCGGGGTATTTTACGTAATACTTGCGCAAGTAAGGAAAGAGCTTCAAAGTCGCACGCTCTAGGTCCAGTGTATCTCTAATCTGTAAGCATGTGATTTGTGCCACTTCATTTTAAGCGTCGAGTTATTAAAATAGAATTTTGTTTCTCTTCGTATGATATTTTAAATGTAAGCCCTCTTAGGTTGAATTTAGACGTGGTATTTGCTTTTAATTGTATTTACAGCGAGAGTAGTCATCTTATTTTATCGATAGGTAGTTACTTTCAAATCCTAGCGAGAATAAATTTTAAAATATTTTATCATGCAAAGAATACACTGAACTAAAGAAGAGTATCATCAATCCTAGAATAAAATATTGAAAAATACCGGAAAGTGAGTCAATGTCATTAATCTCCCAAACTCCGTCACTAAACGTTCCTCGACGCATAGGTATCACTTCTGGTTTTCATTTGACGTGAAATCCTCTGTTGGCATGAATAGGGTCACTTATTGAGGAGTAGACTACATACATAAAACTAATCTGTTGACTGAAAAATGTTGAAAATGATATTTATGTGCACATATCTGGTGTTTTTCATTCTAGAGGTACAAATTCATATGATTAACACGTTAATACTGCAGCGCAAACATAGGAATGTCTTTTTTATTGAACTTGCTTATATATAAAATGTCACTCATTTCCGTTATTTTACCATAAACGTTTTCCTTGTAGACTCTTCAGCGACACGTAATAGTTGGATTTGACTGGCCATTTCATGGAAGCATTGTTTCAGAGGTTTAAGGGTTTGTTTTTTAATCTACGCGCTGTTTTTCGCTCTAATGCAAGGCATATCTGTTGGCACGAAAGAAGAAAGGACTTGTGTATACTTTTACTTTTAAGCGTTTTTTTTCAGAATTTTGTGATTTTAAGGAAATCGGAGTTTCATTTGTATGCTCCTAAGACACCCCCATTTGTTTAGCACATTAAAAGATTTTTGACCATGGTCTGATGTTTTATTATTCATTACACATGAAGGTGCATTATTGGGGAACGTGGTTTTCGTGTGTAGTGTTGGATTACGGATCGGTCCTGATGTTTGCATTGTGGAAATTCACCATTTTTTTCGAATAGAGAACTTGTGGGCCGTTTCAATTTTTGTCATTCTATATAACGTTAAAGCTGGTTTTAGAAGTTAAGTTATGATAAAAGACTCACACTCAAAAAATTTTGGATTCATCACCACTTCATTACCTTTGAATAATTGGTTTGTGTGGTTATAAGATCGTCTCTACCTTCCGTCATTGCTACAGAAAACATCTCCATTTTGTTCTCCGGACTATAATTTATTGATTACATCGATTTTGAGAGGAGATGACGGAAATTGTCCTCCGTAGTGCCGAGGAAAACAATTTTTTTCTGTGTCCGATGTGACCTCTGGAAAATTTAATGAATTAATCCTCTGTGCCTTCAGAATTAAATATGCACGCAGGCCTGAGAATAGATTCAAGGCCACGAGTCGATTCTAAGAGTTGCCAGATTTTTCCCCCGGCCCTTCTTCCCAGTTGTCATTCTTTCAGATTGTGTTTTTCTTGTGAATGGTTGATGATAATTCGTTGTAAATGTGGTATGTTTGGCTGTGTGAGTTTAATAATCTCCGGAAATCGCATAAGATTGATGGAGTAAATTGCGTTAAATTGAAAAAAAAAATAAAATAAAAAAAATAAAAAAAATGGTTGCATAAATTCACTTATTCTGTGCTCGATATAGCAAAGCACTTCGATTTTAATGATGGGGCTCGCTTCTCTGTGACTTCATACACCATTTTTCCTCTTTCAATATTTTCGCCGATTTTCCATATAAATCCTAAGTTTTAATGCTATGACGTTAGAATCTAAAACTATAATTGTCGAAAGACTAGCTGACGGCAGGAAGTAGTCCGTGTGCTGCTGGGGAATCGGAGAGTACACATCTCCCTGAAATGTCTGAGAAATAATTCAACGAGTGTACCCCTCTGAATGTACCCCCACCTCCAAAATATAACCCTTTCCAACGCTCCAACATTTCTCTGACTACGGCCTTGGGTAAAGCGTCAAGGCAACGCCATATTGGGTGGAATGTATGGAACATGTGATTAAGGATGTGAAAGATAACTCCTTATGAGTGAAAGAGGTCGGACAATAGGGTAGTTTCCTTCATCAAAGAAAACGAAAGGCATTGATTGCGATTTGTTACCCACTATTAGTGCATTCTTAATATACAAATTATTTTGTTGTAGAAATCCCAATTTAGGGCCCACGCGCACTGGCAACTTTCATAAAGTTTAAATGAAACACACGGAATTGACTGCGGCCCCGCGTACGGGTTACTTTTTAGTTGCTGAACTAAAAAGTCGCCCGTGCGAGGGGCCACAGCCAATAGCGTGTTTTTCATTGGAGCTTCATCAAAGTAACTAAATAGTTATTTTGTAAAAGTTTCTAGTGCGCGGGGGCCCTTAGACGAATGTTAATGGTCAATTTTATCCTCATTTGAAAAAGACCATATTGGTGGCCATGCGATGCCACTCCACATGACGTCACAGGGACCTAGATACTTTACGAGTAGATAGGAGTTTTACATTGTCTGAGATTACCAATGCATGCATGAGGCCCAGAGTTCAGGGTGGCACATCTCTTAAGAATCACTTATTAAAATTGCCTATGGTCTGAAAGTTTCCTCCGTTTGGTAGGGTAATAATAATCCTAATTTAAGCCAAGCGCTACCTGCTAGCAGGGTTCTCTGCTACCCACTAGCAGCTTGCATCGTAGCGGCACTCATAGCCTCGCACCAAGGTGGCCTCTTATGGCGGCAGCCGGAACCAGAATGACGTCACTCGGTCTTTTCCCTGAATTAATGCTTAGCCGTCGCGTTTTCGCGCGGTTGAAATTTTTCACTATTCATTTAATCGCGAAAAATTGATATGTTTTAAAAGACTATAGGCATGAAATACGTACTCCAGGAATAATAATCTTTCAATTTAGGCAATTAAAAAAATAGGAAACCACCCTATTGCGCTGAGAACTGCGTCCAATCAATCTTAGGATTTATACACACTAAGGATAAAGTTCGCCTGGAAAAATATTTCACTCAATCTGAAATCGAACCCGGATCTCCCAAGGCATATGGCCAATTACATCACCAAGCTCCCTTCTCAGATTAATTTCTGGCGATGGTGATGAAATGTAGGTATATTGTCTAATGCTGTTGGAAAAACACACCTTAAGGATTCGCATTCACTACTATTGGCATATTTGGATTCAAGATACGCAAAAGATACACCATTCACTCTTGCTATACGTAAATTTTCTAGCCTAGCGTGCTGGCTAATTACACCACCAAGCCAACTTCTCAGATTGCTGTCTGGCGATGGTGTAAAATGTATATTGTCTAATGCTGTTGGAAAAGTACACCATTCATATTTACACACACAAGTTTCATATTCATGGCTATTGACATATTTAGATTCAAAGTAAACGAAAGTGAAACTATGCACACTTGATATCCGTAAATTGTATAAGCCTTATAGAATGCTTCATTGAATGATTAGAATGAGTGGTGTGCAGTCTCTTGAATACGTATAGATAGGGTAAGGGTTGGAGAGATTTGAGAGGTTTGGAGAGGGGTAAAGTGGCTACCACGAAACTCGAAGAAGGGGCAATGAATTGTAAGATTTTACGCGTGGATGCTGAGTGGATGAAGTTAGGGTTAGAGCTCGGGCGATGATGTGTCCTAACCGTCCATGTCCAACCCAGAAGTTTAATTTCGGCTGATGAAGCTCTAAACTATGTACGGAGTGGCCCATCGGTTGTAATTTGTTAGAATACGCTTGAAATAGTTCCTATTTTCGCTCATATCCACCACATTGTACACATAATTAAAAAAAAAGATGCAATGGAGACACAAACTTTTTTATTTAAATAATCTTGGTGTATGTGTAGTGATAAAATCGTTTAATAACAGCTCAGCTTGGAACTCCTTACGAGAAAAAGCGTATCGGGTTGGATGATTATTGTGAGAACTGCGTCATATCAATGTAAAGATTGTTGTCTGGCGATGATGATAAAACATATATCGTCTAATAATGCTGCTGGAGAAGCACGCCTTTAGGTTTAAAAATAAATATGTGCTTATTCATTAAAGTCCATTTCAATCCAGCCTTTGGTATGGAAAAACGTATCTGAGTATTGGCAGTCAATGTAACTATCTTTTCGCCTCTGTGACATTGTTTGAGTCAGTGGCGTAACTGGGAATATGCTTTGGGTGGGGATGAAATTATGGTGATGAGCTGATGCAATTATTATGCATCAAACCCAGACTATAGTTATAAATATTTTTTTTATTTCTGTGAGGCCTTGTTGGGATCTATCCCCTCATTCCCCCATAGTTACGCCATTGGTTGGAGTATTTTATATTTTTAGGCAAACAAAGACTTATATTAAGACCTAAACTGAATTAAAATCGTATGAACAGAATCAAGTGTTTACGATGCTACAGTATTTATGATAAGTCGAAAACGAGTTTTGGATTTGCATCGCGCACTCTCGGAGTAACCTCCATAGCGCGATCTTTCAAGCACTTCCGCGGCCTTCCGAAGAGCTGAGTGGGTGCGTCTGAGAGCCACTTCCGGGGAGAAAAAACTTCCCCTTCCCCACAAGCCGTCTCCTGGCCACTCCCAGTCGATGCTCTGCTCCCGTTGTCTCTCATTCTGTGGTGGCCTATCGTGCAGAGAACTTTTTTCATACACTGACGGCCAAGGTACTCCTCCTGGACGAGCATATGGAGTCGCTCCTTCAAGGGCTACCCATAACCTTCACTCTGAGAAAAGTAAATGTATGATCCTCAGATAATTTTGAAAGGGAAATAATCTCCTTATATATTTCTACTGTATAGATACCTTTTTCTCAACTTATACGCAACCAAACTCTACAAATGAGGTACCAAAATGCACAGAATTTATCAGAGAACATGCGACGGGATATCTTACTTCCTAAATATTGCTATTGTTTCCTAAAATTGTTTTTAAAAAATGGCCCTTGATATTTCTCTTAGGGGTTGAGGCGATCCGCCATCTTAACGTCACGCACTTGCTCCATGGTGCAGAGCAAACCTTTATTTCAGGATATTTAATTGATACAAATTTAGTTTCAGATGCATATTATTATATTTATTGCAATATAACGTGCTTTCAACGTATTATTTCAAGTTAACACAGAAAGGTTTTGGACTCAACACGTACTCAGTTTATGGCGAACCATTTTCTGTCTCTCTTTCTCTGGCCTTAATATTTTTGTAAATATTATGGAAAACGCTAAACAAGTATTAACAGAGGATAGTGTAATTACTTCCAATGTTGTGTTTAAAGAGGTCCTCTGACCTCAATTTGTACATGAACATTCCAAATAAATTTGTACATAAGACCCTGCCTTTTATTTCTGCATTTTAAAATTAGAAACGCGCCTATCCCTCTGTGGACTTGCATTGAAAAGAGCGGGGGAAGCCCGCTGGGAGCGGGCGCATCACGCTCGTTTACTTTATTTGCGTATACAATTTGGTCCTTCTAAGCCACAAGAAGTGTCAGAAAGTTCCATTTATATTACATTGTGGCATATTGCTACCATAGCATTTATATGAAGTATAAAATTTTAATTTTATAATTTAAATCATTAAAAAAGTATGGTATTAAATTTTTTAAGTTATATTGAAACTAAAATAGGAGGAGAAGGAGTTAATGTTGCTTACAAATGTCAGTTGATTATGAGAAGTTGCATGTTCATAGTTACGCTAATTACCATTGTTTCTCTACACACAAGTGTTTCACACAATATCAACAAAAGCGGTCAAATTGGCTATTGTAACTCTTTAAGTCTGAATGTTTTTAAAAATGGAATCAATGGGACCCAAGATACCATGAGCCCAATTTTACCTTGAAATGCTGGGATCCTTTCTTTTTTGTCAATTATTAATTCGCAGGCAGTGAAAAATTGTTCTGTTGAAATTTTCAAGACTTACCTTGATTTTGATGTTGTGAGTCTCGTCGAGGCTAATTGGTTCATCAAGGTGTAAGGTTATAATTGTATCGGAAGAGGTGGAGGAATTAGGCGCCATATGTTGGCATTCGCTATAACAAACCCTAGTCCTGTTAATTTTTAAAATAAATTGAAAAAAACAAAAACAATTGTTTCTTGAGTACTATCGTTTATTGCGCTTCAAATAAAGTTCTGATTTTGTAACACAGTCAATATTTTCTGAATTTGATTCGTATTTTAGTGATTTCTTTGGAGACCTTGCCGCAAATAAATGAAATACCATTGCGGTTTCTAGTTTCCATTTAGCATTGGTAAAATTGCATTGATCCCTCTTCATGAAAATAATAGATTTTTAGGATTCTCATTATTTTTGTGTTTAGTTAGCTTGTTTTAGAAGTAGTAATTTTCATCTGAGAAATTTTTTTGTGTTTGTGTTTTTGCGCATTAATTAAATTCATTCGAATCGTAATGAAATGAGGTTATTATGTACATTTATTTTGAATAAAGTAATGAGATATTTCAAACATTCTCGTCACCGCTGAGTAAATATTTCGTTTTGGAAAAAGAAGGATTAATTAATGACATTTCATTTCTTTTTATGACGGTATTGACGAGGAAATGAACGGATAAAATCTATTCTTGCTTTAATAATTCAACGAATCGAAATTAATAATGATATATTTTATTTCCTGTAATATTCCCAATTCCCGTAGTATATATTTACACTTATTGGTGTTTTCGGAAAACCGGTGAAGCCCTTTTTTTCATGGTTTTGGTTTGTTTACATAAAGCTGATGCATTTCATCCTGTCCTATCGTTTTAGATTTTTCTATCATCTTTATAATTACGGCAAAATGGGAATTGGACGATATGACTGTGGGTCAGAAAGTAAAGCTGGAAACCTTTTAAGTGAAAATCCAAAATATCCTATGAGATGTATCACTATCTCTTGAATGGGCTCGTTCTTTACCCCGCTAAGGTTATTTCATTCGTAAATATTTCATTTCTGCGTCATTTTTAGGTTATATTTTACATTTCACTCCTCACAGGGGGCACATTGAGTGGATGGCGATTCGTAGTTACAGAGCAATGTGAATGTTTTGCCATTTCTTTTACGTTACTTGGGTTTGCGACCTTGCCGTTGTGGAGTGGCTTGCGCGTTCTTATGATCCTAGAGCTGCACTGGCGGGCTTAATTCACAATTTCTCTTGTTATGGCCACCCATACCTGAATTGTTAAGGGTAAGAGATAGGCGAATGGTAGTCCGTGCGATTGTTTCACGAAAGAAAAACATGTTGAAATGGGTATGGGAAACCCTAAAAACTACCTCTTCCCTGAAATCATGATGGATGGAATATTTGAAGGATCTGTATTACAGTAGGAACAGGCAGAAAAGATTGAAGTTAAAAGGGAAAAGTGCAGTGGAGGAGGATAGTCTTGGACCGGGGATATTTGACGCAGAAATCGAGAGAGCCCTTCGTGATATAAATGCTAGGGAGCGGTGGGCGTGGAAATTATCCCGTGTGAGCTTCTGAAGCATGTAGGGAGGGATGGTAAGAGAGGGTTTTTCGAACTAGTACGCAGGATCTATGAAGAGGGATGTTTGCCGAAGGATTTCGAGGAAACTATTCTAAATCTGCCAACGAGAAAGAAATAAGCTGCAGAATGCGGAGATGGTAGAACAATTAGCTTAATATTGCACGAGGCAAAGTGGAACTTAGGATTTTAAACGGATGAATGGAGGCTATATCAGTTTGGTTTCTGAAAAGTAAAGTGAACTCGAGATGCAATAGCGGTAATGAGGTCCCTAATGGGGAAGAATCTAGAATATAACCAGAGCGCCTGCTTCTGGATTTTGAAAAAGCTTCTGATAAAGTGGATTAGAAAGTTAATGGACACACTCAAGAAAATAGGCGTAAATCAGAGGGTTAGGCCACTCATTCTGTATATGGCCTAGACTGCGCTTATGGGGGCGGCGGACGGAAAATCGGGGTGGACAGGCATTGGGCGAGGAGTGAGGCAAGGCTGTCGACTATTGCTGTTGCTTTTTTACGTGTACGCTTAGGAGATGGTGAGGCAGGCGTGGGATGAGCTGAAAGCAGTAGTTAATGCCGGGGAATAATGTTTAAATCGGTGAAGTTCGCGGATGATCAGGCGTTGATTAGCCAGTCAACGAGAGGGGTGCGGGATACGGTGTATTCGTTGCGAGGAATATGTCATGAGGATTAATCTCAATATGACCAAGGTAATGCGGCTTAGTGAAGCATCGCGAGCTAGGAATGACAGACTCAAGAAAAAAGTAGGTGGGCAAAATCTTGAGCAGGTAAAGCAATTCAACTGTTCGGGCACAATTAGAGGAAAACGGATGCTGCATTAAGGAAATGGAAAAGTGTCGGACGTGGTGGTTGAGGAGAGGCAGATTCTAGAAGAGATACGGAGAATACAGGTTCGATTGAGGCGAATACTGAGTGGGGATGAGGTGTTGAAAACTGTGTTGGAGGGTGGTGTGTTGGGTAAACGAGAGAGAGGAAGGAAGAGATTAAGATTTTTGATAGAATGATAGGGAGTAGGCCGTATTGTGAATTGAAGAGGGAAGTCCAGGGAGGGAGGGTGGACCGCCAGAATACTAAATTCTCAATGCGAACCCAATCCTTCAAACCCAAACCTCCTTTAATCGGTAGATTACTTTAACAACAATAAATCATTGTTGAAAATTATAAAACAAGTATCAACAAAATCGATTTTTTTAAACAATGCCCGAACTTGAAATAATTTTTTTACGGAATTGATAAAAAAAATATGTGCTCAATATATATGATAGCGTTAAGGCCCTTGGGACGCATTTGCTTAAACTTCCTCGAAGTTCCTCCTCTTTGAATAGAAGTGAACATATTGCTACAGTAGTGAGCAATGAATACGTTGGGGTGCTTATTCGAATTTCCGGTCTTGCGGAAAATTTTATCTATCAACTGGGAGCTCCAATGGATTTCGACTCTTCCCTGTAAATATGTATATTTTGTTTTTTGTCCATGATTTTCCGTGATTTAACTGCATTTAATCGAATTTCTATTATCTGTAAATATGATTATGCTCCGATGCCGCCTATTTAGTCTTCATAAGAACTCTGCATCCATGTCTATGTTATACTTGTACGAGTTATATGTAAAATAAGGGCGCTACGGAAGGATAAAAGGAAGTTTTAATCAGCTGGTGGACAGCTGTCTCATCGCTCAGTGCGTTATATTTTATGTGCGATAAGTTTATCTCTTCCTGCCAGAAGTTAATCTTGGTTTAAAAATAGATGCGGGTATGAGCAATGAGTGTTTATTAATTGATGCATGTTATTTTATTGTATCTGTAACACCCTTCATTGATGACCTTCAGTGATGGCATTTTATTTTCAACTTCCCCGTAACATCATATAAAGGCCTTTAGAACGGAGGATTTACAAAGCAAAACACAAACATCCATGCGTAAAATTGGGACCACCTACCCAGGCGGGATTCGAACTGATGACCTACGGTTTGGCAAGGGAGGACTTTACCCCACCCCAACCGAGAACGGCATCCCCTTATCGTAAAATTTTCTGAAATTACTTTCGTGTCACTCATAAGCTCTTACCAGTCATATTTCGTAAGGGGAATGAAAATCAGCAGGATGAAATTTTATGAAGCATAGGTTTCAATTTAAGTGTTTCATGTTTACATATTATGGTGTCGTGTTTTTCGGATAAACATGACTTTCAGATCTGAAAATCTTCCGTAACGCATTTTTATGCGAAACTATTTGAAAAGTGAAGATTTGAGTTAATGTGAATGGTATTGCTAATCGCCAAAACTTTGAATTGCCTTAACTGTTTAATCTCTTTGACTTTTGCTTGCGGTTTTGAGTGTTTAAGGAATTTCTTCTCATCTTAAGGGCTTTTAATTTTTAATTGATTTTAATATATTAAATACATTTACAACACTTTGTGCGGGGGAGGTCTGGGGGCCCCGGACACCTCCCACCCGAAATATAAAAACACAATGACTTTCCTTTATAAAAGGAAACAAAATATTGAAAAATCATGAATTTAGGAAAGATTTCTTTGACAAATTAAGTTTTTTCGATTCTGAAAAGTGTTAAAGTTAGTTTAAAATCCTCTACTTAGCGCCCTTTTTTTCAAAAATTTTCCCGCTTGTTTTGGACCCCCACTCCCGAACGAAATTTCTGGCTACTCCACTGTCTGAAGATAAGGATTAAATTTATTAACCGTTAGCAGTGATAATTTTGATGTTTTAATCGATAATGACACTCATGCGTTGAAACTGGCGAAGTGAAAAGTATAAGTTGTTGAGCATTGTAGTTGCTTTCTCTCAACCCAATATCACATCTGTGCTGACGAATTTCCCGGAAAAATGAAAAGTATTCAATACAACAATGTTGTCGTTCATAACTCAATAGGCCTGAAATTGCATTTCAATAAATGAATTCGGTAAACGGAATGGGAAAATAAGCTGCAGCGAAAATAGTCCTCGTTCGACCAATCTCTGGTATGATTAGAATAAAAAAATCGTGAAAAAACAGCCCACTTTTCTTGAGCCGATGTCTTCATTATCCGGACAACCCGGAAACCTAGCTGCGCCGACTTCATTAGAGTTTGGATTCGTGTATTCGTTGGGGGAGAACCGCTAATTTAGGGAAGGAATTGCTCACTCGAAACAGCAGCGAACAACTCAATGCCGATGGAAGAGAAGTAGCTGAAAAGCGGTGATTCGGTAGCTTCGTGTGACATCATCAACTTCTTCTGCGTTTTAGTAAATTAAAAATTGCCTTCAATTTTCCACTAAAACTTTAATTTCACCACCAAGGCAGGCATCGGTGGCGGTGGGGTAAGGTACTTGCCTTCCAAACATAAGGTCGCGGGTTCGAGTCCCGCCTGGGTAGGTGGTCTCAATCCTGGGCATAGATGCTTGTGATGTTTAAAGTTAGTGCTGTAAACTCCTAGTGTAAAAGGCCGGTATGTACTGTTTATGAGGCTGTTGGATATTAATAAAAACACGAAAAAATGGGTCTTTTTTTCACAAGCTGTTACAGTTGACAGTAAAAAGGCGGTTAACCAGCCTATTCAATGATGTCTCCATGTTCCTGGGTTTCACCGCGTGGATTTTCTTTGTGACGACAGTTTCGCCGGTATTCCAACCGGCGTCTTCAGGTCGATGTCGTCACAAAGAAAATCCACGCGGTGAAACCCAGGAACATGGAGACGTCATCTAGACAACGCCGCGGAAAACTACGCATCAACAGCCTATTCAATGCTGGATATTAATGGAAGGAATTGAGTAGCATTATCTCAATGGCTTACTTGGGAAGAAGTTTCTATTTGATAAAAAAGTAGCGAATGAAACAAAGATCGAAATGATGCCAGTGATGTAGGATGTAATTATTGAGACACACTAGAAACATCTGTTTTTTCATCGCCATCTTGACTGCGTGGATATAATAAACACTGAGCACTTTAAAGCGTAAAATATTTTTATGTTTCACACTTTTTGTTTTTTTACGATACGCATGCTATGCATTGTTAAATCCACACTGATTTGTCTTTAAAAGGGTGTACTTCTAATTTTTGGGGAAAATACAATGGCTGTTTGCCTTTATATGTGGTCGAAATTGGAATATTCTTCCTTGGTTCCTGTGGCGTATTTCGATTTTCCTGCGCTTTGCCATGCTCACTGCAAACTTCCTTTCTTCAATCTGTGAACATCAAGATATCGGAAACGCATTTTTATGACCGGTTTTTCGCTTGGCCCCCTTTCCATCTTCTAACAAGTGTGCAGATGGCAGATTTTGTCTTTCCTATTTTTTTGGACCTTTATACGGACGAAGAGATCTCTTCTGTTTCTGGAAAGAAGTTGGAATTGGCCTGTTACGCTGACATCTTCTGTCTTTCTGTAATAAATTCTCTTTTTTATGGTTGGTCGTCGTCTGAGGCTATCCGTTACATGAAGCATAGACGTCTAGGCTGTTACAGGCAGGATTGCTTGGGCATAGAAAGGTGTAGAGAAATGCTTTGTCAGAATCAGCCTCGAATTCATAGTCGTTGAGTTTAATGCTGATTCGAATGGTTATCTCCTTGCCTGTTTAATGCAAATGGATAGCTCCTTATTTCTATGATGAGTAATGTATAAGTCTAAATTTTTGTTCATCCTTCATTAATCATGTTTTATCTTAATTTGGTGGTGCTGATTATCTATATTTAAATAGTTTTTTAAAGTTTCAATACTTATTTTCAGGCCCAATTTTATGGCTCCGTTGTTAATGTCCATTATAATTCCTTCAAACCTAGCTGGAAATGTCAGTTAACAACGGGAAACTTCTGAATTTTAAACTTTACTGTAGACATTCAATGCCGAATGACAGTTAGACATTCTGAGAAAATACAAGGAAATATATTGATGCACAGAGCTGGATATTTTATAAACCTGATATTTTCAATCTTTTCAGGTGTATTTCGATACATTTGATGCATTTCATTTGTGCTAGCAAGCGGTGATCACCTTGAATCGACTACAATTTGCGGAAATGTGGCGAATGAACAGCTTTTCAAAAATCATGAAAATATAATAAAAAATTGGCATTTCTTAAAAAAATCTTATAATCTCTTACTCTTCGCGCTTTTTATGCAATTCACTAGGGATGTGCGAGTAGTACTTTTTGACCTCGAGTGGAGTTGAAAACTACTCGCGAGATTGAGTCGAGTCGAGTATGGTAACTCTTGAACTAGGCAATACAACAACTATTCATGCATACAATGCATATTTCAAGATATTCTCATTTATTTCAATCCCCTTTCGAATTTTCTATTTTAAATGCTTAGGTTGATGTGAAAAGGAAAATATTACAAGAAGGTAGATGGTAATGAGTCAAATTCAGGAGATTTGTTTTTTGATTTGATCCTTTCAAATTCTCATGTAGAAAACCAATTGTTCTACATGCTCAGGCAGCAGGTTTTGACGTCTCCATTTTACATTATTACTGTCTGCAGAAAAATTTCTTTCGCAACACACTTGTGAAGCTGGACAAGTACTTCCTTTCCAAATTTGCAAGGTTTGGGAACCTTGGAAAGTTTTGTTAAAAGTTATATCAACGATTTATATGGATCTTGAATATTCATGGAATTTTAGTGGACGAAGCGAACGAACTATAGAACTTAGGCTTACCTTTGTAGATCAAAAAAGAAGTTTTCTTTATTTCTTACTTAGGTTAATCAACCACAGACTCTATTTTCTGTTAGTTCATGAGGAAACTAAACGCAACATTGGAATAAACGAAAATTAACATTGGACGTACTTAGTGCTCAACAAGGCTAAAAGATAGCACCACTTGTGACGCCAAACACCGGGGAAAACCGCCATTGCCCGCCGAAACGTAAAAGTTGCATTTTTTCCATAAAAATCCTAAAAAAAATTAACGTATTCCCTCGGCGTTTGAGTAAAGACAGTATGTTAGGATATAAAAGTATTGCATAAGAAAGTATGGGTGATGCTGTAGGCCACTCTGATTACTACTCTACCGGGGCGGAAGACAGTCGGGCGCCGCGGCTGACGAAAAGGTATTCGGCTCACACGTCGACTACTACAGTGGCTGATTGTAACGTAAACAGCTAGCTGAAACTCCCAGGCCAAAGCATTAGAACAACGTATCGACCTTAAGAACGATATTATTACATGAATTTCATGAGGGCGCTCTTGTCGGAAGTTTTCTGAAATTACTGGCATTGACAGCTCTGTAACCGAAACTACTCGACTCGACTCGATATTCGTAATACTACTCGAATCACTCGAGTCGAGTACCAACTACTCAACTCGACTCAAATTTTCGAGTTCTCGCACATCCCTACGATTAGCATAAATTATTTTTTGTGCGTGGTATATCAGTCGAATATTCCCTCAACGGGACTGCCGCATTTTGCCATCTTGTCAACCCTATTTATAGTGAATTCTTTGATAGAGAAATGCACGCGAATTAGTAAAGAGATTTTCTTCATAGAATAAAGCAGCCATCTGTTGCAGGAACAGTGGTCGCTTTCGACATCGTGTATTTCAAGGTACTAATTTTTCCATCGTGCATCGTATGCAGCCAAGCGAAAAATGCACGCACTATTATACTACCGTGTTGTTTGTTAGTGGAAGCAGCGTAATTTTCTTCGTACCATGTTTGAAGGTCGTCTGCCTTCGAAGCGATACCTTCTCTTATTGCGAGTCTGGGATGTATTCATATTAACCTATAGTCCTAGAGGGAGAAAGTACGAATATTAGTTGTGGATGTTGGTTCTTGGGAAATTTATTGGTTACGATTCAATTGTATTACAGCTAGGAAAATGCACTACCAATACAGTACCAATTGTGTGGTAAGAGATTGATCTATTGAGTATATATCCAGAAAATATAAATGCATTGACTACGATAATCTGTTCATAAGTATAACCATAATGTCCATTGACACTGTTTGAAATATGACTGTGCAATCTCATGTCATAATTTTTATGCATGAATATGTTATTTCTATTATTTTTACATTTGTATGAGAGGTTGTTTTTTATGCATTATATATTCATTAGCATTTGTGTATTAATTTTCTATTTATCAACTGTGCGTTTTTGCAGAAATTTATATTTGACTCTATCTTGTAAGACTAAGAGGTCCAAAGAATTTTAACCGTTGTTCTAAAAACTTTCCTTTATCTAATTGTGCATTATGTTAAGTGGCAGTCAATCCTTCAATAAGCTTTATTATTATCATTTATGAAGGGATGAAATTTGTTTACGAGGTATTTTGTAATTTTGAGGCTGTCCAATCCATGCATTGGGAATACCTCTTTACATACAATGTTATTTAAAATTCATTATTTATTCCTTCACGTATTATGTTCATTGGCTCTTGTATCGCAGAGTGTTGTAAAATTGTAATGATTAATCCAATTAATCCAATCCATTGAATAGGTGAGGACAGTATCATCCGCATCATTGATGTCCCAAATGCATGGAAGCTCATAGGCCGGTATATTTAAAAATAATATCAACTAATTTAAACCAGCACTTAACGACAAATTAGAAACAGCTTCGGAGCGTTCATAGAAAACCTTGACGTGTACTGTACGCCATCTATCACTCTTTAAAGAACTAACAGTAAACTGCTGGACGCAAGGTTGAAATTGAGTTGTCTCTTAGCCGCATCGATTTCTTTTCCCGAGGTTGCTTCTCAATTCCGTATTATTATATATATTGTTTTCCATCCCGAAGTGTCTTCTCCATGATTCACGGCACTAATATTACAATAGAGGATTCTCCAGTCGAAATATAGATGTGTTGTCACCCACCGCGCATTTAAATGGGTTTACTAAAGTCACTACTCGCGTCGCTGACGGACGGAGTGATCCGCTTGTCATAGGGAATTTAGCTGGAATTATGACTGTTAACTGACATTTATATTCGTAAGTATTGAAAAGAAAAATGAATTTTTATAATGACAACGGTTTTTCTTGCCACAATTGTTCAATAAACTATGATGTAAACGTTGTCGTTATAATTTTCTGTCGTTCTCCTTTCTTTTAACGGTCGCAGCGTCGCCATACGATATCGTGGCCTTTTGTGAATTAATCTCATTATTTTATTTTAAATTCTGGATAACATTCGAGATACCGTTAAAATCATAATAAAAGTACTAGAACATTGGATTGTCATCTGGTTCTAAGTTATCTTGAAAATTTCTGCTTGATAGCTATTCAGAAAGTGGTTTAGAATTGGGTTGCGAGATTTGACCGGACAAGTTGACAAACAGCAAGGCGAGTTTATAAAAAAGTTATAAAATCGCTGGTATCCTTTGTTGATCGTGATATGGCGGTGTGATGGTCCGTTGGTGTATGATAAAATTGTGGTATCGAGAAATTGTGCGCTACCTTGCCCCTTGCTTCTCGTCTCTTTTGTCATATCGTTGTCTGAATTACCCACAGTTATTTTAGTCACGTACCAGTCTCACTTTTATGGCAGATAAAATAGTATAACATACACTTTTCTTGAACAATGTTGGTAAGTCTTCATTATATTGCCGCAATCACAACCTCTACCAATATTCTCGGCCATTTGCAATTTCAATGATTGAGCAAATAGGTTAAGGACGGATATCTTAACCCCGTTTCGTTCTCTCAATCTGATTATCACTTTCATACTAGGTCTCGCGCTGAGTGTCTCACAGTTTGATGAGGTCTAGTTACTCTCCTACGAATAAACTTTGCACCGTATTTTGATTACAATCGTCCCTTTGGTTCCCTCTCGTAATGTTTGGCAATTGAAGAAGTAACTTCTCTCCGAAGCTGTGGTCATCCCTGAGAATCTTTTTCAGTGATTCTTGGGGCATAGTATTTTTTGGGCTTTTGATTGTTTGATCACTTGATATATGTACGGCATTATCCGTGTTTCTCCATATTAATATCCAGTATGCTGTTATATCTATTTTATTTTCAATGTATTTGTATGTAACCGGACGCAGATGGTAATAATGAAAGCTAAAGGTTAAAAGGAATTTACGAGAATAAGGAAGCATTATGTACACCAACATTATAGCTAGGTGAAAATGAGATTGATTAGGATTAAGTATGTGTGTTTTATGAAATAAATGGTTTGTTTACGTAATTCGGATTCGTTTAAAACCAAATATTCGATCAAATTAATTACTCGAGTAATCACAAATGGTAATCATTATCGTAAGCAAATCTATTCCGTGCAAACTGTTTATTTCTGCGTGATAGTAACCGATGAAGTGTCATGAGAGAGTATCAGCTTATATTCCTAATAACTCATCGCTAGAGAAAGTGTGACTAAGAGCTGTGTGTAGATTTGGAGGAGATTCTTCGCCTAAGGTCAAGCCGCTCCCCAACCCTTGCCCACCAAGCAAAACGTATGTAACGAACGCCACATTGCATGCGGAGTGAGAAGATTTAGCTCCTTTGAGTTGGCCAGTGAGCATGGTGGTTTAATCTGGTTGCTGAATAAAATATTGCCTGTGTGCCAGCCAAAGCTTCCTTGGCGCTTAGACGAGTAGTTTTCCATCTTGGAAAGATAACCTCGCTCGTAGTTCTGCAGGCCAAACTTTCGATTACTTCAATGGAATTCATTGGTGGGCATCTACTGGTTGTAGTTGCAGGAATACATTTGGATATCTGAAGTTTAAAGTAGAACATGTTTGATCGCGTTACAATACAATAGGAACATACGTATTGAATAGCCGGTACCTCATGGTGACTTCTGTTTTCATGCGTAATTGCCTCCCGTCTTCCGGCCTATTTCTCAGTGAAGTAGTGGGAAACGGCGGGAAAATTAATGGAACAGACCTGGATGGTCATTTTAATGTGGACTTTGTAATTCAAATTAACTGTCATGTAAAATTTTCATGAGCTGCAACTCTTTGTAGAATCTTGTAAATGACGTATTAAGAAAATGTCCTTATAAGAAGCGTTTTTCCAATTGGAAGTGGCAAAAATTATTTACAAATTTATCCAGAATATTTTTTTGCATTCTCTCGAAAATATTTTCCTAATGACCTTTATTAGGGTATTTCCATCATAATTAATCCATCCAATTTTGGAACTAGACTTGAAAAGTGTGTGACTAGCAGTAATGGAAGTTGAGTATCTATTTTTTTAAATAAATATGATTTTCTGAGTATTAATTTGTGGGTTCATTTGAAATTTTCTTCATTTTCAGTACTAATAGTATTCCTTTTAACTAATTGTAATTATATGTATTTAATATTATCAATTGATTGATAATTAGGAAGTGTATGTTGATAATGTGGTTAATAATTGTACTTAAATATGAACTGCAATTATTTTATATTCAAAATAGCAGCCATTAAATGAAGATGACTATCACTTTCTTCTTGATTCGTCAAATGTTCTTCGTTCCGATGTTTTTCATGCGATTTTATATCATTGATGTGAATTAAGCTGCAGCGCGCTGTGTGATCTGTATTTTTTTTAACGCATCCTTAAGGCCACAATTTGTCTTCGCCTAGGTCGCGGAACTTAATTTTCAAACTCGGTATTTCAATCCGCTGAGCTTATTGTTAACATAGAATCGTGGGAGCTTCTAAATTTCACGGTCAAAAAGTATCTCAAAGAAATTCGGGATGGGAGCATTGGCCTCCTGCTTAGCGATAACAAGGTCAGACGTTTTGAAACATCGATTGGATGCTCTAAATGCTTATATAGCCTATGAGCCAGTCGGTATCCTCCAAGTTGCGGATGAATTTTACCATGGTTATCAATGTATTGATTACTAGAAATAGTAATTTCATTGGAGATTAATTCTCTTTTTATGTATTTCATTGTTAAAATTTTCTTCCGTTCTATTTTCCTAATTGATTGTAGTGATAACATATGAGGTTATTGTCAAAGTAGAATCTTTAAGACTTGTAAATTAGATAACATGGTCAGACGTTTTGGAGCAGGTTGCAATTACACCTTGAAGGTTATATAGCCTGAGAGCCAATCGGTGTCCTTCGAGTTGAAGCTGAATTTTATCGCAGGGGTCTATATCCATTATTAATTTAAAATTTTTCTTTATTTCTTATCTGGGTAGTTTTGTTTTAAAATAAATTTCCTCGTCATAAACTGCATCTGTTAGGTCGTCTTAATTTTTTGGTGGCATCAAAAGAGCATGTACTTAAAAATGTAGAATCGTTAAGCTGGCTAAACTTGGCGGTCATCCTAGCTCCGGAGAAATTTGATTGTGGGGCATTGTCCTCCTTCATGATAACAATATCAGACGTTTTGGAACGGATTGTATATACGCCCTGAAAGTTTATAGCTTGAGAGCCAATCGGTAAGCTCCAAGTGGGAACTGAATATTGGCATGTCTGGCTGTTTATTTTCCGCTTTGTAGATTTTTTTCCTTAACGACTAATATGTCCACGTAATGTTTTCACTTATGTGATTAATGGATCGTCGCGATGTCAAATTGTTTATGCTTTATGCTTGATGAGCTTATTGTTTACGTAGAATGATGAAGGCGTCTAAAATTTCATGGTCAAAATGCTAAATCTAAAGAAATTCGGTAGGGGCATTGGCCTCTTGCGTGTGGAATTCAAGGCCAGACATTTGGAACATTTACGCGCTGAAGTGTATTGTATGAATGGATGAATAATCAATAATGAATAATGAATATTAGTATTATATATATAGTATAGAGATCGATCTATGGAAAATAAAAGATTAAATCAAACTCTAAGCGTGAAATTAGCTGAATGGCTCAGCGCGTTCATGAAAAAAATAACGCGTACTGGACGCCATCTATCAGTCTTCTGCTGATCTAACTGCAAGCCGCCGCGCACGTGTGTATTTAAATTGCTCCTTAGCTGCCTTGATGTCTTTTCCGGGACGTGTTTCCCCATTCCATACTTATTGCATTCGCGCCCTGAAAGTGTTAAGTTTTAGGAACTATTTATGGGAAAAAATTAGCGAAAGAGAAAATTAAACTCTTAACGAATAATTAGCTTAACGTCTCTTGGGCATCTATGAAAAAAATAACTCCTTTTTATATCCGTGTTACTTTCATTATTTCATCTTCCATCATTAAGGATTGGAATGAGCAAAGAGTGAAAAGGGAGAGGGGTAAAAATGACTAGGACGCCGTATGCACCGAACTTTCCGCGTTAATTCAAAATCGAAAAAACCTCGTGCTAAAACCCCGTTAATATAACCAGGTTCCTCGATAAATTTCCCTGCTATTGACTTTAGGATACTGTAAATTTACACTTACAATATATTAACTAAGTTTCTATTTTATTATTCCATGTAATATTTTTGGTTGTTATTATTTGAATGCTTTCGAATATCTTATATGATCGTGGTGATATCAAATGGTAATTAATCTAATGAAAACGGCATTTCCGTAAGTGTTTCCTTTTGATGAAATTCATCCTCTCTGATAACTGTTACCAATCATTTTTTTCGTCTCTCCCACCGCTCGGGGTGTGAGGTTCTTTTTTTTTCCCAGCCGTGAAGTTGATCACAAGGTCAACTTGTTTGATCCTCGTTCAAGGTCAGCCGAAAAGACGAAATCTTCCACTCCCCTGGCGTCTCAACTGTTTGCCGGTCGTTTCCTGCGATTTTCACGTTATATAAAATCCTTGAAAGTAATAATTTGGCCCGCCTTAATTTCTGCTCCACTTCCTATTACTCTTCCGGTTTAGATATCGCCATCGCTCAAGTCGACAATGGCAAATGTCAAACTCAAGGATATTCAAGGCCAGAAATTAAACGAAGTGTTAGCAAATGGCTTTTGGCATTTCGTTTCGAAAAATACTTTCCTCCTCGGTGTTCTTTTCTCGTCTCGTGTTGCGGACGGTTACGAATTTGGCCGGAAATTTATTACACTCCTAATATAGTATAAGTAAACATTATAATTACAGTATTAATAAATTAGTATAATTAATTCGTCAAACCTGATAGACACTAATGAGGTAGTTTTTTTAAAATTATGATGTAATGTAAATTTAGCCACATGGAACGTATTATTTCCTGTATTTCTAGGTTGAGGGAAAGATAAAATATTCGCTTTAAGAAAGTAATGCAAATGCTGAAACACAAAGCATTTAAAAATATCTGAAGCAATACCGGCGGATGATGTTAATTAAATGGATTTGCAGTCGGGAGGGGAAGGAGATACTGAACAGGCCGCAAACCTGGCAGTAATTTATCGACAAAGAATGCACATTATGGCGCTTTATTATCCGCGGACAGCGATGAAGTTTTTCTCGAGATTTTACCTCAATCTGGAATAAAAAAAGGTACGTTATCCAAGGCATTGGAACTGTCTTTGGTATATCTTTTTCATCGTTAATGGAGAAATAGGAAAATAATGTACTTTCCTTTTTTGACAAAAAAAAATTCATTCAATGATCTATTGGAAAATTTGTTTTTGTTCACTTTTATGGTTTTTTTTGTATGAAGTTTTATTTCTACTATTTCTACAATGTGCAGCGATAATTTTGAATTACGAAATTTAGTGCTTTTTATTTAATTTAATTATAAAATGGAGTTGAAGAAGTAATCTTTGAAGAATTTGATCCAAGATGTCGTAAGTAGTAAATGTGTTTTTATCTTTTGACTTCGGTAGAATGAAACTCGAAAAATGTGTTTTTTTTTAGAATTTTACGTCAAAAATCTTTCCAGGGATTATGAATGTAAGGCAAAAATGGGGGAAGTCCATAGATAGTTATTCATAACTGCTTTAGACACAGCAGTATAGGATAACACAATAACTAATACGTTGAATAGGTGCATATTGATAGAAGTGATTGGTGTAAATTATGAAGAATTGAACTATCAAAGAGTTTGAAAATGTTTTTTTCCATTAAAATGTTTAATTTACCGTTATCAAGAAAAAAATGTCGACTACCACTGCCTTAAATATGGTGCTGGGAGTAAATACCTGAGATAACACGGTTTAACGGTCCGCAAGACACTAGCAGAGGAGGAAACAACAATGTACCTACTAACTTTTGCGAAAACATTGTAATTACTGTGGCTAAAAGCTGTGGGTCAAGCATTTCTCAATAGGGTTATTTAATTCTTTTGATAAGTCCTTTGGTGGATTAACGAAAGTAATTATAATGCAAAATATTTTGCTTTTTTGCACTCCACAGCGTCAACACTGAAAGGTATCATACGTTTATTTTGCTTGCTGAACAAAGTCAGGATCTTCATCTGAAAAATTCAAATTTATTAAATATTCTTGCGGATAGATTGTGCCTAGATTCCTTGGCATTTTATGTATGTTTGGTTTTCAAAGCGCAAAAAACGCTTGTCTTCTTAGATTTATTTTGATTCCGAATAAGGATTGGGAGAATAGTTATTATTCAACGACGCAATTGAAGAAGTATCATTGGAAGCCGTCAAATATTTCAGTATATATTCACAATGTCGGATAGATAATCGTAATGGATGTGTGAGCCTTTTTTTGTAACTTACATTTGTCGTATTAGGGATGCATATGTGGATTTTTTTTATTAATTCTGTGAAATTAGAAGGATTGTACGAAAATATTCATGATTAACGGCAAATCTGATTAAGATGAATTGTGAATATCAAGAATTATATGGATAAAGATTGAGGGAAACAGTATCTTTTTGTGTTTTGATTTTTACACCGTATATAAAACAGAATCCTTCGAAAGCTAGATTATTTATGCTAATGCAAGATAGAAATCGATTGTGGTAGAGATAAATTTATTACCGTTTGCAAATAGAATAGAATTATAGTATTATTGTTCAAGTTATACAGAATACAGTCAAATAGGCGAAGCTCATTTTCCCATCCCCAAGCCTATCTCTTCGTCTAGCCTTTGTTCCTAGAGAAGTCACAGTTCAAGATAAGACGGGTTGTGGAAGGCACTGACCTGGATTTGAATCCAGGACTCGCCTCTTTCATCAGCCAATCACATAACCGCTCATATGGCGCGCCCCCTTTGCAGTGGCCTTTCGAAAGTGAGACTGGAATATTTTACTGCGATAGTCCCCCCCGTGGCTCCTTCTAGGAGTACCTACTTGCAATGACTGCACTGGATAATCGTATGCGATATTGTTCCCAGCCTTTTTATTTACACATCCTCTAGTTCTCGAAAGTATCGTGTGTGTGAAATTAACTTTAGGCATTTGCAGTTGGAAAATTTCGTCTTTGGTCTTTACTTATGCGAATTAACTGTTTTATTATCCAAAATTATGACTAATTTAACTCATGGTGATGTGTATGGTGATCTAGCAGGTAAGTCTTTGTTTTATAACAATTCAGTGTTCATCAGGACCAATGACCTGTGGAAATAAATTAGATGTTACTTAGAGAGTTCGTTCAAAAATACTCGTCAAATACCGCAGCCGATATTCTGAGCGTAAAATGAGAAGTCAACGATATGTAATGCACGTCATCTTGAATTCGCAATTTGATCCCTGAATGAATTAGCTAGATATTTTCCGTTAATGCGTTTTTTGGGCTATTTTGAGAAAATATTCGTTTGCTGCATTTGAACTCCTGTGCTTGTGATAGAAAAACTTTCCATTTTTCGTGATTGATTCCCCCTCAGCCAAGTCGTTTTAGGATCAGGAACGATGGGGTTTGAAGTACTCTCCAATTTATTCTGTATATTTTTTATTCATTTTTAAAAATTGAAGATAAAGTTGGGAGGTAACAAATAATTTTTGTGGGTTTTTTCAATTTTCATTTATTCGAAAAATTTTCACTTCTCTGTGAGCGTCATGCAACTAAAATATAACGTCCGGAAATTTACAATTACTTTCTGATTTCCGTCCGAAAATAACTCTGCTGGTGTTTTTCTTCCCTTAAGCCATTCCCACCACCACGGATATTACAGAGGAGGATCCTCAAGTCTGTGTCTAAATGTGCTGTTAACCACCGCGCATTTAAATGGGTTTACTAAAGTCGCCACTCGCGTCGCTGACGGACAAATTGGTACGAGTTTCACGGAGTAATGAGGTGTAATTAGCGGTTTTAACCGAAATTTATGTACATGATGATATGCTCTATCAAATGCTTAAAATCTCAATGCTATTCCTCGCAATTACAAACATTGTATTGCAAAATATTTGGAAAAAGTGGATCGCATTGCATTCATCACCGCGCCGCGTATATTTTTGGAAACCGATTGAAATGCGACCGAAGTGGCAACAGAAATCAACCTTCTATGGGATGGAATCGCAGTCCCCTTACTCACCGCCGCCCGCTACCGTTGAATTCCCCAGAAAACTTGAAATAACTGTCCTGATTTTCTTCAATGACAATTGCTTTAAATTTTAGTGAAGTAATTTTATGCGTTAACAGCTGCATGGTGAGAGGGGATTCTGTGTTCCGACTTCAAAATGAGTTTCGAAATCGATAACTCGTGAAAACGATATTGAAAAATAACGCATTACGATTTTTTAAAATTTGCTCCCTTTGGCTTAGTGTGATCTCGATAGATTACTTTTTCAACATCTCTTAATTAATCCTCCCTTCACCGGTGACATTTTGTAGTGAAAGGCCTGTTAAACTCTTTAATATGAACTCCAGCTATTCAAATCTCCCATAATCTGAATGGCTTTACGATTAAATCTGCTTTGAAATTATTAATTAACCAACGAATAATGTTTCTTTGAAAGTTGTTAATTGTGGCTACAATAGTGTTTTTTGCCATTGTAAGTAACACCGCACTCCTCTATGGTACTTGGTACAATAATTTTGTTTCCCTCCTTTGAAAAATATTTTTCCCCTTTTTTATCTGGAATATTGGAGCTGGAATTGGTCCCAGTCGGGTTCCAATCACTCCAGGTTGTTGGAGCTTTGTGTACTTAGCTTTAGTTTCAATCTCGATGTTGGAATGTTTTATTCAAGGCGTAATTGATTGACTGTCCGGAATGTAGTCTTGTATAATATGAATATAATTTTATTCTGGGAAACCGTTACGATAGCGGATTCTCGGAGGTGCGGTAGGCACAAATCCCTCGGAGGTAACAGCGAGAAAAACCTGGGAGATAGAGCCAACGATGCATCAGGCGGCGCCGCGTCCGATATGGGTTTAATTTTGTTATTCCTATGGAAAGAGTGTATTACACCATATTTAATATTGTTTTTTTTAAATTAGTAAAGGTTATTGCTGGAAAAGTTGCCAAAAATTTGAATAATCAAGGCTAAAGTTTATCACCGGGATAATTAATTATTAAAAACTTAAAGGTACTTTTCTGAAAAAACTTGCCAACGTGGAAGTTAAAAAATAATACATTTTACGTTTGAAGTTCATTTCAGTTACTTTTGGTTAGTTTTTTTTCAATATGCTAATGAGTAACAATTACCTTGTCCTTATGCTTGTCCTGGAACCATATGCACACCGTTGTTATAACGGATGAGTACTTAGTGTTGACAAATAATTTTAATTTCCCTCCTGTCAGTTGGCTTAATACAGTGCCTTAATTCAGCCAGGTTATCATTCCTCAAAAAGTAGCCGTCTGAAATAACGATAACTGACGAACGTACTAACTTATGCTCGTCATGATTCGCCAATGGATGATTTTTATTCTGATTGGTTATTATTTTTTTATATCGATTATCTCAAGTATGGTCGGAGGTCACATCTAGAAGAACCCCTAGAGATAAACCCCCTCGAGGCGTCATGCGGCATCCTGCACACGTTTTTTTATTTGTACCGATGTAACGAGTGATATATCTCCACGAAGCTCGTCATCGTCACGCCTGACGTATCGAAGGGGCGTGCGTATAAAAAAAGATAGCGGGCTTTCTCCCTCTCTCCGCTTGAGGACGGAGGTGGCTCCAGAGAGGGTGGGGGTAGAGTGTGGGAAAAGTGGTGGGGAGGAATTCGAACGCTTGTGTACGTACAAATACCATCTGGGGGAGAGAAAGTTATTCGCCCCCTTCGGGTCTCCAGAAGAGGGCCAACCCTCACTGCGTACTACCTCCTCCGGCATGGTGGCAGTCGGGCCCAGGCAGCCCGCCAGTTGAGTGTGCAGATCGAGTGTGTCCCTCTAGGTTCGTCCGAATTCGATCGCCCTCACGTTCTACCAGTGGTGTTGATGGTCGGTGTACCCTGTGTTTACCACCGAAGCACCCTAGTGGCATCCTCCTCTCTGAATTGAGGTATATTGAGTGTGTTGATTGCCAGGGCGTTCCTCTTCGTGTGGCCTGGCTGCTGTTGATGGTCGTTGATCACCTTTTCATACCACTGGAGCATCTAAGCAGCATCCTCTGAAAGGCTTAGTTGATTTATTAGCGATAGTCAGTTCGTTTGATATCCCTCGGACTAGTTGCTGTTGATGGCCGGTGTTTCGTGTGAATTCCACTGAAGTATCCAAGCTACGTCGCCCTCTGTTGGGTGTGGTCGATTGACTGGCGATTGTCACTTGTTTGCCATCCCTTGGACTGGCTGCTGTTGATGGTCGGTGTCTTTTGTGCTGACCACCGAAGCATCTAAGTAGCTCCCTCTTCTTTAATGTGTGGTGGATTAGTGAAGCTATTGTTAGTGCGTTCACCATCACGTGGACCGTTTGTTGCTGATAGTGGTTATCTTCTCAGCTTACCAACGGAACATCTAAGTCGCGTCCTGTTACGTGAGGTGTGATTACTATACTATGGCGATTGCCAGTAAGTTAGCCCACACGTAGTTTGATTGCTGCTGATGGCCGGTGTCCCCAGTGCTAACCATCGAAGAAACTTTGTTTGTGTGGCCTGCGGTCATTTTGGTTTGCCACCAAGCCATCAAGTGGCGTCCTTCCCTGTAGAGGTGTGGTCGATTGACTTTGGTGATCTTCAGTTCGTTAGTCCCCACATGTTTTGATTGCTGTTGATGGTCGGTGATCCCTTGTACATCGAAGCATCTGCAGAACTCTGTTCAATTGTGGTGGAGTGAGTGATTGTCGGTTCGTTGGACTCTGACTCGCTGGCAATGCTTGGATATCACTCCTGCGTTCATTACCCCTTTCCTCTGGGAGGCGTTGGCGTCCGGGGGAGATTGCAGGTGGACGTGAGGTTCGTTGTCAAGTTTATTTTTAGTGATGTTGTTGTATGATCAGATAGTACTCACATTTGGTGTAGTATAATAATATTAATAAAATGTCTTTATTCGGGCGAGGTTGAGACTAAGAAGTCCCCTCTTCCACCTAACCCCTCCATAGCGTCAATGCAAACATATTATAAAATAATAGACAAACGTTTGCAATACAAAGGTTATACAATATACAATATTTGTGAAATGTCAAAAATATGAACAACTGTATGTGAAAATTATATGTAATGGTATGGTACCAATATAAAGTAACTGGACTAGTTGCAGTTACCTTTTTTAAAGCTTTCATCACCTACAATTAGCAATAACTATCCGTAAAAGGAACTAGTTACAAGTGTTCAGTTACCTCTCGTGAAAGACTTGAATGAGGTCAGTGCACGGAAAGGTGGTTTTTAGGTTTCATTTCTAACACACTGTATTTAATAGTTGTGTATACTTAGTTAATTTCTCCAGCAGTTATAATAATCTCCTGAAACAATAATAGGTAGCTATTGTATGAATCTGAAAAAGAATGGCAGTGTAACGACGAAAGCAGTTGAGATTTTAAAAATTGTGTGGAAAAGTGTCATGTTTAAAACACCATTTATGAGTTCTATAATACTTAAAACCCTACGTTCAACTTATATAGAAGCATATATTAGCTACCTGTAATATTTTTTGCCACGCCCTTTTCACGGTGAACGTAACCTCGCCCGAATCAGAACGTTAGGTATGTCATTCCGTTGTCTTCTTTGTTTGGTGATATTACTGTGTGTTTGGGGGACTTCCCCAATTTCAGTGCTGCTGGTCCACTTTCACTCCAGTTTAATAACCCCCGTCTTTTTATTGGAGGAACTTTAATAATCGGATTTCCATAAATGAGTCCAAATCATTATGAATATTTTTCCTCTTTTTCCATTGATAGTGGTGATAATCTATGTCTTTCAAAAATATATGCGGTTGAAATCGAATTCGTGGATGAATTTTTGGTTGGAATCTTCCAAATTGGTATAGCTAGGTCCGATTCCATTTAAAGGTGTAAAAATATAAGGATGAAATTTGTACGAGATAATAACTTCATTAAATCATTTAATACACTTTGTAATTGAATATTTACCGTTAGTGTTGTCTATCGAGAAGGTATCTCAAAATATCGAGGCCGATGTCCGTGCGTGATTAATCTTATTCACGCACGCACAGGTGAGCATATGTAAGCTTTAAAGCAGGTTAGCTTATGTAAGCTTTAAAAATATTACTTAGGTATCCGCCTAATCGTCGGAGCGTTAGGTCGATATACTTTGCGTAAAGAATGTTTGCCGGCACAATAATCTGGATATGAAGTACAAAATTCTTTGCACTTCTCCTCATAAATATTTATTTAAAAAGGAATCTACATGTTTATTTGCTCTGCAGCATCATCTGAGCATCCAAATAATGCTGTAGTGCGGTGAAACATGTTTACTTCTATTCAAAGAGACACTCATGTGAAAGAGTGCCATGTATTTTTACTTCATATCCTACAGTTGATTTCCACAAAATAATAGTCTCCACCGTTTATTTCAACAATAATGTGGAAAAATACCCCGAATTAAGGTCATTACAGGCGAAAAAATAAGTCCCGGAGATTTTGATGGGAGGAATGCACTAATTGTAAGACACAAATGCTGCAATCTCCGCCGGTCTCTTTTGATTAAAATCCTTCAGATACCAGTGTTTTGGTTCGGCGTGTTTGCCTTCCTCAATTAGCGCCCCTCACGGGAGGATGATTGATCCGCGAACGGAATGCTTCTCGCGTGCGCCCGCGAGCCTCTTTTGTTTTCCTCTCGCTGCAACGGCATGTCCTCCCCGCTGAGAGTCGTTGTAGACAAGAAAGCGGGACTGAGGTTCTCACCTTGAGAGTTCCTAGGGACCTTTCCCTCACCCAACAGCCATGCGATGCTATCGTTCTTTTCTTTTTCTTTCTCCATGGACCGCTCTAATGGCCTCCAAATTCCCCGGTTTTATTCTATGCTACGCGCTCTTTTACCTCCAGCAAGAGGTTCACGGGCATGGTCTCACGCTCCTGGCGACTTCCAGAGCGGCTTCGTTCTATGTTTTCATTTCAGTTTACTGTCGTAGTCATTCGTGGCCCGTGAGATATTATACGTTTAAATAATATAAAATCTATTATTAAAGGTCGTAATCCTACGTTTACATTTAAATTTATTTCAAATTACGCATTTTAATGCATAATGCGTTGTCATTGAAGATACCTGCTGCCAGAGACTTTCGTGGCTCGTGGAACAATATGCGTAGTGCATTTACCCAGATGTTAAGCGAATTAGGCTAGGCAGCCGGAACCAGAATGACGTCACAGGGGCTTTTCCCAGCATTCATACATAGCCGACGCGTTTTCGTGCGCTTGAAAATATTCACTTTTCATTTAATCGCGAAAAATAGATATCGTTATTTAAAAATCTAAAAGCGTGAAATACCTACTCCAGGAGTAATGATCTATCGATTAAGGCAATAAAAAAAAAAAGGAAACCACCCTATTAGCAACTATAACTCCGGTCAGTCTTCTTACCGACATTCAACTTTCCTCTTTAATTTTACGTTTCAACGTGTCAATACTCTCATCAACTTCTTCCTGATTACGATGCATATATAAACAGAATTTGAATCATATATTACAGGTAAGGGACAAATAATATGTAGATACCTATATCAGAATTATATTAAAGGAAAATTAATTATTTTAAATCTCATACTTGTTGATCCTTTTGGTAAAATAGTTCCCAGGAATTCTTCTCGGGCTCTACAGCAGGTTAATTCAGTAGTTTTGGACTAACATTAAACTTAACATTAGATCATCAGCATTAATTAATATTAAGATTAATCTTTGATGTAAAGATTGTAAAAAATCCTAAATATTGCCTAAAAATCAATCATTTGAGCATAAATTCCAAGTTCCAAGTTTCCCTCATCACTGGGTACCATACTTCCCGAGCAACCCCGGGTGGGCTGCTAGTAAAGAGTAAATGTTAACTAAAATAATTAAAAGCGAAAATAGCTACGTCACCACTTTGGATTCGTTTAGTATACACGTATACTTTTCAGTCCCTGCCTCTCTTTCCTCGGCCAAGTGAAAGTGTTTATATGCCCACGTTGGGAGTCCGTTCGTGTTACCCTCCAGTCGTCGGAGTCTGTCCGATCGTGGCACCAATTCGCTTCGCGAGTCGCGAATTTATTGGATAGTGTGTCGTAATACTGGTTCGGCTTTCCGCCAAATCGGTTGAGCCTGGCGTCCTGTTTTTTGCCCGTTGGATATTTTATTCGCGTGGATTGCCGTGCAGAAAATATTTGTTTTTATTTTATTTTATCGTGGAAACGTTCGCCGATAAAATTCATTAATTCCCATTTTTTACTCTTTTTATCTACATTATTCATTTCACACAGTTATTTTTCTTGTGAACGGTGAGAGTTTACTATCTTTTTAAGGCCATCGTTTGTGTCCGTTGTGTATATTGAATATATCAGTGGCGTAACTAGGAATATGCTTTGGGGGGGATGAGGGAGCTTTGGGGGGACGAGGGGGGCTAGTGGGGGCTACCCCCCAGGAAACGGGGATTTCAGGAAAAGTTTTGAAAAATAACAGGCCTGAAAATGCATTTAACATCATTTTGGCACTTAAAATTTAACTCGTAACAGATGCAGATATTAGATATCAAATCCAGACAGGATTTTCATATAATTTTTTGATTTCTCAGAGCCTTTGGGGGGGATACATCCCCTCATTCCCCCCCCCCCCCCCCATAGTTAGGCCACTGGATTATATCTTTGGCTTAGGGGACGAGATTAATGTATGGTTGGGTTGATTCAATCTTAGTGAGGACACCCCTTGATATTTTACAATGAAATATTTACGAATAGTAGTATAAATGAAGAAGTATCACTTCATAACGCGGTCATATCCTCGAGCATGATAAGTTGAAGCATACTACGGTGCGTAGGTAGAGTTTTCTGCATTTTCTACCTCGAGTCCACTGCCATCCTTTAATCTCTGCCTCCGGCTTGTGGCGTTATAGTGAATCATTCGTGCAGCCAGTCGAAAGCATCTATTCTACATCTACATCTATTGAGGAATCCTCCGATGAATACCGATGCTGATGGATTTTGTCATTATTGGGCAGGTTGATATGATTTTGTCCTACGTTTTCTCTATCTTTACAACCTCTTTGCAACATGTATTCGCTCTTCGTCGATGACATTCCGATCAACTGTCCGCCGGTTCTCTGCTAATTCTCAAATTTTAATAAATCCGCCGGTATTTTCGATACATATTTATGTCATCCATTAATTTCATATCTAATTTGTGGATTCAACCAGACTTTTTGATACAGGTTAACGGTTAGAATGGATATTTCATTTGGCCAGAAAGTGGTATTGTTGAATTACATCTGCGGCCCTACGGACGCCATTCCTATGGACATATTGGCTACTGAAGTGGGGAAAGTCGGCTTTGGCCTTGCAAATTCCTGGCTCTTGATCTCGTGTGACGGAACCGGTCGGTTGTATTCTGCAATAACTCTGCTATTTGGATTTAGTACTGTGTTTTATGTCATCAATTAAGCTCAATATGCATTGGCTCTGAAATAGTTCCTTTTAGGTAGCTGATGAATAATGGGGGATTCTTCTGCGCGCTTATAATTTATTCATAAAGGCATTTGACAATATTGTGGGATTATATTTCGTGGAAATGCAGCTAATATCGCGGCGGAATCATTTACCCTTGCTGTTACGGATGAGTGTCAAGAGCAGAATTTTTTATTTTTCTGTCATTGATGAATCATGAAATTACTAGCCAAACTAACTAGAAAAGAATCGGGTGGGCAAAATATATCCGACGAAATACGCTTATGACTCCATCTATCCATGTAATTTGTTAGTTAGAAGAATTCATGTTCATATGAAATTTGTTGTTGATGTTTTAGAGATAGTCTTTTGCTGTAAAAACCTTCCCTGTTTTAAGAACTGTTTATAATCCTGGCTCCAAAAGGGAATTTAAAGCAGGATATAACCGTGCAGGAATTGGTTGATTTTTTCTTAATTTTGACTCGATAGAAAACGTAGTTACATGCTCATCATAAGCCATTGCTAGAATAAAATCAACTGATTTGGGCGTTACTTGGTGGAACGATGAAATGTTCATGGTGAAACAAAACCCAGTACTATTCCACAAACTTTTATTTTAACTGTCAACTAGTTTCGACGTTTAAACCGTCATTATCGAGACTTGAAAAGATTTGAAGCGAAAGTATCCTAAGAAGGGAAGTATTAGATTTCTAATATATGATATCACTCTCTCGGTGATTCAATCCATTCGTTGGTTTGGTTATGTAACATAAGGACAAGAATAAAAGTCTTGATAATGACGGTTTAAACGTCGAAACTAGTTGACAGTTAAAATAAAAAATTTTGGAATAGTACTGGGTTTTGTTTCACCATGACCATCGCTAGAACTTCCTAAATTATGCTTTCAGAAGGATATCCTTACTTACCTAAGTGATCGTAAAGTTAAAGAAATTTACATCATATTCCTTTAGCCTGAAACATAAAAATTATTTTGGAGAATAATGAGGGATTATGAAGGATCTAAGGTTTTCCCGGCGAATAGACTGGAGGAAGAGTTTCGGGTTTCCAGCCGGGTCCAAGGGTTTTTCTGCGCCGACGTTTCGAAGGCTAAGTCTGCCATCGTCCTCAGGGTGAATGAAACGTCGGTGCAGAAAAACCCTTGGACCCGGCTGGAAACCCGAGAACTCTTCCTCCAGTGAGGGATTATGATTTAAAATTGTTTATTTTATCCTATTATCGCTCTGAATAGGGCTTTTGGCACGCAAATTTTCAAGCAAATATTAACGAGGAAATGGTGCGGGTCCAGCTTCGCTCAAAGCGTATTCCCAGGAGGACTGAATGGCGCCTACGCTGTTGATACTCGTGGTAATCATCTGCGAAATTTCCTTATGAGAATAGTCCTCGACAGTGTGCTTTCCGTTTTAACGAGGCGAAAGGTCAGATCTCCTCTCGGGTGACTCGAGTGAAATTTTGCCTGCTCTCCAGCAGTAAACATTCGCTTATCATGCTCAAGGGTGAGAGAGTCTCGTATAACCCTTAAATTAATTCATTATTGTGTATTACACAATCCAGTCAGTCATCGACTCGGGAGTACTCGCATAAAATGCATGAACGTATCCGATCGTACGCAGAGATTAGCAGTGTGGCGCCACGCTATGTGGCTATAGGTCCGACAAAAGGGTGCTACTAGCTGCTGTAGAAATTGAAATATTTCGAAATCGTATCGACTCAAATCCGATATCATTCGATCGTATTATTCATCACTTATAAGTACCGAAATATTCGAAACTGCTGGATTCATTTTCGATTATCTACAGGATACATGTGCTTTGTTAATTGACCTAACTTGATAAGTATTTCCATTATTAACTGTTGTTTTTATACTTTGACGCCGCATAAGATTATATATGATGGTTTCTGGTTCGACTTAGTGGAAGCGATGATGGTAACAGCAATACACATAACTGTGTTTTCCGTAAATTCTCGTGTTTAACTGACACGACGTATTTTATCACGATGCATGTTACGCCTAGTGGTGTCACTAAAGAGAGATGAATGCAGTGAAAGATTTGAAGCGAAAGTATCATAAGGAGGAAAGTATTAGATTTCGAATATATGATATCACTCTCTCAGTGATTCAATCCATTGGTTGGTTTGGTTATGTAACATAAGGACAAGTATAAAAACAGCTTCAAAGAAGAAAATGAGGGATTTAACAATCCAACAATTGAACTACGTAACGTATAGATTTTTTTGCCGTTTGAAAATTAATATCATTCAAATAATCAAATTTTTGTGAAAAAAATCACCTAATTCACCATCAAATTTTAAAATATTATGAATATTACAATTTTATCCATATTTCATGCACGTATTATTAAGGTTGAAAGTAATTTTTAAAACTCAAAATTGACCCAAACTCTGCGATTAGAATTGCCTTTATTGAAGTTGTTAAAACCGAGACAATTTTGCCATCACCAATATTTTTAGCCACCCTGAGGTCATGTGACTTCGTAATCGGGGGCGGTTTTGAGTCCTCGTCTGCTAATTTGTAAGTCTCGTGTTCGAAACCCGCTTTAGATTATCGCCTCGCGAAAAAATTGATGCTGCAGTTTTCTTTTACTTTTTTTCAGGCTTACATTGTTAAACACTGTGCGGTAAATACCGCAGTGTGAAATTTTCTGTTGATATAGGAATAAGTAAGAAGGTATTCGGGTAAATAAATGTTTCGAGCAAAAAGGTCATGTTATTAGATTACCTGATTAATTTAGTTTCATCAATTTTCAGGGAGTGTTTCTATTTTTTTTGGTTTATAAATTGGTATTAACTAGCTGTTCATCATGGCAGTTATATGATATAAATATGATTTTATTTTTGTAAGGGTCAGTTGAAATCATTTTTAGACTTTGATTTTCCTGTTAGGCGCATGCAATAAGGAGGTAGGTGATCTGAAATTCAAAATGGGCACATAGTTTGATTCTTAGTTTCGGGCTTTACTTCCCCTTGAACGGAAAAATAGATTATCAGCCGTGAAGCGTTATCTAGTGCCAGTCATTTTCCACTTCACCGGCTTTGTTTTATTGAGATAAATCTAATGTGTCCGATGTGTCCTCTGAGAAATTAAGGTTGAAGTTCTTATCGGGGTAATCGTTTTAAAATGCCCTTTATTTTTATTTAACGTGATAATGGAAGATCATGCGAGTGGCATGGGTTGAAAACGTGGCTTTATCCTTGTCGTGAATAACCGTTATGATTTTTCTCTCGCTTGGAGAAAATGCTGTGGAAAGGTCAAACGTCAACCATGCAAGTTGTCGCTATTCATACCTACTCTCCTCCACTGGAGTGTTGAATAACCTAAGGCTGTTGGATCTCTATCGTTTAGTCATATTCGTTAAAGGCGTAGGTAGTTGACTTAATGGTAAAGACCTCATCGTATCTAAAACAAAAAAATAATGTAATATTGCTTTGATCTATTGAGGTATAACTTTCCTTCCAACACACACAGTGGTGGGTGCTAAATGACTCTGCGCATGAGGGAAATTTCTCTCTTTAATTACTCGTGGCAACGTCTACTTTGCATTTACTGGTTTATTTTGAGTTTGAGTGTTTTCATGCTTTCCTTCATGAATTTTTATAAGAGTTCGTATCGTATGGAAATTAGTGCAAAACATGCTTGTACTTAAACGAATGGTTATTGCTATCAAGCCTGATATTTATAATCACTAAATCTTACAACTCTCGCATTGGAAATCCGGTATTTGTTTGAATAATCATCCGATTTTTCTTTCCATTAGTACTTTCTTTCTTCCTCCGCTTGGTTGTCCACCTAGGCCTATTTTGAGTCATTTATGACTAAAAATTAGTTCATTTCCGGCGCGTTTGGTTATATATCCCAATATATAAGGAAGATTTCCTTCTACTTATTTTAGGTGGGATGTACGATTTTGAGAGAATGTGAGTGGGTAGTCATGGTTTTAATGAAGTCCTGCATTCATCTACCCGTTTCTAATAAAGGAAGATTTCTCCCTCTAGGTTTTCTTTGATGCTGAGAATGACAGTTAAATTCAGAAAATGACGGTTAAATTATTGAACACAGTTTTTGGGAAATGGAAAGAGTGTGTAAATCAATTGGTAGGAATCGGGTAAGTTTGGTGGCTACAGAGTTGTTGCTCCACCTTGTGGGCTCGGGTTCAAATCCCGTCGTTGGTGGTGTTTTTTTTCAGGAAGAGATTGTACGAGCTCTTAATTAGTACTTCGTGGAAGGTACCCCAAGTACAGCATACTGATCGTTGGATTGGACGTTAAGCTATAGTCTTTGACGGCGCCCATCGATGAAAGCAAGCTAATGTCGGCGCCGAGTTTCTCTCTACTCTTCCTTCCCTCATGACGTAAATTAGTTGCGTTGTCAGCTGTCTCTTTCAAAAATCTACCTACAGAAATCAGTCAGTTTTCCTAATAAATCAATTCGTTTTTTCTCAATTTCAAATGTGCTTTTGAGTGCCTAAGTAGTTGTCTGCATTGAAAGTTGTTATTGAGTGCGAATGGGTTTTGCGGCAAATGGATGTTGTTTACTGCAAAGTTTATTTCTCAACCGAGGTCTCATTGTGGGGTCGGTCCTCGCGGAAAATACATACTTCGCAAGTGGATTCTCTGATTTCGCAATCTGGGAAAAAAATTCAAGTGGTTCTTCTCGAAGGTGAAAACCGTATCATAAGCTGCATTTCTGTTTTAAAAAAGTCCCTTGGTGACAGTATCTAGAAATTTAAAGGACGGCCATGAAAATTATCATCTAAATTTATGATCTTGAGAAATATAATTTCAGGTGTTTACTTATATCGTCCTCCCCGTCGTGAGTTTGATGACTTAATATCCAGGAGATTTTCGTACAGTTTTCTATTAGGATGTTTGAATGTTTAATTTTTCAGATTCATTTACGGATCTATACCCAAAAGAAACCCGGTACTATTTATCTAGTTTTTATATTTATCAGTATTATATTTGATTTTATTTTTTGTGTTTTCCTTTAATAATTACTTGGTTTGCTTCCTGTTTAGCTGAAACTAATCGTACCTACTCCTTTTGATTTTGCTGAAGGAGAATCGGAACTTTTTCCTGGGATGCGTTTTCCATGAAGGTTTATTTACCTAAGGCCATTGGCATATTCCCGCTTAAATGTGTAGAACAACGGTGGGAGATATTGTTGTTAAATTTATGAATTTCATAGTGATATTATTTCTCTTGCTTTGTGTTTTTTCATGTCTAACTAGAGGAAATGTGTTTTAAAGTAAAAGTTAGGTAATTTGGGTCTAAAATTATTTTGCATTAGCTTTATGATGCAAAAATATTTGTGATGCATGCAAGAAGCAGTCTAATTGATTGTTCGTCGCTGATCGGGACTCTCATCACAAGGCTTCAAATAGACCTATGTAGCTGGAAAGCACAATTTTCAAATCAAGTAGACTTTTCCATTTGGATCTCGAATGTATTATATATCAGTTCTTAATATATTGCGATGTATCCTCGCTCATAATCCAGTGTGATAGCTAGTATCCCACATTTTCTACAGGAACCATAGCAATTATCTTTCATGAGTGTTATTATTAATTTATTCCAAAGGTAAGGTAAAAAATGTTGGTTAATAATCTGTAATTACAGCGCAATGGTGACCTCAGGCGTAATTTATCGTAATGTGAATCGCAGCGTTCTATATTTTGATCAGAAGGTGAACCAATTAATGCAATACAAATTTCGCAAGGCTGATTGTCTTTGAAATGATACCATTACTCCCTAAGTAAACGACCGTAGCAAATATCGTTCGTTCAATCAGTTACGGATGAATGGCTGGCTGAGTGGATCCAGATTTTAAGTGCTCGCAAAACACGCAATTTAAAATGGATTTTTATCTGCCAATCATGATGTGATAATCATTACAGATATTTCGATTCTCTCCATGCGACTGAACACTGAAATACGTTTTGAATTATAGATGTGTTTTTTTCCCATTATTCCATGGATACCGGTCGTATTTTTTTCAGAAGGGATAATTATTATCCTCGAGTGTGCTTTGCATTTACCTAATATAATTTAAGGTAGCCAAGCAAATATTCTATTTTAATTACTAAATTTTTTATGGGAATTCATCGTCATAACTTTCAAAATTCATACATTTGTGCCATCCCCAATTTGAATACTTCATTGAGCCAGGGGCCGTATTCTGTAACTCCAAACCGATCGGTGCGGCACCGATTCGTCGGGTGCGACGTCACACCGACTCCCGGTAAGAAGTCGTGCGATTCTGTACGAACCCGATCGGTGCGGCACCGACGTGAGGGCCAGAGATCGTCGGTACCCGTACCGACAGCAAAAAGGTGTCGGTACGGCCACCGACTTGTGGGTTTCATCAACTCCCCGGTGCGCATTGTACGTTTTATTTTGTTTTTATCTCATCACCGAGTAAATAATGAGGTTTGCTGCAATGTTATCTTTTTCTGCCCCTTCGAATAGGCCACTATAATTCACTGTGTCATCATCTATATTGATTACCTTGACATAAATATAAGATATTGGTTAATAAACATGAGGTTTGCCACTATATAATGACTTTCTCTCATTTATGTTACCACTTTCACTCGCTTGTAATAGGATTTCTTTCACTCTATCATCATTTATTTGCTCATTTGACATAAAAAATATATTTTTGATTAAATATGAGTTTTGCCGCAATGTTATCACTTTGTCTCACTCTGAATAGGCAACTATTATTTCACTCAATCATCATTTGGCGTTTCTCTCGGCATAGAAATAAGATCTTTTTATTTAAGTATGAAGTTTGCCACAACGGTATCAGTTTCTTTCATTTGTAACAGGCAACTATATTTCATTTTATCGTCAGCCATTGATTCCCTTGACGATAAAAGAAGATATTTGTTAATAAGTATGAGGTTTACCGCAATATTATCATTTTCTCTCACTTGGAATGCGCAACTTAAACATATGTATTTCACCCAATCACAATTTCTTTACTTCCTCGTCATTACACTTCTTTTAATTACACCCAGTTCCATATTTTTATAACAATTTCCTAACTTGTTCCTCTAATATGACATTTACATTTGCTTTTGAATCCTACGTTCACGTTCCATGGTATGTTATTTTCGTCTGCTACGGTGCCAATGGCATAACCTTCCGTTGATAACATTTAGACGGAACTTACTTAATGACAACTATATTACCAAATCATGAATAAATAGCAATATACGGAACCAATATTTAAAAAAAGAAACTACGATCTCAAGGATAGTTTCAATAATTCATTCCAGCAACAACAATCTCCATCATCCAATCTCCAAACTTTATTGTGATGTTGTAATATTGTTTCCTTCGATTCTGTAGGTACAGCATTACTACCACACATTATATCAGCATTGTTAACAACTTATCCAATATCGTTTATCTTAATCTAGCAATAAGTCGTAATTTCCGCAAATAAAAAGATTGAGAATGACGACACAAACTGTGCCAATGAGTCTTCACTTGTTTTTACCCTTCTTTCATTGGTGGAGACACGTTAGATGACTTCTAACTTCGGATGTATTCGGATTTTCCCTGTTTGAGAAGGAGGGGGAACCGTACCGACTGGTTTGATACCGACGACCATACTGAATCGCTGAATTAGCCGTCGTCGGTATGGAAACCGTCGTCGGTACGGAATGATGTGCTGTCGGTGGGCTGGGTAGGGAAACCGACCGGTGCGGTACCGACGAAATACAGAATACGGCCCCAGGTCGGAGTAGAGTTAGCTTTATCATTTTTTAGTTTGTTTTTCTTTCAAGTCAGTATCTTTCTTAGCATATTCCTCTTTATCTATATCGTCTTTTGCTTCTTTAAGGTCGCAATCGAACAAACATCCCCTAAAGTACCGATTAATTTTCCCTTTGTGATTGCATGACATTTCCCTAGCAATCAGGTTACCCTAAGTCATTTTAAATATGCGATAGAGTTCAGTTGATACCACGTTATCTTTATTCCATTTCCACCTTTAGAAGATATCTTCAGATTTTACTACAATTCTATATATTTCATTATGCCACTTAATGCTTTACTAAAGCCTAAATCCTAAAATTTCCCTTGGAAACTGAATAGCGTATAACGCTGCATTGTAGCCTGGAAAACCTTAGTTCCGTAGTTCGATTCCTAGACCAGGGGATTTTCCCATGAAAATTAGTGTGAAAGACCTGTCTTATAATTTTTAATTTCAATGTGGCCGTTGGACTATTATGTAAGGAGTGGTTTTTCTTTTGTCATGTAAATTACATGGTCAAGGCTTCATTCTTATATTCTAATTACTCATTTACATTCATAAAATCGAAGTCGGAATCATTTTAAACGCTCTTAACGACGCAGGAAATAATACTAATATTAATTTACTCCAGCGTATTATTGGTCAGTCCTACCAAGATCATACTGATTTATTAGGAAGTTGGTTTATTCTTCTATTAATTGACAAATGCACGCAGTTTTAATGCTTTTTATAGTGTGGATGTGTTGGTTGGAAAACTCGGAAATCTCGTAATGTTGTGGATGCTCCGATGTTGAATCAGCAACTATGAAAGCCACCGTAGGAAGGTCTGTCATTCGTTTGATCTCGTATTATCCATCTTTACTTACTGCCGCTTTATCTAACAGAACATTGAACTTATATCTGAAGTAGCTTCAGATAAATCTGAACTATGGTTGCAGCATCTGTTGACCCACCCCTGATGGTTATGTTGAAATCTTGCGTGTTATTCTTCGTATTTTTTTAAATTTGTCTATTTACCTTCCTTCAATTTCACGTCACTCTTATGTAGCCGTCGTTGGTTGACATAGATTGGTTAGATGCCATCAAGTTTATTCCAGATCCATTGCTTCGAACGGTTCTCTAGTTCCTTGTCCGGACACCTGTCATGCAGCGCACTGTCATTAATCTTGGGGTTAAAGGATTGCCTTCAAGGAATCTCTTTAAATTGGTCATGTACTTACGGTGAAGTCATTCACCTTTTCTTTCATATTAAAAACTTCTGACGCAAATGAAGATTCGTCTTTTTCGGCTTTAAATCTGTCAAGTGATTTGAAGAAACTAGCTATTCCTCTCGTGCATCACAGTGTCAGCCTGCCTCTTATTTTCACATAACTTTTGCATACTAATTTCTTCATTATCTGTCTCTGATACAGCAGGTGTAGCATTCATTTTTTTCCCTTCGTTTTGTTAACCTCACGTGACTAACTTCGTTTTTATTAATTACTTTGGCGTACAATAATCTTTATTTGCTTTTGTATAAATGTTTTTTAGGGTGCTTATTCCTACTCTTATCCTTCCTCCGGGAACTATTCCTTCGGTTTATTCCTCCACTATATTTCTCATGTAATTACTGTTTTATGAGCTTACCTATCTTTCTCATTGCTCGAGCATTTATTGAGGCCTCAGTCTTCCTTGAGTCATCTATGATAGTAATGCACTCTATGGCCCGGCGATTGTTTTAATTATTTAATTTCACGGGCTTTTTTATATTAAATTTGCGCAACATCGTGATTTTTAGTAATATAATTGCCTTTTCGGGTTTATTTCCAATTCACTCTTTCATTAATTATTTTAATTTTTCAAAGCTATGGAATCAGATGCGATGAATTGCTGGTTCGTTGTAATTTTCGTTGCAATTCATAGGAACTGCCGTTACTCTATTTTGTAAACCTAGTTAGTATTTTTGATCGTTAGTTAACATTTTAACCAAATTACATTGTTCCACTGCCTTTTTTTATTTTACCCGAATTATCATCATCATGAAATCAGTGAAGTTTAATTTAGAAATGGCGTCAATTAAGCAGTGATTCAGTTGACGCCATTTCGAAGATGAATCCGTAAATCGTTCCAGATTACATTCTTAGTCTCATCCTCCATCGAGGTACGTCCGTAGAGCTGTCTCTCTCGAGAAATCTTTCACATCCATGCCGACGAGCGCTCATGCTGATCTTATATTGAAAAGCGTTGGCTAATATAATAGGGTAACTAAACTAGTTTCTCTTTAATGCTCGTGCTATCGTATGTCCTGTTATGGGGCAGCGACCTGCAGGAAATACCGAGTGCTTTGGCCTCATTTTATGACTGCTTTCCCAATAAAGTTTTCTTTAGTAGCAGTCTTTCTGACAGCAAGTCACAGTATAAATACCATCAATGTCAATCATCATGCATGCCATCGACTTCGAGAGTTACCGTAGTTGATCAATGCTTATTTCTTCGGGAACAATTGAAAGTATGATAAAAAGTTAGATATGGATTTTTTCATTCCTCTGTGGTATCACCAGTATGAGTAAGTTTGTTATGATGAATTTATACTATAGAATTTTCCAAATGTAATATCTCCTGCACTAGCTCCTCAGCATTCCATCAGTGTCATTTCCCCTCGAGTTTCTCCGATTAACATGAGATTGCAATAGAAAATAAAATATCATACGAAAAACTTTTTTAATTTTCCATCGTGTGGAGATGGCGTTACATGAAACGATTTAAGAACAAAAGAAAATAGGAGAAAGTGTTCGCATGCTGGAAGTCAGTTTGTCTGCTCCCTGATTAAATGAATCACACGCCAGGAAACATTTTATTATTATAATTATACGTAATATATGATAATAGGTACGTATTATTTTGTTCCGTTCTTGGAAAATCTCATAATTGCGATTTTTTGTTGCTTAGTTGTGTTAGCATGTTGATGTAGACCTTTCTAGTTAAGTACAACCTATTTTAATTGCATTAATGTAGTACCTAACATTTTAGTGTTCATTTTGTGTAGGTAACATTTTATAATAGCGTATAAATTCTCTTACCATAACAGCGATCCATCGAGATGTTGAGAGTGGTGGAAGAATTTACCGGAGAGAGAAACCAAACGGCCTCCTCTGAGATCATACCATCTTCCCATCTTAAACGGAAGTACTCTAAGTAACTTTCGCTGTAACTTAAAATTTCAACTGAAGTTTCGGATTTAAAATTAGTGGAGCCATGTAGCTGTGATGTCAGTGTGAACTTTCATCCCTAAGCGCTGCAAAAGTTAAACCCCTCGTTTAGCAACCGTGGTAGCAGAAAAAATACGGAAGCTCTTTCCCATGGTGGCACTTGGTACCTATGATGCTGCACGTTAAATGTTCGCTAAGTAGTTCAGGCGCACGGAGCTGTATGGTAGTGAAGCCTGACATTCGACAAATGAGCGTGAACTCTCCTGACTACGTTGACTGCTGACTGGAGTTGCGAAGTGGGTCAATTTCCCTCAGTGCTCAGCAAAAGGGAATGCACTTTATGTTTGCTTCTTGCTCTCAACTCGTTCCTGGAGAGAACAGCTATAAATTATCCGGTTAAAAACGAGTGAGAAATTTCGCTGTTATCCTGTAAAACCTTGATTGAAATGAGGACTGCTTTCATCGAATCTGAGCTTGTGTTCATGAGTGATATTGGGATAGCAGTTAATTATACGCATGTACCTCGCCATGTACGTGGATATGTTATGAAATATGCTACTGTATTAAATATGCTCGAAATATGTTACGATTTAGACATAGTTTATATGCTTTATTACTAGTGTGGATATGAATATTTTTTAAATAAACGTTACTTGAAATTGCTATTCGCGAAAATTTCGTGCGTCTACTAATAGCAGTTTTGGGTATCATTATTAGCATTTTTTGATCTGGATATCAGTATTTCCTATTTTTTACTCAATAATTTCGCCATTAAATATTTAAAATTACCCGCATTTTTAGGCTTATTTTCCGTGATATTTTCTAATCTTGGTTGGTATCCTTGGTTCTCGGTTGTAATACCGCTTCATATCTCACCCCAATTGTTCTTCGAGAAATAAGATGAGTATCTCCGAAATATAGTCGATCAAGGTGTCTCTTTTTTAGTTTCCATCCTGTGGAGATACTTCTTTCCGTCACGTAATCGAACGTCTCCCGTCTGTGTCCATTTCATATGATCCTTTTCTGTGACTAAGACGCATTCATTTGCTACACGCCATTTTGTTACTCGGAGACAGAGTTACTCGCTTCTCAAGCCCATCTGAAAGACATGATTGCTATGAGTTCGAATGAGGGCATCGTTGCAATTTCATGTTGCTGGCTCTGCGTAGATTTCGTTTTTTTATTAGGCTTTTCTATTCACAATAACTTACTCGCTAATTCTTAGATACTTGAATCTTCAGTTTGTTGGAATCAGCAGTTGCACATTTGATTACAATTTGCAGTTGGAATTTCTCTTAAGGAAGTAATGAGATCAGGTCTCCCGGAGGAAATTCGCGCAGCGGGAGCATTTGATTTGTATGGATTGCCTCAGTGCCGAGCGCGCCATGAGAATTTCTCCATTTTTTCAAACGAAGGTATAAACTCGTACATTTTTTAGGCGCGAAATCCTATTTGGATCATACCCTTTATTTGCCGGTCGTCTTGTTTGGGGTGTTCGTTTTTCGATTATTCCAGTAATGCAGAGCTTTGGATACTGCCTTGTGCATGGGTATTGCGTTCGTCTCTCGATTTCATTTATGCCAATCAAATGGCTATCCTCCCGTGGTATCAACATATCCACTTGAGTTCTCTTTAAACATCCTCCTACAAAACCCATTGTATGCTATGTCCTCGACTTCATAATATTATCTCTCTATGATAAATATAAAAAGATACTCCGAGATACATTGTGGAAGCTTTGAATCGATTGGTAATGCATCACGATAAAATTATCAATGCAGTGAATGGCAAATTCCTTCGTTCAAATATTGTGTGTGTTCTGAGGACGCCATAACAAGATATAAGTTATAGTGTGTACATGGTCCTTATATACAGTGTGTATACCGTAAATTGGCGGTCCCGCGAAGTACCTGAGCCGCAAGCAAAGGAGGGGAGGAAAGGACCGACAAAAAAACTGTATGGGACCGACACAGGTAGCTGGCGGGTCCGTTCGCCCCTCCCTTTCCTTTCCCCCCCCCCCTCCCGACGAAGGCTACTAGCACCTCGAATAGAATTTTTAACTTTTTTTTCTTTCATAAATAAGTTAAAACAAAACATACAGTATAACGGCTAAAAAATAACTTTCGACCATTTCGTTATTTATGATCGGAGCACTTCGAGTTTCATATCATTCTTCTTAGCTTTTTAAGTACTTTACAATTATGCTATTTAGATTGAGATATTATGAGAAAGTAAAGAAAGTTAATAATTCTATTAGAGGTCCTAGTTGCCTTCGTCGGGGGGAAGAAAGGGACGGGCGAACGGATCCATTACAGTTTTTTTGTCAGTCCTTTCCCTCCCCTCCTTTGCTCGCTATATGCTATTTAGATTCAGATATTATGAGCTTCGACCGAAGACCTTTCTTGAAATTTCCACTGCGTATCATCTGGGATCAGGATCCCTCGGAAAAATTTGCTCTTTCTTTTGGATTTTAACCCAAGCCCTCAGTACGGCCACTTTACTGCAAGTCAGGGAAAATCGGTAAATGTCGGAGGATATATAAATCTTGAGGGAAATGTCAGGGAATATCGTCGAGCTCTCAGGAAAAATTGGAGTTATCGTAAGGTTCGTGCAATGGACGGTTACAAATCTCCGCAAATACATGAAAGGGTATTTTTTTCATTTTTTTATTCGTCTCATAAATTTTCCATCAATTCGATGTGTAAAATTAATTTTGGTGTTTATTCTCTCCGATGGTTTTCTCATGGAAGAAACTTCTTGGCCTCTGATCGCCGTACTGGTTTAGGAAATGTCACGGAATATGGCAATTTTAGTGAAGGAAATGCAAGAGAAATATTTTACCATAATCTTTCGGCTAGAGTTATGACGATTCTCCTTGGGGTATCTGTCTTTCAAATTTCATTGATGAGAAAATAATCTCCGTTTTGCCGGTTTCTGCTTACGTTAGTGGAGTAAGGGCTCTTGATTGAACCCAAAAATTATGCGGAAAACATGACGTACTGCCGTCTATGTCATAAATTGACCTCTCGGAGATAACGGGCAGCTTGGGTCGTTCAAATGTTCTCGCTTTCGATATTTGCTTCCCGGCTGTATCCCATATACGTCCAAAATTGTGTCACCTCATTTTTTGTTGCGATATTGCCCCTCTTACGTCTTAAGAAAATACGCATGGGTGGTTCTCATCCCACTTAGGACCAGATTGCCGCGGGCACGATCTTAGTTTTACGACGGGACCACTATTATTTCGGACGTTAGTGGATTTTCTGGGAGTAGATACGCCCATCGTGTGAAATTTTTGTATTATAGCCTTCGATATCTACCAATTTTAATGCAAACGATGATTTTTTCTTCATCCTTCAATATGCTATTCCAAACGCGGAAATCAGCTGGTGTAATTTAGATAGATTATTTTAGAAGTCGTAATGACATTTGGAAAGTTTCCTTTACATACTTTAAATTTCTCTCGTATTTTCGAGAGTCATCAGGACTACATTTAAGTGCATTACTTACGATTCGGTTCCAGTAAGTATTGAAAACTACGTCGTGAAAATATGTCTTTTTTATGGAACAGTGCTTGATTTCGTTTTGACTGTTAACATTACACTCGGTTTCCTCATTTTTTAGAGCTTATATGTAGGTGGTGATTGTGAAAGAAATGAAGAATGGAACAAATGGACTTATAGTTACGCAAAGTTAATGTATTTAAACTCTTGTAGATACTGAGGAAGAACGAATATATATTACACGGATTAAGGAATGTGTGGGAAGGTTGTGAATGGCATAAATTGGTGGCTTTCCCTTAAATAAATGGTTATCATATGAAGGTACGAGGCGATGTTAGAGAGAGAGATTGTGCGTAAAATGAAGCTAAGTGCGTCAGAAAGGATATTAACAGCAATTATGGATTCATTAAATGAAATATCAGGGCGGTTAAAATTGCCGCTGGGTTGGTGAAACGAGCATGACCATCGCTCTTTACGGGTTGAAAAAGACCGTGAACGCTCCTCCTGACGTTTCGAGTTCTTTTAAGTATTGAATTTGCCCAGAATGCTTTCAATGAAAGTGAATTCTGAAGGTCGATGTAGTTAGTAAAGAGGGTTCAATTAAAAAAAAAAACGAAAACAAGAAAGTGGTTATTTTTGGAGGGAATAATTTTGCGAGACAAAATTTATTCGTTGCATGTTATGTCACCAAAAAATATCCAAATTTTACTTAATTTTATAGTTTCATTGTTGGGAAACGACATGTTGAAAGTTACATTTCTTGACCTTGCGACTGTTTTCATGGCTGGTAGGACACCCCTGCCTCTCGACACAAACATTCGTTGTTCATTAATTTACTCTCGGCCTTCAAACATCTTAACATTCCGTACGTTCTCAACCCAAAGAGTTTTCCCCCGTTTCATCCCGTTCCTCGTTTAATTTTAGATATGTTGAGGCTCTATTTGCTACTATGGGTTACTTTTGGTAGACTTTAATGTTGATTCAGGGTGCAAGGCACAAATTGTGGACCAAGGTCATGCCCTGAGGCTTGATAAAACTTTGAAAGAGAAGCCTAGATTTGCGCCCTATGAACTGTTAGATTCCTGCTGATCTTTTGGGATAGGGAGATGAATAAAAAGCAAATCCAGAGAGCAATAGCAGTTCTGGGGCTAGCAAAGATTTTTCTCTGCCCTCTCTGTTTGAATATCAATAACCCGGAGGGGTCTTTGCCCTAATCCCAGTCGTCCCGGTCCGCTATTGTCTGACTGTAAGCGGCATGGCGGCCAAAGTATATATGAAGGAATGTGCTCGAAAAAGAAAATCTTTTATTGCCCTCTGGAAAGGGTGGAGCCTTCTCGTCGATAGCCTTGAAACCGGTCAGTCCTGTGTCGCTAAGAGTCGCCCATAGCATGTTTATAATGCCTATATGCGCCTTGTGTTCCAGTTCTCCAGATAATTTCATTTGGTGTCGATTTCGTTTTTATTTTTTTCTTTCTCTACGGGCAGTTTTACACAGCGCACGTAATTGCTCAATCTGACAAATGTACGAAGTTACAGACAAATTTGCGTCGTGTAAAGTGGCGAATTTCTTGAACGTATGCGAGAATGCATGGATACAAGGTGACAAAGTAGTCCCTGTTCTAATTTCGTTCAAGCGTTCGTTCAATTACATCCAGTGTGCAGAAAGAAATGCAGTTCTTACCTGCGTAATTACGTGACCCGTGGAACGGCGTTACTAATAAATAATTGGTAACAAGAACTGTGAGGATGTTGCGCTTATCAAGTTGAAAAGCAACTTTAATAGTATGCTGGTTGGTATCACTTATTTTCCCTATTGTTTATACAGGCGAGGTTAGAGCTCCTTGGACTATATCGCAGAACTGTGATTTCCTGTGTTCGGTGAACTTCCATTCCATGGGTTACCCCTGAGAGAAGATTTTTGCCGAAGGTTTTCAAAACCTTTACCCTAGATCTGAACTCGAGACCCTTCTTTCTGGAGCTAAGAACTCTACCTTGTAGACTACCACCTCACCTTAAAAAAATATCTATTTGATTAATGAGGGCAGGCCTCACCCCGAAATAAAGTACCAGCGTGATAATTTAAAAAATTAATGGTAGGGGGCGCAGTTATTTTCTCCATGTCATTTCGCTCCGTGTGTAATTGAATTTGAGTGTTAGAATGCTTCAGAATTTGAGCTCAGGGCCCTATGAGCAGTATACATATGTGGATATAGCTATTTCAAACAGAAATTATCGTCATTCCATGGTTTTCTTAGTCTTTCACTGCATCTTACATCTTTCTCGGGCAAAAAATTGGGATAACTACCAGGCCACCCGGCGTTGCTCAGGAAGGATAGTACCCAGAGAAGTAGGAAACTTGGAACTTTGATTTCATTTTCGTTTTTTCTCTCTTTGAGTGTGTCAAGAGGTGTGCCTAACCGGCAGGATGTCCAACCGCAGAAGTTTGATGGCGTGACGTAACGAACAGTAATGAGAAAACGTGGCAAAGTACAAGTCGGACAACCAGAAGTAGCACTACGAGGTTCAAGAGTATGAGATGCACCTACGTACTAACTTTGGTCGCAATGTGCAGCCGTATACGCATCGGTGACAGACAAACAGACATCCTATTTTATAATGTAGATAATTCATCTCTATTTGGGCGAAATTTGGACTCGTCGGTCCCTTCCTCCATATCAACCCTATCTTTAAAAAATGTGGTTTAGGTATATAACTGTCTCGGTTCGGACTTTCATTGACGTGTATATCGGTCGTTCTGTCTTTTTTAACCTGACTACTTGCGGAACAGTACATTTTACTCCTACTCTCACTCCGTTCTCCTCACCTCGTCCTCCACGGACTCACGCCTTATTCCATCTTGCTCGGCGTTGACCTTTCAGTCGCATACTCCATTATCCCATTAACCACCCTCTTCGTTCTGCATCCACTTTTTTGGCCTCTTTGTGGCTTCCCGCTGCCCAAATTCTGCCGTTTTCTTCGATGCGTTTCTCGTAAAATTAGTAAACGGTATTCCTTTTTCGTGGGTTTTAGTGGAGAGGTAAATACTCTTTGATCCTACCCAGTTGCTTAGAGGATATCACTAGCAGGTGTCATCAGATCATCTTACGTTGTTGTATACTTTTTTCCTTGTCGTTGGTCCTTTTCTCCTCTTTCGAAATACCGTTGATTAGTGCCTTCCAGTGAAGGTATTGAAGAATTTAAATGCAAATTCATGCCAACGTTTCGGTACATTTACTTACCTTCTTCAGGGCTATGAATTGATGTGTGTACATTAATATGCTACATTAAGGCGTAAAAGGTTGCAAAAAATTGCAAATTTTATTGCATTGCAGCAATGAAACAAATAAAGAGGATTCAGTTTGAAATAAATTAGAAAGAAGAGACAGGGGACTTAATTATTTTTTATTAATTTAAAACTGAATTATCTTTTGTTTTTTTTTATTTTATTATTGTGAATAAAACCTTGTCATAACCTTTTATGCCTTTATGTATCCAATGTACTCATATCAATTGATAGCCCTGATTAAGATTTGTAAATATACTGAAACATTGGCAAAAATTAGCATTTAAATTCTTCCAGATCTACACTCGAAGACACTAATCAACGTTAAAAATAGAGGTCGAGAGAATGAAAAAAACTCACAATTTCGAAATATCTTCTTTCGGCGTTAATCAACTATCTATCCATTTTCATTTTCAATTTTCCCAACTCACTTGCTGATCACGGTGGCGGAGGGTTAAGGTCGGACTGCTGAGCTGAAGGTATGCTTAAATGTGGCTAAGCTATGTTTAAATATGTGCTACCGTCAGAGTTGAATGTAAATATGACTATTTAGTCTGAATTCCGCTCTAAGTAAGACGATATTATTATTATGCCTTCTATTACCATCAGTGGCATCGACTCCATGGGGCCTGAGGGGTCCCAAGCCCCCTCAAAAATTCGTTATGGGTGTGAGGAAAAATGTGTCATGCTTGTCGTTTTTCCCGGAGTGTCCAGATATCGAGATTTGAGTTGTCAGGGTTCTAACGTTGATCATATGACTCTTCTAAAATGTTTAAAAAACTTAGAACTCACTACTTATAAAATTTCCCGGAGCAAGATCTCCGGTTTGGGCCCCCCCAATATTTTTTGTAAGTCGGCATCCCTGATTACCATTCCTTTCATTATACGTCGTAACCCTCCTTATGCAAAGAGTATTAGCGTGTGATCATGTGTCACTTATATGTTTCTACGAGTTCACTCTAGAAATTTTATCTCAATCTGTTTCTCTTACGTATTAGAGTTCCATCTGCCATCCCAATGTTTGAATTATCACGTTTTGTACCAGACATTTTTGATATTTATAACTTTATGTTAAAATTTTTTGCCATCAGAATTAATCGTATTATTTTAACTCTGCGTACTTCTATTTTTGATGAGTCATTATTTGGAGCTTCTTTTGTTATCTATCCCAGTCGCAGAGCTTTGAAGAGTCTGCTATTTTTTTCCAGGAAAATTCTTTTGACTTGCCATAAGTTCACTGACATTTCATACTGATGTTGCCGCAGCGAATTCTTTGTTTGTCATGTTATTTTCTCAGTAATTTGGTTTCAGTACAATTCTTATTGTATATTCATTATAAGCTTCATCTTGCTTTTAGCCTACTTTGGAATGGTTACTATAAGGATATTTCGGTAAATATTAACCCTCCTAGATTGTAATTAGTCGATAGCTTTGGAAAAATACACCTTTAGTTGCACTTGCATTTAGGATTAGATGGAATAGCAAGTTAAAGTCGTCATTGCATCGTTAGTCATTTATCTCGAAGTATGATGCACGAAGAATCCTCATACGATGATTCCAACTCTGTGTCTTGTGTCGAGTGAATAATCACATGACGGTGCGCTTGAAGTCAACGCCCATTCAGTGACGTGGCATTAAAGAAGTAGTGAAAAGTTCCTTCATGGTGACGATAAAGTTTTTCACCAGAGGTGATAGAGTTGGCCATGAAATAATAATTTGTAATTAGTCTGATCATCTGAACTTGATTTAGGCTTTTATAACTGAACAATATGACATTAGTGCCTTTTTTCATGTGTATCAGGTTTTACATATCATAATGCGTGATTTACCTTCATCTTGTGTGAAGCATCAGTCAAAATTTTAACGAAGTACAAATCTACAGTCACGAGGAAGGAAATAAAAAATTTTAGTACTTACTATTATAAAATAAATGCAGAAAACCTTATCAAATGATACTATTATCTTGAAAAATCATAAAAAGCTTAGAAAACGGTAAATGTTTTTAAACCAGAATTTTTGTTCACTTAATACTTGAATACCTACATCGATCGAGAACTCTTCCGGTCAGGTGGAAAGGAAATCCAAAGTGTTGTTCCTGCACAAACAAACTAATTTCAGAACAGCAGTTGTAATTCTGTGATTCGGTTGTGTAAGATCACTTGGTTGATTTCCAGCCGTCATGTCGTGGCTCCGTCTTCTGAAAAACATATCATTCGAATAAGCTACTTCCTTGCCAGCAGGGAGAAAAAAGGAATATAGAAAAAAATATTTATGACGTAAGCTGATCGTAGGCCAACCTGGATATGGGTGCTCGTTGTTTATCTTCTATGTATATAAAAAGAGGATGTATGTTTGTCTGACCGCTATACGTTTCCATTCGAGTGCACGGATTGAAACCAAAGTTAGTCAGGAGGTGCATCTCATGCACCCAAAGCCCGTAGTGCTACTTCTGGATGTATCCGGTGCGTCCTTTGCGTGGTTTTCTCATTACTCTTTGTTACTTCACCTCATACGACTTCTGCCGTTGGACATCCTGCCGGGTATGCACACCTCTGGACACGCTCAAAGAGAAAATATAAAATTCGTATATGATCATTAGAGATGCGTGAAAATCGCAAATGTGATAAATGCGATATGGATGCGATGCGCGCAAATAAATGCGACATAGATGCGATTATTAAATGATATTTTTACGCAAATTTGCCTTTTCGACGGCAAAATTCGTACATTTTGTGCCGAGCGCAGTTTAAATGCTCCGCCGACACTCACCGCTGTGAGCGACTGGCCAACTGCTAGTTGGCTGGGACTCTACGTGGCCGCGAACTACAAGTGGGCGCGAGTAAGCTATATCTCCGCCACTATATGTCTTATTCCTTTATTTATTATTGTTCTACAACATAATTATTTAAAATATTCTGTATTTTGTCATATAGCTGTGTTTCACTACATTTTATCGTCATCAACCTCATTATGAAAATAAAAAATAGACGCTACAAAATGCGATAAACTGTTATTGAAAGTGCGATAAAATAAAAATGAAAGTGCGATTTTCACGTATCTCTAATGATCATGAAATGCAAGTTCCAAGTTTTCCACTTCTGTGGGTACTATCCTTGATGATCAACGCCGGGTGACCTGCCAGTAAGAATATAAATGAAACGCACTTAATAATTGAGGAGCTCATAAATGACGGTTTGCAGCTCAAGGGTATGCTAATGTATCATGAGTTTCTAAGAAAAATTTTCTAAGTTAGGCAATGATAAGAAGTTATTTGCGTAGCGTCAATAATGCGCAGGGGCGTGGTCGCGCCCTAGCCTGGGATCATGGTATGCATACGGGTCAGGGTCCTTTAGGCTCGAAATATTCACTCAAGAAACGATGAGAAATATACTTATTTTAAAACGGATTGATCATGCTGCGTAAAAAATACTTCGCGGTACCCAGGTCTTCTCAGCTTTTTTTCTCCACACGACGTAAAACAAATGTTGTGTAACTGTTCAATTAACCAAAACATCCTTTCACGTTGCTGCATACAATATCATTGTAAATTTTCCTCTTTACTAGGAAATTATCGGTTCATTTACTAGTGCTTGGAAAAAACTTGTTGTAAGAAACACCAACGTTTACCATATTTGAGATGGGAATAACTCATTTCGATGATGCATTGCCTTATCAGAGCCGCCTCACTCGGCAGCACAGTGGACTTAGCGCTCAGTAGTTTTCTGTACGAGGCCTCTTCCAGAGATGTAAGTAATTATTCATATCGTAATTACCCTTCACTTAGGCCTTTGCAAACATTAATTTGCAGCGTTTTGGGTACACCCCTTGCAGCGGTAATTGGATGAATGGCCTATTTAACAGTTAGCTAGAATTTTCAGTACTTACTGTTTTATCATTTAACATACGCTATGTGCATATTTCGCGGAACAGACATCTAGGCTGCTATTTTTTTACATATTTTAAAATAAATATGTTTTATAGGGAACAGTATTTTAGGTAGCCACGGAATTTTACCAATCTATTTGAACTGAGTAAGTATGCCTCTTTCTTTTATACGCGATGAAGGCGCAATTTTGTGTTAGTTTTGTGGTTTTAACTGTTTATTTTTCATCCCTAAGGGACTTGGGTACGGTTTTCTGAGCTGGAACGGACTTTATTTGGATGAAATCCCGCTCTCTTATTGTGTATCGTAAGGAAAAAGGAGTACCTCTTCGTCGAAGTTAGTGGAGTACCGAGTCGAGTATGAGCTTGTTCAGTGGGCGAAGTTTGCTTTTGACTTTCGATTGATTATATTTATCTGTGGAATCGATGTCGATGATTGGCATCGAGCACTGGAAGATATATCGTTACTCAGCAGTAGTTGCTGTATGTAAATATTCAATGACCTTTGTTTGACGAAGGATGGGTTGGTAATAAACGTGCATTGTCTGCTCGGTGTCTACTTCTCAGAAAACGTGGGAAATGTTAACAATCATTAAAAATAATTTTTAAGGAAGGTTTGAAAAAAGGAAATAAACCAGAATCGAACTACAAGCCCTCTAAAAGATGCGTAAATTCATTCGCGTTTCGTTCCATACGTTCATTCTTTCCTGAAATGTGATATGAAGTCCCTGGTCAATAACCGCCGATATCTCAAATTTGAAATATTAGTTCCGTCAGGTACGGATGAGAAATAACGAATTACGCCAAAAATCTTGTAAGTATTTAAAGCAATTCAAACTCAACTCAGTGCTTCAGCCTTAAGTTTGGATAGGTGAGGGTGGAGTTCATCCCGAACGAAACCGCCAGCCTGTGCATTTTTACATACATGTATTCAGCTTATTCAGCTCAGCTTGAACAATTTTTTTACTTTGGTTACCTCGCTTTTCGAGGATTTTTGTCTTGGAATTTCCTAAGGTTCTCTCGATATATGATCCCGGGACAGTTCGTTCAAGAGTCGAGTGGTATACCCGATAGGCTACCACGCTCTTATTTTTGGAATTAGGCGATATGACTTCAGTTGTTATTTTACTTTGACTTAAACCTGTCGAGTGTTATTCGATTAAAGCGCGAAATATCAGATCGTATTGTTAGATGTAAAACATATTTCACTCTCTTTGAAGTGTCAAAGCCATTTGATTAATTTGAAATTACCATCACTCAGTTAAGTCGTTGCAAGCCGAGACCTGCATAAGGCTGTCATCGTTTAAAGTTCCTCCCTCGCGCCCCATCCCCTTGCCGTACATTTCCTCGCAAATGGTCTTGCGTTAAAAATTTATGTGGAGGATGTTTACCTAATTGAAATTTAATTCGTTCGGAAAATGGAGCCCCGGTTGATGAAAGGTGAGGTGGCGATGTGAAAGCTTAATGACTCGTGCTGCGTATATTTTTTATGTCATGAAATTGATTAAAAGCTGATTGATTGGAAATTTCAAACCTTCATAACCTGAAGCGGTGGTATATTTTCTGGTAAACATCATGGTAAATTATGTACATATTTGCTTTTTTGTTTCAACGGGGTGCAATTTAACGTAGTACTTACCCAGTCATTCAGAATTTTTAAGTACCATAAATATTTGTTTTTAATTTTTGAAAATGTTGCGTGAGAAAGTTTTTGATAAATAATTGTTTTAAAAAACTCCTGCGGTATTATGATTATCTCCCTATTTTAATAATTATTTTGTCACTTGAAGTAGCTATGAGTATAATTATGATTCAAATATTGGAGTTGAGGTCTTGGTCCTGTATTAGTTTTAATGTGGAATGATTTTTTTTAATTACTCAGCGTTATATGAAGCTCGTTTTCAGATTCTATGTGAAGGTGGTCTATGTGTATGATCGCAAATTTAAGAAAATTGTTTTGAACATTCATTGAAATATCACTGAAACTCATACCATTTTCTGCATGATGGGTCGTGAAATATATCATGGTTTTGCTTCGTTCTTGCCGCCTTGCACAGTGTTTGTAATTGTTGATTCGTAGTGAGGGTATTATTACAGACTGTGTTATTATGGAGTGAGTAGGGCGCCTAACTTCACTTCGGAGTCGTATTATGCTCTATTCAGCGCAAATGTGCAATGCACTGCTTCCTGACTGCTATTCCGTGTTTAATATCATGTTCATGACGTTAGAAATGTACTCGACATGACACGCTGTTTCATACGATCAGTGCATTTAACAGCTCGAGTGAAAAAGAAAGCTTGAGAGCCTCTGCGTTCTCCACATGCCTTTTTAATAAGTTTAACTATTAAGTACAATGATTTCTATTGCGTATATATAGTTCTATTAGTGTCAGATCGACAGCGAATATAATAGCTTGGCAAGTTATGGTACCTGGCATGTCTAGAACTGAGACAAAACAAGGCTTTATCCATGTTGTGAAAACTATTTTTCCTTGCTTTCCTCGAAATAACGAGCACAAAAACAGAATGAGCTCTAAGGTGATTTTGAGCTCTAATGAGCCCCGCAAGAAATATAGTCGCGACCACGAGGCCTCAAGCTCTCTCTTATTACTTACCTGTTTACGCCGGAAGAGGGAAATTGTGCGTAGGCGACCAGAATGGGTAGGGCATAGGAAGTGAGGGATGCATTTACAGCCAATACAGTGAGACTGTCCGAAACCTCATATGTTTATATATTTCGACTGAAATACGATGAATCCCTTGTCGGGGGTCAAGTATCGATTTCAAAACTTGTGGGAATGATATTTTATCGAAAATATGGAGATATTGATGGGTATCTTTTATGCTACCCCCTCCAATTCCTCTTCTTGGCATGATACCTCCTCCTGCCAGGTAGTATATACCCTCGGGATTTGGAGGAAGGGAAGATGGTAAAATTGCTCTGCCCCCTTCCACTTCTTTAACTCTGCATAGCCCAAAAATAATATTTATTTGACAAACCATAATCATATGGAGGAATAGGATCGTAGTGGTAGGGCAAATTAAAAATGTGAATCAGTGGAAAGTGTATTTATATATAAACGTTTGGCGGTGTATGGAGTAGGTTATCCATGATGGGAATTGGAAAAGAAATACGTATTACTTTATTTTACTAGAGTATGACTCGATAATGAGTACGAGGAGAGCAGTTTTGTATGTGCTTATTCAAATAACCAATTTATTTTGACACACACATTCTAATGAATGACATAGCGACCACCCTCATTGTGAAATTAAAAACTCTGTGACGATTTTCCATTTGTCATACAGACGTAGTTCATTCCAGAAAGAAAGAAGGCGCAACTCCGTTCATTTAATGAAGGAAATAGTTCTTGCCAACATAAAAATCCTCTACCTGAATTTATTGGAATTATGTGATGGTTATGGTATTACTTATCAGCGTTACACATATTTGTATATTGCCCAACCGGTTTCATCTCAACAGTGCTGTTCTCAAGACAATGCAAGTGGCGTAAAGTGTCACTTCTAAATCGTTAGGAATGATACAATATGCAACAATATTTTAGGAAAAATATTTTTAATTGAATTATTTTAATGTTAATGCGCTGCCAAAAAAAGATATAGGAAAAGGTTTGGAAAAATGTTTATAAAAACTGTGGGAATTATTAATTATAAATGTGATACTTTATGCATTATATAATTATGAAATTCATCGTTTTTATCGATATTCGGCGCAGATTGTATGTAACGAGAAATAAAATAATTTTTTACCTCCCGATAGTGACTTCTATCTGTCGTTGCGAGTCATCTCTAACATTTTTGTGGAATTTAAATACTCAATTTCATTTTCCTTGTGGATTTCATTTTTCTGTTAATTCAATTAACTTGTGGTCAGTGTGGATTGGTCGAGAATGGGGGGGTTTATTTAAAACGTCTGCTGGCTGTATCGTCGGATGGAGAGTCGGAATTGTTCGTTTCCGCTCGTCCTCTTTAAATTCCTCGCCAAGGGAATCGTGTATGTGAGAGGTATGGGAAGGGTTTGGAGTGGGGGCAGAAGGTGGAAAGGAGAAGGGAAGCCGTTAAGTGATATCTGCGAGTGATGGGGCCTGAGTCAGCTTGTCTGTCAGAAGCTAAACCCTCCGATTAACCCGCTTATGCTGCTGCCTGGTGCCTAATACCTTGAACTTAAGTTTCCCATCGCCGATTTTAGTCGCAACCCAGAGATAATCCTGTGTACAAAAATGAACCTTGTATTAATCTGAGATTTGAACCTTCTGTTAATGAGAATTTTGTTTGAGAAATTCTGTTTGAGAATGAACCTTCCGTTAATCTGAGATTTTTCGCCATCCACAACACTTTGTTTTAGATGCATATATACTAATTATAAATGAATGCGATTTAGCAGGTTAATGTACGTATATCGGGAGTAGCCACGGTGATAACTTTATTGAGTCACCCGCAATGCACAAAAGTGCGAATATTCCAGTCAAGGGAAATGATTTTTTCTCGAGAATTTTCGCGAGATTTAGTAGGTGTCTCTTAAAAACATTATTCACTACACTATACTTTGGGTCTCGATGATAACGCATCATTTTAATTTAGAACTTTAAAATGTTGTGAAAGCATCGAAGCGCGTTGTGTAGTGTAGCGAATCAATGTTTTGAGCGGAATCTAGTTAATCTATTTCATTTATCTCATCTGAAATAACCAATCTTCATCTCACCTGAAATAACCAGTTTTATCCGAAATTACTCCTTAATAGTTTATTATAATAATACGTTAGATGAAAGGAAATTGTCATTCTTTAATATTCACGGACTAATGTACTAATATCTCGTAAACTATACTAGTCTATACTAAAAGTATTGCTATCTAGTGCGAGCATTAAATGGAAAGACAGGGCCGATTTTAGTCGTTGCCCAGGGATTACCCTCCCCCCTGCCGGTCCTTCGAAATGAAAATGAACGTTAAATAGAGTGTACTTTCAATCGGAGATTCCTCATTGTTCACTGCACTTGGCAGGAAATGAATATGTACTCCTAAATAGTTTATTTTATTTTTTTATTTTTATTTTATTTTCGAACCACCGAATACAGCTCATATTGGCCATTTTACATCGGGGTATTCAACAAATTTAACAATTAAACGTTCACGAACAACCATGCCCTGGGCAGGGGAAACCTACCCAGGCGGGACTCGAACCCGCGACCTCTTGTTTGGCAGGCGAGGACTTTACCCCGCCGCCACCGAGGCCGGCATTAAAATAATTCAATCATTGAAAATTAATTTTCTTTATTTACTGTTCACGGACTAATTATGAATCTTGAAATTTCCATTTTATAGAAATCAATTCGTAATTTTTGCGTTATTTCACTAATGTTAAGGCGTATTTCGTACAGCCCACTCAGGATGTTTTTTCCGACTGAAAAGCGGACATGAAATTCACTATCAAGGTCCTACAAGGCCATAGTCAACTCCCTGATAACGGCTATAAATAAAGTCTTTTGCTCATGTTACAGCAGATGGAGTTGTATAATGCTCCAAAATCCTAAATCATTTTTCTCTTCCAATTCCTTTGACAGCGGCTATTTCATCTCAGTCAATTTCTCCCGGACGAGATCATATTCAGGGTTAGTGGCAGTGATACGGATCGGTGTCCCTTCTTTCATCATTAGTTTGAAAAATTACTGCCCCCACGCAGTGAATGGCAGCCAGTTTCAATTTTTTTTTCTGCCTGTTAATAGAGCAGTAAACACTTTAAATCTCAAGCCAGAAAAGTGGAATCACAATTACGAAAAAAATGAACGTGTGACACAATAAATGATGGCTGAAGCTTTTACTTTCCCCTCCTTTGAAAAGCGTAAATCATATGATTGATATGCAGACTCGTGAGTGATCGTGCTACTCAGATTTTTGCACTTAGTTGAAGAAACCCTTGTAGGGTTGTCCTGAGAGCAGCTGTTATGTGCGCGCTGTAATGACTCAAGCTTTCTAGTTCACTACTGGAGGAGTGATGAGGAATGATTAAAAGATTTGAAAATCCAATCTTTTAATCATTCATGATGATGCGTCTCGCACCGACACGAAAACTCGAGTCATAGCAGTGCCTGCGCAGCAAAGCTGCACCTAAAGGATACCATGGACTGCCTCAGGAACATATATTAACATAATGTATGTTCATGGACTGCCTTAAGCAACCATAATTTAACTGTGTGTGAAATACGCCCTTCCGGGGGTGTAAATTTTTTTAGAGACACTGAAACAAATACTGTTCTTCAGACTTATTTTTTGGGAATTCGTACGTTACAGTTTGAATAAAAACAATTGTACGTTTTGTTATTTTTTTGTACGAATTTGTGGTAAATTCTTTCCCAGAATAAAAACAGGCGCGCCGCTTGTGGCGATGATATGAACCATGCCTTTGGAAATAGACATCGTAGGCATTACCAGCTAAGAAAGGCGTCTTTTTGAACTCCAAATTGTTACTTTGTGGGCATCATATTCCAAAGGAATGGGTCTTTCCTTTAACTAGTTTGCCAATGATTGTTTGACAGTATGTTCTACCAAGTGTTTACCTTTTCGGCAAGAAAGGCAATTTCAAAAACTATTTCGCGTGTATTATTTTATATGTATACGTTGAATCTCTCAATAGCCATTAGGAATCCACCGGATGAGTTAACTCCTTTTCTAAAGATATTAATCTCTCATCATTTGCTGGTATTTTTTTATATAAACTAATTAGAGCTGCGTTGAAAATGAATTACCATAGCGAAGACAATACCTACACTGTGAATTCTCGCTGACGAAATATGAGAAATCGCTCGCAATCCTTCCCTCTAGTAAATCTCTGCTCTATAACCACGTATGATTGAAAAAATGAAAATAAAACTATCCAGATCTTCATTCTATCGAACTATATTGTTTCCAGACGCTTCAAGATAACTTTCGCGACGACAGCGTGAGCAGAAGAATAAAAGATGATGAAAATCGAGTTTTAAAGTGTTGAAATTAGCGTTTTAGTTTCAAAAACCCCTGAATTCGCCTAAAATTTCGCGTTACCGGATTCGCGAATTTTTTTACCATATAGTTATGAGTAGTTCATTCACGAAGGACCTCCCTTAACATGACATAGCCATTGCGTAAACCCATTACGGACAGATGGAGGGTCTAAAGGTAATATCAGGGTTCTTAGAATATAAATACTTGTTTAATTATTCACTATACAACTGTTAATTCTATACTATAGTTTTAGGTGTAACTCTAAAACTTTTAATTAAACAAGCTTTCGAGATATGTCCATAGCCGTTTTGTACCACTGATACTTGATGGAGCATAAAACATCCATTTTTTTGTATCGACAAGCGCCATCGGCCGATATCTAACCAAAATGCGGATTCCTCTGTGGAAGATATATATGCGAACATCAGAGGCATCGAAAATCAATACCAATAAAAATGAAATCCTCAGCAACCAGATACGTGAACATAAAAACAGGTGAAACGAAAAGGGACAATTTTCACACTCTCGTCACATTCCCAAGTTACACGTTTGGCCATAGGAAAATAAAATGAAAGACAATTAAGATAGAAACCAAGCTTTTTCTACTAACCTTAGAGGCTCTTTCTAAATTGTCAAATGACGAACACTAACGTACATTGCGCTAAGAATATTTTATACAGATAAATTAAAAACAGCTTAAAATTTTAAGTATTAAAAAAAGCTGGGGGTAACTTTATAATACACTCAATACTTGCAGGTATAAGTCTTCATGCATATCATCGAAGGCCTAGTTAGTTGGTCCTTACAATGCGGAAATGAGAGACACAATGTGACGTCAAAGCGACTGGAATTAGGCATTATTTGATTCGACTCGCCAGCGGATTGAAATTGGACACCGAAAGATTCCAAACAAATCTGCAATGTTTTACCAATCACAACATCCGGCGTTCGTTCGAAAACATGTTGCACATTTAAACTAACTCTATTACAAGATTTATGAGCCGACTGCGGCACCATTCTCATGCAACTAACGTATTTGATTTTATTTTTTGACAAATCAAAAAGCTTGATGGTGTGCCTAACTTTTACATTTACCTTGGTTCCCGTGGTATGTGTATGTTCTAGTTGATGTCAACATTTTTCCTAATCTCAAATCAGCATCGCCTAATTAAAATTTTGAATAATCAAATTTAGTCATTTTTATAACGTTTTCATAAAGTCGCTTTCTTGTTTGTCATGTTGTCCGGGTCAAATCTTGCAACTCTATTTTAATCCACTTTCCGATTAGCTATCAAGCTGAAATTTTCAAGATAACTCAGAACCAGATGACAATGCAATTTTCTAACGATTTTGTTCTAATTTAATCTGTACCTCGATTGTTATTCAGAATTTAAAATAAAATACGGAGAGTAGTTTTAAAAATGGCCGCCAAAATCCGATGTTGTCGCTGCGATCGTTAAAGGGAAGAAGAATGAGAAGAATCATTGCAACAAATGTGAGTGCATCGAAGCGTATTGAAAATTTGTTTCAAGAAAAACGTTGCTTTTTATTAAAAATTTATTTTTAAATTGCATTATTTTCTAATTCACTAGGTAACCACGGATTTTAGATTTTCAATAATCGGCTTCTATCAATGATGCAGGCCTTTGGTCCACGGTTTCAGTGCTCAATGAAACGGTAGCAATATGAGTCTGTGGCGTGCTTGCGTGGGCGTTTCAAACCTGTTGACATTACGGCGGCGGCAGCGGAAGGAGGGAGGATCCGTTACGTGGTGTGCGTGGGATTCTTGGTGTGGGAGAGGAGATCGATCCACCTCGAGACGCACGGTTGCTATTTCAATTGGGCAGTTTCCTTCATCGAAGAAAACGAAAGGCATTGATTGCGATTCGTTACCCACCATTAGTGTAATCATAATATACAAATTATTTGGTTTTAATAATCCCAGTTTAGACGAATGGCAATGGTCAATTTTATCCTCATTTGAAAAAGGCCAGATTGGCGCCCATGCGATTCCACTCCGCGTGACGTCACAGGGACCCAGTTTCTATACGAGTAGATAGGAGTTATACATCGTCTGAGATTACCAATGCATGCATGAGGCACAGACTTCAGGGAAACATCTCTTAATAATCACCTATTAAAACTGCCTAAGTTCGGAAAGTTTCTTTCGTTTGATAAGGTATTAATAATCCTTATTTAAGCCAAGCGCTACCTGCTAGCAGGGTACTCTGCTACCTGGTAGCAACCAGCATCGCAGCGGCGCACAATATCCTCGCCCTAAGGTTACCTCGCACGGCGGAAGCGGGAACCAGAATGACGTCACACGGGGTTTTCCCAGCATTCATACTTAGCCGTCGCGTTTTCGCGCGGTTGAAAATTTTCACTTTTCATTTAATCGCGAAAAATAGATATCGTCGTTTAAAAATCTAAAAGCGTGAAATTCATACTCCAGGAGTAATAATCTTTCGATTTAGACAATAAAAAAATAATAGGAACCAATATTGTTTCCTGACGTTATTACTATTTGCATGATGGAATTCCATCCTCCAGGTCATTGAGGATTTTCATGGAAACTACCAATAAATGTAAATAAATTAAAATTTATAATGATAAACTTTTTGAAAAATCTGTAGTTTCATCGCTCTGTCCCTAATTAAGGTAAAAGTTAAATTTCTTCCAAACAATAACCTGATAGCAGCAATTGTTTTCTCAAGGATCTCTTTTTACCTAACTTTAAGTGTCAATGTCTTCCACTGACTGTTCAGTGTCAATACATATTGCAACACTTCAACACAACAATTTTTTTATTAATAATGTTTATAGTGGATCGGGTTTGTGTAATGGTTGGTGAACTGGCTTCCCACCATGTGGGTCTGGATACAGTTCCCTTCAATGGTGGTGTTTTCTTTTCAATGAATTCCTGATCCCTGCTTGAGTGCCTTGTGGAGGCCACTTTAAGTACAGCAGTCCATCTTTTGGATGGAGTGTTAAGCCATGGGTGCCTTTCGTTAAGAGCAGGCTTATGCCCATGCCAGGTTTCTCTCCACCCTTCCCTCCTTACCCACCCTCGTGGCACGAATGACCTCAGATGGCGTTCACCTCCTCCAATTACCATACCATACCAATAATGTTATAGATGTCCTAGATTAATATTATGCCATTGATTTTCTGCAATTTAAAATTGGGTAGTTGAAATTTTTAAAATATAAATTAAATTGAAAATTTAAAAAAAATTATTTTTCCGTGTGCCAAAATTTCTCTTTTTACTGCCTCGTGAATTGTCATTCAGCCTACAACTTGACAGTTTTAAAGAAAAGTTTCAACAGTTGTATTATATGAATATAGCAGCTGTCGACATTCTTACGCGTTAATGATGAAGCCCTGTTTCCTAAGTTGTGGTTGCATTTTAAATAATTACTTTACATTTTAATTTCAATATTTTACCATTTGACAGATGGAAATGTGTGTAAAAATTTATAGTGATAAGCTTTTTTCAAATGTCTGTAGTTTCATCACTCAGTTCGTCATTAAGGTATGGGAGAAATTTCTTCTGAACAATAACCGAACAATGCGCATTGATTTCTCAAGGTTCTCCTTCCACCTAACTCTTAGTGTCAATATCTTGGGCATCTTTCAGAATTCAACTTAGTGGTTCAATTAGAAATGTTTATTTTTAAGGTTCTTGTACCCAATGGAATAATTTCAATGCATCATAAAAACATCCCATTTACCTACTATAACTTATTCTACACCTTTTATTTTGTTGTATTAATTTAATGTTTATATTTGACCGTTGACAACGTATATGATACAAGTATGTAAGATATTATTAAAGTGCAATTGATAGAAGTCAAATTGGACCACATAACGTAATAAATTTAAACCACTCTTTGATGTATTTCAGTTTTATTTGTTTCTTACCATGTTTATTGTTCTTTCTCTTTACAGTAATGGGGTGAGCGTTGAAGGAGCTACTCACAAGCAAGTCGTTGATCTCATTAAATCTGGTGGAGATGTCCTCACTCTGACTGTAATTTCTGTTACACCTCAGGTAAGAGCCATAAAATTTCAGAATATTGTGTCCCTATTTATTGAAAACAAGTTTCAAGTGAGAAATTTAATGTCTGTCTCGTAACATCAGAATATTCCTCAAATTCACTGAAAAATGCTCAAACTTTAGTGCTAAAATTTTAATAAAATCTGTAAATATAATAATTTTTTGAATCATTATCTATTGCATGTGTTAATAGTTTTACTATCAATTGCAGTGCTGACGTTTTTAGTGTTCAAGAAATAGCTCATCAATAGCTCAAGCTCAATAAATAGCTACTTACTTGGTTTCATTACTTGAAAATTACAGATCAGCAATACAATTGCTAAAATATGTGCCGATGTATGCAAAAAATGTTATGAAACTGTAATTTCATTTATGTATTTATTTTTGATTGTAGCCACAGTTTGAGGCTGACTTGCACTATAAAAAGCAGCCGCTAAAGAGTTACCTTCAGTAACTGTTTAGTATATCATTATGTATTCTGTTTTCTGATTATTTCTTCTTTTTGTTTCTTTGGATATAATTGATTTTTACTTGAGCATATTGAATTTTCTGGAAGTTAATCAGCATAAAAATTTTTGTTTGAATAATTTAATGCTTTTCAAACCACTTATAGTTATGCTTCATTTCTTACTTGTTTTGCAGGAGGCAGAAAGACTGGAACCAAATGAAGAACCTGTTGGATACTCATATATTGACTATAGTGAGAAACGCTCTCTCCCCATTTCTATTCCTGACTATCATACACTGGATAAATCGGGTGAAAGATATGTGGTAAGTTGGATCTAAACAGATGATTGAGTATGTAAGTTTTATAGGGTAAGAATATTTTGCACATGCCTTGTTTTGAAATATCCAATACTAGCTGTAGTAACAAGTATTATGTTGATGGAAAAAAGATTAAGTTTTTAATGCATATTTTCTCTCTCTTGCATTCAGAATGGAAAAAAAAATATTTACATGGTGAACGTGTGGTAATCTACATACATTTCAAATATTTATTTCCAATTTAGCCCCAACAATCCTATCACGGAATGTATACAGAGTAGGACTAGGGTTGTACTAGTTCTTTTACAGCAATTCAAGGGCTGGAGTCTCTTTGCAATATAAGTAAATGAGTTTGTGATAGCTCGAACACAAAAAACAAGCTGCTTGGATGATTCTCATCAATATGTATGATTGATCACAATTGATTGATTAAATTTTAGGTTTAATGACTGATGAAAGTGCTCTATAGAATGTTTTAAGAGTAAGAAAATTGCTGTGATTGTTTTGTATTTTCGTGTAAAAAAATGACGTAACTCAGATATTTATGTTTCAGTAATTAATTTCTGTTGCTGGGATTAAAAAGTGCATTGCACCAATTTCACAAAGTGGCATAGTAGCATAGGCTGGAAAGTTTTTGTTTATCGTATAATCTACACCCATTGCATTCCCTAATGGCATTACAGGTTCAAATATACTATCATAGTTTTCATAATTTTTTCTCTGGAAAGCAATATGAGAAAATTATTTTGTAGTTTTTTTTTTAATTCATAATATTAACACATTGTAATTTGTATAAAAATAAACCTTTTTGACTTGTGATTTCCTGTTTAACCAGTAGAATCACTTGACTATTGATATTGCTGGAGCAATAGACTTTGAGAAGTCCTTATAGCTGTAGAGAATTTGCCTAAATTTAGTGTAGCTATATTTATTGTGTAAGATTCAGATTTGTGAATCAGCCATTGTTGTGAGAAGGAAAGTAGTTGGCAAGTGAAATTTAATGTTTAAATGCAGCTTTGAATGTAAAAAATTGTGCTGGACAATATACCACTTAGCCAACTTAGTTAATTTTGTTATTGATGTACCCTCCTACTCCACTGATGTACCAGTGAATGTATTATTTTTTATATTCAATATGTGTTTTTATTTTTTATGTGGATATTATTGTTATTTTTTCTTTGAGTGTACTGCTTGACAGTAAAAAATTGAGAGAGGAATAGATGTGATACTACAATATGCACTGATTAAAGAAAATTATGTATTCCTTTGGTAGATTTTTACCTTGAAAGGATCATGTTGCTTTTAGTACTCAGCAAATTGTAATATTTAAGGATTAATTAATTCTGAAGAAGTCAAAGACTGCACCTAATATTTGTTTCATCATGTTGGCTTTGTGTTTCATTCTACATTCTCTCTCTCATATTTTAGCCACCTTTGAGTCAGTGCCCTCTAAAGATACATAGCATGCGTCTAACAAAAAATGTAAACCTACAATATAAAAATATGGTATTGAAATAAATTGTGAGTTGGTTGGATATTTTTCTATTGAAACTTAGTACATTGGTTTAATCAATAATGCAGTACCTAAAGGTATTATTTTTAATATTTTAGAAAACATAGTAAATTATTTATTATTTTTTTTCCAAAGGTGTACAACATTTATATGGCTGGGCGTCACTTGTGCTCTAGGCGGTATAGAGAATTTTCAACCCTCCATCTTAACCTCAAAAAGGAATTCATAGGTTTTAATTTTCCCAAATTGCCGGGGAAATGGCCTTTTTCGTAAGTATTTGCATGTGGATTTTTAGTGAGAACTTAGCATAAAATTAAACGGATGCTGTAAAAATGTAATTATTTTAAATGAAGTGTAACAGAGTGTTACTTTTTGACTTAAATAACTACCCTATTTTGCTTTCTGAATACTTGCTGAAAAAAATTCCGTAGCAGTAAGAAAGTCCTCCATTGAAGAAGTGGTACAAAAGATAGTGAGATGAAAGATATATTCAATGAGAGTACACTATGACATTATTGTGCCATTGGATGATTGTGCCTCAATTATCAGTCGTTCATTTAAGTGTTCATTTCTTACTCTCCTCTACTTTCCCTCTCCAGCTAGTACTTGACTCAGAGCAGCTAGTTTTTCAATGGAGTGAGTGCCATTTATGTAGAATAATCCTGATAGTGGTCTTGATAGTAGCCAAATTAAAAATTACTGTCAGTGTGATTTAGAATGTATTTTATGTGTCTCTTTGATTATAATAATAATTATCTATTTGAACTTTTCTCTTGAGTAGGGTACACAATCTAAGTTGTTATTGTGTAATGATGAAAAAAATTAATATTTATTGCAAACGTGACGAGTACTTCCTTATTTTTTTAATATTTTTGGCAAAAGACTACTTTGTAATATTGTGTCAAAATTTCAGAAGGCTTTTTCATAGTAATTCTTTTCAAAATCATGTGGATAGAGAAAGAGGCATTTTTTATGCCTTTGCCTCCTTCTGCGCAAGGTTAAAGAGAGACGAAACTATTTTCTTGTATGTCTGTAAATATTAGACACTTGATACATATTTATTTACTTTTGCAGCTTAAGTGAGCAGCAGCTTGATGCTCGCAGGCGTGGGCTAGAACAATATTTGGAGAAAGTTTGTGCTGTCCGGGTAATAGCAGAGAGTGACATTGTTCAGGAATTTCTTACGGATACGGAAGATGATCAGGTAATTGGAATCAATTTCTCATTGCCGTTTAATTTAATTAATGTTAATTTTGTGTGCCAGCCAGGGATTTCCAGAGTTGGGCTACTGGTTATTTTTCCCCTGGTCTTAAATTTAAGGGATCTCAATTAGAACCCACAAAGCATTTTCATTCTCTGTTCTTAACTATAGAGGGAAGTAGGAGCCTTATAAAACATCACCCTAGGTACCACATAAGTCAATCTGTGGCTGTGTATGTAATGCCGACCAACATGATATGAACTGTATGGGTACTTATTTCAATTGAAGCATTCTTTATGCACCCCACAGTAAATGATTTTTATAAATTTAATGAAATTTTGTCTCTTCAGCATTTTGGAATTATACATTCGTAATCATCGAATTATGGTTCATTGACATGTTTACTGTTATTCTTTTGTATTTAGGGACATAAGATGGTGAAGCTACATGTATTTCACTTAGGTTTTAATATCTGTAGCTTTGACTACAATCCCTCTGATTAATAATTAATTGTCTCCTCTGTCAACTACAAAATTTGCCATTATTTTTTGTCTGCTAAAGACCTGATGGTATCCTCCCTTTCACTTGAAAAATGCTTCACCTAAAAATTTCTAAAAAATGAATTTGTTAAGTGTAAGCTTTAATGTATGTGTTAGATATTGATTCATGATGGAGATGATCTAGTAAAAATTGGTTGCTTAAAATTGTAACTAACATAATTAAAAGTCAAACTAATGCTCAGAATTACATAGTTGCTAATTCTAATTATGGAACATGTGTTTTAGGTGATTGTTCAATTGCCCGTAAACTTGACGAAATGGTAATTCAAGCTTATTCAATCCAAAATCCTAGAAATCATGTTTAACTTAATTCTGGTTATGATGATCATTTTAAATAGATTTTAGCTAAGAGAACATAACTCCTTGGAAATTAATTCGGCCAAATGAACTTTCATTATTGTTGTTAATGAGTGTTTATGGTTTTTATGAGCTAAGGTAGTTCATATTGTATATGAGTCATATTTCAAATTATAATATTTCAACCATACATTGAAGTCAATAACTCTTGATTTGTTTCAGGGAAATGCATCACCAGTAGACTTGAAGGTATTAATGCCTGACCGAGAAGTGATAACAGTGTCGGTGAAGAAGAATTCTAACACGGGTGAAGTGTTCTCAGCGGTAATTGAGAAAGCGAGGATGAGTAAGCAGTCTGCCAAGTATTTTGCTCTTTTCGAAATTGTGGAGTATAATTTTGGTAAGTTTTAAATCTTCATTCTGCATGCAAGTGCAGATATTTTACCAAAAATTGAAGTAAATTTTACTTTCATCCTGCTCAGGGTTTATAGTTTTCGACTGACTGTGGTCACAAATTCCTACATTTCCCAATTATTATTATTATTATTATTTTTTAATTATTCTGGGACTTTCATGTTGTTGATTCAAGAATGGGTTAAATAAGGGGAAAATTATGCATAATTCATCTGCCTTCAAAATGATCTGACAAGAACTCAGATTTATGAGTTTTTTGCATTTTGGTCAAGGTGGGCATAACTGTTTGTTTCAATTTCTTATTGCCTGACCCTGTTGCCTGCTATTAAGGTGCAAGAAAGGTAATTTGGAAATTACCTTAATGGAAAATATGATTTCAAAACTAATGCATTTTGTGCTGATGGGCCAGATTGTGAGAAGAATTCTTTTTTAGAGATCCAATCAGTTGTGCTTTTTTATCTTGGAATAATTATAATTTGTAAGCATCCTACTCCTTGGAAATGTTCACTCAGTAAATATAATGGATCTCAAAATAGCAGCACAGTTTAGCAGACCTATTAATTATTGTGAAGGGTCAGTGTAAAAAGGACTGTCATGCCGAAAGGAGAGCATCTTTTATCTTTCACGGTATAAATGCATACACGGTATAATATGCAATTTTCTCGACAGTCATTTAAAATTACCTGTGCTTGTTATGCCATGGAATGTGATGCAAATGATAAAATTGGGTTTTCCTTAGGTTTTTAGCTTTCAGTGATTTGCTGCAAATATAAAGATCAAAATGGATTAGTTCCATATATGTGGTACTCTAGTCTGCTAGATTATCTGGAAGTAAAGAATGAGTCCTCATGATGAATAAATTCCAGAAAATTTGCATTAAATGGATTTTAAATTAGTTTTCAGTACACTGCAGTGCAGATTTATACTGTCTTTGTCTCGAGGGGATCCCATTCCTAATTATCCTCTGCAAATATTTCAATATCCTCCTATGTTAATACCTCTGAAAGAATTGATGGTTAATTTGGATCAAATAATAATTGCCGGAAAGGCATAACTAATTTAATGAGTAATGTATGATATTTTGTGCAGTTGGTATTCATAATGTTACTGCTGCCTATATTGCCATTATCAGAATTTGAAGGTCAGAATTATATTTCCTTTCATACTCAAAATTAAGTGCATGCATTTTTATGTATTCTCTTATCAATTAATTCAAATGTTATTGTGATGCAGTGGCCTAATAAAATTTTATGTTAATTTTGGTAGTTGGATGAAGTTCTTCTATGTTTCAAAATTCAGAGAACTTTCTTACCTATTTGTGTTTTATATTATTTTTTCAGAACGCAGGTTGTTGCCAAATGAGTTCCCCCATAGTTTGTATATACAAAACTACAGCACAGCTACATCTACTTGCCTCTCGATTCGGAAGTGGCTCTTTTCCCTTCAGCGAGAGCTTAGGCTTGCGTCAGATGAACAGGCTACTACCTATATATTTTGGCAGGTAAGGAAAATACTCCTAAATGTTATTAATATGTAAAGATATGCATTTATCACCCTCTATATGTATTCTTTACAATGGGCAACTTGTAAATTTGCTTGCCTCCAATTTTTAACTTATGTTCAATTGAAGTTATGGAATTAAGGTTTCAAAAACATATTAAAAAAATCACTATCTAGCCATAATTATGTTATCATCTTATTACAAGGATTCATTATGATTTTGCATGCCCTTCCTCTGTGTTAGCTAGACTATTGAAAAAGTCCTTCCTTATATATCAAAATGAAACCTTTGAAAACATAAAGGCCATAAGAATTTCTGGTTTACAAGAGTATCAGTTACGTATTAGTGTTTATTTAGCTGAAAAAATCAGTATTTTTTTTCTCCTTTCAAAAATATACCCAAGGCAAGGAGCCATAAAATTATTCATTGTTGAAGCTCAACCTGATAAAAATGCAGATAAAATTATTCAAATGCTTTTTATGAAATAGGGTGCATTTTTAAACATCAAGTAACTTGTATATTTGTTGATCTGATAATAAGAAAATTCAGTTTATTCCTAGAGCACCTTATATGTTGAACATTTTCAACTTAAAAGCTTTATCTGTACTGAAGATTTTTTTAAATCTAGCCTCTGAAATTATGGGGGGCTTTACATGGGGAGATGGACTATATTCGGAGAAATATGATAATATCAATCATTACCAGTATTTATAAAGCATATAATAGTGGCAAAATTTTATTTTTTTCCTCAAAATTATTTTGATTATTGGATATAATTAATCATTGAATATCTGAAATAATTCATTATTGTTGGTAACGAAGTTGCCCAACCCTAATTAAGTCACTAATATGGTTCTCGTCCATCCATCTCATCCAGCCAAACATGATGGATGAGAAACATATTAGTGACTTTACACCAGATATTCTATTTTTAGAAAAAAGGGATCAAGCCTTTGAGCAGTTTGAAATTTGAAGGAGTGTCAAAAATAAGGAATGAAATTTTGTATCCTTCCAACTCCCCCCTCTAGATATTCCCCTCTTAGACACTGATAAGAAAACAAACCCTTTTCCTGCCTTGCCTCCCCTACTACCTCAGATGACTATGTTTTTATTTACGCTGTAACAAATAAAAAGAGTCTTAGTCAAGAGTGCTTACCCACTTAGCTCCCTTAAGCCTATCGAGGGGTAGTGGGTAGGCATCTTTCCGGCTCAAGGTATTCACCTTCCGAAAGTCTACCACAAACCTACGCGACCCATCCTTCTTAGGAACCAAAATAATTGGGGACGACCATGGACTTTTAGAAGGCTCAATTACGCCGTCCCTCAACATTTCATCGACCTGGGCATTGATTTCGTCCTGAATTTTGGGAGAAACAGGATAATACCGTTGCTTAACGGGGACTGCGTCTCCGGTATCGATCCGGTGGCGAATTACATCAGTTCTCCCAGGTACATTTTGAAAAAGTGCCAGTTCCCGCTCCAAAAAATTCGAGGTTTCGTCACTAACTTCGACAGTTCCCACGTCGTTGCTCACAGCCAACCCCCTTTGAGGCGGGTCTTCTCTTAATGTCATGACCGGGACTTTGGTTCCATCAGCAAAAATTAATAACTTTTCTTTACCAAAACGTATTGTTGGCCCACATGCGAAAAAAAAGTCTGCTCCCAACAGAACTTCGCACGGCATCCCCGACAAGACATATAACTTACTTGCCCATTTAAAAGAGCCAATTTTTACAGACGTACATATCGGTGGGTCTAAAGGTACTATTCGACCGTCCGCAACCTCGACGCGTTTGTTATGGCAATGAGAGACAAGTTCACCCATATTGGTGAGATAGTTTGCTATCTCTTTATTGACTAAGGAAATAGATGCCCCATAGATTTTCAAATGGTGTCTAATAGTGCCTTCACCTTACGCCCTTTTAATTCGACAACTACAAAAAAAACGTCCCTCTTTCGCGTAGCATACACGATCTTGGACTTTAGAGTTCATGAAGCCGCGAACGTTTTCCACCCACACTTTCCAATCTTTGTTTCTAGATGACGGGTTGGAGTAGCGACTCTCTGACCCCGTGATCAGAGAGTCGCATTCTAGTTTAAATCTATGCTTGCGACAACTGACCTCTTAGATATATTGGTGGACTTCCGCGGCTCAGGGCACGAACGAGTTATGTGTCCCGTTTTCCCACAGTGCCAGCAATTTTCAGCCTTAGTCGCGCTAGAGCCTCCTTGCACCTCGCGTTCGCCCGTTGGGACATAGCCAAACTCGCGATCAACCATTTGATGGGGCCGTGGAGGAGGGCGATAAAGTTTACAGCGTTCTTGTCGCGCCTCAATTTCTGCGCCCACACTAACAAGTTCGGTAAAACTATGAATGCTTAGCGATGTTATCTTAGTTAAGTAGAACGGATGGAGATTATCTAGCGCTAAGGAGAGTAGTTCCCCTTCCTCCAATGAATTTTCCAGCCTAGCATTCATCGTTCTGAGCACTGTAATGTATTCATTTATCCTCTCCCCTTCGCCTTGCGTACGGGCAAACATATCCTTCTTTAGTCTAATATCGTACCCGACAGGCAAGTACGCCCTTCTTATTTCTCTTTTGAACTCTCCCCAAGAGGATATACTAAATAGGTTTGCTCGGAGCCATTGAGTCACCTTCATGCCTATCATTTCCGGAACTAAACCCCACATTTCCTCGTCCGAAACTCCCTTATATTCTTTAAAGGCGTCGGCGCGTTCCAAAAAGAGATTTACCCCTTCACCCTCATCACCGTCAAATCGTAAATTCCAGCGGACAATATCGTTTGTCAGCCCTCTTAAACATGCTTCACCGTGATCGGGACCCTGAGGAGAGAGGCGCGTCAGGGCTTCTATCAATTGTGACAATTGGTCTGTTGCACGTACTGGTGTTGAAACCCCTCCAGCTTCTTCCTCGGATACACTCGCGGCGTGAATTTCTTTCACTCGATCCCTCAATCGCCGCCTGACTTCGTCCAAAGTTCCGGAATGGTCTAACGTGAACCTGTGACACCATTGCAACGCGTCCTCTTTCGAAAGGACATTAATCCAACTAGTTCCTTGTGGAACTGCCATTATTTGAAAATAATTCCCTATGCAAAAGGATAAAGGTAAAGGTACTATGACTTCTCGCCTCCGAGGTCCGTCGGGGCATTAATCTACGGGATGGGGTTGGACCGTGGTAAAGGAACGAGGGGTTTGGAAAGCGAAAAACTAATTAGAACACCGAAGCTGCTGGCAGTCCCACCAAAAACACTTAATGGGTAACTAATTGTAAATTCGTACTTACAGAATGATGTCGAGCCCCCACGTCGGGCGCCATGTAACAAATAAAAAGGTTTATTCTCTCCGATACAAAATCACAAGTTCAATTGCTATCACAAAACGGTGCCGTGCACACGCGGCCAAGCTTCGACCGCACTCCCTGGCTCCTCACGACCCACTGCCCGCGGCTCCTCCCAGCTGACTGCCTACACGCCGCTCACCAGCCCTCACTCCTCCAGGCAACCGGTCTTCAGGCGTTGAGCGCCAGCCCCGAATCAAGAGGGGCCCAAAAGGCGCACTTTACCCGTTACAACGCACTGGAATTTCCCTCTTGCCTTTCACCCGAACTACGTGCTGCTACATCCCCCCCTTATTTTGGAAACATTGTGAGCACAGAAATCCCAATTCCTCTCACGCCCATTCCCTCCTTGAGAATTCCATCCCTCTCCTCTGGCCATTGTGTTTTTGAGATTTTAAAAAATAGTTTTTGTGCATGACTGTTTATTCTCCGTCTTCATCTACATCTACATAATACCCCGCAGGCCGCCTAAAAGGCGTGTGGCAGGGGGTGTTAGGACACCAGCCATCTACGCATAGAAAATGAAGTGCTCTACGAAGTTGGGACTAGCATTTATTAAAGTCCTTTATGGTTCAGGGGAAAAACGAATTCCCATATCTATCCGTTCGGCAAAACATCTCTCTTAATTTATCGCTTCTATCGGACCTGGAAATATAGTGTGGCTTTAATATTATGTTCTCTGTGTTGCTCTTAAAGATATCCATTCTCAATCATTCTTAATTCTTCGATCAATTAGTCTTCTGTGCATCTGTACCAGACGATGGCATGGCACTTCGAAACCTAGGTCGTACATTAAATGCTTATGTGGAATTAGCAAGTTTTCTTTACTTTTCAATATGTCAAGTAGATTCCATAAAGTCATGCCTGAAGTAACTAATAATATTAATTAGTATTGTATGATTAGCTTTGAATATGAAATGCTTTGCAAAAAATACAAGGGTGACGTATATATTTTCAGGCTGTTGATGATGTAAATAGGGGGCACATCCGTGCAGATGACAGGCTGTACCAGCTAAAGGCTCTACAAGATGCTGCCAGAAAACATGAGGTATGTTTATTATAATTTCAAGCCATGAATTTGGATTTGTATAGGATGCATGACAATCGCAGATTAAAACATGCATCTTTTCTTACCTTGTCAATAATTGTTTCTCCTAAGAGCTTTTCATTTTTCTATATCCTGAAAAAAATTCAATATCAAGAATTCAGAAAAGGGGTCATAGCTGAAAACTTTTTTGTGGAGTCCTAAAACGTTTTGAGGAACCTCCCTTTTTTGTCTTTATAGCATATTTTTTTTTAACTTAGTGTTTTCTGTAAATCAAAAATATGAATAAGTGATTATTGGTCAAAAGAGAAAAATGCATACTTCATTGTCTTTTTAAGTTGGTATACTAAGTCACAAATTTCTTTTCCTTTGAATATATAATTTGGTGGACGTTTCTTATCTAATAATAATTTTGAGGTATTTTAATTCTATTTTTAGCAAATGATGTGTGTCATCAAGCATTTACGTAACTTTTTATTCATGATGACTCCAGGGGTGGATTACGGTCGTTGTTTTGTGGGGGGGGGGGTGGGGGGGAAATAAGAGGGGGACAGTTCATTACTTACCGTGGTGCCTTCATGGTGTGCAATAACTCACAGCAAATATGAATCTGAAATCTGATAAACATTGACTAGTAGCTTTTGGATATTCATAAATTATTTTTAAACAATTATGTGTAAATTTTCCCTTGATCAGTTTCAGGATGACAAAGTGACAGGAATAATATTGTAATGTAAAAATACTCTCTCAGTATTTTTGCCTACTGGCTTACTTTTTTTGGGCCATATCTTTAAAACTGAATGCAGTGACGTTTGGTGGAAAAGTTTTTTTTACTGGACCAAATGGGTTTTTACATTTATTGAGGTAGCAGCTGTAGCAAGTTGTTTGCATCAACCATTTTTTATCCTTCCTTACATAAATATGGAAATCCTTGATGCCGTTGTTCCAAATAGAGTATTTTCAAATAGCTTATATCAATCTATCCCAAATATATCTTAGTGCTCTTGTTTAAATTACAGTATTGTACTTATTATCATTAATCTTACAGTATCTACAGTTGGCGAGAGAGCTGGATGGCTACGGTGAGGTAGTGTTTCCTCATTGTGCCTGTGATTCCCGCAAGGATGGGCATGTAGTTGCATCAATTGGAGCCAACTGTTTTAAATTGCAAGCGTGTGCTGAGGATGGTTCTCTAGAAGTATGTATTCAACCTTATGTCCTCCCTTCTTAAATGTTTATTAGCAATCATTTCATTAGTTTGTACCTTGTTGTCTTGTCCATTTGCTATACTTGAGTCACTCACCGCCTAGCTTTATAAACTGATTTTTTCTGCTTGTGAGAGGAGGACATTCCAAATTCCAGGTATCATAATGTACACTTACGAAAAGCCAACTGAAATGTCATGAAATACAGATGGCCCTTAACATAGTCTGTTGTTTGCCTGTGTCTTTCTTTCCCAATACTTTTGGTTATCTTGCATTTGTTGCTGTGGGCAATTAAACACAATGAGCAGAAACAAAAGATTCATGCATTTTTCAAATAATAGGGGAGGACCACAATATCCGAGAAAAAAATGAATAGAGGAATACACAGGCATGGAAACCTTAAAATGCTTACCAACTTCTAGCTGATGGCCTTCACAAAATTTTCTCCCAAAAAAATTACTGCTGCAAATATTCCTAATGGCTCTTGCGTATGAAGTCAGAGTCACCCTAATGTTTATTGGTGAAAATTTATGCCTTTAAAAGAGTATAATCTCCTAAGCTATCTCCCAGGTTTTTGGCTACTCATTGAGTACCCTAACCAATTTGTGGCACAAAAGATTTTCATAGGAATTTGCATGCAGCAAATGAAGGTAGTATTCAAAATACAAGCACTGGGACAGTCTCCACTGAAGACTTTATTGTACATGGCTTTTCCACTCCTAAAAATGGATAGATGAAGCTATGGTATGAAAAAGGAAAGTGTGCATTCACAAAAATTAATATAATTCAATTTAACAAATGCAAAATGCGGAGGTGATGAAAATAGATGTACATTAGTGATGTATTCGGAATGATCGTCCATTGGGCTGTTACGTGAATGTTATTTACAATAAACTGTTTGGTATACAACCATTCCTTTTGCATATTCCTTGCATTTACTCAGATAGTTATACTGTGAAGAACACAAAACGTGTGCTTTAGAAGCCCATATTATTTATGATAATTTATTTAAAAAATGCTAGCTCGACTTGAGAAAGGTTAACAATCATCAGCTATGATGATAACTTAAGTGGGCAGAGTCTTAAATATAGGGTTGTTAGCTGTGGTGTCTCATCCACCCCCTAGCCATGGTGTGCCACTGCCTAGCAGCCAGTTGTAACAGATTTTGGGGGGTTGAGAAAGCTCGTACAATACGGAGTCTGCCAAATGAGGTGATATGTTTGTATATAATAGGCCCCCTGTGTCCTTGGTCTATGTTCTACTTGCTTGATACCTCTCTATTTTTCTGCAAAATCAGTTTTCAAATTAATGAAAATATGACATTTCCCTCACCAAATTATCTTTTAGAAATCTAGCATTCTAAAATGTAACTATTTTATTGATTTTAATTTTTTTTCATTAATTATGCAAATCAGAGCTTATTTTATTTTCCTTAACTAGTCTGGTATTTAAATGCTTCATTAAATGCTATTATTTTCTTTATTTCCCTGTCGTGTGTTTCTTTCCTTACTCTAATTGAGCTTGCTGTAATGATCTGAATGTATTGCCTTGGGCAAAAATTGCTTTAAATAATTATTACTTTGCTTTATATATATATGCATCATTAAATAATGTTTTATCTGTCTTGCAGTCTCAAGTTGTTGATTTTGCGTGGGGTAGTATTAAGGAATGGGAAGTTGATGATGAAGCCATGGCTTTCTGCTTTCGATATCAGCGTCCTGAAAAGAATCCACGATGGGTTAAAATTTTTACTCCTTATGTAAGTATACTTCATAATTAATGACTTTGTTTATGCCCTGTTCATTAACATAATTATCCCTCTTCAGTAATGCCAACCAGTGAATTAATGTGGTAATGATCATTTCAATATTGTTATAATCTATTTCATTGTGATTTTAATGATGCTCGAGGAGAAGGTGCTCTTAGTTATAAAGTTTAAGTGTGCCCAGTAACGTGAAGTAGATTTTTACCATAAATCAAATATTTTTACCATAAATATGTTGTCAAATGTCTCATGTCTTTTGCCTACAGTCTAATGTGTTGCAATTTTTCAAAAGAGATATTTTATGAAGGATGCTAAGGTTTTTATTCCATCTGGTAATTTGGCTTAAGTCCAACTTGTTTCAATGTCAAAGTATTTAACCCCACTTGAACTTAATTCCGGTGAACGTGAGGTTATATCTTGGTTCCTGTGGAGCACTAGATTTGTGGGACTGAAGTCAGATCTCAGAAACCTTTTTCTACTCTCCCTGCATTTTTGGAAAAATGTGGTACCTCACTAATCTAGTGCTTTTTTTAATATTTCTGTGTTTAAGCCACCAAATGGGTACTCTAAAGCTAAATAGGAATAAGCTTAAATCAAAAAATGTATTCTTGCCTGTTTATTTATTATTTTTATTTGTTGCTCATCGGCTGGATCATAATGGATAATTTTTAAGGACATTAAACTACTGATTAACTTTTTTAAACACCAAAAACTGTGCAGTCAAAATCCAATCAAATTTTATTATTCCAATCTGATTGTTATCAATTAATTGTTAATCAATCCTGTAGTACTTGCAAGGGAAAAGATGAAAGAAAATTTTATGAAAGGGGAACAATTTGCTATCCCCTTATTATTTGGGAAATTAAGTCTTGTCTATTAAAACATTAAGTGAGATCAGTGAAATACATTGGGTCTTTGTTTAGTGTCAATTACAGTTCCTGAAAAATGTTGAGCATGGATAAATGGTGTTTATCAAAGCATTCAGGGCCTTGGAAAAATATAAAAATTTGTTTCTTAATCTTGCCTTATTCAAAAAATGATTTTGATGCCATTTTTTGGGGAGGAGTCATAGGATAACATAACATGACTTAAAATTGACAACATGACTTCTTCAGGGATGGTGGCAGTTATATGAACCCTATCCATTCGGTCATCATTTGAGTATGTTCATCTTTCTGCTTCTCACTGTCATTAGCCAATTAAAATCCGACAGTGATAAAAGTGGAACTATGAAAATTGTGAATGATAGATAAAAGTGACAATGTGACGTGACTATGTGAGTTGTAATTTGATAGCCTGAACTCTCATTTTCATGGTCCCTGTATGCTATTTGATTCAATCAGAGGCATATATAATAGGAAAGACCCAGAGAGCATAGGCTCCCTAGGAATCTGGAAAATATAGGTAAAACCAAGAGCTGTAGTCTGAATTACTTTAAGGAATCATGGCTGTTTCTTGCTGTGATACTCCTTCGTATACAATATTTTTTGTTTAAATTTTATTGTAATTTGTGATGGATTGAGTAAAAATAAGGGGTCAGGTGGACTACCCCTTTGCAAAATAAGGATTAACATATCAATGGCTAAGTTCTGACAACACATCTCCAATAGCTAAGTTCTAACAACACATCTCGTAAATAGCAACTTTTCAGGAGAGCAAAAATGATTTATTTTTTTAATTGTATGAAATTTTAATTGAAATCAAAAACCAAACATACATAAAAACTGATAAAGGAGAATACATTTGTGAACAACGAGTCGTTTTTTGCTTGGAGTTTATTTTTTATTGACAGTATTAGCAGTATTAACCCATTAATCCCCAGCGTTGCGTAAACGCAACATTATAGAATCGTAATTATTAGAAAAAACCTTTGCGTCAGGATAACTTTTTCTCTGGTTTTCTGAATTCCTGAAATACCTTTTGTTCTTATTCAGTCATTTTTGGAAAAATTTTCATTAAAGTAATAATTTTTATTTTACTTCGAAATTTGCCTATTTCGAAGAGTTGAATTACTAAATATTGTAAATCATTTTTTACAAAGAATTATTGAGTATTCTTACTGTAGGTAATGTTTTCTTTTAGTTCGAAGTTTCTTTATTTATCATGTTCATTTTTGTCACAAATTTCCGTCGTTACTGGCATAAATATGGTTGTTGTAAATAATGTTGCGTTTACGCAACGATGGGAATTCTCTGGTAGACCAGAGGGCTTTTCTCAAAGCATAACGAAACTCGTCAGCATGGCTTTTAATCGACAACTTAGTCTTAGTGGAGTGTTCCTCTATTCACTCATTGTAATTTTCTCCGTGCAATCCTGAGTTACCCATTTTTTCTTTTATCGCTTAGGTGATGTAAGGCTAATAATCTAGCTTCAGTTGGATTCGTATCAGTTAGATAGTCCTCTGAAATGCATCTTTATCTCCAGTAATTCTCCATCTCCATCCAGTAATCATATCAATAATACCGCAGTAGTTTTTGCTCGGCGTTTTGCAAAATGATTCATCCAGGGGTTTCAATCAGATTTGAATGTGAAGAAAAGTTTACCCGTTATTTCTACGCCTCAGGCGTATACTTTAGAAGAACAGTCAAGAAGGTACCTGAAGAATATAAATTAACAGGAGAGGTGATGTATAATGTTTTCTAAACTTTTGAACTACAATGGGGATTACCTCTTCTCAGTATTTCAAATATGGATGATTGCAGTAGGCAATTCAAGGCAAATCACAGTTTACTCAAGTAGTATCTAAAGAAAAATCGTCCAGTTAACACGCACACCCAGGCAAAAGATGCAGAGAACAAACAGGTTCATCTAAATGTGAAAAAATAGATTCTACATCCGTAGTAGCCCCGAATTTCTGCGTGAAAAAAGTAATAGAAACACTAATTACTCAGTATGGAGGCCAGTCACCAATCTGTCACTTATTTCTCAGTTGAAAATTACTTGAAATAATTTTGAGCTACTCAAATAACTACGATGAGGAGATAAATAACCATGCATTTACTCAGAGTAAGGCAGATTAAAAAAATATAATTGGAATCATAATGTTGGCGGGGTATCATGTATTACCGCGCACTAAGTTGTACTGGACAAGCTAAGAGGAGATGTCTGTCGCAATTGTGAGGCAATGTATGACGCGGATTCGGTTTGATAAATTACCTAAATAACTATCGACAGCTCTCCGATAATCCTCAACTACACAAAGTGATAAATTTTTGAAAGTCGGATCTATTCTCAACAGACAAAACGAAAATTCCATTCAGTTAGGAATTTTCCTAACAAATGGTTCCATATTTCAGGTGGCACACAGCTAAAATGTTATTCGTTGGGAACAATTCAGAGTAGGTTATACATAGTGGTGTCTGGTCTCTTCTACAGGTTATTTTTATCAATATTCGCCATATGGAGAGGCGGAACTAGAAAGTGATATTTCGTGAAAGGTGTTCACGAAGATTCCCGAGGAAAATCGAAATATCATCAACGATTACAATCAGGAAATGGGAGGGGTAGATTTACTCGATAATTATGTTGCATGTTACCATATCCAGATTTAGGGCAAAAAACCTCTATTCCGAAAAGAGGTTGATAGTCGAAAGGTGATTCCGTGGTTATTTTACGCCAAAGTCACGGGCAAAGCAATTCCTTTGTTAGAATTTCGGTCTGAGATCGTAACATTTTACTGAGGCAAGTAATCGTTTCCATTACAATGCTGATGAATATGCTGATTTGGCATTAAAATCGGTGCTCGCTGGCGGGACACATTAGGAAAAATGAAATACCAAGAGATGCCCGTGAAGGGAGAATTGGGCATTTGATCCGCAAGCATACTTATAACTCCCGGCAAAGATGTCGAGTGTGCAAATGAAAGATAAGTTATGTTGTGAAAAGTGCTACTTTTAATTCCACGCTGAATATTATTGAACATTACATCAGAAAAGACGATGAAAATAAAATACGCAACCTAAGTTTTAAAAAGTTATTTTTTGTTTTTATTTACCGGGGTTTTCCCAGCGTTGCGTAAACGCAACATTATGTAAATCATATATTATGATGAATATAATATTTTTTTCTGAAAATTAATCTTAATTAGGCCAAAATAAACCGTAAAATACGAAATAATCTAAGGTAAAAGCCCTATATGCAGTCTGGGGAATAATGGGTTAACTCAGATCAGCCAAATTTTGAGATATGTGTTGTTAGAACTTAGCCATCGATATGCCTCTCAATTAATTGATATCTCATCAATAATGCAAGATTGATTAATATTGGATTATTGATTTCCGGCCAATACAACTATAAAATTGTCAATATGTTGAACTCCCGCCTTATCATGCCTGAATTGGTTGAACATTATAAAAGGTTGGACTTAAGGGCATAAATGAATAGAAAGTAAACTTAATTGTAAATGTAAAGAAAAGCTTTGTTATATTCCACCAATTTATTTTCAGATACAAGTAGTTTTGATGCAGTGGCATCAGGTACTTACAGTACTGCTGGGACAATATAACAAAGTTTTATTTGCATTTACGATAAAATTAAGTTCCACAAGGTTGAGCTGGAAAATGGAAGAGTTAATGAGAAAGTAAAATTCTTGACAAAAACTCGGGTATATACTACATCAGACTCCTGATTATCCGGCTTTGGTTTATCCGTGTTGCGGCTTATCCATGCATGAGTTTTACATTTCTTTGATGTTTTCTGCAATCTTTATTTTAAAAATTAATCAAACACAAAAGCACCAGATTATTTGCATTTTAAGGCAAGGCTACTCCGGGCTTATTATTTTCCATTAGAATCCTCTTTGTATAAGGGAATTATTTTATTTATTTTTTGACAAGGAATGTTTCAAGTTTACTTGTATGTTTGCTCTAGAATGCAGACGATGATTAGTGGTGGGAAAAACCCCTTGATTAATTTTAAAAGGTTCTTCAATGGTTAACCAATCGCAAATTAAGAGATGTGTTGTCTGCAATCAATAATTGTATATCTCATATCGCAAATGCTCAATTATTGCCGTGGCCTGCATTCGGTTGAATATGGTCCAAAGGAACCGGAGATTTCGTCACACTCGGGCACATTTATGCCGTGACTAGTCAAGGTCAAACTAGAGAGGAAGGGAGTAGTAGAAGTGAAGGCAGCGGGAAAAGTAGAAGTAGAGATAGCATAAGTCATAGCCAGGTTCTCGCCTGCATAGACAAATTGCCAAAAGTATTGGTTTCATATAATCGCTGCTGCGGGATGGGGTAATCGCACCCATTATCTTCAAGGAAGCTACGTATTCGTGTTACATAAACATCAAGGTGCGTGATCGCGTTCAGTGATCACGGAACCACGTCCCTCAGCAGTAGCATCTCAGTCAAATTGCACGAGACGTGACAATGCAGCGTTGTGCCTGACAGTATAGTTTCCGACGTTGCGCAGTGGTTTTGAAGCATTCATGCAAACCAATTTTCTGAATCCGTGATCTCACAGGCACGGGTGCACGGTTTTTCGGAAACCAGGTATAACATGGAGTAGTAGGAATACGAGTGCAATCATGTTATTGCCGCTAAAAAGATCGCAGTCAGGAAAAGCTACCTGTGAACAGTGGTACCAACTCCATGGGGCTTGAGGGGGCCCGAGCCCCCTCAAATATTCGTTATGGGTGTGAGGAAAAAATGTGTCAGGCTTGTCGATTTTCCCCGGAGTGTCCAGATATTGAGATTCAAATTATCAGGTTTCTAATGTTGATCATATGACTCTTCTAAAATGCTTAAAAAACTTAAAACTCAATGCATATAAAATTTCCCGGGGCAAGATCCCTGGTTTGGGCCCCCCCCAATATTTTTTGTAAGTCAGCACAACTGGCTGTGAATGATTCTGGAAAGCAACCTAAAATAACAGACAATGTGCATAAATGACAATAAATTGTTTGATTTAGACGAATTGTGAAAATTACTTGAAATTAAAGTGAAAGCGTGGATTATTAGTGTTTTCCGATTGTTCGTGCCGCCTCTCCCCATCATTAGCCCGGATAATCGAGAGCTTGCTGTATATTTACTCTAATGTCAAATAATAATTTTTTGTTCGGGAAAATATGAATCGGACATATGCTTCCATTATATGTATTTGATAGATATTTTTGTGCTTTTGTAAATTTTGAATGGCATTTTTGCAAAATATTTACATACTTAATTTTAGGTCGTACTGTATTAATGGCAAAAACTGACCTCCTTGTGTAATATAATACGAGGTGAATTTATGTAAGTTTTTCCTGGATGTACACAATTACTTATACCACTTTTTTATGTATAAGAGCGCAACCTGGGTTTCAATGAATAATCATCATCATCAGGCGCTAATTATTCATTGATGATGATGATTGTTCATTGAAACCCAGGTGGCGCTCTTTTATATTAAAAAAATGGTATAAGTAATTGGGTACATTCCAGGAAAAACTTATAATGGAATACCACAAGGTTAACCAAGAATTAGTGAATTTTGAGTTTATGTACCTTTGTATTCAGCCAGAGGCTACTTAGTGTTATTCTGAGCTGCAACCACATGTATTACATGGAGATTACAATTTTTTTTTCAGTATGTCTTCATGTTGGATTGTTTTGAGAGAATACTGGAGGAGAGCAAGTGGACGGACACAGGGGAATGACGCAATATCAGTGGATAGTGAGTTGACTATACTCACAGAGGCCTTGACTGTCATCGAACCCCACAGCTGCAGTGAATCCAAGCCAACCGTCATCACTACGGCTTAAATGCCTTTTGAAGCAATCAATGGTTTTTTTTTACTATCATCCCATTTTTTTGTCTGTTGAAATATTCCTTGGGCATACACAGCTCATCGTTCCAGTATTCCTCTAACAGCATTTTGTCGAAAAAATAGTTTTTGATTATCATCTATTCAGTTTTATCCTAGTTTTGTATTGATCCATTGCAATTGTATCTGTCTAGATTATCATCCTCATTTTATTTATTATGTAAGGCCAATCTGTGTCCATTTTTTGCCATCCCAGAAATGTATTTGTGTCCTGTCTTTGTTGTCCAAGGATTTGAAGGAAAGGATTGTTGAATAATAAGCATAGTATGTTAGTTACTGACTGAAAAAAGATATTATAGTTATATTTTGTCCAAGGTTTGTTGATTACTCATGAAATTGAATTGTGTAAACTGGCCTGTTATCGTTTGTGTACTATGTTGCATTAGTTTTTATGAATATTCGCCCTGCCATGTGAACTATTATACTTGCAATGCCAGTTCCACCCCAGTTAATTTATTGCTGATTCTGGGACGTAGAAAAATCCTGCACGTCTGATATTAGTGGAAATGGTTGATTGAATGTGAAAGCATGTTAATCTGTGATATTTGTTTTGAAGTTAGGTGAGTTGTGGATTTTGAGCATAACCTGGTTTAGAGTGGCTTATGTTTTGTTTTGGCATTGATTCGAATGGCTCAGATTCCTTCTGAAATGTGGATCAGTATACTCTCCTGCCTATGGAAAGACTTAAGTTGATAAAAAATCCAAAAAATTCTTGATAAACTTTCACTGTTCTCCTTGATGAATCTCGTGATTTATTTGTTGTCTATGATAAGGCCTAGATTATTTGCTCATGTTATAAAAATTGGTTTCTTCATATTTCCAAAGTTTATTACATTTCAGTTACACTCTTGTTGTAAAAATCCATTTTCCCTGAAGTTTCATGTTCTATTATCAATCATTGGAAGATTGGTCTATCTAAAATTTTAAGAAACATGCTCTAAATGATATTTGTTATATAATTCAAGATAATGAAGTTAAATGATGTTTCCTCATTATTGCACTCAATCATTCCAGATAAATGTGTATTATTTTCATTATTAATAAATCATGTAAAAGAAATTTTTATAAGGAGAAATGAAGAAATGTACATTTTAATGTATACTACATTACATAAACATTCTCTCTGTTAATTGATGAATGAGTATGGCATTATAACATAAATGCATGATGAAAAGGAGAGATTCCTTTGGATATTTCTTATATGATTGTATATAGCCTGTATATTTACTAGATGGTATGTAAATATAAAACTGTATATTAATGTGAATCAATAATTTAGACTCATGGATGCTACTGACTTTCTTTCTGCATGATCAAATGTAATATCTGCATTAAAATGACTATGATATCAAAAGGAAAGGGTGAGTGTGAATATAAGTGAGTTAGCTGTGATTCTGTGATTATTTTGCTAAAGTTTATGTTTAAATATTTTCAGTTGTAAAATCTTCACTTCCCGTAGCTAAAATGGTTTATCTAACAATTTCACCAATTTTAATTCCCATAATTGTCGCTGTGTGAGCTTGTGGTGCTATAGATTTTGGAAATCGGCAGTTTTTAGTTTCTAGTCAACTTTGGGGTTCTCTAGGTTATTGGCTGTTAACAATGTGCATATCTCTGGTTAAATGGCATTTCCATAGTGGCCACATGCTGAGATTCAAGGTACATCAGGTGTATATGTTTGGCACAGGTGTTATTATATTATATGTTGGAGGCTATCTCGGTCGGTCTTTCAGGAGGCTTATGGAAAGTTATATTGTCGACTATATCTTACAATGAAGAGTGGAGGTTGATAAGTTGATTCGGAAAGATGTTAAAAATGGGGAATATAATGCCTGTTCCTGTTGTGTAATACAGGCAAAACCTGAACGTAGATATATATGACTGTTATGCCTACTCCTTAGCTGTATTCATTGCCAAGTGAGAGGTAATCATGAAAGGAGACCTTTACAGAATGTTGTATGTTGGTTTTGTATAAATTTTAGAAGTAGGCAATAGAGGTTTGAATCTGTCATTTTAATCTATCAAGCCACATAATGCATTCATTGAAATTCCAGTCAAGCAAAATTGTCATAATTTTATTTCACACCAACTTCCTTTTGTTCGTTGTTTATATATGCTGGTTTACTTTTATTTTAATGTTTGCAGAAGCAGTATACATATCTAAAACTGATATAAGAGTACACTCAGAAATTGATATTTTATAAGTACATGCATACATGTAGTGAATCCTCAATTTAAGTTATAGCCTTGTTACCTCTGTGCAGTGCAATAGTAAGATGTTACAGAATGGATCCTATTAGAGATAAATCCTTATACTTCTTGCAAAATCTCTATAATTCCTTTTGTGTACTTTCTTGTTTTCAATTTCTGTGGTCCCCTGAAGATATGATTATGTATTTTCTTTAATGTGATAGAATTGATATTGCGATTATTTTAACTTTTTATGGCCTTAGTTAATTCAGTAAATTCTTGGGATTCATTGAGAACTTACTGTACAGTTTACAGTTCATATCTATCAACGTATCAGAGTATTACATCTGCAATAATATTAGTTTTACTTACCCCCACCGCTACCTTAATATTTTATTTTTATAAGTCTAGATTCATTGCCTTATGATCAATAATGCATGTTTGAAGAAAACAATAAGAAAATCATCATTAAGTTTCGTGTTTATCAACGAGAGAAACTTGTAAATCTTGGATTATTATACATTGCCATCGTCATGGATATAGTAATATCCAAATAAATTAGTTGATATTCACTTTGAAAACAAAAGGGATGGTTTCTAGTTATTTATTTCATTAAGTTGATGCAAATGAGTCATGAATATTATTTGGTAATGCCGATGTTAGCTGTAAACTTTTATGAAATAACACCAATTTCACAATAACCCCAGCATGTAAAGAATACTGTAAAATGTAAATCTTAAAATATTTTACAACAAAGGGAATAATTGCAGATCCAATAATTATGTATATGTATCACTCAAAAGTATTTTTCATTATTGTAAACAATATAAAATGCTGCTGTTTTTCTGTCACGGTCAGCAATAAAAATTACAATGCAAAATTTTTCTCTTTACCAATTGCTGAAGTTCATCCCTAAAAACCATCAGTCATAGATTAAAGTACCTAGTTAAGTTGACCAAACATTTCTGAAAACCTTTGAGAAGGTTGATCATCTGGGTTCAGGAATATACATAAGGGAGGAGTGAAAAGCTGCACCTTTCCCATCCTCCCTCCCTATCTGTACCCCAGAGAGGGGGAAAATGCTTAAGCTGCCAACTCTTTGCTGAATCTACTGCAGGGCTATCATAGCACAGTATAGCCATTGCCACCTAGAGAGAAGGCCTGATCGCTCGCGTGTGACGTCACTCATTGTAGTGCTACCGCCAGAGCAAATAGCCGTGGTGCTGTCTGCGACGCTGGTTCAGTCTCCGTAGTGAAAAGATAATTTATGCCTATTTTACTCAGTCAATAAGAAAATAGTGTGCGGTCTTTCAGTGCTGGAGTCGTTCATCAACATCCCCAAGCCACATCTGGTTAGAAATTATCTCCAAATAATTACAGCGAGAAAGGGTACTGCATGCCTACTGTTTTTCTCGGTGGTGAAATTATCTCTCGTGATCGCCCAATTCCACTTGGTCTTCAGCTCAGGATCTTTTGGAAAGCTAAAAACTTGAACTTAGGGTCCATTCCGGGAGTATTCTTCGCATCCTGGCACTACACTCGTGGGAAGGCATTTATGTTAAAAATGGCTCTCAAACAAGTTTCTGAAGCCGAAGTGAATGAAATTCAAGGATAAAGGAAACTTCACTATCCTCAGAAACTCCAATTTTCACCAACTGACACCACAAAAATCCCAGAAATGTGGTTAAACATAACGTAAATTCACACCTAAACAACGTGGTATCCAACAGAAGTCAGCACTACTCGTGGTGACGTCAGAGCCAATCCCGTCACTTGCGATCGGGCCTTTTTCTAGGTGGCTATGGTATAGCCTCGTATGTGAGACCCTCAGTTGTACAGTGACCTCACCGCAAGCAGCATCAATATCCCAACAACATTGTTGACATTAACTTATGACGTCTGTGCAATATCCATGTTAATCCAATTATTATTGTAAGGATATCTGTCAAATACCCTAAGGACCAGCCAAACCATGTTGCAGTGATGTCCAATAGTGAACATTGAGATCCAAAGTACAACATCTCTAAGGTATTTTCACAACATCTAATGAGTTGTTAATGATTGTGCTTGTAATGGTTTTTGGTTATCTCCATATATACATACAAAACATTTGCCCTATTCAATCATATACGTGGTACGTTGGGAAAGAAAGTTCCGTTTTGAAATTAAAAAAGAAATTAAATACAGATATTTCAAAGAAATTTATTTAACACATATCTAACACTTGTCTAAATGTATGAACGCGAGAATGAAAGTCAAAATGTAGGGGAGAGTGGGGCAAAACCGACCAGGCGGGTCAAACCGACCCCTTTAATATTTCCTAGTAGGTGATGATTTCCACCGGCAAAACCGGCAAAACTATGAACTAGTTAAAGAGGCCGCCATTTCGAGCAGATCGAGCTTGGTTTCGTTGGCATGCTTGACGATGTTGGGGTTATGTAGAGTTCTGAAGTTTTAACCAGTTTATTTTACAACTTTAATGTCATATTTATTTTGATTTGAGAAGTGTAACCACAATATGGTTTACCGAAGGTGAGTACATGTGTTTATTTACTGTGTTGACTTATATTTTAACGTACGAGTAGCTTAGCTAATGATTTTGGATCACCTCAAATTGCCATATTTGTTTTACTGTGTACCTAGGGGCAAAACAGAAAGTGGGGCAGAACCGACCGGGGTCGGTTTTGCCCCACGATATTTCAACTTATCAGCTGTGCTTCACTATACCTAATAAAATAATAGAACCCAATTTATTAAGTACTAGCTGTACCCGTTGCGGCTTTGCCCGCATTAAATTGAGTTTTTAAACTGCGATATTACATTTCACCAAAAAACTAATCTTGCCACCTCCACAAGAAAAGGAAAGATTGAAAAAGAAAGGAGGAAGAAAACCTGGAAAGACAGCCACACTTATATCGTCACCTTATAAAGTAGAACTGGAGGAAGACGAGAAAAAAGGAGGAAAAGAATATTAAAAAAGAAAGAATGAAAGCTAAAAATAAAGGAACAGTGGCGAAGAATGATAAAAATAAAAATCCTAAAATAAAGCTTGCTTTCCAAGCCACAGCCCCCAAATATACAAAGTGAAGTCGAAGAAAATGAAAACCAACCAGTGTTTAAACTGTAAAGGATGGGCTCATTAGGCGTGCGCTAATTGTGAAGAAGAAGATGACAATTTCATATGTGACTTCTGTTCCTAAAATGCAACTCTAAACTCACAAAGTGTTAATTTCTTATTTTTCATTAATAAATATTGCTATACATTGTAAAGACAGTGAGTTTTGTGATATAAATTTCCAAAAATAGCATTATAAACTTTTTATAATGTAAAACATATGGGTGTCGGTTTTGCCCCACAAGAGGGGCAAAACCGTCATTTTGTCAGTATTGGAAAAAAAAATTCATATAAATTCAACCTGTATCAGTAAAGAATAATGCATCAGTATTTTATTTCTTTAAATAGTAAACGTTGCAATTACGCTAATTTTGTGCAAATATTTGTACCAGAAAGCCAAATATCTCATGAAAAAGCTTAGCAGATCGGTTTTGCCCCACTCTCCCCTACCATGTAACCACGAAACCTTGTGCGAATGCATTCACAGAAAATAGAACCTATTCTAATTAGAATGGACGTGTACACGAGGGGCTTTTAGAAATCCATCAATGATTTTTTAGCATTGTTTGCTAAGCTGGTGAAATAAAAACTTACACCACCATACCATATTTTCAATTTTCCAGAAATTTGGGGGGGGGCGCTGCCACCCCCTCTCCCTCATAACCCGCCCCTGGTTGAAAGTTGTACAATTCTTTGGAGGATAGGCGGATTTAGGGGAGAGGGGCACGTGCCCCCCCTCCCAGACGCTTAAAAAATAGACAATTTCTTTAGTACGATTATCATTATGTGCATTTTGTTTTGCGTGCACGAAGCCTCAATCCTTTAATTTGATAGTGATAACTTTCATGTTAAAATAAAGAGAATATTTCGTACAGTAATTGCTGTATCTTGTTTTTATCTCAATTATAAGAAGACCGTTTGGCTGTCAGACCCTTGTACACCCCCCCTCCCAGAAAAATCGTGGATTCGCCCCTGCTTTGGAGTATATGAATTTCCCAGCGTAGCGACAACCCTCAGAACATTGAGCACTCCAGAAAATCTTGGGTTCCAATGCGGTACGGACGAATTCAGTGGCGACGGGTTGGGAAATTCATTTAATTCCTGGGAGAATAGAAAAAATGCAGTCATAATGATTATTTTCCCTCGCAATTTCATATTTCACCTGCTCAGTTTTCAATGCTCTTGGTATTACGCGTATGCGTTTGACGTCTATTTATTTTCCTAAATAGATTACTAAGAGAAGAATTGGGTCTTTTACTTGTCCGCCCTTGTTTTCATGAGTTTTTGATGCCATTGGATTTCCGATTCTATTACTCCTTCAGGGGAAAACCTTCCATTGAGGAAAGGAGTTACCCGCAAGAATGTAAGTAGCAACGAACAGCACGAGGCCCATGATCAAGGGCGAGGAGTAGCGGAGAAACGGTAACCTGATCGCCATGAGTTCGTGACGTCATAAATCTACGTGCGAAAGTTTAATAGCGTGTGATTTTTCATCGCGACCATGTCGAGAATTAGGCCAAGGATCGTAAAACGGAATAATATCGGTTCTCTATACTTTTCAAGCTCTATCACAATCGACATTTAAATAAAATTGGCGAACGACCATATTGCATGCCTTCCAGGAGGAAAGAAAATTAGTTCCCAATCAGTACCTTCGCACTTAAACGTTATTAACGAATGCCGTATAAAGGTTGGATTACTAAATTGGTCACATCATGAGACATGATGGACTGATGAAGACAATCATCTGAGGACTAGTGGACGGGAAGGTAGGCAAAGGGCGGCCCCGAATGTTCAGTTACATAGGAAAGGTTACAAGGTACGTAAACGGGAAGAAATACGTCTTTATGAAAATATCATAGCGGATACGAAGGTGGAGGGGAGAGATGCGTCAAACCAATCTTCGGATGACTTACTTGAAGTGTTGGCAAAAGTATACTAAGAAAAAGTAACTGTGCTCGACTACATATAGTTACGTCGTAAAAAAATAATCAATTACGAGTACAAATTACTGATTTTAAAAAGTGATCAGTAAAATTACATGTACAAATACAACTACACCTTTTAAGATTGTACACTCGAGAGCCCACCTGGCACTGTGAATTGATGCAGTAAAAATATGGAATGATTGAGCCATAGAAAATTGGTTAAGTTGCAATTTCACTTGCGATACATACATTTATAGTAAAGTCTAGTATAGCTGCCTGAAAGTAATTCAAGTTTACTTGGGAGCGAGCAAAGTAATCGCCGATTACGAGCAAGTAACGATTACTGCGAAAGTAGCGAAACAAGTAACAATTACTGCGAAAGTAGATTACTCTTTAACCTTAAGGATTAAATTATAAATAAAAGTAACTTTTTGTGAAAGGTATTCGTTACTAGAACAAATTACTGCAAAAGTAATCGTAATAAGTAATCCGATTACTTTTACTCGGTTACTTACCAGCACTTCTTACTTGTGATGATAATAATTAACGAATCCTATGAGATTTATTTATTGAATGATGTCCACGCCTGTAAAAGTTGAATACAAATCCCCCCCAAAAAAAAGCCATTAATTCGTCCATGGAAATCAGCGTGGTGGTACGTCTGGCTTTTTTCCCACTTAGCATCGACCGGGAAACAAGCCGTGGCTATTGTAAAACAAACTGGCGTTGCATTTAGGCGCGATAACCTGCCTCAGGAACGAGAAGAATTCTTATGGGGGAGGACCACCCTTGTTTACGTGCTATTTCGGTCTCCCAACCTCCCCCATACGCAACGGCGTAGGTGGTGCACTCAGATTGCCAGGCAACGGAATGCATTCTTCCTACCTCATCGAATGATAAAGAAATAAAGATTATTTCAAGGCAAGCGTTCGGAATGGGGGGCGTGGTATTTTAGCGGATGGAGACCTTGCGATATGATTGAAAGGGTCCGGGTTCAAATCCCCGCTAAAGGTCTTACGTAGACGTAATAGATTAAAAAGTAAACTTTCATGTATTCCACACAGTATTTATTTAAAAAAAACTCCTCCGGTTTCGATCTGTTCATGACATTATCAAGAGGTGTGAACCAACTTTCACCTCTTGGTAATGACCTGAATAGGTCGAAACCGGTTGAGTTAAAAAAAAAATACTGTGTGGAATACAACAAAGTTTATTTTTTAATCATTTACGTCACAATTTCACAAATTGAACTCGCATACCATTGATTTCCTACTCAGAAACCTTTAAATGAAAATCCTCTCCATGATAAGTGTCCCAGGGAAGGAACTGGGTCCGCTACGACCTGGAATGTGTGAAATTCAATCACATGCGGCTTGGTATTAGGTGAGTTGCATCCTTACCTATCACCTATCTAAACGAACCGTCGAACCCAGAGTGAGTGATTGTTTACAGTAACTCAGGGGTGCCCAATCCCACGAGATATATGGTCCCTTAACCACAAAAACTGACCCCAACTCACATTAGAAGATGCGTCACTCCCGTTAGACTGGTATTTCCTGACATATCTTGTTTCAAACTAGCGCTATCCTATTAAAATATTCAAGGCACGTACGTAACTATTATCGATTCTATCTCAAGCATAAAAAATTTCATGAGGCACAGAGCTCAGGGAAACATCTCTTAATAATCACCTATTAAAATTGCCAATGGTCGGAAAGTTTCTTTCATTTGATAGGGCATTACTAATTCTTATTTAAGGCAAGCGCTACCCAGGGTACTCTACGCTACCGCCATGCTCGGCAGCAAGCAGCCTGCATCGCAGCGGCGTTCATAGCCTCGCACCCAGTTGGCCTCACATAACAGCAACCAGACGTCACGCGGGCTTTTCCCAGCATTAATACTTAGCCGTCGCATTTTCGCGCGCTTGAGAATATTCACTTTTCATTTAATTGCGAGAAATAGACATCGTCATTTAAAAATCTAAAAGCGTGAAATACCTACGTACTCCAGGAGTAATAATCTTTCGATTTAGGCAATTAAAAAGAATAGGAAACCACCCTATTGCAGCAATGGATACGGAGATCATTGCGCCAGGTTCCTAAATTTCCCTGGCCGGGTCCTGTCCAATGTATCACACTTATCCAATTCTGATATCGAACGTCAGAGAATTTTCGGTAAACTTTACTTGGATGCACTTCAGAGGGCGTTAATTTGGAGGGGCTACACTTAAGACTACGTGCCTCACGAATATTTATGGGGGATCGCTCCCCAGCTCGCCATGGTCCTGGACAGTGGCGGATTCAAGATAGGGACAAGGGGGATGCATGGTGGTGAGCCTGGGGTATCGCCTCCCTGCAGTAGTGGGGGCCCGAACAAAATTGCCATTTTATCTAGCGTAAATTGGGCGATGTAGCCTCCCTCACCCCTCACTGGATCCGCCACTGTTCCTTTCATTACCTATGGGTAAGAATTCTAAACCCGAGCGAAATCAAATTTTAGAAAGAGCGGCGTTTACCTAATCATAACAAATTTGTTGCGAATTTATTTTGAAGACGCTGATTTTTCTTCGACTCTCGATATTGAAATGCGTTTCACTTTTTTAGTTTTCGAGTGAATTCTGTAATATAAATCTTATTTAACTACCTGCATATTCATATCGGAGCCATCCGCAAAAGAGAAACCATCATCTGTCACAAAATATGATATTGTGGGAGGCAATTTGACTCTTGACCGGTTTGTATTCGTTTGGTGAATTGTGCTTCTGGGATATTTTCCTTATTAGAATGATTTCTTTATGACCGGGATTAGTTGCTGTGAAGTTTACCGATTAAATTCCTCCTTATTTCTATTCTGTCGAGATATTTTCACGCCTGGATATGTCGTCTTATGACATTTCCTTAGATATTTTGACCCAGTTATCAAGGCTCTTATCAGATATTTCGCATAAATGCACCGGCGAACCGCATGGCTTCACTAATGCGTTCATGAACGATTGTCATTTCTAGGTGATTAGCTAGGGGTTATCTACTTCTTCGGTGCAGATTTGCGGTCATTCAACTTGTCCTTAATTGCAAAGAGTGAGAAAAATAAAGTCCAAGCAAATTACACAGTCGCCGACGCTCCGCTGATTTTAAATTGTACAATATTTCCCGTGTTTGAGGATATTTGCGTGAAAACGAGCTTTAAAAAAAGTATTACTGGAAAATTGGATCAAAGACGGAAATATCCAGGAATAAATATGGTAGCGCTCAAGTAAAGGTAGCCAAAACTACGACGAGGGTGCGCGGTTCGTCAAAAACTTCTATGGACGTACAGACGTCGTTACCCAAATGTCAAGCAAATTAGGCTGGGAGCCGCTGGAGACTCCGAGGCTGCGCGCTAGGCCTAGATTGTTTGAACAATTGAAAATGCATATCTTTAAGAGCGACATGGGGAACATAATATTAGAGTCCCACTATATTTCCAGGTCCGACAGAAGCGATAAATTAAGAGAGATATTTTGCCGAACGGATAGATATGCGAATTCCTTTTTCCCCCGAACCATAAAGGACTCTAATAAATGCCAGGCGTAATTTCGTTAGAGCATTTCCTTTTTATGTGCAAATGGCTGGTGTCCTAACACCCCCTGCCACACGCCTTTTATGTGGCTTGCGGGGTAGTATGTAGATGTTGATGAGGGCACCCAGGGGTGGTCTGGCCAGGTCGGCCGGTCGGCATCGCCGAGGGCTCTCACAACGATCGCGTCTGTCGTGAAGCGAACATGAAATGTGTAATAAAAAAATGCTCAGATCACCTGAACCAAAGTTATTTTACTGTTATAAAATTCTTCGTTGTTATTAGCTGATTTATTTACAAAATAATACAATGTGGAAAAATATTATATAAAAAATGAAATAATAAAAGTATCTGAGGATGAAAGAGAACCTGATGGTTTTTTGAAAGGGCTATTCGAAAAGGTTAATTTAGATGATTTTTAGATTTCAGCGCAGTTTCCAGGAACAAATTCACTAAATAATAGATGATTGAACCATAATACTACTTGATTTTATAAGCTGTGAAATTATCACTTTTCATTGTATTTTTTCTTGCGAAATTGCAATTTTTATTAACTTTTATCTGTCCATGATTATAGCCCAAATGGTAATATAAAGTATTTTAATCATGTACATATCATTATTCCACTAAATTAAGCCAGAAACGATTTTAAACTTTTATCTGGTTTTCAAGAGATAGAACAGCGTCAAAATCCATTTCCGGTCATACAATTTCCAAGTTTTCCGGGGGAGGACGCCTTAATCCTCCGGTAAGAGGAAGCCCTTCATGGGCCCCGGCCGAGGGCCCCCAGTCACCCTAGACCGCCTCTGAGGACACCCGTGAACAAGAAGAGGTAACTCATGCGCCGAAAGAAAACATGGATAAATACAAAATAAACGATTCCCTATAATCTTCTGGAACATAATTTTACTTAAATTTTTCATTTCATTTCTAATGATTAATTTCAGGAAGAATGGGATTTGTACACTTAATTGAATATGCGACACGCAAATAGAATTGATATTATAAGTACGAATTTTGTAGATAGAATCAATAAGTCTTGGAGGAGCAGAAAACTGGCCTTCACTCGCTTAAACGCCAATGATGTTAAAAGTGGTAGTTAAGTAATTTTCGAAGGCGCTTTGTTGCTAATAATGGTTGGCTTAAACTCAATAAAATTTTATTTTGACCTCATCGTTTCCCGGCGAGTGATGTCTTGTTGTTTAATTGGGGCTGTCCACCGGGTAAAGAGCCCGAGTTAAACTACAAAAAATTTTTTTTACTAAAAAATACTTGCTTTGGTGTTGATTGCATTCAAGAGTCGCAATTTCTGGTATTAAAACGGCTACTAAGTTTATTATTATTTTCCTCAAGATTCCCATTCGTGGGAAAGGCTGTCATTAGGCTCATTTTTTGCCATTTTTTTAAAGCACCATTTTAATATTTATGACATTGATAATTTTCACGCTTTATATGTTTAGTGTCTTTATTTCATGGGTGAGTACAATACTTGGTGGATGACTTATACCTTAGGCAGAGCGCTAGGCCACTGACCGAGGGCGCGACCGCGGTTCTGGGTTCACATCCGGATGTAGTCTTTGGACATTCTCAAACGAAAATCCTGGGGTGGCTCAGGGAATTACCCTCTACCTACCCTGAATATGTAATGTCTGTGGCTGGTTTGGGATGAGCTCTTCCCTCATCCATCCAAACCAACCGGCGAGTTGAAGCACTAAGAGAAAGAATCTATTCTGTATTTATTTCGTGAGCTTTCAGGATTAGGTGGTATGGTGACCTAGAAAATAGGGCATTTGGGTAGATACTGATCGTAGGGTCTTGGGATCAAATCCCGGATGAAGCCCAGGGACGGATTCATCATCAGATTTGGAGGGGCTCATGCCCTGGGTATGGAATACCCCCCCGGGAGTGAGTGGCAATATAAACAGTAGGGAGTGCTACGCTCTACAATAAATACAACTCAAAATTTTCTCAAGTTTGGGACTTATAGACATGCAATTGCATATACCTTCCATTTACTCCTTTACAATCATATGTAACTATTGGAAAAATAAAAATAAATAAAAACTTTGATGAAATATGGGAAAATTCATCACTCATGTGACTCCTCACTCCCAAATCCGCATCTGGTGAAATCTATATACACCCAATGCAAAATCATTGCGGCGCGAGATGGCCGAGGGAAAGAAACTTCCCACTAACCGTGTAAGAGTGAAATCGCACAACTCTTTCCTAGCATGGGATGAGCTCTAACCACACCTATTCCATCCGCATTTAACGTTCAAGTATTTTTCCAAGGTCTAAGCTCTAGAGGGAGGGGATTAAAATGTTAAAATCCTCAGAAATCTTGGGAATAGTACTCCCTCCAAAGTAAATCCTCCGAAATGTACCCCTCCTCCAAATGACACCTCTGGAAAATGTTTCTTACCTCAGGTTCATATTTAGTTTGCGAGTTCAAGATTATGGATAATTAATGAATGCCTCTCTTCAGCCATAAGTATTATATTTATGTTTTTATTGTTAACGAGAGTTGACCAATAAAAATGTATAGTAATTCTTCACTAATGTTTCGACAGATATATTATCATCCTCAGGGCTGGGGATTTATTTAATAAACTGGGAAACAATATTTATTTATTTAGCATTTGAACCAAAATTGTATAGCAACAATTAAACTCAGTCAACCAACTATTGTCCAACGCTCATGAAAAATAAAACCAACATCATCCTCAGGGCTGGGACTTCAGCTAGGAAACTTGGAAACAACAATTACTCCTTTAGTATTTGAATGTAAATAGTATAACAAGAGCGAAGCAGCGAGATAACCCAATCGATCAACGCGTCCAAATCTCATTAAAAAGTAAAACCGTGCATATCAAGACAATAGAGTTCTCTCTTGTGATTGACTGGTTAACGCTTCCACATGGTCATAAACAGCGTGTGGAGTGCGTTGTCTTGCCTCAATGTTTGTTCCCCTCCACGGCCCCATTCTCCGGCGAGGAAACCATCTGCCTCGCCTTTCACTCCGTCGAAGGGAGGGGATTTTAGAGGGGGGGATTGGGAATGGGTGGCGCCCCCCCCCGTTGAAGTTACGCGCCGCGATGGCTAAACAGTCGCGGGCCGCGGATGCAGTGTATTCCTGCCTTCCGCGCCGGAAAGGTGCGAAGCTGCCCCGTTCCGAAGCGATCGCGAGCGCGCTGTTACCACCTCTCGCAGAAATTGGTGGCAGACGGTTCCTCTGAATATCGCGACTATCATTTAGTCGAAATTAAGTGAGAAGGAACCTTTTTCGTCTTGAAGGAATGCATCAATTCATAAGTATGTTGTGTGCTGATGTTCCAAGACTATAGTGGGCGTGGTTTTTTTTTTTGCTGTCTGCTGCAAAAATTGGTGGCAAACGGATTTTCGGGCCGCTACTGCTATGATCTCCTTGTGGAAAGAGAAATGACTGGGTGACTTCGGTGAAGTGAGCGATTGTCTTCAGAGTTTGCATATTGGCTGTGTCCGTGCGCGTGTTATTTAGAATTATCGCAATACTCGGTGGAAGGGGAAGTCGCGGATTTTTATGATTAGTACCCAATGGAAAAAAGAAGTGAGATAGGGCCTTTGGAGAAGTGATTAAGTGGTTACACACGGAATTCTTGTTTGACCAGCCGAAAAACTACGACAACAAGACGGCAGTCGCAGAATTCCGCCACCATTGCCTTCGACAACTTTCCACTGGCTGCATCCATTTGTATTTGGATCCGAATATTCGGTGATGATACTTTTCAACGCAGCCACCCAATAAACGGGAACTTTTTCCAGCATAGATAAATCTGTTCAGTCTCCTTCATATCGCTCCATTTGGACAAGAGTTCACAAGCCCGAATTGTTCACATTTTTTAGCGAAGTGCATCTGTTTGAAAGTGAACGTGACAGAGTTGCTAGCACCTATCGCAAAATTTTGTGGCATATGAAATCGCGTGAGGGTAGCGTTCACATCAAGTGGAAAGAGGGTTGGGAATGGAGGTTAGGTGAAGAGATAAAGTGCTTGCCTCTGTAATCCTGGTTTGCACTGGTGATATAATATCCAAGCTCCCAAAACTTGAAAGAAATTGTCAGCGCAAACAGGAACCTAACTTCCAACTGTCGTATTTTCTTTGGGAAATCTTTGACGCATAATAATACGCGTCGTTACTCCATCAAGATTTTACTCGTCCAGTTTCCTATTATTTTGATACCATCTACTCTTGTTATTACTATCTCATTTTAGTGCTCTCCATTGTGACTTTCCCACGCATTATACTAACAAAAAGTGTTACCTAGTGTACTAAGGTCTCCTGGGCTTTTTGATGTGTGTGTTTATCCACGAGCCACTCTGATGATATATATGCCAGGAGGATATTCGAATGTGAAAGTGATATGAGTCGATGGGTGTGCTGTGATATATATATTTTTTAACTTTGAAAGTTCTCGGAGTGCATAAACAGGGGCGTGGGACAGGTGATGAGTGACAGGTGACGACCACCCGCGATTCCATCGCTCCCACGAACAAGATAGACGCGAGCCGGCGTTTGGGATACGGAAACTTTACGTGAGTAATCGTGTTTTTACTTTCTTAACCCAACCATGGGGGACTGTATTAAGAAAATTCTCAAGCAAGGAGGCATAGAGAAGGCTCCAGTTCATCCTGTATATATAAAATAGGTTTGTATGTCCGCTAAGCATCTCCATACAGCTGCACGGATTGCAACCAAAGTTAGTAGGTAGGTGCATCTCATGCTTCCTAAGCCCATAGTGCTACTTCTGGTTGTGTCCTTTGTGTCTTTTTCTCATTACCATTTGTTACGTCACGTAATACAACTTCTGTGGTTGGACATCCTGCCGGGTAGGCCCACCTCTTGACACGCTCAAAGGGAAAACGTAACTCACAGGATTCTACACTTAACTATTAGCTGTTGCTGAGGTATGCGTTCATACGACATTTTCGGTCAATGCACGTACAGATGCACATAACGATCAATGTTGTAGAGCAGGGTATAAGCTGATACCGTGGGCAGAACACAGAAATCATTTTTTCCATTGTTTTTGGTTACATATTAGGGGGTGAGAAACCAAGGGGTACAAGTGATTTCTCTTTCTAAACAAAGTCAGGAACATAAATTAGGTCAAGAAAAAAAATTAGATGAACTAGTCATTTAGTAGCGTCTTTTATTTTCCATTTGATGCCAGCACAAAACAGAGGCTCATTCGCATCCCTTAGCAACCAAGTTTTTGTGTATTTATTTTAACAATTTCTGTACCCGACTCTATTTAGAAAGAAAATCACTAGTGCCCCTTGGCCTCCAACCTCCTCATATGTATGCCATCATCATACCTGCTTTGTTTCTTTACCTAAAAATCCTGCTATATGACCATGAAGTTTACCACTTCTCTGGGTATTATCCTTCCTGAGCAATGACGGGTGGCCTGCAGTCCCGTGTAAGCTTGATTCATACTGTCACTTTGGTCGAATTATAATCGGTTTCCAAAAATGTAAGTGGCACGGCGATGAATGCAATTCAATCAATTTATTTTCAATATTTACAATTGAGTGTTGGCAACCGCAAAGAATACCATTGAAAAGTTATGAACTTGATAGGCTACAACATCGCGAATGTAAATTTCGGTAAACATACGCAATAAAAACTTATCTAACCTTGCAATTGGTACCATATATTTCATTAAAATAAATATATATTTCTTTTATATTATGTTGCAAGTTAAATTCATCGTTTTTTGGAAGAGATCATGAATTATTGCTACAAATATAAAAAATGGAGTGTTAAAGGATAGATGATCCTGGATTAGTGTGCCCCCTCAGCAGATGTATTGCGGGTAGTCACACAAGGGAAAAGGGGAGCTGAAGCCCCTAAGGCCCCACCCCCAGGCTGAATACATGATATTTATGCATTAATATAATTTAGACTTTATTCAAATTGAATCCTTAATATTTTTTGCCATCTCCAACCACACCCCCACTTCTCCAAGAATTCTTGGAAATATCCATGGCCACTGGAGAATGTACTAATTAAATATTGGAACGATTGAATTTGCAGCTGATTTACTAATTGACTTCTTTTAAACTAAAAATTCATGTTTTCTGTTGATTTTCATGCTAGTGAATTTGGGATGTTGCGAAATAATTTAGCCAATAATTTTAAGATGAGAAAGAATTTAGTATCGGAGGTGACATATCTAATTGATATCTTTTGCTTTCTATGCCTAATTTCTGCGCCTAACTCTGTGTAGCAAAAAAATCACTAGTACCGGCTTCAACTTCTTGGCTTATCACCTACTCAATTGTCTTTCGCAGCTGAAAAAACTAAGAGGAATATTTGTTTGTTCCTTTTTTTCTGTATGGAGATATCTTTAGATTTTATGCCCGTTCCACTACGTTCATCGCCAAGCTTGCCATCATATGGCCTTTTTAACGCGACTGCTTGCAGTGTCAGCATGTTTGGTCATGGGTTAGGTGTCCGTTTTTCATTCATTTCTGCCAGAGTGTATTTCAAATATCTTGGACGCTGTGAAGCGAACCGAAAAATAACGAGCATGAATTGAGCGAAAGTCTTAGTAACGTGACAGTCTATGACCCATTTTTAAGTGCAGTAGGCGATTTTACGGTTTTATTTATGAGCATACGGCCAGGACTCAAACATTTATCATCGGCCCGTTTCACTTAGTTCTTCGATGCAAAGGTTGGTTTGGAGAGGAGAGGGCAGAGATCATCCCGTAATTAGTCACCGGTGTGTTAATTCTTCACATTAAAATTGGGGAACCAATCTCTTTTTCTGGGCCCTCGAACTGTGGGGATTTTTTGGTGTATTACTAAGCTTCAATAGGAATATGAATCCGGGATCCTTCGCTCAGAGGTCATCGAGTGAAAGCTAGCGTTTCATTTCGTAATGACTCTCATTTCGTGACTTATTTTAGGTATTTATTTTTGCCAAACGACATTTATTTTATCGTTTAACTCATATCTTATCGGATCCTGTAGAAAGTTGGTGTGCATCCAAATGCCAATTAAGAATGTATACCATTTTTGCGTACGATAATCGGTAAAGAACGTTTGGGAGTATTTCGTTCAATTGTATTAGGCTCAACTATGTGGAAGTTAACACTCGAAAATGAAATGGAGACCTCGTTGATTTTTGGGAGTATTTATTTTGACATTTCAATCGAAGCGATTTCATTTAGTGACACGATTTAACCCGCAGCACACATATGTACATGATTTAGCTCTCTTTGTAGTTCTTTCATGTCATCCCAACATGCCGACATTTTGGATACTCTACGTTTTTCATTGATTACAACAAATGAGGGAGTCATGTTAATTTTCACTCTCATGTTCCTACTACCTGAGATGGCGCTGAGCAAGAGAACAGCAATCCTTCTGTATGCTGACCTTTTGCCATCGAGTATTCATGAACTTCTCCCGCGTTTCTTCCAGTGACACTGATTTCGTACTGAAAATATTCAGAGGCAACCTAAGTGCTTTCTTATCTTTAAACAGAGAAAACTGAAGGAACAAGTTTGACCTTTTGCCATCGTGTCTTTATAAACTTCTCCCTGTTCTCTTCTAGTGATACATATTTCGTACTAATAATATTTGGAGTCAGCCTAGGTGCAGTTATTATCTTTAAACAGAGAAAACTGGGGAAGAAAAAAGTCTCTTATATAAAATGGATTTTGTTCATATTTTCCTGTTCGAATCTGCTGAACGGGCCAGACGAAAAGGGGCATAGCACCCCTCCTAATTTCATCATCAATCCTAGCGACATCTCTCTACCGATAGTCCGTGCCTCTTGTTTTTATAGCGACTCTTATTTCAAAGCGCGCCAAATTTTAGTTTTTTTTCTTAATAGTATTCATGTTCTAGTTTTAAACTAATACTTTTCAATACAGATAAGCATTGCCGTTAGAGCACATTCAAATATATGAATTGTTAAATACTAATTCTAAGAATAAGTAAAATGTAACATTGCAATATTTCCAAAAAATTAATTTGAGCAATTCCGCTGTTACAAGAACATTCTTGAGTGCATCATGTGTGACGACGAAACGCGTCGTTCTCATATGAATTTTGTGGAAATAGGTATTGGAATTGATGAATTCTTCTCGGGTTCTCAGCCAGGTTAATTCTGTCGTATAAGCCGACGTTTCGAGAGACGACTTATCTCCCATCTTCAAGGCCGCGTTAATCTTTGAAAGTCCAATTTCACGCAGTAAAGAGTAAAAAAAAGAAGAACAAAGAGTAACACGGCCATGAAGATGGGAGACAAGTCGTCTCTCAAAACGTCGGCTTATACGACAGAATTAACCTGGCTGAGAACCCGAGAAGAACATCAATTGTATTCACCCGGAGAAATTAAAATCGTTTAGGTATTCGAATGTTTCATTTAACTAGTGTTAATGACTTCAACCATATCGTGCCACATATCATAATAGTTAATTCTAAATATATTAATGTGGAAAGCTCAACTTATTAAACAACAATTAATATGGCTTATTTGCGAGGGTAGATATATTTTGACTCATATACAAAAAAAACAGTGTAACTTTAGTAAATTTTTAGCACTATTAGTTTCGTCGAAATTTCGTTATATAAGGTATGTTCTACTTTTTAGATGAAGTATATTAGATGCAGGAATGATGATACTTTTCAGTTTTAAGTTCCTACTCCTCTTCAATGCGCTCAGCAGTAGCGCTGCATTCCTTGCGTGTGTCGATTTTTTGCCTTCGAGGTTTTATGGCCGTCTCTCCAGCCTCTTCAAACAAAGAGTTCGAGAGCATGCTGATGTTGGGCAACGCGCAGTTGACACGAAGGAGCTCAAGGAGAAAGTAGGCTCGCCAGCGATGAATACCATCTGGGAGTGCCCCACGCACATGAGAATATTTCATCTCGCGTAAAAATAATTTTTTAGCCCGAGAAAACCCGATGGGAATACATATCTCTTAAGTCAAACCCATTCCTACGCCAATCAGTTTTACTTTTTTATTTATATCATTGTTGCACATAAGATTTATAACGTAAATTAAGCAGGCACTTTGCCAGAATAGGGTGGTTTCCTATTATTTTTTTATTGCCTAAATCGAAAGATTATTACTCCTGGAGTACGTATTTCACGCTTTTAGATTTTTAAATGACAATATCTATTTTTCGCGATTAAATGAAAAGTGAAAATTTTCAAGCGCGCGAAAACGCGACGTCTAACAATAAGTATGAATGCTGGGAAAAACCCGTGTGACGTTGTTCTGGTTCCCGCTGCCGCAAGTGAGGTGACCTTGGGACGAGGCTTTGAGCGATGTTACGACGCAGGATGCTAGCAGGTAGCAGAGTACCCTGCTAGCTGGTAGCGCTTGGCTTAAATAAGGATTATTAATACCTTATCAAACGAAGGAAACTTTCCGACCTTAGCCAGTTTTAATAGGTGATTATTAAGACATGTTTCCCTGAGCTCTGTGACTCATGCATGCATTGGTAATCTCAGGCGATGTAAAACTCCTATCTACTCGTATAGAAACTAGGTCCCTGTGACGTTACGTGGAGTGGCATCGCATGGGCGCCAAACTGGCCACTTTCAAATGAGGATAAAATTGACCAGGAGAGACCAGTAAGTAATTTAAGTATTAATAAATAAATGAATAAATAAGTTTTTCCGTTTTACAATTTTTTATTGAGTTTGTGTATTAAATTACATTGAATGAGTGGTATGGATATTTGGAAATAGCGTCACAGCGTGCATGAAGGCCTTTGTAGCACTATGGCTCCATCTCGTTCCGTACACAAGCATTCGAACTCAGGCAATCGAAAGATAAAAAGAAAATACATCACATCGCCTTTTGGAGTTTCGTGGGTGACGTCGAACTCGGCTATCAATTCGTAAACAGAATATCTATGCATGTTTATATCTACCTGAATAGCATCACTCTTCCGGCACATTTATTAGTGCCATTCAAAATTATTTTTGGCATCTCCTCCCGCTCAATACCCACATCACGAAAGGAAGTCGCTATAAATCGAGAAGTTGGAAGGTTATATGAGTGGCGTCATGATGCCTTGCATAGCGATAGCGTCATAGCATTCAAGCAGGCCGATGTAGTACCATGGCTCCATCTCGTTCCGTACACAAACATTCGGCCTCGCTTTCCTTTTTTTTAATCTTATTCTACATTCCTTCGTAGATACAGCGATTTATTTTGGCTTTGTTACCTCGAAGTCAATGGGTCCAAGAATTGTTCAAAACGTTACTTATATGAATTAAAAAGCTATTCTCCTATAATTGTTCTTCATTTACTCACCATGAGAAATATTGGACAGTATTATCTGGAGATTGCATATAATAATAAGAATTTTTCACCGGCGGTTATTGCGATTCTGGTTTAATCGTTAGAGACTTTTCTGATTATAACTGGAACATAAATCCAATTGCTGCAAAAACTAAAATATCTAATTTATAATTAATTATCTAATACACTATTTGCAATATATCTCGAGAGAGATGCATTTAAAAATATAATTATCATTAAATTATCAAAGTTCTATGACCTCTCATTTTGCTTCTTAATATAAATGAAAGTCTTATAAGAAATCAATTTATTTTACGAAGTATGGGATAAGCATTTGTTTTGAGTCATTGAGTCACAGTGGTGCCTGCTTAATTGTACTTATTTTCTCCAACCGTATAAATTACCTTTTGATCGCAGGTGTAGTCTCTCTCCTCGCCCTAACTTTATGATCAAGATTCTTAATGGCCCGGAATTAGGAGCCTTCTGAGTTGTTTTTGGCTAGCCCTGCCAGAGGATAATGCCTGTTTATTTATTGATGTGAACAGTGGGTTATGATTTTGGAAGGGAAAAAAAACAAAGGGCGTGTGGAATTAGAGGCTTGTATTTTACGCCAAGCAATCTTCCTACTCACTTGTTTCAACGTATTTTATTATTTTTATTCATTATTTTTGACTTTCCGGTCGATGTGATAGAGTAAGTTTTCTCTTCCAAGTTCCCTTACGTACTCCCTGTATTCTTAGTTAATATATGAATTTAAAAGTATATCAAAGAAATAGGTATCCTTCCATTAGAGTCAATTTTATCACCATATTTACCTCCCTAAAGACTTGAAATTTGTTCATAATAGCCGATTTTTCAAGCTTGTCATATTGTTTTCATAATAATCTCCGTGTCACTTCAGCGTTCTCTCGTCTATTTCCAGTCTTTCCTTGGATTTATTCGCACGGTTTAGTATTCCCGTGGATGTAATGGCGCACTTCCAACTTTGAACTTGGGAAGGCAAGGACTTTCGAGAAAGTCAAGTCCGGGAATCTTTCCCCGAAAACTTTAAAAAAATATTAGATTAAAAATTAAAGTTTTCAAAGGATTTTCATGAAATTTTCCAATTTATTACGGCAAAAATTTCCCTTTTTTACTGCTATCATTCAATGTTAATTACTTGATTACAACATTTTGTGAGGGCAGAAGAACGGGGGTGGACAAGTTTAAAGGCCAACTACCTTCAAATAAAGCCTGTGGGTGGATGCAGAAACTATAAACCTAATGGTAATGTTTTTTTCCAGGGCCAGGTTGTCTCGACTAAATACTTATAAAAATTTCATTCTTATGTCCGCATTGATCATTCGAGACTCATACTAAAAAGTAACCAGAAAAACATGTAGTGCAACTTCATGAGTTATTTTAGCTAAATTATTAGGAATAAAATACTTATATAATAAGAAATTTATGCATCGAAACGAAGCAAATTTTATTCTCGTGAACATGGTGGATGCAGAAACTATAAACCTAATGGTAATGTTTTTTTCCAGGGCCAGGTTGTCTCGACTAAATACTTATAAAAATTTCATTCTTATGTCCGCATTGATCATTCGAGACTCATACTAAAAAGTAACCAGAAAAACATGTAGTGCAACTTCATGAGTTATTTTAGCTAAATTATTAGGAATAAAATACTTATATAATAAGAAATTTATGCATCGAAACGAAGCAAATTTTATTCTCGTGAACATTTCATAATTTTGCTTTCAAATTGTACTGCCGGCTGACGTTGAAAAAAATTGGTTTTCTACACCGATGTTTTATTGAAATAGGGAATTTAATTTTAAAATGCTGGTCTATTGACGAACTACGGCGAGGTTAATTTCGCGTGCCTATGAAAACGTAGATTGCTACTGTTGAAGTTATCATGGACAAAATTGATTTCATATGCGTTATGATATGCATCATAAAAAACATAAAAAATATAACATCACTGTGCACTTAATCGGGTTATTAGCGTATCGAAGCTGCTCCCAACCGAGATAAAATGCATTATTTGAATAAAGATGGCCTCACGGCCGACTCGAACTTCGGAAAAACGTTGCGAATATTGGTTTTTGTGGTTTCTTCCGTATAATTGATTTTGAATAATTTTACGTCAGCGTTACAGCTTTCTTCCTAAAGTATCAGTAATCGACCCGAAAGCGGGAGCTGGAACGCGCCCGAAACTGTCGTCCGCCAAAAATGAGTCGACGCGGAATAAACCCGGAAACTGATCATCTATCAGTAAAAAGGCCCGCAAACCAGTCTCCACAACTTAGAGACTCCGTTGAAGTCTTATTGTGAACTTCTGGTAATCAATTTAAGGATGGATGGCGATATTTGGTGGAACTGTGGAACAATAAACATAATCACATACACACTAATATTGTAAGTTCCACAATTTTTTTAATGGTCTAACCCAGGTTTTGACGCTATACGCTAAATCATTCTCAAAGTTATTCCTTTAAAAATTCCTTTGAGAATGACATAACGAATAGGGTCCAAATCTGGGTCAGACCATTAAAAAATTTGTGAAACAGACAATATTTATGCATCAGTGATTATGTTTCCAAATTCCGGCAAAGTAACAATTAACTGTAAAACATATTCTTTGATTTATTTGTGTTCTTATTTGCTTTTTAGCATGTTATAGTGTAACATATATATGAAAAATAAATTTTTAGCATTGTTTTAAGTGGCGAAAACCAGTTTTACGGAATGTAAAATCGGCAACAGGTACCTCTTTTTATTGAGGAGATCCTTGTGTCCATAGTGTCGGACGCCGCGCCGATGATCACTTAAGGTCCGTAGTTCCGTTCGTCGCTATCCTCTATGCATAATCAAACTATGGTGATGAATAATGTATATTTACGAGCCGGAAACGACTTGGTTGGCGCTTATTTGAATGGATTCTGATGCATGGCGAGCTTCCCCTCATGGCGCAAGGTATATTAGATGCCTACGCAACGCATTGTTTTAATTGTATATTTCAGTTTTACCTGCCTAATATGCATGATAAACATAAGTTTCGACTAAACCTACCGCTGCTTTATTAATACCATATTTCATTTTCACATAAGAATCTGTAAATTAGGTTATTATTGAATTTTATTAGGCTTCAATCGAAGAAGCTTAGCAAATTGCAGGGCTGATGCTACTTTTTGCACTGCGTAAAGAAAGCTTAGCGAATATCTGGCTTCATTTTTCCTTTCGCTGCGCGCTATTGCAAATGGGTTTTTATTTCCCGAATTTCTCACTGAATTACTTAAAACTGAGGACGAATAACGATAAGATGTTGAATTTTCATTTTTTCCATCAATTATAATCATGTTGATATGTCCGCTAAATTTTCAACCTGTTTGCTTTAATAATCTAGTTTTAATGCAATTTTTTTAGATCACCGAATTTAGCCAATAAAATTTACTTTTTTCAGTATGGTCTTAAATATTAATAGAAAATAATACCCATATGTTTTATGAAAGTGGGTAGAGCACAATGAGAAGGTAGCAGTCTGTGAAATTTTCGGAAGAATTACTGCCACCTCGTCTTTCCGGTGCAACCACCTTAACACGGCTGTCGAGGTTACCTCCTGCTGTTCTCTCCTTATCTTCATCGACAAGTGTATCTTCCGTCTGCCATAGAGCTGGCTTATTTGCTTCATGAGTCTTTCCTCGCTTCTCACATTAGCCCCGCATCGAAGTTGAAAATGAGAATGACACGAGGAGACGGCTGGATGAGTGAACGCTCTGGTCACTGAGTGTTTGCCGTTGCCATGGTGCTAATGGACGAACTCAAAACGTCAGAAACGAGAAACCGTTAGACTGCGGCGTGGCGTTGATTTTCTTGATATCAATTTTTGACGCTTATGACGAGCATGTGTGCCTAATATTATATATTATTTACATATATACGTCAAAATTTACATTTATTTTACTATTTAACATCGTTAAGGCGTCATTATACATATTAATTATTCACGTCAAAATAAATTTTACTCTAAAATGACAATCTTTAAAGCTTCACTGTGGTGTTTATTTTATTTCTAAATATCAGTTTTACCATTAAAAAAGAATAAAATGGGAAAACTATAAATTTTATTGCAAGTTTCCAGATGTTTTGATGACATACGGGATTCCTACACATTATTTTGGCAATTCGCACCCTCCTTAAGGCCATTGATTAGAATTAATTATCTCTAGGTTACTTAAATAAAATTCTGGAAGTCATAGTTATTTTTACCACTGACGTGACCTTATATAATAATACTTGCCTTTTTTCCTGATTTCGCCTCAATTTTTGTTAAAATTTAAAACAGGTGGCACGTCCTGGTGGTAACAGATAATAGAATCAGATTTTGAAAAAAATCGCATTTGAGACCCTAGTATAAGCAAACAACTTTTCCACTCAAGGAATTCCGAAAAAAATTATTTTTTCGACCCACCTTAAGGCATAGTTTGTCTACGCAATCAGAACGTGAATTGAGTACTGAGAGTTGAAACTCATATAACGTCTGCGAAGTGGTCTCCACTAGCTTTATACCTATTGATTCAAGTGACATAAACATGATCTTCCTTGGGAGGGTATCAGCTATGAGTGGGATTGGTATGTGGGTACCCAGACTTAGTGGCTACACGCTAGGCTTTGATTATTAGAATCACTCATATGAAACGCCCTTCAGTGTTGGTGGCCGTTAATCCCAAATCCCAAGATTCAAATTGGTATTACGATTACTAAAAGCTTCATTACATTGGAGTTTGATAGAGGAAGAATTGATTATTCTTGCTGTTAAAAGTAATTCACGCCTTCTCGTGTCTTACGTTGGTTTCAAGCTTTGGAGAACTAGCCATCCTCCCTAACAATGGTAACGATGGAAGTACACGGTTTATTCTATGCCCATGTGGATTTCATTAGCGCCATACTCCAAGAATGTGCGAGTTCTTATTTAAAATAATTTTATGTCATTTTTTACATAATAGTTGTTTAATTGGTGGCGGCCTCCTCGCCTGCCAAAGCGAAGGTCGCGTGTTCGAGTTCCACCAGCGCATAGGAGTTTATGATTGCCCGTTGACACTTGTGGTCTAACCCACACACAAAGGCCTGGAATATTATCGGGTAATGACGATAATTGAAAAAAATAAATAAATGAAAAATGTTTGGCAGTAAATTAATTCCTTCATTATTTTGGGTCGTCGATGTTATCGCGAATATAATTTAGCGCAGAGAATAACTTTTGGATGGATCTGGTTACTCTAAAATACTGAATTCGAGCTCTAAAATCAAAGAAAGGTTTTCGTATACCTCACAGACAAGCAATGCAAGGGAAACATTCAACCGCTCAGGGAATTTGAATTATGGGGCTGTGATCAATAAGTTTTAACTTCAAGCAAATATTTTTTAGAACGGTCCGTCCTTACTGAAGAAATCGTAAGAAGATTCGTGAAACCTACCTGAGTGATGAGCGTCGTTCAATCGGCTGTGGGTTAGGGCCGCTTCGCAAGCAACAGAACTGGTAATAAAACTTCATGTGCGACACTAATCAGTTGCATAAGACGGCATGAGCACCTGTGCTTGGTAATTAAGAGTGAATACAAGCCGATGTTTACGCAATATCCGCAAACGTTTTTGAAAACAGTCACGTATTATTTCATCGAAGCATTTCCAGTCTCACCATCCTCAGAGTCCAAATTATTTCTTTATTGATTTGGTCACTGATTAATTTAGTATCTGTCGATGAAAAATAAAGCGCGCGATGTTCAACTCTCAATTTCTGACGAATTCTAATTTAAAAAGTACGCATCGGGTGTCGAAATTTTCTTATGCCAACTGGTTATACTCAAATTTATGCATTCATTTGACAGCGATTGAAGACCCGCAAAGCCAAGTTGTAGAAAAAATTACAAAATATAATTAAAAATTACGACAGTGACAGAATTAGAATCTGAAATCTTCTGATCCTTGGTCCAACGCATTATCCGTTACTCAAAAGAACATCTTGCAGACCGACGAAGAATCAAATCGTGAAAAGTTACGCCGCAGCTGAAGAATCACTTCAAATGTTAATTTTCGAAAATTGCAGCTGACTCTGAAGATTAAGAAATATCATAAAAATGCATTAACACCTGGTTCTGATCTCTACTGAGAATTTCAAGTCGATAGCTAATCGGGAAGTGGGTTGAATTTGAGTTGCAATATTTTTCCCGGACGGAAAAGCAAGTGATGGTAAACGTGGAGAGAAAAAGTAACTGTGATCAATTATAGTTATTTTGTAAAAAAGCGACCCATTACGAGTAAAAATTACTGATTTTAAAAATTTATCAGTAAAATTACATTTACAGTTAAAAATTACATCTTGTAAGGTTTTCCAGTATAGAGACCACGAAGCAACTGTCGATTATTGGGGTGAAAATTTGGAATAATTGAGTCATAGAAATATGTAAAGTTGCAATTTCACTTACGATACATATAACCGCTGTAGTAACACAAAGGGTGTCATATTTTGTACCATCATAAGTAGATTACAACATAAGAGTGGCTAAGCCTACAAGAGCAAATTATGGTACTTAGGGACCAGTGGCGTCATGGCAAAATTAGTAGTGCCGGAACGCACTTTCCTTAACTTTTGTTACAAGTGAAATATTGCTCTGTGTGTTTTTTTATTACGACTTATTATTTACATTCATTATAGTTTTTTGTTTTGGCTACGAATTTATGTATTAGAAAGTTTGAAGCAGCATTGTGTTGTTTGAATATTATGCCTTTGGCTAACCAGTGCAGGAACGGTGTACCGGCACCATGACACCACTGTTAGGAACACGAATTATCTGTAGGTCTGGGTAAATCAGTGAAATCAGTAAATTAATCGTCGATGACGATCAAGTAATGATTACAACGAAAGTAACGATTCCTCTTTCACCGTGAGGAGTAAATTATAAATAAAATATCATTTCGTAAGAAGTAATCGTTTTAAGTACAAATTCATGCAAAAGTAATCGTTACAAGTAATCCGATTACTTTCACTCGATTACTTACCGACGATGAAAAACAAATATACATGATAGAAAGTGACTGCATAAAATCGTGGTAATCACGAGACTGTAAAACCCATCGCTGATCCTTTAAACACTTTTCCTGGGTATGGTAGTGCTTTCGCAGAATTCATGATACAGCAATGGTGCCTTCTGATAGAAACATTTAGGAATATGGAGGAACTATCTGCTTTGATATTAAACTAAATTTCGAACCAAGAGTCCCACGCCCTAGTTCCAGAGTCCTTGGGTGAGAGCAGTCCATCCTAACCTATTTTTTTTCCTGCAAGTAATGGAGCAATCGTTTCTTTGAGTCTGAAAGACTATCCCTTGTTTACGAGTCCGATTGCGTTCCTTCACCACATCTGCATTCAACGTGTCCCACATGCTCTAGCTGTGGTTTCGCAATTTTACTCCAATTGTTTTATTCCCTTTTCAGTGATCGGCTTAACTCTTTTTTAATTTCTTCTTTGATTATGTCTCAGTCATTTGTCACAGTAGTTAATACTATCTGATTGAAGTGAACTCTAGGAACGCTCATAATGGTAAGAGAAAACATTTAATGTTACACAAGGAGCCTCGGCGTGCATTCAAATATATTTATGTGCCTTTTGAAAAGTGGGAGGGAGAGTGGTCAGGTAGCTGGTAAAGCGGTAGGATATTGATCGAAGGGTACCAGGTTTTTATCCCGGATGAGGCCCTCGAACATCCACGACATCAATCCTCGCTGAGCGTGGAGGCTCAAGAAAAGAAACTGGCCACAATAGGGTAGTTTCCTTCATCAAAGAAAACGAAGGCATTGATTGCGATTCGTTACCCACCATTAGTGTATTCATAATATACAAGTTATTTGGTTTTAGAAATCCCAGTTTAGACGAATGGCAAGGGTCAATTTTATCCTCGTTTGAAAAAGGCCAGATTGGCGCCCATGCGATGCCACTCCACCTGACGTCGCAGGGACCTAGTTTCTATACGAGTAGATAGGAGTTTTACATCGTCTGAGATTACCAATGCATGCATGAGGCACAGACTTCAGGGAAACATCTCTTAATAATCACCTAACTGCCTAAAGTTGGAGTTTCCTTCGTTTGATGAGGTATTAATAATCCTTATTTAAGCCAAGCGCTACCTGCTAGCAGGGTACTCTGCTACCTGGTAGCAACCAGCATCGCAGCGGCGCACAATATCCTCGCCCTAAGGTTACCTCGCACGGCGGAAGCGGGAACAAGAATGACGTCACACGGGGTTTTCCCAGCATTCATACTTAGCCGTCGCGTTTTCGCGCGGTTAAAAATTTTCACTTTTCATTTAATCGCGAAAAATAGATATCGTCATTTAAAAATCTAAAAGCGTGAAATACGTGCTCCAGGAGTAATCTTTCGATTTAGGCAATAAAAAAACAATAGGAAACCATCCTATACCCTGAATGGGTATGTAAAATTAACATCACTACGACTACCTGGTGGTGAACTCTACCCTAAACAGAAATCTTTTTTACACAAAATTTCAACGCATACAAGTGACATTTTAACCTTTACTCCTCAATGTATCCACCTGACATTTCGCAAATAGTGAAAATTGTTACTGTAAATTTTTCTATTTACCTTTACATACTATTTGTTTGCAATAACACCAACGTGGAGTTAGGTGGAAGAGGGGACTTTTTAGTCTCAACCTTGCCCGAATAAAGACATCTATCTATGAAAGTTCAAGCTAACCTATGAGTTGAAGCGCTGAGTGAGTTTAAAATTACCTATGTGTGTAGCACTCTCTCTTTGTATACAACCTTGCCACGGTATTAAGGCTTGAGCGTTCCTATGACCCCCTAGGATCCTTAAGGATGAGGGGTTCTCTCAAGGATGAGGCGAGGCAGCTTCTAGATAAGATACAGAAGGTATGGATGCAAGGGCGTACCCAGGATAAAAACTAGGGGGAGCAAACCATGGTCGTACAAGTTGGAACATTTAAGTGTGGAAAAAGTGTATGAAACCAACATTTTAAGCAAGTTATAACAGCGCTTTATTATTATTTTTTATTATTTGTTTGAAAAAAAGATTTTAGTTACATGTCATGCACTAATATCATTTCAACTAGCTTTAAAGGAAATTTGTTGAAAACTTTTGCTTCATTCCAGCCCTGATTTTCCTTAGATACTTTTGTGATTTTTGCTTCTAGGGATAAACAGGTGCACCCCGCTTGGTACGCCCATGCATGGATGGAGCGAGTACTCTGCGGGGAGGGGATGTTGAAAACAGTGTTGGAGGATAGAATGTTGAGTAAACGAGGGAGAGGAAGAAAGAGGATAGGATTCATTTTAGACGGAATGAAAAGGAGTAGGCCTTATTGTGAATTGAAGAGGGGAGTATATGAAGGAAGCGGAGTCTGTCAGAACCCTTCTTAAGTACTCCATGAAAACCCACCTTAATCGGTAGAATAATTTCACCATAGTAAAAATTTGTGCATAAAATAATGAGGTTTTCAGTGTCTCCATGACTTTTTTTTGCTATTTTCGACCATAATTCTTACGGGTATCAATAAGTAATGCTTTCGTGTACCGAGGTATAATTTTTATGCTATCTTTACCGGTGAGTATTGACTAAAGTCCATCCCGTTTTTACTGAATGGTTCATGATGGTAAATTTTGAAGTGGTAATGCGTGAAACCATCAAAACATTTGATTTGCTGAGCGGGATTGATACTCAATTAGAGATTCAAGAGATATGATTGGGGGGGATGGGGTTCGTGTGGTGACTAGAGTGTGGGCTTCCCACCCGGAGGGCTCGGGTTCAAATCCCGGCAGAGAATTTTCAGAGACTGCCCGATCCCTGCTTGAATGTTGTGTAGAGGACATTTCAAGCGCAACACTCCGTCCGTCGGATGGGACGTTAAGCCGTGGTCCCCTTGGCGCCTTTCGTTAAGAGCAGGCTAATGCCGACGCCGGGTTTCTCTCCACCCTTCCCTCCATTCCCTTCTCTCATGGTGCAGGTGACCTCAGCTGTCGGTCGTTTTCTCCAAATACCATACAATATACCCAAAGATTGGTATGGACATGTGAGTGTAGAACTCTCCCCAGACTAAGTCACATGCATGTGAGTTTCACAAATTAATGGGTAGGAAGCCAGTTCCTTTCCCTGGGTCACCTAAGAGGATTTTGATTTGGGATGTCAAAAAGCTTCATTAGGAAAGGATTAGAACCAGGGAACCCTCGATTAATAGCGAAGCGCTCGACCCTGTAGGCTACCACGCTCCCGAGGGAGTGATGCGTCCTCTTAAAAAGAGATATATTTCCGAAATACGGGGTATTTTTCGGAAGAATCTGCAATACTTCAGGAGGTAGTAGCAGTGGCATAGCCAGGAATTTCGTTCGGGGGGTTGGGGGGCCAAAACCAGCATGGAAAATTGTTTAAAAAAAAAGGGTATCAAGTAGAGGATTTAAAACTAATTTTATCACTTTTAATAATCGCAAAAAAATAATTCGCGAAAGAAATCTTTTGTAAATTCATTTTTTTCAGTATTTCTTTTCTGAAGGAAAGATATTTATTTTTATACATTGGGGGGGGGGGGGGGGGGGTCTGGACCCAGATCCCCCCTCGCTACGCCACTGGGTGGTAGGTGGAGACAATTTGAAAATTTAAAGCATTTTTGCCCATAAACACGGGGTCGCAACTCCATATCTACTGAGCTATGTCAACGTAAACATTTTTCTGGATTCACTTTGCAGTTACCATGAAAACGGATTTTCTTGGGTATCCAGCCTTTTTAATACTTCATTTAATGCTCAGGAATTTTTAAGGACATTAAATAATTAAGGTTGAGCGAAAATGTGCGATTATAATCGTCTGAAACAACTAATCTTTAGGCATAATTAAATGATTGCTTTGAGCGAGTATCTCCAATACGATCGCACAATCTTACCCATCTCGAGATTAATTGTTTGAGACGATTATACTCGCACATTTTCGTCCAACCTTCAATATTTAATGTCTTTAAAAATCCAGAGTATTAAGTAAAACGTCTAAAAGTCTGAATACTCCAGAAAAACTATTTTCATGGTAAATGCAAAGTGAATCCAAATAAAGTTTGCGTTGCCATAGTAACCACAAATATACTTAAAATTGTCTCCCCTACCACCTCCTAAAGTATTGCAGATTCCTCCTGAAATACCCTGCCTATACACGATAAATCCATCGCCATATGATCACTGGGTTTGTCTCTCAAGGTAATTGAATGTGCACTAGGTACAGAGATTCTCGGGGGGAATTAATCTCGCTCTTCCTGCACCCAGTGCGTCCTCCTATTCACGTAAAGGCCGCTGGCTGCGTCACCTGGATCGCTTCCACGGTTTCCTCGTGACGGGGAGTGTGGCTGGTAGGCGTCCGACGCCGCCTAGGCGCCGTCCTTTGTCTAAAGCGTGCCAGGGGTCCCTTTTCAATGCCGTTCCACTTCATTCCCCGCACTGATTGCCTTCTTATTTTTAATCTCACTTCTCTCCCATCACCGTCGGGGAAGCTGCTTTAAAAAAATAGCTGATGAAAATTGGAGTTAATTAACTAGTTGGGGTAAAAAGTTGCTTTTCTGAAAAGTTAACTGATTAGAATTTAAGTCAAACAAGACATTTTAAGGTATTTATATGTAAATAACACCAACCCACCTTAATGAAGTAAAAAGAGTCTTGAAAGTAATTGAAGAAGTAAAGTTTAACCTAGCGTAGTAAGCATAATGTCGGGACATGAAATAGATTTTGAAGGACCAAAGATATTGGATACGGAGAGTCACTACTTCACCAGATAAATAGGGAAGTCTCAGAAATAAGTGAGCATCAACTGAGAAAATGTTCCACCCTCAATAAGGAGTAATGAACCTTCAGCACGACGCAGCAGGACAGTCATAAAAATGCGAAGAGTATTGTCTTTTCACCTTAGACCACAAGGGAAAAGCAGCCAAAATCAGGTGGCTGGTGTATCCTTACCCTTCATCAGTGTCACAACAATAGCTGACTGTTAGATTATATTTTCACTTCCGTAAAAGTAACCGTACTTTGAGCGGCTCTAAAGATGTTTTAGTGTTTCTTTTGCAGTTCCCTTTTGGTAGCTTTTATTCTCATTAAGATACAGGCAATTAAAAGTTAATTCTTCTTTTTCGAGATTTAGTTTCTGATTCTCTTTTTGTGACAATTGTTTATAAAAGTATTGCTTGATGGCATTCCTTAAAATTAAAAGTATTTCTAACCTACAAATAAAAAAAATCAACCGTCCTGTTATACCTTTTGCCCTCAAGGAAAGATGAAAGTTCGGATTTCTGCCAATTAGATATTCGCAAAAATTAAATAATTTAACTAATTGCTTAATTCATGGTTTCAGAATAAATAATTTTAACTATTAACATTTAAGCTTCAATCTCTAATAAATGATGAAATATTTGATGGAAATGAAAATTAGAAAAACTTGATAATATTACACTGACTTTACCCCTATTAAACAATGTAGGCACGTATGACGGTTTCCCATATTCTACAGGAAATTTTGGTGGTTATTACAGCTCAGTCGAAACCTAGGTTGATATCATTTAAAAGTGTGTGGAGTCTTGCGAAATTGATTCATTTTCACTTTCACGGGTGTTCACAGTTTCATGCGTGCCATCATCTTAAATAAATAACTAAAATGCCAGTGAATAATTGCTATCGCATTTTTTTTAAAACTCCTAACTGTGCGACGTGGCTGAGGGGAAAGAAACTATTCCGCCTACCCTTGACGTGAGATAGGTCCGTACTTTGGCCTGGGGTGAGCTCTACCCTCGCATATGCAAACCAGTCCCCTTGCTGTATCGCCGAGTGATTTAATTCCAAGTATGTGACTGTCTTCTCTTTTTTTTCAATTACAGCCGGCTGACATCACCGCATGCGACGGGACGTCATGATGAACTCGCCCAACAATGGCATGTTGACGGAGTGCGTGGTGGAGGCGGGAAGAGGAAATGGCGGCAGCAATGAGAGAACAAACGAAGGTGCTCAAGCGGCGTCTTGCAGCGGGGGAGACACGGGGGCGAAGAATGGACTGGAAGGGGCGGAAGACGGCGAGGGGCCTTCCGATCTGAGGACGAATGTGCCGAGGATCCGGATCACGCGGAGGAACTCCGTTTCGCTGCCAGCGGAATTGGAGAACTTGGAGACGATTGAGAAAGAGGTGAGACGGATGCCTTTCCATTGTTTTGATTTGGCGCGGAGTGGGGAGGGAAGGGGATGAAGATTGATTGAGTGAGTTAGGGATCCAGGGGAGTATGATGTAGCCAACTAGCCACCGTGGCGAAAGGAAAAAGGCTCAATCCTAAGGGAGGAAGATATAGGATATCTCAAGTGCTTGTTATGCTTTATTTGGAAGCCTTTCCTTATCCTTGAATTTTTTTGCATGGCGGTGTTCAGCTGTTGCATTAAAAAGTGTGATAAGCACGGAGATGGTTGAGCAATTGAATTAGCAAGTGTAAAATTTTTGAAGCCATTACTCGCTCCTGTTGTAAACACTGCTAATGCAGCCCTGAATGCACAGATTCCTCTCGCTATCCCTCGCCGTTACATTTCAAGGGTTACCTTACTATCATCCTGAAAATAATAAAAAATAACCGGCCGTCATTTATATTTTTATATGAGTGATAATAAGTGAAAGCAGGGGCGCAGCGAAGAATTAAGGCTAGGGGAGGTTTTAGGCACAAATTATACTTAGGGGTGTGGGGGGTATTGCATACCCGCCAGGGCAAGCAGGAGTTACGAGGGCCCTCCTTTAGAAAAATTTTAAGAATAATTGTTCAAAATGGCGAGTTTTACGGACTTCTGATGGATATTTGATTAATCCTTAAGCTATTCTATAAGTAATACTGATCCAAATAAGTAAAATGGATTAAACTTAAAAATTTCTCTGAGCTCTGGGAGGGGGGGGGGTTAACCCCCAAACCCTCCCCCTCGCTGCGCCCCTGAGTGAAAGACCAAGTTTTTTGGCTAGTTGAAATTCACTCGAGTACCTTTTATAAATATCTAAGAATTTTTGATATTTTAGATGTTTAAATTCCCATTTTTAGGAAATATTCATAATACTTAATATTATTCATAGGGCTATGATGAACTTTTTACTCAATTTGAATTTCCTTAAAGTCTTGGGATTGTAAAAATTGGTTTGAAAAAGAAGCTTCTCATACATGGATTCATTGCGTCATTAGTTTACCTTGGTCCCGGAATTCTTAGTTTTATTCTTTTTATTATTTTAATTCCTTCTTTCTTAACAATACACGCTATAGCTGAAAATCCAATTCACATTCCTTTTCGATCCATTTCTTAATTACTTTTCCTCTCTATTTATGTTTTTACCCTCTTAACAAGTGGCATGATATTCTAACAATTTGGTGTACAATATATCGAGGGATTAAAAGTTGCTGGTCATACTTGCGTTACTGCATTAACGCGTTATTCGTTACTGCATTTGGTCTTACATAAAAAATCCAAACCAATCTTAAAGTTGAATCAATGAGTGAAAGAATGTATTAAAAAGTACCGGACCACAAAATTTTCCCAAGAGTTAAAGGGGAGAACTATTTTTCTACGAATCTACGTATTGATTACTGCTTACTAGCATCCTGCTGATAACTTCTGAACTACATCTGGCTTAAATGTAACTTGGAGATGTAATCGGCTTTGACATAATTTTTTCTGACGAATAAACGGATAATCTATTTTAGAACTAAAGGTAATTATGGGTGTTTATCCTAAATTATTAAGCAATTAGTTTATACCAAAGTGCAGAAATCACAAAAAGCAAGCTTCTAAATTTTATCATCGGGGCTGCTGACTTCATCCGGTTTCTCTAGTTTTAGGTCAGGCTAATGTGAAGGTAAACAGCGCCGCACATAACACTAACACAATGCGTGTCAGTTGGCCATTCACGCGTGGGCAATTGCGCCAAGGTAGAAGGTATGCGGGAGCATTCCGAAGCAGGCAGCAAGCACATGGCAGGTGTGCCTTTGATCTCCCTCGGAAGATTTATGCCAACTGACTTAAAATTAGCGCTTAAACAATGAGAAAATGCGAATGTTACGTCCATCAATTGGTGTTGGAGGTGCAAAGGTGGTCACTTAAACCACAAAACTGCAACCGGCGTGAAAATATATCCGGCTTTTATGAGAAATTTATAATACTTATATTATGAAAATTCCTACTACTGCATGTAGAAGGCAGGTTTCTCTACAATTTTTCCATTAAATTTATTTCTTGGCCATTTTTATTTATTATCTGTTGTATTTTCACTTTTTACTTTCCTCGCAGGTTGTTTTAAACTGCACTAGAGGAGTTTGAACTCTGATAATTTGAATTACAGGTCTTTTGAAGAGTCTCCGGGCTAATTGTAGCTGTACTCTTTGTTTTCATTAGGGTTAGCTTTGACTGATATTGTTTTCACCTTCAGTTGGCTCATAATTTAATGTTTAATTTTATTCTACCATGCTACAATAATTTTATAAATATTAGTATTATAATTACTATATTTTTATGCTTCAATTTCATCATTTGATATGCGCGATGTCGAAATAAACTAATATTTGTGTAATTTACGTTTAACTAGAAAAAGCTTCGCAAAATTCCACAGGATGATTTATCATACTTTTCCCGGGTATTATTATTATCAAATTCGAGCGAAGAGAGGAATTCATTATCAGTTCTCGTGATAAGATACTCTCCGAAATGACTTATATTTGAAATCACTAGACAGAATTTATTTCCAAAGAATAGTTTGAAACGCTTTCCGATACATCGTCAATACGAATGATAACCATGCGTATTATTTTCGTCTTACATGAAACTGTTGGAGTTCTCTCTAATTTAATACAGGATCATTATTGTGCCAACAACATAAATTAGAAGGAAAATATTTAGTTATTTGAATGCACAAAACTTTGTGGTTGGTAATAACGTAAAGCTGACTTGTAATATTAAATAAACGCGTGTAGTAAAGAAATTCATATTTAAAACGGTCACTAACGTTAAATTCAAGACACAGGAGCTTTAAAGCTACAGTAACATCATTGGCCTCGAGGGAGTAGTTAAGATCATTTTTACTCATTCTCGCTGTCATATTTTACAGCATTGAAACCATCGAATGCAGCAAGACAATTACTTCTTTCATAGGACTTCTTTAATTGGCAAGGTATAAATGTATTGATACTTATCGTATCATCTTAAAATTTTCAGGTTATATACACGAGACGTTTGCTAACATTTCCTCCTTCTCAAAAAATAAAATTTAGCACCTGATAAAATACTGAAAGCAAATTTTCTATTTTGTAAATCAGTTGAGTGTTAACCAGTGTGTACTTTATATACCCTGAATATTTCAAGGTGATAGCTTAAGCGTGTTTACTACATAGTTGGCTACATCATGAGACATGGTGGCCCGATGGAAACAATCGTCTAGGGGCAGGTGGAAGGGAAGAAGGGCAAGGGACGGCTCAGAATAATTTAGATATGACAAGTTATCAAAGATATATAATAGAAGAAATACATCTATGTGGAAATGCTAGCAGATATGGAGATCGGATTGAAGAACTGCGTCAAACCATTCCTAGGATTATTGACTCTCGATGTTGATTATAAAAATAGGTTTTCAATATAAATAATCGGTCACAAAAAAGATAGGTAGAGTTGGAGGGATACATTCTCGTAATGATATGGTGCATCGTGTCTTAGGAAACTCATTTGTGTAGCAATGCCTTCCTTTTCGCCCACTTTTCGAATGAAGCGCTCTTTGTGACCTTCGGATTATGAATTTGAAGCTCGTACTCACGTCGAGGTAGATGCGTCGGCACCTAGCCATAAATAACAGGCTGAATGAGTTGTGTCCACTCGTAGCTGTTTCAATTTACGGGCCACGATTTCGTAACCGTGTGTCCAATGCGTTTTCTTTCGGAGTGAGGCGAGACAGGCACTGAAAAACAAAATCTTATCACGCGTTGGTATTCAGCTTGTTTAGAGATTAGTTTGTTTACGGTGTTTCCGGCCTAATTGTGCCAGTCCCATTTTTTTCATCGCGTTCAGCGTTGACAGATATTCTTTCACCCTCAGTCAGCTCTTTAATGAAACCGTTCTTTTTTTATTAAAGATGCTATTGTAAATCTCTTAAGTTAATGCACCCCTGAAACAACTAATAATACTCCAATTATTGAATTCCGTACTTTGGGCTAGCAGAATGATATTTGGCAACTTTTTATATTTGTTTTAAATCTATAATATCATAAAATAAATTATTCGTTTCTAAAACGTTGTGGCATCACCATCATGCAATACAAAAGTTGACGAAATGGTTTAAAAAATGACAGCGAGAATGAACAAAAGTGATGTTAACTACTCCCTCACAGCCAAATATGTTACTGTAACCTTAAAGCTTCTATTTTTTTAACTATCGTTAGATTAACCGTTTTAAATACGAATTACGTACTCCTCGTATTTTTTTAATGCTACAAGTCACCTTTACGTTTTTACCATGAAATTAAGTAGCACGGGCTATTTACGATTTATATAGGTATTTTAACTCTACAATTATTTAAGAATCATTGTAAATCAATCACGACATATCTGTAGTCATTATCTCTTATACGTAATATTACTTTGAATCAAGACGTTATTTCTGAGCAGTAATTAAAATGGGGAGAAGTATTTCTCTGGTACGAACCCTGTTAAGTGGACAATTAGTTTCGAGGTGTGGATACTATGGCTACAGTCGGTTTATTTGCTATAGTTTCCAGCATCTGTTTCGCAAGTGTTGTTTATCACTTTACTCATTGTTTTCAAGTTCTAGGCTCTGTGCGAGCTTAAGATTATGACACGTCGCTTGAACTCTCGTCTTACCCTTGCTTTTTACGTAATGTGTGAATTTCCGCGGGAAAATTATTATTACAGTTATTCATGTAAAAAATAGTTGGTAGTAGAGAGTTTTACAATATCTATGAGAGAATTTAGAATATTAAAGATTAGTCTTTGTAGCGTAGATGAGAAAATTGACCAATTCATAATGGTAAGTGCTTGATTATCCACAGAAAGCATAATAAAGACGTATTAAAGGCTTTTGATTGCATTTAAGAGCACGTTTAACCTATGTACCCTTTATTTGTGATGTAATTTTTTTCATCATCCTCCTTCATATATTACACTTTTGCTCATATTTTTAATTCCCAATCAATTACAGTTTTATTTGATTGGTAAAATACGGGGATAAATGTTGGAAGGAAAGGGGCCATGAAGAATATTTAAAGAACTGAATTGTGATTAAAATATGATACAAGGGAATAAAAATTTTGAATTAAGAATTTATGGCGAATGGAATATGGGAGGTATGACACTATCTATGACAACATTTTAATAATATAGTAATATTGTCTATTATTTCTAGGAATAGTTGAAACCGAATCTATGGAAAGTGAAATGGTGCAAGGTGATTTGGATGCCATTGATTTGAGACTTATGAACATGTTGCATTATGTTTCTTAATATAACAATTTTTAAAATTTCCATATTATTTATTACCCTTTGGCCAGATTAGAATTAGGATAAATATTTTGCCGTAAACGTCATTAGTTACAAGACAGGAACTGGAATTTATATGTGAGAGTATACGTTTGAAGCTGGAAAATTGTCAGCAGTCGAAGTATTCGTGTATTTTTAGTGGATGAGACAATAGTTGGCATCTGAGGCTGTAATATTTAACCGGGGATGGAGTGGCTTTATTAATTATTCTCATGGAAATGATAAAAATATTCTCTTATCCAACAGATGTTATAGCTCACATATAATTATTAAATTACGTCCCTGCTTAGTTGACCCGTTTTATTCTGGCAGGCTGTATCCTCATTATTAACCGTTTTTATCTGTAGAAAGTTGTGCTTGTAATTCACTGTCACGGCTCAGGAGATTGCGTATAAAACATATTTAACGAAGTATAACGCGTAGTTAAAACACCTCGTAACTCCTTCGCGAGCTGAAGTGAAATCATCGCTTAATGTTGTGTAAAATTAAATTGGCTCGACTCTTTCACACGTTGAGCGAAAAAAAAAGAAGTTGGGAAAGCAAAAAAAGTATTGCGGGCTGAATAAGATTTTTTTCTGAAGGGAGATGGCAGAAATATAAGTGCCAATTGCTGTGCAAGGTTCAATGTGTGTGTCTGGGTAATTAGCACGGCTCGGGTCACGAAACTCGCTTCTCAACACTCCCGTGATAAATTTATCACTCGCTAGACAAAAAAGACGCGTTTGTTCGGCGAAGCGCATAATCAAACTGCCTAAAGTACTCTACAGTCCTACTCTGAATAAATAAACTGACATTGAAAATTTTATAACGTAATGTTCACTAAAAACCCGTTACCTATTCGATATCAGAATTGGCGTAACTAGGAATAGGCTTTGGGGGTGATGAGGGGGTTAGTGGGTGCTATCCCCCAAGGAAACGGCGAGTTCAGGAAAACTTTTGAAAAATAACAAGCCTTAAAATGAATTCTACATCATTTTGGCACTTTAAATTCTACTTTAAGCAGATGAAGTTATTATATATCAAATCCAGATAAGATTTTTAAAAATATTTTTGATTTCTCTGAGCCTTTGGGGGTGATACATCCCCTCATCCCCCCCATAGTTACGACACTGGATATAAATCTCTCTTACGGGTGTCCGCGTCAATAATATTCTAATTGTTTATCCACCCAATCTCAAAGAAATGCAAGAATTTCATGTCTTTGCTTCAGAAATGACAACGGGTTAGGCTACGAGGGCCCTTCAGTCCTAACTATACCACTGTATCTACCAACGAGTAAACTAGAAAATCGGGTCACCGCTGAATGTTTCCGAAAAGCAAAAGCCAATTAAAATAGAAAATATGGTCTTCAAAACCAGCCATCCGTCTTACCATCGCAACCATCTTTGAGGGTGAGTATTTCTTTTTAACCTGTAAAGAACCAGGCTTTGAATATTATTCTATTCTTGAACAAATTCTTGAATTCTATTCTACTCTAAACAGAGTGGATTTATTTCAAGTGTCGCTCTCGATGAAATACCACATTTAGTAACTCTCTTTTCCGTAGTATAGAGCTGAATAGAACGCATCACTATCACTCGACCAGTCTTTTATGCAAAGTATTACTTGTTTAAAACTTAAGCCACTGAAATGGTGCATTGCCTAGACGTTTTCAACTGTGTTTTTGGGATGAAAATTTTATCTCAGTAATTTCTCGGAGGTGAATTTTTTATAGTGGTAAATATCTTTTTACTTCTTCGAGGCTGGCTGCCATTGGTTGGTAGAAATACTAATTTATTTTTACTTTACGAGGAAACACTCGCCTAAAATTTTTGTTTGAGATTCTGGTAAATGTACAAGTTCATGTCAAGGTTTTCTCTATCCACAGTGAAAATTTCAAGATGACGGCGACGAGAGAGCATTTTGAACGATTAACGTGCCCCTAAAAAAGAAGTTAAAATACGACCAGTAAAACGAGAGCGACATGTCCTCTGAGAACGGTCGATGTATCGCTTTAAGATATTTCATTTCCTTTTTAAAGTCACTTTTGGTTTTTAATGTGGATCGTGTGAATAATGCGGAAGTTCTCACAAGAGTAGGAGAAAAGTCTTTAGGAAAACCTTAGGAAGAGTGTGCGACAAATTAACCGGCCATATCATAGGACACGATCAATAGCGGATACATATGTTGGCCCTAGGTGCGGGGCTGCCCGCATTGCTGAGTATTGCAGAACCACAATTGTAACTTTTTTATCATAAGATAGCATTTCCTTGTATATGCGTATAATCAGTTCAAATAAAACTATTATTAAATTATTAAATCTTTAACTAAGTCGTTGATTATTTTGACATAGAAAAAAATCATCGCTTTAACTTCAATTCAGGGCCGAAAAAACAGAAGAAGTCCCTGAATTCTCTGGTGTTAGGCCACAAATTTTACTTTCCGGGCTCATCTCTATAAAAGTCGGTGTGAGTTATTTTTGGTAAAAAGCCAAAATTCACATTTTTTATATTAGAGTCTGGTAACAATATATTTCGTTCAATTTCTGCAAAAATGAGGTTTCCTGATGGCTAGATTTTTGTAAATTAGCGGAAGTGAGCTGGATTTACCGTTATCGTCCTTCTTGGTTGAAATAAGTGAAGCAAAATAGGGAGTCTGAAAATTCATTTCATAAGATGCCCTAAGCAACTAGGAGCGTGAATTTTATTTTCTCGAGAGATACATGAATAGTGAAAATATCTACATTTCCTAGGAAGGAAGCGGAAACATAAATTCTAGCGTCCAGTTTACGTGTTGAGTATAGCTTGGGAATAAAACGTCACAAGTAAGCTTATAATGGATTCTAGGAAGTGGTAAATAAAAAAGATAACGGGATAGCCAGCAACGTTTTAGTACACGTTTCGGTCTAAAGAGATTGTTTGATATTATTGCCTGGTAACTTTGAAAAATATGCTTTTGGTAATTGCGTTTTGAGTTACATATTTCACACAAGTATACTACTTCTTCGATATTTTAATCGTACTACGTATTATAATTTATTTATAAAACAACCTTTGATAGAACTATTCTGGATAAATGCGATGGTGGATGGCGTAACACGGTGGAACTCCTTCATGATACACAATGGGTAAGAAAAAAAGACTTTGCTGTTCCACAAAATTAAATATATATTTGCGACCGGTTTCGATACGGCGTATCATCATCTAGCTAGATGATTATTCGCCGTATCGAAACCGGTCGCAAATATATATTTTATTTTGTGGAACAGCAAATAATTATTCTGGCTTGTTGCATTCATTCATTAGAAAATAAACTGTAGAAGCCACCATTGCAGGGATTCTATCAATTGGCGGCAGTGTCCCCAATATTATCCCGCAATTATCAGTTAGCGTCATTTTATGACGCAGCAATCTACTGCAGATCTAACTCTGGGCTTAAGTGAGATTCACATGTTTTCAATTAAGTGTTTTCAATAGTAAGGAGGGATTGACGATGACAGGAGTTGAGTACGTCAAAGTTTTATTTATTAACAAAAGTTTGGTGGAAATTGATTCAGAGATGCAATTAGATAACCTTAAGAATGTCCATAAAATTGAATCAAAGTAAGGCGCGCCATTTTTTATGTATCAAGTGTACAACGAGGAATTACATTTATTGATTAAAACTACGTACCAATTAAAACTACCGTATCGATTAAAACTACGTACACACCCACGAAATGTAATGAAAAAAAAATGGATGAATATAGAAAAAAGTTAATGAAAATTAGTAATTTCGTAAGAAAAAAAATTCTCTGAAAAGTTTTTAATTTCACATATTATAAAATTTAAAAATGTATCATGCTCTATTATCTAATTAGCAGTGACGTCATGGCAAAATTAGCAGTGCCGGAACAGCGTTCCTGCACTGGTATTTAGTGAATATTTAGTGAAGAACACCACTGTTATTTAGTGAATTTGTTCGTTGAAACTGCACTGAAATTTAAAAATAAAACCTCTAAAATAACCTTTTTGAATAGCCTTCGTTTCAAAAAAGCATCAGGTTCTCTTTTGTCTTCTAACACCTTTACTTTTATTTTTTGTGTAATATTTTTACGCTATCTTAAGTAAAGCAACGATTAACAACCTAGAATTTTATAATAGCAAAACAATCTTTGGTTCAAGTAATCCTTATCTTTTTTTCTATGCCTTTCATATATGCTTCACGATGGACGCGATCGTTGTAGGGGCCTCTCTATATAGCCCACCTGCCCTGGCCGCCCCTGGGTATGCTTCATTCAAGATTCAACTCAATCCTGAATGGCGTTGTGGTGGGTTCCGCGGAGAGGCCATATAGTAAAATTCAGTATTCACATTTATGAAAACATCTTCCCTTCAATCCTATGAAATATATAAGCCAAGTCTTTTTAGAGGCCACTAAAAGAAATTATTAATCCTTTGAAGGTTATTTTTTAATGTTATTTGAAACTTTCTCAGCATGGAAAACTACTTATTCTATCGGTGGATAGCGATAAATTGAAAAAAGTTCTATTCTTTCTCGGAAATGCGACGACTATCATGTGTACGATGGGCTGACGGTGCATAAGTGGATATAATTTTATATTTTCCAAACACCGCTCTAATTTAACTTCATTTAAAGAAATTTATGAGAGCAGTTAACTTTTGTTGCGTGATAAACCGGATATTGTGTCTCTGAAGCATCTGAGGTGTAATTTATACGAATGCAGTTACACGGCGATAATGATTTTTGGCCGTAATCTAAAGCTTGGAAAGGTCTTCACCAACGGGGCCCAAGGTTTCCATACCTAAAGGTTATCTGTTTCTTGGAGAGAATAGTCCGGCCAGCCCTTTGAGTGACTTTTCTATCGTGTCTCCCGGCTTCTCTGCACCTTTGCTTTCGAACAATTTAGCGGATACTCTCTATTCTAAAGAGAATCATATAGTAAATTGAATTAAAATAGTTCTTTTGCATTCTTACGAAACGATAACTAAAATAATCCATTGGCAACAGTGAAATATGTTTTTATTTTGCCTTTCATTTATTTGAAAATCAACGCAATTTACGATCTGAGTTTAATATTGTTTTATCACCGTGATTATGCGGCATTTAATGGCAGTAGGAATAAAATAATTTGTCGAAGGAGTAACGTGGTAGAATTTTGTCACAAACATGGCAGTAAATTCCACGATACCAAAAATTATCTTTCGACTCGGTCATTGATGACAAAGGAATCATTTTCGGGTTGAGTTGGGGTGGGTAATTAACGTCAGAGACACAAGTCATAATCATATTTGGTAATTTGAGGAAATGGTTGGAGAGGGCAGGGGCGCAGCTAGGAATTAAGGCTGGGGGGATTATAGGCGCAACTTATACTGAGAGGGTATAGAATACCCGCTAGGGTAATCGGATGGTGCGGGGGCCCTCCCCCAGAAAAAAATTTAAGATACGCGGTTCAAAATGGTGAGTTTTACGGCTTTCCGAGGGATATTTTATTAATCTTTACACTATTCTGTAAGTAATATTTATCCAATTAAGTTAAATGGATTAAACTTAAAAATTTCTCTGAACTCTTGGGGGAGGGGGGTGTCATCCCCCAAAACCTCCCCTCGCTGCGCCAACGGGAGAGGGGTGTTGATAATAATAGAGGAAACTAGGAGGGAAAGCAAATATGCACGATCATCACCTCTGGTCAACAAAAATAAGATTGGTTTGACGCAGCTTTTCATGAATGGGGTAGTTTCCTTCGTCAAAGAAAACGAAAGGCATTGATTGCGATTCGTTACCCACCATTAGTGTATTCATAAAATACACATTATTTGGTTTTAGAAATACCGGTTTAGACGAATGGCAAGGGTCAATTTTATCCTCATTTGAAAAAGGCCACATTGGCGCCCATGCGATGCCACTCCACGTGACGTCACAGGGACCTAGTTTCTATACGAGTAGATAGGAGTTTTACATCGTCTGAGGTTACCAATGCATGCATGAGGCACAGAGCTCAGGGAAATATGTCTTAATAATCACCTATTAAAACTGGCCAAGGTCGGAAAGTTTTCTTCGTTTGATAAGGTATTAGTAATTCTTATTTAAGCCAAGCGCTACCAGATAGCATGTTACTCTGCTACCTGCTAGCATCTTGCGTCGTATCAGCGCTCTGAGCCTCGCGCCAAGGTCACCTCACTTGCAGCAGCGGGAATCAGAACGACGTCACACGGATTTTTCCCGGCATTCATACTTAGCCGTCGCGTTTTCGCGCGCTTGAAAATTTTCACTTTTCTTTTAGTAGCGAAAAATAGATATCGTCATTTAAAAATCTAAAAGCGTGAAATACGTACTCCAGGATCTTTCGATTTTGGCAATAAAAAGATAATAGGAAACCACCCTATTCTCCGATCAGTTAATCTTTTCACACCTACCTACTTCTCTTTCGCTTATTTCTTTGCCTATTCCTTACATTTCATTGGACGTCTTTCTATTTCATCCTTGCCATCTACTCGTCCTTCGACGATTGTCTTCATCAGAATGTCATGTCTCAAGATATCAGTGGCGGATACATTGCCCCTCCTTGCGGGGCCGCCCGTATTGCCAAACATTGCAGAACCACAAGTGTAACTTTTTTTATATCATAAGATATCTTGTATGTGTGTATAATCACTTTAATTAAAACTTTCTTATACTTTTCATGCGACATGATTATTTTTTTACGATAAAAATAAAGGTAACTCAAGATATATTTTGCGCCCCCCCTTGAGTTTTTTCTGCATATGCAACTTATGGCCTATAAGGTTATTCTGTCTTCTTGTCAAGGTTTTCATGAGGTTTATCTTCTCTCCTACTCTTCTTATGAATTCCTCATTGCTTACTCAGTCGATCTCTATGATCCTCATAATTCTTATGTAGTACCAAATTGCGAAGGCCTTCACCCTTGATTACTCCGCCTCTGTCATTATCCACGTCTAATTTTTGTGGAGAAGTGTACTCCAAATGCAAGTAGTGATGAACTGTTTCCTTACTTCTACGAACAGCAATGAACAGCATGACCTATTTATTGTTGGACTACTTATTGGACAGCATGAATTATTTATTGTTGAGACCTTTAAATGTTTCAAGTTGCTAAAGTCGAATTTGTCCCCATATTTTTCAGTGAATAGCACTTCAGGTTCTAATCAGTCCTCATTTTTTTACTCCACAATTCAAGGGGAGAAGAATAATACTCTCGTGAATGGTCATTTGTTAAACATTCATATGAATTGCCATCCGTCTTGATAATAACTCTTTTCGAAATCCTGGTTTAGCAAAAAATTGAACCTGCAGGAAACTTTACGTGCGATCATATTTTTCGTAGCGCCGCAGCCGTCACTTGCTATAACGTGCATTTGAATCCTCAGTTGCCTATCAGGTGAACATTTTCGTTTGATGGCTGATACTTGAAGATAAGATGCAGCATACAATGGGCTGAATCCAGATTACGGAGGCGATAAACTTTGATTTTCCTCTCCGTAAATGGGTGAAGGACTTCGTATGGTGGCGCAGTCAATTTTGAGCTGTTAAGTTAGTTATTCATGTTTTCCCGAAGAATTTTGGCAATCCCATTGGCTTCACAACCTACTATCACAGGCATATTATTGGATAAACCTTGGACTGTGAACACTTGACTGTGTCAACCAAAGGCGTCTGAATGTAGGTATTTTACATATTCTTCATCCTAAAAAGAGGTCTTCCCGTGTAACTAACGGTGTAGGAACGCTATATCCACTGGATTTTTCTCTACGACCATTTGTCATAAGTGTCGGGCTACTGGAGCAAACGGTAAGAGCAAATGACAGTTCCATTATTAATAATAATATATAATATAACTTTATTCCGTTTACATTGAAATATATTACATTAGAAAACACTTAAATAATTATGGAAAATATAGGTACCCCTTATTGAATAGTTATGGGGCTACCATCTTACACTTTTTGCATAGGTCTGGTGCTAGCACACATGAGAAGTAAATTTATTTCTTTGCATTCAGTTATTTGTTATCTTACCGATTGCACTCATTATTATAATATAATATTTCAAATATTTACACAAGGATAACTATCTTTCTTATATAAACGCATACAAAGCGTCTCTGTTGCAATGAGATTTATGATTACCTTAACTAATTTTCACGGCACAACTGGTTTCGCTTGATTTCCCAAACTTGGCTACTGCTCGACAAACAAAACCGGTTGTGCATTTAGAATGTATTTTTGATGTCGTGAAGTTCATTGGTCTCACCTAGTTTTGCAAGTTTTAGAATGCCAAGAATGATGTATATATTCATGTGTTGATTATTTCAACTCTGCCACGTGGAAAGTGGTGAAATTTACAGTAATTCAGCATATTTAATCAGCATAAATACGCGATGTCAAATGCGTAATTAGTCGTTTCACCGCGGTTTTCCTTACTCATAAATATTTCCTCTCTTTTTCCTTATTCATAATTATTTCCAATTCGTGCTATTTTTTTGGTTCAGGATATTTTCGGATTTATCATCCGCTGAAAATTTCTATTTAAATTAGAATTTGATACAAATATATTTTTTGGAAGGAAAGAATAGGAAAAATCCCCATGGACGGAAAAGAAACATGGACCTTAGGTTGATGGTTTCTAGAGATATTTTATGGAATTTACTCATTTTGAATGAAAAATTAAACCTTGTTTTCCAGAGAATATTTTTATTTGTACACATTACCATGGTTTCGACGGGCTTGCCTTCGATTCAGAAGAATCAACTGATGGTAACGTTATGTTAATCAAAAGTTAATAGCCGCGGAGCATCGAAACCATGGTAACCAAAACAAAGCTTAATTTTTCATTCAAAATGGACCTTAGGTTTTGGCACTGCGCTGACCATTATGCTATCCAGGGTCATTAATTTCACTGATGGCGCTTAATTGCCATGGAAATTAGTAGCATGGTTAATGCAATGGTCTGTGGTTTTTCCCGTAAAGCCATTGTCCTTTGGTTCAATTCAAGGTCGAGGGGAATTTGATGCACTCTTAGTGATAAATTTGCTGCCAAAAATTTTATCCAATTACTATCCATGCGGAAATCAATGTTAGAGTATTAATATCGTTATCTGGGGAATTCGAATGGAATTGCACGATTCCTATCTTTTTATAATGCTGATATCAATTCCAAGGATTTCCAATTCCAATTTCGCTAAAAAAATTAGCGAAAGCTTCTTATTTGAAAATCAATTTTCATATTGACGCCGTTATTTTTTGCGACATTAGAGCAATCTTGAACGGTGTTCCTAAAGACTGGATATTTTGTTTCTAGAAAAGGGGAATTTCATTTGCTCCTAATATGTTGGAGTAGTCTGAGTTCAAAGGGGGAAAACCACTGGAATCAAATCAGCCAGCAATGTATTGACTGCTGCTTGAGTAAATCAAGATATAATGGATAAAATCTGTATAGAAGATCTGACAATAGAAAAGAAGGAGAGGAAGGTGAGTTTTAAAAATATAATTAATTTTTAAATGGTGTGAATGATAAAATGAAATGCGAAGAAACAATAGCGGATTACAGAGAGGCTATTAGGGATAAAATCGTGTTTTACGGCCTTCTACTCCGTTGTTATTTCTGATGACGACAGTTTCGCCGAAATTTCGCAAGCTTCTTCAGGTTAGAATCGGAGTTATATGCACATTCAGAAGGTGGTGGAGGGATTAACGGTAAATTGATCATCATCAGCCGAAAAACAGCGCGGTGAAAGTTCAGAAAGCATGATCGCATCAAGCGAACTTTCTGAACTTTACGGAATCACGCGCAAGTGAACTCAAAATGCGAACATTTCACGAAGGAAAAACATTGTGCCTGCCCTGACTTGGACTCGAACCAGATGCACTGCATTTCAGCCGACTGCAGTAACGGGTCCATCAACCGAGACGTACATAATATTCCCTTTTGTTAGTGAGCTGAAAATTTTATTTCTGATGCCTACTGCCCGCGGTCAAATTTTAGGAAAATTAATTACATTGCGCACTCACGAAGTGACTAAACCCAGAAGTTGGTTTGGAACGGTGAGGGTAGAGCTCACCTCGGACTAAACTACAGAATATATAGCTACCAATATTCAGGGTGGGAGGCGTTACCTTTGCCACTTCGCACTCCGAGGATAAATTTTTCGAGTGTCCGAAGGCTTCACTCGAGCAATAAACAGCCAAGCGGTCTACCTACCTGGATAACACGCTCCTTTGCCTCCATTTTCCCAAATATTTTCTTAAATTTCATCAATTAAATGAGATTTACATGAGCTCTTACCCCTTCAAACTTAACAGGGGACCTAGTTCCTTATTAACCCGTGCCGCAAGGATTTTTGCTTGGGGTGTTTATAATTTATTTGATATATTCTTTTCTTTATAGAGACTGTATATATTCAATTATTAATGGTTCTGCTTAAAATTACTCACTTGCATTTAGGTTAGAAGGTGAAAATAAATTGGGAGAGTCAAATTACCCGGTTCAACCACTGAAATATACCAAGAAATCATTCCTTATCGGAAGATGCATCAATAGAAGAGTTAAGCCTATAGCTCTCACTTCATATGTGATCCATGTAACCGAATTGGGATCTTTCATATGCAGAGCCACGTATTGAAGCGGATATATTTTAGATATCTTGAATTATATGAAGGATACAATATGACTCTTCGTATTATTTCTTATATTAGAACGATTTGCTTGAGCGAGGCACAACATGCATTCAATTTCACGATATCCATTAAGAATTGGTATTTGGAGGACGCGACTAACACCTTTTGTGTATTTGTAGTAAGGTAATAATAATAAAAATAAAATACTGGAATGCAGAAATAAAAACTGACCGAGCAATTAAAAACAATAGACCGGACATAGTTATAATAGACAAAATAAAACGGCACACTACCCTCATAGACGTGACAATTCCCTTAAACCATGATGTACAGAAAGCACAATCCATCAAAATTAACAAATATGCAGAACTTGCAGCAGAGATCAAAGCCTTGTGGAAGATGCAGTCAGTAGATATATGCCCAATAGTGATAACAACAACAGGAATCACACCGTGTGAAGTTCTACACCTGCTAAAAAAGCTAAACTTGGATAAAACTCTACCAAAAATACAAAAATCAGTCATCCTGGACACCTGTCATATCGTCCGACGGTTCCTTTCAATAGAATAATAACGGAAGTAATAACAAAACACAGTTGAACTTGACTTGGTCCGTTCACTGTGAACAATCCTTGTAAGATAGCAAGAGGGAAAAAGGAAAATAATAATAATAATAATAAAAGTCTTTCTTGGGCGAGATTGGGACTAGAAAGTCCCATCTTCCATCTAACCCCTCGTCAAACATGAAATATATGCATTTAAATACATAATGAAGTTGCTCATGAAACTACATGTAGAAAAGAAATTTACAGAAAATTACATGAAGAAATTACATAATGAGACATAGAAGTTCCATTTTCAAACAACAAATAAAATTATAAGTTAAAAAAATACCATTTACCGAGTTTAAAACGATGTTAGCAAACGTGGGAAAAACGAAAGGATATTGATTGTCGTCCTTATTGGAAAAGAAACCCACTGCAGGAAAACGCCCACACAAGAAGAGGGGCGTGAAAAACCTGCGAAAACCTAGCGAGAGAGCTAATGTAAACCTATCTACAAATACAATAAATTAAAAGGAAACGTCACCCAGTACCTGTAAAGAAAAAGAAAATTAGATGAAGCCGGAGGAGATAAGTGATGAATCTTCCCTACTGTTCCCATGATTTTGCATGTCTCGTTGTTGTTCTCTAAGAAGTTTTACGTGTAGTGCCTTTCTGAAGGAGCCGAGTGATGATGATTTACGTAGCGGTAAGTCAATGTTGCTCCATTCACGGCATGCAGTAACAATGAATGATTTATTGAATCTGACTGTCCGGTGGTGAGGCATAACGAGTTTTTCATTTCCCCTCGTATTTGAGTCGTGTACTCCACTAAGTGTTTGAAATTCGTCTCTGAGGTACGCTGGTGTATTTGTTTGTAAAATTTGATAGAGAAGACCAAGGATATGCAGCCGGCGTCGTGAACTAGGTTTTAACCAGTTGAGATTGTTAATATGATTGGTGATACGATCTGATATTTGTAAATTAAATACGAACCTAATGTAGGCGTTGAAGGAGCTAGGGTAGGGAAGGTATGGAAGACAAGGGGGCTAGAAATTCGGGATTTGAACCCGGGTCGCAAAGATCGCGCAAACTTCGTGCTATCTTCACGGTTATTCCTTTTAAAAGTAATTAATAATTTGTACCATCATCTATAGTCAACAATCCACTGATTGCTTTGACGCAGCTCTCCAATCCGCTTTTCTATCCGCAAACCTTTTCATAGTGACGTCTTTATCCTCTTTTACATCCTTAATAATATATCCCATGTTTTTCATTCGCGGCCGCACAGTGGTCCCAAATCGAAAAAAGCTGGCCAAAAGTCGTTTTTTCGAAAATTTTCAAGGAATTTTTGAACCTTATTTTCGGATTTTACAGGATATGGTCTACAAAATACACTACTAAGTTAGTATTTTTGTTCATCAGAGCGGCTGCAGTGATCCGTCAAACATGGAGCGTTCACCGTAAAAATCACAGTTGCGTGAAATCGGTCGATTTTGAGGAAGTTCAGCGTCATGCAGGACAACTTTTACGCGATATATTTGGCAAAAAACATTTTTAACTACAAATATAAACATTATTACATAGTGGGACATAAATTTTATTCGGATTTTACTATGTTTACTATTTTATATATATTTTGTAACTTTTAGTGTTTTTTACCCGAATTTTCAAATAAAATGTACAATATCGTTTAGAGAGGCATGTGAATGCACGGTGTCTTTTGCACCAATACAAAGGGAAAAGTATATGGAACGCAGTAGTGAAGAAAATTTTTGCTACTAGTTGCTACTCCGACCTCAGCATTGATTTAACTATAATGATGCAATGCGCTGACGCGGGCGGCGGCCTGGCTGGCATGTGGTAGGGCTCGAGGAAATCCAGTATTTATGGGTGTTATTCAACATTGTTGGATATTTTATTTCTACAAAAAATATTTACCCTATGAATAAACATCTCTTAACAAGAATAAAGCATCAGGGATAGATGATATTACAGTAAAGCTAATCATAAAAAATATTTTTCTACGTTTTTTAAATTTACATCGTTCGGGGGAAATAGATAACTTTCTATTCTGGAAAATATCTGATCTGGTATTTATTTAATAGGGTAGTTTCCTTCATCAAAGAAAACGAAAGGCATTGACTGCGATTCGTTACCCACCATTAGTGTATTCATAATATACATATTATTTGGTTTTAGAAATCCCAGTTTAGACGAATGGCAACGGTCAATTTTAACCTCATTTGAAAAAGGTCAGATTGGCGCCCATGCGATACCACTCCACGTGACGCCACAGGGACCTAAATTCTATACGAGTAGATAGGAGTTTTACATCGTCTGCAATGAAATTTGGATGTAAGCATGAGGCACAGAGCTCAGGGAAGCATTTCTTAATAATCATCCATTAAATTTGCCTATGGTCGGAAAGTTTTCTTCATTTGATAGGGTATTATTAACCCTTATTTAAGCCAAGCGCTAACTGCTAGCAGCCCGCATCGTATCAGCGCTCAAAGCCTCTCCCCAAGGTCACCTCCCACGGCGACAGCAGGAACCAGAATGACGTCACACGGGGTTTTCCCAGCATTCATACGTAGCCGTCGCGTTTTCGCGCGCTTGAAAATTTTCACCAATAATTTAATCGCGGAAAATAGATATCGTCGTTAAAAAATCTAAAAGCGTGAAATGCGTACTCCAGGAGTAATAATCTTTCGATTTAGGCAATAAAAAGTAGGAAACCACCCTATTGTCAGCAGCTCGAAAACAGTACGTTACAATACGCGATACGTTATGCGTTACAATACGCGACTCTGCTGATCGAAGGTCGCAATTCGGTTACATGGATCATATATGAAGTGATAGCTCTACGCTTAACTCTTCTGTTGATACATCATCTGATTAGGAATGATTTCTTGAAATATTTCAGTGATCTACCTTATATTTTTCTATCCCAATTTATTTTCACCTTTTAATATAAATGCTATGGAATAATTCAAATCAGATTTCTTCATGAGTGAATATTTAAAGTCTCTGGTGAATTTGATTGTATTATCAACCTGCCGGGATACATAGCATTATGATAATTTTACAAGTTTTGTATTCAAAGAAATAGGCGTTCAACTGGAGATATTTTCTAAAAAGTTAGGGTGTATTGAAATCGTACTGATTAACTCCAACAAAACTACAATCGTACTGATTAATTGCCATTTTTCTCCCCTAGAAATTGCCTTCTGGTATCATAAACATATTCTATTGGAGCAGGCTCTGCATTTTTTGTTATTTCAGCAATGACCTTAGCCGTAGTCCCCAAAGACGCACATTCGCCGTGAGCCTACAAACATGGAGGAATTGAAATATGTACTCAAGAGTTAACGGTGGTCTATTGCCTAATAGACCCTCTCCCTCTTATCAAAGCTCGAACCGGATAGGCTGGCTTCAGTTTCAATATTAGTCTAAAGGAGAGGTCGGCAACCTTTTCATGACTGCGTGTCCGCATTGGCTTATAGCAGTGGACCATCAACCACGGTCGAGAACTTTCGGTTTCGTTTGGCCAGTTTGGAAGAATACGAAGAAAGAGTCTCGGGTTCGATTCCTGGGTTTCTATTTTTTGTTGATATTTTTCAAGCACTTAAAAAAAAGCATTGATACAGCGTCAAATTGACATCTTGCGGCACGATATGGAGATAAAATATGCAATATTTGGCAGGAATTCGTCACGATGGATGCTCATGTTTATGAGTTCCTTGCACCGGGTTTCCGTAAACTGTGTATGTTTTCCTTACGTGATTATGAGAACATGTGGCTGTGGCTTTTACGAGTCGCATCCAAGAAGTTTCCGTGCAGAGCATGTCATCATGAAAACGGATTACGAAGCAGTTACGTAAATTTCAGACAGAGGTAGATTAAGCTGGTTGTTTTAGTGGTAGCTATTAATTACTTTCCGCTGCGACTTGTTTCCATGCAAAACTTCTAAAATGTAATGAGTCTTCAGGTTTAACATGGGTAAAGAAGCGGATTTTGAATATTCGTCAGTTATTTTTAACAATGTTGATTAAACTGGTTAACAACAAACTTTATTTGGAGAGCCACCGAAAATGTCACCATAATTTCAATTTTCAAGAAATTACGGGACTTGGGGTCCGTCAATGATTCCATATGAATTCAAGGTAAACTATTCATTTAAGCCGGGTGAGGAGTACTATGGAATGATGGTAGACATAAGTAATAAATACTCTCAACATGCAATCACAGTATTCTAAGCACAAAGCAACTGATAACCATTGTAGTTGTGCGATAACTAGCTGGCGACCCGCCTGCTATCATGACGATGGTGTATGCTTGCGGTACATGGATAAGATTTCGAATTTGATTTAGATGTTGCGGGAGCAGATATTTCGACTATTAACGTTTAATTAACTTAACGTAAGCATCAGTTGATTCTTCTAAATCGACGTCAAGTGCGTCTCCAAGGGGGAGGGCTGAGCGATTCGTTATAACCGTTACATTTTTTACCGTTGAATGAATAGTTTTCTTATGAACTAGTGTTTCATTATAGGTTAAGTTCCTCACTGATTCGTTGTTTTTAAATGGAAAATCTTTACAGTGCCACCGCGGTTACTTTCAAATTCCTTTGACAACATTGTCATTTAGCATGTTATTTGGTATATAATAATAATAATATATATTTAATATAATATTATTATTTAATAATAATATTTATAACTTAATGTATAATATTAATAATAATTTGAGGAGGCGAGGATATACTTACTTTCCGGAACTTCACAGTAAAATATGTGTATGATTGCGGAAGCAAATGATTTTTATGCTATGCCCGATCGTCCGGAAATAAAATAATACTGTCAAAAGTTTGTATTTTTATCACTTTTGAGCCTCAAAACTGATCATTTCTGTGGACGACAGTTTCGGGCGCATTCCAGCTGCCGTCTTCGGTTCCGTGGTGGGCACAGAAAAAGCTCGAGGTACCTTGAGCTACCTTTATTTTTATCGCAAAAAAAAATCATCAAGTTTCATGCAAAATTTAGGAAAATTTTATTTAAACCGACTATACGCATATACAAGACAATGTCATCTTATTATATTAAAAGTTACAATTATGTTTCAGCAATGTTCGCCTTGGCGGGCGGCCCCGTAAGGGCGTGGGGGGAGCGTGCGCCCCCATATGTATCCTCCACTGCTTCAGGTCCAAAGACGCGTTGGCGTAACTAGGAATATGCTTTGGGGAGGATGGGATGGGTTCGAGTGGCGACCCCAGGTAATGGGGGAACCGGTATATTTTTTTTTAAATGACGTGCATATCATTTTACATCATTTTGGCGCTAAAATTTAAATTTTAGTAGATGCAGTTATTAAATTTCAAAACTAGACAATACTTTTTTAATATTTTTTTATCTATGAGGCTTGGGGGGGGGGTCCATCCCCTCATCCCCCCCATAGTTACGCTCTGCAAAGACGGGAGCTGTAATGCGCCCGAAAGTGTCGTCCACGAAAATGAGTCAACGCGGCAGTAACCCGAAAAACAAAACAATCAATTTAATCACCGCGGAACCCTCCGTATATATTCGTTATGATCTGATGCATTTGCACTTTGTGAAATCTTGGACGTCAATATTTGACTTGCAGCAGCGGTCATCCCTCAATCCGATTTGAAAGCTATTTATGAGCGAGGGAAGTTCCAATGACACCACTCATCTACTTCCTCGTCACGCTCCCTCAATTCACCACCACCACTCCCGCTCTTTCATAGCCCTCGAGGGACGGTCGTTGATGCCCATTAATTTCGGGTCATGCGGCGAGTGCAAGCTGGCAGGACGGCCGCGTTTGGCACAAGACTCTGCATCTCGTGAGAAGTTGTTTTGAGTTTGAACGGGATTCCGGGAAAAATCGCTGCAATCCGTGGTCACCGCATAGAGAAAACAGTCATGGACATGGTCATGGATTAACCGGTGGAGTGGATTTCAGTTGTCCATTGAATTCTGCGGTCTCTCTCGCGACTGGATTTTCCTCCATCCGATTTCCTTATTCTTTGGCATCGTTGGGAATTCGGGTGCAAATATGGCTCTTGTCTCGAGCGATAGGATTCAAGCAGATCACATTCAAGTACGTGGGGACTGAGAGATGCCAATCATACCCACCTGCTATCATCCCGTTATGTGATTGAGAAGCTTGCTTGCAGTGAATTTCTTAGTCTATTTCATAGTAACATATTACTCTTAATTTTAACGGAGATCCAATATCTCTTATAGGTTCCATCTGCCAGAGGGGCCATCGATGACAGCTCCAGCGACGAATACAGTGATGGGCTGTCGGATGACGATATTCGAAATCGCAATAATTCGGTCAGGTAAACAGAAATTGGCCTCTACCTTATATGATTGCTTATGACCCTATTTAGCAGAATAATAAGTTTTGAATAAGATAATTGCCACTTCTCACGTGATTGATGATATTGCTCAAGTTTATTTTGCAGACATGGCAACGCTGCATTCTTGTGTTATGAGAATTTTGAGAAATAACAGTTGATAATCGAAATGTTGCCAAAGGAAATCGTATTCATAATAGTTTGATGTGGTATTTATTGGTGTTTACATTCATAATGGATGACATATAAAAGGTCTTCGTAGCGTTTTTTTCAATTTGTGGAAATATTTAATATAAAGCAGAGCTTCCATATTTGAGTCTTCCTGTGAGTTGGTTTTACGGACGAATTTGTCTGGTTGTGTATTTCAGTGAAGTAACGTTGTGAACTATTTGATGATGCATGCTAAATATTTTTATTTTGCAGGGTTCCATTGCGAAATGCTAGAAGGAAATCAGTCATGCCTTCGCCATCCCTCAAACTTAATGACTCAGACTTGGAGGGAGAGCAGTCTCCACATAACTCAGTTACAAGCATTAACAGCTTGTCTAGCTTACTCAAGGAAAAACTTGTGGTAATTTGAGCAATGGATTACGATATGCCTTTAAGAAACGATTGTTGGTGTGCGGGTGTCCTCTCTCGTTTATGTTGAGTATGACAGTGCGAAATGTTCTCCATATTTCAGATGACATTTCCGGGCGTTTTGAGGAAGAAACGACCTCGTGAATACAAATTGAGGGCATTTGTTGCTGTATTATTTTTGTGTATCGTTTTCTTGGTGGGGTTTGCCTACATATTTTATCACCAGCAAGTCCTACAGGTATGTCCTTGATCTCCTTTAGTTCATATATTTAGCATTTATCTATAACAATTTTTCTTCACTGCTTGTATCAATTGTATTTTAGCAGTGATTAGAATTTATAGAAAATATAACCTTGGCATCTTGGTATCAATAAGTTTGTCAATACTTATGTATTATCTATATTTTGGCCTTTAAACTTTAAAAGTGTACATAATTTACATGTCATTTTTGAGTATAGATATAAGATAGTATGACAAATATCAACAGAGGAGATGTGATGCCGCTGTAAAATTCTCTCATAAATGTTTACACGTCGTGAATGTAGGCTGATGCTTTAGTCTTATTGCAGTTCTTGTAAAATACACTCGGCTGACCGAATGAATCGATGGCTGCTCTTGTGCTTGTAATTTAATGTTAAGGATGAAATGGGGAATAACGTACACTGGTTGGCGTTGTAGAAATTTTGACATTTTTGGGGTTTAAGTCGTCATGAATCAAAAGTTCAGTTGAACATGAGATTCTAAGGCCATCAAATATTCTAATTTTTGTTGATGTGCATTACAGTGACATATTCTGAAGATTGATCTGGGAACTGTTAGCATATCTATATTTTAAATGATCTTTCACTTTTGCAATATCCCAATTTTTTTTTCTCTAAAACAGAATTTTGGGCTGTCCTTGCTTTGATCACATGTTACATTTGATTTTATTTTGTCTTAAGCTATTCATCATTTTAATACAAAATCTTATTTCTTCTAGCGTGCATATTTTGATAGGATCCGCGTCAACAAAGAGGAGAGGCATGTGAGAGTGTTCAATGAACAAGGACAAGAAATCCTGCAAGGATGGTTGGGAACATTCTTACAAGATATACCCCACTTTGGTTTCCATGAAACTAACATAGCATATCCCTGCCTGCCTCGGGATGCTCCTACTGATGGTTCTCTATGCTTAGAGTGGATGCATAAGGCACGGTTGTACATGCGTTACCAGGCTGTTTCTCCCAGTGGTGGAGGTGATATGCGCTGCTATCAAATTGAATGGCTCAGTCTATCAGAGGAGGTAAATTGTAAAATTAAAAAAAAATTTTTTTGCAATGTATTGTCAGTTCATGTAATTATTGATACTTCCTTGTGCATGGATAGTTAACTTTGGATGACTGTATATCATTGTGTAGTTTTTTTCAAATTTTTTTGTTATATAATTTGATTTTTAAAAACCCTTTCCGAATGAAGTACATTAGAATATTTAGTTACATTTGGTTCAGATATCATTTTTTGTTTTAATTCATGTTTAAATTGTTACTTGAATGAACTGTATTTTTAACGCTCTTTGTTGCCATTAGGAACAGTTCAGTAAGTATAGAATTTTATATTAACCTTAGTAATTCTTTTCAAAGCCCTGTGGGCATTAAGAGGTTGCCTATTACGAACAGGCATTTTTGCTTTGCATTCTTTACTCAACGAGAAAAGTGGAAATGTTTTAGTGATCATAGGTAACTGATGCCTAAAACGTGAATATAATAGGTAATATGGAGCTTCCATTGCTTGTTAACTTTTGCTATATTGTTTTTTTATATAAAAAAACAATATAGCAGAAAACTGTTACTGTTTATATAAAAAAACTGTTACTGTGAATTCAAGTTACTGGTGGCTAAGTTTTTTTGCTTGATGAAGTGCCATTTTTTAATGAGAGTATTGCTATGAGGTCATTTTATGTCAGTTCATCCAGGCATGACACCCAATGTCTCTTATTTTTATGCAACTTAATATATTTTATTATGTAACATTATCCTAGCTCTCTCCTCTAGTTTTAGCACAAATAGATTTAAGTTAAGTGAAAGTGCATTTTTTCTAGAAATGAGATCACCTAGGGCACTTGTACCTCTTGAGGGATGTAAACTGTCTCAGTGCAATTTTTCTTCCGATAGCTAATTTTTCTTATGATAGCTTCTTAGATAGGTTTTTCATAGAATTCTTTGGGACTCTCCAGTTATTAACTGAGAAATATCCTCACAGATATTGAAAATTCTCTGAACACTTATGTTTCCTTTAATCTCAGAAATTTGTTCCTCAAAAACACAATTGTAAAACAATAAAATTTGCTATATGACATTAGATAGAAAATCGATACCTTCCCTGCACAAGCACTCAACAATTGCCCACCAAATCAAATTCGCTCGTCATGGATTCCAACAATACAAATGTGCTCAGCTGGCAGTAGCCGGAGCATAAACGCTCACCTCCAGTTCTCCAAGCTTCGGAGGTGAGTGCTTGTGCTCTGGCTATTGATGGCTGAGTGCATGTGTATTGTTGGGCTCCTAGATGAGCGGATTTGATATGGTGGGTGATTGTTGGGAGCTTGTGCTGCTGAGGTATGGAAATGGCTTGCACTTCTAGTTGAAATAAAAAGTTTTTGGTGGGCGCTTTTCTTTTTTAGACTATTAAAAGAGTGATCGGAAAGTTATACATCATTTTTAAAAATATTGTTTGAAATCCTCTCTTTACATGTCAGGTTAATCCTACTGATTGCTTTGATTGGTCCTCCGGTCGAGGACACTGGTATGGTGGGGGGAAAACTCCTGGTATGGCCTGGCCAATGGAGCTTGGTGGGAATCTGAAGGAGGCACAGAAAGATGGAACCATTGAAGATGTGGGGAAGTGGAATCAGAACTCTGACAGCATGGCTCCATTTGTGACGGGCGACGCATCTGGAGGACTGCGGTATTGGGGAAACGTTCTCAATCGCTACTTCATTAATTCCCGTGGTGTTGCACTGTCTGTGGACCCAAACACTCCTCTCTACACGTCTCTGGAGAAGGGAGAGACCACTGGTGGACGAACTGGGAAGAGATTCTGCTTGCAAGCCCGATATGACGACTTTGCCTTTTCCCACAAGACCTCTCCACTCCCTCGACTGAATTATTCCATATGTACTGCATCAAATGTGAAGTCATTGCACTCCTTCCTCTCTGAAAAGGTATTTGAATAAGGCCATATTTTTTAGGTACTTATTTAGTTTTGTTCTAAAAACTTTTACAGATGTAGTACTCTAGATATCAATGCAGCATATACCTCGACACTAAATTATAAAGTACCTTTATAACCTGATATGACATCATAATCACAAGCCATAAACATTTTATTACAAAAAAATAATACCTACGGCTTGTATTCAAATCTTAGTACTTACAATTTTATAAAAACTGTATCAAAATGAACTTACTTTGCTGACAACTTTTTCTCTTTTTAATAAAAGTTTTAATTTGTTAAAAATATGATAATGGTAAAAAAATAATTGAAATAGCCATACTATCATTGAAAATCACATTTTATCCTTACAAATACAAATACTGTTAGCTGTGTGAAAACAATAGAATAATACCTAAAAGTCAGTGCAAACATGGGGTAGTTAAATAATACAGTAGAATGGTTAGTAATTTGGGGATTTATTTATGTTCACTGATTCTTTCAATTTACTTGCTCACTCAATGCTTGTGCTTAATACCCCAATATCCATTATAAAAATATTGCCTAGCTTTTTATTTCAGTTGAATTAGGATTAAGTTTAAATTAGTTTTGTTCATTATAGTGATTAATTTGAGATGCTTAAATTTGAATGCTATAACCATCCATTGTTTATGTTTTGAACTACACATGTAAGTTTCTTTTAGCAATAATGAGCTAAATAATCAATTTTAATTTCTTCCTTGATCACTGAATATCAGAAGTCCCTCATTAATTGAGATACATATTCGAGTTTTCAACTGTGTATTTCAGTTGCCCATCCCTAATTATAATGTTTTCTTTCTAAGGCTTGTTTGCTCATGGTTTACCACCTTCTATCCTCTTTATGCTATAGCTGCCACTAATTTACACATCTGTTATAAATTTATTTTTAAATTACTAATCTATTTTGTAATTAATTTCAGAGCTTATGGGATGGTCTGAAGAAGGAGGATTTAGATGTTATCAATACTATGCTGAATGAGCCAGTATGGAGGTTGACTGATAGCCCTGGAGGGAAACAGCTAACCGAACAGGCTCTTGTGGAGCGAGCTGAGGGTGTGGTTGGTCTTGGCTTTCTGAGACAGGTAAGAGACTGTTGTTCTTCATATCACTGCTACATTTCTTCATAAGTTAGCCAAAAGACTTATCTCACGACTGACAAAAAGTCTTACGCAAGGTTTTTTGAAGATCCTATGTATCCTATGCATTGGATAATGCAAGGATATCTCAAACCTGATCCCTCCTAGAAAATCTTATAGTGTTGTTACAGGTCAGGGAAAAGTCAGAGGATTTGAAATGGATCCAGGAAAACTGATAAAAGTCAGTGAATTTCAGTCATTATTTCAGAGAAAATTTATGCCATGATGAGAGGATCAAAATAACCTCCACCACACTGCCAGCTAGCTTTGGGCTTGGTATTTGATATGGAAAGATGCTGTTCATTTTCCTTTGAAAATATGTAGATTAATACCATGTAAAACCATTTCAATTGTTGCTTTAGGGAAAATAACGTTCTGATAACATAACATTGCATTGTTTATACATTGCCAAATATTGACATACAATATACTCCCGATTATCCAGACTAATGATGGGGAGAGGCAGCACGAATAATCAGAAAACACAAATAATCCAAACTTTCACTTGAATATCATTTGATTTTCATAATTTATTTAAATCAAACGATTAATTATTATTTATGCACATCGTCTGTTATTTTAGATTGCTTTCCAGAATCATTAATAGCTTTCTTTTCCTGACCGCAATCTTTTTAGCGGCGAAAACGTGATTGTACCCGCATTCTTACTGCTCCGTGTCATACCTGGTTTCGAAAAACCATGCATCCATGGCTGCAAGATCACAGATTCAAAAAAGTGGTTTCCATGAATGCTTCAAAACTACTATGCAACGTCGAAAACTACACTGTCAGGCACCACGCCACGTAGTCGCATCTCGCACAAGTTGTCCGGGATGTAACTGCTGTGGGATGAGGATCCATGATCACTGAGCGTGATTGCGCACTGCGATGCTTAGAAAACAAGAACATGGAACTCCCGTGAAGGCAACGGGCGTGTAATCACGCCATCGCACAGTAGCGATTATAGGAAACCAGTACTTATGGAAAATTGTCTACGCAGACAAGTGCCCGACTATGACTCATCCTATCTCTACTTCCAATTCCATTGCTGCCTTCACTTTTACCTTTCCCTTTCTCTTCAGTTTGACCTTGACAAGTCATAAACATGCCTGAGTGCAACGAAATCTACGGTTCCCTTGGGCCGTATTCAACCACATGCGAGGCTACGGCAATAATTGCAAATTTGTGATATGAAATCTGCAATTAAAGATCTTAAGTAACATTTTCCTAATTTACGATTGGTTAAACAATGAAGAATCTTTAAAAATTAATCAAGAGTTTTTCCCATCGCTGATCGTCATCAGCACTGCTAGAGTCGACGTCCAAGTACACTTGAAAAATTCCTTGTCAGCAAGTAAATAAAATAATTCCATTTTACAAAGGGATTTCTTATAGAAATAATAGTTTCGGTTAGCCTAGCATTAAAATGCAAATCCTGGTTTCCATCATTTTTATTTTTTTAGAGATCGTGGAAAACATCAAAAAAGTGTAAAACTCAGGCACGGATAACCGCAACACGGATAAATCGCAGCCAGATAATCGGGAGTATTTTGTTTTCACATCTTCAAGAAATTGTGGAACTCCATAATTTTAGGAAAAATCCCGTGCTCCTTACTCAGCTTCACCATGCTTATCTCTTTTGGAAAATTTGTTGGCAATCGGTGCTACTCCAAATATGTAACAGTAAGAACTATATTGAGCATTTCCGGGAAAAATTTATACGTAGGTGAAGTTGGCCATTATTGACCAAGCAAAGGGAAGAAGTAATGTCATGATTGAAGGAAGAGTGCAAAAAAAGGAAATGAAGGTTTCTGTGGGGCAATGGTCTGTATATGAAAATGAACCTCCTATTACCATGTCAAAAACACAGATGATTGAGGAATCTTGTAGCAAACATAATACATACATGTTATGAAATAGTTGAATGGCTCTTGACTTTTAATTATTTTACTGTCAGTGATGGTAGCCTATTATGCACCACATTTAGTTTTGGAATTCCTTTGATTTTGAATTTCAATTACAGTCCTACTGTTTGTTTCTTAATGTTGAGTTATTTTTTGTTGACAATAACAATATTTCTAAATTACTCTCAGGGCCATGTGGTTCTGGGAGAAGGATGGCAGCGTCACCCTGGAGACTTCACCCTGGACCCTAGTCGCTTTCCAACCATGAGAGATACTATCAACATAATTCATCGTCGTGGTTTCAGGATTGCCTTAACGATATCTCCTTTTGTTTCCACGGAAAGTGAATCTTTTCAGGTGGCTGTAAAAAATGGCCTCCTAGTTGCTGAACAAGGGGGTGGAGCGTGGCACCAGGTAATATTTCAGGTACCATCTCTCTTCTTCTCTTCTTCTGTGTTGTGTCTTTTTTTCGTATCTGTCTCATAATGTGCCTTATATTCCTTTACAATTATTCCTTCTTCTTAACTCTTTGATATTTTTCTCAAATAGCTTCTTATTTTTAAATTTCTTATGCTCACGTGTGACGTTAATGGCAAATGTTAGTGCTAAATACATTTCAGAATGATTGATGAGTAAGAAAATACTTACTCATATGTGGTGCAATCAAGCACAAGTTTCTCCTCATTTCGCTTCCCAGCTATCACCAAAGTATTACTGTCATGTTAGGAGAGCATACACTAAAATTGAGCCTGGTGAGTGTTGTCCCATCACAAGTAAGAATTGGAAGAGGGTTGGCTGAGCAACACTTGCAGTCAATAAGTTTTCTCATCCCCCTTCCTACATTGATGGGACGGCTCTGGTCGCTTCAACTCTATGTAAAGATGAGAGCATATAATCCTAGTGATATCTCATCTGTTGTCTCCTAAGTTTGCGTTTTATCATTGTTGTGAAGTATTGAGTGCTCTGTGAGTGTCAAGAAATTGTTTGAAATTGTTTGTCCTGTTACAATAGGCAATTTAAAGTCATCAGGTGCACCCTTTTTCACTTTCATTTTCATTTTTTGGACACTTAGTGCTTTATAATGCCATTTACTCTCTGGTTTGTTCGATTCTGTCAACTTGCGCTACTCTATACTGAAAATTATATCATGAAAAAGCAAGCATATTTTTGTAACTTTGTCCAAAAGGAATTGTATCTTTTGAATTATCTTTGTGTGAACAATTACTGTAATGAGTTGCCAACTAGCGTCCCTTTTTAAAATCCAAGCAGCCCTTTACAAATTTGTGACCAAAATAATGGTGCCTTTATGTCAAAATAATCACTAAATTTGGAAGACAATACATACATGAACAGTTTTCTTGTTTCATATTTTCATTAACATTTTCAGAGTCGCAATGTTCCTGCCCTCACACGCTATGGGAATACTGCTAGTGCTGGTGTCCTGGATGTTACGAATACAAATAAAACTGTGCCATGGCTCAGGGAAAAGCTTCGAGCATTAGTGAAGGCCTATGGAATAGATTCATTCTATTTGGACGTGGGCACTGCATTTGATATGCCTAGGTTCCCTCGTCTGGAACAGCCAAGGCCCAATTTGGATTCATTCAAAACAGCGTTTTTGGAGGCTGTATTGGGAGGAGCTCCCGTCTTGGGAATGTCGGGTGCTGTCCAGAGACCCAGGCCACCTGCTTTCGTGTCACTACCCGCAGCTCCATCGTCATGGGAAGCGTTGAGGGCCATAATTCCCACCACGCTAACCTATGGAGTGATCGGATATCCATTTGTGATGCCGGGACCAGTGGGAGGAGATTTTGATCCAAACATTCCTGAAGAGGAAGTGACCACTTTACCAGCAACAAAGACCACTGAGGCTACAGTGGAAACCACCACGCCCCTTTCGACCACAATCTCTAGCAATGATGAGGACAATGTAAGTCCTTTATTGAGTGTAAGTCGATAGAAGTATCTCATGAAAACTTTACTACATTTTATTTTGTGAATATAAGTATGTATGTATAAGGGTGAATTCTTCTTGGATTTTAGACTGGGTCAGATACACCATGGTGGCTAAACATGGGCTGCTGGTTAGATCTCCATGGGTTACATAGGCTCACATGGTTCATGTATGGGCAGCATGGATCATTTGTCCCAGTGTTAAATTCAAGAAGAATTCAATCAGGCCCAGGTTGTAGTAGCACAATTTATTTTCTGCAGTGGATCTAATTAAGCTGTTGGCTTAACCTTTTAAAATTGATATTTTTCTGCTGCCAGAGAATGTCCTGCATTTGCATTCTTAGCTGTTGTAGGGAGTGGTTCAAAACTCCTGAAATGTTAGGAGATACAGTTACACTTTGATTTAACACCCCTTGATTTTAATTAGATCTTGATTTTATGAGGTGATGTCAAAGTCTGGCTGGTGCTCCTTATTTCTGATCACCTCTTCAGGAACTCTTGATTTTACTAACTTTGATTTTACAATGTGCTCCAAGTTTGGTCCCTCCTAATGCATAAACTAATGTGGTTAAATGCAAGCAAAATTTTATTTTGCTCCTAATGTGTAATGAGAAAGAATATAATTTCTTTTTGTAATGCGTGTTGAATTTGCAAATACATACTCAGTTTAAGTTCCCTATCTGTAAATGATTGGATCATCTCTGCTTACTAAAGACTGAATATATTGAAGTCAATGAATTTCCTTGTGCTTACTCCATATTTCTAGATTAACACCATAGTTTTTGTTTTTGAGTAGACAACATTGAAGGTACATAAACTGGAAATATGCAGTAAGCGCTCAAGTACCATGAGGGCTTTCCTTTTTAAATCAAACTTCCTTTACTAGATGGCACTAGATTTTTACCAGTTATTTATTTATCTTCTCAGCAAACAGAATTTTCGTCCAGTGCAATGACCAGTGCATCTCCTTCCTCTCCGTCATCTGTGAGCGACACTACGTACGAAGATGTGCCATCTTCATCAGCTGATTCTCCCTCACCAACGTGGTACACAGATCTGTCGTCCCCAATGCCATCAGTGCCAGCAACCTCCACAGCCTCCACAACAACCACGACCACTACCACCACCACAACTACCACCACGACAACACCACCACCAACGACTACTACCACAAGCACCACGACGACCACCACGCCCACAACTCCCATCCAAACGTCCAGCACGGTTCCCACGACAACGGCAACCACTCGAGTCCCCCTTCTCCCTCCTCCCCCTCGAGAGCTCTACCTCCGTTGGTTGCAGCTGGCGACTTTCCTGCCCGTGGTGCAACATCGACTTCTTCCCAGTCAGTACGAGGATGAACAGTTGCTGGCAGTTGCCAGGGAGCTTGCAGCTCTAAGACATAAGGTAAGGCATACATCTTAAGGAGAATGAAGGGAACTGTTGAGTACCACATGCTGGTGAGGGACCCGGTGAATATTTGTCGTAGGACAAAGCAATTACATCGTCATTATTTATCAATAATCCTAAGATTGGTTTGATGCAGCTCTCCATTCTGCTCTCCTATCCTCTAAATATTTTTTTCTTCTATTCTCCTATCCTCTAAGTCTTTTTGTAGTGACATATGTATTACTTCTCTTTTACATCCTGTATAACTAGAGGCAAAGTTTATCGGTGAATAAAAACTGTGAATTTCGTCATAAAAATCTGTCAATTTCGGTTTAAAATTTCGTCATAAAACTGCAATTTCGTCATAAAAAAATACAGTTTCGTCATAAAAATTCACTCGTCACAAATATTCTTGTTTATCCCAAGAACAATAATTTCACCAATAAAAATGCTTACTGGCATCTTAAATATATTTTTAATCGTAAAAACCTTGACAAAGAAGGGACAAAGCAAATGCTAAAGGAATAAGTTAAGCATTTGTTAGATACACATACCATAAACACTCTTCGCTATGTATGTATGTATTTCAACCGCATACCGCTTGACAAATACGGGATTTCTATACATGGGGAATATTTTTGATTGGTCTAAATTTCATTGTCTCATTGGCCTGCATGAAGTAAAAAACTTATAGTTTTTACTTAACACATTGATAACAAAAGTCTTTAAGGTCTTACACAAAAAATATAATATCAACACATGCAAGTATGTGTTTATCTATTATTTATATTTTTTTTTAATATGCCCTCTGAAATTATTCACACACTGGAATTTAAAATTGGCTGAATCCTTCTTTTACTGGAATTGAGATCCATTGGTCAAACTTGAATTTAATTCTACATTTTTGGAAGTTTAGTTGTTCTTTTATTTATATTTCCATGCATGGAAAATCCTCTTCCTGCATCTACATTTGCCACAGGTATTCACAGGGTTTTCACACAATTTTCTACAAAATGGGGAAAAATCATTTGAAAGGGCTAGAATTAGTGGAAGTACTGAAAATTCTTTTCCTTCTTCCTGAACGGATCTAACAGAATCCTTCAAAGCGGAATAGCCAAAAAGTTCTTGAGTTTCTCTTAATGATTATATGAGGACATAAGCAACAATTGTGCTTAAGTCCTTCACATCAGTTGTCAATATACACCTTGAGTTAAATAATCTTCCCATGGCTGTAATAATGCTCCTCCCTGGGTCACTATACAAGGAATGACAACTTGATATTAGTCTTTATCCTATTTGCTTCAGGACCTCACACATGGAAAATTTCACAGATTTTTTGAGACTATTAAGAGAAGATTCATTTTCTTTTCCAAACTGTGCATTGCTGACTAGGGTAAAGGAATTCTAAAAATTAAGGTTGAGTCGGTTCTTAAATTTTTTCGGTTCTCGGTACCGTTCTGGTTCTCCCCCATCAGTTCTCGATATTCGGTACCAAGGATGAACTCTATTTAAATTTTCCATTAATTCAGGTAATTAAACAACCACAAGAAGTGAATGAAAATAATTTCACGAAAGATGTTAATTATCAGGAAAGGTCTGTTAAAAAAACTCAAGATCGCCTCCATAATTTTATTTACCAAGTAAAAAAGTTAAATAACACATTGTTAAGAATGCATGATCGACCAACATGTCTCATTGATTCAGGCATCCACTGGTTCTTTCTCCAGGTTTTTTATGTAACTTCTAAGTGAGATTAAAATACATTCTGTGATGTAACTAGCTTAAATTGTTACTTTAATTGACAACTGATTTGCATGCTTCACTGTCACAGTTCTTATAACCTCAACAATAAACTGCTCAACACGCCGGTACAGCGACAACATCCATAAACTGAGCGGCCAAGAATTAACGTAAAATTGTAATGCGGGGTTGCATTCTGCAGGATAACCACACTTCTCGACGCCTTGCATAGGTTTATCAACTCACGAATAGGCTCTCGAAACGCATCTTGCTCGTATGTCGAAGAATTACAGTCAGATCAATCTTAAGACCACTCTCAGACGAAACGATTTTCCGCTGGTGCCGTTCACGGCACAGCACACGGCGTTGCAGAAAGTCGTTTCGTCTGAAAGCCGCCCGAATTTCACGTGAACGGCGGCCGGTGAAAAGTCGTTTCGTCTGAAAGCGGCCTCAATGTAGCATAGCCTATATTTCACGCCGTAGACGGAGCATCGCCGGGCCGGATTGAAATGGGCGCCGTGCCGTCTACGCAACGGTGTGTGGTTCGACTCGTTTGAAGACATCCATAGACCTATAGTATGTTGAAAGAACGTCACCGTGCCGTGGCCGGCGGCAGGCGAAAAGTCAGCTTGTTTGAAAGCGGAAATGCGCGTGCTGGGGAGCAACTCTCAAAAGAAAAAAAAACATTGACGCCATGCAATCGGAAAGTAATATATGCGTTTTCAAATCTTTTTTTTTTTTTTTCACTTTTTGGCCTTGAATACGCTGCGAACCATTTCGGATTTGGGCGCCAAATTCAAATCCTCGCAACAGTTCCGAATCGGTTCCAAAGCACCGACTTTATGCGATCGGTTCTTGATACCGGTTTTTTAAGAAAACTTACAGTAACGGGGTATTTTTTACCGGCAACGGTGGAAAATATCGCGCCAAATTCGCAGAAAAAGTGCTTAAACGCGAAATTTCGTGGAACCAAGTGAATTTCGTGCAACCTTGGAAATTTCGCGTTATATTTCGCGTTTCGCGGTTCGCGAAAATTCGGTGCCCCTATGTATAACCTATCCTTTGTAACTCATTCATGGCTGTCCCTTGCCCTTCTACCCTTTCACCTGTCCTTCTACAATTATTTTCATCAGGCCGTGTATCTCATAATGTGGCCAACTAGGTTGTCCCATCTTAAGGATTATAATGAAAAGAAAAATTAAATGAAAGGTCTCTTGATCTAGAGATACATAAGTACTTAGGGCAAATAAAGAAGGAATCGAGACAGAGGAACATCAGGGAAATGAAGGAACTAGCTTGGGAGAGGGGGAAATGGAGTATTGCAGTAGACCAATCTTAAGATTGTAATACAATGATAAAAATATTTTGGGCTTAACCCTGCGTACTGAGCATTCTCAATTAAATCTGTATATGATGCCAAGTACACTTTCTGCATCTGTATATGCAAAAATTTTACTTTTGATAAAATTGCTTGTTTTATTTAATTATTTGGTAGTGCTTCCTGATAGTAAACTTTGGCTTTGATTTTCTGTATTCAAATTAAATTTGATGGTTTTATTTGCGATCAATGTTATCCTTTTACATAGTGACTACCATTTCTTTAATACCTTATGTACAGTTGTGTATGTAAGTGAATAAATGCTAAGACAGGCCAAACACTTTCACTTCATATGCATGTTTTTTAAGGATGTGCGAGTTGTACTTTTTGATCTTGAGTCAAGTATCGAGTCGAGTTGAAAATTGCTTGCGAGTCGAGTCAAGTATAGCAATTCCTGAACTAGGCAATACAGCAATGCTCCAACGTATTCTCTCTTTTCAAATACCTTTGTGAATTTTCTATTCTAAATGCTTAGCTTGATCTAAAAAGAAAAAGAAAATGAGAAACTGTGATGGTCCATAATTGTGTCAAAATTAAGAGTTATGAAAATTAATGTGTCATAAACAGTTCCATAAGCGCAATTGAAATGAAATTACCTCTAGTAACATGTCATCAGTTAAATTAATGTATGTATCCAAACTGCTCAGATGAGCCCTCAGTAAAAGCATTTGTACTATTATAATAATGATTACTTACGTCAGTGAATTATGAAATATTCGATCCTTTCAAATTCTCATTCAGAAAAACTAATTGTTCAACATACTCAGGTTGCAGGTTTTGACATGTCCATGTTATAGTATTACTGCCTGCAGAAAATTGTCTTTCGCAACACACTTGCGTGGCTGGACCAGTATTTTCTTGCAAAAGTTGCAAGACTTGGGAACCTTGGGAATTTTTATTTAAAGTCATATCAATGATTTTAATGGATCTTGAATCTTCTTTAAGTGGACAAAGCATGCAAACTATAGAACTTACTAGTAGCTCTAGCTTTGTAGACAAAATTTTTTTTCTTTATTTCTTACTTGGTTTAATTAACCATAGCAACTTTTTTTGTTAGTTCATGATGGAAACTAAATCACGAAATCTTACACAATTGCTTCCAATCATGAAGTCCTACAATTTTGTCAAGAAATTACTTGTCCTGACACACAAGTGTGTAGAGAAAGACAATTTTCTGCAGGGAGTAATGCTGCAATATGAAGACGTCAAAACCTGCTGCCTCAGCATGTAGATCAATTGGTTTTTGTGCATGAGAATTTGAAAGGGTCCAACTATACACGATTCCTTTACATTTAAAATCTTTATTGCCAGTGTACAAATACCTTTACTCAGGGCTGTTCATAGCAGATTGGATGCATATAATAATTAAATTGTTGACATATTACTAGAGGTTAATCCATGTCAATTGGTCTAATGGAACTGTTTAAGATGCATTAATTTCCATCAACGTTCCTCATTATTTTTCTTTTGTACATGAGGCTAAGTATGTATTCAGAATGGAAAATTCACTAGGGGATAGGAAAATGAGAATATGTCTGTGCATGTGTTACTTTATTGCTTGGTCCAGAAATTATCATACTCGACTCGATACTCACAAATAGTTTTCAACTTGACTCGATACTCGACTCGAGATCAAAAAGTGCTACTCGCACATCCGTATAATAAATCCAATAAATCTCTTTTTGTATGGAATTCTTTCAGTATCACCTTAAAGTAAAAGTGAATGTATCCAGGAGAATTCCTTTTTTTTATGGAGAGCTTGGTAATGTGGCATCCCACCCCCGACTCGCCCGGATACCACAATAGAACCGGGGGGAGACGTCGCACAAAAAAAATAAAAAATACAAATCCGCGAAGATCCCTCCCGCATGGGACCTACGGGACCAAACTATGCCACTCACTTCTCGTAATTCAAATAAATAAAGAAAATATTCCCCTTCTGTGAGGATGATTGCGGGTGGGGGGTCCCCGATTCAAACTGATGGGTGACGTTCGGGCGCTGATGCACTCGTCCAACACGCATTTACGGGAAGGAAATCAGACGGGGTGAAAGGAAGGACGAAGGATATTTTCAATGGGGTGACCCGTGGAGGAATCAGGACAAAAACACTCTCTCAAACACTTTCAATTAAACAAAATATAATTCACACAAATAAGATTGCATATGACAAAACAAACAAAATGAACCCTCTTATACGCTAATGAAATATGAATTGGTGAAAGCCACTTATGAAACATCGATGATAAATTACAATAAAAAAAAACAACAATATAACTTGGTTTCTAGATGAAAATCAATATAGAGAATGATGATAACAAATAAAAGTTCGGTGGTGAACACGTAAATATGATACAAATTCAGTGATTTCTTGACTGGGGAGGTAAATGATAGTCCATCCCGTCTCTTGTAAATTTGGGGTGCGAACGTTAATTGTACTTGGTGACTGATTTCACTTTCACTAATGTAACGGGTGCGTTCCGTGACAGTTTGTCTTAACTTGGCTTGGCAGGAGACACAAGGGGGCTTTGGGGGGGGGGGGGAATAGCTGCAATCTTACTTTATCGTAGTCCGAGTCTGGACCAGGTTGGATCCAACACTCTCTCGTTCCATTTACTGCACTCCTTTCTCCCTTGCTGGAGGAAGCTGCATCCGGAACGGAGATAATGCGTCCTCTTCAGCTGGTCCTTTGCTCCTTCGGACGGGGGGGGGATTCTTCTTCCAGATCAATCTTTCTGGAACACTTGGGCCCCTTGTCTCCTCCTGCCTTGCGTCGCACTGATTTTGGGCATAGGCTCCGCCCGACAGTCACTTTGGAATTCCTCTGGTTCGCCTACGCGCACCACCTTTTATCATACCTCAACTAGGGGTGGGGGTACTGCACAATGAAGGGAGGGAGGAGTACTACGCCACTCACTCAGGGAAAACCCGAGCTCCCCTCCTCCCACACACACACACACACTCACACACAACCATACAAAAATCGGCGAAAACACATTCATCCCCTCTTACTCATCCACACCTTCCTCCACGGGCCATGGTTTGGGGGTGGGGTTTTGGAAAAAGGTCGTGGAACGAGCGGGTAAACTGGTAGGGAAGAAAATGCGCCGAGTAGAAATGCATTGTAATGGGGCTTGAACCATTACAGTAAATTCACTGTCAATGAGTGAGATGTCCTCCCATTTGTGTTTAATGGCTGGTATTTTAGTCCATTATGATACATGTTTCATAGTGTTACATTTATCTTATCCAGGTGGTCAGTCCATTGCTTAGAAGATCTGCCAGGGAAGCTTTGGACAGTGGTCTTCCATTGATAAGGCCATTGTGGATGCTTGACCCAACCGACCTGTCATGCCACCTGGTCTCTGATGAGTTTTCAGTCGGGGAGGAGCTGATAGTCGCCCCCGTCCTGCATGAAGGGTCTCGCGAAAGAGAAGTTTACCTGCCTGCTGGAGTTTGGAAGGATGGCATCGATGGAAGTCTTCGGAAGGGAGATCGTTGGATTCACAATTATCGAGTCAATGAAGATAAAGTGGCTTATTTTGTAAAAATGCCGGATAACACAAGGTTTTAATGCCTCTTGTGAAAAAATTGCCAGAGAAACTTGCATTGACAAAAGCCACTGGATTGAATATTGGGTAAATGATTCAGCTTTCATTTAATTGGAATTCCTCATCAAGGTTGGTAGTAATGGGTCAATTTTAAATGTTAACATTCCTTCAGCCATTTCTTTCATTTTTATTATTCTTCTGTCACTTCAAAAACAATATATATATTGTTCTGATTCTCATTAGGAATGTTCAGGTCTTGTTTGGGGAATGAGGGGAGTTTAAGACTTGGCTTCCTTCTGCTCTGACATTTAAAACAGATTAATATCATTCTGCGGGGGTCAACTTTATTTTGACAGTTAACCTAATTTATGTTACTCCTGTCAGTGGTGCAGCGAGGGGGGGTTTTGGAGGTTAACCCCCCCCCCCCCCCAGAGCTCAGATAAATATTTAAGTTTAATCCATTTTACTTTACCATTTACAATACATTGGATTGATACTACTAATAGAATAGTGTAATGATAAATAAAATATCCCTCAGAAAGCAGTAAAACTCACCATTTCATTCCTTATGATACACTTTAGTGTAAAATATTTGGATTTTACTTTATGAAGCTAACGTAAAAAATCCTAGGTTAGTTTTTGGAGGGATGTGAAGGGTTTGGCAAATTCTTATTTTTGCTCACAAGTGGGTGGAGGGGTCAAAAATGGGTAAAAATATGCTTACATTGTACCTGAACACCACCTAAGATGTTTTTTTTTTGCCAAAGTACATACATACATGGTTTAGAAATACAGAAAATCCCATGGTGCTCTGCTCATGGGTTCAAATATGAAAGAAATAGGAATTGATAGTTCACCACTGGAAGTATTCGATTTCAATTTTTTATTTATGGTGTAGAATCAAATTGACCCATTACTACTTCTCATTAGAGGTGAGTTCTATTATTACCTCACAATAATTCAATGCAGTGTAGGTTTCTGGCTTATTTAATTTGTTTGGTCTGAAAGCTGTTGACTGAAAATATTCTTCGTCCCTCAGAAGTTTCCAAACTTGTCAAAACGTGGATCAGTATTAATTTATTGCGGAGAAAATGACAAATGAACTTCTTATATTTTCATGGGACCGAATTTTGTAAATAATTGTCAGGTAAGAGCTCGTTTGCTCTTAGGCTATAAGTTGCTTATCTTTTAGGTAGGTGCTAATATATGTTGCGCAAACTGCACAATGATTCCAATGAGATAAATAGGGAATAATATTTCAAAGGTGGCAGCTCAATAAGAAAATAAAGAGCAGCCTCATTTAAATATTCACCATACATATCTCTGATTTTTCTTGTAGTTATTTTTAACAGTTATTTGTTGCATATGGAATATTGTCTGTTATCTAATTTGTTGACATTATATCCATCTCAGTAGGGTTCAGTTGATAATTTTTGCAGATATATGTACCTATATTGTTAATCCTAGTGAAGTACCAATCACAAACCAACACGTCTACATTAAAGTGCTAGCCATCTTTTCTTTGATACATTAAAGTATAATTCCTGCTATTCTTTTCATTGCACTAATAGAGAATGATGGGATTTGTACTCTGGATTTTCTGCAAAAATTAATGAACAGCAAAATTTTTTGCCATTCAGTTGTAGTATATTTTTGACTCAAAAGTACTTTATCGATTTAACTGAATTATTTTTTTTCCATATGAAAAGGTGTAATTAATGGAACTCTGCAACAATGCTGCTTTTAATAGAGCTATGAAATTGCTGTGATAAGAGGGAATGATTTTACCAACAATAAATCTATTTTTTTGAATTAAGGATATTTTTCTTCATGTATGAGTATACTAGAAACAATTTTAATATGACTAGAGATAAAATAGCATTTTACTGAAGTGCAACATTTGCTACTCTATCTAAAAAATTGAAAGTGTTTTTATCAAACTGATGAGGTGCTATGTCACTTCCCAAAAAGTTTAGGTGGGATAATCTCAGTTGTATTTGAAAACATCTGAGATATTATTTTTAGTACAAGAACTGGTATTGCAAATCATAATCATCCGAATACATATATAATTTTTAAAAGCTTTTTAAAAATACATGAAGGGCTTTTAATGGTTCTGGCTGTTTACAGTTCATCTTGTATATGAAAGTGTCTTTTGCGCTACCATTTCTATGTGTAAACTGGATCATTGTTCTAAAAAAAGATCATCTACCTTGGCAACGGTCATTTTTTGTTAGTTTTATTTCTGCGGTGCATGATTAAACTTTGATTAACTCACACCTTCAGAGCATTAGCATGGTTCTAAAGTACATAATTATTTTATTAATAAGGTCTAATGGTAGAACAAATTGTTTCATCCATAGTTTAAAATTGATGCTATTATAAATTTGTTTGCCCCGTGCTAGTCCGTCGTCACTACTTGATGCACTGTCATAAGGTATTTTATGCGGCAAATGTATTCTTTGACTTAACATTTTTTTTATTTTACTCCAAGAACCATGCAATTGAAATAATTTAAACCAGTTATGCATTTCTAGTGAGGCTTAAAAAAATTATTTTCTTTGTGAATCTCTATGATGAATGTTGAGGTACCACAGTGGAAAGGTGATAAGTTCAAAAATCGAATTTCATTTCCCTAGTAATCTTGGCTTCCTATATAAGTTTGGTTCTGAAATGTTATTGCATATGGTACCTATGGCAGCCCTAAAGTCACTCATCTGGGATGGAGCACGGGTGATTGACTTTATTCAGTTCATCACCATAACATATTCTTTGCTGCTACCTTTTTCCTTCCATTACTTTTCTGTAATATCTCTGTGCCTGATATCTGTATTCTCTCTTCGATGAGTCCTTTGACTGATTGCCAGGTAGTTTATGGATGTGTTAATCTTTCAGAATAAAACGTACCAGAAAGGCAACTATTTTTTGAATTATGCTTCAAATAATACATGTTAAGCAGCGAGAAAACGTTTGTATGATGGGTAATCATTTTGTGGAAATGCTGCTCTGTTGTGAGTATGCTGGCCATACTGGTGCTAATTGAATTTTACAGTGAGCTTACTTAGCTAAGCACTAACGCTTTCGAAATTGATTCCTGGGATACCGGAAGTCAGATGTTTTTGTACAAATGTGATCTTATTTCAGTTTCAATAAATATTCGGAAATTTCTGTATCGTATGTGGACAGAAGACAAGTACTGAAATCAAATGTGGGGAAAAAAGACAGTGATTTATCAATCGTGTTTGACCATCTGTTTCTCAATCACTCCAATTAGTCTTTTATTGTAATTTGTTAAAATTTTATGTAAATATGTCAATTATTATTAAAATAATTGTTAATTTAATATGAAATTGGTTTGTTTTGATTGAATACTAAATCAACTCTAATTTCGTCACAATTGTATAAATACATATGTATTTATATTACCTAATCTGCTGTTTATGTAGTGAAATACTGTACACTTTTACACCAATTTTATTGGCATACGGTGTGTTTCAACTTTTATTTCATTATCAAGTACAGTACGTCTTCTGTACTTACGTTCATGAGTACTCTTTTGAGTACTTCTCGTAATGAATTGTCATGATTGTTTCAGTTCAGGGAAATCATGGTATCAGAGAGAAGCTACAAGATTTGAATCCGAGAGTCGGAAATCTTGTCCATGGCATAAGGAAAATATTGTCATCATAACAGGGTTTTGTAACTGTCTCCATATCTTTTGAAGAAAGGCAAAACACCTAAGGAAGGTGTAATATTGGTAAAAGGGTTATTGCCAATTACTCTCTCCAGAAAAAAAGGTATTATGGCGATAAAGATATAAAGGGGCAGGAAGAGCAGGTGAGAAGAATGAATCTTGCATACAAGAAATTTTTCCTCCACTTTACTAGGCACATGTGTTAGTTACTCTAGAAGTAATGCTCCACATTAAAAAAAAGCCATTTAAACACAGGCAAACGTCTTTAACAGTTGATGCTTGATCTCTGCACTGGTGAAGTTTCGCTCCGTTCCAGCAGATGACAGGGTCATTGTATAGCATCAAAATGGTGTCTACATATGACTCACGTTACAAGCAGTGTGCTGTTATTGAATTCATTTGTGCAAAAAAAATAAACCGTCGTGAAAATCAATGTTTTTTTGCAGTGTATGGCAGTGTTGCAGTTGATAGGAATACAGTTGGGGATGAGTAAAGAAAGTTAAAATTTGAATTTACCAAGCCTCAGTAAATACAGAAACAGAGCTCTCTGATCAGGCACACTCTGGACATTTCACGTGCTTGTATGTACTGACATTGGTTCACATGCAATGGCAAACACTTGGTAAATTATTTCTCTTCCCTGTCTCACCCTTGGGTGGCTATCTTGTACGAATGGAGTTGGCAACACTGCTGGCCATTCCGCCCTATCCTTCCTATGGAATGAATGCAGAAGATGGACTTCATCTCCTGGTTTCCTCCTCCAAGTGCGCACTCAACTCCGTTTGTGCCAGTGAGCCGGCATTTCAAGGTATGACAAAATCTCTTCTACTTGGAGGGGCATGGCAGGAAGACAACACTTTTTATTCCTTCCTGACCCTTATCTTGAGGTTCCAGGGAAGAGCTCTGGCCATTAAGTGATGGATGAATGGGTGTTCAAATAACGGTGGGAAATTTTACTGTATAAATGCATTAGTAAACGATTACAGTCAAACGTCTATTAGTGAGAACTGGATAAGTGAGAAACCTCTATGAGTGAGACTAATGGCCAGATCCTGTCATTTTTACCCTCGAAAGCCTCTATAAGTGAGAATCAAGGAACCTCCGTAGGTGAGAGTTTTTTTATGACCTACTTCAGATGAGGAAATATATGCATGCTGTGTCGCTGTGATGCACTCAATACCCAGATGGCATGGGTGAATACTATGGATTTTTGTATCTGGCGACAAAAGAGATACAAGAATTCTCACATTTGATATTTGCCTTAAGATTATGGAAATACTTAGCCTTGTTTGATTAACAAATTATCGTATATTGAAAGAAGAAACTTGCACATCTTGAATATAACAGCAATCGATGTACAGCGGAATCTATTTTTTTATTAATGACAAAATTAAGAGACAAGATAAAAGGTATCCATTCTGATGGTATACTAGTATCTCAATTTGCCTTGACTCATGCATAGAACTATTTTTTGTTGGTAATGTGGTAGCGGCAGCTGCGGCGGCTTACCTTATCTACTGATCTTTGTTACAGTCTAAACATGGTTTAGACTGTAACAAATATCTCTGCTTTGCTTCTGCTCGTTTCGCCTCGTGCTGAATTTCTGGTGGTTCACACAATTTATACTCATCATTTAATTGCTCATTTAAGAGCATTCATTATTATTATCATACATTTTCACTATCATCATCAAAAATTTAGTAATACCTTAGTAACATCGTTGCAGCAGTGAGCCACGACCGTTGGAGGTGGACACATTAATTATAAAATATATTGAATGGTGGGAAACCTATTCTACTATCAAACTTTAGATTTGTATACATTTTAGTTTACATTGACTTGAATGGTACGTATTCTTCATGACTCTATCAATTCCTAACACACAAGTAAACAAAGTTAAGAAAGAAAGACTCATATTTTTTCAAAGAAAATATCAAAAGTTTACACTGCTGCATCTTCGAATCCAGTGAATCGAAAAGTTGTAGAGTCGTTTTGAAAAGATAACAATGTATTTTTGGTAAGAGAAATGAGATCAAAAGCATAGTAAAAATTCCACAAGATTATTTCAAAATACATCAACTTATTGATCTTTAAATAAACAATGTAAATGATAAAAAGTTATAGTTAATTATAGACATAATAAGTATATAATTGTGGATTCCTTGCACTCTCTGCCCCTTACATCTTTATTTTTACCTCCATAAGTGAGAGCAGGGGCAACAGCTAGGAATTAAGGCTGGTGGGGCGGGGGGGTTTAAGTGCAACTAATACCGGGGTGTGTGGGGGTACGGAATACCCAACAGGATAACTGGCAGATGTGAGATTAATAAATTGTGGAAATGGTTGAAAATAGTGATTTTTACGGCTTTCTGAGGGATATTTTATTAATCCTTACACTATTCTATTAGTAATAGCGATCCAATTAAGTAAAATAAAAAATTTCTCTGAGCTCTGGGGGGGGGGGGTCTTATCCCACAAAAACCCCCCTCGCTGTGCCACTGAGAGAGAGAGGTCATTCCGGGACCTTTGTAAATGAGAAACTTGGTAAGTGAGAAAAAATGCTGGTTCGATGTTTCTTGTTATAAGTTTTATTCGTATATTTGTTTAATTCAATCCTATTGATGAAGATAAATCTATTGATAGACACTTCTAATAATGAGATTAATAGGGTACATTAGGATTTTTAGAAGGAATGTTTGTAGCTTATATCAATGGAAAGCCCCTAGAGGGCTAAATAAGAAGCTTATAATACCCTCCCCTGGCATTAGAGAAAGGAAATATTTTTCTTTTCTTTCCTTTCCCTTTCATTCCCTCTAACTGAAGGGGTGAGATAGTACACTTCTTAAGGGATGGTTGTTCCATGGGTGGACAAACAATTGTCTTCTAGGTCAACTGAATACGACTCCTTGGCAAAAACTAAGGGTTCATGTGTTAATAAATTTAAAGAGACCTTTGATGAAATTTAAGATGCAAATGTGGCATTTTTAGGTTTGTTTTTTCCACATTTTTCAGTACAATAAAAGCATGGGTTTGTGTGAATTCTTCTTGTATTTTACATCAATTCCGAAAAGGGATGTTGGTTTGAAGTTTTCAGTGGGAATACTGGTTAATAAGACATCTTATATAATTTCACCCGAGCAATTACAGAAACTTAATAACCATTTGCAATGCAAATATAATAATTTTATTAACCTAAAATAACAAAATATAGTTTCAAGGAAACATAAATTCCACTTATTAGTCTTAGAAATACTATAACCGTAAGTTACAAACTTCCAGTTTAAATTTGGCGGTAAAGCGAAGGCACAAGCTTCAATATTACTGAAATTGGTCAACATGATTTTAATTTGAAATTTAGGCTATAAGGAATAAAAAATGATTTATTTATTGTTTTACTTTTTCTTGAAATATAGCAATATATATCAGAGAATTTTAAATTTTGGAACAGCAGCTTGGAGAGAACCAAGGGGACAGCATAGAGGAGAGCCATTTTTATCAGATAGAGACTGATTTCTGTTGCCACTTCGGTCGCATTTTAATCGGCTTTTAAAAATGTCCACAGCGCGGTAATGAGTGCAATGCGATCCTTTTTTTCCAATATTTTTCATGTTTATGTTTGTAATTGAAATGACTAGCATAGAAAAGTTATGAATTTGATAGATCGCATCATCATGTATATTAATTTCGGTTATTACCCCTAATTGTATCTTATTTCCCCGCGAAAGTCGGATTAATTTGTTCGTCAGCGACACGAATGGCGACTTTTGTAAGCTCATGTAAATGCGCAGTGGGTGACTTCACATTTGGAGACATATTTGTGAGTCCTCTTTTGTAGTATTCGTGGATTCTCCATTGGGATTCTCAAATACCTCAAATACCCTCAAGAAGAGCTGTCACCCACCACCAAAATTAATATGTCTGATGATGTGATCTATTAAAGTCATAACTTTTCAATGCTATACCTCGCTAATTTCTAATAATATACCGACTATACTGTAAAATATTGGGAAAATGCTGATCGCTCTGCAGTCATCGCTACGCTGCGGACAAATTTGAAAACACATTTTAGGAGATGGAATCGATGGAATGGAGCGTGGTGAAGACAAGTTATAAATTATGGAAAGAAGCGCGGATGTTTATGCATTTAAGTTCCCAATAAAGGAAGTTATCTTGAAAACGAGACAAGGAAAAACGAACTTGCGGGAATTGTAGCTGCACGCAGCTACAATTCCCGCAATGACGTTGAGATTCGAAAGATCGAACGGAAGTAGAAACAGTGGGTGGAGCCATCGTTCAGTCGAATGTCCAAATTCAAGTAAGCCCGAGGAGTTCAAACACTCTTGCTCTAACGGTAAATCGCTTTATGCTGGCTGATATGAGTAGTGAAGATTCAGGATGTGATAGGACAAGTTTCTTCCACATATTCTTAAAATTCATTGGAGATTTCATATGTGTGGTGTCACGAAGGAGGAAACTGTGGAATTCAGCATTCTTGGGAAGCGGAGATGATCTCGTAAGTAGAAGAGCTGTATGGGAGCATCTATGTCATCTTTCATGGTATGGTATGGTGTTTGGAGGAGGCGACCGACAGTTAATGTCATTTTTGCGATGAGGGAAGGGCATGGAATTTATGGCGGAGAAAAACTAGGCGACGACTTTAGCCTGACTTAAACGAAGGGACCAATGGGACCGCTGCTAGACATCCTACTTTACGGACGGAGTGTTGCGCTTGAAATGCCCTCCACACAATTGTGTTGATCGATTGTGTTCTCGATCTCTGCTTGACTGCAGTCAACATGTTAACAGTTAACAGTCAAGCAGAGATCGATAAATTCCGCTGCCACCGCCAGGATTCGAACCCGTGTCCTTGGGGTGGGAATCCAACACACTATGGTGTATAGCCACCACACCAACCCGATTCCCTGTTATTTACCAGTCATATTATACTACTGATTCGCAGTATATCAATGCTAATGGATGTCAATTTAGTTGGACCACCTAGAGGAATTTTCGAAGAAGACATACTTGTCCGAGGCAGCCTCATAGTACATGTCTATCCATCCGTCCGCGAAAATCAGTCTTTGACTCCAACATAGTGGTGTAACTATGGGGGGGATGAGGGGGATAGATCCTCCAAACCTCAGAGAAAAAAATATTGTAAAACTTTTGCTTAGTTTTGATGTATAATTACTTAATCTACTTAAGTTAAATTTTAAGTACCAAAATGATGTAAAATGCATATCCAGGAATATCATTTTTCAAAAATGTTCTCGGACCCCGATTGCTTGGGGGAGGGGGGGGGAGGGGTGGGTAGTCGCCCCCTAGGCCCATCATCCCCCCTGAAGCATATTCCTAGTTACGCCACTGCTCCAACACACTCCAACTCTGGGTGGGTATGTGCTCCGCATACACAATATTTTGCATATTCAAGAAGTGCCTTTATAATTACTGCAGTATGGTTGAAATTCCTGATTTTTCATGTAATGGTGAGTTGATATTGAGCATGGAACAAACTATTTCATCATTTCTCCCCTGAAATTGGCTCTATTGTGGTTGTGGATTCGTTGGAGGCTGAGGGATGGAAATGGGTGGTTTCCGTTGATGAGCGGTGTAAGTTATCACCGAGCACAAGCACTAGCGCAAATTACTCATAATTCTTAGTTTCATTTTCTGTTGGGTGTACTATACGCATACTTATTGACAATGATAATTCTTTCTCAGTAGCATAGCCAGGACTATTGAAATGGGGGGGTTTAATGGGTGCCCTTCCCCTTTGGGTTGTATGGAAAACACCCCAGGGCAAAAGGGATGTGGGGGGGCCCTGGAAAATTTTGGGATATTTGATGTTGAAAACGTGATTATTAGGAGTCAAAAACAGTAATTTTCTTCGAGTATTCATTAAAATACAGTATATAATATACATCAAATAAAGTGATAAAGGCTCAAGGGGGGAAAACTGTAACCCCGGAAAACCCCCCTCATGGCTACACCACTTAATTCTATTGATATTATTTAACCATTTTAGTTGCATTTCATGTATGAGAAGAAATGAAGTTTTTAAGTGAAGGGCATATTGTGAATATTTTTGTGAATATTTGAGGTTTTTTGTATGAGTTTTAAATTAATTAGGTATGTTGAGGATATATTTGGTTTCGGTTCTGTAGCAGTGATTCCATAATACTAACTGTAGCCAAGAAAAAAAACCATGGATGATGAAGAAAATTAGAGAAAATGGAGTTTAAGAAAGTGAAAACTGAAGGACAGAATTGCTAAAAGAAAATAAGGAATGTAATGTAAAGCAAGAGAAATGTAGAATTGAGTAGTCTAATCTGTCTATGTGCTTTGAATTAACAAATTTCTTAAAAACGCCTGTCTCTTTTCCAATAGTCTTTCTAGAAATTTATTATCATCTAAATAATTTTTTTTCCTATTCGCTAATAATATATGATCTTTATCAGTGCGTAAGGATTACACTTAGAACTATTTCAATATCTGTTAGGTTTTCACCCCACACTTTATCAAATATAAATGTATTATGATTATGTACCCTGTCGATTTCTGAAACAACAATGCCTGTTCGCTGTCCGTTTGAAGTCTGTTGATAGCCTGTTGGAGATTAGTGAACAGAGTATAAACAGCCAACGAACAATCTCGGGTCACTCACAAGTAGGAACAACTTACGAACAGCCTACCAACAGTTTGTACTCTGTTTGCAGCTTGTTCCTTAACAGGCAGGCAACAAGCATTTCGGGAACAATAGTGAACAAGCTTTTAACAGGCAGGGGCCGGTTGGTAGTATGTTTCACCGAACAGGGAATGAACAGACAACAGTGAACAAACACTAAACACCCTATCGATTTACGTAAAAATGATGCCTGTTCGCGGTCAGTTTGGAACCTTTTGGAGATTTTGAGAACAGATTATGAACAACGTACGAACAATTGTTTTAAGTTTCGGAATTTGGACAACAATTTGGATTAATCCAAATTTAATTGAGTACAAGGAAGTTTGATTGAATCCAAAGAAAATATCGTCTACTTAAACAGTAATTATATACGGTTGAATTCATTATCACGATTACCATCAACCACGGATGACGGTTATTGAAGTGAGCACGCAAATTATATTAGCTATCTGCTCGGCTTACGCACGTTAAATACTTTACTTCGCCAATTACAGGCAGGGGCCGTATGTTTCAGCCAAAGAGTATGTACTCTGTGGTTTCAGCGGACTGGGAACGAACAGACAACAGTGAACGGACAGACAACAGTGAACGGACAGTCAACAGTCAAGGGCCGGTTCATAGTCCGTTTCACGGTACAGGGTACGAACAGAAAACAGTGAACAGCTAGTGAACAGGTTCTCAACAAGGACGGAAAGATAGCGTGGTGCTGCTACCTACCTATAGAAGATAGCAAACGCAAACAATGACGCCAATAACCGATACCGTTATCCGGACAGTTTACGAGCACATGGTCGACTGTGTTGTGGTGAAGTTGTTGGTTGCGGAGAAAACAGTTATTTATTTGATTATTATTTAACCTGTGCTAAATGCCCGCAGTGACGAAATTAAGTAATTCGTGCATCCATTCAGTGATAGTGAAAGTCGTGAAGTGATATTTGTTCTTGAGTGTGTTTATTTAATAATTTATTGTGTCTCTTAAGTTTTTGAGCAAGTACTGAGATTTGTATTGTATTTGCATTATGCGTATGTGCGTTACGTCGCCAATAAGAACCAACAAACATTGTCAGAGGACTGTCTTTCTTGTAGGTTTGTTTGTGAGAAGTGAAATCATCGTGTTCATAAATATTCTTTAAAGGCGTGTTTCTCTTTTAAAATCACACGTATTATATTGACATAGTGCAGAATCCGAGTTGTATTAATTTAAGGAAGTACATATTTCTTTGATGAAGGCATGTGAAATATTTGTTGATGTAGTGGTTGTTCTGTTAATGATGACAAAGCTTGCTTTTCTGCAACTATTCAAGATTTTTATAACTAATGGAATATGTGGAAAAGCACAATAAAAGTTTTTCTTACAATAATTCAAATGAATTTCAACTTTTAATTCTATTTTAACATAAATTATCTCTTGTCTATTATGTCCAACTTAGCAACAGCGAACAGTTAAGGAACAAAGTATGCGCATAGGGAGAGAACAGACAAATAACCATCTTCCCACATTGTCACAGACAAGGAACAGACAAGGCGTTCCAATTTACATTCTACGAACAGTCGCCTGCCTGTTCTCTCTTGGTCAAGGAACAGGGAACAAACAACCTAAGAAAACAGGCAATGAACTGACAGCGCACAGTCCCCTGCCTGTTCATTGTCTGTGGTCCAACAGGTAAGGAACAGAGAATGCCGCTTTCTTAACAGGGAGGGAACAGACAAGTAACCCTTTTCTCACAGACAAGGAACAGACAAGGCGTTCCAATTTACATTCTACGAACAGTCGCCTGCCTGTTCTCTCTTGGTCAGGGAACAGGGAACGAACAGCCAACTGACAGACAATGAACAGACTTTATTGTTACAGAAATCGACAGGGTAATTGGCCTCTTACCTTATATTTGATTAGCTGTTTGCTGAGTTCAGTCCCTAATCACATGACTAAAGTCCAGTAATATCTCTCATTCTTTATTTGATCTTTTATATCAGAAACATGCAAGAACATTATCTTAGGCATCCCTTTTGCTTCCAACTTCAGTTATTGCGGAAGACTTTGATGCCCATGTTACTGTTTTCCATTATTTATTATTATTATCATTACAGTGTTACAAGTAGGTCATTGGCCAGGTGGTAACATGAATATACGATGCAAATTTTTTTTTTGAAAACTTCATAACGAAACCATTGCTCCCTTTCTCTTCAACAGCTTTTTAAAAATGTATGATATTTTTTGGGAAGACCTCAAATAGTTCTGCTGGTAGGTCGTTCCAGTCCCTTATGGTCCTATTTAAGAAGGAGAACTGCTTTGCAATTGTCCTTTGTGATCGGCACTTTATCTTGAACTGGTGATCATTTTTTCTAACGAAGCTGGATTTTGTAACATCCTTCCCAAACTCTTTCCATGCTTTTTTCCCACTTATTATTTTAAACATGCACCTTCTCCAAGTTTGTCACCTCTCCTTTATAATGTGGGTCCCAAACAAGAGATGGTGTAGCCATGGGGAGGGTTTTGCAGTTTCACCCCCCCTTGAGTCTTTAAAAGAGATGCCCAATCCAGTTAATGAGTATATGCTTTATTTCAATAATACTCATACAAAATTACTGTTTTTGAGTCCTAAAAACAATTTTTTCAACATAATTTTACCCAATATTTTCTGGAGCTCCCTTTGCTGTGAGGTGTTTTCCATGAGCACCAGAGGGGCCCCAAAATCTCCGGTCATTACAAAATCCTTGCTTTGATTCAGCCTTACGTGGATTATACATATATATTGGACTGATTTTACTAGTTGGGAGTCTTAAATTTACTAATACCCTATTCTATTGTTACATTCAAATACATCTACATAATTTTTCATGTTTTTAATTTGCTGCTATCCCAACACCAGCTCTTCTGAAACCAGCATTTCCCATTCCAGTAAAATCTGCCTCCTCAAGTAGATCCTTTTTTTATACATTTGATGTTTTGGCAAAGATCTCTACATGATTATTGGTTAACTATCCTACGATTTTTTTGATGCACTTCTCCACTCAAATCTCTCATCAGCTAATCTTTTCACGTCAAATTATTTCATCTCTTTCATTAATTGTTTCTTATATTTTATATGAAGTTTATCTTTTCTGTTCTTGGCATCCACTTGACCCTTGATGATTGTCTTTATAAGCTATCAATCCTCAAGCAGATTAGTTGGTATTTTCCTCAAAGTTTTCGCAAGGCTCTTTTTCTTTCTTACTCAAAATTGGACTTCCTCGTGCAATCCATTTATTTTTCATTATTATCCAATAGATCTATGTTACAAATGCCTCTATCAAGCAATTAAAATTTTCCCCAGGTATTTTCACTCCTGACACCTTTTCTTAGGTTTCATTAATAGCTTTTTACATCTAAACATTGACAATTATGGCAAACCAAGCTCAGCTTTGTCTCAGTCCTCTCCCTATTCTTGCTTCCTCATGACTAGGCCCTGATTTTATCACAGCAATTTTTATTTGTCAAATGTAGATAATCTGCTAATTGCTGTTAAGCACTCAATTCTCTTTCAGGTTACATAGTATGTATTGAATTTCAATCCACTCGGTAAAAAGCCTACCCATGAATCCCACAAATAATGCAAAAAAGTCCACAAATGCAAAAAATGCTGGCTTATCCATTCCATTTCCTATAAGCAGCCTATGGGCCTACATTTCTTCTCTTTAGCCCTTGCTTTTTCTGAGTCTGGATTTGTCCTCATTCTTTTCTTTCTATTCTCCTGTAGATGATTATTGCCAGAGATGGGCAAAATACAAGTCAAATGTATTTTAGATACAAAATACAAATTACTTTTAAAATCTGTATTTCAAATACAAAATACAAATTACTTCTAAAAATTGTATTTTCGTTACTAAATACAAATGTAATTTCAAAATACATTCTTAAAATACAAAATACATACCTTCACCGAAGTTTTTATCTAATAAAAAATTAAAATCAATTCAAATATGAACTATTTTTAGAATGAGAGGCTCAAACATTCTTACAATGTATTTATAAGTAACTGGCAATCAGACCATTATCCAGGGCAAAATCATTTAAATAATATGGGGAATATATGGTAATAATTTGTTTATTTCACTAGTCTCACTTACTCCTCCTTAATGCTCCTTTCCCTTCAAAAGCAATAATGTTTCAAACATAGAGACTGCTAAATTACTTCTTTTGCAATTGTGAATAAATCCTGCAAAAGAATCTAACCTTTCCACTGGAGCACTGGATGTGAGGCCAGAGTTATAACGTACAAACAACTTTTCTACAGCCGGATATGCACTTAACGTTGACAGACATTTCGATTTGTCACCTAGAAATTGCAATACTTCAATTTCATTCCTATTTAAAACATTGAATGAGGAATGTCCCGGGTCATCTGAAAAGGTTTATACAGAAGTAAATTAAGGGGCAATTTATTTATCGGTTCGGTATCCCTGCCATATCGTCGCGCGCTCTTACAAATTACACACAAAAAAATTATTTGTATTTTGATTTTGAATGTATTTTAAAAATACAAATTACTCTTTAGATGTATTTTCATTACAAAATACTCTCAGAAAATGTATTTCCGATACAAATTACAAACTAAAAATGTATCGAAAATACGTATTTCAAATACAAGTATTTTCGATACTGCCCATCTCTGATTATTGCCAGTATCTTTAATGCATGTGTTGTCACCCAAATTTTCATAGTTCTCTGCTCTTTTTTTTGGAAAAGGGATGGATGTTCTTTGGAAGTTCTTCTCGATGGATGTTGTTTGGATGTTCTTCTCGAAGTCCCTTGATATCTCACCTCTAGAATATATTTTATTCATAACTTTATAAAGCTGGGTTATGGTCTTTTCACTTGCATTTTGAATGAGTTCTGTTGGAATATCAATTCAAGGAGCCTTATTCATCCATTGTGCCCTTACTGCTGCATCAAATTCTGATATTAAAATTGGGGATCACATGCCATCTTTTTCGGCTTCACTTTCCTTTTATTGCTTCCATGCTAAGATAATCCCTTTACAACTCTATCATTACTCCATTATGTATTACATGTAAATCCCTTTTCCTAGAAATGGTTCCTCACTATCATATGGGCCACTTCCAATTTTCCATGTACAATATTTTTCATACATGTTCGTGTGTATCCATCATCCATGTTTCTCTTGCCTTCCTTGCTTCTTAGCAAATTGCATTCCTTATAGCTAATCATGTAACTATCCTATCCTTCAATTTTCAAATTATATAAGTTTCTTAATTCTCTAATGAGAAAGACTTCTTCTTCCAGGAACTTCTTTACCCACTTCCTGCAGTCCACAGCTGAAGATTTTTCAACGCTCTTTTACCAATTTCTTGGTTACATCTGCTCCTATTTTGCTATCGTCTGCTTCTTGAAATGTCAGTTTATGTTGAACTCTCTTCAATTTTTCTAATTGCCAGATGATGGTGACAAATTCCTCCTGATTTTTAAATGTTAGACGGCATTTAATTCTGTATCGCTATATATTGCTCCCTGTTGTTATCTTGATATTGTCGTTAGCTTTTTTTAGTCCTTCAGCTGGTTCCTGGCTTTATTGGGATTTGCCAATGCCCCATGAATGGCAAACCTAAAAAAAGTTATTATTTCTTTCATATTTGCAATTAGAAATTAATGCGGTGGATTAAATTACAAATAGACGTGACGAAAAATATCTTTCCCAGTAAGCTCTTGGCTGGTAAGTGCAAAAAAGAAAATTCTAAAGCTGCCGCCCACTTTTTATGAGTTGTTGATATCATTACAAGCCTAGTTCTCAAAATCTTTCATAGGGAACCGCTCATTGAGAGATCGCTTATAATAGTCAGCAATGAGCCACAGGAGACCCGTACAAAATGTCGAATAGTAGGGGAGAAGAGGTGACCTAGTCGGCATGAGTTCTTGACATCATCAACTTATCTGCTTAAGGGTTAAGGCCTTTGATTTTTCGTCGCGAGAAGTTGGCGACTGATCGAAAAACCGACGAATACGTTTTTAAACTTAATGGCAATGGGCATGCACAGAAAATGGGTGATCGATCCCACAGCACTTGGACACATGGGAATCCGGGCAATGCGAGGGCCGATGCAACGGCTAAAAAAATCATTGAACGATACCACTGCTGTCTCAGCGCGGGTACCACGTCAGGACCTTCAATCCCAACTTTAAAGCGTAACCACTGGTAGGAAACTTAAGCGCAGTGGCGGATACATGTAGGGGGCTTGGGAGGCGCGCCCCCACTTGGGGGCCGACCGCATTGCCGGACATTGAAGAACCACAATTGTAATTTTTTACATCATAAGATGGCATTGTGTTGTTTGTATGCATGTATAATCAGTATAAATAAACTTTCCTAAACTTTGCATGTGATTTTGACTATGCATTTGATTATTGTTTTATTTCGATAAAAGTAAAGGTAGCTCTAGTTACCTTTTGCGCACCCCATCGAGTTTTTTTAAATGTATCCGCCACTGCTTCAGCGTCCACTTTTAATGACAAACTCTGACACCTGAAGCCTGTTATCTTCCTGTGGCCCGCAAACACTTAGTTCGGCGAAGGGTGTAGCGCACTTGGATCGGGCCCAGCACACTCACGCAGTCTTTCCTTTTAAAGAAGGAAAAATTACCGCCCAGTTATCATACCTGTTATTCGCTGCTGACGGTGATGCATATCTTAATCGAGTGCTATCAGTACAGGTTTTTGCACGGAAAATGCAGAATGAGCGGGAAACTAGAGGATATTTTTGTAAGTAATAATGAAGCAATTGATAGCGTAATATTTTTTTTGAAAGAACCAGATCTCTTTAACAGTGTATATATTCAGCAATATGGAATGAGTAACTTATTGATAAAAAAAACGGAACTAGTAAAGTTGAGAGAGAGGCGGTGCGAAATGACCTACTGCGTCAAAGCACCCTTTAAAAACCAACACAACAGCTACTAGCACTGGTTTCTGCGAAAAATAGCAATGAATTCGAGGCTCCACAAAATGTCTACACTATGTTATTACTTTTTATAGCCATGGGAATGATTTCGATTCGTCGTCCCCCCCATTGAGCTTTTATCGAATTTGAGATTTCAATTCACCCAATTTGTATACCTTATTTTAATAAATACTCGTACAGAATAACTGTTTTTGAGCCTTAAAAATCAAGTTTTCAACATCAAATATCACAAAATTTTCCGCGGGAGGACCCCCCTTTGCCCTGCGATGTTTTCCATGCATTCCGGAAGGGCTCCGAAATCTCCGATAAACCCCGACCCCATTTCAAAATCCTGACTACGCTGCTGTTCTGGTCATCACCGTTTTGGTATAAATGTATTACTAAAAATGCACCATCGATTTTTCTCTCGATCGCTGTCCCAGACAGAAAGAAAGCTCTTTCCGGAGAGGCCGCGCTGTTCCAATTCCATCTTCCCCAAGTCTCTCGGTGCAAGGGCTCAAACATGAGAACGTGCTCTTTCATACTCGAAGGAGTGGAATGGGTTGGACAGAGGAGGAGAAATTTACAGCCCTACTTCGAGGTACAGTCAACTCATTGCTGTCGAATTTAGGGTGCTGCCTGTGTCACTCTCAACCATTTCCGCCTCTCATATCTCCGGTCTCGCTGTCTTGGCGAACGAAAAAGTCATACGCTCTTGCCAAAACGATGCGACAAGCTGCAGACAATGGGTCGTAATTGTGTTAGCGTTACTTTCTTCCATGTCAGTCATTCGACGCCATGCTATTTGGCGTGCTCATCGACTAGTACAGTTCACGGCAGTGTTATGGCCGTTGGTCACTGTAAGTAAGTACGGGACTTACTAGTTATTTAGGTTTGCATAAATTTATGTTCATAATTCGAGGCATTCGGGAATTGAAATAAATTTTTCTTGACTTCATCAATGCAAGGAAAAAACGGAATCACGGAATATCACTTTGCAGCAATCCTTTCATAAGGTCTGTATATACTTAACCCAGTGACGGATCCAGAGAACGGCTAGGGGGCCATACCCCCTGGGTATCCAATGTACGCTAGATGAAATGGTAATTTTGTTCATATCCCTATAACTACAGGGAGGTTACGTCCTTCACCTAGCCCCCTCCCTTGTTCATATCTTGGATACGCCACTGACTTAACCAGTGGTGTCATATTGCCGGAAAGCCATTCCGGCACTGGTTAACAGAAGGCATAATAGTCAAATAACACTTTTATCAATTTTATTGCCTCAAAATTTCTTATATACACAGTCGTAACTAAAGCAAAAAATATTATAAAATTTAAATAATAACTTGCAATAAAAACACACAGAGTAATATTTCACTCCTAAAAAGAGTTAAGGAAAGTCCGGTCCGGCACTGCAAATTATACCATGACGTCGTTGGACTTTACCTTATTATGATAATTGAGATACGGAGGAGACAGAAGGTATGGATGGAGGGAGTGCTTACCGGGGAGGGGATGTTGAAAACAGTGTTAGAGGGTAGAATGTTTGGTAAAAGATGGAGAGGAAGGAAGAGAAAAGGATTTTTAAATAGAATAAAAGGGAGTAGGCCTTACTGCGTGTGGAAGAGGGAAGATAACATGGTCGGATTCAGAATTTTTCTGTGGTTGGGGGCATAAGAGCCTGGCAGCCAAACGGTCTTCTTATATTTGAGATCAATATAATAATATAATGTATAATTACCGTAGAAAATATTCTCTTTATTTTGATATGAAAGTTATTAATATTAAATTAAATGATTGAGGCTCTGTAATACACAAAACAAAACGAACGTAATGAAAACCGGAATTTTTATATTTTAAGCGTAGAGTGGCCTATTCTACATCTACATCTACATAATACCCTGCGAGCCACCTCTAGGGTGTTTGGCAGGGGGTGATCAATCACCAGCATGCAGCATGCATTTGGACTCCCACATGCACACCACACCGTCCAGAAAACGTCCCGTATAATAACAAACTATACTACTATATGCTGTTAGAAATAGAATATAGAATAGAAATTCAGAAACATGCATTAAGTTTTACGTAGGTTAGTAGGCTACACTACAAGTCATGCAATCTATTTACGAGTTCTATTTCTGCCGTTATAATCTCTTATTGATCGTGGAAAAAATGACATTCGGAATCTGTCTGTTCTGCAATCTATCTCTCTTATTTTATTTATATGATCTGATCTTCCGTAGTACGTTGGCGTCCGCAAGATATGGTTAACTTCGTCAGAAAAGACACTGCTCTTGAATTTATCTAAAAGGTTTAGTCTATTTTTCAATCTACGGTCCGACAGAGATTCCCATCCGAGTTTATCTAAGAGGTCAGTTACACTAACAAGACTATCGTAACGACCTTTCACATACCTGGCAGCTCTTCTTTGCACGCGTTCTAACTCTGTTATTAAGCCTTTTTCATGAGGGTCCCAAACACTGGCAGCGTATTCCAAATGTGGTCTAACGAGGGAAAAGTAGCTAATTTCTCTCACTTTGTCGTCGCACTTTCCTAGTATTCTTTTAACAAAACCCATTTTACGATTAGCTTGACCGGTTATTTCTCGAATATGTTTATTCCACGATAGATCATTATTGAGTCTAACCCCTAGTTATTTCACGGATTCAACTGCCTTTAACTGGGTGCCCCGAATGATATAGTTACGCTGTAGGGAGTTATTCTTCTTCCAGAAATTCATTACGACGCATTTTTCCAAATTTAATTCTAACTGCCAAGCATCGCACCAAGCTTGGATAGCAGCGAGGTCATTCGTTAGTTCATCTATATCTTTGCTGGAACGAATTTCTCTGTAAACTACAGCGTCGTCTGCAAATAATCGTAACTTACTCTGCACTACTTCGCCAATGTCGTTAATATAAAGAAGGAATAGGAGTGGGCCAATGACACTACCCTGAGGAACGCCAGAAGTGACTCTAACCTCATTGGAGACTGCACCGTCTAATACTACTCTTTGGACGCGGTCGCTCAAAAATTCTCTAATCCAGGAAATGACATCTTCGTCTAGACCATAAGATTTCAGTTTTATCATTAACTTTCCGTGGGATACTTTATCAAATGCCTTTTTGAAATCAAGAAAAATCGCGTCTACTGGAATGTTGTCTTCCCCGGAGACTAAAATATCGTGGGCGAAAAGCGCTAACTGAGTTTCGCACTATCTGCTTTTCCTGAATCCATGTTGAGTTCCCATTAATAAGTTTTGCGCGTCTAGGTGTTTCATTACCGAGCTGACTACGATGTGTTCAAGGACTTGGCAAGAGATGGACGTTAAAGATATCGGCCTGTAATTAGATGGCTGTTCCTTGTCTCCACTTTTAAATATTGGCGTTAAATTAGCGATTTTCCAGTCATTAGGTACTTCGTGTTGCTTGATGGATTTACTGAATATTAACTGCAAGTAATGGGCAATTTCAGAGGCTAGTTCTTTATATACGCGAGAAGGGATTTCGTCTGGACCAGGTGATTTATTTGGACTAAGCGATTTCAATATATTTTCTATTCCGAGCGTACTAATGTCAATAGCTGGCATCTTATGTATACAGGGATTGTCATCGGTCTCGGGTGAGTTTTCGGAAGGCTCCGTGAACACGCTCTTAAAGTAGGAATTTAATAAATTGGCTTTATCGTAACTGCTTGTCAACACATCTCCATTGTCGTTTCTCAGCGAACATACGGTAGATCGTTTACCTGATTGATTTCTGACTATTGAATCCGCCTATTGAAGTATGTAAAGGAAGTATACCAGAATGCTTCTTAAGTACTCCATGGAGACCTACCTTGATTGGTGGGATACTTTAATAATAATATTGATAAATTCAGTCAGGACCGTATGTGAGGGGGGGGGGGGGGGGCAGCCCCCACCCCGAAATAAGGAAATTAGAGGAAAAATTAAATACTTAGATTTGTTTAATGAGTCATGCGCGAGGGAATGGTCGCGGTATGCATTGTCAAAAAGTTGCCAAAAAATTGCTGTGCTTGAATAATACACTACCGGGTCTTTCAAAGATCTCTCGTTTGATATTTCGTCCGTAGAAGGGTCATTGTGGTGACTGTTTTCCTTAGTGGGAAAGTTATTTTATTAGTGAAACTGAATAGTTTGTAAGGCCGAAAAAACAATCGTTCTCTTTTGCAATAAATTTTAACCAGAGGTTTATGGAAGTATATATTTTTCGTTTCTCATGACGAGGAAAGAGAAATTCCGATATTGCAGAAAAGATGAATCTTTAAATTCTATTTGCGGGTATTTTCCTTGTTAATTTGAATTTGTTTTTCATCTGAAGGATGGTTATTTTGAGATGGTTTCTTGCGTTTATTTTTTCTACAAATACTCTGTTAAAGGTGTTAAAGGACTTGAGGCACGTCGAAGAAGGATATTGTTTTTAAACTTAAGACTTACCTTGATGAAGTGGAATATGGGGTCCCAAAAAGATGTTGATGGTTTTAAAATGTGGAATTAAATGAAAAGATAAAATTTACGAACTAATTTATTGTTTTTATATTACAAATTCGATGAAAAACATTTATTTACACAAGACTATTTGTACTTACTTTACATAAGGCAAAAGTATTCGTTGAGCCGTTTCGACTTTGCATTCGATCATATTTACAAAATGTTCATACTGTCAAACTCCGACCCGCGCCTGCGCAGGATAATGTTGTTTGTACAATTTAAAACTCCTGACTGCTGGACGGGTAATGAATCGTTATTTAACCGCAAAATTTACAGATGCATTATGATTGTATTTATAATATATTGGCCGGAGTCCTGACCCTATCAATGAAGTAAGTCCGTTTAATCAACCAAGTTAGTCCTTTAGCAAGTCTTTGTTCTAGAATTTTTCGTTGGAGTCTTGCATAAACTACGGGAGGTGAGACTCAGTGAGAGGTAGTCCTGTAAAATCCTCCTGCGATTGAAGGGGGCTGGAATAGTTCACTCAAAATATCATAATACTCTTGTTAACGGGACGACTTTATATAATTTCTACCCATCTTTAAAAAAAACTTTTCAATAAGTGCAAAAATATTTTTCCGTTGAAAGAATCATTTGTAGCTCTAACTTTACGGAAGAAGGGGGGTACCTCATCGGCTATCAACAAAGGGGCAGGATATAAAACCCACCAAAAACGGTGACTTAGTCTATGCAGGAACCGTTATCCATTCGGAATTCTTTAGATTTTGCCGCGTTTTAAATACCTATTTTCTTCAGAATTTTTTAATGGTGGGACCGTGAAGATCGTTGGCAACCGCGTTTGCGTGACTATTACTTATTAGCTGAGGAAAAATTGTTCGCCAAAATCATTTTGGCAATAAGAAATCGAAATAAATTAACTATGACTAATGGGGGCCTCAAATCTACAAAGTGAGAGATATATCTTGCAATGATGGGGTGAAAAATTGACTTACAATTATTCTACATTACTTACACAGCGTATTGTCTTACTAATCGTACTATTGATAAAGTATATTTACGATTGTGTTCCATTTGTCTAGCTGAAAATCATAACAATGATTCATAATTCTGTATTTCGACTCGGTTCAGTATACTTATTGATACTTACTTTCCTTTCCCTACGCAAGACAATGTGTCCGTCCTGAAGTATCTCGATTCATTTTTTTAAATTTGCGTGATTTATCTATAACGCCTGTTTCCGTACGAATTGTAGGTAATGTAGTGTATTCAACAGAGATTAACGTATTCTATTCTAATCTTAGACTCTCTTGATGCTGGTAAAGCATATTATTCTTTTTCGCCACATCTTACTCGTGCGCAACCGTGAAAGTTTCGACTTCATTCATTTGTTCATTCACATATGCACTGACGCACTTTTTCGTTGACTTGACCACAACTTCGAAGTTATTTTATGTGGAGGAATTGGGAATCTTGGCTTCAAATGCCATGGAAAATCTCTACTATGGCAGGCTGTCACTATGTTGGCCTTTTCCTGAGAACGATGTCGGTCCATTTTCTGTCGTTATATCTTAAATGCTTCGATTACTCAAGTCTTGATGCGCTGCAATAATAATAATAATGGAAAATCTTGGTCTCAGCATCTCACTCGTGTCATGATAAGCTCTTCTTTATCCTCGACGTTACAAAACTTCTTACTATTCCCACGCATTACGCACCTATTCATTAAATTGAAGTTGGATGGTATGAGTGGAATGTATAATGTGATTTTCCAGGTTCAAATCCAAGAGAAACCTTCACGCATCACGGATAAAAGTTGTCGCCCTGCCTGAGGCCTAGAGAAAGAAGGCGGACATCCTGTCCTGAATGTGTGAAACACACGCCTGTGGTTTTCTTCGGGTTGAGCTCTACTCTCACCCTTTCCATCTTTCGAGTTGAAGCTCTGTGTGAGGGATAGAATCAGCTTAAATTAAAGCATATGTTTGCTAAGGTATCTCATGCATCCGAATATGACTTAAATTAAAATTGTTAATGGTCTGTGGTGTACGACAGGGTTTATAAAAAGTGTATTGCTATGTTGTACCTACCATGTGGACGTAAATATACGTTACACTTACTAGGCAATGTGGGAAACGAAGTTCACTGAGCGAAGTGTCCTGCAGGTCGTGTCTTTGACGTTATTTGCCGAAGATGAAGCATTTGAACACCCCAAACAGTAGCCCTCGTTGTATGTGGTGGCCGAAGGAAAGCAACTGGATTGCCTGAATTCGTGAAGATCACGCGTGCCTCAGTCCGGGGTGAGCTCTAGCTTCATCCAAACTGTCCTTAAGCTTGAAGCACTTTGGAGTGGCATATAAACAATAACTCTATGAATAGAATATTTTTGGAATCGAAGTGTCGTCTGCATCAAACTATGAGGCAAATTAAAATTATAAATCTTCTTTTGTGAAGGGAGCACATGGAAAGTAATCGAATTCGTTTTTATCTCTCAAATAACCCTGCCTTATAAGCAAGGCCGTAATTAGAAAAAAAAATTTGGGGGGTTCTCTTAGAAAGAGGGTTGATTTCAGAGGGGGGCGTGGGTTCATTCAGGGAGTTACTCTTTAGATCGTATCTCCCAAAGCTATCAGAATGGTTTGATCACTTAGACCGCTATCCCGCGTTCGCTTGCGTGTTGACGGAAACTTAGCAATAAGTCACATGTGTTGGGTAATCTTGGGACCAATTTCACGCGGTCCAAGGGGGTTCACAAAGGCGTGTCATTGACGTTGGCGATCGAAGCTGAAATGGCTGAACTATGGAAGATTTTGGCGATTTGGGTGGTGTATGCCGTTCTTGGTTCACAGGACGTGGTGGAACTGGTGGGCGTATATGGGGACCTCTTTGGAGTCGACGAAGTAGCGGACACTCTGCACGTGCGTCTTGTGGAGGTTGACGTCGTAGCCTCCCGATGTTAGCGGGCCGTCCTTAGCCTCGGCGTGTCCAAACTCCCCCTGGTGGTCTCGAACCCGGTACTCGAAGTGGTACTTGGCGTGCGCCGGGTTCTGCCTCTGTAAAACGGCAGAAGTCGCTCCGATACCGCCCGTGATGCCCACCGCCTCGCCCAGTCGGATCTCCTGCAACACATGGAAACATTCAATTTTCACTCCATTTTACAAAGATAATAGAATTTAATCTCGCCGTAAACTGAGTCACACTTAAAAAGATCGAATAGCCTTTATTTCACCCCATTAAACTTTCAAAATAATGATGTGATAATTATGTCCTCTCGCAGCTAAGCTTGAAGCCGTCGAGTCCGCAGCACTGCGGAAGGTGGGAAAAGCTGTAGATATATATACTACATATATGTGATGGTTAAATAATTAGAGATATTAATTTGCGGTGTAAGCTGGTTTATTTGTCGATTCAGCCGCCGAGTGCGAATAGCCACGGCATTCGGAGGTGATATGGGTCTATCCCTCGGTAAGATAGGCCATCTAAATGATACAAGTGAAATGCAATTGTATTACTGAATAAAAATACATGGATACAAGTAATGGTGAATGCTCAAGAGTTACATTATTAATTATAAGGAAGAACCAATTACTTGATTTGGGTTTGCCTTTCCTGGGTTTTTGTATTCACAATGTATAAAATCTAGTATTTAGGGCTTTGTACTACGTATATACACTCTATCATGACAGGAATATATGTTGACTTCACTCGAAGTAACATACTTATCACGAAACATTATAATCACGCACACCGTGTATAATCACACCGTAATTTTTGACTGATACTATAAACTATTCCTCTGTAGCAACCATAATCTCTCAATTTTGATGAAATAAGGATTCAGAATACCAAAAAATCATCCATTTTGATCCATTCGGATGAGGTTGTAAATATACTAACTACTGTATGTATTACCTAGATAGCGTAGTGGGAAAGATTTTTTCGTCGCCATCTATCTTTATTTTCATCTACCGAATGAATTGACATCCGTCTGAGGCAGCGGACGAGAGAAAATTCGGAGCTGCGGCTACATTTCTCCCGAGACATTAATCGCCAGAAAAAATCTCAGTGGCCGTAACACTTGTCAACATTAGTCAATGGTACATACCGAACTACTGTGTTGGTTAGCTGGGACAGTCGATATTTATCGTCAAAAGGAGATGGTCTTCGATTTATTATAATTATTAGTTATTTTTGAGGTTTACCTGTCATTATTAGGTGAGCTAAAATACGCCGCGAAAGCTTTATGCACGAGAAGTGATAAGTAAATCTAAGAAAACTGAAAGGTATCAAGCTTGATTAGGGTAAACAGTTAAATATAACTATTTTCTCACCTTGAAAACATTTTCAGTTAGACCTAGTGTAACATTTCGATGCAGGGATACACAATGCCTAACATGCATGGCTGATAACAATCTTAAGATGGTTACATAAGAGAACTGTCCATCATAGTGCGAAATAACTCACCTTGTGATGTGCCAAAAAACTTTATAATTCCTAACTTGGGTTTCTACTACTAGATAGTCATTATCAATGTCATTTTTTAGGTATATGAACCTATCTTGTCTTCTTCAACTCTCTAGTAAGTAGTTGCAAACCAGGATCGGAATTATAAAGTTTTGTGAAACAATACAAAGTGAGTTATTTTGCACTATAGATATATGTGGTTCCACGAGGTGGAGCGTGAAAACTTGATGTATAACTCCGTAATTTTAAGATTACCCGCCTCTTTATTGAATGTACCGGCGTTTTTCCATCTTCTCTTGAACCCTAGTCCAGGCTAACTCTATGGTGTCTGGATAGCTTATAGTTGATCCTTATGATGCCTCTTTTCAAATTATTCAACTTCAAAAATTCTCAACCGTCAATCAAGGAGGAGTTGAGTTAAGTGTATTATTTTAGTTTATTTCCAATACATTAAACTTAAAATAGTCATTGAATATATATTTTCTCGTTCTTCCTCAAGTCATATCAAGTTTCCTTTTCGTATTCCATGACCCTTGGGCCCTCATGCCGGGAAGAGCTAGTATCTCCGCAACATTTCTTGGTGTTCGTTGGGCAAAGCCGCCGCATATTTTGATTTACACTGGGTCCTGAATACAAATTTTGGGGAGAATTTGACTCCCTTGTGGGCTCTCGCTAATAAATCAATCTCTTGCGAACGACATGGTGCTGCAACGACTTTGGCACTCGTCCCAGCTACGCCCGTCGTAAGTCAAGTGAACCGCCGAAGAACGGCCAAAAACAAGGAGGATTCTGTAATTTTAATCAAATATGCGGATTTTGTCAACGCTGTGGAGTGAAAACTGTACCCATGGTGATCTTTCTCATACCTTACGAGATCGTGTTGCGCTGCAATTCAATACGTCTACTTTCATTTTCCGGGTTTAATTTGTTGCCTTTCCACTGTATTAGTTGCACCGATTTTAAAGACATTAGATTATACTTTCCTATTGTTCACCAAAATGCCTGTGTACTTTTTTATCCAAAACGTTAAAATATGATTTGGATCGCCTTGAATCTCAAAATTGTTGAATATATCATTGTTTTTTGAGGTTCTTTAAGGAAATTAATTGGAAAAAATTTAATCTGTACCATTTTAGCGATAGAACTGCCTACATACTTATCTAAAAATCAAGCATTATTTAAAAGGAGAAAATAACGGTATACGGACCCTTAAATTTATTGAAAATTTCAAATGTATTTGATGAGAAAGTTACAATAAGTTTAAGGAGAAAATTTTAGATATGAAAAACGGAGAAGTGGTGCGCATGTCAGAATATCAAATTAATACTTGCTGATCAATAATATCATCCTTGTCTCTTCGTGAAAGCGAATATAATCCTATGACATTTTCATTTTGGTTCTCATGTTTAATTCAATCTTTCTTAAAATTGTGTCTTAAATATAAATTACTCATAAAGCACAGAAAAGCGCAAACTTATTTTTGGTGGTTACATACACCGGCTTGGGTTATTGTTGAAAATTTGCTTGAGTATTTTTACCATCAAACATTTATGGTATTATTTAGCTGAGACTGTGAGTATTACATTTCTAAAGGCCTGTTTACGCGGTACATTAACCCGCACGAGTTAATGTCTAAATATACGAACGCGAGAATGAACACCAAAATGCACCGTGTAATCACCCAACTTGTGCGAATGTGTGAACAGAAAATTGAACCTGCTCTAATTTGTTCCATGCATTCTTACATGCTCCGTTTTGGTCCACCGAAATCGTACATGCATTCACACATTAGCTCGTACATGTTAATGTGCCGTATAAACTGACCTTAAAGGCCTGGTTACACGATACATTAAGACGTATGGGTTAATGTCTAAATGTATGAACGCGAGAATGAACGCCAAAATGCTCCGTGTAACCACCCAACTTGTGCGAATGCGGGCACAAAAAATAGCACCTGCTCTAATTTGGTTCATTCATTCGTACATGTTCCGTTCCGGCCCACCAAAATCATTCACGCAAACGTACATTAACTTGTACGTGTTAATGTAGCGTGTAACCAGGCCTTCAGTTATGATTAGCACTTAAAAATTCATTCTATTTTTGGGGAAAGTATAACAATTTTATAGGTTGGTATTAATGCTCTTCGGGAAAGTTCATAGTAAGAATACATACTATGTCAAAGCGGCGCCATATGTAAAACGTTTATTATTTCAGTGTGGGTTGTCGACCCGCGCTCCTTATTACATTAGTCATATCAACTCTTGAGTAACTTCTCCCGCGTAATCCATGGGAAAAAAATCACCGGGCATAATCACCCCGCTAGCACTCGTGGAAACTATCACCTTTGGATCTCATCCGCCACAATGACGATATAGTTCTCTCGGGCTGCTTTGTGCTGTTGCGTTAATGCCCGAGTCCTCAATGGTAATGAAACTGCATCGACCATGATTGTCTGGGCAGTATTACTCGTCGCCGAGCAACCGTAGAACACGGGTACATTCGATGAAAAAATAGGGCGAGAGTATTAGCTCATGTCCTTGGGTTGGATTCAACTTGTGTCGGAAAAATGTCCGTCGCGACGGGTCTTAATATGCTTCCCGAGAAGTTTGAGCTTTGCGGTTCGGATTTTATTTCAAAGCTCAGTTGATCTGGAACGCAAGAAACGATATTGCAAAATTGTGTCATCCTAATACCTCGGAGCTTTCTCAAGAGTACAATGCAATGCCTCGTAATTTTCTTGCCATACCTTTTATATTGAGAAACCCATGTGTGTTCCTATAATTTTTTGACTTAAAACTGGATAAAGAAATAAGTTAAAGGAAGAGATAAACGTCTGCTCAAATTTCTCTTGGGTTATTTTATATGACCTCGAGTTTAAGTTAAGATTATCAGTCATTTCAGTCGGTATTTAAATTTATTTGGAAAAGCAGGTCGGAAATTTAGAGGAGAGGTTCTGCTTGGGAAACTTGAGAAACGCTCTGATTTTATTCTTTTGTGCCCGTTCTGAACTAGGGAGGAAGTGTAAATTTTCGTGGTGACTGCGCGAAATATCCTTTGACATTACGTTTGGAAGACGTGCTTTATGAATGGCAATTACCCCTCTATAACTTCAAACTAGCTATCTGTCATACTTAGTTGAGAATAACTGGGGACAAACGTATCTCGAAATGTCGGAGACGATTTGTGCTGCTGAATTCCTATTTTATGCTCACATCGTTTTTATCTCACGCTTCTAGATTAAAATCACCTCTTCAGATGTTGATTTAATTAGTCCAATCTCTCTCTATATCCATCCAAGTACATATTTTCATCTAAAAATATCCGTAATGTTGTATATATTTGTGCATTTTCTTTCCATTAATTGGAAATTTGGTTTTCTCTAGTTCCGCATTTTCCAAGTTGTGGATATCTCTTGCAGTGTAGCATTCTTTAGAAAAAACAATTAAATATTACTAATTTAAAAATCACCCGTTAAAATTTGGCATATCAACGGTGGGATTATCTCGAAACCTCGCCAATCTGGCATATTTCACTCATTCATTTGCATCTCCTTCGTCTATTCTTCAAAGCGCACCTGGGGTTAAGATTAGCACCCAGATTAGCGGAACAGGAGGGGGTGGGAAGTGTTGCAAGTAGAGACTTGGGAGGAGTTAAGGTGAGTGTTTGGCAGTGGGCAACCAGACCCCTTCTTCTGGTCTGCTCTGACCCAGTTCGTTCGGAATAAAAAGCGGCTCGAGCCGAGCGAGAAGACGATCGCCCTGCGTGTGTCTTTTTTTCATTCCGGCGGTTCTTGATTTCCTCGTCGTCTCCCGGGTTGCCTTTCGCCGCGGAGGCGTCATTACGCAACAACAGCGCGTACTAGATGTGGGCGCGCGTATTATCCTCATACTCCCCGCCGATATTGTGCCTTGCTCCCGGTGGCACGGCTGCCAGTCGTCACCCTGGCAGGATTCAGCGTTCTTTTACCGAAAATCACGCATCGTTCTTTCTGTGTTTTTTTCATCCATCATTGCTTCAACCGCTGGACGCGTGAAATGGATCAGCCGGGGTGGTCTGTTTTTTTTTTTCGGAATTCAGATACTTTCATCATTTCTACATCTACTTACTACCCCACAAGCCGCTTAAAAAGGCGTGTGACAGGGGGTGTTTGGACACCAGCCGTTTACTATAAAAAGCAAATGCTCAAATAAAATTACGACTAGCATTTATTAAAGTCCTTTATGGTTCGGGGGAAAAACGGATTACTATATCTATACGTTTGGCAAAATATCTCTCTTAATAATCGCTTCTGTCGGACCTGAAATATAGTGGGGCTCTAATATGAAGTTCTCCGTGTCGTTCTTAAAGATTTCTTTTCTTACCCGAGCAATCCAATCCTAGCGCTCACCTTCCGAGTCTCTTGCGGCTACCAGCCTAATTCGCTTAACATCTGTGTAACACTTTCTGAACGCCCGTAACTGTTTTTGAAAAATCGCGCAGCTTTCCTTTGTATTTTACTCAGTTCACGGATTGTCATTTCAAGGTGGCAACTGGTGGCAAAATTGAAAAATTCTGTGTAAACGCTTTTTTTACGCTATTTTCAGCTTTTTGACTTGAATGTGGAGTTATTGTTTCAACCAAAGTATTTTGGCTTAAGCTACATCTTAAATTCGCCAGTAACTCAAAAACTTATATGGTCAGGCGTTTATTTTTAATTTTTTACGCGATAATAACGCTATAACTTGAATATTTTTTTTTCGCGAAATCGACATTTATATTCTAGGTTTATGTGAACGTTTTCATCTCACGTTCTACTATATGTCTTATGCTTCTCCATCTTCGTGAGTATTACATTTTATGGAAATTAAATTTACAATCGAAATAAACATTATGCTTACAAAAGCTAACATTTTTTTCTATCAATAAAAAACCAGCAGACCCGAAACGTAATGTCAATTTTGCCATTTCATTCATTGCCTCTTACGCAGAACTCGATTATAGCACTCGTTTATTTTCTTTCTAAGAGACAATCTCGGCTACTCCCGGCCTGCGTACCTATCAAGTTATTCACATCAAGATTTACTAAGTTGAAGAAATAAAGGGAACGATTTTAATTTTTCATGGTGAATAATATTCAGGAATTCTTCTCAAATAAAAAATAACAGAGACACAAAAATTCTTTGCCATTCACAACGCTACTGGGACCGCATAATTAAGTTAGCCATCCAGATCCTCCTTAATATAAAAATTTCAGTCATGATACTGGCTTTCATCCAACCAATATTTGGGCACTGTTAATCAAAAGGGTGGTTTCCTATTATTTTTTATTGCCTAAATCGAAAGATTATTACTCCTGGAGTACGTACTTCACGCTTTTAGATTTTTAAATGACGATATCTATTTTTCGCGATTAAATGAAGAGTGAAAAATTTCAAGCGCGCGAAAACGCGACGGCTAAGTATGAATGCTGGAAAAACTCAGTGTGACGTCGTTCTGGTTCCCGCTGCCGCAAGTGAGGTGACCGTGGGGCGAGGCTCTGAGCGCTGATACGACGGAGGATGCTATCAGGTAGCAGAGTACCGTGCTAGCAGGTAGCGCTTGGCTTAAATAACGATTATTAATACCTTATCAAACGAAGAAAACTTTCCGACCTTAGTCAGTTTTAATAGGTGATTATTAAGACATGTTTCGCTGAGCTCTGTGCCTCATGCATGCATTGGTAATCTCAGACGATGTAAAACTCCTATCTACTCGTTTACAAACTAGGTCCCTGTGATGTCACGTGGAGTGGCATCGCATGAGCGCCAATCTGGCCCTTTTTAAATGAGGATAAAATTGACCCTTGCCATTCTTCTAAACCGGTATTTCTAAAACCAAATAATTTGTATATTATGAATACACTAATGGTGGGTAACGCATCGCAATCAATGCCTTTCGTTTTCTTTGATGAAGGAAACTACCCTATTCTTCTCAAATAAAAAATAACAGATATAAAAAATTCTTTGCCATTCACAACGCTACTGAGACCGCATAATTAAGTTAGCCATCCAGATCCTCCTTGATTCAAAAATTTCAGCCGTGATACTGGCTTTCATCTAAGCAATATTTGGACACTGTTAATCAATTGCATTAAAAACATAAGTAGAGTACATAAAGAATATCAAAAGACCTACAGCCAATCGGGCGAAACCTGACCCTCATTTTTCTACTCGCCAAACGGTCAATTCGGTGAAATTGGATATTCAGACATTAAAACGCCTTGAAAATGGAGGACAAGTCGTTTTCCGAAACGTCGGCAAATACGACTCAATGAACCTGGTGAAGAACCCGAGAAGAATTAATGAAAATACAAGGAACTTAATCATCAGTGAGAGAACTTAGGCGGTACTTATGTCAACCAATTTTTTTCTGCAAATCCAGATACCCACAGTCAGCGGATGAGGACCCAGGGTACGCACTTATAAGAATATTTAGAATAGAATAGAATATTTTTATTATGCTCTAGGTAAAACCTATAAGAGCAAAAAATAGAAAATACAGGACTCATTCGCTTTTTCATCCTCGGGTGGAGTTTGGAGAGGAAGGAACAACAGGAAAGAAGCGCCGACGCGATGGTGAGCCCACCGACGCCTCCCGGGTGAGGATAGGGTTGGAAGAAAGGGGATAGGGAAATCACAACGTCGTCATCAAGGCGACGTGGGCCACTATTCACTACGAGTGAAACCATAATTTAATGTTTCTTCATAAAGGAAATATTTTCATATGGAAAACATAAACCCTACGATTTTCCGTGGATTAGGGAACGATTTTTGGACCACACTCCTCCCCCCGTAGCGAGATATCGTGAGATTTGGCTCGACTCCATCCCTCTAATCTCACGTGGAATTTTTCAAAATGCCTATTTTCAGTGTAAATACGTTAATTTATGCTTCATTGCGTTGGATTAAAAAAAACAATTTGTTAGATTATTTTTACGTAAGATTAGTTAAGACTAGTATTTAAGATGATGAAGATCGTAGTCTAGAATCACATTTTAACTGTTTCTTTCGGGCAAAAAATTACGTGATACTTGACAGGACCCCTTCTCTCTCCCACGCGAGATTAGGTGAGAGTCGGCGTGACCTCCTCGCCCCCAAATGCTTCACGTAATTAATAAGTGCCCCCTTACCCACAGTAAATGATTTTTTTCCAGTACCATGTAAGCGATGTGGCGATTGTTTATTGTATTGTTTGTAGTGGATACGAAACCCTAGGGCGGGCTCGCGGGGTTACTCTCCTGCGCCGAGGTCTGAAGCGGTCAGCTTATCACCTCTGCACCGCAGAAGGGGGGGACAAGGCAGGAAAAAGGAAGGAGGTGCCGCGGCGATAGGAGCCCGACGACGCCTCCTGGGACAGGATAGGGAAGGGAAGAGGAATCCCGCACCGTCACAGAGGCGGGTGGGTCCTACTACCAGCGAAACCTGGAAAAACCATTTCTCTCCCAGCGATTTTAGAGGATTATTTTATGTGGAAGAATACTCCAACGATCAAATCGCTATATTGTATTGTTTAAAGGTAAGTTGAGAGATTTTAATTGGCTGAAATCGAAAATTCAGCGTCTGCATTCATGTTTCAACTGCCGAACGCTTGAAATTGAACGTCTGTCTCTTTTTTAGGGACTTACATTCCTTTCGCTAATTTAAGTGGCCGGTTTCTCGTGCGTCTCCTATCCCACCGTAACTGAATGACCGGTGTCTTCTTTTCATCTGAGTGGTTTCCAAATATCAAGTTGTCCTGTTCAAATAATATACCGGTTTTAGGTGGAGTTGATATCATCCTTTTCCCATCAAATCCCGTTGATTGTCGTAAAAGTAATACAATTTTAAAGTTGACCCTGTTCAAAGCGCCAGACTTTTATGGTGACTGGGCTTTAGGAAAGTAGTTTAAAGTGTTTTTCTCTAAATATATTGATTTTTGCTGTCAAAATATTATGGTTTGAAACTGGAAATTTGGTTATGAAAGAAGAAGAAACTTCACCTCATTGGTACAGCTTGGAATGATTTTCCACTCCGGAGACTTGTCGTGGTATTTTTATGATGTATAAGTAGGCAAGGAATTCCTCTCTAACCTTTTTGCTACTTTTTCCACTCCCCTTATAACGAAAGTTTGGACATAAGAATGAAAGGAATGCCTAGTAATGGTTTCTTGCCAAAATTCTGCGAAAAAATTTCATTTTGAATGAATTATTTGATGAAAATGTAATTTATCGTAGGTTCACCACCACGGCTATTCGGATGCTATGCCTTATACTAAACGTTGTTTAATTGCTTAGGGCTTCATTTCCATCTTCGTTTTGAATGCAAAACAACATTCGTAGGATTTAAAATTCAAGGTATCATGACAGTGTCATTGCAGGATTTAGTTTATGCAATTATGGTAGGTTTTATAAACCAAAAAGCTATTCTAGCTTTGTTTTGGCTTTTCTCCAGTATTTTTTAGTATAAATCACATGAGCTGAGGAGCCTTTTGAGGAAGGCACTCAACATAGTGACAGTTGTGGTAGATCGTTTACATGAAACTGCCGTTGTAATCTACCCGGTTTAATGCATACCATGACAAGTATTTTTATATCTATTTGTGACAAACTTTAACCAAGTTTGCAGCGTAAAACATGGATTTCAATAACTTAGTGCATATGGTCTATAATTTTAGATTTCTTTACTCTATTTTGGAATCAAAGTGATGGTAATCACGTTATTAGTGTTGGTAATATGTGTTGTCGATACGCATAAATAGGTACTTCTTTTGAAGTTGGGGCGATTAAGCAATTTTGACCATACTACTTACAAGCGTAGAATTCGAGCCTGTTGTTTTCACGGATATCATCAGGTTCCATTTTGTACGTAATTTAATTCGAATTCCTGCGCCTTCAAGAAATTATCTCGGGCTGTTGTAATGATTCCGTTGCTAAGACTAGCAGAAATTACGGTGCTGATTGTCCATAATTCCAGTTGATCTGACGAACACCATGAAAATAATTTGGGCACGTGCGACACGGGATTTTATTTTGTAATACCTTGTATTAGTCTTGATAGCTTCCATCTGTGATTTTTTCCTTCGTTACGAAGCTATCTTTCCGCGTGGAAATTACCAATTTTTTATTTAATTACTCTCTTGTATGAATTTGAATCTCTAGTAGTCACAAAGCGTTGATATCGTAGTAGTCATCAAGTTTATCTCATGTTATGCTGCTAAAGTTAATTACCAGCAGCTGCGAGGGCATTATTGAATTTGTAGCGGCGCTCTTCAAACGGCATTGCAAATTTGGAAAGTATCATGCCTCAAGTTTTTCAATGTTTCATTCCCAATATTGAGGCCATGTGTTCCGTTTAATAAAAAAAGTGAGATGGAAATTTTCCACAAATTTATTTATTAATGTACGACGCGTTTCGACCGTCAGCTCATTCACAAGTACAATGCCCTGTGAATGACCTACGGTGAGAATGTCAAGAGAATGACTTGACGGTCGAAACATCTACGCATGTAAAAGAGGATGCGTGTTTGTCTGTCCGCTACGAGTTTCCATATATTCCACGGATTACGACCAATATTAGTACATATGTGCATCTCATGTTTCAGAACTCCGTAGTGCTACTTTCGATTGGGTCTGACGCATCCTTAACGTCATTTTCTCATGACCGTTTGTTACGTCACGTCATACAACTTTTGTGGTTGGACATCCTGCCGGGTAGGTGCACCTCTTGACATCCTCAAACGCAGCTTAAAGGATACTACACTTAACTATTAATCCTCTTGGTGCAATCCGTTTTGCTGGGGAATGCGTTCACACGACGAGACGTTTTTGGTCTATGCGAGTACGGACACGCAAAAAGATCAATGTTGTAAAGCGGGGTATAAGCTGATCCCGTTCGAGGTTTACGGAAATCGTTTTTTTTTTTACATTTTTTGCTGCTACATATGCATATCATCGTCATTCCTGCTTTGCTCCTCTGCCTAAAAATACTGCCACATGACCATTCCAAGTTCCAAGTTTCTCACTCCTTTGGGTAGTATTCATTCTGAGCAACGCCGGGTGGGCTTGTAGTTATTGAATAAATTTGAGGAAAATTGCCATTTCTCTTTTTCATTAAATCAGAATGTCATTCCACTGCATCTCACCTGCCTCAGTTACTTTCATGTGTTCCGTAGTGATATCTCTGAATACTTTCTTTATATCCTTAAACTGCCATTGCTCCATTATTTCCGTGGTCATGATTTCCGATCCAGAGATTATAAAAGACAGAATCAATCATTATCGACGTTCGTTGTCAAAATTTTGCGAAACTTCCGCGTGCTCTTTCACTTTTATATAGTGGAAACATACAGTGGAATTACGAAAAATAATTTTCACCCAGTGAACCAGAAAGTGAAAAGATACTTAATGATCCATCGATTTTTTCACGCCCGGTAACATTTTTGGGATTTTTTTTCCTACCTCACAAGTTTTATCCACTCAAAATCGCGATGTCCCATATTTTTGTGGCAGCGTCAGTTTTTCCTGTGTAATACTCCGTAGTTACAATTTTCACCTTTCGCACACCTCTACTCTCCTCGTTGTGCATTTTTTTCCACCCATCTCGTATCGGTGGAAAAATTGACAAATAATCGACCGATTCTTGTTGGATCAGATTCCGCAACGGCCGGCATCGTCATATAGTCTTTCCTTTTCGTGTAAGTATTCGAGAAAGGAGAAAATTATTTCTCTATGGGAAATGAGCGTTATACATACTACTACATATTACTAGGGTACGAAGAAATAAATACAGTTCCATATAGCAATGGGGCTCAAATGCCTTTTTCCTCACTATCGAATGCGACTGTCAAATATTTCATTTTATCTCGAATATTGAACTCAAATTCCGAATAATAGTGTTTTAGTACTTCTTTCTCCGCATTTGATTATAGCTACTGGCGGATGTGAGTGTTTTTTTTGTTAGTTACCTTAGCTAAAGTTCTGCTGCGAAAATTGTGATGGTTCGCAACACATGGTTTTAAACAAATTTTCAGTCATTGTCGAGCAACACCCGTTTATGCTTATTCCAGAGTTATTGACATTTATTCCTCGTGCGATACCTTTATATCCAGTATTTAGCACTCCTATCACCTCAGGCAATTTTAAGTCACCAAAATTGAAAAATGGAGATGATTGAGACCGGCACATAACGCATATTTGCTGCCATGCTTTGATAATGTCGCTACCCCAGAAAATCATAGCGTTAGGGTGGTCTCATTTGAGCCGTCATTGCCTTAAAAATACATTGTCGAAAACAGTTTGTTTAAAGGGCTACTTAGAAATTTCCTTCCGAAGAATTCTTGATCCAGTAACCTAAGGCGATTCATTAAGTTAGTATTTCCGAGCAAAATCTTTCAACTCGAATTTGGACCATTTCTTGATTACAAAGGCCAACAATGAAAAAACTTTTTTAATGAAAATACCGTATTCTTAAGTATTTAAAGTTGCTGAATCCAAATATGATGGTTTTAAAGTTTTATCACCCACCATTTATTCACACTTTACAGTTGAATTTATGAAATCAAGCATTATTTTTAGAATTTAACTGCTTTTTTATAGTTATAATAAAATTGAAAAAGTAGGTCTAATGAACGAAGATAATGGGGATTTATGTTGGTACTTCACCGAGAAGTTCAGCAAGCGATTCATCGCAGAAAAAACTACACAAGAAGCTTCAAGGAAAAAAGGGAAAGAAAATGTAGACCAATTCCAGGTGACAAGTGAACCCTGTATTATCACGCTGTAAATTCAAACAATTTTATCGCGATGTAGTGAACAGTAAATACAAACAATTTTATGATGTAACACAGTGTTTCATTGATTTCTCTGTATACCGTATAGGGGTATTAGACTAAATATTAAATACATATTGCTTGGAAACTATGGGTGATACAAAAAAACTAAGGCCATGTTTGGATTCGGCACATCACAATCCATAAAGTTCAGCTATTAAAATAAAAAAAGTTTTCAAACAAAATTTTTTTGCTGGCCTGTGTTATCTGATGCGCTTTAATTTCAGGATAGCTCTTAACCCGATGACAATGCTGTATTATGCAACTTTTATTAGACATGCAGAAGCAGTATGAGCTGCCAATTAAGACAATTACCATTTAAATTTATCGCTCAGCTCCAGAATGAACTGTCGACTGTTCGTGGCATTTTAAAACTGCTTCCGGCTGAACGGGGCTCCATCATCCACTGTATTTGTTTTTCAGTTAAGTGCAAATTAGAGAAAATCAAATTCAAAGCAGTTTTTTATTAAAATTCATAAAATTAACCAAAAGTTTGTTACAAAACTATTCTAAATTGAAGATAATTGAAAAAGGATTTTCATCACTAAAGAAAGGAGAAGAAAGAAAAGTGTCAAAACAAGAAATAAATACGGAAAATAATGAAAGTGCGAAAACAATTTAAGTGTGCAATGAAAAGAGAAAATGAAGAAATAGATAATTATACATTCTGTTACGATATCAATTTCAAACATCAGGACAAAGTAGGTTCGCAAGATGAAGAGTTAAATTAGAATATTTTATCAGGTTAGCGCACTCGAACCAATTCGTTTGAGTTAATTTTAACGTTACAAATAAAGTGGATGGCGTGCATTTACGGAGAGTTCATTAGGAAACTCTTGACAGTTCTTGTTGAAACTGTTGCGTAAGGTCTTGAAATCTCAATTTTACAATGATAAAAATTTTAATTTAAATTCCGGCCTACGGCCCCATATATTGTTGAACATTTCAAATATGTTTGACGAAAACTTGACCATAAGTTTTGGAAGAATATTTCAGGTATCAAAAACGAGAAACGTGGCGCATATGTTAGATTATGAAACTAAATGTCTCTTAAGGCCTGTTTACACGGTACATTAGCACGTAGGGGTTAATGTCTAAATGTATGGACGCGAGAATAAACGCCAAAATGCACCGTGTAACCACCCAATTTGTGCGAATGCATGCATAGAAAATAGAATCTGCTCTTTATTTGGTTCATGCATTCGTACATGTTCCGTTTCGGTCCACAAAAATCATTCATGCAAATAGACATTATCTCGTACGTGTTAATGTATCGTGTAAATAGGTCTTTAGCGAAAGCTAAGAGACAAGGATGCAATATTACTAGCACGTTTTTCGGTTTTTGATAGCTGGAATGTTCTTCTAAAACCTGTTGCAACGTTTCATCAAACATATTTTAAATTTTCAGTAATTAATAATGCCATAGAACGTTATTTTCTGTTTTAAAGAAAAAGTGTTTTTTTTGTAAAAAGTATATTTTAAAATTGTAACATTATTTTGAAATTATTAATTGTGCAGAAAATCTAGTCACTGATGGTAAATAATGTTCACTTCCATTTCTCAATCGGCCATTTTAAGTTTTCTCTTAAAGTAAGTATCGTCCTTGAAACTGATATCGTGATCGAATGTTTTTTGTCTTTAACTGTTATCTGATAGTCTTATGGATACATGTACTGGACCGCGTAGTTTTTTTCTATCTGTTCACTTTCCTCTTCTTGTAACACATAATTAAACAGTTGAAAGATTTATTGTCTATTCATAAACTCTACCGGTCTTTTGTGGGCCGTGAAGGACGTCGACCTTGCCACAAAAACCTAGTCCAAAAATGGTATAGGGTCCGATTCGTGTTCTCGAAATATCTCATTTCAGAATGCGGGTTTCGTGTTGTGGACTTATCGCCTACCTCGGGGGAGGTATAGATTCTGGAGCAAAGACGGCCTTCGCTCTGATTTCTCCATTCAAGCCAGAAACCGACTGGGATAGCCAATTATCGAGATGTGTTGCGAAAATTCCTCTCCATATACGACTACTTTGATGTGCCCACCACGAGTGAGATTTCTATACAGTTCCCTTGACATTGAATCCGCGAAATTAATTCTCAGAATTAATAGTAATTGCCCGTCCATTATTTTGTAACGGAATTTAGGTTCTTTTTATCACTAAAATTAGACTTATATTACGCAAAACTCACGCAGCTACCATTTGGTCATACTACCAATTGGGCATAGTTGGACTTACGCACTTCACTAGAATAACCGTTATATGGTCATTATCCTGTCGTCCTTCGTTCTTAGGTGTTTTTGTTTATCTCCTGCTGAGCAGTGAAGACATGTGAAGCCTGATAAGGGCGCAGAAATACATATCAAAATAATGTAAGAATTGGCCGCTTAGTAAGTTTTATATTAAAATTTCAATAAGCGTTCTCTCCTCGAATTCAATAGGCAGTTTATAAAATCACAAATGCATGAATATCTGAACATTAGGACATTGATTTAAAATTTGATTGGTCGGGATGAAAGTCTTATTTAGTTAACATGTAAAAGTTTCATTTATATTTACTGAGCCACAGATATAATGACCACTCAGCATTAAATACCAATCATAATTTACTCTGTTCTTCATATCACGTGTAATACGTGCGACACTATTTTGGTGACGGCATTACAGATGATCCGGATCCCAAATCCGTTATCCCCGTCGGCGGCTGCTTGCGAATGTTATTGTCTCTTGAGAGCGACCGGTGAATGTAGGTTTCTATTCTCAATTATTTCTTCTTTAGTCCCTGAATAAAGCTCCATCTGAATTTTCACCTACCCTTTTACTTTCTGTGTCCTAAAGGCCAACGCTAAATACTTAGATCTCCGTACAATACTCAACACAATTAATTTATGGGTGGCCTCAATTCTTCCTCGCGACAAATGGCTTAACTCTCCGGACTATTAATTTTTGACGACTCTCGATTTCTTAACCTGGCTAACTATCCGTTGAACAATGGCTCATTCTCTTGTTTGCATTGTTCCCAAATTATGGGTACCTGGTGACACGGACATGCTTAAATTTGGTTGTTTTAACCCCGTCTTTGGGCACGTATTCGTTTTAAAATTTTCAGTGGATCGTGAATAGTTCTTTTACAGCCTTCATCGAAGTTTGTTCAGGTAAATAACCGCGGAATACTCAGCGATGAACTTTTATGAAGCCTCCAGTGTATATAAAGTGCAAAAATTCCTCGATAATTTGCCTTGATCTGGGTTTGAATGAATATTTGTTTAATTGACGATAGGCAGAAGATGTTTCCATGATGGTAGGGTGTATTGATTGGGGCCACCGTTTTTACTTGGATCATTCTATTATTGTGAATACATAACAGCATCCCTGGAGTATAAAAGTTTAATGGGTATGCCTCTCTATGCTTTCGGGAAGCTCTGGTCCACTCGGCCTTCATCTCTTTACGAGTGATGCTAAATTTCTTGGGGTGATTGACTGAGAAGCTTACGGAGTGATTGCGCCCCACATCTCTAAAATTAACCTGTGCAGGAGAAAATGGGAAGTAAAATAATAGTGGTTTTAGATTTACGGAGTATAATATATTTTCCTAGCAGGTTCGTTGGGGGAGCGGTAAAAATGGACACAAGTCATCAATGGAAAGAATATATAGTTACCACGGACTATGATTGGTTGTTAAAATTATCAATGAGTCCACTAAAAACTAGATAAAAATTTAATTTTAAGATGAGAAGGAAATCCTCGAAGCCCAATGGAAGCAAATTATAATCTCCGTTAAACCCATTTTTTCTTACGCTTGATGATAATCTACATGGGAGGAGAATTTTTCGATGTCAAACGGTGAAGGGCGAGACATAGGCTATACATTATTTGTGAAAATGAAGTTTAATTTGAAAATTGTGCTAATCCTCTGTAATAAAAGTATGAGAAGAGGTCTATGGTGAGCTAAACTAAAGTTGGGGTTTTCTCAACTCTAGTGAATTTTTCCGTTTTAGAGGCTGAATCGTCTTTAGTACAGGAAGTTATAATCTGGGTATCAGGCCACATGTACGAGGCAACAGCGCTACTTAACGGAGGCCAACGTAAGGTCGTATTGAATACAGGAAATGTGCGCTCTTTGAATGTGATTTCAGAATGTATCGCCCAATGTAAGAAGCCAACTAGCGGAGGGCGTAATGGAAGCATTCACATGTGATTAATAGGAAGACGAAGGAGAAAAAATGTTTCTATTTGACCTAGACTATTTCTTATTGAAATGAAAACGTCTAGTTGGCTTTGAGGATAACCCTTTATTTGTCGACGTCTAAGCTGTTAACATGGAATATTATATTTCGATGAAAGGTATGATGATTTTTGTGTCGGGGCATCAAACAGAATCCTCATTTAAAACGGTGTAATTGGTATTGGCATTGAAATGCGAATAAATGATCTTCTGTCTGTTGCTACTTAAGTGAACTTAGTTCAAATTTTTTAGCCTTATTCACCACATTTATTTGGAAATCAATTTTTTACACTGCATATTTGTGAAATCGCATGTGGCTGTTTTGGTTCATGAATAAAAAATTAGAAGTAGCATAAATTAAGCACCATTAAATAGATGTCATGTAACTGATTAACTAATTTTTATTACGCCATAATTTGCCGTAATCCACGATTAAAATACAACATGGGCATTTCACCATGTTTTTTAGTTATTGGCCAATTAATAGCTGTTTTAGTTGATCCCAAAATGAATAAAACAGGTGCAAAATGTGTCAATCGAAAGAAATACATCCTTTGAATAATCCACTTGCCCTAATTAGCTTTATTGCGTCGAGGGGTGTCACATATGATGGCGCACCGTCCGTATTCCTATGGCGGTATTTTAAGAAATGCGTGTTTGATATACTTACTTATAATTCATCGTTTTTTATGCTATCGCCATAGGCGGTTCTAGGGGGAGGGCACGGGGGCACGTGCCCCCCCCAAAAACTTAAAAAATATGGAAGATTTTAATGAAGTCCCATTATCATTGCGTTCGTTTTGTATTAAGAGGTATCCTTGTGCCCCCCCCCCAGAAACAAATCCTGGATCCGCCCCTAGCTATCGCCGAGCGGGGTACCTCCTTCTGAGGCGTAATTCGTCCGTGGTCTCTTTTTTTATTTCTTTATTACTTCAATAATCGTCGCCGCGCGAGGGGAAAGTTGTCTTTGTTGCGACGACGACGGCCGAAACGGGAAACGCAGGGAAACCACGTGCTCCTTGTCCCCTTTCATTTTGTCGGGAAGCCGGGCGCGATATGTTAGTGACCTTTTATTACCGAGTGCACGGATAAGGAGTGTGCAGGCGGGGTGGGTTGAGTTGGTGGGAAGGAGTTGGCGATTTGGCTGGTCTAGATTTTTAAAGGACCGCCTCAAGGAGTAATGTGAGGGCGGAAGGTATATTCAAGCCGAAAGCCAGGTCAGGCTTGTATGATGCTGGCCATTTTTTCCGTCGACTTTTTTCGATTCCTTGAGTAAATTAAAATTGAAATTAACAACAAGCTAAGAAAAAATTCCAATTGAATGAATCATATCAAAACTCATGTTATTTCAAATATCTTATTGAATGATATGACATGAATTACTTCAAAAACGCTGAACAATCGCCCACCGAATCAAATCCGCTAATTTAGTAGCTAAAAAATACGAATCCGCTCAGCTGGCAGTGTCCGGAGCATAAACGCTCATCTCCTATTCTCCAAGCTTGGAAGTATCGAATGTTTATAATTTTTAGATTGAATCGGTGATAAGATATGGTCTAACAGTTTAGGGCAACACTGTAAACATACATTAAAAAACCTCTGATCAACTAGAAAAATAGAATAGTGAAAACGATATATAGATGTTAATACTATTTAGAAGAGTATGCGGAGATTTTTGAACATGTACTCATAACATAAATTTATTATGATAGTGAATATTGGGTTAAAAAGTACCAAAAATGTGCAATGAAGTTGAAACATATAGAATTGTATGAAATTCCAAAGACATACACAAACTTCTAAGCTTACTATGTAGTAATACACATTTCAGGAGAAACATTTTTGTGCAGCTAATTGATGCTTCTTTTGTGTGGTTACTGCGTTTGTGAAGATTTGCGCGGAAGGGTTAAGGAAGTTATGGCTGCTTGATGACTTTCGTTTTTCCAGCCGCCGACTTTCGGTTTTCGGTACCATCTTATGCATTTCCAATTATTATTCCCGTCGCAGCTCGGTTTTTTGCTTTGAATTAATTTTGATCCAAGTTAAACTTAAAAGTTTTAAACTAAAAAAGTTATCTTGGTGGTACATCACCTTGGTACCTACATGGGTTTTAGAGCTTGAAATACGTATTCAGAGGGAGAAACATTACGAGGTAACTTATGAAATCCGGATATGATACAAGGCAGTTTGGAAAGTAGAATAGAATAAAAAATTGATACGTTTGTGGAATGCGAGTTCAAAATATACCACATATAATCGGAAACTAGGAAGTATGTCCGAGTCTTGAAGAGAGAAAAAACGAGTAGGTATAAGTCTGGGGTAAAGAAAATTCCAATGGGTTTCCCTCTTTTTGTGATATAATGAAAGTGACAGTATTAACGCTGGAATAAGAATCCTCTTAGGAGAAAAGTGGCTATTTGGTCTCATAAATTCAGGAGGTGGCCGTTATCCAAGCGTATCACAATTCATCTTGCGAATGTTGAGGTAGATTTGTTCTTGACGGAATGTGATGTTATTGTTGCATCACCAAAGAAACCGGAGCAGATGCGACTTCTTCTGGATGGCATTCTGCATTGAAACTGCGTTTTTATCAATTACATTGTGAAATTGGCATTCATTTTCTCTCTATCTCTCTCGCTAAACAGCTATCTGCGTGAATGCAGCTTTAAATTAGTTTTGGCTTAAACTTCAATTAAAATTACTGCCTCAGTCCTCAATACACTTTCTTAGTGAGTAGTTCAATGCTGTTTCGAAAGGTAAATTTTGTTTTTTTTTCTATCAGAAAAGTTTTCCACCTTGGCTGAACTTAATTGTCATTTCCGTTTTCAAAGAATAAATACTGTGCACATCAAATGAAACTTTTTAGAAAACGATCGTAGCACCATTTTCCAATAGCTAAAGTTAATTGACTTCAATTACAATTCAATCTTATAGCTCAGAAAACAGTCCGATGACGAACCTAAGTTTTATTGTCAATATGGGTCTTAAAAATATTACGTAAATGACCTGAGTTTATTTTAGTCATAACGGTAAATATATATTCTACCATTGATCAAAAAATTAAAAAAAATATGTTAAAACAAGTATTGCCTTTAATAACAGTAATGCTTATTTTATATTTCAATTTCCTCATCAAAAATTTTGGAAGGCCTATAACGTATTTGTTGTTATCATTCAATTAAAGACCATATGAAGATATCGTTTGGTAAATTTGTGCGAGTATGACTTATAATTATTTAAAGTGACGATTAATACATAACTTGAAGTTTGTACATGGTGGAATCACTCCATATTAGCAATGAAAGACACTTCGTTACTTGCACGATTTATTTAAAAATTACTACCGGTTTTGACTCTTAGATAAGTATATTGATGGCTAAGTTCTAATAACACGTATCTCAAAATTTGGCCGGTTTGAGTCAGGTATCTTAAACAAAGTGTAATGGCATTAAAAAAATAAAATTCAAGCAAAAAACATATTTTTTTTGCAAATGTGTGCTTCTCTTTCAGTTTTATGAATTTTTAGTTTTTAATTTCTGAGTGCAATTAAAAATATAAATCGTTTCTTTTGCTCTCCTGAAAAGTTGCTGTTTTTGAGATACGTTTTGGTAGAACTTAGCCATCGATATATAGTTATATAAAGTACATAAGTTTATATAAAGTTAATACATAAGTATATATGCACTTGATATTGGCGTAACAGCAGAAACCGGTAATTATTTAAAAATAAATTGTGGAAGTAACGAAATGTCTATCGTTGCCAATAAAGTGACGATCCTCCTCAATATGTGTGACTTCTGATCATCGTACTCTTACGTCCATCTTGCGTACTCGCATTGTTACTTCATTGTCCTCGCGTCGGCGTGGTCTGACATCATCGACCTCCTTCTTTGCTCTGGTCCTCGAACTGGCTCCAAAAAATCACCTCCGGTCGTAAGTCAACGCCACAAACGCGGGCGTCTCTTTTGGGAAAGAAAAATAAGGACCCCCTCCCATCTGTCCACGGCGAAGCGATGTCTGTCCGAGCTGAGCCCGTGTGCGACGGGAGGGTCTCCGCCTCCCCAAGTCCCGTTATTTCGTCACTCATGCTGTCCGGGTCCACGCAAAAAAAATATATTTCGGAACAAAACAAATGCGGCTTGAAGGTGGAGCGACAGCCCAATCAAGAGTGTTACAAAGGCAGTCACTCGGGTGGAGTGGAGAGGAAAATACAGTGTGGAGAAAAATTTTGTAACGAAATTTTAATCCTGGCTAGCTGATTCCAGTAAGAACCAAAATTAATTACTTATTTTATTTATTTTTATATATCCCAACTACCCCCGGAAGCAGCACAATGAAGCCTTTATATCGGGTGTTTAAACCATCAACAACAGACTATCACGAATACCCATGTCCTGGAAGGGGCTGCGTATCCAGGCGGGACTCGAACCCGTGACATACATTATGGTTGGCGAGGACTTTTCCCCGCCGCCATTGATACTGAAAAATTACTGTTGGTACTTAGGTCGAAATCGCTAAATTTTATACTACAGAAACTTTTAATCAAGCACTCCTATTGGCCGCGAGTTTGCCCTGTTGCCGGATGCTCTGGACAAAGGCTAAGGTAAATGCTGGCCTAGCATTAGAAGTCAGAACATCCGGCAACAGGGCAAACCCGCGGCAAATCCTCTTGGCTCAACGGTAAAAGTGGTGCGTTTTCGACGTAAACGTCATTTTTAATTTTTTTTCCTTCTGGCATCGGCTATCCAGGGTTGAAATTTCTTGGCACAGTTTTTCTCCACCCTGTATAAAAGGCAGAATATTAACTTGCTTGAATCTGGGTGGTTTTTTCTAATTCCATACAAAGACTTCTTTGGCTCCACCTCAGAGTAAATGCAAATCGGCTTTCACTGCGTAGCAATAGTGATTTGCGGTCGAGTTCAATTTCGTGAATAGTTCACTAGTTTGAACTGCTCAACTGAATGAGTAATTTAATCTACATCTACATCTAAATACTACCCAGCAAGCCGCATAAAGGCGAGTGGCTGGGGGTATTAGGACACCAGCTATTTGCACATAAAAAGGAAATGCTCAAACGAAATTACGATTGCCATTTATTAAAGTCCTTTATGGTTCGGGGGAAAAAGGAATTCGCATATCTATCCGTTCGACAAAATATCGCTTCTGTCGGACCTGGAAGTATAGTGGGGCTCAAATATTATGATCTAATGGAATTTTCTAATGTTAATATGGCTGTGTACCATCTGGGCTAGAGCGTTTTGAATTTATGCATGCCTTACTAAATTGAATACAATCACTTCGGCCTTTTGCATCCCTTACTTGTTTTGGTATGCTTAACATAGTGAAAAGGACCTCGATTAAAAATCACAGGAATACAAATATTTTAGATAACATTATTATTAAGGTATTTCGCGAGCCATTTCTATGGATGTTACGTGCAGCTTAATAGAGAAAAAATAAATAGCTGATGAACAATAATGATAACTAGGCAACCCATGCGAAAATTTCGTACTTTCACTGAGATTGAAAGAAAATATTTTTGCCTGATTGTTACGTTTCATTCGTTTATTTATGGATTTAACGGGTTTTTTACACTTTTTTTTTGGAATTATAGATTTTAAAAGAAAGTGCGGAGTCGATATGCCTCGAGAGAGTAATCGACATGGAAAAATGGAAACTTTAAAACCAAATAAATGCATAAATACTGACATTTGAGATTGAAATTGTAGTTTTCGTCCGAAGCCAGTGGTTCAATGTTTAAAATAATACCTCATTTATCACTGCAGTGCAGTATTGACGGAGTAGATACGGAATGAGAGAAAAAGACCTTTCAGTAATAATATATATGACTGAGAATAGGTAATGATCGATCAATGTAATAACCGCTCGTTAAGCTCTTTTTCTTAACTTCCTTCATCTTTTTGTGTTCTATATCGCTGGAAATTTGTAATTGATTTTTAAACCACATCCCATAGACTTGAAATTTTGCGCACTTGGTTGCTCCTGATGACTTATCAATATTCAATAATCAGGAATCTGAATTTTAATCCCATTTTGCTCTAATTTATTGACTACATTTCCATATGCAAAATAATTTACAATTCCTCGTTAGATGGCGTTGGTTTCTTCCAGAACTTTTGGTACTGAAAGTTGTGGGAGGAATCGAGCGCAGTCTATTCCAAAATTTTGTTTTTCAAATTTTAAAAGTTACGTTTTAAAAATCAGGGGTTTTTATCAAGAGCTGATAACTCTATTAAATCTGCCAACACTTTTCGTATTGATTTAGTTATTATATGCGCGCATTTGAAAAATGCTGCGGATGAATTTTTTCAGACGAAATGTTTGAGAATCATTTCCGCACTAATATTTTACTAAATATTTCTTTAACATCTCTGGGTTTCAGCGATTTCATTATTCACCATTATAAGGGAGAAGATACAATATTAAAGATAGAAAAACACGCTGGTACCAAAATAGTCACAGTAAATAAATAGGCTTTTCAACTGTCAGCGTATATAACAGCGTGGGTGATGATTAGGTTTCGATATTAATATTACGTGCGAATCCTTACTCACCTGTCAGGCTGGTCTACACTCATCTATATAAGCAAAAGAGAATGCCTGTTTGTCTGTCCGCTATGCATTTCCACAAGGCTACATGGATTGTGACCAAAGTAAGTGCATTTCATGCTCCCAAACCCCGTAATAGGGTGGTTTCCTATTATTTTTTTATTACCTAAATCGAAAGATTATTACTCCTGGAGTACGTATTTCACGCTTTTAGATTTTTAAATGACGATATCTGTTTTTCGCGATTAAATGAAAAGTGAAAATTTTCAAGCGCGCGAAAACGCGACGGCTAAGTATGAATTCCGGGAAAACTCCCGTGTGACGTCGTTCTGGTAGGTAGCAGAGTACCATGCTAGCTGGTAGCGCTTGGCTTAAATAAGGATTATTAATACCTTATCAATCGAGGAAAACTTTCCGACCTTAGTCAGTTTTAATAGGTGATTATTAAGATATGTTTCTCTGAGCTCTGTGCCTCATGCATGCATTGATAATCTTAGACGATGTAAAACTCCTATCTACTCGTATAGAAACTAAGTCCCTGTGACGTCACGTGGAGTGGCATCGCATGGGCGCCAATCTGGCCTTTTTCAAATGAGGATAAAATTGACCCTTGCCATTCGTCTTAACCGGTATTTCTAAAACCAAATAATTTGTATATTATGAATACACTAATGGTGGGTAAGGAATCGCAATCAATGCCTTTCGTTTTCTTTGATGAAGGAAACTACCCTATTCTACTTTCCTTTCCGTCCGACACGTCCTTCACGTCGTTTTACTATCACCGCTTGTAACGTCACGTCATACAACTTGTGCGTTTGGACATCCTGCCGGGTAGGCACACCTCTTGAACTCTCAAGGCGAAAACAAAAAAATCTTATGTGATCATGAAATCCAAGTTCCAAGTTTCCCATTTCTGTGTGTATCACCTTCCCGAACAACGCCGGGTGGCCTGCTAAGGATATCATATAATATTTATTTTATTTTTATAATCATTTTATAAACGGCCGATTTCATTAAATTATCGAAAAATAATAGATTTGAACCACATTTAACTATTGAATTAATTGAATGGCGAATTAGAGCTAGCCGAACGAAAAAAACTGAATCCTTGCATCACTGACTATCTAACGGGATGAAATTCAAATATTTGTCGTGTTTGAGTAGTATATGTTGGCACTGTTCGAGTGTATTTCAACCTGATGAAGGCGTAATAGATTTGAGAAATATTTCATCGGTCATTATGAGTTAATTGCATTTTATATATTTTCTCTTTTTTATATGTTTTCGTATTCAGATTTTTCAATGAATAAATTTTGATATTTTTTTCTGGATCAAGTACTCGTCAAGGCGAAGTATTTTTTTCTTTCTCTTAAGAGGTGATCATTATATTTCAAGTATGAGTGAAATTAAGGCCACCGGGTGTGGTGAGCATATGCAAATCACGAGAAATTCTGGGGGTCGAGATTAGACGTACTAAACCTGATTTTCGCGAATAATTTAGGCGTAAATGTTTAAGAATTGCGTCAATGGCAGGTCAAATAACTTCTTTGGATTACCCCACTCCATCTAAAATTGAAAGGGAAATCATCTGGGATTTAATGTATTGGAAATAAATTCTCTTTATTAATTTTTTCTTTTTGTTAAATGACCTGTGATTTTGCCGTTTTTTTATTCTCAATTTAGCCAACAGAAAAGATGAAAAATATATTTTTTGAAAAAATTAAGAGTTGATTTAAAGGTAAGCGTTGATATTTTACGTATTACATTCTTGGTGAAAATTCTGCACGTGGTTGCAGTTTTCTTGCATACTTTCTGTGGACTGCGACTTAGAAATGGAAGGAGAAATTAGCATTTAAATAGTGTCAGCATACAATTATCTGTCGCCCTTAATGGAGCGTAAGATAGACTCTAGGTCGCTTTCAGCGTCACCAATGGGAGCATGGCATTCTACGCACACTCTCCCTTAGGTGCGTAATTTTATATCCATTCTTTAAATATTTTTTTAACATAGTACAAAACTTAGAAACGGAAAAAATTAATTAAAACGGATTTCTGCCCGGAATCAATAAAATCTGCTAATCGATTATTGACATCATTTCTGCCGAAAATTTCTTTCACACTTTCGTCAGCTTATGAGCTTATAAGCTCGTATTTCCTAATGATCACGTAATTACCACTTTCAGATAGACCAGCTTATGTACACTGCTCTATCATTGCATGATCAATTTGCAATAACTTCTACATTATTCTATCAAAGACTTGAAGTTTCGATTTTAATAAAATTTCCTTAGATTAAGATTTCAGGTCGTGTTCCAAGATGGAAAAATTAATTGATGAAGGAGCTGAAGAAATGCGATCATACACGTAAGCAACTTACACTAAACCAGCGATACTGTTAATACCAGGAGGCCACTTACGTCTAATTAATTATTTGCATTTACACCTGACTATTCCATCCATGAAATGGTTTTCTGAAAAAAAATTCCTGTCATCGTCCTGTGGGTATTTAAACGTCTCGAAATTGTAATTTACTTGACAATTAAAATCAGGGTTCATCGGATCATTGGTTCAATGGGAATTAGAACAACAAATGAAAAATGGTATCGTATAATATACTGCTAATTGCCAATATATAAAAGATTTGGAATATTTATGACCACATAAGGATGATGTAAATTTTTACGTTTCTTTTTCCACCATGTAGTTTAAAGAGTAACTCCCTGGGCAAGGAGAGACGTACTCTCGGAACTTATGCTGAACTGATTGGTGGATTAGGTCTTATTTTAGCCGTACGAGAAGAGAGGAGAAATTTGAATTTAAATAATTTCATTATTTCAGCATACAATTATCCGTTGTCCTTAAAGGCGTGGAAAATAGACTCGGTGTTTTTATCTTCACCCATGAGAACATGGCTATTCTATGCACAGGCTCCATTAGGTGCTTAATTTTGAATCTAGCTTTTTTTTAACCAGGCACAATAGTTAGAAATTATAAAAGATAATTAAAGCCGATTAAATGTTAATTCGCATTCCGTTTCCGTTCTGAAAGGAACTATGACTAATGACTTTGGGTCACAGACTGTGCACATATGTATTTCGGCTGATTTGGGATGCTAGTCCTGAAGGAAATCGCCTTTAAATTTTTATTTAGTCCCGCATCCCTCTCACTTCCGCTGCTTTCGTTGCGTTGAAATGGAAACGGAGAAGGAAAGTGTATTCTGTGACATCCTCTGCGGCGACTTTTACCGTTGAATCGCTTAAATGATTTGGTTCTCGAGGATGAGTTCGCGGAAAGTTTAACAGGACTAAATCAATTTCTGGTTCGGGAAAATGGCTCAAAGCGTACGCTATTAGAGGTGAAATTGGCGAAAAATTATCGAGGTTTTATGTACGGCCTTATAAATTATCTTAGTGACCTTAAATTTTGACTAGTAATTACTTCGAAACTAGGTTAATATATATTTGGATAGTTATCGGTGAAATACAAAAGGTAATATCTAAGCTCTCCTGGGAGAATATTACTTGAATGACAAGTGCCCGTAGGAGACCGTCAACTCTTATTAAATTACCAATAAATACTTCGATACTAGTCTTCGACCTCTGTGGATAGTTATCGGTGAAATACCATAGGTAATATCTTAGATCTCCAGTAAGTATATCACGTCAGTGACCCTCAGGGGGCCCTCAGGAGATCATTTACTCTATTCATAGCTGCTGGCTTCCTGGTATTATTTATTTAAAAGTTGTACCTAATTGTGGAATGAAAATTTAAATGTGGTTTTTGGACAATTTTCACACCCATACGTCTTATATACAGAAATAGTTTTATGTTTCAAGCCTTCATAACATATACTATTATCATTTGGTTAAAAATTATGTGTGCTAAAAATATATAGGGAAATGACTCGTATTTGTGTCCACATTGTGTTGGATAAAGAAATTTTGTCTAATGAGCTGATGTGTTGAAAGTAGCTCTTACTCAGTTTTTGGCGGAATATTTCAAAATTCATAAAAAAGCATTGTATTGCCACAGCAAACACGAGTAATTTCACTGTTTGAACAGAGCGGACGCTGACCGAAAATCAGGTCGCTGCTGTTTTTTTGGACGTAGTGCCGTTTCGGTTCACGTGTCTCTTTTGTTCTTTGGCGGTCGTTAAAAAGGCGACCGTATGTCTTCTTCAACACCGGCACGTTCCACCTCCAGAAACCTCTTCCGAGAACAATTGTCTGCGTAGCGAAGTAACGGGGTACGTTCCAATATTGAGGGCTGTCGTAGGCATGCACTGGTTTCTTCTCTTTGAGGTTGTTTCACCTGCGTATATGCTTCCTTCTAACTTTTCCTAACCATGATTTAGTCAACTCTGCAATGCATGCAATCCTTCAGTGTAAAGAAAAGTTAATATACAGAACAAGCATAGTAGTCTTCGAATGGATATTCGATTACTTAGTTGTCTCACCAGTTTGTGAAAACCGATAAAAATACGCCTTATATGTAAACTCAATATCAAGCTTAAAGGAGACAGAATGGCACCTCCTGTCTACCTGTTTAGTTCTCTCATCTCGGAGGTAACCCCAGAAAGATATATTCCCTGACACTCAATCGGTATTTTTTTGGCGGCTTATAATTTATTAGTTAAATGAAAGATTTCAGTGTTTCCACAGAATTTATTTAAGCGCGACGCGTTTAGTTGTTACAACGAAGTTCTCAGGTACATCATTTCCAGCCAGATCCCTTATTAAATATGTCCTGTGTCCTGCTATTAAAAAGGAGAGGGAGTTAAGAGGAAGGATGAGGTTTGGGTGTCGGAAAGTTGGGGTACATAGTTAAAGAAGGACTTGGCTGCACATGATGCACTTGAAAATAATGTTGTAACAACAGAACGCATCGTGCTCAAATAAATTCTATGGAAATATTGCAATATTTCGTTTTAGTAATGTTAATAATTTCCTCCAAATCGTGCCACACATCATACAACGTATTATTTGCTTTCGAATTGCGTCATGATATTATGTAGAAGCTGGAAAACAATTGGCTGTCACATTTAAAAATTTTACCAATTTATTTTTTCAGAAATATTATTTTTTACATAACTGATAACTTCAGGCTTTACTTTGTGAAAATTCTCCATACTGGAAATAAAGAAATTAGACTTTCTAAGGATCACTATTATTTTAATATGGGCACGACCCGGGTTTCGTAGCATTAACAATGATTTCACCTGACGATGTAACCACGTTACGAAACCTGGGTCGTGCCCATGTTAAAATAATTGTGAACCTTACAAAGTTTTGTTTCTTTATTTCCAATAGTATTTTATATTTGTTATACGAGAAAGTGTTGGCGAAATTGTACTGTGCATACTCTAAAAATCCAAGATGGTAGCGTTATTTTAAAATGAGTAATGCGACACCAAAACAAAACTATCAGAATGACGTAGGTGTAGTGGGAGGTATATACCCTCTCAAGAGAATTCTGCGAAATTTAATGTTTTTCCTTTCTCGAGAGACAAGAGACGAGCAAACAGCTCGGTCGACAGACGCAAGTGGGTCGTGACGTGTGGGTCGGAGAAAGTTTTTTTTTTCGAGTCTTCATTATATTCAACGTCCACTTGGCTCAGCTCTAAAAATTCATCGCGCCCTTGTGCTAAACTCCGGACTCAACTCCCTCGCAATCAATAATTTCTTGATGTAATCTCGAGGCTCCAACCCTCGTGTGCAAGGTCGCGTCTTCAAGGTCTCGTCGGTAAACAAACTTCTCTGAAAAATGGGTCGGCTGGTAATAACAAGATGCCTCCAGGGAGCAGCCGCTGTTTGAATCAGATACGTTCGTGTTCCAGCGCAAAAAATCTTTTCAGCATAAAAAATGATGCCAATCTCCTAACTTTTTTTCACTCAAGAATATTTTATCCTTAAAATTGGTTCTCCAGGAGAAATAATTTGAAGCAGTTATTGCTTAATATCACCATAATTGTTTTTACAAGCATCAATTGATGAACGTGAATTCGTTTGGTAAATATTTTCTAAATATTTCTGAAAGTATCGTATAAAATTGTGAGAGGAATGTTAAAAATTAATACTTGCAATTTAACACGATTGTAAAATTTATTGCGATTTACGTTTCAATGTTACTTTTCTTTCGTCATCTTCATAGTAGAAGTGTCATATACTCCACATTTGTTCCTTGAATGTGATGTGAAAACATTGAAACATAGGTCGTAATAAATTTCGTCAAGCTTATGAAAGGAACACTTAAATCATATTTTGTATGTGCTACCTTATGATTTTACACGGAAATAGCGTAATGATTAGTTAAAATAAACAATTAAAAGTACAAGAGGAGGTATGACGGTTTTGAAGTATTTAATATAAGATATTTTCGTTTATTTAAATGTTCCGTCATCTAAAAGCAACGTGTAACCTACATCATTTGAAACGAAGAAGACTATATTGGAAAAATAAATTATTTGGAAAGTATAGCATATATCAATTTATAAAAGACGGTTTTAACTATTGTAGAGATAAGACCGTCTGAACACGTAAGAGCTCAAGCTTTCCTGGCACATGATTACACTCAACGCCCTAAGGACGATGTCAGAGTTAGTCGCCGAAACGTCGTCCAAGCCTAACCAAATAACCTGGCGGTGTGGATGAGAATACTTCAACCAAAACATCAGAATGTTGAATTTTTTACAGCCTCTTCTACACTTTTTTAATCACCGTGGGAAGGAATATAAGCTCAAAATTTAAATTTTCAAACCCTTGTTTTGTGGGGCAATCGCCGTTACATCCAAGAATTTCAACCGTAATGACGGCTACACTGTCGCCAGCGCGTGGAAACGGGTGTCCCAAGATATATACCAATCAGGGCACGCCTCCACAAAATAGGCGCCAAACAGGGTGTATATAAAGACGACCAAATTCCTGCATCGACACTTCAGTGGACCTGAGGAAGCCAACTGGAACGTTGGCGAAATATTGTCCAGCAAAAATGGATAAACGCGGAAGGAAACCCGGAAGAATCGCTGCCGACGTCATAACATCCGCGGAAGCCTACTTGGAAACTTTGATATATTAGGATTGTATATAAATTAAAATTATTAAATTGGGTATGAGATTTATGTATCTGTGGAAGATCCGAAGTATTGTGAAGTGCGTAATTGGAGTGTGACGCTTCTTATACCGCACGCAGTCGCTAAGTTAAATATTCTACGTTAGTGTGCTGTGAAAAGCTCGCTCTTAAGCCTGAATCACACGATCATTTTTTTTCGTCGCGAAAGTGATCACTATCGAGATCACTTTTCCGGTCGCGAAAAGCAATCGCTCTTGTGATCATTTTTCCGAATCACCCGGTCTCTCCCGCCGTCGCTTTTCGCATCTTTTCCAATATCACAGCTCGTTGTCATAGGACCCACATCACGAAATTATATAGCGTGTTTTTTTTATTTATGTCGTTCCCACAATTGTCAAACTAGCGCTGCAATCGCTCCATAGGGGAATGCGTTCCGATTGGCTGATATGGGGTTTTAGTGACGGTTTTAGCGACGGAAAAAGCGACCGGACGAGTGATGAAAAATAGCGATGGGAATCCTCATCGCGATCGCGAACGCGAAAAACAATTGCCGGCGACGATCATTTTGCGCAGTGATCGCGATAGTGATCACTTTCGCGACGAAAAAAAATGATCGTGTGATTCAGGCTTTATCGTTGTGTCCTTGCACTGGAAATGTAATAATGAGACATATAGGCAGAAATTCATTTCTAGGGAAGGGCTCAGCTTACTGTCAGTCAACCGGTCCCTTTATATTCTATTGGACCTTATTTTTATATTCTTTCTGTTAATAGTTAACACATTTTTGATAAATTTCCCTAAAACTGTGTAAATTTGGATTTAGAATAAAGACAAGTTTTGATATAAACGATCAAACTCCGGCTTGCGGGGTGCGTAATCAATCTCACGCATTATTTTCGGGAAAATTGAATTATTCTCGGGGGATTCGTAAGCCTCCTTAGCTACGTGCCTAATAGCAACGGTCTCTTACATTTTGGTTTATCATTCCCCATGCGTGATAATAGCGCATTTATTGCCGTCAAAGAGAAGATCTCAGTCTTACCACATCTGCATTTTCAAAGAGAATGGTATCTGGATAAGATATTATGTTAGGCTGGCGTAGCTGAGAAGCTAAAATCAATCGTGGGCGAATATCCATTATGGAAGTCAGAATAAGTTTGAAAAGAATGTGTGTAATTGTTATAACTCGCACTCGCTCAAATGAGAACGTATCCACTAAATGAATAATTTACTTACATACTAATTACATACTACTAATTACGTACTAGTTACATACTACTTACATACTGGGTGGATGGATGAGAAGACACATGAAATCCTTAATGAGAACATGAGTACAAGAATGAATCAAGTCCTTCCCATGCGAATGAATGACGATAGCGTTATTCGCGAATATTTATGTATGCGAAGGGTGGGGCGCTGAATTAGTTCATCCATTAAGCAAATTAGTTGTTCAGTTGTTGCTCGAGGTATTCATGTACCTACTCATCCAGGTATTACCACCCCATTTAGGCACTCGTTTATTTGTGAACGACATTGTTTACGGGTATTTGGACGGGTAAACTCGCACTCAAATCAGAGCCACATTGAGTTTTCGATTGAGTATTTTTTTAAACCGAGCTTTCAGCTCTCCTTGCTCTTATCGGAAATTATTATAAAATTATGAAATAGATTTTTTTTGCAGATACCTCACACTGGTGCGTTACTTTGAGGTACCTCGTTCGGTGGAAAGAATGTCATATTTACAATTCAGTGGAAACTTAATTGATAACTTCAGGCTTTAATTAATGTGAAACCTCTCCATATTGGAAATTAAGAAATAAAAACTTTGTAAGGTTCACTGTTATTTAATTATGGGCACGACCCGGGTTTCGTAACACCTGACGATGATACCAAGTTACGAAACCCGGGTCGTGCCCATAATTAAATAACAGTGAACCTTACAAAATATTTGTAAGAACCTGTATTTGAAAATGGTGTACTAGCCGAAACCGGTAATAAAATAGAAACAGGGAATTTTGTGGAAGTAACAAAGTGTTTTTCATTATTAAGTTTTTATTTCTTTATTTCCAGTGGAAAATTGTTTAGGTGAATTAATTTACCAATATTTTTAAAAATATCATTGATAATTGCTATGGATTTCTGAATGAATTGGTGAAATAATTTTATAACGAAGCTCACCCTGTAGTTAGTTTTTTGCACTCGCAGGAACTGATCACAGAAATACTTGGCACATCAACTTGAGAGTTCCCTATTAATTTTTTGAAAATTGTATGTGCCTTCGAGTCGAGAAGAACTGATAAAGGGAACATGGATGTTTTTCTTCGCTACTGATTGAACAAGTGCGTTATTGTTCATTTGGGTGAACAGTGCCCATGATTGAATACATTATCTCCAGCCCCAGCAGTATTTGGAATGACTCGTCATTAACCGAACGATTTCCACGGCTGATTAATTCTAACGTGAATCATTTTAAGGGTGACGGGTGGATGGTCGACAGGCATTTTGAGTACGGGAAGAGGTGGAGGCACTCCTGTGTCGACCAGCTGTCGGCCGGCGATTGCGGCTCCTCTAGTGGCGATAGGTGGCATTCTCTTCCTTTAGCGGAGAGCGCGATCTTATTAAATCTCAAGGGCAGGGCCGAGGGAGGAGAAAGCGCGACATGTGTCTTGCATCCCAGTTCTGCTTCATTTTCTCGCTGACGCACCCACGTCCTATCTCTCTCCACAGGTTTAGTTATTATGGGGAAAATGAACGGAGGAGAAATGAAAAAAAAAGAATTATGAAAATCGCTCCAACATTCTCTAGAATTCGCGAAGAAAAGCAACGGTTGTCCCACTTGCGATTCCCATAATGTTTTATTTGAACTTGGGGCGAAGCAATTTTCGAGCCGCTCTTACTTTCTTTGTGGTTTAAATCATGCAGCTAAGGTTTTCGCTGATTTTGGCAATCCGCAGAGAGAGAGAGAGAGAGAGAGAGAGAGAGAGTAAACATCCGTTGTCATGGCAAAAAGTGAGATTAACGGAAGTTGACTTCGAAGACACACTGTACCTCTAGGGGAAAATACGGAACGCGTTTCATTTGTCATGGAAGAATTAGATCACAAGTTTCGATTTCTGAAGGGTTTGATGGATAATGTCTCCATCACCTAATGATAAAAACGTGGAAAATATATACCGAGATTTTGTATTACCATCATGAATAAAACTTCGAAAAAGATTTCTTTTTAGGCTTTCACTTATGAAACTGCACTTGCTCGGTTAAATGGGATATGTATCGATAATATTTTCACGAGTATCATCGATTATCGCCGTGGGTAAGCAGTTGTATAACAAAGCTCACACCGTAATTAGTTTAATTTAATGCTCGAAAGAAATAATAAAGATTTTTAATGCTCGTATTTTTCACTAGTTGGCTATTTACTTTCATCTACAGCTATTTTTGAAAACCCTAAAAATTATCTATATCTAAAAATTATCTTATTTTTGTGACTACATGATATGTGTACATTATATTTTATGTTGTGTTGTTCATTATTTGAAGTCTGCCCCACCAGATTCATTATGCCTGATTCATTAGACCTATTCCAACTTTGCCGCCGTAATCGCTTGGTGTATTATTTATTTGCTTTCTCAGGAAGGTTGCATTAGTTTCTGATACATTTTAGAACTCGTAGGTACTTATAGAAACTTCTACTGAGAAATTTTAATATGAAATGTAATTATTTATTACTATTTTTATTCTTTGTCATCTATTTGAAGCTCACAATCGAAGTGAAGGCTATCATATCAATGACTGTACTTATTACATTTGTCTAATGACAAATCAAATTCTCAGACATCATAAAATATTACCCATGGTTAGTGCTCTTTTTCTATGCAATTTTCAGTGTAATATTGTTTGCACTCTTACAATTCTATGGTTGAGCATAGGATTATCTTTCACGGCTGTCTTTCAAAATCTCCTCTGTTGGCCAGAACCTCGAGACACCTCGAAAGCTGTTGTTACGAACTAGATGACTGCTCTGATTGGGAGTTATTTTATGAAATTCAGCTTGCAGCGTTATCTTGACTTATTTTTTGTGTTAATATTGAGTACGAAATTTGAAAATTAAAGTGATGATTTTATAAGCGCGTCTGGAGCGGGCTTCGCTCACTCTTAGTAGTGACTGCTTTTAGTCCATTTTCTTCTTGCTTTGCAATCCTAGATGGGGACACCAAGGGCTTTTTAACTGCACCATGAATCAAGGAGCATAGATAGCAGTGGGTTTGTGCGTAGTGGTTTATAAAGTCATAATGACTTATAAATTTTTACATTCGTGACAGGGAGCTAAAGACGGTCGGGTACCGTCCGACTCCGAATAAACATACTACCCGGGGAGTAATCTTTTAATTTCCGAATTAGAGCTAAAATCCAGATGACGTCTTGGTTTACAAATTTATTTGGTATTTTTTGGAAGTTCAATGAGTGACTGCCTACGTTCACATGGCTGCGGCGTAAATGCCCAGTGGGGTGTTGCTTATTTTTTATTTTTTTTCTCGGATTTTTGATTTATACCTCTTAAAATATGCTTTAGGCTGCAGAATCAATATCCTAAAAATTTAAGCTCAATTTTTTAACATTTAGAGGTAGCTCAAAGAGCATAAATGCAATAACATTAAAAATTTCCGATATTTTTGAGCAACAACATTTTCAGGGCTAACGCACACTTTTATAGTTCTGTAAGGGCCAAACTTCGCTCCATTTTAACGTTCACTCAGCAGTTTTCCAGGAATACAATACTTTTCCGCGAGTTACAGCCGCGCGTCACATCCCTGACGGCGAGCTGTTCGCTCGCAGGTCGCATTCACGGTCAGTGACCGTCATTGCCTTACGACCCTCGCGCCTTCCCTAGCGAAAGTCGACGGAAGAAAGGAGGAGTCGAATACTATGTTGACGTTTTTCATACCGCGTGTTTGCTGTATATTATCCTTTAAAATAACTACATCACTGTTCTCCGAACCTAATTAATGATAAAAAAGAAATTTTCATGTTAAAAATCCAAAAATTAGGATAGACTGAGAACCCAAGATATGAAAACAGTTAGTTAACTCTATTTACGTGCAGTGGCGCCGACTCCATTGGGCCTGAGGGGGCCCAAGCCCCCTCGTTATGGGTGTGAAGAAATAATGTGTCAGGCTTGCCGATTTTCCGCGGAGTGTCCAGATAGCGAGATTCGAGTTATCAGGGTTCTAATGTTGATCTTATGACTTTTCTAAAATGCTTATAAAACGTATAACTCACTACTTATAAAATTTCCCTGAGCAAGATTTGGTTTGGGCCCCACAATATTTTTTGCAAGTCGGCGTCCCTGTTTACGTGGGCATTGCCCATAATATGAAGCGCACCGCCTACGCTGGTAAAGGCTCACATTAAGGGCTCAATTCCACGGAAAAGGTTCATATCCATAGTGCCATTCTTGCTGCCCCGTCCAATGAATGAATCATTGAACGGTTCATTTGTTGATCCAGCGGCTCTCCGAGTGTGCAAATTTTCATTCGGAGATGCAGTAAGAGTAACTCATTAGCACTTAGAATCTCTGATCCACTCATGTGAGTCCACTGACCTTGATGTGGGCCAGCTCCGGGTCTGGGATGAGTGGCGCCGCGGCGTACTCTCCGTGCACCGGTAGTGCCACCTGCAGCTGCACCCCTGGTCCAACGTGCACCGTGGGCTCTGGTGCGATCGGGGTCGGCGGCTGTATTGGCTTTGGCACCACGGAAGGCTCCTCATTGCCATACTCGTGCACCTGGGGTCGTGAGGGAAAAATCGATTTCGATTAAAATCGAAAATAGGGTAGTTTCCTTCTTCAAAGGAAACGAAAGGCATTGATTGCGATTCGTTACCCACCGTTAGTGTATTCATAATATAAAAATTGTTTGGTTTTAGTAATCCCAGTTTAGGCGAATGGCAATGGTCAATTTTAACCGCATTTGAAAAAGGCCAGATTGGCGCCCATACGATGCCACTCCACGTGACGTCACAGGGACCTAGTTTCTATACGAGTAGATAGGAGTTTTACATCGTCTGAGATTACCAATGCATGCATGAGGCACAGAGCTCAGGGAAACATGTCTTAATAATCACCTAATAAAACTGCCTATGGTCAGAAAGTTTCCTTCGTTTGATAAGGTACTAATAATCCATAATTAAGCCAAGCGCTACCTGCTAGCAGGGTACTCAGCTACTTGCTAGCAGCCTGCATCAGCAACCTTCGCCTAGCGGCGCACATGTCCTCGCCCCAAGGTCACCTCACACGGCGACAGCGGGAACCAGAATGACGTGACACGGGCTTTTCCCGGCATTCATACTTAGCCGTCACCTTTTCGCGCGCTTGAAAATTTTCAGTTTTCATTTAATCGAAAAAAATAGATATCGTCATTTAAAAATCTAAAAGTTTGAAATGCGTACTCCAGGAGTAGTAATATTTCGATTTAGGCAATACAAAAATAAAAGGAAACCACCCTATTGAGTTATAAATGCCAAAGATCGAGGTCACGTATGTTACAGAAGAGGATCCTCAATTCGGCTTCTGAACGTTTTGCTACCCACCGCGCATTTGATTGTGTTTACAAAAGTCGCCACTCGCGTCTCTGACGGACAAAGTGATCCCAGTTTCACGGGAAAATAAGGTATAATTAGGGGTGTAAACCGAAATTTACATGCAGGAGAATTTGATCTATCAAATGCATAACTTTTCAATGCTATTTCTTCCAATTACAAACGCTATAATGCAAAAAATGGAAAAAGTGTACCCACGGACATTTTTGAAAACTGATTAAAATGCGACCGGAGTGGCAACAGATATCAGTCTTCTATGTGATGGAATTGGGCCTCCTCTATGGAGTCCCCTTGATCGAGTTTATCGAGATGGAGCCTTGATCTTCTAGTTTCGGGGATAAAATCGATTTTTCGCTCTCGATCTTGACCATTTCGTTTGATCTAGCAGCGTCACTTCCGGCCTTTGATAACGTCGTTCGCTCCACGTGAAACACTGTTCTGTAAGGCCAGTCAGGTTAGCCTCTAAATGTGTTGTCACCCACAGCGAATTTAAATGGGTTTACAAAAGTTGCTCGCATCTCTGACGGACAAAGCGATCCGAGTTTCACGGGGAATCTCAATCAGTTGATATTTCTAAAAAAAAAATTAATGAAGACGAATGGTTCCGAGCGTTAATCCCAAAAACTTTAATGGGCGTGCATTTGTATTTTTTTCACTATTAGTAATTCAGTCATGCATTCTAAGAAGACTTTGGGATTTTTATCTACATATCAAATTTTTGAGTATTTTGAGTGTTTTTCGAATTCGTATTAGGTAAACATGTTATTATACAAACTTAATTTAATAAAAGAACTGTCGATTTTTTCGATTAATTGATCATAAGGTTTAAATTTCGATTTTTGTTGAAAATTCGAGAATTTCGTTTCGATTTGAAATTAATGTGCTCGAAAAATCGATTTTGGCCGACATGTCATAACGTTTGCATGTACTCGCTCTGTTGTTTGACATCTCGTCGGGGTCAAATCTGGTAACTCAGTTTTAACCCACTTTGCGAATAGCTATCAAACTGAAAATTTCAGGATGACTCATAACCAGATGACATTGCAATATCCTAGCACTTTTATTATGATTTTTAACTGTATCTCATTGTTATTAAGAATTTAAAATCATATATGGAGATAAGTTCAAAAATGGCCACCCAATTCCGATTACGGCGCTGCGATCATTTAAACGAACGGAAATGATAGAGAGTCATAACCATCATACTTAGCAGCATGACTTAATGAAACAACGAAATACAGTGAACTGCTGTTAATTACATTTTAACTAACGTGAAGTATAAATTGAGTTTTATAGTGTAACATGCGCACTACGTTTTTTTATTGTATATGAAGCTATTTATTTAGAAACAATATCAGACTCGTAGAAAAATTTAGTACATTCTTCGCGATAGAAACGTTGATTTTTATTAAACTTTATTTCCATCACTAACCTGGGGTCCATCGTTTATCGGCTCGAACAGTTGACGGTTGCCGTATCGGGTGCCGGCCAAGCCCCTGCCCTGCGGTGCCAGCGAGGGCCGTGTCTTCTTGCCCCTGTATGTGTCGCCCAGGTCCTCTTCGCTGAACGGCTTGATGGGAGTGTAGTGGTAGACGGGCTTCTTGGGTTGTGTCAGGCGATGCCGCTCCCTTACGGGTGCGGCCGCGATGAACGAAGGGGTTTCCTCCTCTGCCAGGGGCGGCAGGGGCGTGGGCAGGAACGCGGGGGCATAGAGGGAGGAGTGGGGGAATATCTGGCGTTGGGAGACCTTGTGTGGCTGCAGTGGCGATGGCCTTCCGGGGGAAGCGGTGACTGCAAGCACTGCGAATGCGGCGGCGAAAATGCCCACTATCTGCATAGGAGAAAATGCAGAGTTGTTAATAAACAAGATACCCTGACCGTGAATGTACTCATGGATTTTTTATCCTCCAATGTATGGCTATAAAAGTATTTCTACAATTTTAAGATTTATAATCTCATCAAGGAAAGAATTTATCAGATGCTACATTTGGAGCATGTTTCTCTATTGAAGCGAGGCTTGGACGTCGGCGGCAGCAGAGAAGTCAAGTGTGGAATTTAGGGATGTGCGAATAGTACTTTTTGATCTCGAGTCCAGTTGAAAACTACTCGCGAGTATTGAGTAGAGTCGAGTATGGTAATTTCTGGACCGGGCAATACAACAGTGTATGCTCCTGCATATTCTCTTCTTCCAACCCCCTAGCATATTTTCTATTCTGAATGCTTATACTGATGTAAAAAGGAAAAAAAATAATGAGGAACGTTAATGATAATTGTGTCAGCATTAGGAGATGAATGGAAATTTTGTGACTTCAACAGTTGAAGCTCCGTTTAAATGAATTAACCCCTAGTAATATGACGAAAATTTAATTAATTTGTGTATCCAAACGGCTTGGCAGAGCCACGAGTAAAGGCATTTGCACAATGGTAATAAATATTTTAGAAGTAAATCAATCACTGGCTTACTGGCCTCGACAGCTGTGTAACAGAAACTACTCGACTCGACTCAAATTTTCGAGTACTCGCACCTCCCTGGTGGAATGAATTTGAAATGTGAAAAATGATGATCGATTGATGAGCAATTTCTGAGAAGAGTGGAAGAAAAGAAAATTCCGCCAATGTTTGACTGCATAAGAACCGCAAGTAGGGAATCAGGGGTACACCAGGGCCCTTTGGTTAATGGAAAATTAAAATATGTGCGCACCGAGTCTGTTGGTTAAAAGTAGCCTTATTAGAGTACCAAACCTGCACATACATTATAAATTATAAAATAGACAATCAACCCACTCGGCACCTCAGTGGACCATCGGCAGCACTGTATGTACTCATGATAATTTTTCCGCTGACTCCCAAGTTTTATTGACAGTCTTACTGCTTCATAAGAAAGGTTACATATGAATGATATTTTTGAACTAAAGTAAGTAATTTTTTCCCCTCAAATGGGGAATGGTTTACGGTCTTCCAGCTAGTAATTTCTCCCCTTTCTACACAGTCCCGTAGCCTTTTTCTTTGATGAAAGAGTTTTTCATACTTCACAGGGCTATCTGTTTTGAGGGGTTGGGCAATAAATAACTTCATCCCTTCGTCGGCGAAGATCTTGAACCTAACCCTCTATATAGCCGAAAAGGAATTCGCCATGCTCTTAAAGCTGATTCAGAATTCAGCGATTACAATAATTGATGGACTGGGTGTCTCTGCTGTGCTTTTTCGTTATGAATTTATCTCTCAGACCTTTCTGCTTCTGTATCGTCTCAGTGGAAGGCCTTGAACGTCATAACTCACCGTGGAACTAATTGGAGAGAGAGTATAATCTGATGGGAGTTATGATGGCTGTCTCATCCGCAATCGTTCTTTCGAGATGAATCAAGGATTTCGTGTCTGCAATCAGATTGATCGCTTTAAAATTCTCTTCTCAGTCGGTGTCTGCAAAGTGGGCGACCGTGAATTGGCCATACGAGCGACATGAACCCGCCCGAAAATGTGACCGTGAGAGCGTAACGGCTCACTGGTGTGTGTAGGCGTTCAAAAGAAGAAAACATATAAGACCACCTTCATTCCCTGGTGGAGTATTTGCTCTGATGAGTTTAAAAATTCGAAGCATGTAGCCTGAGATTTATATAACGAAAATTACAGTCACAGAACAATATATCAGTTTCTTGCATTTAGATGAAAAGATTGGCATCTTGATATAGATGAAAGATTGTCATCTTATGGTAGGGCTATTGACAAGGTAAATGGTAGGATTTAATCTATGAGTTGTGGTGAGACTTCCTTAAAAAACGGTGGACAATATAGGGATTCTATCGAAGCGCACTCATTTTACTTCAAGTATTAACAGAATATGTTCATTAAAAAATCGTTCATCTATTCAAGCCCGTCCGTCAACCCAATTTAAGCTCTGTGATGCAATGGTGTAATTAATGTATTTCACTTAGTATTACGTGGGCACAATGAAGTTAATGTGCGTAAATAAATTCATGTTTTTTCAGAATAAATATCACGGACAGGAACAACAAAAAATTTTGATACAAGAATGTAATAGGAAAAAATAAAACGTGAAAATTTTAGTGACATAGATAACATTGAGTAAATTTGTGGTTGGTAGTTACAGAGGGTGTAGGTAGGGGAAGAAAGGCGAAGGCGGGACCCATCCCCTAAAATATTCATGTAGAAAGTATCTTTGAATGGGAAGTGTCTTGCATATTGAACTTCATTAATTTTACTTGCTTCTTTGAAAGGGATCAAAATCATTTATACTGCAGCTATAATTTGATTCCTAAACTTCATATTTTAAACAATTAATTGCGGGTGAAACTCTTTTTCCATTTCTCTGATATCCTTATTATTAAGAAAATTACTTATAATAACCACTTTGTGCCACTTAGGAAGGGTACGCGACAAGTAAGTTCCCATCCGTTTGTGCAGGGTGATTAGCCTGCGCTTACCAATAGTCCCTGTGTTACCCCTTAAGCGGTGACGTGCGGTCTGAGAGACCTCTGCGTTTGTTAAATAATGAATGAATATTTCAAACTGGATCTTATCGCGAGTCCTCACTAGAATTTCGAAGTCACACTCAGAAATCACTCGTGGGTACCACTGATAGCAGTGACGGCAGATGTATTGGCGAGGAATTTCATTCTTTGTCGGAAACTTTTCAGTCTGCTTCTCGCTTTCTTCGCTGGTTGTATTGATTTTGGTTTTCTAAGTGATGTTGAAGCTAGATAATTCAATCGCATGACAAACATTTTTGCCGCCATCATAAAAGCTCTCACTCATCTTCCGTGTTTAATAAGCACATTGGTGAGGAGCTTGAGACATGAAAGCGCGGAATGATGCCTGGGGTTAAAAAAATTTTGCGCGATGCATGTGAATCAGGAAGTTCTTTACAGATACGAGTAACTTTGGAAATTAAGCGTATCAGTGGAGGGGTAGTAAGGAGTGTTTCGTAATGGAGACGTTGCGCAATGCATTATACCTTAAAATTTGCCGGCCATTATTCGAAGTCCATAATCTTTGGGACTTCTGTGATGGAATCGGGCAGACTCATATTTATCACATGGTGTCAGTGTGACACTTTAACGCGTTAACGGATTATGCAACCATTGGGTAATGTTGTACATCTTATGGTTAAATCAGCTGTGGTGGCTTCTTAAAATGTACTTTAACTCTTTAAGACTCCCGGTTTTATGTTTTTTGCAATATTTTTGATCATATTAATTTATTGCATAGCCATCATGCTATCCTGGACACTACAAGCCCTTTTAGAGAATATTTTTATATATCCAGTTATTATTACTTATTTTTGCCTTCCATGGCTACGAAGTTGCTGAATTTACCTATGAAAGACTTATTTTATTCTGATTTTAAATGAATGAAATGGTTGCCGGCGTGACTCCGTGAAAATTTTCCATTATGGATGCAAAGTATTTTTTCGGCCGGCTTCGTTGGTCCTCGCGTATAAAAGCGAACGCCGCGGGTTCGACTCCCACCTGGTTAGGTGGTCCCTATCCAGGGTATAGGAATTTGTGTCTGCGTTGTTAGTGTTGAAAACCCCGTTATAAAAGGCCTTTCTATACTGTTTACGGGGAAGTTGGAAATAAACAGGTAAATTAATTAAGCTGCCATTAAACAATTCAACAAAAAAATAAAATAGTTTATGGTGTTATCTGGGTTTCATTACAGCGTAGTATCTTCAGGGCTGGAATTGGAATATCTGGAATCGCAGCTGTAATTTATTCCGTCTTTATTCTAATTTTCTTTATTTAATTTTTCCAACCTAGTCGTATTCGCTAGCATTGTCGTTTGGAAATTACTTTCTTTGTTCTTGTCATGGTAGAATAATTTTTATGAGACTAAAATGGAATATTTATCTTATCATCATCAAGAGATTAATGCTATATAAAAGTCGTCATGATTCAAATAAATTTATTAATTAAAATCGACTGTCATTGAAGATCCCAGACAATGAAACGAAAATTAAGGTATTCCGTAGGTTTGTATGGGTGAAATTATTTTTGATTTTGGATCGAACGTATGGAGAAGAATATGCACTGAAAAAATCAAATGAATATCTACTTAATATAAATCACAATGGGGAAGTGTGAAGAAGAAATAGAAATGCATAATTATGTAAGGGAAGGAGAATTTTATACGGTGTGAAATGGGACTTGTTTCTTACATCACTGTTGTAAGGCAGGAAAAAAATTTAAAATTGGTATGTAGTTTGAGAGAAACCAAAAGAAAGTCCAAGGAAAAGATAAGGGTTGATTGTATGGAAGATATGTGAAGCATAGACCTAATAAACTGTAGAAAATTTGCATTATCCTCAAGGAAATGAGCGAAAGTTTTCCATGAGGCACTGGGAAGATGGAATGTAACAACAACAAAAAATGTAATAATATCAAATTTTTTACTTGATTATCATGCTCTTATGACATACCATCAGTTTTTACTATTGGCCATATCAGATTTCCTTCATGTATATGTCCGTTAATTACTTCTGTGCACTCGTGATTTGAAATTTCTTATTAATAAAATTAAAATGGAATGTTCTTTAGGATATCCAAACTCGAACTAATTGAAATGCAGGACCAAACTACCCCATCTTTTGGCAGTAGCAGAGTCCATGGAAATAGGGAAATACAATAACAGTTCCAAACCTGAATAAGTGAAAATGGAACCCTTGAAGCACTTTTGTACAACTGTATGCCAACTAAGTTACGCGTTTTATAACATATAGCCATCATTATGCATTTTTCCAGTATGGGTTCTGATCCAAACCGATAAATCATCATCTGGGGTAGGACCTGTCGAGTCTAGCACTTGATGGTATCTTTGTGACTGTCACACGTAGTGTGTTAAGTAAGAATACAGGAAAAGTGCATAAAGTATTCCAGTAATAAATAACAACATAGGAAAAGTGGATAAAGCACTCCAGAAATGGGAAAAGGAATGGAAGGGGTATAACAGGGGAAAGTGACTCAATTCTTGGTCTCACGAGGGGTCAGTGAAGGGTCACTGGCACCAGACCACTTCCTTGCGGTACCACTCAATTTCAAAACTCACCGTTGTCTTCCAAGTGGACGCCATGTCGTAAAGCGTGGGTGGGGTTCTTCCTCCTGTGCCCACACTCCTGCCAAGTCCTCCGACTATCCCGGAAAGATAACGTTGGGCTCTTCTCAAACCCTCCCCTTCCTCTAAAAGCAGCTGACAAAGAAGGTGGTGAACTCGATACGAGAGAATGAGCGAGGATGATCCCTCCGCGATCCTCCCGAGGGAAAAGTCTCCGGGAAAAATCTCCCCTGTTCGACGTCTCTCTATACGAACGTTAAATCTCAGTCCTCCTTAGCGCACGCTCTCTCTCTCTTATCTCTTCAAAGAACTCTTTCCTCGAGAAATTTTCACACCGTCTGGGAAAACATTGGCTCTGCGCCGTCCTTAACTCTAGTCCCTTTTTTCACTTTCGGTCGCGGGGAAAGGCTAGCGTGGTACTGTGGAGGACCGCGGTGGGCCATCGACTCTTTATAAGCTCTGTTGGAGAGTGAGAAAGAGAGAGAGAGGTTACCTCCCCTCCGCCCCTCATGGATTCGCCTCCCTCCTCCGCCTCCTCCTACACCTCGTGTGTGATTTCACTCTCGTCAGCCGACAGCAGTCACGGATGCGTACGACTCAAGGCGAACTCTGCTCTCGCGCCGAACCACACCCCGACCTGAGGAAATGGACCGAGTGATTTAAGGGGGTTCCTCTGCGACTACATATGATTGAATAAAAAAACCTTATGAGCATATGTCGTGCCAAAAATCCCTGGTTAGATACCGTCTTGCGACGCTGTCGTCCGATCGCTTTCTGAATAAATTTTAGCTAACAAGGGTGCTAAGTCCCCATAGTGTTACCACCGAATCTCATTTAAATTTTGCTAGGTGATTGGAAATGGATACCGATGAGGTTCAGTTTTTGTTTCAGCCGACAGCGCTTAGTGCTTTTCGAGATATTTGTGATTGAAAGTAACAGGAAAACGATTTATGCAACCCGCAAATTATGCAAGTACGGCAATGGACCCTAATACTCCTTTGCTAGGATAAAGAACACACTGAGTTTTTGTTTTGTGACTAGAGTTGCATAAATTTAGGCGTTTCCCTGGTACTTTCCGTAACTATTATCTCGAAAAGTATTGAGTGTTGGCTGCTGAAACAAAAACTGCATCTCTTGGGTATCCATTTTCTATCACCTTGCAAAATTTGAACGAGATCTGGGTGTGACACTTGAGGGACTGTCCTTGTAAGCGATTTTCGGCTTCTGCGCCTGCGAAAAAGGTTAAATAGATAGAATTGCAGATAACGTGATCCCTGAATGATTTGATTGGCGGTTTGGAGGATTGAGCGACACGGAGAACATAATGTTAGAGCCCCACTATATTTCCAGGTCCGACGGAAGCCATAATTTATGAGAGATGTTTTGCCGAAGGGATGTGGGAATTCATTATTCCCTCGGACCATCAAGGACTTATACTACAAGCCTTTTAGGCGGCTTGCTGGGTATTATGTAGATACAGATGCAGATTGAGAGATTCCAACGATGATATTTGCTTGCAGGATTTTTATTGTAGATATTTATTTTGCACTGAATGGTTGAGGCCTTAACTTTGTAGAAATCCATTGTAAGGTTAGGAAAATAACAGCTTTGTATTTCTAGAAACACTTTCTTCTTTTGGCGTTTGTAAAAAGGCTAAGTTGTAATTTTTCCTAGCCTTATTTATTTAGCATCCATTTAATTTAACTCGCTCGAATAAGGAATGGTATTAGGAGTTTAATAAAAATCTACCAATCAGTATGAACGTCCTCATTTTTTTCCATTTTTTATAGCGATATTGATGTTAGGGGTGTTAATGTTGTCCCTAGGTTTTGGCTTCTGAGCAACTATCTTGAGATTTCATGTTAATGTCCATTCCGAGGAAATAACCCAAAGAAATTGGACGGGGTTCCGCGGTGAATACATATTATAATTAAACCAAGTACTTTTCGCGTATGCTACCTAACAATCTCGGCTGAAGACTTCGGACACTCAGAAATAAAAATCCTCATTCAGCAAGGTGGCTCTCGGAAAGGAACTAGCCGTCGTACCCTGAATGTGTGAAATTCGCGCACCTTTGGTTTCATCTAGAGTGACGTCTATCTCACCTACAGTTACTTACCCTAGGGTTGAACCGCAGAATGTGTGTGTGAAGAAACTGTTTTCCTTCAAAGATGTTAGCCCTTGATGCTCACCCGCTCAGGTTTCGACCCGAAGCACAGTGGTCCGAAATCGGAAAAAGCCGGACAAAAGTCCAAAATAGCGTTTTTTGAGGTAGAGACTTGAAACTTGACGTATATGTTCAAAAATAATTGATTATCATGAAACAATAACTCATTTGTCATAGATCTAATCTGTTGCTAAGATACAGAGGACTAAACACGACCAAATTTCCAAAAAAACTGTGAGCTGTGGAGATCACGTCTCATTTTTCTTCGAAAAACTTAGAAGTTAAGCTGCTCGTAGAGTTTTGGAAGGATTTTAGTGAAGTAAAAAACATTATATTCCACTAATATGGTACTTTGTCCACATTTTCCATTATTTTTAAATATTTTGGTTTATATCAATGTGGTACAATGTCGCAAAATGGTGGCTCCATTTTTATGGCAAAACCTAACATAAAGTAGCCATTATCTTTAGTTTAAGAAATAATTGTTCTCCAATTTTTATTGAGAGTATTAACTGAAGATAGCTTAAGAGTATAAAGCAAAAATCTTGGAAATAAGTTTGCAGCTGCAAAAATGAACGCAACTTTTCGATCGCGCTTCACGTCCCGACTCCGCGACGCGGAGGCTTAGGGACTCGGCGATACCGATGGATATTTCATGTTGTTTGGCACTTAATTATTTAAAATCTTTGTTTTATGCACACTATGCAGTATACCTTCGTCAAAAGTAATTTGAATACAAATTTTGCTATCCAGAGGACTTAAAAAAATCTTCATCTCTTTATCAAGGGCCTAATTATGTAATACCTTAGGTTGAGCGTTGGAAATCAAAATGAGGATGGGCAATTTTGAAACCTACACTGTTTCAATCTTTTCTGAGCAGGGATGTCGATAGAAACTAAACGAAAGTCAAAAACCAGTAAAATTTTAGGTAATAGTTACGTTCTCAGGAGCGAAATGTAGAAACAAAACGAAATGGATTTAAACCCGGGGAGCTAAACTCAGGGTCGAAACGAATTGATCGGTTTGTGGAATTGTATCCCAGGCGTTGGTGGGCGAATAGCTGTCCTTCCTGTTGAAATTAGGTGCTTTGGCTATTTAGATGACACGAGATCAAAGATCATCGCAGTAGATCTGGCGAGAGATCTCGCTAAGCTGTGGAGATCATGTCGGCTGTGAGAACGTTTTGTGTTGTTACCAGTACCATTTTTCCATGAATATTGTATAAATTTAGTTGTGCATGCATAGTTAAATAAACTCCGTGCATATTTAAACGATCTAAAACTTTCCTGGTGAATAATATTCAAGCATTTTTCTCGGGCCTTACACCAGGTTAACACAGTCTTATTGGCCGACGTTTCGGAAAGCGACTTGTCTTCAATTCCTCAGACTTGTTACTGTCTGAATGCCGAAATTAACATTCAGTTTTTCAGTGAATTACGACATTCAGACAGTAACACGCCTCGAGAATGGAAGACAAGTCGTTTTTCGAAACGTCGGCCTATACGAGTGCATTGACCTGGTGTAGATCCCGAGAGGAATACCTGAACTTATAATTCTTGAATATTACAAAAGGGGATCCTCGATTCGGCTTCTAAATGTGTTGTCACCCATCGCGCATTTGTATGGGTTTACGGAAGTCGCTACTCGCGTCGCTTACGGACAAATTGGTCTAAGTTCTACGGGGTATTGAGGTGAAATTAGGGGTGACGGCCGAAATTCATATAATTGATGATGTGATCGATCAAATTCATTAACTTTTCAATGATATTCCTCGCAATGACAAACATTGCAATGCGAAAAGTTTGAAAAAAGTGGATCGCAATGCACTCATCATCTCGCCGCGAACATTTTTGAAAGCCGATTAAAATGGGACCGAAGTGGCAGCAGAAATCAGCCTTCTGTGGGATGGTATTGGGCCTTCTTTATGCAGTCCCTTTGCTATACATATTTCTTTCCCTTTGCATCGTATTCGGTGCATTGCGACCTCATGTCTCATTTCCATGTTGTCCGTCCAACCCTCCCCCTTTGTTCGAATGTGGTCACCGACTCGACACTTGTCGACAATCCATATGCCGCAATAACTCTCGGGGCGCGGCGTTCGTAGTAGACGGAATCCCACGAAGGAAGCCGATCCGACCAACCGCCCACCGAGTGCGGGTCCCCTCGCGGTCATCGGGCGCACCTGTTTTACCGTCCGTCGCGGCATCGGCCCACTTGGACCGTGTTTTCGGTCCTCCAGTTACTTCGATAAGAGGAGAGGAAGGAGACTTGATTTCCCTCGGGCTGTTTACGCTGCGGACGACCTTATTTTTAATTCTCCCATGATAGTTTTCGTTTTTTCGCGAATGGTAGGGTGAGCACTAAAATTTAACCCATACATTTTTAAGATGGATATACAATGGAAGTAAACAAGCTGGAGCCTGAATTCCCGCTACCATCGTGTGGTAGCTTTTGACGTAAGGGGGCATATATTAATTACATATTTAATTTTATATTATTTTCGGTATAAATACGTTAATCTACGCTCAATTGAGTTGGATTTATAAAAAAACCATTTATTTGATTATTTTTATTTAATATTAGTCAATACTAGTATTTAAGATTCCTAAATCGCAATTTTGCAGGGTTTCTTGGGCAAAAAAATTACGTGACGCTCTCCAGGATCCCCTTTTCTCCCTCATGAGATTGATTGAGAATCGGCTTGACCCCCTGCTCTCCCTCCCCCTAAACACCTCACGTAATTAATGGATGCCCCCTGAAAATCATTGGGAGGAACGGGTCTCGTCAAAAGAATAAATGTTGGCCTATGAGACCTTAATCTCCCTAGTAAAAGAAAGCTGTGGCTTACATTGAACCCTGTTCCCTGACTCCAATACTTCTATGAGGAGAAAGGAAATAGAATTGTCAATTAAATGATTAGTGATGAATTTTCTTGTAGTTATGACCATTTCAATCTTCGTGAGCATTAAATTTAATGGAAATAAAAAATATGCCAGTATACGCTAACGTTACAGTCAGTCCATCAGACCCGTGAAGGATCACATGACCTGGCATTTTGCCATTTTAAAAATATTGGTCCCTTAGGAAATTTCGTTAAAACACTCATATTTATATGCAATATTTGGGCATTCCCCACCGAGTTTTCGGTATGCTCGACCCAACAGGTATAAATTGTTGCCCATGGCGTGCAGATAGATCTTGTTGAGGTTTATGCTCCTGGAGCTAGTCGAGAGAACGTCATCTCGCTTTTGCTGGGCTTAAAGAGACTCTTCCCGTGATGATTCCTGCTGTAAAATTAATTGCTTTTCTGATTTTATGGTTTCAATTCGAATTTATGTTCTTTCTATTGGCCGCAAGAAAGGACACATGAGCATTATTTAACAACGTTTAAATTATTCATATTAATGCCGATACGGAGGCATATTTCGCTATGAAAAAACGTTCGTTTTTCAATGCTTAATCTGTTCGACTCAAACAGGGAAATAATGTTTGTCTTTGAAGCGCGCTTAATGATTATGCTAAGATCTAACGTGGTATGTGACTAGTCAAAGGCCAAACCGTATGTAATTATTTCTTTGAATTATTTTGGGTGCATATTTATTGTTGGCCAGATGTATGCCTCAGTTCCTCTAAAATTTTAATGTGTATATAATTCTACTATAAAATAAAGTTTTCGATCTATACTGACCCACGAAAACTCCAGACAAAAAGACGTTCTTTGGAACTCTTTCATAATACCGATCGCATACTATAAAATTTCGTGAGCATTTTCCAAGTTTAGCTCTCACTGTGACAGGTATAATATCTAATGCTATCAATATTACGGAAACAGCTCGTTGAGATGATAACATTTTTGAGGGCTCCCTTGTTTCTCACACTTAAGGAGTAGTTTTCTTCAGAAAGCGCTTAGGGCACTTCGGCATCTGTGATATACTGGTCTGCGATCGTTCGTTCGGCAACGGTGCGATTCTATCTCACGAATCTTCACGGCTCCCGTTCAAAAGTGAAATATGACCATAATTATCCGTTTCTGCGGCATCCGTGTGTGTTACGATTTTCAAAGGTGGCCATCAAAGATCATAGAGATTCCATCATGTCTGAGAGATAAATTGATACGTATTTATAACTTTTCTAAAAAAACAACTTTGACTCTTGAAGTATTTCGACTCCAAAGAGTAAGATGATTTATATTGGGTTAGGGCTATTCAAAGAGTATTTTTATCTCACGTATTTATTATTTATTTAATATTTTTTCTCTTTGATTTTTTCCGGTCTCTTACAATTACCTTGAGCCAATTTCATTCGTAGTTTGACCTCATGCATATTATTAATTTACTTGTTACTCCTCCAATGCAATACAAATATTACCTGTGAGCGATTACTTTGAAATCAGTTCTATTGAACACTTTTTTCTATGTTGATACGAATTCAGATCATTACAGCTCAATTTTTACAGTCATCACATTCATGGCACATCGTCGTATTTCTACCTTATCTTGATGGAATATGGACCTTTAATCGATTCTATAGCATATCAAATTCACCTTTATTTATTCCATCATGTTAAAGTAGAAAATTACTCAGCATGTCAGCATTTTCCTTTATATTAAATTTGAAAATGTTGGTGAAATTTTTTTATACTTTAGATGCAGGTAGATATTGATTTAATATATGCACCTCGATTCCACCCTAAGTACATACCTCAATTTTTGAATATTGCCTCGTATTTATTTTGATCATTGGTTACCGGTGGTTAAAACGAATTCCTGTAATTTTCCGTTCGAACAAGTATCTCTCTTATTTCATTGTTTCTTAATGACCTGGAATATGCCTCGCGGGACCAAGAGGATATGCTAATTTAGTGTAACACTGAAAGTTTTTTTTTCATAATTCCTCAAACACTTACCGGCAGTACGTGGATTATCATAATTCCAGGAGGTGGCTTGCCTTGCGCATTGTGACTGTAGGAAGACTTTTGGGGCTGGTCACGTTTGTTCTGTTTCTCCTCTAATCTCTGGATCATTTCCCGTCGACCGGGTCTTGGAAAGGGAAAGCAGTCATATCATCCTCTGTTTAATTTTCTCTCTCGTAGCCTTTCTCTGCTTCATAACTCGAAATTTGTGTCGAATGCAGACAAAAACTGAGGCTGAGATGTGTTTCTCAAAATTACGTCGCCCGAACATACGCATTAATGCCAGTGGTGATCGCTTTGTTTTGCTTGAGCTAATTATAGACATTGACAGTGCATACATAAGTATCTTTTTCAATCTTCTTGAAACTGTAACATATGAGACACTGTGAAAAAAATGCGTTTGTTTTGATTGTTATTTTAAAGCATTGCGCCTTAATTTAGAATTAGTGCTTGGTCTCAAAGAATGAGTTGAGGTGAGAATAAAAGTTTGTAATATATGTTTCTGAAATTCAGCGTCTCATCGTTTCCTAAGTCTTTAAGCTACCGTTAATGTACCCATTTTTATCTTTGCCTAACTGTACCTACTTTAATATATTAATTTCTTTTATTTGATTAGGATTCCAGGTGATGAAATCGCTTAGTGCGCAAAAATTATGGAATGCATTTGAAAAAAGAAACAAGCATGAACTTATTTTGAAAAGGACATTGATAACTTACCTTAGCCATCATTTACCTTGTGTTCCATAGTGAAAAAATGGGTAACCACCTGGATTTTGAGGCTCATTGAAAACCTTTTTTTAAGCAGTACCACTGGGAAATTTTTACCCGTTTCAAGTCTCAAGTCCATTTAAGCCCTGTGTCCTTCATATCACCGATCAATATTCCCACTGGCTATCAGTAACGATCTAACGATTTGATCGTTGGATTATTCTTCCTCATAGGATAATCCTTCAAAATCGTTAGAATAGCAATGGCTATTGCCTTTGCTATTCTAACGATTTTATTTATATTATTTCTAATAGTTTCGCTGATGGTAGGACCCGCCCGCCTTTGTGACGGTGCGGGATTCCTCGTCCCATCCCTTCCTTCCCAATCCCGTCCTAGGAGGCGTCGTCGGCTCCTATCGCGGCGGCGCCTCCTTCCTTTTTTCCTTCCAGCCCTCCCCCCTTCTGAGGTGCAGAGGTGATAAGTTAACGCTTCCAGACCCTGCCCCCAGAAGAGTAACCGGCGAGCCGGCCCTAGGGTTTCTTATCCACTGGCTGTCAGTAACGTGCAGCAACCACAACTAGGTTTAGATGCCTATGCAAGACCCTTTTACTTCTGCGAGGCGTTTTACTTCTGGGTGTGTTATAGGTCATAGAGTTGTTTCGGAAAATTTTAACTATGGCAAAAGTCGATAAATTGTAGTGGTCGGCTCACCATAACTAGCGAAAATTATTACATACACGAATGCATTCATATATTTCTAAAGATACGGGTCACCCGGACTTAATTAACTCAGCGTTGTTGAATTTCTTCTTTTCTCATAGGTCCAAAGAAATGGACGACTCAATCCCGGAATATCTTTATCTTCACAAACAGCCACCCACGGAAGCCTACATAAGGGTAAATATATTTATGTTTATTCTGCCTTAGTTACATACCTATTCCAGTAAATTCGATGGTTAAAATAGTGTGCTTACTTAACTATCATGCGATCTCAGAATAATGACTGGTCTCTGAACGTCATGCTTGTGAAAATTCTCGGGAAAGCAACAATTTTTGCCTGAGAAATTGCCGCTTAGGAAATTGTGCTGCAGTCTCTTAACAAGAATGCCTTCCATTGCACATGGAAGATGTCTTAAAGATAAAGCTTTGTGGATTCCAAATGACTACAAAAATCACACCATAATAATTTAATTAGCCGTTGCACTCTGAGGAGTTCTCTAGAAAGATAGGGGAAACATCAGTAAAATCAATAAAAAATATGCGGAGTTCACAAAAAATTAATTTATTCGGAATAAAAATATGCTACAAAAATTATTGAAAAATAGAATAATTACTGATACTTTTGCAAAATATTACTAGCTTTACCGAAACATTATTATTTGTTGTAAGATTAAATGAACGAATAAAAAATTATTCATTCCTCTTGCTAATGTTTCAAAACCATGTTTGTCACCACCAGTGCTTGAAACTTGAGGACCCAACAACGAATAATCTTTTTAGCTTGACGGGCAGTTTTTAGAGAATGAAAATGGATTGCAATTACTATTGGATCAAAAATTGCAATGACCATAAATAATGAAGCGGAACTTTCAATTTTTTGCATTAACTTGGTCCATTTGTTTATTTTATTACGTAAACGTAACATATTTTCCTGAAAGGGAGAACTTAATATATTTCCCTGACCAACGTTACGATTGCGATTCTACTTTTAATAATCATCATCACTGGTCAACAATCTTTAGATTGGTTTGATGAAGCTCTCAACTCAATTCTCTTATAAGGTAATCTGTTCACACCTGCTTATTTCTTCTCTTTCACGTCCTTCTTCACCTGTTCCACATACCTATTTTGTTCGAGGTCTTCGTTTTCCGTTCTTGCCATCTACTTGCCCTTCGATTATTGTCTTCATCAGGCCATCATGTCTCAATATGTGGCATATTAGGTTGTTCCGTCTTATTATTAAGGTTTTCATGAGGCATCTCTTCTCTCGTACTCTTCTTAAGACTTCCGATGGGTTATCATCATGTGAAACAGAACCTATTACCATGCTAACAAATCACTTCTTCTGGAAGCGCCATCTTTTTGGCATCTGAGTCTGGCGGATGTGAGAGGAAATAAGGAAAGATTTGAACGTAGAAAGTTCGTTTTTTGTCGCGCATCACGGGAGATGTCGCGGTATAGGCGCTTATGCCACTCTCGAAGCTCATCTGCCCTCGAGCGTTGTTCGACGCCAAAGACTATTGTAAAATAACTTTCTGCGAGGGAAAATCTCTCCTTCTGTCGACAGCGCCATGTGCTATTACGTGAGAGCTCATCATACATCCTTTCGGGTCACTATCCGTGAAAATTCACGGTTATAACCTCGTTGTTAATCAATGCATAAGCTTCAGGTGAATTTTGTTGTACCTGGGTGAGATGCTCCTCTGAGAAACCCATGAATGACAGCAGGGTTCTAATGTCTCGCCATGGACGCATGTTATTGTAGTGGCTTTTACTAGGGTCCAATCAATGCAGTCTTTCCTTTCTATTCCTTGATAAATGCCATGAGCATTTTAAGGTATAATGTGAAAAGTTACTTAATATTTATGCGTATTCCTTAGTGTGGCGTATTTGAGTTCTGTATTTGGATTCGCGGTTGGGGTTTCGTCAAATGTCCTGATGGGAAAAAATGAAGATAAGGATGGGATTTCTAAAAAGACTTTATGTTCATTATCTTTCAGTTTCTGACCCTCCCCTTGATTGCGCTATGAAACGTCATTTGGATGCAGATGCTGTGAAATGGACACAAGGATTATATAGTATTTGAATGAATTTTCTTGCTTTATGGATGTTAAAAAAGAATGACTACTTGGTACATAACTGAATACTTATTTCACCATTAAATATTTACTCAAAGATATTGAACTGTTGTACCATATCTAGGGATCTGGATTGACTCTTCCATCGATTCCCTGCTTGGTTGCCTGTTGCTTCGTTTTGGGATTCTTAAGATTTTATGTATGCTAGTTATGTATGCCTGTTAGAAACCCTAATTTTAGACTACGGGATCTGATTGAATTCTTAGCGATAATGCTTACTCCCACCATTTTTTTACGTAAGTATATTCATGCACGTACGTATGTAATTTCACTCATAGTGTATATTGAATATTTATTGTATTGTAAACGTTTATTTACCGTTTTTAAGAATGTTTTCATTGACGCTATCGAGGGGTTAGATGGAAATGGGGACTTATTAGTCTCAACCTCGCCCGAATTAAGGCATCTTATTATTATTATATATTTTGTGCTCTTGGGCTTATAATTTCAGATCTTTAATCCTAGATTATGCTGTGGTAATGGGTAAAAATTTTGAGACTTTTTATCGATGTTGTGGAGAAATCAATCGATTCTATAGTGCCTGGCTTGAATATTTCGCGAAATTTTTCTCGCGGATGATAAATTATTCGGAGTTGTGCCGAAGCCTTCTCGCTTATTTGAGATGCTTTTCGATGATGAATACATAAAAAAATTGATGATTTCAAGAAAGAGCTGTTAACCATAACCTACTTGCCTTAAGTGCTGCCTCGTCTCGGTGGCTTACAGAGTAGATGTGCCTTCTCAAGGTTAACATTGTCTTTTGTATTGCAGATGAATTAATTTTCCCTGCGCGAAAATTCTCGAGAGGATTTGGACCATATGAGCTGATAGAGAGTTTTTTTTTTTGCTGCATCGGCTCGTTTTGAAATCCAACCCAAGGATTTCGCCCATTTGCGGCTAGGTAAATTACCCAAGTGCATTATATCATTCTAGGGTATGACTGATCGTATTAATAGTTATGAGTTCTAGGGAATGTATGCATGGGGAAAATTGTGTTTTGATTTGATTAAAGGAAATGACTGCAGAATAGAGACCTTAACGGAGTCATTCGCAAGTTCACTTCAAAGACGACAATTTCAAGAGGAAAAATCATTTGTCTTGTCCAAATCATTAGTTTTCGAACTGGTATATCCCAAATTTTCGTCAGGAGTAATGGCTCTTGAACTAACACAGCACATTCTCCCCTGCTGAGTTTTTTTGCCTTCTTAAGGACGAGATGTTTTATTCTGCGAAAATACAATGCCTTGAGGCAGAGTGTTTATGCGCATAGCGCCACAGTCCTGAGGCTAAATCAAGAACTTGAAACAGTGTGTAGGCAGTTGATTTACATCAATTGCCACGGGCAAAATTCCTCTGGGCTAGGCAAAGAACCCACCACTGGTCCAACTCGGATTCAAGGTTTATCACTGGTTGCGGCTTCTCCCCATGCGTTGCCGTTCTTGTTTGACCACGAGGGGATAAAAATTAGCACCATAAGATTAAACCAGTAAACATTGCCATGGATCTGCCAAAATTATGCCGCCATTCATGTGGCAGGTTCGAAATTTATCTAAGGTATTTCACTGCTTTTGGAAAAACTCTCGACATGGTATACCTATTACTTTTTCATTTCTCTCTGATGGAAAATAAAAAAATAAACTTTGTAAGGTTTACTTTATATATTTAAAAAACACGACCTGAGTTTGGTTTAGGTGAAGGGTTATCATGGTTATATCTTCCGGGTAGGTACTCCTAAATATGTAACCATGTTACGAAACCCGAGTCGTGTTTTTTTAAATATATCAAGTGAACTTTACAAAGCATATACTTTTATTTTCCATAATGGATCGGTTTCACCTAGCTAAGCTTGAAACCATAAGTTATATTTCTCTCTGACTTGAATAATACTTTGACTCTTTCGTGATACCCTCTGCATCGTCCTGATGGACCTATGTATCATGGTTACATCTTCAGGTGAAGGGTTATCATGGTTATATCTTCAGGGTAGGTACTCCTAAATATGTTACTCACTGCTCAAACCATCGCGTGACTTTCAAGTCTTTTGAGGTTCCCAATCTACCAGTAGCGTAACTATGGGATATACCCTCCCCCCTCAGGGAAATATAAAATTATTTAAAACTATTGTCTAGTTTTGACTTATCGTAACTGCATCTGCTTAAAGTTAAATTTTTAGTGCCAAAATTATGTTAAATGAATTTACAGGCTTGTCATTTTTCAAAAATTTTACCAGATTTTACCTGGGGGTAGGGTTCGCCACCCCGGGCCATTCCATCCCCCAAAGGCATATTTCTAGTTACGCCACTGCTACCTGCTGTGGTAAAAATCTCTCATAGAGCCATATAACACACACCTTTCAGCCGTTACAGTTTTTAGTAATTCGTTTTTTGGATTTAATTCAGGGATTGATTCTTTCAGCAATGTGTCTCATTTGCTCACTGCCTATTTGAGGTCCTGTCAAATCTGTTCGAATAATATTCTCTCTTTCACCTCTTCGTCTGAGGATCTTCCTACCATATGCTAGAATAAATCCTACCTTTAATAGCTATGACACAAATATATATAATTCTTGCTCCCTTTAGATGATTTTAAAATTATCCTATTTTCCGGGAATTTGACTTCGTTTGAACTCTATGTATTCGCAACACTTATGTGGTATACACGTTTATGGTGAGGCGTTTGCCCTTTCATAATTGTGGATGGGGAAATGTTCTTGAGACATAGAAAATTTCCAACGGCTAAATAAACCTAATTAGGTGTTTATGAATTTTATATAAAGATGATATGAATTTGTATACATTTCCTGTGTAGATTTGTTGTTGCTAATAATAAATCATAATAAATATCCAAAAAATAGTGAATATCCATCATTCGTGTTTACGAAATACGTAATAATTTTTTCCCGAGATCCATTATCATAAGTCCTCCTTCTTTTAAGAATTAATGCATTCATTTTTTTAGTCAACTGTTCACTCAATGGCAGCGCCGAAGGCGCGAACATAGAAATTGTACTGCTGAGCTAATCTCACTTCAACCAGTCAGACAAAAAAGTATAAAGAAATGACTTGCCCATATGTTCTGTTGTCGTCTGTAGTGTTGTTTGCGTGAAAATGAAAATTAGAATCTAAATAATTAACAGGATCTTTTAATATTGCTATCATGAAAATATTTCACGAAAAAAACCTTAAAATAATCCAGGATATTCTGAAAAAAAAACCATTTTCCAAAAGAACTTATACATTCTATACTTCACACAAACAACGCTATATATTCACATACTCAAAATTCACTAAATAAAAAAGATTCATCAAATACAGCATCCCCATACCGTGGGATCATCTATATTGGTAAATTATCTGAACAAATTATGAAGGTATTAAATGAAATAAATAATAAAATTCACATAAAAATCATAACACTCTAAATAAGCTTCTTTACACAAAATTAAAATCAGAAAGCCCTAAAGATCTGAAAAGTAATATAATACATAAAATTTCATGCCTCGATTGTAACACTTGCTATATAGGACGAACATCACAGTATTTAAAAAATAGGATTTCTCAATATAAGTCGTCAGTAAAAGGTGGTATAACCCTGAGTGCTCTTGCTAGCCATAGCATAAGCAATGGCCATGGTTTTGATTTTGACAACGCCGAAATTTTAGATCATGAGGTTAATTTGAAAAAAGACTTTTCAAAGAAATGGTTCACATATCTAAATCAATTAACAGTTGTAATAAAAAAATAAACATTGAGAATCTTAGCAAAATTTCTTTTTATATAATTAATCAAAATTAATGGTAACTAGGTTTGGTAATAGCTTAGTAACGTAATAGGTATCAATAAATATGTGCGGAGCTAAGGCACAGAGTAGATGGCTAAGGTATGTCAAAATATTTTGTATTTTCCGTTCTTACAAATAAATTCACAGGTAAGGAAAGAAAGGGATAGGAACATGGAATAGAAAAAGGACGAGGACAACGGTGCTGTGGTAGATGGAAAAAAGCCAGAAATCAGAGGGTAAAAATGCATATATATATATATATATATATATATATATATATATATATATATATATAAATAAGAACGTATATAAATATATATATAAATAATACCTATTACTTTTTCATTTCTCTCTGATGGAAAATAAAAAAATAAACTTTGTAAGGTTTACTTTATATATTTAAAAAACACGACCTGAGTTTGGTTCAGGTGAAGGGTTATCATGGTTATATCTTCCGGGTAGGTACTCCTAAATATGTAACCATGTTAATAATAAACGTATATAAATATATATATATATATATTAAAAAAATTATATTATAGTAAAAAACTATCGTAACATTTATTTATGTGAAAACATTGTATATCATTGTATTTTATATTGTTCTTATTTTTTCTTTCATTGCCCTGATGGTGATTTAAAATAAACTGAAATGTTGGCTACAACTTTTTTGCATCACATACATTGGACCTATACTCCAAGAACTATTTAACCATTAATTTAAGAAGGTCAAGATAAGAAGAAAAAAAATTAGCTATCATAAAAGGGAATAATAATTATTCTTGATGTGAATTTAAATACATATTCCTGAGACACATCCAATTGTCGGAAATTATCCTTTCTTGTAAGACTAAAATAGCCTCGCGCTCAACTTGAACCACCCTTGGTGTGCGAAAATGCCTGCCGCTGGCGATGGCTTCTCGCGAAAAGGAAGTTCTGCGCCCTGTGGTAACATGCTGCTAATTGGAAAGATAGCACCGTCCCGTCCCGATCGCGGATTTTATGTAGAAACCGTCCTTGTCGAATGAAGTTAAACATTTTTTTAGTTTGTTAATGAAGTACCTTTTTATGTTTCTGTGAAAATTTAAATTCTTCCTGCCTATCTCACATATGTTGTGTGAAGAATTTTGGGTGCCTTGATGCATTAGAGAAATGTTAATTTCTTTACTCCTTTTTTGACCTGCATCAGCGCATTATTCGTATTTCTTGGAGTAAATATCATGTCTCAAAGGTTGATAGAATTTTATTTTCTTTAAATTTTATGGAGTCATGAAGGAGTAGAGAAAATGATTTGCCTATTGCAGATTTGCAGATTTTGTTCCCCGGAATCTAATTCTGGCTGAGCACTTTGGATTTTAAAAGTTTTTTTGTTTATCAATCAAAGTAGATTAACGGTAGCTTGCTAATATGCCATTTTATTCTAGACTTGGTTAACTGGAAAACTTATCCTTACAACTCATTATTGTCACTTTCATAAGTTATTACTTGTGGAAAGGAAGCAGCTGAATTTGACGTTTGGTAGAAAAATTCTACGTTTTCTAAGAATACCATTATCTATGTCATGACTAAATGAGTAGGAACCTGAAAGATCAGCTTGTAAAAGTTTTGAATTTTTTTTGGAAATTTTTAAGTAATTACTGAAAGTAAACAAATGGACGAATCTCTGGTGGAATGCTCTTTTATTTGTCATTTATTTTGCTTAGAATCTTTTTTATTAGTCATTTATGCGGGCGAAGTTTTTTCATAGCCATTGTCGGTAGTTCTTTTTTATTTTTATAGAAAAGAGCTTATGGGTGAAATGTCTCCGAGAAACATTTACACTTAACTCTTCCATCTTCACATATTGATCAATCTGAGACATTGAAAATAAGCCGTGTTTATAAAATCATCCAGTTATAAGCGTTTTTTTTCTTATTAATCGATTCCTCATATTAAAACCTGGGAAAACTAAAAGTTTTTTATGCAAGTATGATTACCTCTTGCCGATTGCTTGCTGCTTGCGGGCAATTTAAATACAAATAAAGCAGAAATCAAAAGTCACCCTTATCGTAACATTTTGAGCGTTAATAATTACCTGTTTTGTGTTAAAAAAAACTCCGGCAAATGCCCCTACTTAATGAGAAGTGTTTTTAATTTGCCCTTATGAAATTGAAAGAGTTCCAGATCATTTATTTTTCCTTTTGTATTTTAATATTTCAATTTTATCTAAATTAATTGAAAAATTCAGTCGTGGAGTCGATGCACATCTTGAAGTAATGTAACGGGAATGTTTAAATATGCAGAACAGATGCTGAAGTACCTAATTTCAAACCTGCTCCGTTATCGACGATAAAATTCATTCTCTCGGATTACCACGAGAATCTCACTAATGCTTTTCATGGAGTGCATGATAATTCCTAGATAATATGCCATTTAGAATGAACTGATTTCCTCATAGAGCGATAGTAGCGGTACTCCTAAGGTTGAGAAAGTCTAGTCCCCCCTAGTGAACCATTATACAGTATCCTAAGCGTATACAAATCATTTTGCGAAACTTGCGACAAAAGACTTTTTGTTTGAGGAGTTGGTGAAATTCATGTTTAGAAATGAAGTTAGTTTCACTTATCCACTTTTAAATCAACAAAACGTCCCGCTATCGATCTCTGAGAATCATCCTCAGTTCTTTCATTCTTAAGTTTTCAGTACGCTGGTTAACGTGGCAGAAGTCTCAGTCTATCGATCACTTTACTTTAAACTTCGTACTGCTGTAAAGATTTTCCTTTGTGCTGACCGATATTATGTACTGTTAGTATGAAAGGAACTGGTCTTCGATGTATCACTGAGGGCAGTGATGAACCAGTAAAATCTGAACTGGGATTCGTTGTAAGTAATTCATCCTTTTGTTCCTACGTTGAAAAATATTCTCGCAATATCTGAGTTACTTCTTTCACTCTCTTTTAGGGACTACACCTCGTTTAATGTGTTCTTTTCTATAAGTTACCGAGTGGTATGCCATGCGTGACGTTTATGCAAGGAAATTACGGCTTGCCATATGCGAAGTAGATTTCTTCTAAGTAGAAAAGTGATTATTATTTCCCTCTATTGAAGCTCAGCCTCCAATTCAAAACAGCCGGCAGGCCGTGGCGCTACATTGTCTTAGAGAAAAAAATTATAGCTGCATCAGTATATCCTGCCTAATATTGTTCCTAAAACGGCGACACACGCAAATAGTTTTTAACCTAAAAGTATTATTGGTTAATTAACGTTATAAGGGATTTTTTTGTCTCCAAAGTTGATGCAACTGGTGGTGCTGTATCCTGATGTTATAGTTAGTAACTATATTGTATCGGTACTCGATATTCTCTTTTATTAAATGAGAAGTTAAAAAAGGAAGTGTATAATCCGTTTTCACATCTCATATAGGTCAATACGTACAGGCTTATTGATATAAAAGATAGTGGCCATCATGACTTGTACCTGATGACGGCTCTGTTAGCCGAAACGCGTCGTAAGCATTAAATGAATACTTGTGGAAAATTGCAAATACATCATACTTCATGTCGAACTTCCACTATACCACACCTGAATCGGTTGAATTTATACGTATAGCATATGACAGAGCCTCTCTTTGGCTCTGGCGCAGATGATTGTAAAACCATCGTCCGTTAGTCCATCTCTGTCCAAATACATGTCGCTCATGTAGAGAGAATATCGGAAAACAAATGATAGTGGATTCCCTTCTTTCGTTTCCAAGCCGACCCAATTACAAAACAACGCACCACCTCTTATTCTCGCAGAATGTGTTCCTCCGACAGGTTTTTCTGGTCGTCGCCTCGCGTTGACTCCTTACCCCTTTTGCATGTGGGGTGGACGCTTATTTGCCTTTTTTATTTTATCATTCGCTCCAACCAGAAATGCGCTCTCTATTTTTTTTTCTCCGGACCTAAATATCGATTGCTCATATTCCGCATTTTTTTATTCAACGCGGTGGCTTACATTTGACATTAGTTTCGAAGTTGGTTCGTGACCGAAGACCTTTACACCTGAATGGAAAGGACTGTCTATCAAGCGGTGATTTCAGGATCTCTGCGTGGTGTTGAAATATTTTGCACGGCATTACGTTTTCAGGTCTTTCATCAAACCGCAAAGATGGAATTTTTCATCCAGGACATTGTTTTATCAGCCATCTGTCTGGTTCCAAAGCGTGCAATGCGAAGTGTAAGAATCAAAGATCGCTTCCGCAGTACTGATTTCAAGACCCACCTTGACCGTTTCTGAGGGATAACATTTATATAGTACAAGTTGCCTTTAATGCTTACCAAAAAATTTTGGAGGAGCCAAATTGGTCGTATACCTACGAGTCCTATTTTTTACGGAATGATTTCTTTCTTAGTTTAATAATAATGGAACAAATGTCTTTTTACCTTTTTTAGTTGCCATGTAATGTCGTTTTAAATTCTGTTTATAAGTGTTGAAATATTTTGCAGCTCATTCCATTTTCAGGTTTTCATCAAACCGCAAGAATGGAATTTGTCACCCTGGATATTGTTTTATATGCCATCTGTCTAATTACACATCTAGCAATGCGAAGCGTATCAATCAAAGATCATTGCCGGAGTCTTAATTTCAATTTTAACCTTGTCGGTTTCTCAGGGAAAACATAAATATCGTCCAACTTGCTTTGAATACTTAGCTACTAATTTTGGAGGAGCCTAGGTCGTAGTATCATTTAACCTTTAAGTCGTATCTTTACCGAGTGATTTCTTTTCTATTTTAACGGTAATTGAATAAATGTCTTTCTACCTTCTTTTAGCTGCCATGTAATATAGCATGTACAAACAACATGTAAAACAACAATGTGTATTAGCTGCGCAACTGAGTTTCCGCTGTTTCTCGGAGCTCCAGCAGTTCGAGCTGTTCGATTTTGACTTATCGGAAACGTCATGAATCAAGCTTAGACATTTGGTAAATAAACTGATCGATGACAATGTTGAGTTTTTTTTTGGCGTCATATAGGTAGTTATTGTTGAGTTAAAATGTCAGAGTTTTTGCCAATTTACCGTAATTTGTGGGAAGAGTTGATCTCCTCTTTCATTCGAAGAAAACGGCGGAATAAGTGCGTAGAGAGCTCCAAAAGGTTTACGGAGATGCTTCTCTAAGTAAAAAAACGTGCCGTGATTGGTTCCCTCGCTTCAGAGTCGGTCATTTCAATATTGACGACCATCTGCGTGACGGAAGACAACCTTGGAAGGAAGAAAAGCCTTCGAAACGCTGATTTGGAGACATTGCTCGATGAGGACCCATGCAAAACTCAAGAAGAGCTTGCTTATGCATTAGGAGTTATTAGCTAGGCCATTTCCAAGCGATTACATGCGTTAGGAGTATGCCAAAGCAAGGAACTTGGGTTCTTGTGATTCGAGAAAGTAGTCTACAACATGATAACGCTCGACCTCGCGTAGCGAAAGCCCCTAAAACCTATCTGGAAACGCTCAAATGGGAAGTGTTAACCCACCCGCCATATTTCCCAGATATTGCGCTGACCGAAACATTATTTGATCCGTTCAATGGCACATTGTCTGGTTGATCAGCAGTTGTGCTCCAATGAAGACATCGAAAAATGGCTTGAATTGTGGATTGCCTCAAAAGATGAACACTTTTACCGTTACGGTATTCGAGCTCTACCCATATGATGGGGAAGAGTTGTAGCTGGCGAGGATCAATACTTTGAATGATTTATTTACAACCATTACTTCACAATTTAGTTGTATTTTTATTGAAATAACAGCGAGAACTTTGTTGCTCTCCTAATACGATCTTTATATAGTCTTACTATTTCTCGTCGAATTTGCATTTATTTTTACAAAAAATTACTGTAAATTAGTAATGGCAGCTTTTGCTTTTTTGCCGCAATTTCATTATTTAGGGGCTAAAATTCTGAATGAAGGAATATCTAATATCTAATATGGATAGGAAATTTTGACGGGTATGACGGTTTAGAGAACAAAGAAAAAGACGCCATTCCCTGGTGACATCTCTGGAAAACATGTTGAGTCCGAAAATTTCATTGAGTCGGTAAAAGCATGTAATTTCAGAGAAAAGTAATTTGTTATTCAGTAAAAATACACCCTTCCCATGAAAGTAAAAAATTTTGATGAAATTTGTCATACACAATCCTCATATTTGAAAATTCCATATCCCACATATTATTTAAATAGTTTAGGTTTAATGTTTGCCCTTCGTGAATGGTTTTCAAATTGTATATAATTGATAGCTGTAGTTGATAGGTATAACATTGCTTCAATAACCTCATTTTCAGCTCCACCGATTCCAGGATGTAATGTTAGCGTTTGGTATCATTAGTCGGCACCTCATCCCCTATGAAAAAATTGTATAAACCTGTTTCAAATTTGTATACATTCTTATACATTACCACGGCAATGTATAAGAATGTATATAAATTTGAAACAGGTTTATACAATTTTTTCATAGGGGATTGCCAAACAATATCTTGGGCTAGTGGCATTATACACAGTCTGTATGTAACATATTAGGATTGAAAGATTCAAGTGTGATAATGAATTATCACTTCAAAAATTAGCCGCTTCTACCTCAAAGCTGGCGTGTCAACAGTCAGCTGTCACTGGTAATGTAACGACAAAATAAGTATAGAGCCGCGTAAAATTTCCCTGAGATTTTTGCAGGTTAAAATAGCACATTTGAGCTGTCTAAACTGAAGAGCTGTAATTGCTCATTAATGATGGCAATGATTCTTTTACCAAAGGTTTAATTCTTAATAATGCAGAAAATATTTTTATAAAATATAATTAATATGAACCTAAGAATAATTTTGGAAAACAATCACGGTGGTGACACCTAGCGGTAAAAAAACTTCTTTCCGAACTGTATGAATGTAGCTCTATGTCTTAAAACATCCTAAACTCCGTCAGTACGTCTCCCTAAAATGCTCCTAATTTGCAAATTTAATGTGTATTAATAATATTTTCCATGATTTTTAATTGTCTTAGTTTAATTTCATGTCTTACGTTTGACAACTTCGATTTTCATTCATTTTGCGCTATACTGAATAAATTATACTTGACAAAAACTTTCATCGTGTGAAAAAAAGATGGAATTAAAATGCAGTCTTCATTCTAACAATAAATGTTTTAATAATTATGAGAGTTTTTTAAATGAAATATCTGCATGCTAAGGAACACTTGAAAAATGTCTGTAACCTGATGGATGGGAATTCGTTATGAGTTATTTACGTTATGAGTAATTACATTTCGCAATAAATTAACCGTTGACGACTAATTTTGTATGGAAAATATTCTGAGAATATGAAGAGGTTTCAAATCTGAAAAAAATTATGGATATGCATTTGAGATGAAAAATTATAATCAATGCGAATGGCAACCCGTCATATCATTTTAAATGCAGTTAGTTGGCAGATTCACACTGATTCGAGGTTCACTTGGTTCATTATGAACGGGTTAGTATAGTGGCTAGAGTGTTGGTTTCCCACCCCGTAGGCTCCAATTCAAATCCCGGCGGTGGCAGAGAATTTTCAGAGACTGCTCGATACCTGCTTGGATGTTGTGTGGAGGACATGTCAAGCGCAACACTCCGTCCGTCGGATGGGACGTTAAGCCGTGGTCCCCTTGGCACCTTTCGTTAAGAGCAGGCTAATGCCAACACCGGATTTCACTCCACCCTTCGTTACCTACCCTTCCCTCATGGCGCAAATGACCTCAGCTGTCGGTCACCTCCTCCAATTGCATACCACCGTCATTATGAACTAGTGATGAGCGATGTATCGCTGTGATTGAATCACCGTTATTGAAAAGTGGCAATCACCGTCGGTGACTTAATATTCGAAATCACAATGATTGGATCTCTGGATTCGGTGAAGATAGCACTGGCTGCTACCAAGTGATGAGCGATACATCGCTACCTGTGATTGAAGAGAAGTAGCCGATCGCTGACATGGCAAAATCACTGAATACTTGAAATCAATGCGACTGTGAATTGGTGAAGATAGCTTCGGCTGCTACCACTGCTACCAACAGTACAATAAAGGATGTCTTATTCATCTTTTATGATGCATTATTTACGAAAAACATCTATCGGTTTGAATCATGATGGTTTGCATATAAAATGTGTTCAAAAAAAGCCGACGGGATTTTAATGATTGCTAAATATCAATTCCCTTGCCATATCAAATTTACTTAATTATCGTAATATTAACTCAGTATCAGAACTATTCCCTCAAAAATATTTTGCCTAATTTTCCAATTTTCAATAAGTTTATTCGTTCCATTTGCGGAGAGCTCAAGTAGCAGGAATAGCAGTGCCACGAATCACGGCTGACTTCTATGAGTGATTCTCCTCTGTGATCGCAATCACAGTTTAGAATCACTGTTACTGATGAGCAGCATTCACAGACCTGTAACGAAGAGAGTGGAATATCACAGTTCCACTCATCTCTATTACGAACGGTTTAGATAACTTATTCATTGCCACGAATCAAATCCCATTAAGTTAATCTTCACTTGGAAGGGAAATTCCCATCCCTAGTGGATTACTCAACGTCGTGTTTCGTGGGTAAGATGGAAGGGTAAACCTGCATTTCTTATGGCTGTACACCATTTCAAAAATTGCCATTGTCCTCTATGAACGCTGATATGCTAATGGCATGTGGTTAGTGAGAGTTGCAAATGAGCAAATAAGTATATAGAGCCGCCTAAAAGTTTCCCGGAGATGTCAGCATGTTAACATATCGTTTATCAGTTGTCTACAATGAAGAGTTGTAATTGTTCATTAATAATAGCCTAAAATTCACTAATGATATTTTTAAAATCCTATTAATGAATTAAATCCTTCTTAAAAATGTAATCCATTTGAACCTAAGAATAAATTTGAAAAAATGTGAGTTGTGACATCTAGTGGTAAAAAAATCTTCTCTCCGAAATCTATGAATGCAGTTCTTTGTCCTAAAGCATCCTAAACTCTGCCTGTACGACACCTAAAAATATTCCTAATTTACTGTTGTATGGTATCTCTATGTTATTTGGCACGATTTTTCATTGCCTAGTTGTAATTTTATGCCTTACGCGCGATAATTTCTATTTTCATTCATTTCGCGCTTTATTGAATAAATTATGCGTGGAAAAATCTTTCATCCGTGAGAAATAATGAGATTGAATGTTTTTTTTTTTTACCTTGATACGTTTCAGAAGGCAAAGTTGATGCTTGGTCCTGAAATTTTCTTCAAATTGGAGGAGTGTGCAAGCATGATATAACAGAGTTGGATTTCTGATTCTATTTTATTGCTATTTACTTTTCTATGACTGCTTATTTAATGGAATGCAATTTGATTTAGCATTTACCGTGTGTTATTCTGGCCTAGTAACGTGGAGGGTCCGAAAATTTCATTGAGTGGGTAAAATCATGAAATTTCAGGGAAAAGTCATAGGTAATTCAGAAAAACACGAACATCTCGAGAAGGTAATAGATTGTAATTCTTTCCTCTTTGCACTACACAATCGTCTATATTTGAACATTCCATATCCATCATGCGATTTTAACGGTTTAGGTTTAATTTCTGCCATTAATTCGTGAATCGTAATCTGTTTGCATATAACTGATAGTGCTATGTTACGTTGTTACACAAACTTCATTTTCAGCTCTACCGTTTCAGGTGTATGAAGTTTGCGTTTTTTTCCACAAGGCGGCATCTTGTGACTAAGGTATTTTTTTGCTGTGATGAATTGTGGATAGTGTTGTGATGGAATCACCGTTACTGAAAATTAGAGGTCACTGCCGGTGACTTAATAGTCGATATCACTGTGACTGTGGACTCGGTGAAGATAGCTGAGGCTGCTACCAAGTGATGAGCGATATATATCGCTACCTGTGATTGAAGGGAAGGAGACGTCTATGCCAGTGACTAAATCACTAAGTAATCGAATTCACTGCGACTGTGCGACGAATACGGTAAAGATAGCTTCGGCTGCTACCATTGCCTTCACTGATACCAACTACGGCAATTTTATGCAAAATAAATTATGTCTTATTCATCACAAAAGATTACGTACAAAATATATAGCTAATGGTTTGAATATAAAATATGTTACAAAAATGCCTCCGGGATTTGAATGATTTCCACGTATCAATTCCTTCACCATATCAAATTTGCTTAATTATCGTTATGTAAACTCAGGAGCAGAACTATTCCCTCAAAACATTATTTTACCCAATAATTGATTAATTAATTTTTAATGATTTAGCATTTGACGTGTGTTACTCTGGCCTAGTAACGTGAAATGTCGGAAAATTTCATTGAGTGGGTAAAATCATGTAATTTCAGGGAAAAGTCACAGGTAATTCAGAAAAACATATACATCTCGAGAAGGTAATAGATTGTAATTCTTTCCTCTTTGCACTACACAATCGTCTGTAATTGAACAATCTATATCCATCATGCGATTTAAACGGTTTAGGTTTAATTTCTTCCCTTAATTCGTGAATCGTAATCTGTTTGCACATGACGGATAGTGCTGTATTGCGTTGCTACACAAACTTCATTTTCGGCTCTATTTTCCAATTTTCAATAAGTTTATGTGTTCCTTTTGTGGGGAGTGCTTTCTTTGGAATTGGACAAAGTAGCAGGAATAGCAGCGCTACAAATCACGGGTGACTTTTATGAGTGATTCTCATTGGTGATTGCTATCACTGTTAAGAATCACCGCAAGTGATGAATTTTAGTCACAGTTAACGAGGTGATTGGAATATCACAGAACCACTCATCACTAATTGTGGCTACTCCGCATCACAGGATTGGTTTTTTGTGACATTTGTGATGACGAATCATCACTTCAATGTTTGGTAACGTTTCTTTCATGTAATGCTGCGCTATTATCCAGCTATTGATGGTGATATAACGAGCAAAAAAGTATAGAGCCGCTTAAAAATTTCCCGAAGATTTTTGCAGGTTAACAAAAAATTTTGGAGTTGTCTACACCAAAGAATTGTAATTGTCCATTGATAATGGCCTAACATTCATATATCAGCAGTCTAATTCTAATCAATGAAGCAAATCCTTATTAAAAATAGAATCCATTTGAAACTAAGAATAATTTTAGAAAAGAATTCAAGTGGTGACATCTGGAGATCGTAGATATCTTGTGGGTAGAGAATCTTCTTGTAGAACTCCACGAATACAGTTCTTTGTCATAAAACATCCTAAACTACGCCAGTACGACACCTTAAAATTCTTTTGAGAGTTTTATGGTATATTCGTGGTAATTTGCACGGTTTTTATTGCCTTAGTATAATTTGATGCCTTACGTGTGATAATTTCGATTTTTATTCATTTCGCCCTTTATTGAATCAATTATGCCTGGAAAAAACTTTCATTCCAAGGAAAAAGTAAGAATGAAATTTTTGTACCTCTATACGCTTCAATAGGCTAAGGTGATCCTTGGTCATGATACTCCTTAGTCATGATTTTCCTATCCCTTGAATAGGAAAAATGTACGAATATGATATAACAAAGTTGGAATTATGATGTTAAAATAGAATGGAAAATGGAAAAAACGTACTTAATGGAATATAATTGCTTTGTCATTTAACGTGTGTTACTGTGTCCTAGCAACGTGGAAAGTCCGAAAATTTCATTGTGTTGGTGAAATAATGTAACTTCACAGCAAAGTCATTTGTAATTTGGAAAAATTTCATCCTTCTCGAGAAGATTAGAAAGTGATTTTTTCCTCTTTGTCCTACAAAATCTTCCATGTTTGAACATTCTATATCCAACATACAATTTAAATATTTTACGTTTAACATCTGGCCTTCGTGAATCATAATCCGAATGTATATAATTGATAATTTTATAATACGGTGCTACACTATCTTTGTTTTCCTCTCTACCGTTTCAGGTATGTGAAGATAGCGTTAAATTTTAAACGGCGGCAGCTGGTGGCTAAGTGATGTTTTGTTGTGATACATCGTGGATATTCCGCATCACGGAATTTGAATGTACATATTTGTGTATGTGTTGACTTATCATCACGTCCAAATTAAGTTTTCTTATTCTTTTTTTCTCTCTAATGTGGATTTATCCAAATGTAATGAGCAAATAAGTATTTACCCGCCCAAAATTTGCCGAGAGATATTTGTAGGTTGACGTATAATTTTTGTGGTGTCCAAACTGAGGAGTTGTAATTTTTCTTCAATGATAGCCTAAAATAATATTATCATAAGTTTATTTCTAGTCAATGAAGCAAATCATTCTTTAAAATATAATTCGTTTGAGCATTAGTGTAATTTGAAATAAAATCATACTCGTGACATCTAGCGGTAAGAAATTTTATTTCCGAATGCCATGATTGCAGCTCATACTGAAACATCCTAAATTTCGCCAGTGCGACACCTTTACATTCTCCTGACATTGCAATGGTATATTATTGTCGGATTGGTATGATATATTGAGCCTTAGTTTAATTTTATGCCTTTTGTGCGCTAATTTCGATTTTCATTCATTTCGCGCTTTATTGAATACATTATGCATGGAAAAATCTTTCATATGGAGGGAAAAAAAGAATTAATGTTTTTTTTACGTAACTTGATAGTGGTGGTAGGCAAAGAAAGTGGGCAAAGTTGATGCTTGGTTTCCCTCGGATTGGAAAAACATACGAACGTGATATGACATAGTTGGAATTCTGATTCTAACTGCTTATTTAATGGAATACAAAATGCTTTATTATTTAACGTGTGTTACTCTGTCCTAGCAATTGCGTTGAAGTATATTTCAAGAAAATGGGTTTTTACAGGTCAGGGGAATCCGGAGATTCAGGAAAATGCATGGGATTTGAAATGGGTCAGAGCAATCAGGGAAAAAACCGGGACATAAAATTTGGATTTTTTTCAACAATCCTGATGATGAAAATTCCACTTTCGAGTATTTCTGTAATAATATTTCTGAGATCTCAATTCAGACGAGCAACTATCGAATCATTTCCTTTTCAATGACTATGTCTCATACCCTACAACACTTCCTACCTTAAATAGCCTTAAACAGCCTCAGTCGTAATCTGTATGCGAATTGGTAACAATGAAAAACTGAACATTTGCTTCGACTCCAACCTGAATTTTCCTGAATCTGTGAATGATTTTAATTGGCTACGGCTCGAATATATACTATAATATATGTATCAATACGTGCGAATAAAATCTCTATTTTATATGTTGATAGTCTATTTTCTTAAATAAATTTCAACGTTTTCAAAGTTTCCTAGCCCTGGGAAGAACGCCATATGTGCCGAACATAAAGAAATTAGTATTCTCATTCTCTTATTATTCAGAATTGTTTGGTCGTTCCTACCGCGATTAATTTATGCTCTTATTGTTTATTTTGGTTTTATTATATGATTATAATGTCAATCAATTGTTTCTATTAAATTAAACTATGTCTCCAATCTTACAAAACTTAATGTTCATAATGACGCAGCTCTCAGACATGTCTATTCATCTACATGTCTCCGATATTTCCAGGTTCCATCTAGGAAAATAAAATGGGAAATCTATGATAGACAAGCTCGCCCTATGTTGGGAAGCACATTCAAAGATCCTTCCTTCTTCCCGTAGCACAATCGTTACTTTATCTCTCTTATGTAAATTGGTGAATTCATAAATTTGGATTTACTACGTTGAGCTGTTCTTGACAACTCTTTCTACGATTCGGAATTACGTAATGGAGGGGTTTCCTAAGTAAAATAATACTTATTAACGTTTAGCACATGTTAGACGCACACAATCTGGACGCATAAAGGGCTATTGAAGCGCTACGTTTAACGCGACAAGGAAATTGGAAACCAAACTTGGAAATATAAAATTTTTGTGGCGTTGATTGTTACTTGATATGGTATTCTGAAACTGAAGGTGCTTAAAAATTAATTTTTCCATGAGTGAATAACACAAAATTTATGTTTATATTTTATGCTGTTAATCACTGTTTCTTACGTTTACTGTTGTACTAAAGTAATAGCCTTCAAGATACTCTTACTGGATAAAGGCTGAAATAATGCCTCAAAATTAACGAGTATGAAATTCAATTGTTCAACCGTCCACAGGCTAGGTAATCTGGAGCCTTTTACGTTATCATCTATGGCATGTCATGAAAATGCTTTGGAATATTAATTTTACTACCGAGTAGTCCCAATTGCTGATAGAAATTTGGTCCTGCTGGATGTGAATGACCAGCAAACCAGTTCTCTCCGCAATATTTTTGACATCACTCTTGAAGGTGAGATCCGTTGTCGTTATTCATGGCCGCAGGTGATTTAATCGCCAGTGGTGGGTACCTACACTCTTCCTATCTCCACCTTTCTCCTCGTGTCCTCGAATCAAGAGGTCATTACAGTGAAGTGTGCACCGTAAATAAGGTGCATAAAATAGGTTGACTGGCATTCGGTCCTGATCTTTAAACCAGGAAGACCGTTGCCTTGGTATTGCTTAATAATGAAACTCTGCGAGAAAAGTGGGTGACTTGCAGCAAATCAAACGAAAATAACTGCAAAAATTAAAGGTTGTATCTCGCTTTTACATGGACCGATTGTGAAGAATTCCCACGAAAAAGGCACGTTTCAGGCGAGGCTACCGATTTTATTTTTGTTGTAAATCTTAGCGAATGGTATCTTTTGCTGTGGCGAAAAAAGGGGAGGTTAAATGGCTTGTTTTGTCTGCTCTTATGTGCAAGTGCCTTGTCTATAATATTATATTTGTTGTGCTGTATATGTTTTAGCAGAGTTCCTTAGCCTTTATTTCTCGTGAATGCTTGTTGTATTTAAATGATAAGCAACGATGAAATCCACTAACTGAGTCCTGACATGCAATAAGGTGAGAAATAGTTAATGATAATTTACCTGTCAAGTCTTCAATTTCCATGCAGGAGCATAGATATACCCTATTCTGTTAGATGTATGAACAATCTTACTTAACCTGAAGCATTAAGGAAGAATATGGAAATTTAGGATGATGAATGCTATATTGGTGATATCTAGCCACACGAATACTGTGATAGTATGCTCCAGAGGTTCAATACAGTGGCACAGTGCCCCCTTTGAAATCAAAAGTAGTGATATTATTTACTAAAATGTAACGAGCTTTTTCCAATTTCATGATATTTTATTGATAACATTCCCAGGTTATGTGTGCGGAAAGTTCCCAAATCCCACTTCATAACCCTGAATTTGACTTTTCATTAATTTGATAGCCAACACTTGTTTTAAAAATTTTCTAGTGGACAGGAAATGAGTACAAATACTCGTATGCCCACTTGAAAATGGCGGATTGAACAGATGAAACCTGTTTTGGTGTCTTACAGTAATTAATTGCGAACATGTGCGAGGCTTATGGAATCCTCTTTGTAGAAATACTTTCACTAGGTAAATTCACCGATAATCAACGTCATTAGTATTGAGTTTATCGAGAAGTATTTGGTTCGATTTGTTTTCATCTCAATGCCTTCGAACATGAATTTAATTTTTCGCAGAATACATCTCATCGTGGATTAAATTTATTAAGGATTACGAAGATATATGTAGGTATTCACTATAATAAAAAATAAATAAATTCCACGTTAATCTTATACATTTCTTAAACTTTTTTTTGTAAGTGTGAGAATGTGAATCGTGAAGGAGGCATGTTTTTAAAGAAATCATTTTCATATTCCTTTTTTGTGGTGGGTGACTAGAAAGATCAAGGTTAATGAAGCGAGACGAAGGAAGACTGCCCGTTTCGGTACCCACGCCCAATGCGGCCATTTCCGGGTTTCGTTTAGGCCTGTTCTACAATGAGATACACGCCGTAAGCCATAAGGGATCCGAAATTCCATTCTTTAATGGACATAAACCGTTAGCCGTGAGAAAGATTGTTCATGTTCATCCTTTTTACTTTAACCTAATTTAATATTGTGAAAAAGGAGTTTCTTGTATAAGGGACCAACATGGTATTATATCCTACCACATGCTATAAAAGAACTTATTTGCCTTGATAAGCTCTTTAGGTTGATAAAAAAAGGTTTATAACTTTTGAGGATATCGACACGTTATTGTAAAGAGTATATCGATGGCTAAGTTCTAACAACACGTATCTCAAATTCGGCCGTTTTGAGACAGGTATCTTAAAACAAAATGTAATAATATTAAAAAATAAAATACAAGTAAAAAAAACTCTTCGTTTGCAAATGAATGCTTCTTTTTCAGTTTTATGAACTTTTGGTTTTTAATTTTAGTGCACACGTAAAACAAATAATAGTTTTTTTCTCTCCTGAAAAGTTGCTATTTTCGAGATACGTGTAGTTAGAACTAGCCATCGATATATGCCTACGTCTTTTGTAAATTAATCTTAATTTCATATGCGTTATTCATTCTGAATTGTTATTTATTTTAGTGTTTCTACAGTTTTGAATTTTTATTCGCGCAAAATTCTTTCAATTTTTTTCGTTAGGTAATGGGTATTTATGATTTTATATTTTTTCATTTCCGCATTTTAGAAATTTTGAAGTTACGCTAAATTCAGGTTTATTGCCTCACAGGCTACATTACTTCTCTGAATGGAAATAATTTTCTGTATGTACGTACATATGTATGGAAGAAAATGTATAATATTATTATAGCTTACGGATAGCCAATTTGAGCCCGTTTTGAGAGCACAACTGCTGTCAGTGCAGTGACTGCGCGGCTTCGTTAAGTTCTCGTTTGACTTCAATAACTTCCGGCGAAGATCTAAGGACACGACGGAGACTAACAAACATGGCGGAGTAAGACACCTCGCCAGTAAATGTGGATGAAATTCTTGTGTAACTTGTTCGTGGGCAAGAATGCCTTCACAACAAGGCGTAGAAAAGCAGTTGTAAGACTAGTCCCGAAAAGTTGGAGTTTGGGAAGAAATTTACCCAACTATAAACGATTTCTTCGGGACAAAAAGTCGGTTGTGTAGTAGTTACCCTTTGGCTGAAGATTTCTAGTTATTTTATCGTGTCCCAGTGAGCATGATTTATGAATATATTAACCTTTTTTCAGGGGGTAGTGCTTGAGAAAATAGTTAAGTCGGAACTGCTAAAGGGGTCCGTATTTGCTGGACTACGGGGCAATTATGGTGCCTAGATGGCTCTTATATCGCCCGATGCTCCTCATGACGGAACATATCCGCCATCGCTAGTAAGTGCAGGGTGCTGATAGAGTTATTTGTCATGCCCCTTTAGATATTTTTTGCTTATTTGTGTTGTAATATACAAATTATATTTCAGTACGAAATCCTCCTTTGTGGTGATGCCGAGGCCATGGCCATGGGGTGCAGACGTAAGCAACTTCTGTTGGATGACGGACGCGGAAGGTGAGTTCCGTTAATATGTAGCGGATTCTCTCCGAAATTTTCTCAGAATGGGGTAACGGTAACGTTAATGTATCTCTTGATTTAAAATTCTCTCTTATCATTAGTGTCTGTTGACTGAATTCATTCGCATGATTTCCGTTTGTGACAAATTATTGTCATTAATTAGGCCTCATATTGTATTGAAAAATTATGATTTATCCATCATTTTGAAGATTTTTGGTGAGGCTACACAACATTATGAAAACATAAGAAACTCATCCACTTAATGTGGACGAGTTTCTTATGACTGGTGTGCATTTTACTATGTTTTCATTTATTCATCGTCAACGTCAGCAAGTGGAGTAGTTCCAATACCCGCGTACATGCACTAAGCGCTAGAGAATCAGTCATTTTCCATAACACCGAGTTTATTCTAATGGTCCACTGTTCTACATTTTTGAATTAGTCTTTAGGAGAGGAAATGAATTGCCGAATAAAAAATATAGAATGCCTTTTAAAAAAGACATACCGCTGTTCATATCTTTGTAAATAACAAAGCTACAAGGAAGGCAATCATGCTGATTAATGTCCCCTTGACGACTAATGAACATTTGCTTGACACATTTTTGAATTTCCATCTGGAAAAAAAGTTATTTCGGATGGTCAAGATAAATGGGACACCCTGTATTTAAAATACTCGTGTTTAATGTCCAAAATACAAAAATGCACGAAAAATAAGTTGTACGTAATGTCATTTCCTCGGTACTTCCCACTCCGAAAAGACGGAGTACTCAGCACGAATGCCTCTAAGCTGAGTGCGAATGACCCATGCCATATTTACTCCACGCCTCGCTATTCTTCGCAGCTCATGACTCCCAACAATTGGCCTCCATTTCACAAACCACTCCATTCAGGTTCCACTAAACCCTCAGGCTCCTCAGAATCAACCAGCCCATAATGGAAGTAGAAGTTGTCGATATTTTCCCTTTCCTTCATGAGAAAATAATGCACGACCACCAGAGCCTGGACGAGCTTCACCATATTCTCAGGCTTGAAGGAAATGCTACCATTATGAATTTTCCACCTGGTACAGGGACTGCCGAAAGTATTCTCTAATAACACCCTGACCCTAGAAAGTTGATAGATGAAAACATTCTCCCTCGCCTCAAACATATTTCTTCGGGGATGGGGGCGCATGAGATATTCTTTAAGATGGAATGCTTCTTCGGCTACTTAGGAATAGGGGAAAAAGATTCGGAGTTTGGAAGAGCTGCGGGTCGACAAAACACAGTTTCTCCTCTCTCTTGTGCCCTCCCAAAGCCGCTGCTGGAGAAAGTACCTCCACTACTAAGAGCCTGGAAAGGAAGCGTATGAAATTAAGTTTGTCTCACCAACAACTTAGCATACGTGTTGCATAAATATTTCCTTCACTTTCCATAATCACAAATTTCCACCAAAGTGAACTTGGAAACACATGATACCATCAATAAAATATCATAATATCCCTTATAATTATAGTACGGAGTACCACTTTTTTATAGAGTCGTAATCCGTGTATGCTTGAAATGCAGAACCCAAAGGCAATTTCGAAACTTACACTTTCCATGGAAGGCAGTACTGATTTTATAAACTCAAATATATTTATGCCAGTACCGTTTGAAATAAGCCGTAAAAGCAGGTTTTTTCATCCGTAATATTAACTTTTAAGTTTTTGGCACCACGAGGAAAGCTAAAAACTGTCTTAGGCATTGCCAAAAGGCGCAATTCTAGAGGTAGTTGAGTGCTCATTTTCACTAACCGATCTCAAACTGAAGCTTGCAGTAGCTGGAATTGGGGCACAGAAATTCTTGTTGAGTTCCTGAACTTGCGCTACTGCAAAAAATTGTCGATTTAAAACCAGTTGCGCTTCTCAGCTGTCGGTAGCCTCCTCCAAATACTGTACCCATTAGTATAGAAAAGTGCCGAATCCAGGATAGGGAGGGACAAGGGGGGACAAAGTAGGGGGTAATATTCCAGCAGTAGTGGGGATCCGAACAAAATTACCATTCAATCTAGTGTAAATTAGATATCTTCCCCCCCCCTAATCTAGTGTAAATTATCCCTCTTAGCCCCCCCTCATAGATTCGCCGCTGATATAGAATACCTTCCTACCTAATGAAACGTGAAAAGCCAACACGGATTGAATTTTCAGTGATTTATTAGCGGATGGTTAGCGTTGCACACCCTACGTTTAACTCCCTTCCGCCAGTACATCGTACCTTACCCCGCCCTCAAAAGCGTCTGCGGGAAGGACGGTGAAGGCCGTTGCTTTCGTCAACCGGAATGTTCGTTCGCATTGGAGGAAGAATGACGGTCGCGGTTTGTATGACGGAGTTATTCTACTCACCGCGTCATTCTGAGAACCCAGGAAGTGCGGCGAACTCTGATCGACCTATCGAAGGACGCGTCAATTACGCCTCGGAACGACAAAATCGAAGACACGCGTACAAATGTGGACTCGGTCTTTGTTGGTAGCGGTCGCAGTGTCAGCGGCTGATTATCCTTTCCAACACCTTTCGTGGATGTCTCCAAGGCCGTGGCTACTTCTAGTCTTCGCACGATTTACGCTAAAAATGCCTTTTTCGTTGGAATGGATAGAACTAGGAGTGATCAATGAGATTAATTATACCCGAGTGGTCATTTCCCTGCAACGACTGGAAGGTCAGGGGATTTTATTGTCCTTGAAAAGTAATGCAATCGCCGGGAAAATTTTAATAATTCAGTGGATTTAACTTTCTTTTTTGCAAATGTCTTATAGTGGTATTTAGCTTATTCTATTGCACATGAAAATCCTCGTTATATCTTACGTCTTACATCTATTTCATCTTAAATCTTTATCATTGGAAAATTTGTTTCCCGGGATGTAATTCTGGTGGTACTTCAATTTCTAAAGCTGTTTTTCCGTTGTTAATTTAGATTCGAGGCTAATATTTGACCGCTCTTTATCATATTTTGGTCTCATAAAATAAATGCTTATTTGTTGAAAGCAAATTTTTATCAAACAGTTTTGAATACCAGGGAAATAGTTGGAAAAGTTATAAAAAAAGGGAATTTCTGTGGGATATTCAATTGACCATCCTAAAGGAGTAACTTTATAATCCTGAAGTCATTTTCCATTTTACAAGAAAGCATTCAATTTTTCGGCCGAAGTTTCGTGATGTCGCGTATTGGCGGTGAAGCGATCGCCACAGAATTCAAAATAGATTCATTTATAACAGAAATTCTAAGATCACATCACGTGCAGTGTAAAAAATTCAATCTGTCTTGGTATTTCTTATTAAATATTTTTAAAAGATAAATTATCGGTGCTGTGCTAATGATGGCGGTGTATTGAAGTTACGATTGCCATTTTACCTTCTCTCGATTCGGAGCTTATTTGAAATACATTTCGTTTCGATGCTTGGGGGAATGTTCCTTAATGAGCATGCATTTTCAATCCTCTTCTTCCTTCCAGGATTAGGCTACTAAGGTTGTTCCAGCTCCACATCACCATCTTTTTCTTGGCCTTCCTATACTTCCTTTGCCATATGGTTGATATTCCATTGCTTGTTTTGGAATTCTTTCATTTGGCATTCGAAGTATATGCTCCTTCCATCTGTGTTTTTAGTCTTGTAGTTTATCAGTGATTGCCTGGACACCCAGTTCATCTCTTATTTGAGTGTTTCTTAATTTATTGAATCTTGTGTAGCCTTTCACTGATCTTAAAATTTTCATTTCCGATGATTCTATCTGCCTTAATTCATTCTTTTCATTCATGGATTTTCAATGTCACCATAGTTTTGGAGAAAAGCTGCTTCGAATAAAATACACAGATATTCTTCACAAAGGTATGTTCCGAAACTTAAAGTTCTTTTCACGCTGTTTTCTTCGCTATGCCATGTATGATACTACCCTCATCATTCTTTTTGAGAGACGACAATAAATTTCGAGACCTGCGGGCTAGCCAAAGTCTAAGAATTCATTTCGTATGTGAATATTACAACAAACAGTGAAAATATTCACACACATGCGTCTCTGTCTTCAGCCTTTCCTGATTGTCTAAACAATGATAACCTTCATATAGAAATGTCAATTTCCCAAGCACTTCCCGAGTTCCAGGCGTCGTGTATATCTTATGAGAACGAGCTATCTTTTTCATTTTTCCCTTTCTTTTTTCTTTTATTAAATTTCATTAAGGATAGAGACCTTTTCCGGAGACTTAGTTTTCTTATACGAAAACTATTGTTTTGGAGAAGATCACAATAACGGTGTGAAATATAATTTCTTTTAGCTTTCCAAGTTCCTAAATAATGTAGCATTGGCTTTAGTTGCTGGAAAATGTTTTATGTTATTTTCCGCCTGAGTCATTGACCTTATATTTTTCTGTTGCAAGAAAGTTCGTTTTCAACTCTAGGATTTTTATTTACCTATGCTTTGTGGAAAAAACACATTGCAGGAAAACGCTCGCACGAGAAGGGGGATACGAAAAACCTGCGAAGACCTACAAAAGAAGAAGAAGTTTTCTTAGATTTATACAATAAATAATGTATACAACCAGTACCAGGAAAGAGAAGCAAAATAATTGGATTTAATTTAAGAACCCCACCTAGCTCAGTACAGTTTTCATTTTAAGCTGTTGCGCTTCGAGAAGTGTTCCATGTAGTGCACTTTTTGAGGCAATTGAGTGAGGGGGGGCTTTACGCAGCATTACATCAAGATTATTTGACTCGCGATCGGCGGTAACATTAGATAATTTGTTGAATCTGTCTGTTCGGTAGCGAAGCATTGCTAGTTTTTCATTTCCTCTCGTGTTTCTTCCGTGAAACCTACCCACTGGTAGAAAATCGCCATTTAGGTACAATGGTGTTTCAGTATGTTGAAATGGATTGAGTACATATAGCAAATGCGGTAGCCTTCGTGGTCTAGGTTAACCATTTAAGATTGAGCATTGAGTAGCGATGGGCATTTTTAGTTCGTTAGTCAACCTATGGGTTAGGAAGAGTTGTTGAGAGCTTATTGCTTTTTCCTCTTCGTACGCCTGTACTTAATCTATGGTGCTTATGCCCATCTTCTCTGGCTGTCTGGAATTGAGACGTCATCATCTTGCTCGGATAACCCAATCTTAGATGTCCTATGTGTGGTGGTGTAATTAGTCGCATACCTGACCGACAATAGGGATATCAGGGTTCGAATCACGGTTATGCCCAATGATTTTTTTCATGGCTAATTTACCTCTTTGTGCACATTACTTTGCATTTATGCACTTTGGACTGCGTACAAAGTCAATTGTCACATGCAGTTCTTGCTCTTATGCCTGGATATGGTGAAATGTCTATTAAAATTTTCGACTGAAGTGAGGGCCGAAGTTTGCTCCGACTTTCATTATTGTGCTTCCAATTATAAATTTTTAGCGGCGACAATGTCACTTTCTATTCCATATTAATTTGATTACTTTATGTTTATCTCCTACTTCTCAATCTCTTTCTCTCAAGTGCCAGAAATTTGATTTTATAAATTTTTGCTTGCCTTATGTGAGACCAACTAAGGTAAAATAGTGAAACGATAAGCTTTGCATACGTTTCAGGCTTCTAGATTTCAACTATCTTGCCGTATTTATTTTTAATTGTACATAGTTAATTCTTCTTTTCCCATGAGTGAAGTGGAATAGTCACATGCTGAAGAAGTTCACAGGGAGATTTCAATGCCTGATCGTTTAGTATGTTGCGATTGTGGCTTTTGATATTGTTTTTGATGTGCTCATTTTTGTTGTTAAGGAAAGTTTTTCAATTAATTTACTCGATTCACATTCACACCGTTTAATTGGGTGGCGTAATACCCCATACATATTGCTACTCGCCCCATCATTGTCATTATTCCAACCCGCTAATTCCTGCTTAGTTTGAAATCTTCATATTCCAGTATAGCTTATCCTCACTCATCGAAATTTTTGCAATTTTTTCGTATCCTCGAAGTTAAGCCTCGTAGACCTCTGATTGCATTCTAATAAGCTCATGAACTTATATTTAAATTGGTTATTTATAACGTTAGTTTTTCTTTTCAATTCATATTAATTTCTATGAAGTCATTGCTATTATCTGCATTGGTACTTAAATAAAAATGTCGGACTCATGCTGAAAATGAGTGTTTTCTTTGTAAGATTAATTTCAGAACAATAGGAGAGAAATATATATTATTATTATATATCGGCAGGAATGCGTTTCGTAATCAGAAGTAGCATTTGCATAATGTAGCAATGCGAGTATTGAAGGCCATGTCAATTGGGCAAGTACCTTTCGCACTCCCGGAGAAATCAGTAGGTGCACCTCAGGTTGCGTGAAACTGCTCTCTCATTCATCTGGCGCATTCTCAAAAGGTGCATCATGGGAGAACGACTGGCGCATTTAAAAGAGAGTTTTACTGCTAAAGTTGGACACTCCATTAGTTCACGTGACATTCAATAAATCCCTGCGAATGATGTCTGAATTGAAAATGAAAACCATGCCCATTTAAAGGGATACTTTTGGTAGCATGAAAGAGTTTTCGATGATTTTGGCGACTCAAGATTGACGCGATCAATATTGGTGATAAGCGACATAGAATGATATCAACGTTGAATTGACGTAATCTAACCGTAACTTAAACAATGTAACACGGGTATTTTGTGATTTTATTGATTAAGGCTATAATATAAATGCAGTTTTGAAAAAATGTATCCTAAAGTCAGTTAGGAATCAGGATAAAAGTAAGAGGTAGTCACGTCACTATTCATTTGTGAAAGATGAGGACATCAATAGTGTAACTGACGTCAAATCACAGTAGTTGCATGAAAATGGCGCTAAGGTCGACTCACATTGCTAACACTATTATGAACTCAAAACTGTTCGTATTCTTCATACCGATATTTTGATATCAATGGAGGTTTTCTACGAAAGAAACATGTAAAACTGAAAAATAGTTCGTGTTCATACGCGTCAGGGAAATGTTACGGAAATAAAAATCGGGACTGGAAGTAAGGTCGGGAAAAAACATCAAGGGAGGAGCATAATGGCGAGAATACTAGTTAAATGCGCGGAGCATTGCTGGGTTCTAGGTGGGCATTTTGTTGTATTTGGGTTCAGAAGAAAGAGAGAAGAAAGTAATTACAAGGCATTTTGGGCAAAATTTGGCTGAACCGAAGGCCTAGAGGTCTAAGTTAGCATCGGAGAAGCTTGCAATACTAATTGAAAACGATAGCCTAGTGGCTGATGGAATAATGGAAAGTCAAGGATAATTTTTTTGTGAAGATTTATTTTTATATTTTTTTAATTTTGCCTTTATTTTATATTCATCTGCGGAAATATAGAGTAGTATTTGGAATGCAGCTCTATTACGCCTTTAAATCGGAGGACTACAACAGATAACAATGGGCTATCGCAAAACTGCATTCCTTGGAGGGGGGTAACTTACCTAAGTAACTTACGAGTGGGTTGGCATTTAAATAATATCGTGGGAAAATTGGAATGTAAATAAGGAAAAAGTCAGGGAAATCGAAAATGAATAGCTGGTATGAGCTCTGTATTTTTATAGTAATCAGTCAAGGATGAAGTTCCATGATGAAAACCAATCCCCTTCAATTAAAGATTGTTGATGATGCGCCAGATTATGAACTTTTTATTTCTTTTAGTAATTCAGTCAGCCGCTTCATGATGCAAATCAATCCCCTTTTTTGAAAGATTGTTGATGGTACGTCAGGGTATGAATTCTATATTCAGTGGCGGATACATACGGGGGCGCGAGGGGCGCGCGCCCCCCTTGCAGGGCCGCCCGCATTGCCTAACTTTGCAGAACCACAATTATAACTACTTGTTATCATAAGATGGCATTGTCTTGTTTATGCGTGGAATCAGTGTAAATGAAACTTTCATAAGCTTTGCATGTGACTTGATAATTATTCATTACGATAAATGTAAAGGTTGCTCAAGATATCTTTTGCCCTTTGAGTTTTTTTCTGCATTCACTACTGTCTGTATTTCTTTTAGCAATTCAGTTAGACCCTTCATTATACTAACTAATCCCCTCCATTGAAAGATTGTTAATGATGCGTCAGGATATGAAGTCTGTATATCTTTTATTGATTCAGTTAAGGCATAAGCTGCATGATGCAAACCAATCCCCTTTATATTGTGATTGACGGTGATACGTCAGGAGTGGTGGGCCCTTTCGTGCCAAACAGAGGGGTTGCTCTCTCTCTCCCTAAGTAACGGATGACGCATTGTTGTTACGGTTTCCAGACGCTCTTGAGCCCTTGAGAATTTGCTCCACGCCCAAATTTCCCACGTCTCCGCGCTGTTTTTGTCGCCACGGGGAAAAGGTAGGGCTTCGGGGGCGTCGTAATGTCGACGCCTTGAACTCGATTTCGCACGCGTGCATCGGAACGACGCGGAGGGTGGCGGTGATGGATCCGATTTCACCGTTTCATCACATCTTAAGGATCGTATGTGCACGGAGGTGCGCTACTCTTTGACTTGTGACCGACGGGTGACACCATGGAGTAACAGAAACATAGACTATATGGTTCTCATAAGCTAGAATATTAAGTAAATCGACATCATATAGAAATAATGAAATTATTTTCCTTCATTCTGTATAAGTTCTTCTTAGGAGATGGAATTGGGATGAACTTCAATTTCGACTAACATGAAAGGGGTGACAACATAGAGTTAATAAATTAATAGGATAAAATTAACGAATTTATTGATTAATATTTTAATAATTGGATTGTTGATTTATTAATTTAATCAACATTCAGCCCTGATGAGCGCCGGGATGGAGCTTGAAACGTTGGTCGTTATGAAAGAATTAACCCGGTAGGAATACCGAGAACAGTTTACCAACATAGAGTTATTACTAATGTATGTAGCAACGTATGGTTCTGAGGAGATAGAATATAAATTTATTTGGAGAGGCGTTTTGGAAAAATATATGGTTTTCCGGAGGTATTGTATGAAGTGAATTTGAGCAGACATTGGGAAGTAATTCTGAAATTGTCATTCCGGATAAGTTCTCTGCATGAGATGGAATTGAGATGAACTACACTTGCGAGTAACATGGAAGGAGTGACACCTTTGAATTTAATACTGATATACACATCAAACGTAAGGTTCTTTGGCGTTAGAAAATAAAGCTAATTGGAGAGGCATAGCGGAAAAATTATGAGATAGGGTCGTTTACTCGAGACGGAATTCATGAAGTGGATTATATTGATGAAAGGGAAAGGCGTGTTGCGATTAAAAATATCTTCCTCATTCTGTCATCTCGTCATTATATTAAAATAAACAAAACGTGACTTATACCTACTCTTTTTTCATCTGATGGTGACGCTTTGAGATTTCCGGCTCATTATTCCGTTCAAAGAGAACCGCTCATTGAAGGATCGAGCCCTTAACAGGGTGGAAACAACCACAAGAGAACGATGAGTTAGGTCCAGGGGTAGCTGACCCGTTCGGCAGGAGTCAATGACGACATCAAATAATCCACGAAATGGTCAACACAGTAGGTGTATGGCAGCAGCAAATAGCTTGATAGGTAGGCGGCGGATTGACTGACAGGAAAAACAGTGGACTCGTAATTTTTTAAACTTTCGACGTTAAATGAAGTGGTGAACAAGCCGATTGTGGTAAGGGTAGTTGAATGAAAATTTAACTTTGTTTTTCCACATATATATTTAATTAAACACCGTGTTTAAATAAATATATATGTGGAAACAACAACACAGTGTTTATATAAAAATTATGTTGAAAAACAAAGTTCAATTTTCTGTAGTAAAAAAAAGTACTTTTTAAACAAAATAGGTATATGGCCTCAATTTTGAACGAATTGCAAAAATTTCAAATCTCAAAAATTGCTCGCATTGAAATTTTTCAAATTCGAGCGTATTCAAACTAATGTCACACCTTTTGTAGTCATTCATTAGCAACAAAAATTAACGCGATTGTTAAATGGTTTGTTATTGTTAGTTATCATCAAATTTCACTGCTTAGTTGTAGTATTTGTGGCCAATACGATACTGAATGTTGGGATCTGTTTTTCGTCGAAATTTCTCATTAGTTAATTATTGAAATTATTAAAACCATTCATACAATAAATTCTGTCGAGTGTGATTCTCAGTGGTTGATTGCGACCGCCTGCGATGCAAAAATTAAGATCGATTTTTCGAATGTGCGGCGCAGTCTGGAGCTTGCTGCTAGCCCAGGGGAATGCCGTGCTCGATGGATGTTAGATAGTGAATTTTTTATAGCAGGTGAATTGCATGAAAGCTAGTGCCACATTTGTTTTCCATTTCTTATAGCCTGATTTCTTCACTGTCTAGTGATATTAATCGTCGTTACATTACAAAATGGCGGAAACATCATAAATTGATTTATCCTGCGTCAATATTATTTTAATTCATTATTTACCGTTATCATTGGTAAGTTTCTTGATGGGTGGATGCGTGTACCATAGATATACCGTACTGTCCGTTACTTTTGTCATTAAGGAACCATCGGGGCTGTATTTTAGCTCACCCGTGCACCCACTCTAAGAAATCAATCCGGAACCCAGCTGTTTATTCAGAAAAGACGTACCTCTTGATTCAACGAGAAAGTATTTTCGCAACAGTGATATTAATTGGCCATGCGGTGAAGTGCCTAATGGGGTTGAGATCCTATTTTTTATTGCATCCCCCACCATCCTTTTCGAGACCAGAATTTGGGTATTTGCAAAGTTCCTGATTTGAAAGTTTGTCAGAACACAAAAAAGATTTGCTTATACTAATCGTCCCCAAAGTTTTCCAAACCTACGCGAACACCTCTCGAGCTAATCCGAATTCGCTTGCCAGATGCTGAAAAAATTTTAATTAGACACCATCACTCTGATATTACTCGTAAATTATATATACTCGTAGAAGAAAAATGATCTTTCACTTTTGTAAGTCAGCGATGTGCATTTTCTGGTTTACGCGGCGACTACTCGAGACAAACGTCTTTAGGGTTATCGAACGCGTTTTTGTTCCGGTACGGCTCGTCGGCTTATAATTTATCGCACATATATTCCTCAGTCATAGAAGTGCTTCAGGTACTTATTAATATACAAGTCTCACATAACTGCACTCAACAATCTTGGGATTAAGAAACATTTTGTTAAATATAAAAGTTCGTTTTAATACTCTAAATTTTTTGACGCATGGTATTTGCTTGGAAATGGGAAATAAAACCTTGTTAAAGGGCTGTTTATGTCATCACCTTTGCGGAAGTGTAACCTGTAAAAATGAAGTGTTAATTCTATGCATTGGAGCTGGGCTGTCAATTGGAATCAGCTCGTCAATTCTGTCGCTAAGCCGCTTGGGCGATTTCATTGTCGTCGCTGGCGAGATTCGCTCCTGGCGAATGTTTAAGTTTGCTTTATAATCGCCAGACAGAACGAGAATAACTATTTTGTCGCCAGAGGGACGCGAATCATCCATGGCGAAATAGCTTACGAATAAAAATGAGAATGCGAATGCATACAGCTTTCGCTAATCTTTTCGACAAATCGCGTTGGCTGTAGCCTGAAAGAGCCAGAATCAGGACCCAGGGGTGTTTGTGAGCAAGGAAGCTGAGGGAAAAATGGAAACATTGACTACATTTATGCTGTCAGTTCAAAGCTTTGCAATACCTCGGGTCGTCCATAGAATCAACTGCAAAGTTAACCTACAGGAGACTATGTTCTCCGTATTTAATGAGAAATTAAATTAATATACATTTAGGAGATGAATTTTAAAGTGAAGATATTTTGAGGTTGAAAATAAGTCATTCAACGGTGTAGTTGTTGGTCGAAGTCGGTTTTGAGGAAGGAGGAGGTTGAAAGCCGATAATGACTGCGTTCAGTGATGGTGGAGTAGATACGTTTCGGTTAGCCAGTTTAAATTTTTAGGGAAGCGATGGGCAAAGGAAAAAAATCAATAATACTCTAATTTTTCATGGAAAACTAAGCTGTTGAATTACTATATCTTGATGTTAACTCCGTGTAACGCTTTGTCCTCTTTCATTTCCTTTTACGTCAAGTACGTTTAAAAATGCTCTTTGAAGTTTCATCTTCACGGACTATCCTAATGTGGCGCTGAAACACTTTGAGATTAAAATTAAATTTTGAACAATAGAAACCATATTGTTACTTTAAAATTGAATTGAGTACGCTGATGAAAACAAAGGACTCAATTTTCTAATGGATATTTGGATTTTTTTTGCAGTTTTCCTACTCGTAGTGTAATTTGTAGACGTCAGCAGGCGACACGACGAAGACATAAAGGTGTAAAAAAATGTACAATATCACCTTTACATGGAACGACTAAAGTACGGCTTTCATTTAAATGTCACTGTCTTGCTCCTGCTTCTGTTTCTCAGCATGTCTTCTAAATAACCCATACGCATGAGTTATATTTATGCAGCTTGCACATTTTGAGAGAGCTTGAAAGGTTTTGCAACCAAGTCAATTTTCGATTTCTTGTGTGAGACATCAATGTCTGTTTTAAGTCTTGCATTTTACTGTCCTTGGTGTCAAGCGACTTTCGAAATTCAAAAGGGCAATTGAAGTTCTGGACCATCGACTAGCGGAACAACCCTACTGCATTGTACTTGATGTTAACGAGTGGCGATGAAAATCCATCGATAGCTTTCCTGAAGATAACAGCTGAATGAGAAGTAGAGTTTCTGCTATGTGAAACACAACCTTTCTTCATAATAATTTTCTCTAACTTTTCTAGTACTAATAACTTTCTAGATACCAACTTATAGGTAGGTGGCGTTTTTTGTTAAGTCTTATAGCAGTTAACGTAGTCAAAAGTTTTATTGACGGACACAGCTTTCGACATTTTATGTCAATTTAATCTTCGGACCATACAAGTGCATATATGAAATGATGTTACCTCTCAAAAGAAGGGCAAACAGGTTTTTCACCAGCATGTTTTAATCGTGATTTTGCATTCTTTCATAAGTTCATCATTTTATATGTTAAATATTTTTTTCCTCTTGGATTCCTAACACCTTCTGCTACACGCTTATTGAGTAGATGTAGTATGCAGTGGCACCGACTCCATGGGGCCTGAGGGGGCCCGAGCCCCCTCAAAAATTTGTTATGGGTGTGAGGCAAAAATGTGCCAGGCTTGTCGATTTTTCCCGGAGTGTCCAGATCTCGAAATTCGAGTTAAAAGGGTTTTAATGTTGAGCATATGACTCTCCTAATATGCTTAAAAACTTAAAACTCACTAATTATAAAATTTCCCGGGGCAAGATCCCCGGTTTGGGCCCCTCAATATTTTTTGTAAGTCGGCGTCCCTGGTAGTATGTATATATAGATAGATGACGTAATATAATTTAATCCGTAGCTGCTGCCAGAGTTATTTCTGTTCGCAGTACAAATTCCACTGGTCTGTGTACTGTACACAGTCACCTCGTCTTTCTCTCACCTTGCAAACTCATCTCCTCCTACAAGTTATACATCACTTCCTCGTTCCTTCCTAACGACTTCGGAAGCTTATTCATCGTATATAATACCCTTTTATTTTCAATGATTTCTTTCATATGGTGTAGACCGGGAATCCGGTCAAAGTTAATATTTTTCTTCTGTGGGATCTTCTTACTTTACGTGCTCTTGCGGGCGACTCGATAAAGGTATGCCGCTTGTAAGCCCGAGGTTATTACCTGGTCAAATTTTGTTTTCTGATTGGTTCGATTTGTGGTGTCGTTATTTTACTACTCGGTATCGCACAAAAGTAATGACCTATGTTCCTCTACCATGGTATTCATTTGGAATAAAATCTGTATGCTTCATCTCTTGTCCATAATAATGGATTTAGTAGTTTACTGCTGATGATGCTATGAGCCACAGTGGCGTAGTTTTTTTTTACAAAAATCCTCCTGCCGAGCCGGTGTTTTCGGTTCTCCTATTATGAAATGTGGATTCGATTGAAAAAAAATAGGAACTTAGATTAATATTACGTGTGTGCCGCTCAAAGTTATGAAATCCATTCCGAACATAAAATATCGTTTATAATTAATAATGTAATTAATTAAATATAAGAAAATCATTTTAAAATTATCCCTGAAATATTCAATTAAGGAGTAAATCCGTGATGATAGAAATTTGCATAAGTTGGTGAAAAGGTTCATTTATTTATTCATTATTTTTCCTCGATAAATTTCTAAAATTGGTTTTCCAGATTTTATCGTGTAGTACGATAAGCGTATCGATGCATTAGGTCAACACAATGGCAGACTACGAGCTGAGATGTTTTCTAAACGATTTTGGAATGTACTTGGATATTAAGGCTCAAATTGTCGTGAGGCGTAGGGTATTCCTGTTGGCTTAAATCGATCAACCCATTTCATGAAGAAAAAACATACCCCTAATGATTATCGTAGAGAAACTTCATGAAATGGAAAGCCTTACATAGGTACTTAACGATCGTAAATGCGAACACCAATTCGACTCTGAAATAATTTTGAATGTAACGTTATTTTAACTTAAGCTTTTCCTCACCATTGAAACTAATGAAAGTCGAAGGATATTCCCAACCTCGCATATCTTCTTCGCGTCTGGTCATTAGCTTTTGTTGTGGCTGAGATAGAAGCTTTGAAATTTCCTTAGGTAATTCGCCTGAGGACTTGTTTTTTGCATGGTGTGATCGTTTTCAAATAGTTCAGTCGCGGTGAAGTGAAACGAAAAAGAAATTCGCTACTAAGGGAAGTGGGTTTTCATTATTAGTCTTACATTCTTTTCTTTTGACTCCGAGAAAGTTCTCTATAAAAATCTTTGAAGGCACAACACTTTATCAAAGGTCTAGGCCTATCACAACACTTTATCTACATAAGGTCAAGGATACGGATTAGGATATAAATTTGTTTGCCGTTAAATTTCAGATCATACCTCGTGTCTTTACACTTACCGCCAAATGCCTATCGAGACAGTTTGCGGGTTGGTAGTTGTACGTAACCTTAAAACTTCATCCAGTTTTATGATTATCTAAACCTTTCGTCAGGCGCAATTTTCCTGACAGGCTCAGATGTGAGAAAAATCATCAACTCTTAGCATGGCTCAGTGGTACACCTTTAAAGTTTAAAGCACCATTATTAGTGTAAACAAACACTAAAATGATGTCTTATTTGCTACGTATAAACCCCTTTACAAACCGTCATACGGCCGATCCATCAAGGTGCGATTAAACGTGCTCTTTCGGCTTTTAAGTATTATTATATGTAATGCATTTTAGCATGTGAAATATTGGATCAATGTTTTTTATTTTGCTATCTTATTTATCTAATAGTGCCTTTATTTTGTTTTATTGTGCCATTATTTTGATGAATTATGCCGAATAATCCGCCATTGATCCGTCGGCATAAATGCGAAAAGTAAAAGGCTGCACAGAGGGTGTCAAAACAAGCAGTTACTATGAGCGCCAAGTGGCGCCGAGAAATGAAAAAAAAACTCGCGCAGTGCCTATCAGATCCATTGTGCCCCACTGAGGGTTAATTGATTCGAAGAAGGAATCTTAAGCGACACTCAATTATATTTTTATCTTCGCTTAGTAAAATTGCGCACCTGACCGGAAATCATGATATCTAGGCTCGAATCGCGGTCAAGTCAAAGTTTTTTTCTCGATGCCTCGTGAGGTTTTAATGGATTGCCTGGAGTATGTCTGTATGTAAAGCCACTTGGGTGCGCCGTACCTTGAATCTGTGAAGAACTTATTTATCCTTAAAGTGTAAGCCATTATCGGCCTAGATTTCCGAAATGTCACAGTGCCACTTGGTAGAAACGTTTTCATTTTATGTCTTTGAGACTAATTGGGGTGTTGTTTAGATACATTTTTATGTAAATGGAAGTTACGTTGTGTCAAGCATTTGTTGATTTGGCTTTATTGATGTGCATGGAAAGTGGTTAGTCTCGAAATTTTGCAAAATGGACTAAGGTTTCACGGCTTAAATTGTGACCGCAATCAGGAATTAATGTAAAAGTTTGTGAGAATCTCAGCTTGATGTTTGAGTGGCCAACGTGATGCTTACTTTTGTGCTTTAGCTGGCTTTTTTTTCTATTTAACCCACTTTGAAATGGCGTGAAAATATGCGGTCGGAAATTGAACTTCACACCGAGCGCGTTGACTCATTAAGCTCCGCTTCAGTCGCGTGCCTCTGGGTTCTGCCCGAGGGAGTCCATTAGGTGGGCAGCGAGCCGCTGATGAGGGACAGCGTGTGAATAGGAGGGTGGGGAAATCCGTTACTCCCTTCTCCTCGTCCTCTTTCATCCGCCCCTGGCGAGGTGATAGAGATTGTGTTCCAGTATTTTGTGCTCGATAAGGAAAGAAGGACGCTTGGTATCAACGAACGATAAAATCACGGTAAAAATTAACCGTTACGACGATTTAGTAATAAATTTTAACAATTTAAGGTTATTGTAGGTCCTGTTATTGTAGTCCTCTGTAATTGGCCTCGTGCTGTTTTTGGACTGGATCAAATAAATAAAAAAATCAAATAAATAAATAATTAAAGACTTCTAAAAGGTGACGTTCAAAGGGTTACACCGGTAAATCAATAGAATGTTAATTTTATGAAAATTCAAAAACATGATCTTTTGGTTATACTTTATCCATTTAAGAGACCAAACCATTCGTATTCTTTTTTGCCGAATTTATTTTTTAAATACTCAAATTTCACTTTTAGCTCCCCTGCCGATGACTTCCTAACCAAGCAAAAACTTTTGATTATAAAGGGAACCTAAATATCGTTGTGACAAAAATCTTAAATTGAATATGCCATAACAATGCGGAGAGAAAAGTCTATGCTCATTTTATAAGAAATATCCATGTTACCTATCTCTTGAAGCCCTATTATACATTGATTTCAGGTTTTGGTAGTATTGTCTTGCACCGCCTCGATTATGGGTGTCACCAAACCTCCCGTACCGTCCTGATTATAGAATAATGGTCAAAGTTAACCGTTGATTTTACGTACCTATAATAAAATAATTAAATTTTGTAGTTGCGATGGTGACTCAACAAATATAGAAAAAAATTGTCACAAATTTTGTTAAAGTAGTTTAAATTCATTAATCAATAATGAAATCTACTTATTTCGAAAAGAATAATTTGTTAGGGTACCCAAAGTTTGGACATTTAACAGCTTATATTTCTAAACTCAATATTTTCATGAATCCATGATGGATAGATGATTTGAGTTTTTAAGTAAAGATCTCAGAAAATAGAATACGAATAGCCAAATAGTTCTAATGAATCGATAAAATATAATTAGAAGTACAATTTTTTGTATTTTCCATTACCCATTTGATTCACTTACCGATGTAACTCATTGATAGTCACTTTTTATATGCGCGTAAGTGAAACCTTAAATTGTTAAAATTTCTAATCAAATGGTCGTAACTAACTATTTTTACTTTTATTCGTTGATTTTTGGTATTATTATTGCATATTTCTGCAAGTAGGCAATTTTTTGGTGGCAGCATTAGATTTAGATACATGAATAACAAATGTACCAATCTAATAACTAATTAAGAAACAGAAAAGACACCTATAGTAAAAAAAATAATACATCAATTCTTATCATACAACTAACAATTGAACTATGACCCCAGTAAGTCAATTCCAAACCTTCCATAAAATACATTCATTCTAATATCGTACAATTAACAAATGAACATTGACCCAATTAACTCGATTGCACACACTCTAACCTAATAACCCACTATGTAATTAACCAATAAATGATGAACACTTATTCCTAAAAATTTTCGCATTTGCGGGGAAGATCTTAAAAATAACTTCAGGTAGATCGTTCCACTCCTATATTCCTCTATGTAGGAAGGACTTTTTTCAAAATGTCTGTTTTCTGTTCTTTTAACTTAATTTTGAATGTGTGATCTTTCCTTCCTATGTAGCAGGGTGAGTCCAGCTTAAGTCCGATTTCTTTCGAACTCAGTTCTTTAGTAAAGGCTTTGTACACCCCGCATAACCTATTTATGGTTCTTATCACTTTTAGAGGTTTCCATCCTAAACACCTTAGCATCTGTTACACTTGCCCCACTTCTATGTTTCCCTAGAGTATACCTGACTGCTTTTCGCTGAAAATTTTCAAGCTTTAAAGATTTATTTTTACAATGGGAATCTCACATCGAAGAAGCATATTCTAGTTCAGGCCGAACCATGGTCATATAGAAACTATGGTCGTAAAGAAATTCTCGTACCTCAACAGGACGATTACGGAATGGAATAGACTCCCTGCAGAACTGTTTAAGCCCTACCCTACTAAATTTAAGTGTAGAGGATTAATATTGGAAAATAATATCACCGAATTTTAAATATTCACTTTCTAGTTTCATTTTGGTAATGTATTTCTCATTTGCAATATTTTTGTTTTTCTTTTTATTTTGTATAAACTGTTACCACCTGGCAAATAGCCAACTTGTAACTTGTACAATATAATAATAATATATATAGGCCATTTCTTTGGTTTCATTTTTACTCTCTTTTAAATTTCTCATCGCCCAATGCAGAGATTTAAACGATATCCGTACCACCTGATCAATATGCATTCCCCAGCCAAGTTTGGAATTGAAATTAACCCCCAAGTATTTTAAGTCGTTAAAGTTGGAAATATTTTCCCCGAGTAAGATTTATGTCCGATTGACCTTGTGTCGTTGTATAGAGTGTGATCGAAATTTGTTACAAGATGATTTGAATTTTTAAGTAAAGATCTCTGAAAATAGAATACGAATAGCCAAATAGTTCTAATAAAACGATAAAATATAATCAGAAGTGCATGTTTTTGTATTTTCCATTACCCATTTGATTCACTTACCGATGTAACTCGTTGATTGTCACTTTTTATATGCGCATAAGGTAAACCTTAAATTTTTTAAATTTCTAATCAAATGGTCGTAATTAACAATATTTGCTTTTATTCGTTAATTTTTGGTATTATTATTACATATTTCTGCAAGTAGAGTCCAAGTCTTATAAGTGTTCAGGGGTGCTCTTCCTCACATATATTTGTATTTTTTTATGGAAATCAATTTAATATTTATCTAATTCATTCTATTTTTAGCTATACTATTGGCGAAGGATATATCAAAGAGGTTTTTTTCCGAAAGCAGCGCTGCAGGGAAAAATAATCTCCGCTAGCCTCTTCGAGTGGGCCGGTCTCGTGTCCAGCGGGACATTTTTTTGACCTCTCCTTCTCGCCGTCCAAAACTGGACGCAGGGAACGGGATCTAGGTTACATTCCGTCTCGTTTTAGTAGTCGGACAACAGGCCACCAAAACTCCTTTCCTTTTTATTTACCGGCTAATGCTTCAACTTGGATTCAGACTACTCAATAAAGGCAACATTTTCAGGCCATATAAATAGTCTGGAGTTTTACCTTATCTACAGTTTCGCCAGATTCTTCGTCCTGAGATGGATTTTTGGCTTTTTATTAGGTATTTTCAAATAGAAAAATTAATTTCATGTGCTCTCTCTTACATTAGAACTTGTCATACGAAAATAGGACTGCACCAAGCAGCAAGTTTTGTCTACTGTTTGCTGCAAAAATCAGCATGACTGAATGTGATGCAGGGAAATGTGAATTATAAATATTTAAATTTTGAGTGATACCCCAGAAAGAAAATGTTTTTATAACCAGGAAAAAAACAAAAATTTGGCAGTACTGATTTCTATCGTATCCGTCTTGCATTTTCCTGGAAAATGAAATGTAAGGTAGTTTCTCGCTTTAAGAGTAAATGATATCCAGATAAGTTTATTATATTTTTTACCTCTATGAATTTTGCACCGGAAAGTAGGTATTTTTTAGGAAGGAGGTTTTTGAATGAAATTGGACAGTATAGAGGAGGTGGTATGCGATAAAAGTAAACTTAGCAGTTGTCTCCCTCGTTGAAGTAGAATGAAGACTGTGAACCAAAGAGTAGTTCACATTTTGGCTTAACATCCTAGCTAGTGGAGAAATAAAGTTCTTTGATAGTTGGGATAATATTTATTGGTGAATATTTTAGTAATAATTTTCCTATGGCTAAAAAACATTCAATTCAATATATTTTGCACGCTTTCATTTTTTTAATTAGTCCTGAGTAGTGTGGAAAGGATTGAATATAATGGAAGAAATTTTAAAATTGTTCGACTCTTCCTCTTTCGTTAAGATTGATCCATTAATATTTAAATTAATTATTTTTCCTGCCTATACATACGAGTTGAGAAGTTGAATATTGACCCGAATACCGAAGAAAGGCTTGAAAAATTCACTCATGTAGGTGTTCAACCGTAGCGCATTTATAATCTTCTTGTGATGCAACAAGTTGCGCATTATTTATAATTTCCCCTGGAGAGCAATGGATTATTTCTCAGGTCTATCCAAACTTTCGCTCATTTCATGCTATCTGACTTTGCTCCTATTATTTTCCTCCTCGAACTCTAAATTATTGCTTCCCCTCACCCCATCAATCCTGCTGTGCCTAATTTTCTCGCTCATTCAACGAGTTCTGCATGCATTTTCCACACCACATGTCGGTATTTAGCTTTCCGTCAGCACCATCCGAACTTGTTTTTTATGGCAAGTCAATTTTTGTTTCTTCTCCACGACTCGAAGATTTTAATTGGAATCTCCTCCACGGCAATCTGTCTCTGGTAAATATCTCTGAATTCGATTAGTTACTCCTAAAATGTTGCCTATAACTATTTCTAACTACTCCTGTCTGAAATGAATTGACAAATTCGGCTGTCTGCTAGATAATGGCATCGAATAAATTTATAAAAATATGAGTAGGTACTGGTAGACTGAGCGGTCTAGCGGAATAGACTGACTGGTCGCGCCACCTTCATCAAAACACCTACATTCAATAAAAAACCAGCCTTTAAACCAGCATTTATTTTAATATGCTGAAATATAATAATATATATTTCAACGAAACCAAGAATGTTTTTTTTTCGACGGGACGCGTGGAATAAACATTAATATATAAAATTCCTAAAACGTTTATCTAAATAAATAAAGTTGTTCAACTTATACATTCAGAGAAAAGCGTCAGTACCGCTGCGTTTTTTTTTAGATAAAGCAATTGTTACCGTGCAATATCCCTGGATTTTTTAACGTGTCCTTTCTGTAATTTTCCTCTTTTAAACGATTGGTTATAATATTACTGTGATTTAATTTAGAGTGGATGCACCTCTGTGTGTGACAGTTATCCAGATACTATACGTTAGTTATCGATGTGTACGATAGTTATCCAGAATTCCTGATTCAAATCGCTTATTTTAAGAGTATAAAGTTGTATCCCCGATCCGCTCTTTATGTCGAAGAGGAAATTGATATAAGATACATGATAAGAGTGCGGAAAAATATTTTCCTTTGAAGATCTTAGGTGTTTTTCTCGCGTACTTCTTTCTTGTATTTCACGTTGTGCGTTAAATATCCTGTCTTTTTCTTGTCTGGAAAATTGAAATCATCTCCTGAATGTGGAGTTTTTTAACTTATTTGATATTTTCGGTGTTCGAACAAATAATTCTCAATTACCGGTCAGGTAATCTACCTATCGCAAAAATATTTATGAAGAATTTTTCTTGATTTTGTGGCAATACCTACATTGCGATTCCGAAATCCGGATTCGAATCTAGATTTCTAGGGTGAACAATAGACCCTTGCGTGCACAAAATAATCTCTCTCGGAGTCGGGGAGGGTAAAAAAGGTAGCATAAAATCTTGTGTAGCACCAGAGAGTCTCCTTATTATGTTTTTGAAGAGAATGATTGATACCCAATTGTTTCTCAAGACTCTGCTTTCCCCCAGGTTCTTGAAATGATGTGATCATGTCAAAAAACAAGGCAACGTGCGTGGGCGCGACAAATGAGAGTATACGAGTTAAGTAATGCATTTTAAGCATAAAAATAAAGTGTACCCTGTAGGAGAGTGGCGGGAAGTTTACTCCAGGTGTAACCTTTCTTGTGGACCAATCTAGTGGCCTTGGTGAGGAGGTATTTGACAAGGGAGAGATGATTGAGAGGCTGCTGGAGACAGCAACGGAACGTTCGGATTCACGTATGGAAGTGGAAGATGTATGAGGCTACAGAAAGAGAAAGGCTGTCGTTCGTTAATACATCTCGTAGGTTGTGTTAACGAAGTGGATCCATTCCAGTGTAACTTTTGTAGCCAAAAATGAAAACAACACATGACCTGGATATCTTCTTTTAAGCACGATCGTTAGGTTTTAGTGTAATCTTAATGCTGTTAAAAATAAAAGATCAACGCATTTCCACTCAGAAAAATGTCTGAAATTCCAATTTGCGCCCGTCTCTTTAAGCCAGTAGGATTATGTACACCAGCTTCAAAAATAAACCATTAGATGGATTAAGTCAAAAATCATTTATTAGCACATTTTTAGCAAATTGAAAACTAAATAGAGCGTAGTTTTTCATCCAGATCCTCATATACCCAGAATGGTAGGGTGTAGCCATATGGCTATGGTGGGCGGAAATGGGGGAGGTATAATTGTTATAATCTAAAAGATCGTAGTCTTTTTCGGCGAATACTATTGATAAAATGTTATACATCTACATAATATCCCGCTTGCCGCCTAAAAGGCGTGTGGTAGGGGGTGTTAGGACACCAGCCGTTTACCAATAAAAGGAAGTGCTCTAATGACATTACGACAAGCATTTATTAAAGTCCTTTATGGTTTGGGGAAAAACGAATTCCCATATATATCCGTTCGGTAAAACATCTCTCTTAAATTATCGCTTATGTCGGACCTGGAAATATAGTGGGGCTCTAATATTATATTCTCCGTGTCGCTCTTAAAGTAATCCATTGTAATTTGTTCAAGCTATCGAAGTCTAGCGCGCAGCCTCTGAGTCTCCAGCGGTTCCCAGCATAATTCGCTTAACATCTGGGCAACGCAGTCCGTACGCCCGTAGCAGTTTGTGATGGTCCGCGCAGCCTTCCTTTGTATTTTATTCGTTTTGCGGATTAAGTCTTTCTGCACTGGATCCCATAGGCTAGCTGCATATTCAAGGTGTGGTCGGACGAGTGCGAAATAACACTTTTCTTTTACTTTCTCATCCGAAAATCTTCCCAAAATACCCTTGACGAATGAATTCTTCTTCTGGGAATTGGCGGCGGGTAAGGCTGTTTAGGGCATATTGGTGTCCACTTATTTGCCTTAAAGGCTTACCCGCTGCAACATCCGAGAAGATTTTATGGTGTTATACGCTATTTACTGCTTTTAAGTCTAAGTCTCGCGAAAACTTAATCTCTCGCGTACGACCCCTAGCTTACTAACGAGCACAGCTAAGATCGTAAAAGTGGCATACTTGCAGCTGTCCTTTCATTTCTTTCAAATCGCTTCATTCTATCTGTACTTGAAATTGTGCAAGGTTTGTTCTTATTCAACTTATATAAAATTCATCTCGTGGGAGTATAGAAATTCTGCTGCAAGATACTGACTGTCACGTAGTAAACAGTGAACGCGATTGGTCTTCGAATACAAGAACACATTGGTAGCAAATATCAAATAATGGGATTGCTCCAATAGGGTAGTTTCCTTTATCAAAGAAAACGAAAGGCATTGATTGCGATTCGTTACCTACCATTAGTGTATGCATAATATACAAATTATTTAGTTTTAGAAATCCCAGTTTAAACGAATGGTAATGGTGAATTTTAACTCATTTGAAAAAAGCCAGATTGGCGCCTATGCGATGCCACTCCACGTGACGTCACAGGGACCTAGATTCTCTACGAGCAGATAGGAATTTTAAATCATCTGAGATTACCAATGCGAGCATGAGGCACATAACTCAAGGAAACATTTCTTTATTATCCCTTATTAAAATTACCTAAGGTCGGAAAGTTTCCTTCGCTTGAAAAGGCATTAATAATCCTTATTTAAGCCATGCGCTACCTGGTAGCAGAGTGCTCTACGCTACCGCCATGCTCTGCAGCAAGCAGCCTGCATCTTTGCGGCGTTCATAGCATCGCACCCGGGTAGCCTCACACAACAGCAGTCAGACGTCACTCGGGCTTTTCCCAGAATTCATACTTAGCCATCACGTTTTCGCGCGCTTGAAAATATTCACTTTTCATTAAATCGTAAAAATGGATATTGTCATTTAAAAATCTACATACGTACTTTTAGAGAAATAATCTTTCGATATAGGCAATAGAAGCAAAAGGAAACCACCATATTACAAGAAAATGCGTAAAATCCTGAATGGTAAAAATTAATCTTTCCATGCTAGTTTTGTATTGTTCAACTCTTGGCCTTGAAAGAATCGAATGGATTCAATTATCTCAGAAGTTACATTATTCCAGTGAGAAAATTAAATAACACTGTACAATTCCGTTATTAATGGTTTCTATTACTCTCTCTTTACATTCCCCGAGTACTTATTCGAAGTTGATGTGGGTTTAGCCGTTTACAGTTAAGTCAGATTATGAAATCCACCAAAGGCACTCATTTCACAGAGAAAATGAAATACCTTTGTACAATTCCACTAAAATGGTTTTCATGACTTTCCGTATGCATTCCCAGGGTAAATGTGAGCAGTTGATATGGGTTTATCCGTTTACGGTTAACTAAAATTATGAATTCCACCAAAGGTACGAATCCCATTAAGCTAGCCAGCAATGCTAAGCGCAGCGTCAGTACCTACCTTTAGCCCTTCCCACCGTGTCGTTTCTTGCGCAATACTTGTAGGACCACCTCGCTATATGTATGTACTCGCTTAGCTCGCTGGGGGGGCTCTGCCCCCCCTAGGCCCCCCCGAAAAAGGCCTTCGGCCTGTTATGCTCACTGTGGGAGGTCTTACACTTTTTGTTTGCTACTTGTTACTTAAGGATCGTTTACTTTTAAGCTGGCTAACTTAGGTATAAGCAATATTTCCACTTTCACGTAAAACGAGCGCATGGTACGTAGGCTTCAATGTGAATGTAAATATTTATAAAGAGAAACGTTTTTCTGAGGGGCTAAAAAAGTAAAATAAATTTCTACGAGTTTCTCTAACTTATTCAATTCAAATACAAAAAACGTTGAGACCACGTTCCACTGTAACACCCAATGCATACGTAATATCATAACATAACGACTTTACGAATTACAATGAAAAACACGTTTATTAATTATTTTCCACAAAACAACCAAATTCTTGATATACGAATAAGATGTAACAGCTGTTCCCCTTCGTAAGCGAATTACGTTGGGACTGAATATCAATATCTAGAAACAAATGCGCCTTAGCATGAATTGGGGCTAGTATAACGAATTTTATCGAAATATTATTTATCGTGATCGTGAATGATTTCACTTCAGAAATGCCTCTATTTAAAGTTTTAATGAATCGGGATACACAAATATCTCAGCTTTAATATCCAAAACGCAATGCGCAATAACTCTGGTGAGAACGGAGTGAGTAACGGATCACAGCCTTTGGTTTACAAGACATTGTGAATGTCAAGATTTCGATAATTTTCACAGTTGAATAACTTAGTCACTCAAGGAAACGTGATTAACGCAAGACAAATAATTGAATAAGAAATACCTTTATTTGCACTTATCTTCCATATTGTATTATTCACTGCCTATTCACTCCTGCAGCTCACGGATAACATTGTACATTAAAAAGGAAATTAACGGAAAAAAGAACGTAAACAAAAATAAAAAGTTATCACCATCACAAAACACGATAATAAAATCATTTTTACCAACCTATATTATGTAAGACTTGTTTAAAAGTCTTTCTACTACAATCGTGTATCTTGTTTTGAAATTAATAACCACCACACTCTCGATGCAATATACCAAAAACAACAACTAATTACTTACCTTTTGATTTGAATGCGCTTTGATTTAAACAGATGTTTGTTCTTGCGGAAAGAAGACGCAAAGAAATAGACACTTCAATTATTACTTTCTTAATTTCCTACCTTATATTTATCAGTTTTTCGTTTCATTTCCCTTATCTTCTTTCCCAATTTAGCTCCTCTTGTTTGCATAAACAAATATGTTGCTATGATAGTTCGTTTGTATGACTGCCGCGCCGCCATTGGAATTTGGTGGCCATTTTTTGAACTAATCCTCATACACTCAATTTTATATGAATAGACGGATAAATAATTGTAAATTTAGTGTTTTCATAATTTTTCCTGGGGTTTCAGACAATTTTAGAGGGGGTCTTCATTAGACTTTTTGCCGTATCTCGTCTCGTTCACCCCAAACATTTGTATACGTGAATGAATGAATGAGTGGTCGTTAAGGGGCTTCATGTTATATAGATTACCCAATTTTGATAGCGCTCCGCTCTGGAGTGTTTCCACAGAAAAAACGTTTTTTTGTGACTACCTACTCATTTGATACTGAGCAGAACTGAAATATGGACGTCTTGAAAGAAAGAGCACGCATAGTTATGGGTTGGATTAACGGCCTGAGGACCTAAAATCAGGTTCTTCTCCGGGCGGTCACTTTCTAAGCGCTGGAAAAAATACCGTTGTTCCGTTACAAGGTCACTCGAAAGAAATCCTAATGGGGAATTAGCTAATTTTTTCTTTTCTATTCAGTGTGTATCCATTAAATGATCACATTTTTCAACTATTTTTTGTGTGGCGATTCCAGATTTGTCGAATGCATTCAAAGTTTATGAATCAAGTTGACGTGTACAACGTGACAATGAAATGGGATCTTGAGGTATCCTTTCCATTCTTTTGGTATAATATATCCTTTAAATTTAGAACTGACAGTGCAATGTATTTTTTTACTTAAGTTTTAATGGCTTGTCTCTTTGATAGTCACGTTTTCTTACCCGGCTTGGTATTAATTTCACTGTGATGTTGAAAAGAAAAAAATATATACCACCAGTCGTAAGGTTTTTTTTTCTGAATGGGCTTCTTATATGAAAAATGGTTTGTTATATGCGCAGTCTCTGGACTAAATCAACTTTCTCATTATATATAAGAATTTTTTCATATGGAATTGCATAATTTTATTCGCCCAAATTTCTGTTGCATATTCTACAACAAAGTATCGTGATATCCAGTATCGTAATTTTACAAGAGATAGAATCTTTTTTATCATTTCCAATATCTCTGAGAATAATTATCGTGGGTATTTGAAACACATTATCATTCGTATTTGAAGCGCAGGTCCCTTATATTTGAAACGATGCAAACTGTAGATTGGACTTAGGAGAAATTTTATCAGATCCCAAATGTACTATTTATCTGTTAAATCATTCTTCGGATTATGCTGAGTAGGTGATGCCTCTACGTTTCTAGGATGTCACTGAGATGTTGACTTTGTGCTGACGACATTTTCGTCACTATTCCAGCTGCCTAAACAGTTTTCTGTAAAAAGTAAAAAAGTGAAAAGTATTTATGATAAAGATAATTGGCTTATAGAAAAAAATGAATCAATGAATACTGTTCCTTGAAGCAACAGTGTATATCAAATCAATTTGTAAAAAAGTAATTTAAATTGGCTGTTTTGACTCCTGAATGTCATTTAGCCGAAAAATGTTGGCAGCATATTTACGTGGAAAAATGAATTTGCAAGTTTCCTTGTTGCGAAGAATCTTACCAATTCTTAATTATTTGTTAGTCAGAGATAAAATACTATTTTCGTTAGTGAATCAGAGCAGTGGTATCAAAAGCGAATACTTTACGTTAAGTGCAGAAAAATTGTTTGATAACGGCGTTAATAATAATAATTATGCAAAATATTAAAAACAACATTAAGGACGTGGTATCACAATCCAAAAACATCAATACTCCCCGCTAAACATTGAATCTTTTTGATTTATGTTTTATAATTTTCAGGTCCTATCTACTCCTTTAATTTTTGCGTGAAGTTTTTTTTTTAAATGAAGTTTTTTAATTACAAATTGAATTACCCTGATTCTAACAAGGAATTGAGCCAGTAATTTGACAGTTGGAGATACAGTGAAGTATTCTCGGGTTTCGCATCGGGTCAGGTCCTCCATTTCTCCTGACCCGGTGCGACACCCGAGAAAACTTCACTGCAATTGTTCGCCGGGAAAAAACCAAAAATTATATTAGTTGGAGATACATCTGTCTGCCTAGTTGAGGTGTAGCTACCGCACCATTAGGAATAACTATCTTACCTTTAGAGTGTCATGTTATTTCATATTTACTATACTATTTTCTGGTAGGAGCAGAACTATATGAAATTTGCAGATGAAATAAATACATAAATTTCGTAAATTCACAGATTTAAAAAAATTAATAATGCAATGGCTCGTCTTTCACACCATTTACCTACGGATATACATAATGAAATAAATTCAAATTAACTTTTGTGGATAAATTTTTCCACAAGATATAAACTTCGACTTTGGAAATAATATTGGAATAAGAATAGCGTTGCATGCTTCCAGCGATAGAACAGTACCACTATGGCTCACGGAGAAAAATATTCGTGAATTATATTGTAGAGTGGTAACGCTTGTTTATAATAATTTGACAGGCAGTACTAGTTAGATCACATTTTGATAAACGAGGGTAACATTAAGTTTCTTCTTTGCGTGAAAGAGATGATTCAAATAGGAATTACGTATTCTGGTCGATAATCCGTAGATGTTATCATTTATTTTTTGATGTGGAAAATTACATTAGTTTACTGTACGTTAATATAGTGTCCATCTGATCCGATCGATTTCCATCGCATATCCAGTAATTACCCGTCTCTATCCTCTCTTCCTAACTGTTCTTCCCATAGGCACGAAAGGTAGGTCAAGGTCATGATACCAAGGTCAAAGAACTTCGTATCGTTTCCGAGGAAGTTTAGCGAGTAGCAAGCAGAAGCTCTTTCAGCGGGATGACCGCGTTAAATTACTTGAAATATTTGGAATAAAGAGGTGCAATCTTCTACAAAAATAGCTGTGGTGTGTTACGTACTCAATACTTCTTAATTAACTGTATTGAATTACTTGATAACTCTATTATTTTTGTGGAAAATTACACCCGATTTTATAGTTATGGAATAAATTTACTCCTTCTAACTAGAATCCTGAGATTTAATAATTTTGAGATTGGTGCCAGAAGAAAGGTAGTTGATCGAGAATATGTCCCAGTTAAGTTATGGTTTATTGTTTGAAGTTCAAATTCTATGGGGATAGGCACTGTTCTTTAGGAGTTGACTTTCTCTTATGTTTTTAATGCTCATTTGTGTTTACCTGGGCTGTTATTAATTATGGTAGTGGTTGAAGGAATAAAAACTTTGCTTTTCTCACATTGTGACCTAGTGGAGAAAGCAACACATCATTCCTTCAACTCCGATGATAAAGGATTTCCACCAAGTTGCGCCCGCTACTAATAATTATGTTATAAATTAATTTTTGGGGAATCTCCATGTATTTGGCAAGAATCGTGTGCTAAAATTACATTTCCACTAATTAAATTAATAGGAATTTATGGCATTTAAACTTAATAGAGGCACTTAAATTTTTATACTTATTTTAAGTTGTAGGAAAAATTTTAGACAATGGTTTTTTATTAAAAATAATAGTACAGTTTGACGTCATATATTCAGCTGCTGGAGATGTTTTTCGGTGTGCCCCGAGTATTTGTTCGGTTTTTGCCCGGCCTTTTGTGGCCGTTGCTTGTCACTTTTACATAGGGAATCTTCCCATGTTGCTTATCAATTTTTCTTAGGGAAGATTCCCTATGAAAAGTGACCAGTAACGGCCACGAAACGTCTGACAAAAACCGAACAAATACGCGGGGTAAACCCGAAAAAATTCACCACCAGCTACAACGACCCGCGAAAGCTGCAACCAAGTCATGTATTCAATATAGGTGGTTTCTAATGCTATAATATTTGTCTTATGAAAGCGTTATTCTTTTCCAGGGATTCCGTTTAGACTGTTACGCGCTTGGTTACGCTTCCCTGGAAGTGAGAGGTGGCCAACCGAATCAGGAAGAGAATTTTAGCTGGCGTACGTAGACAAAAAGTTGGGCGCCAAATTCATTTCACTTTCGTGAGTGACTTTCAGTCTTTCACTTCATTTTTCTCGCGCTCACTACACGCTCGATTCTCTAATAGGAATTGAGTTTTCCGGTTTTGGAAATATCGCCGATGTAACGCCTCTCCTTGATGGTTCATTGCGCATGTAACTTGAAGAAAATATAATATGAGGAGGTGAGAAGCTAAGGGGTACAAGTGATTTTTTTTCGCAACTGAGTTTGGTGAAGTTAATTGCTAGAAGAAATACACAAAAACTTGGTTGCCAAAGGATACGACTGAGTCTATGGTCTGTGCTGACATTGAGTGGAAAATCAAATGCACTACTAAATATCTAATTGATCTCCTATGCTTTCTTTACCAGATTTCTGTACTTAACTCGGTATAGAAAATGGAAATCACTTGTACACCTTGGCTTCTCACCCATTCATATCTGATTTTGCTAACTCTCTTTGTTATTTACACCTGTTGTAATTCGCTCTTCTTCATCATTGTTATTTTGATCCATGGTTCCAATCCAAAATTATAAACGTGACCATTAGTTCTTACGCTAGGCGTTAAATCTCCAGTCTGTGCCAAGTAACTCGTTCCAGAATTGTGTAATTTAGATTTTTTTGATGACTGAGTCACAAAAAACAGACTTCTCATGGTATATTACACTTTTTTTCGTAGCCATAGGTATCACGTGATGTTGTTAGTACGTATCTGGGATTGTTTTAATAGACGAGCTTCAAGCCCCGAAAATGGGCTTGCAACGTAAGATAGCTTATGACGCTAATGATGAACTGCGGCTTTTCGGGAGTATATTGCTACGAATGGAGAGTCATAGGAGAATTTGATTTAAGAGCGTGTGATAAAAGAGTCCTCCGTGATGTATTAGTTTCTCAGCAATCGTAAGCGCTGTCATGTAGCTTATATTGGTTCGGTGCCATATCATTAACTTCTTTAAACACCACTAAGGAGAGAAATGTTTCTAATGTCTCATATTTTCTAAATGGAATATTATTCATGCATGAAATGACTTGAAACTCCCTTTCAAACTTTTGCGTCGTTAATTTTTCCCTATCCGATCAATCCTCTAGTGCGTAGCAGCCGGAAAATTTATAGTAATTATGAATGCGGGTAAAATATAAACCACGAACCATTGGAAATTATGACACCGTTAACTTGTATTTAATATTACCTTTGCGTGTGATTTTGAAGGTATGTAGAGTATTTGGTAATCGGGTCTACAAAATCAGAAGTGGCCAGTTTGAATACAAGCAAATATTTTGTGCGAGATTGCCTTTGCTCCATTTCATATCTTGATAATGGCATGGTCGCAGACTCATCGTAATAGAATTATTGTGATTTGAGGAATCGATTTGAAATTATCAAGATTTACCTTTACGGACGCTTTGTATGTTGCATTGGTAAATGGAGTAGTTTTGTCTTGAGTTTTCGTTAATAGCAATGGAATTTGCCTAAATACTTTAGCTTATGCTATTGATGTCTACCCGAAATTCGAACATTCTAATTCCCTATCGGTTTTTGATTGTAATTTTGTGTCTTAGATAATACCAATCGTGACTTTGTCGCCGGTGAGCCTAAAATGAATCGATTTTCGGGCGTTTGTAATAGTGGGGAAAATTCTGTGAAATGGAACCATTGCTATTTGAATTCATTTGTAGCCCGATGAGAATTCCATTTCGTGGAAAATTTTGTATATGAAAGAGGCGTATTACATGCAAGCTTATCACCACCACGCTTTCTACAAATACATTTTCTTCATATTATATAGACTACTCCACTTACTTTTCTTGAAAATAGATAATATTATGAAGAGTACTGGAATAATCCTCAAAAATATGCTTTTTTTCGATCACAGGCAACTATTTAGTATATTCAAAAACCATTCTTCCATATATGACCCTTCGTAATGGAAGCGACGAAGGGTTATCACTGCTCTCCATTCACAATGGAAATTGCATCAAGTAGTTTCAAGTGCGAGTGAACCTAACGCGTTCCCGCTAATGGTTCACGGTGATCGCATCACCGCATCATTGTGGCAATTGTAGCCTCTAGGCTTTATAGACTGGCCGCTGATGTGGTCATAATTGTAATCGTCGTAAACCCTCCGTTGTTGAGCCAAGATCAAACGGGAGCGAGATATTTATATATTGATACGTTTGATTCGCTTTACCTGCAGATTCTTACAATTCCCGAGAGATTCAATCTAGGATACAGATTAAGATGCCTGGAATTTATTTATACTTAACGTTTTTTGTTTAGCTTTGTATCAGTGACGTCATGGAAAAATTAGCAGTGCCGGAACGCACTTCCCTTAACTCTTTTTAGTAGTGAAATACTACTCTGTTTGTTCTTTTATTACAAGTTCTTATTTACATTTTATAACAAAAAATTTTTGATTTGGATAGGAAAGTAAATATTAAAAATTTTGAGGCAACAAAATTGATAAAAGTATCATTTGACTATTATGTCTTTTTTTAACCAGTGCCGGAACGGCCTGCCGGCACCATCACACCACTGCTTCGTGTGCATTTTCTCTCTTATTATCGTCGTCTTTCCCCTTGTTTTTTATCTTAACAAATATTACGAAATAGGGTCCTCAAGTCGTCCTCTAAATTTGTTGTCCCCTACCGCGCATTTTAATGGGTTTACAATAGTCACCACTCGCGTCTCTGACGGACAAATTGATCTGAGTTTCGCGGGGAAATAAGGTATAGTTGGGGGTATCAATCTAAATTTATATACATGATGATGAGATCTATCGAATTCGTAAATTTTCAATGACATTCCTCGCCATTAAAAAAACCTTATACTTACTGCAAAATATTGGAAAAAAGGGGATCGCATTGCACTCATCACCGCGCCGCGGACATTTTTGATAACCTCTTAAAATGAGACCGAGGTGGCAACAGAAATCAACCCTCTATGGGATGAAATTGGTCCTCCTCTATGCAGTCCTCATTTTTATGTTACACGCCATTTTTTTACAGCCAACACATGGAGTATATTGGCTTTACGGACTGCCTCTGCGTGATCATTGTAATCATGTCATCTGTACATTAATATCTTTCGCATGACTGATGTTCCCATCATAGTTAGCAAAAACCACGCTTCAATGTCAGTGTTAGTATGCTATATCATAATTATTTTAATGGAAATTTAATTAATTTAATGATAATCTCATGAAGTCACCAAAAATTTCTTATCCTAATATCTTGGTTTCTTCGCAAACATACCTTTTGCTCAGAATTTTGAGCATAATTTAGGATTTTAACGGATGCCTACCGCAGCAAAATACTTGCATGCAATAGAAATTGAATTTATCAGGTCAACTTTGTGTATTAGTGTATCTAAGATGACTTTAATATGTATTGGATTAAAAAACTAGTCGTGTGAAAATTTAGCTTTCTCAGTTATTTTTGGAATTGTTTAAACTTACCGTACCCATGGTAACCATGCTTTTCAGCGTTCATTCTCAGCTGCTGTCGATGACAGAAAATATAGCCTGTTCATTTATTAAAACTTTATTCGATACATAAAAGTTGAACACTAGTGAAAGTAATTGAGTAAATATGCTAGGAACATAATAGTGTACACTTGATCATGATGAGATGGTAAATACTCGTAATAAGTTGAGACATGATTTTAAAAATCAAAATTTAATGCTCAAAATAGGGTGAATTATTACCCAAGTATTTCCTTTTGAAGTATTGGTACGTAACAATATAACTTTATATTATGAGCGATGATTGTTATCAGGTAAACACACGTTTTTTAATGCGTGTATTATACATTGTAATGCAATTTTAGACTCGAAAATGATGCAGGTCCTCAGTACTCGTTTTGATTTTGGATAACCTTGAGATAATGCGGACTCCTCTTCGTATTCCTATCAAAAGGGAAAATAGTCCACCAACATTTTCTGCATCAAATGCTCCGGAGGACAAATTGTTAAATCGCTTTCATTCGTAAGAGGGTAATCAAGACTGCTCACGTAATAACTCGTTATCTATCATAGTCTTACATGAAATAATTTCGAGCACCACTACTTTATTGTATTTGTTTTCCGTATAAACGTCACCACACATGGAACTCGGGGGATAAATAAAGTAAATGGCAAAGCGCTGGCTAACACTTGGTTAGCGATCCTCTGCTCCTGAAAGGATAGTTTATTGTCCTCGAAAGAAATTATATGTACGTGGCTATTATTCAGTGTCACCCTCTTGCCACTATTGAGCTTCCTATAGTTGCTATCCAGTTCAATGTTAGTACAAAAATGTGTCATTCTCAACTAGTAGGAAATGATAATCTTTTTATCCTATACGGGCGGCACTGGTGAGATTTTACAACGCAAGAGAAGTGAGGTTCTCCTTGTTTTGTGTCTTGGTAACTATTATTAAAGTAATGATTATTAGTAACAAAATTCACTAATTTATGCTTTACTTTGTGGTATTCCATTGTAAGTTTTCCTTCTTATTTTAAAATAAGTGATATAAGTAATTGTGTATATCCAGGAAAACTTATAAATATTCTTAGTTTTTGCAATTCTGTGTTCAGGACAGGAGGGAAAGAAAGAGGTGTTGGACATGATAATGCTAGGTAAATGTTTGTGAAATGTGATTCCTCGATGAAATAGGATTGATAAGTCCAAACTCCTCTTCACCTTTATCACTTGAAGTGAATGTCAACGCTCTAAATCAAGTTCCAATGCTGTGTTCGATTACTTTCGCAGTGGAAGTCTTCGACTCTCCGTCGCTGTCCATGGCACACGATCGCTTCCGGCACATGCCTCATGATTTTTTTTTTTAACCTTTTGGTTTTTGAACTTTGGCAGATAATGAGTGGTAGTCACCGGTTCACTTGTTATCATCGGACGCTTGCGGTCTTCGCGTTTGCATCCGGCTCGACCCTCGGGGTCTCGCCCACCTCAGTGCATATTCCGTGACGGGGATAGGCCTCAGAGCTTGGCGTTGGGAAGAAGACCTTCCTTCGGTATTCCTCGAGGGGGCGCTGGCAGCGATCTGGGTTGATTGCGAGCCCACTGTGGAACTCCTCTTGGTTTGTAGTGATACCCTAGGGAAAGAATCCAGGAGGGCCTGCACCAGGGGCGACTGTTCCTCGCTTGCTTTGGGCTTCTGGTTTATCTTCTGTTCCTGTTTACCCCTGGCAACCAGGCGCTCCTTCTTGTAAAGTCCGGCGTCATCCCAATCTGCATTGGCCTTGGGTTCTCCGGCGTACTCCACCTCGGCGTGGTACCCAGATTGGTCCACCCAGTAGCGGACCGTCTGCAGCCTGCCGTCGGATAGCTGCTGGAAGTAGGTCCCCCAGGTTCGTGTCCCGTCTCTGGATTCTCTGTGACCGAAGCCTCGACGGTCGCCTCCGTTCAGCTCGGGATTGCCAACCTCGTACACAAACTCGTAGATGGGATGAGTCTGTTGGAGAGAATAAATTCGATCAGTTTTGTTGGTTCCCTAGAACAGGGGTCTCCAAAATACGGCCCGCGCACTCGCGCAAGATTCTCGCTCGTTTAACTCTGTGAGACGCCGCTAGGAGCATTTCAGCGCTGTACAGTACGTCAAAGTCGCCTTCAACTGTTCGTAAACAAGAAATACGCCACCGGATACTTCAGTAGACGTTGGTATCGAATATTTCAGTGATCGGCACCTTTTCTATCCGGCCCGCAGGGCGATTCGGTACTTGGAATGTGGCCCTCGTGGCCTAGTAAATTGGAGACCCCTGTACTAGAATATTCAATGGTAGAAAATGTTATGGGGACATTTTAAAACATGACCAATCATTTGGTATGGTATTTGGAGGAGGAGAGCGACAGCTGAGGTCATTTGCGCAATGAGGGAAGGGTGTGGAAGGAAGGATGGAGAGAAACCCGGCGTCGGCATTAGCCTGTTCTTAACGAAAGGCGCCAATGGCTTAATGTCCCATCCGACGGACGGAGTGCTGCGCTTGAAATGTCCTCCACACAGCACTCAAGCAGGGACCGAGTAGTCTCTGAAAATTCTCTGCCACTGCCGGGATTTGAGCCCAATCCCGCCGGGTGGGAAGCCAAGACTCCAGCCACCACACCAACCCGATCCCCACCAATCATTAAATAAGAAAATGAAAAAGTAAAATTAGGGTGACCACATTTCCTGGAAAGTTAAGGAATATAATTTTGCCCAAAATGTCATGTACATTTGGGGCAGAAAATTGGAAGTCTTTTGAAATGTGGTCAAGGAATCATTGCGTTAACGTGCGAGGTCGTAGTTCGTAGGTCCAATCATTAATATCACTTGGTATTATGAAGAATGAAATTGGTGTTTATTCCGTAGATGATGAACTTTTCAGGGATTAAAATGAATGTGTTTGAGTTGGTATTTTCAATTTAACTCGTTCAAATGTTCTTCTATAGGTGTAAAAATGAATTGATACCGTATTATACAGAAATAATTCCATGATAGGGCTAATCGTTAATGATACTTAGGGATATTTTATCATCTCCAAAGGTTTAACTGTCTCTGTAATAAATACTGTGAAGTGTGCAATCGTCTGAAAAATTTTGTAAGAGGCCCAGAAATGTCGGAAAATTTCACCTCGATATTTGAGTGACCTACCTAAAAATTCAGTATTCATGTCATCATGTCGCTTTATTGCTACATGTTTCAAAGCAGTGTAATTTATCAAGAGGAGTTTATCGTCCAACGTGTCGAATTCATAGTGTCTTTAAACACATCGAATTTGTAAAAGGTGTCTTTATTATGAAGTTAACTTGAAAGTAACGGGCGTAATTAAGGCATCAACGTCATTATCAAGGTGAACGTTGTTTAAAATTGATGATCGAGCCTGGGTCGATAGTATTTTGGTAAAATGACAGTGGTGTTACTAGTCAAAGAATTCGGGGAAATATTACGAGACATTGTGGACCTGTAATAGAAAAATTTAAGTGGACCTACGGCAGATAAATTGATCATTTAATAAATGTTTCAAATAATATGACTAGTAAAAGTAATATCGGTATATTTCTCAAATTTTGGCTACTGTATAAAGTTTCACTGCTCTATGAACGTCAATCTACTCGCGGAAAATGACAGTTTTTATCAGAGAAGCCGCAGGAAAATGTCATGGAATTTCATTTATACAATACTGTGACAGCAGTCGTACTGCATTGGATGTTATCCATTCCAAAATGAAACACATCCACATTGTAAAATGTGAATCCTTGAAATCGATTCAGAGATCTCTCCTTTCGAGGTTTGGATGTCACGTGTCAGGAGCATCGCCACCCAGCAAGTGAAATTTCGTCTGCTTTCGTAGAATCGTTTCGCAGACGATGGCGGTGACGCCTTAATCATTTCGCACGCTCCGCTGCACCCGATTCCCGCTCCAAAACAATCTACTGGGGAGTCCCTGAACGTATCCCAACTCTGTTTCTTAGTACGGTGGTATTGGAAGGGGTTGTCTTCACCATGTGGTGGTAATTTTAATTCTGCCTTGTATATTACAGAAAAACTCGCTTTTAACGAATTTTAGGGGACCATCGTCCTATTTTTTTTATGAACGGGATTTCGTTAAATCGATAATGAAGGATTTTTTTAATGTATCACAGGATTGCCGGCTGATGTGTCGTGAATATTCATTATTTTAGCAACTGATCCATAACATTTAACCAGCGTCCCACCCTTTCCATCAAACGGCTGTAAAGGGAAGGATTAAAAATTAAGGATTAAAAATTGAGACAAGATTTAAAAATTAATATTTAAGAATTATTATATTTACTGCCTCTGTTTATTAATTACTATTATGTATAGTCCGCTTTACGCAGAGTGATATTTTATCTTATGTTGATGTCCACAAGGACTGCATTACATAATGTCATGTACGCATAGTGTTTTGTTAAATATTTTGTCTGGGTTACGCATGTTTTTGTTTTTGAAGGTAGTCTTACCTCGGGAATAACCCTGAAGATTATATAAATCTCTCAAATTCGATGTTAATTTAGTTTTGTACGTTATTTGATGGAAGAATAAACAATTTAATTTCACTTTCACATGACTATGAGATCATAAGTGGAACTATGTGGTAATGACCTCACGGAAGAACAGCTGGTAATAAGGTAAGGAAGGGTTAAGTAGCCAAGATGGCCGTCATTTCTTTATAAAAGAGAAAATAATTTCCAAAGGACCAATGAATAGTTCTTAATTGCGGTGATTCCGTGTCATCCGAACTCGTTACATGCGGGGACGTTAACAATTGCGATAATAGGAAAGCCCAAGGGACCGCGAACTCACGTCGTTATAAGCGGCATTTCGTTACATGCATGATCGTTATAAGCGATTTTTACTGTGTATAAATGAGCTGACGAAGTAACCCTTAGGTTTTGATGAATCCAGGCGATTAAGCCTATACCGTACAAGCCTAGTCAGCCTTAGAATTTTAGTATACCACGAACATTCGCTTACATTGTATTTTGCGAATAATGCTGATGTTAAAAAAATCGAATTTGGCTTTTTTTATTCTGTTCACCTCTCATGACTATCGTACGTATGAAGAGCTTGCATAACATAGCTATAACTTCTTATAAAAATATATATTTACATATTGATGGTTAAGTCATGGTGTATTTTTTTGTCTATTTCAATGAACATTTATTTGGTGAAAATTGGGTGAAAATATAAACTGAAAATTCATTCACCAAAATTCTCACAGTGGGTCCAATCGGCTAATATGGGACCATTTTATTAGAATATAGCGATTAGTTTGCATTTAATTTTTTTAAGGGAAGGCTTTTATTAAGTCCCAATGTTTGAAACGTGTATTACTTTTTATTTTGGAATGAACTGTTTGTGGCGAAGGTTTTCTTGTGGACATTTTCATTGGATAATCTTCAAGCATAACAGAGCGACAAGCTGTGGTGTTGAGCGTCGTGTGAGTATTGGCGCCAACTTGGCACGATATGGACCGTGCACGCACTTAACCCATTTCCCAGTCAGAGTCCTGATTTCAAGTAGGACGGATTCCATGAAATACGTGACCTTCAGGTGTTGATGCTATGTTGCAGCATGTTTTCCGACGACGCCATGAATCAGTTAAGGTACTTTAATTTCGTAAGAGTATTGGATCAAGTCCAAGGTAATGAGGGATATCTTTTAGAACTCACATATTACAGTGGACGAGGAAATTCAGAAATACAACATGGAAATCAACTGGAATGACAAACTACGATATAAGTCTCAGTGGAAAAAATGCCGCTTATTTACTTTATGAGCATGACATGGGAGACATTAAAATTGTTAAATCTGCATTTGGAAATTATCACCGGACGGACCATGAATATGATTCCGATCAAAGTAATTGAGTCGTTTTCTAGAACTGATTCAGTAGAAGATCTTCTTGAAAATGAAATGAAATAAAATGTTCGAAACAAGGAGTTTAGCGGAATGAGAATAACATAGCGGAATACTAATAGGTGAGTAAGTATACTTATTTGGAGGAGGCGACCGACAATTAAGGTGATTTGCGCTCTAAGGGAGGGTAGGGCGGGAAGGGTAGAGAGAAACTAGGCGCCAGTATTGTTGTCGACGAATGGCACAGAGGGTACCACGGCTTAACGTCCCATCCGGCGGACGGTGTTCTGTACTTGAACTGTTCTCTACAAAACACCCAAGCAGGGTCTCTGAAAAATCTTTGCCGCCGTGGGAATTTGAATTCGGGCTCCATAGGTGAGAAGCCAACACTATAGTCACCACGCCAACTGTAACCCTAACTGACGGAATACTGAGCAGTGAGCACGGTGGAAATGCAAGATAGTGACTTGGTGGATTGACTTCATCATGAGAGACATAAGTAGTGTGTGGGAGGCGTGATTAAGGGAAAAATGGAGGAAGTTGGCCTCGGTGGCGGTGGGGTAAAGTCCTCGCCTGCTAAACCGTAGGTCGTGGGTTCGAATCCCGCCTTGGTAGGTGATTCCTATCCAGAGCATGGATGTTTGTGTTGTAATTTGTTAATATTGGAAACCCTCGTTGTAAAAGGCCGTCATGTGCTGTTTACGGGGAAGTTGATAATAAATGAAATAAAAATAAAGTACCTTGAGGATGACCACGAGAAGCAAATTTTGACCATATGATGGAGGAACTTGAGGAAAAGAGCCATAAGGAAATGGGGATTTATTTTCTACACATTGATGGTAGCGATTCGGCAGGCTCAGCCTCATTGCACAAAAATTCTTTACAGTTTACCAAAAACAATCAAAGACAGTAGCAACATATATACCTTCCTGAAGCATGTGAAACGGTGGCATTTTGGAACAAAAATGTTATAGTCGACATCATATATAAGTATTTTCAAACCATGTATAAATTTTCATTATTTTATTTTGTTAATTTGATTTTAATTCCTTTGTTTTTTCTTTTATGTATATTTATTGTATATTAAATATGTATCAAAAGTATATCTAAAAGAGATTTTAAGTTATGGAACTATATGCACAGTTTTGCGAATGCATCTCTAAAAATGATCCCTCCTACAAACAATAGCCTCTGGAGTTACCTTCAGCTCCAAAATTGGTTTTATGTCTAAGCTATTTAAATGTTTAAATTGTTTAAGGAGCAATGAATATATTATATTATTATGTCCGACATCTGTCTTCATGGCTTACCATCCAAGGAGCGCATTCAAGTAATTGGCGACTTTTCTATCGCAGAAAGTTATTTCCTGTCCTTTCCGTAACCTTCAGATAATTAATATCAGTATCGCTGCCTAATGAAAGTGGTAACAAGTTAACACTCCCCTCCACCATCGCTTCTAACTGAAGGGGAAAGTGAAATGGAAGGAAGACCATGGGACACGGATTTGGGCCAAGTGATGGAGTGTATCGGATAAATTAACTAATGAAAGGAGATTGGATTTTTTTCTCCGACTCCCATGGTATTAGCGGCAACGTCGTCACGCCCGACATCTGGCTACTGGTCACCCTATCTCAGTGGCGCATATAGGAAATTGGCGACTTTTCTACCGCAGAAAGTTTTCGTTCCTGTCTTTTTCGTAATCCTCAAAGAGATAAGAGTAGTCACTCCTGCCTATTAAAAGTGGTAACTAGTCAACACCCCACACCTCCTCTCTTTCAAGTTGAAAATGAAATGGAAAGCGAACCATCTCCGGGAAGATGGTGAAAGCCGCGGTGGCAGATGATCAGCGGATCCTGGCCTTGAGGCGTGGGTCCACTCTACTCCACCCGCCGCACGGTGTGCCTGCTTCTGACGACGACCGTCGAGAAGAATCTTTATCTCCTCCGCGGGGACGACGCCCTCTTCAGTGTAGGAGGAGGCGAATCTGGCTCACCCACATAGCAGGGACTTTCCCTCTTGGAAATGGGTGAGAATCAGCTCATCAGCTACCAGCTCACCCACTAAATCTTCCCTCATCCGTCCTTCATGGGTCTTTGCGAAGAAGCGTGCTTCGAGAGTGGAAGAAACCTAGCTAACGAGTGTAGCGATTCTGTCAGTAGCGGATCCAGGATAGGGATAAAGGGGGGTTGTGGGGAGCATGGAAGCAGGAATGAGCAACATAGAGGCCGAGGAGTATTTGAAATACAAAATACCGCTCCAGATGTATTTGAATTACAAAATACATTTGCATGGAAACTAAGAGATCTTGTAAAAAATATAGCCTACCTTGGATCGTTTTTAATTTCATAAGCCAACACTTCGATGTCTATTGCTTACGCGAGCTATCGATGTTTATAAATAATGGTTGTAAAATCGAAGAATGACAATAGAAATTAATAATTGAGTATATACTAACTACTGTGTCAAAAGAGTCGCGTAAGAGAGGTGATGGTTTATTTTAGTCGAAACTGGACATGTTTGTTGTGAGCATATAATTTCAGTGGAATTTTGATTTTTATTTGTGTAATGAGACGTTTATGTTCTCAAGTTTATTGTCTCTATTCATCGTTTGACTTAAAGAGTTGCAAACATGAAGACAAGGATTCCAACGTAAACGAAATATTCTCTGAAGCATAATGTAACAGATGTATTATCAGAGCTGCTTCAAAAGTAATTTACAAATGTATTTTTTATTTTAGAATGGGAAATACCAAAAATCTGTATTTGAAATAAAAAATACAAGATACCTTATATACGTATTTGAAATGCCTAATAAATATTACAAATGTTTTTCAGTTATGTATTTGTAAATACTTCTATTTGAAATACTGCCCAGTCCTCAGCCCAGGTCCTCTGAATAAATTCAGAATGAATTCCTTTTCCTTAGTCACGTGGCTTTGCAAGGATTTATTTTATTTCTTAAGGCGTGTGCTTAGCTTTCAGCCTGTTTAAAACCCTTACCATTTCCTCGAAGTACCCTGGATCTAAGAGCATAACCACTTCGGTCTCAAAAATCTATATTTTTGGGAAATTTGCTTGGTATGTTTGATCTTTTATGCGAGAATGATTGCAAATTTATTAGAAGGATTAGGAAATGATCTTACCCATTCTTTGAAGCTTCGTAAGCTATGAATATTTTTTGGTGCTGTGAATTTTAAATGCATTAAATTTCATGGACATCTTATATATATTTTCCTTAGTTTTAATGTATCATATTGACACTCGTTTGAAATATTATGCTGAAATGATTATTTTATTACTAAGGAGGTGAGATAGCACTGTTTAAACACGTTTCTAATTTTTAAATGATACAAATGAAATTTATTGAGAATTGTTGCCTGTGGTTTCAATATACCTATGTTGCAACTAAAAACTATGATCGCGTCTTTTCAATACATGTATTTTTTAATATATATAACTTTCGCATTTGAATTTTGGTGTACAAAATCATTATTTTTATAAAAAGGAATTTTTGTAATGACGCATTTTTTCAAAAGACTTTATTCTACATTTACTGTGTTCGTTATCACCTGAATTTGATAATAACTAGTTCATTCACGAACGCAATTTTATAAAATTTGTGCACTACAAGGGCGTGCTAATGTCTCTTTCTTAAATATTTCACTTTGATATATGTAAATATAAAGGATATGATATCTCACTTCTTCCTAATAATCCGGGTTCATATCCGGACGAGACATTAACATAACGCGAGCTGGGAAACTAGATGTGTTATCTCAACATGCAACTGACACACTTTGAGAAACCATTAGCGCTAGGAAAACAGGAAGCTGCTCTCTCTGCCTCCATGGATTAATCTCAACACGAGGATTATTTTTATTTGGAGGTGATCTGGTAGTGAAATTTGCCTGTACCAATGAGGACGACCTTCATGTGGAACACAAGATTTTTTGCCCGACTATTTTTGTTGCAAACAGCTACAAAAACGTTTAACGCTTTCGCCTTACATTCCATTGAGCTGGATTTAATGGAATCAGTTTTTTTTTTGGCCTTCGTTTTATTTCACACTTATAAAGGCTAGGTATGTTGTGCGAATACGCTTTTCATTTTTCGAAGTTATAAATACATCAGATTATATATATGCATATATCTTTGCCTTAGTATTAATTAGGTGGGCTTTCTGTAATTTTAGTCATTTTGTACATTATTTGTAATTTCAAAAACCAACACTTCGATATTACATGCTTTAAACAGCTATCGATGTTTGTAAATAGTGATAATAAAAGCGAATAATAATAATAACAACTACAGAAATTAATAATTGAGTACAAAGTATATATTGTGTCAAAAGAGGGGCGTAAGAGAGACGATGCATCGCCTCTCTCACGCATCGCATCGCGATGGCATATTTTAGACGAAACTGGATCTGTGTGTTGTGAGTATACAATTTCAGTGGCGTTTTTATTTTTATTAGTGTAATGAGACGTTTATGTTCTCAAGTTTATGGTCTATATTTATCGTTTGGCGAAAGATCTTTTCCCTTGTGTTACAAAAAAACGGCTCTGCGAATATGCATGCAAGAACCAGTTCTACTCTGAAGAAAAGAGGATTTGAATGTCAATAATTGGATCGTTTTCCAAAATAAGACAATTCTTGCAATATTTGGAAACAGAAATGAGCCCAAATAATGTACACGAATGTAATATCCTCTACATATGCGTATTTGAGGTAGTGCCGAAATTGAAGCTTAAACTTCTGGAGGAAAAATGTGGTAATAAATTTTTCTCGTATTTATGTAAGTAAGTCAGCAATGCAGTTCCAATTGTTACTGGGGTCATGACCCTAATAATTTAATATTTTAAATTTTTGAAAAATTATTCTAATAGTTGTTGTACTTTTAATATCTAAAATTGTTCAATTTTATCTGTTATTAAGAATAAATATGAAATTTTAAGCTCCAAAATGCATTAAAAATGTTTTTTAAAAATTTAAAAATACAAGAGAACACCCCTCTTTCCCGGGGGTATTTTTGTACTCCCTGGACCCAGGTCATGATCCCCCACCAAGTTTGATGCTGAATCCGCCCATGGTTATTACACCATTACTGTTTTTCCGAAAAATGAAATGTTTCTCACCTATTCCCTCATTCTTTTCCCTACTGCTCCTGCGATGTATTAAAAACTTTCCTCTACATATTGTTACTGCGCAGTTAAACCATAATTTTGAAGTGAAGTGATAATTAAAAAATGAATTTTCCTTTGGATTCAAAGATTGTGGATTTCGGCTTAGGGTCGGCTAAGTTTATTTTGATCTTATTTGATGGATACTACTTTCATGTTTTCTTAATAATTACTAAAAATTGCTTTTATAAGCATAGCAATCCTTCGTCTGTCACCTAGATATTCTCTTTTTAAATGGATAGCCGTTATCCATAGTGATTGACCTCCGCCTCCGAGTAAAGAGAGATAAAAGTGATATCATTCGACTAACGTATTATAGACACGTTATTTAAAATGTGGAGCACGATTGAGTGCATAAATGCCATTGATATGTATTCATGTGTACAGTCACTATATCTGAAGGTACTAAACGTGTAAGATTGTCTTCGGAAACAATCCTCTCCTCGACACGTTTAACCTGCAGCCAACTTTCCACAGATTCCACCAAGTGATGACTAAATCTGCTCATGTAACAGCCATCCGCAGTGTCTCAAGTTAACCGTGTAAGTGACTTTGTTCAATTTCCAGGCTTGACATGCATTTTGTTAAGCGGCCTTCGTCTTCCTAATGAGGTACCGATATTCTCTGATCCTCCCCCGGCCCACGCCCACTTTCCATTGATGAAGGCCGCGAAGGGGTGGGTGGGTTGGCGGGGTGGGCATGCATTCAGGCGGTCGGGGGTTTATGGAGGAGGTAAGGACGACAGGTGGCGGACGACGCTTCTGGTGGTGAAGGGGATGGGGGCTGTGTCGGGTGCTGTTTAAAAATTAGTGGAGAAAGTCCGGAAAGAGGGGTGGGGGTACGTTTGGAGTGGCATCTACAGATATATCCATTCTATTCTCATGGAAGTCATTCGGCTACCTTATTCCTCTTGTCATCCCTGGTGGCAGCAATCTGTTTACATGTCCGTACGTTGCGATCTCGGTGATCCGGCACTTATTCAGCCGTGGAATAGCCAGATTATCGAAAACGCCAAATTATTATACACGTAAAGGAAACAAGCACAATACACAAAAAATTTTACTTTTAAATACATATTGTGACGCCAACTATCCCTACTGCTTGGGGTGTGAGTCAAGGTAGATTAACAAATTAATATTAATAATATGTAACCAAAGTAATAATAACGATTATGGCCGATAATGGCAGAATAAACCCTGGACATTACTGTGACTCTGCGAAGAATATTCCTTTTCCCGATTCAATAGGTCACGTCATGAAAATTATGAACTGACGAACCCCCCTACGCACAATAATGAAACAAATACTGGCTAAGAATTGAAGAATCTTTTATTTAAAGCTGACAAAAATTATATTAGATAAAAGAAGGTCGCCAGCCCTGCACGCCGGATTACTGTACGTGTCGGACTACCGCAAGGTCGTATTACAGAAATTGTTCTGTAATATACTCATTAGCTTGCATTTCAATGGTATTGCACCAGAGATGTGTTAAGTCTGGATTTCTGCATATGTTCAAATGCGAGCTCTGATTCAATCCTTACTCAATTAAATGGAAAGATTTAGTCTACTTTGAAAATAAAATTTGTCATCCGTTACAGTAGACATACATACCGCTACATACCAAATGAAATTAAATTAGCTAAGATCCAAGCAGAAGGGAGCTAATTCAATGCAAGTACATGAGACACCTCATTATCACGGACAAATGAAGGGTACCTAGTCCTTAGTTTAAAAAGTCTCGCAGTCTTCTAAGAAGAAACAAATGAATTTTAGATTAGTCAACTTCATTAATATTTTACAATCGCCGCATGACATTTACAACCATCTAACAAACACAACATTGGACCTTCTAAAATAAGACTTAGCGAGAAAAAATGACTGTGGGCCTGAAAGAACTTGAAATCGTGAAGCTAATTGCTTTAGAAACGCTTTTCTACCGCGAAAATCCTGAAATATTCCACCGTTTCATGAAAGCATTAATGCATGCCTACCTCTCTTAGTATTGCTAGGGAATATTTTTAGGTTTTGTTATGTAGCTTCAAGGCTTGATGCTCAAGAATTACTTAGGGGTAGCTAAAATTTATGTTATTGAATACTTTGAGTGCATAGTCTTTTATATCTCCCAGTTGTCTTGATATTGACCTATGTTGGAAATTACATGAACGCTTTCCAAATATCTTTTAATTTTTTTACCACCCCAGATGTGTCTTGTTTAGTAGTCATAAACCTGATTTGAAAAGCAAAAGTTTATAGCTCTTGTATTTCTCCCAAACCGGTGCTACCTTATGTTCAGATTTTATGACCCGAGTGGGTGGTTTCTGGTTTTTTTCCCTTGGCTATGAAGCATCTGCATTGGGAGTAAACCCCTTTAATGTCTCTTCAGAATTGACATCAAATATAAAAATTACCGAGAAATGCAATGTGAGTTTAATAGTGGAATTTTTACCGCGAAAGTAGTCGGAAAATTGTATTTTTGGTGTCCCATCGGTTACTTTGTTGGCGCATTGCACGTAAAAAAATATTTTTCGCTGTTATTGGCTATTGGATATTTATAATATTGGACATATCCGGCAAAACATGTGAATCAAATAATGTACTTGTTACTAGGAAAGTCGGCGAAAAAATAAATTTTTGGTGTCCCATCTGTTACTTTGCTCACGCATCGCGTATTTACAAATAAATATAATGTGTTATATACAATAGTATTCGCTGTTCGGAATAAAGTAAGCAGATTTTCCTTTTTGATGGCCATAGTCTAGGTATGAGAATCTTTTTGTAAACTAATGTCGACGTAACAGCGGTAGATAAACCGAAAATGACCATGACGAATGTTCCTAAAAGGAAGAATCATTCGCCATGAACTCGCTCAAGGTTGGGGCGAGTGATTAGTGTTCATGGCCAGTCAAAGTTTTGTTCTGAGTGTCGTTTTTTTAATTTAAAATTGTTCTCAGTGTCGGTTTGGTATTCTTTTCCTATCGATGGGTAAAATGTTATGCCATTTGAAAGCACGAATTTTACCTCAATTCTCTCCTTAGTTTTTGGTCCAGGATGATTAATCGCTGTGAAGATCAAGGATTAGCCATATAATTATGTTTGATAAATCATCATCGTCAGTAAACAATGATGGTGGACTAATTTAAAACGGGTATACGGTCAATTTTCCTATCAGCTATATTTTTCTGACTCCCATAATTCTTGTTTCACAGATTTCATCACTTACTACGCATATCTCATACGTGACCTTCCTCTGTTGATCTCCCCTTCCTGTTGCTCCTCGACAATTTTATTCATGCAGCCGATAGTAAAAGACGTGGATTAATTCCACTGTTATGTATAGTATCATTTGTGTTACATGTCACCGTACTTCACGTTTAAATAATGCCTCGTGCTGGAATTAGTAGACATATTTTTCCGTTGATATGGTTACAAGTGTTTTGGTAACTGATGCAGAGTGCCCGAGTTTAAACTCGAGTGAAGATATGTTAGAGGTTGTCCATTCGCCACTTGATTGCCGAATGTGGAAGGAAGTTACAGTATAGCATTTGGTTTGTTCAATGAATCGTGAAACTGCAGTCCTCTTTGTGCCGAAAGTCCTTGCCCTACACTTACTTCATATTGCATTTGCCTTCAGCCATTGTTCGCTTTCAACCTATGATGACTATTCCCAAACAATTTAGGAAGTGTTGTAATGCAGTTATCACCCGGCCATTAGGGTGAGCGTAGGTAGAGTAGTGACAGCCGCTCACTTGGAAAAAATCCGCGGAACAAAACATTATTGACGAATTATCTTAAGTTTCCTCCGTTTAATTGGGACAGAAAGCCGGTGGCATTTACCCAATAATTACGTGAGTATTGCGTTTTTTCACAATAAAAACCAGTTTTGTCTATTATCCCTCCGTATCGAATTGTCCTGTATAAGTATATTCTTTCATAGTTTGTCTTGCCGTTGCTGATGTTGCATGATACACAGGTGGGAGCTTCGAGAAATATGTACAAATTGCATCCTATTCTCAGAATTTCATGTAAATGTAACTGTCTTAGAAATTTGAATAAATTTAATATAAATAATTGATATTGTCTATAGAATTAAATGTATTAACTATCATTAAGTCGGAAGCATCCCCTTCCTGGATTCCTCCACTCGCCAAGTGATTTCACCTTTTCTCCGTTACCCTCTCCGTGTACCCCTTCCAGACAGTCTTCACAACTTCGCGGCTTTCGCAGACGTTTGTCATCAAATTTAATCGCCTCACTGAGTTCTCGCGCGTCACGTCATCTTCCAGCTGTTTCTCCGGCTGAAGCCCACGTCTGCCACCAGTTATACGCGTGAATTTCCTCCTGTTTGCATTGCTCTATCTGTTTTGCATCATAACTCTGTTTAGGTGGAGTTATGTGGAGTTTAAATGGAGTTTCTAATATGTTATTCTATTTTTTTAAATTCAGCCCCACGAATTCAAGAATTAGTCATAGCATTGAAGAGAGTTCTTTTTTGGCTTCTTAAATTTTTGAAATGTGTACTGTTACCTTGAGAATGATATTTTAAGCGAAACGGTTGTGAAATAAAATGCTAAAACTTTTTCAGGTTCACTGTAAATGTGAACCTTAAAAGGTTTTCCGCGAACCTAACAGTATTTTACTCTCTAAATAGAAAGGTTTCAAAAAATTTCGAAAATTCCACAGAGAAAATAAATCATTTGCCTTGATCAGGGAATTTTTTCTGTGAAATTTTCGCACAATTTGCGGATTGCTCTGTAAATTGAACACCCCGTCATTCTTTAATTAGTTCTACTGAAGTGTTTTTCGGACGCGTTTAAAATACTTTTTTTAAAGGTTCCTTCTGTGGGTGAATTTGTGTGTGTTAGCATGGTCAGCGTGTATTTGGGTTGCTATCGAATTTGTATGTAATATGATACTTAGAAAATTGGTCGTGTCTCTCTAAGTCATTCTCCTGCGTACTTTCTCAAATATTTCCAATGGAATTACAGTGTGCTCAATGTTAATGATTAAAGGGTTATGTTTACTCATAATGTGGAACTCGCTTTTGCATTCTTGAGTCAAAATATTATCCTACTTCTTTTCTGAATCTTATTCAATTTAGAATTTACAATGCTAAGTCTCCTTAACAATGACTGCCATAATGACTCTAGCTAAATTAATTACTTGTTGCCTGGGTAATAGTAAGCATTTGTCGGACTCGGTGGCGGCGGGGTTAAGTCCTCGCCTGCCAAACCGAAGGTCGCGGGTTCGAGTCCCGCCTGGGTAGGATGCCTCTACCCAGGGAATGGTTGTGTGTGATAGTCGTTGTTATATGTTATTTCCCCCGATGTGAAAGGCCTTCATTAAATAATGATGTAATAGGGAATATGCGGTGCACACATGCGGGCCGTTAATAAGGAAAATGAACATACCTCAGCACCTAAGTAAAGGTAGAATAGGAAATCTAATCTTAAAGAACACTTAAAACTCCCCTGTGCAAACTGTGCAAATCTCAGACAAGTTATTTATGTGTCAACAGTAATGTTAATCTTTATAGAGAATTTTTCAGCACATTTCATTAGAAGTGACGTTGAAAAATAAGAGATCTTACATTTTGATACACGTCGTGTATTTTTATCTGAGTTTCCCCGGCGTTGTGAAAACGCAACAATACGTAAATCTATCATGAACAATGCTTTTTTGCCGAAAAATAATCTTAATTGGGCCAAAATAAAACGGGAGAAAGGAAAAAATCGTTAATAAAGTCAGGGGAGTTCAATCTACCAGCTGTCATAAAATGAGGGATAGAAATTTTTCTATTATATCAGTAGACGACTATTTTTGGACAAAAAAGGTACTGCTTAGTATTAGGTCAATAAAATTACAACTGCCGTACAAATGTTCAAGGACAACCTCTTAATGATGATGGACTTACACAAAAATAAATTTGTCCTAAATTTTACGTTTGCTATGCATGTGAACGCAAATGAAGTAAATATTCTCCATATTTGACCAATATATCATTGATGGTAATGATATGTTTCTATGACAGCTAGAACATAAACAATATAGGAGGCTACCTCTGGCTTTGACTGCGTGTTGATTCGCAATAAGGGCTTTTACCTCACTAGCGGTTCTTTTGAGTAACATCATAAATAACCAGAATTAAAATAACTACGAACGATTAAAAGTAGTTTTTTTCATCCGTTTGGATGTTCCCACTTGTTAAAGCCTTTATTATATCACTATTATTTTTATAGCAACTGATTAGAGATTTACGAGTCCTTTTTATTTTCTCCTTTCATCGGTACCACTACTGGCTTCTGAAGTCGGCTGAGTTTAAATTTTAGTATGAGAAGAGCTCAAAGAGTGATTTTTTTAAAAGTCAGGTTTGGCCTGAAGCAATGCAATTAATCACCAATTCACCTATGATTTCCTTTTAATTCTAAGCCTTCATCAGTGGGTCTGTATCATAAAATTTTGTAATGAGCATGCCAGTATGGTGAGGGAAATTTTTTTTCATTTTTCTGTTAGCATAGTGCACAACATTTGTTGGTGGAACGTTTTTGCAAACCCTACTACCATGAATCTTTTTTTCTGTGCTTGGATTCTGTTTGAAAAAGAGGTTTTATTTCTATACATGAAGAAAGCAGTCCTGATATATATGGCTAGCTACAGTAATAAGTGGAGATGTAGGCGAAATGTTTCAAAATTGTTAGTCATGTACTTTAATTGTTATGGACCGAATGAGTAATAGATAAGAACATCTAGTTAATCTTGAAGGAGAGGTCATGTACCCATGAGAGTGAGTGATTGAACGAGGATATTTTTCGTATTTGATCGTATAATTTTTATTTGGATTCTATATTCCGGAATTGAATAAATAATGCTGACGTCAATATGAATTTAATTTTTATGCAGTGCGCGGCATTTGGAACGAGGAAGTTGGTACTCACAGCCTCCGCATCGTCGCTGTTGTCGTTGATGACCTCTTCCACGCGCTTGTCCACGTCGTTTCCCTCGGCCGCCACCTGCGACGCCAGCGCCGCCACGGTCAGCAGCACCATCATGGGAGAAAGTGACATCTGGCGTCCCATCGTCCAACTAGGTGAGGACGATTGCTGCTGGTGCCCACCTGTTGCAAAAAGGTGCGTGAGAGTTCGTTTGTTAGTTTCTCATTAAGTTCGGTCCTTGATGGACCGAGAGCCTGCGAAAGGTTTCACTTCGCATCGCCTTTGATGCGCCGAACAATCGCGAATGCTCTCGTCCTTTTCAAACAGGTGCCAAGTGAATGTCGGGTCGAATTTCAATATGCACTTTTAACAGCATCTCCGAAACTAATCGGCGGAAATTTCTTTTCATTGTCGTGCCCTACAGTTTTAAAATAGCGTGCAGTTTTTATTCCATCATGTATTATTAGTGTTGCCTTTTTTCTGGATGATAACGTAGTTATATGTGAGTAAGTATCATCATATGCGGTTATCAGGATTGCTTTAAGCAACAATAAGACTCATTTCAGTTTAACTTTTTATGACATTTCACCGTTGGATTTGTTGATAAAGTGTTATTAATGAACCTATATACTCTTTTCTGGTTTTTAGTTGATCATATCAATGTACTTAAAGGAAAGATAATTTCCCGTTCAATATTTTTAAGTTCAACATGTTTCGGTATGTTACAATATCACTACCATCAAGATCTGCGTTATCAGTATAAAGAAGGAAAAAATATCAAGTAGGAATATTTTCATCTTTGTCGTCAATACGTCGTAGCTACATTCCGAATAGCTGGATGGTATTTCGAAAAAATAACATCTTTAGTTAAAGTCTTTGTCATAAGAATGCTAATGTAAATAAAGTCGACTTCATTGAAGCGTAGAATGAATGACTGGGTATATGGGAGTGAAATGTGATATCTATTAAGCATGCGAATAACGTTGAGGACGAAAAAGTGTGGATACGCGGTAGATAAACGAGCGATACAGCAAAACTCAGTGACTTAAATAATATTTAACTGAGATCTGTGCGCTTGGAGGAAAAGTATCCCTGAAGGTAGGTAATCAGGTTCGGATGAAGTTTTTATTCATTTGTAAGAGTGGATCACATCAATGTATATAAAGGAAAGATGATTTCCCTTAAAAATTTCTAAAATCCTTCCCGACAAAACAGCGCGATAAATCGTGTTTCACGAAGTATGTTTTACGGTCAAAGCATATTTATCTTTAAAATTTTACCCGGCTTGGAATTCGTTTCTTCTATATCACTATCGCATGTGTCTACAAAGGCTTTCCTCTCTCTAAGAACAGATTTTCGTCGAGATATTTATTCCAAAATAATAAGACGTTTGCTTAGACACCGAATCTGGTACGTTATTTATGGGCTCAGGAATAGTGTATCCTCGGAAGTGATGCATGAATCACTTCCCTTTAGGAAGTCGATGAGTGACTTGTTGCAACTGTCAGACGAAGCCACCGTGGCGTATGAATAAGTGATTGCATTATAATGACGGAAAGGAACTTCTGAGATATTTGCCTAATGATATCAGCAATTTCTGCCCGAATTCCTAGCTGCAAGCCTTGCTAAAACTTTGATTCTGCCGGAAGCCACTCGAAACGATGAGCTTACCTCCCTCCAAAACAAGATGAAGTACTTCCTTACGAGCTGCACTTGGACGCTGGTAAATTGAATCATTTCGAGGAAAGCGTTGAGCTAATCAACTTTTGTGGGTTAAGGATAATTTAATTTATGGAAGGTAAATATGGCAGTTTAATGTCTTTCTCTGCGAATAATTCCCAACTATGAACTAAGGTCTGTCATTAGCATTCATTCCATCATTTATTATGTAGAATATATTTCATGCTTAAAGTAATGGAGGCACGATGGTCTGATGAAGACAATCGTTGAAGGACAAGTGGAAGGGAAAAAGGGCAATGGACGGCCCCGAGTGAGTTATATAGGACAGGTTATAAAGGATGTAAAAGAGAATAAATATGTAGCTATGAAGAGATTAGCGGATAGGAGAGAGAAATGGAGAGCTGCGTCAAACCAATCTTAGGATTGTTGACTAATGATGATGAAAGTAATGGACCAGCGGGCGTTTTAAATAGCATTTTATCGAAATATTGGCAACATGTTGTTGCGAAAAGCTAGGTTTTTAGAGCAACCCATTCTTCTCGTGAAGAATAATTGAAATTACGCTATTTCGATTTGCCCCTTTTGTTCTACTTGGTCATGAAACTTCATTAAATCATGCACGTTGAGCAATATGTAATGTTCCCATCAAGTATCAAGGCTATCCAAAGGGTGTAAAAGATAGAAGGACGCGCTTATACTCTAGAAAAACAAAGCTGAAGACGAGGGAAAGTGTCCTGATTGAGCGGTACCTTGGAAGAAAAGATTTTTAACCTGAAGAACTTACGGGTATGGCAATGAAATTAAATGAGCTCTTTTTTAAGCACAGAAGTTACTCGAGAACAGTAATAGCTAAGTAAGTTGATGATGTTGATGAGCTTTAGACGAGGTTATCCATTCGGAATGTTTAATGCTGGCGTATGTCCTTCATTAAAGATAGAGGAATGTTGTGTCATCCTACAGAATTGCTTTTCCCATTAAGAGGGAACAAGGCTTCAACTTTTATTCCAGGCCGTTATTCTCATTCACAGCTTTCTCGCAGTTTGTCCTTGGGAGTTACAGTTTCTGTAAATCCTTTACGCCTCCTTTTACGAAGGGTTAAGTGTTGCTACTCTCGTAGATTTATCCTCCAGGATAAAATCAGTTTGACATTGAAATGAGAGGCTTAGCAAGGGGAAAAATTACTGCGAATAATTCCTTAGCATGGTGTCATAATTCGACCCCATTTATTCGAATCAAATTCCGAACGGTGTTTTGGTTAACCATCTGCTCATTTCGCTAATACATGACTTCTACTCTTAGTTTGGTTAAATAGGGTGTCATGGTTATACTAAGGGAGTAATATAATCGTCTGAATGACAAATATTTCATCCATAAGGATGTTTTGGACGGCAGCGGCGATAACGGCAGCGATAGAACTCATAAATAGATTGCATGAATTGTGGTGTAGCCTACTAACCTATGTAAAACTTAATGCATGTTTCTTAATTTTATTATTATTTCTAACAGTATATAGTAGTAGAATGTTTTAGTATGCGTGACGTTTTCAACTGTGTGGTGTGCATGTTGGAGACCAATTGCATGCTGGTGATTGATCACCCCCCGCCAAACACCCTAGAGGTGGCTCGGCGGGTATTATGTAGATGTACAGTCGCTTTCAAAAGTCGGTCCCCACGGACAGTGCGAGCAACCTTGTCCTCCGCTGAGCTACAACTTCAGGTACTGCCTACGTCATCTGTGCCTTGAAAGGGCCAGTTTGACTTAGTCTCCTCACCGTCCGCGAAAGTCATACCGAGGCATTCTTCAGTATTACTAAATTCTTCGCAACTTCCCCAGCTCCCGGTTCCAGAGCACAAGGCGACGCATAAGTTCTCAGTCAGGCGATTCTCACCCTGATAATATTCTTATATAGATGATCTGAGTGATCTAGCTTCTATTAAAAAATACCGAGACGTATTAACGCCACAACGCAAATACAAGGAAGAAACGAAAATTGGAATTGACACCTGAATGAGTATTCTAAAATGACCGTCTAGATTATACCTTTAACATCCCATTGCCAAACACCATCAAAGCATATTGCTCTATATTTTAGACACTCTGTTAGGCGTATTCATTATTTCTGAGCATTATCTTGGGATATGTACCATCCTGCAGTTTTCTAAGTGTCTCATTACACGATAAATCAAAAATACTACTGTGCGATAAATTATGGTGTTAACTTCGGTATTATATTTGTATCTGTTACTAATAATATTTCCCTAAGAATATAATGGGATGTAGCGCCTTACTGTGGGGAAGCTTAGACGACGACGAAAGATGGACAAGAAAAGAATGAAGGCATCCGAGATGCGAGTATAAAAAAGAACGGAAACGGTGAGATGGACGGAGAGTAAATGAAACGAAGAAGTGATATCCATAGAGGAGGGATTTGAGGTACGGGGTAAGGATGAAAGTACGGATAAGGTTAGATTGAAAGGGAGCAATGCGAATGTGCGTTACTGTTAATTAAAGTGGAAATTTCAATTTGGGAGGGGCGCAAGCGATGTGATTCGTAAAATCTTCATTGTAATCCAACATTCCAAGGATACGTTAAATAATACTCAAATACACTTCCTTTTCCATTTCAGGAGGGCAAGTCAACTCCGCTTTTTCCATGACCATCATTAATGGTTGACTGGCAGTCATAATGACGCGCTGAATTTGCTTGCATTTTTTTTCTTAAAAAAAACAAAACACTGAACGATACTAATGTACGAGTATTCCCCAAAACGAAAAGGACAACGCACCTATGATTGGACACAGTGTCGTCTAAAATATTTACTCATATACACACAGATATCTCTGTGCTCCTTTCATTGTAAAATATATATTTATCTGAACAACAATTCAAGCCAATCCGAATGCTCATCAGGAAAATACAATGCAAAAGTAGTCTCCTCTCATGGAAAAATTGCCTATCGTAATAAACAAACTTGGAGAGTAACTGCTATTTCACTTGCAAACATTGAAAAATGATTAAAAAATCCTTCGACGCCGGTAATGGCGAACTCGAGCCTGGATGGTAACCGTGACGCAAACGACAATATCAACATTGGTGTACATATTTACGTGTTTTTCACATGACGATGAGGAGAAACATAAGTATTGAAGTACATGCTCGAAACGCTCCGGAAATTTTATTTGCACTATATATGTACTGTGTAAGTTTACGACTCAAGACTCCCTTCCTCGCGGGACGGGTTAGTCGCCGGAAAAATCCTTATTTCCTCTCCGCTTTCTTCGATGGTGGAATTGTTTTGCTGTGTCTGGGGCCTTCCTACCTCTGAAAGCGTGCTCTGGGCGAGGGTTAGAGTAGTCAAGTTGCACCGTTTGCACGATCCGATCCAGTCTAATAGATCCCCAGCGGACAAGGGACGCGTAAGCAATACGCTAAGGTCGTCTCCGGAGAATAACAGAGACAGATGCGCCAAGCATGTGGACCGACTTTTGAAAGTGTCTGTACATTAAAACGTGCGATTTAATGTGTGAATGCATGAATGGTTATGGTGGACCGGAACGGAACATGTACGAATGCATTATCAAATTAGAACTCGTTCTATTTTCCGTCCATGCGTTCGCACAAGTTGGGTGGTTACGCTGGGCATTATCATATTCATTTACGCCTTCATATATTTAGATATTAACGCGTGCGTGTTAATATACCGTGTAACCAGGCCTTTAAAAATGGGAGAATGCATTGACTTTGGTCGTGTTCACGAATATTACAAAAGAGGATCCTCAAGTCTGTCTCTAAATTTGTAGTCAACCGCCGCGCATTTAAATGGTTTGACAAAAGTCACTAGTCTCGTCGCTAACGAACAAATTGACCCGAATTTCAGGGGAAAACAAGGTATAATTAGCGGTTTTAACCGAAATTTGTACATACGATGATCTGATCTATCAAATGCGTTGCTCCTCAATGCTATTCCTCGCAATAACAAACATTGTACTACAAAATGTTGGAAAAAAGTGGATCCCATTGCACTCATCTCTGCGCCGCGGACATTTGTGAAAGCCGATTAAAATGCGACCGAAGTGGCAACATAAATCAGCCTTTTACGGGATTGGTGGTGTTACTCCGCTAATATTTTCTCTAGACATCTCAAAACTTGGTTAAAGTAAATTGCCTCGTTGTTATTCCGCTGAGCATCTCGCTACTTTCACTCAGCTCGTGAAACGCGGCCGTCATATAATCCCCAAAGAAAAGGGAAAATTAGGTCGTTCTGTGAATGTGACGCATGATAACGTATCATTCCGGACATATCTAACTCGTGCGTCATGCGTTAGACGGGTATTTACGATGGGCTCATAGGGAGATGGCGGAGAATTCCTTAAAAGACCGGGGAACGGCCGAGTTCTTTGTTTCAAATTGTTGTCGGCAGGGGGTGTTGCTATGAGGATAGGGAGAAAGTGCCCCTGCTAGGGAAAGCATTACTCGGCTGTCAGCGGAGAACTGTTTTTGGCCCTTGGCCCGAGGTCATGAATTATCCTGAAGTTCATTCTGCATATAATTCTCGGGTATCCTCTCAATTTATATTTGGAGCTCGGTCGTGCCCATGGTTGGAATGAAAGTCATAGCCATAAAGTTCCGGATAGCGTTTCACTAAATCTCTCCACATTATTTCATCTCTCATGCTTTCATTCTTATTCTGACACGCGGTAGTTAGGCGTTCCTTGCCCTATCCAATGCTCTTTCGAAGAATTGTGGAGGTTCGTGAAGTTTAATGTATATGTACCCTTTGTTTTATTTTTCTTCCCAAACGGTGGCATGAATTCTCCAGAATTTAAGTAGATATTTAACACAGACATTTTGAGAGGGTATAATTGATCGAGATCGAGTGAAAAACAGGCTACCTGTTGGTATTGTATGCCTGCCAGCATCTTTTATTCTAATGCTAAAAAAAGATCCACGAAAATAGAACATATGTTGGTAGTACGGTACACCGGGCGTGATTTTGAACATCCTGGCTCGTATCCAGGCCATTGCATTTTTCTTGGTGAATTTTTGCACTGCAGCGTGCACTTGCGGGTGTCTCAATAAAGCTACATCACTGGCTAGTCCACGATTATTTCCTTGATTAAATACCATGATGACCAATGATATATATATATATATATTTCATTATTCGTCTGCATATAACTTGCAGATAGCACCACAAAATGAATAGCCCAAAAACTTGATGAATTTATTCCCTTTTCAAGGATAAAGAAAGAACTACAATCATGAGTCGAAAGATTTACTATTAATTCCGACTTCCCCGGCAATCTAAAAGTAACACTTGCGAGCACATGAACTTCTAACATGTTACATAAAGAACGGTACATGCATGCTTTCTCCTATCTTTGCACACTTATGAAGGCTTTTGCCGTCACTGGTTTTCAGTTCATTAATGGTTGGAATGAAATTCAAAGCCATTAAATTCCGAATTACGTTTCACCAAATATCTGGACATTATTTCATTTCCTACGCTCAAATGCTTATTCTGACTCGTTTTGGTCGGTGTTATTTTCTAACCTATTCTTTCACGATGAATTAGGGTGGTTAGCGAATTTTTATACACGTGTATTTCCGTCTTTTGTTTTATTGTCGTGATCAAAATCATTCAGAATTCATAAGGATGTTTCTCAGGAAGGACATTTGAGCGGATTTTTAATTTAGTTAAAATTAGCTATTTTGCAATTTATTTAATTTGGCTAAATTGTTTTCAATAATAATTTAGCTTTTAAATATAATTGCAGATAGCATAGGAAAATAAAATAGAACTGAGAAAATTTTTAGGTATTGATTAATTCTTTTCCTTGGGAAAAAACTCATCTCAGTCGAAAGACTCTTTCGACTGAGAAGAAAAGAGTCGTTACTTCTGACTTCGTTGTTTGAATTAGCACGTCTAAAGCATTTACTTTATTCTGAATTGTGGATTTTCTATCATATTTTAAAAGGAGCTGTTTGTATAAGCTTTCTCATGCCGCGAGTGGAAATGCTATACTTTACTTGTGAAACGCTGATGTGAAGATATGTACCTTCATTGCCTTGCACTTTATAATTGCAAGGTAATCTTTGCTTTTCACCTTCAGAATTTATGCTCGAGAGTTTCTGCATTTTAAATTGCCGCATAAACTTATCAGCAGTTGTCTTTCTTGCGCTTTCTTCGAGGAAGTTAAATTTGCTAATGCTTCTCGTTTAAATCGATTCGAAAATCCGTGGAAAATTTAGTTAGATGAACATCTCAAATGCTAATTTATATCTTTCCTTCTGTTGATACTTAAAATGGATTTTCCCAGTTTGAATTGAGTTTCCCGACTTTCACCCAGAGCTGCAGTTGAATTTTGCCGAATATTTCTTGATAAATAGCTGAAAATTGAAGGAAAAATTAACTTTTACGATACATTTGACGGAGAAGGTATTGCTAAGGTAACGAAAAAAACACGCTTACTTATTAGTTTTTTCATTTAGTTTCAGTTGAGATAGTCGGTTGAAATATTTAAATTTGTACCCGCGAATAAGTTGAGTTTTATGTGCAATGGATTAATTTTTTCGTTTAATTATTTTCATCGAAGGTATCAACTTTTAATTCTACTTACGTATTTTTTAAATTTAGCTGAAATTTATGAGACAAAAATTGTAACTTTAATGAATTGGTGAATCATTTTTAAATTTTGTTTTGCATGCCATTATGTGGAAATGAAACTTTATTTATGATTGTCTCTCTATTGTTAATGCGCCATGCTTTATTAGAAGTATTGCTGGCAAAAATCGTAACTATAATGTATTGGTATATCATTTTTAAATTTTGTTTTGCATGCTGTTATTTGGGAATGAAACGTTATTTATGGTTGTCTGTCCATTGTCAATGCGCCCGGACTTGCCTGAACTAATCCCTCCAAACTTCGTGACTTAAACCTTTACTTGCTTTAACCTTAGCGCCCTATCAGTATCTAGGTATAATACCCTTTGATAAAAATAGTTTCCTCCTCATCTTTATCAATTTTCCAAAATTCTGACTTTATTTTGGCCCTACCCTTACCCTTAACCATTGTTAGCTAATCCTTAGCTGTTTACTTGTTTCTTTTCTCTTTCGTACTCAATTTCTCGATTTTCACACATCTCGAAAGGCCTTTCTTTACCATTACTCTTGTCCACTCGTTCGTCGATAATTGTCCTCGTGTCGTGAAGTGGTTGTAAATGGTATTTGGAAAAATATAAGGAATCAAGCTGAAACTTGGTTGCCCCAAGCATTGTAGGCTATAATCAGCTTTCCACCGAATCATCACATTCCAAAAGGATGGCCGCCTTCTGCATTTGTCAGGAGACCCCCTGTAATCTAGTTAAGGCACTGTTACGGTCATTACATTCACTGCGGGTTACCCCGCAAGTCGTTCCAACTGATGTTTGGTGGGGTATTAAACTAATTCCTTTGGTCCACTTGCTCATTTATGATTATTCTCATGTATTACGATGTGACCAAATAAGTTCTCTTGGCAAAATCAAAAAAAATTCATGCTAAAACTTTCATTACCCTAAAACAAAATGCTGTCCATAACAATACGATGAGTATCAACAATACGATTGCCCAATGTCACACATTTTTAGATTTATTGTTTTTACAAATATAAGAGCACATTTTCGTCCAACCTTAATTATACAATGTCCTTAAAATCCAGATTATTCAATAAAATGTCGAAAAAGTGGATAACTAAGGAAAACCATTTCCATGGTAACTGATAAGTGCAAAAAAAAAATTCCGTTGCCATAGCTCAATAACTAAGGAGTTGCGATCGCATGTTCATACACAAAAAACACTTAAAATTTTCTCTCTTCCCACCTCCTGAAGTATTATATTCCTCCTGAAACACCTTGCACCATCTAGCCCACAATAACTTCGCAGGATATCCCGGCTTGTTCAATAGTGTAATTTCCTATTATTTTTTATTGCCTAAATCGAAAGATTAATACTCCTGGAGTACGTATTTCACGCTTTTAGATTTTTAAATGACGATATCTATTTTTCAGGACTAAATGAAAAGTGAAAATTTTCAAGCGCGCGAAAACGCGACGGGTAAGTATGAATGCCGGTAAAACTCTGTGTGACGTCGTTCTGGCTCCCGCTGCCGCAAGTGAGGTGACCTTGGGGCGAAGCTCTGAGAGCTGATACGACGCAGGATGCTAGCAGGTAGTAGAGTACCATGCTAGCTGGTAGCGTTTGGCTTAAATAAGGATTATTAATACCTTATCAAACGAAGAAAACTTTCCGAACTTAGGCAATTTTAATGGGTGATTATTAAGAGATGTTTCCCTGAGCTCTGTGCCTCATGCATGCATTGGTAACCTCAGACGATGTATAACTCCTATCTTCTCGTATAGAAACTAGGTCCCTGTGACGTCACGTGGAGTGGCATCGCATGGGCCCCAATCTGGCCTTATTCAAATGAGAATAAAATTGACCGTTGCCATTCGTCTAAACCGGTATTTCTAAAACCAAATAATTTTTATATTATGAATACACTAATGGTGGGTTACGAATCGCAATCAATGCCTTTCGTTTTTTTTGATGAAGGAAACTACCCTATTTGCTTGGTCATCTCGGTGAGGGAGAACGTTCCAGCAGCGGATAAGTCGTGATGTTGACGTCCACTTAATTAGGATCCGAATCCGTTTTATTAGGCGCTCTCCTTACTTCCCCTTTCCCTGACGCACGTAAGTCACGTCGTCCCACGAATGAGGCAATTATCCTTTCAGATGCGCTCTAGAAAAGATGCTTCACCTGCGCTGGTCTCATTCGAATTTATGAGCCGAAGAAGCTGCTCACTAATGGGAGCTGAGTACCGGAGTTGTGTAATGGAGCCACGGGGTCGGATGACCGGATCGCTGCTAAGCTGGCGGTGCATTACTCCAGGGGAAAGGGGGTTTTAATGCTATTCTATTTTCATTCTTGCGTGGTGAATTATCTCTCGGCCGCTAAGTGAAGTGGATAGCTTCAGGTTTCGATCGATTTATTTATGACCCGATCATAAGCGATATCATTTCTGAGATCAGGACACTCAACCACATTACGGTATGTATTACTAGGGTTGTTCAATAAATCCTTAAGGCCGTTTTACACGGGGCACGGAATTGCGCATGTTAGAGCTGCATTAATTTCTAAAATGGCGTGGAATTGCGCGAATGCATGAACGAAATTGGAACAGGGGCTATTTTGCCGTCTCGCATCCACGCATTCTCGTATGTGTTCTAGCAATTCACCGCTTTACACGACGCAATTTTGATTGCGCCTTCGCACGTACGTCAGACTGCACAATTCCGTGTACCGTGTAAAACAGCCTTTAGAATTTAAGAAAGATCGCTCTCTTAGGATCAAAAAATAATTTTCCTCAGAAGTAGCGCTTTGACTAGCCTGCTGTTAGAGTTTCAACTGTATCCATCCCATAGTTTCTGATTTGCTGCCGATTTTAGTGAACAACTTTTATTTGTATATAAAAATGGATATAAGTGAGTTTCGTGCAGTGATCAAGCACTTGTTTTTGAAATGGTTAACGCCAAAAAAATCGAGCCTAGTTTGAATGAAGGTCATGGAAGATGGTCTGGTCTGTGTTTGCAAATATTTAAAATTGTGTAAATTAATGTAAAAGTGGCCAGGCATGGAAAAAAGGAACATCGCTCCGGACGCCTCATGGAAGTGTATACCCTCGAAATGATTGGCTCAATGCGCGATATGTTTTTAAGCGATTGACAAATTAAGTTGTGAGATATAGTAAATACCAAAGTCTCGTATTTATCGCGTAAAGGATGGGGATAAACGTTTCATGGCCGAAAATAGCGGTATAAAAATGTGAACAAGAATTTAGCACAAATATATTTAACGATTCTCGTCTTTGTTCATTAAAAGAAACATTTGTTTGTCGAAGAAGATCGATGAAGGTTGGAAAGGCTTAGTAAGATGCACAAAAATACGATTTCAAAAGAACATCTTATGGATATGTAATATTTTTATTCAAAATACTACTGTTTTCAATCTGCCATTGAGCAATCCGAGAATATTTAAGTATTATCATTCACGGGGAAAGCATACGTTGGGAAGCATATTACGAGGGCACATATGTGTAGTGTGCTAACTTATAAGAAAACTCTTAGAATTACAGGAAGATGATTGCAGTGTTCGATATGTTGCTGATGATGCTAAAGTTAAGTAATTTTCCTCCCTAGTTCTTAAAGTCTGTTACCTTGATCGGTAAAAATTATGAATTCAATCGAAGAAAGATAATTTTATAGCTGTGAATGTGAATTGTGTGGTATTGAATTCCGTTCCTCCATTTGTTCTCCATTCGGGCTCCTCCTGAATGGATGGCCCTTCCGCGGTGAAGTCTTGTCATGTCCGTGAGAAATCTTCAGAAAAGATTTTCTAGCTGTATATTTGGAAAAAAGAGGGCGTAATTGGAGGCTTTTTGTTTTGCCTAGCCTAGGCGCAACCGTCAATTCCTTTTGAATGTGCTTTGAACATTTTTTAAAAACAGATTTACCTCCTGTATACTCATCTTACTAGCATGTAATAAAACTAGTTTTTGGATTGTATTAAAATATAATGATTTAGCGGATAATTGGTGCTATTTCATACCTGTTAATAGCCACTAACTGCAAAATTGCAGCAATATAGGCATTACGAAAACTAGGCGGTATTCCACCAATTTTCACCAATGTATACTGTAAAGTGATCTTCATATGCTCCTGGAAAGAATTTTTCGCGAAAAACTCAAGAGGCAGCTTTACGGCTGGGAACTGTGGATTGAAAATCACTAGCGATATTTACATGGACTTGGATATCTTTTCACCTTTTACAAATCTAGGGAAATAGGATTAATGAAAAGTTTAATTTTGCAGTTGCCAATGGGAATTGTTCCGTTCTCTTCATTGACTATCATCAATAGCCTTGTGCTCCGTTCGCGGCTCTTCGTGAAAGGAAGAGCCTTCTTCGGTGGTGTCAATCACGTACACCGTTACGACATCCCATCCTCCCAGAATGCAGTCGAAGAAGCGTTTGTCCGAGATCAACTTTTTTCCTCCGCGGATGGAGAGAAAGGACGACTCGGTTTGCGAATCCCCTTCACTCCTTCGAAGACTTCTCAAGCTGGGTGCTCGTCCCTGATAATCTGCGGAGGAGCGCCCGCCGCCTCCGGTCAACAGGAAAAGCTGCCTACGGGGTCGTCTCGGCCCATCACGCGGGCTGACGTAACCTCCGGCTGGGAAAGGCAATGGCGTAAAGGGCTAAGGGAGGGCATCCCGGAGAGGTAGTTAGCCTCCCGTGTGGGCGTGTTCTGCCTGCGGCCAGGTCGTTCATCCCTGCACGGTGGGAACGCTTCTGTTTGCTCTTTTGCGATCGGTTCTTCATTTTTATGCATCGGTCAGCAATCCCGAGATCGGTTTGACTTATCTCTACTAGGGAACTGCATATAGGAGGTCCAATTCCATATAGGAAGTCTGATTTTAATCGGTTTTCAAAAATGTCCGCGGCGCGGTGATGAGTGCAATGAGATCCAATAAAAAATTGCATTATTATGCTTGTTATGGCGACGAATAGCATTGAAAAGTCATGAGTTTAATAGATAAAATGATCATGCATATATATTTCGATCAATACCACTAATTATACCTAGTTTCCCCGCGAAACTCGGATCAATGTGTACGTCAGCGATGCGAGTGGCGATTTTTGTAAACCCATTTCAAAGCGCGGTAGCTGACAAAACATTTTGAGGCCGATTTGAGGATCCTATTTTGCAATATTCGTGCATCATTAAATCTAATTCCCTTCAGCTAACCTTTTTTGCTCCCCCACACATTCACTCTTACAATCTTGAAAAATTATTCCGCGTAGCTAATTTGGGGTATTCCTGCTGTTCTTCAGTCACTCGCCTTTCAGCGTTTATTTATTAGGTATTTATTTTAATCACCACAAGCACAGAACTAAGTGGCCTTTACATAGGAGATACTGAAAGAAATAACAAAGGACGGTTACAAATATCCATTCCCTGGTTTGGGGACTCGAACCCGCGACCTTCAGTTTGGCCGGTGAGGACCTTACCCTGCCGCCAGAGGCCGGTTTGTCTTCCTAGGCCATTGTGCCTTCTTGCCAATTAAGATGTGCTGTCTTCGTGTTATTTTTTGTTTTTCGAAGACTTATTTTTATCTCCCTCTTCCTAGCATTTCATTAATACTCAACAGGTTACTCCATTTAATTTTCAAAAATCTCATACGTTTCTCCATGCATTGAATTGTTTTACTCGGACTTCCATGCTATCATCTCCGTCTATGCTTCTCTCCCATAGCTCTTTAGATTAATGCTCCAATTATATGTTTTAATGAACCTTTTCCTTGCTACTATTTATTTTTAGTACTTGTGAGTTAATGAGTTAGATCACATCATGAAGTTTTCGTAAATGAGCGATTTATACCGCAAGGTAAGACCTCACAGTAACATCTGGAATACCTCTGAAGCTCTTAAATGTAGGACAATGGAAAGGAAATTCAAGGCACTCTTTCGCAATAGCTAGGAAATCAACTCGATTGAATTATAGGTATGTATAAATTATATTTTTTTTACAAATCTCGCGGTACTAGGTTGGACTAGAGAAAGGAACTGGCCATCTTCACTTGAATGTTTGGATTTTTCACGGATGTGGCTTAGTTTGCGATGGTGATTTATACCTTACTTTTTCAAATAGAGTTTCTTATTGGCACATAAAGTGAATTAATGAACTTGAGTATTCATATTTTCTTTGATGAATGTTCGGAAATTATCTGCGCATATAGTTTTTCTTATGATGAATCTGAATGCTTGTTTTTTTATCAGTTAAAGGCGTGGAAGTATTTCGGAAAATGCTCCCGAATGTATTGGTAGTATAACTTTAATTAGAAAATATTTTGTTATCCGGTAAGGTATTATCGCTCTCTAAACCTAGTCAACAGTTCAATTGATATTTTAATTTCAATTTGCAAATGGTAATCATCTGCCGCAAGTAAATTAACTGACGGGAGTTGGAGTTCACAACACACTTTTAATTGACGTATGGCTCTTTGTTAGTGCGCTGCTCGAAGAGTAACTTTGATTAGGATTTAAACACCATTATATTCCAAGTTTTGCCAGCCGAAGTTCTTATAATATTTTCTCTTGTATTAATTGTGCTGTATTATTTTGTATAATATATTTTAAGTCGAGCATTAGGCCTCTTTTCACCAGATCTCAATTGCAAGAAAGATCTCTCGGAAATTATCCGGTGTATTATTAAGTGGTGTACGTTTGTATTGTATTGCCAATTGCTCTGTGGCAATTTTAAATGTAAGTACATTTACTTCCGAGTCAAGATTAGCCAGTACTCTAGAATTGTAAGTTTTTAAGTTATCTTTATACGTAGATGTTTAATTATTTATGGTCCCATTGGGTGTTCTGAAACTGTATAAAAGTGAGGAATGGGAAAGTCATTCTCAGTAATCTAATGCTATCATATCACTAAGGTTAAATTCGAGTTCTCATTCCTATTCCTACCACTTGGAGCTCTATTAAACTATCCATCCTCTGGTAGTCGATGCGTTGAGGTAGTAATTATAGCGGCATTGCCATTGGTTTTGGCGTACGTTCATCACCATTTCTCCGAGCAAATGCGAATTTACCATTAAAGTATAATTAACTTAGGTTCACTGGAGAAAATAATCAAGGTTCTCGTCATTAACCATAGTAATTAAGAATGTTCTGAGCTTTCAATCTTCATTAAAAACTGAAAGTCGGGTAAACCCAGTTACTTTTACTGTGCCTGGAAGGTCATGGGATGTCATTGAACGAAATATTATTTTGGAAAAATCATGTACGCGGTATTAATAAAATTGTAATATTCCATCATTCGGACTTCTATGCAAATATATATTCGAATACTCCGTTCCCAAAATGTCATTCAAATGTTGCTCTTGAATTGCAAAAATTCATTTTACAACATTACTATTTTCCTCGGCGTTTACCTTGAGTAGCATTCATAAATGTTGTACTATGACTTATTTATACACTGCTTATGAATACTCTGCAAACTTCATATATAACACATTTGCAAAATGTGTTAAGTACTCTGGCTAATAAAGAAAAATGAAGCAATTTTTGCGCAATAAATTGATTGTAGGGTGGCCATCCCTTCATTAAAAAAAATTAATGGTGGATTTATTTCAGGTTTTATGATAAACTCTTCTTTAGAAAAATGTGGTCATGAAAGATCCATTTCAAATCCCTCTGAGCCACCGGTATTTGATTTCTCTACCCCACTGTATGTATAATATATTCCATCATAAGCCCCATAACTTTTCCGTAATGAAAGTTATAATAGAGTAGTTTCCTTCATCAAAGAAAACGATGGGCATCGATTGCGATTCGTTACCCACCATTAATGTATTCATAATATACAAATTATTTGGTTTTAGAAATCCCAGTTTAGACGAATGTTAATGGTCAATTTTAACCCTATTTGAAAAAGGCCAGATGCCACTCCACGTGACATCACAGGGACCTAGGTGCTAAAGGAGTAGTCAAGAGCTTTACATCGTCTTAGATTAACAATGCATGCATGAGGCACAGAGGTAAAGGAAACATCAGGTAATAATCACTCATTAAAATTGCCTATGGTCGGAAAGTTTCCTTCGCTTGATAGGGTATTAATAATCCTTATTTAAGCCAAGCGTTACCTGCTAGCAAGGTACTCTCTTACCTTCTAGTAGCCTGCATCGCAGAGGTGTACATGTCCTCGCCCCAAGGTCACCCACATGGCGACAGCGGGAACCAGAATGACGTCACACGGGATTTTCCCAGCATTCATACTTAGCCTCGCGATTTCGCGCACTTGAAAAACTTCACCTTTCATTTAATCGCGAAAAATAGACATCGTCATTTAAAAATCTAAAAGCGCGAAATGCGTAATTCAGGAGTAATAATCTATCGATTTAGGTAATAAAAAATTATAGGAAACCACCTTATTGGTAAAATAGCCCAGCCATTTCACTTTCAGGTCACTGACGTTCACGTTTGCCCTTTCTCCGTTACGTTCACTCTTTTCCATTACCCTCGAATGTAGATCGGTCGCAGAAAGTTTTCGGAGCTCTGTCTGGCGAAAGATCACGAAAAAAACTTTCATCGCTCGCTGAAAACGGTGTGTGCGTCATTGAGTTCCTCTGATTTCATTTAAAAGGAAGTTAAGTTCGTTCAACCGTACCTCGGTTCGGTTCTCACGGGTTTTAAATTTATGCGTACATTTAATACTATTTGTTCTTTTGGCCTGCAGGCTGTTTATGAGAAATGTGTCCATCTCCTCCTATCATATTTACGAGTAGGTGTAGTAACAATCGCTATAACAAGTGGTAGAGCAACCTGGATCGATTTTAACGCATGCTACCTGAGCATACAGTTGGAGTTTACTCGTTTGGCCTTGATAAAGCCGTTACAAAAGCCTATGAGTAAAACACAATCTTGGAAAACTTTGTGGTATTCCATCACAATCTTTATTAGGTGAGGAAACGTCTACTAAACCACATAACATATTCATGTGGTTTAGTAAGAGTTTCCTCAACCAATAAAGTTTGTTACGAAAGCCATTTGTGTCTCAGGTGGCCCTCATTGCAGTTCATTGTTCAAGAATGTTTCTCTGTGGTAATTTTGGGATATTATTTTTCTCTTTACTGGAATTTTTATCGTTAAGTAATAATTTTTAATTAAGTAAAAATTACGATCTGCGATTAATCTTCCTTTTTTTCTGCATTTTCCTAACAAGGAATAAATGAACTAACATTGGAGAGGCATATTCATCGTGAGACCTTTATAATTCCCATATTTTTTCTCTGCACACCGCTACGCCTGGGAGTTGATTTATGTTTCCTACCGCTGACACAGTTCACCTATGATATTACCTAGCTGTTATTAGCGTGTGAGGCATATGGCTGCAGTTTTGTAAAGTTTTGAGTGTCATCCTAAGGCCTCTACCACTCACAATTTTCTTAGTAATTCCATCTCTGTTTCTGAAGTTGCGTCTTTTATACTCTGTGAATTTCTCGGTAAGTCCAATCTTAAAACGGTAGGTACCGTCAACAATAAAGCCGTTTTAATTACAGCTATAAAACGTAAAGCTGAGACTTATACCCTTATAAAAAGATTTCTATCGTCATGAAATCGATGTATGAAAATAATACTTAGGAGAGCTGTGCATCACCGTATTGGCTGATATTGATCATGGCAATGCTGTATGGCTTATAGCTCCTGGGATGTCGAAGAAAATATTTCTCTTTACATATCAGTAAAAGGAAATAAATAAATAATAATAATGGCTTTGAATTGTAAAGAATTAAAATAGCATTGGATGCAATAGTCACCCAGGCTCATCAGTTCATCGTTAAATGTTTCCCTGTGGCAGTTTTTGCTTGATTTCATATATTTTTCAGTGTGGGCGTTGAATGCGTCTTTTAAATGAGAACCTGATGTTTATGTTTGGTTTAATAACTACAGACAAGAGTTTGAAGCGCTGGTATCAATGGTAACAAGAATATCTGTGATACAAACTTTGTTTGTTAATTCCTTATACTTCTATCGGCGCAAAAAAGATAGAAGCATTTGTTAAAAATCCTGCCGAATCTCCATAGAGCCGTGTCATATATCGTTTTGCTCATTGTTTATTCGACTACACCATCGTTTAAACGTGAAAGTTTACCTTCTACGGTCGAAAGAGTCAAGAAGAACACGCAAAGAAATGTGAGAACGGCGAAACAGTCGTCTTCTTCATCTCGTCGTGGGCTAAATATTTGATAGGTGTATTTCATTGTATTTTTTTATAGAATGAACGATGTTTTCGAATTACAAATACCTTTTTAAAATTAAATTTAGCTTATTCTTTCATTATTAAAATGGCTGAAAGGTAGATTTCAATTTCAGAGTTGTAGAAAAGGAAATAAATATCGCAGTTACGTATGCTCTTTGTAAAAATATATTTCTGAAGTCTTCATGTAAGGAAATTTTTATATTGTTTTTCTTTCTTAAAATAAAAAAGACGAAAATCACCCCGCGGCAATGCTTTCTACCAAAACGACGATTTTCGTTTTTCTGGTTTATTTTTATTTTGTATTCTGTAATTAGAAGACATCGTTCTCTCTATAGAAAACACAATGAAATGCACCAATGATCAATGTCCATACTCAGTGACACAACTCGGAAACATTGCGAGAAGTCTACTTTTGAACTCATTACACCAGTGGGAGATATTTTTTAACGAATGGTATGTTTCGTACGGTTATGAGTAACATTAATTATTCAGTGTGTTATAGATTCCGGAACCGTGAAACAAAATATTTGGCGCTAGATATCCCATTTTACTAACATTATCCATTGGAAATTTTCTCCTAATTCCGATTCTAGATCTCAGTGGGATCACCAGTATTATCTCTAACGTATTTGGAATATTACGAGTACGTCGTTTTCTAAATGGGTTTGGAGTGCTATGGGGAAATTTAAAAAAATGTATGGTTTTTTCCTTTAAATTTATGAAAAGGGAAAATGTGTGAGTAAATTGCAGAATTTGGTTAAAGTGGATAACTTTTAATGTTAATGAAATGAAAACTTTGTATTATCCCACCAATTTATTTTTATGTACGACTAGTTTGGACGTTGCGGCGTCATCCTATGGTAAAAAGAGTCAATCAAAGGCATGACCTTTGTATATGATCTAGGTTCGGGGAGGTGGGGTAGGAAGACGGTAGATGGAAGTGTCTATCCCTTACAACGCAGTGCAAACAATTCAACGAAGTTAGGGGGGAGGAAGGAGAAGGTAGGTGGAAGTGTCCTATGTACTGTACTGTATTTACAGTAGTCGAGTCGACGTTCTTGACGTTTGCATTGTACTGGGGAGCAAAGTTACACTCACATTTCATTTCTTTTTACGTTTTCTATTGTTTAAATTTTTTGACGTCACTTTTGCGTAAATAATAGGTAGTCCGAGTACATCAATTGACTTCAGCCGATGCCGCTCTAACTACCTAAAGCTTATGTAATCAGGAAAAATTTGCGAGTGAAATGCAGCATTTCGTTAAAGTGGAAAACTTTTCCTTCTAGAGTTTGAATGAAGCTGGAGCGGGCGAGTCCTTTCGGAGTGTGGGGAGATAGAATGAGTAGGAGATGGGTTCTCGGAACCTAAATACATGCATTGGGGACGTGCGTCTTTCGGATTCGTATCCTTCCTCTCGGGTGGGGCAACATAGAAGCAAGCCTACACGAGGTTCGGGTCGGGCAGATTGATATTGACTGCGGTGTGGGTAATTGCGTGTGGGTTTGTGTTTCGAGCGTTCATGTCTCTATTGTATCACTGAGTTATGTCGTCATCTTTTGTTCTGCATATGTGGGCATTCATATTGAAGATTTTATGGAAACGATTCCTCATGTTTATCTAATCCGAAGATGTGCGTAGGAATGTAAGTAACTGGCTTCTTTCATTTCTTCCATAAAAATGTAATAATATCCATTGTTCTGAAGCCTTATTGGGTAAAATATTACATCTTGGTCTAGGTTATTAAATGTCATACGCATGCTTTCTCTAACGAGCTGCTTGAAGATATTCTTAATATCTTCCCCGCAAATAGTAAAAAAAAAGTGTCCATCGACTCTTGGCTGATGACATTGTGGTTCATTATTGAGAGTTTGAAATTTGGTCATTTGGGTGTATCTTCATTTGTTAGTTGTGTGATGTAAGGATTAATGTATTTTTTATTCTATAAGTGCATTTTCTGTTTATTTACATTGTTATAAGATTGGTAGACTCGACATTTATTTGTTTAAATCTAATGCTGCCACCAGACAATAGCCTACTTGCAGTAATATGTAAATAAATAAATAAATATCGTTTTTGGAACTATTTTTCGCTAATATGTAGCTTAAAGCGTGATAAAAGCGATGAATCAATTGTTTACAGAGGCTCGCAATTTTTAAGTTTCTTATGAATCAATTAAAATGAAGGAATTATCGTTTGGGTTTGAAACCGTTATTAATTTGATAATAAAGAAGAGTAAACGAAGACATAAAATGCATATTTGGGGAGGTCGATGGAATGTCTAAAAAAGAGCGATAATTTTAGAATTCTCCAGAAAATTCCTTATTAATAATTCCTTATGTATTCCTAATTCTTCTCTAACGCTTTGTGTAAATTTTTCCAAATTAAACTATAGTTGATTCTCTCAGTGGGCTATTAATAAATCTGCTTTAAGGTAAAGAACCCAATAAAAAATCATTAATTGTTCGTTATATCTCTCTAAAAACCTCTCACTCTTGATAGGTATAGGTCGGGATATCGACAAGCTGGGTCTCATTGAAATTTATTCGAGATCGCTTTAGAGGGTATTTTACTAAGTAAATGAGGACGAAATAGATTGTACATCACTAAATGACTGTTTTGTGAACTCAATTTTGGATTAACTAACAAGGTTGTCGACGCATTTTATATCATAGAATCAAGGTAATCCATCTTTCTTGGTAGCAAGGATCGCCCGGGGATGTATATAGCTTTGGGACATGCGCATGTCCCCATTGCAAGAGAGCTTAATTTGCTGCAAAGGGAAGTGATTGTGAGCGTATTTCGTGAAATATGGTTCCATTGTGCTCAACTACTTGCATTGAATCTTAAGCGAGTCGCTACACTCGTGGGGTGTGCCGCTAAAGATGGAATGGGGTTTAACTCGCTTGGATGTAAATGGTAAGTAATCCTCGGGTAAAACCCTATTTGAAACCAGCAATTATGGCGCTTCCCCTTGTTCCAACCTCTGAGTAAATTTCAGATAGAGTGTTTAAGGCGGATGCGCAAAAACCAAATTCTTAGGCCAATATTGGAACTCTAGCATTACTACAGGAAATGAAAAATTTAAGCAAAATACAAGTTAATAAATGGATTTTTATCAAAATCCTATTAATTCTGTACCTTCTTGAGCATTAAATATACTGGAAATAAAATGGACAATCGCAGCAGATGGCGTGTAAACAAACATTATCGTCCCTGTTAACACCCAGGTATTTTTAGCCTCGTTGCTATGGAGCGGAGTTGTAACTTTTAATTTAAGGTCATAAAGGGCCACTTCATGCTGTAGTATGAATATATATTATAAGTTATAAAATTCTAACCGCTTTACCAGCATTTAATTTGGAAATGTGGGCATTGGTTTAATTGAAATGCCGTTAAAAGCAATAGGGTGGTTTCCTTTATTTTTCTATTGCCTAAATCGAAAGATTATTACTCCAGGGGTACATATTTCACGCTTTTAGATTTTTGAATAACGATAGCTATTTTTCGCGATTTAATGAAAAGTGAAAATTTTCAAGCGCGCGAAAACGTGACGGCTAAGTATGAATGGAATTATATTAGGAAATTGCGGCGACAAAGTGAGAGAAATTAGCTACTTTTCCCTCGTTAGACCACATCTGGAATACGCTGCCAGTGTTTGGGACCCTCATGAAAAAGGCTTAATAACAGAGTTAGAACGCGTGCAAAGAAGAGCTGCCAGGTATGTGAAAGGTCGTTACGATAGTCTTGTTAGTGTAACTGACCTCTTAGATAAACTCGGATGGGAATCTCTGTCGGACCGTAGATTGAAAAATAGACTAAACCTTTTAGATAAATTTAAGAGCAGTGTCTTTTCTGACGAAGTTAACCATATCTTGCGGATGCCAACGTACTACGGAAGATCAGATCATATGAATAAAATAAGAGAGATAGATTGCAGAACAGACAGATTCCGAATATCATTTTTTCCTCGATCAATAAGAGATTATAACGGCAGCAATAGAACTCGTAAATAGATTGCATGACTTGTAGTGTAGCCTACTAACCTATGTAAAACTTAAAGCATGTTTCTGAATTTCTATTCTATATTCTATTTCTAACAGCATATAGTAGTATAATTTGTTATTATACGGGACGTTTTTTGGACCGTGTGGTGTGCCTGTGGGAGTCCAAATGCATGCTGCATGCTGGTGATTGATCACCCCCTGCCAAACACCCTAGAGGTGGCTCGCAGGGTATTATGTAGATGTAGATGAATGCTGGGAAAAGCCCGTATGACGTCTGGCTGCTGGGCTGTTGTGGGGCCACCTGGGTTCGAGGCTATGAATGCTGCTACGATGCAAGCTGCTTGCTGCCGAGCGTGGCGGTAGTGTAGAGTACCCTGGTAGCAGGTAGCGCTTGGCTTAAATAAGGATTAATAATATTCTATTAAATGAAGAAAACTTTCCGATCATAGGCAATTTTAATAAGTGATTATTAAGAAACGTTTTCCTGAGCTCTGTGCCTCATGCATGCATTGGTAATCTCAGACGATGTGAAACTCCTTACTACTCGTTGAGGATCTATGTCCCTGTGACGTCACGTGGAGTGGAATCGCATGGGCGCCAATCTGGCTTTTTTCAAATGAGGTTAAAATTTACCATTACCATTCGTTTAAACTGGGATTTCTAAAACTAAATAATTTGTATATTATGAATACACTAATGGTGGTTAACGAAATGCAATCCATGCCTTTCGTTTTCTTTGATGAAGGAAACTACCCTATTGTGGATCATAACTGAAGCTTTGGTCGGATGTGTATTTCAGCCATTCATTCCGTGTTGTATTTCGTTAAGACCGAGTTAATATTTGCATAGGGTAATGTTTTACACTTCTACCTTATTTTTCATTCTCATGATGGCAACTTAGCGTCCTAGTCTAAGGAGTTATTGCGTGTGGGATTGGATTAGGGGTATATATTGCATAAGTTTCATACGAACGAAAATGATGCCAATTGTTTTTAGTATTTCTGATGATTGCAAGTATAGTTATCACTAAATCAGTGCTACTTTTGAAACATGATACATATAAATGCCGTGGAAGTATTTTCATATATGATTTTAATGTAATGTACGATAATTATAATTTTTCGCATTATTTTGAATGATTTTTATGCGATACACTTTGATTTACAAGACTCTAATGGAATTAGCTGAAAGTACTAAAAAATTACTTATCTCTTTCTATTAATACCATTGAATTGTCACAGGGAGAATCATAGCCTATCAATTTCCTTCATTTATCTACTCTTCCACTTTAAAAAATATCATTTATGTTTTCATGCCACTGAAATAGCTGAAGTTCATTCGGTGTAGCTTCATTCTAAGAGTTGAAACTGATATATGAACTTAATGGCCCACCATTCAAATGAAATACGCAACTCATTCATTAATATAAAATCAATATTTTTTTTTCACTTGTGGCACATTTCAGCCAAAAATGTAGAATTTTCTGTCATAATATTATTCCTTCTGTCACGAAAGACACTAAGAGCACTTAATAGAAATCGCGTGAATGTTAACGCCGAGCAAATTCATACATAGGCATCAAGCAAGCACTTTCTTTACTGAAATTGTTATTTGACTTATTGGTTGAGGGCGTATCACTACCGTTCGACCGGTTGGATTTGTGTTTTTATTTCGTGGCCAATATTTCATTCAGTAAAACACTATCATATCGAGATTTTTCGGCTAAATTAAGAGGACTCTTATCAGCATTTAACCGTGTCTAAAATAAAAAATATGTTAAATCCGAGGATAATCTGAAGTAAAAGTTTAAACTTGGTGGTAAAGGGAAATATTTGACCGAGTGAGGAAACGAAAAGGTGTAGTAAAGAATAGGAGAATAAGGGGTAGTTCCTGTGAAGCACTCTGTACCGCAGAAGGACTCTAATATTGGCCTTTTCACAAGATAGTAATTTTGTGAAAATATGATCAAGGGAAAAACTGAAGGATATGTCCCCCGAGTAAGAATAAGTGCTTGGAGCGAACAGAGGAGGACACAAGGGAGAAGAGCATCATGGAACCAACGAAACTAGCTTGGAATAGGGTGAAATGAAGGTCTGCAACATACCAGTCTTAGGATTACAGCCCAATGAATAAACGACGTGACAAAAAAAAATACTGGTCGAGTTGGAGTGGTGCGCATTCTTAAGGTAGTTGGTTATGACGGGACTCACTCAATCACTGGCGTGTCCTCCTAATGGTCCGATGTTCCCGGCACTTTATTCCTGGGGATGCCGCAGCTTCACTTCCCGCTAAAAAATCACTCCGATCTTCAGCTGTTTTGATGATTTCACCTTCTGTTTACCCGAACTTTTCTGGCAGGAATGAGACAAGGTAGTTGCGGCTCGGGGCCTCTGTAAGTCAATGTGCCATAGGATGGGGATGCTTGGCCTTTATATCCTTTCATCGGAGCGGGGGAGTGGAGTTTACTGCTGGAGGAGAGTGGGAGGGGGTCGTACGTTTAATGACCGGGGCTGTTGGGTGAGGGAGCGGTGTATAATGGTGATTTTTAGGTGGGGGAATGAGGATGTGAAGACTGCGGGAAACGTGTATGCCACCAAGGGATGAGGCAACTTTCACTGCCTCCCTCCGCAGCCACAACAACATTATCCCTCTTCGCCGTGAACCTTCTTTTCCCCCTCTGCTCGATTGGACCCCTTCTCAAAAAAATATCCGAAGAGAAAGAGCTCTTCGACTCTCTCACGACTCGCGGCCGATGGACGAACTCTCCTCGTGCTTTCTAACCTTCTTCCCCTTCTGTTTTGGCCCTAAGCCTTGCAGCGATCGTTCGAAGCCGCGTGAGATTGTGAGTGAGGTGTCACTGGTATTCATTTCGGGGTTTGATCGCAAGAATGCAATTTATACTAATAACACTTATTATTATACTTAAAATTATTACTTATATAAATAATAATATACTTAATATTTGAATTAGGCTGGGAGCCGTTTGAGACTCGGAGGCTGAGCGATAGGCTTAGATTGCTTGAACAATTGAGAATGGATATCTTTAAGAGCGACACAGAGAACATAATATTAGAGCCACACTATATTTCCAGGTCCGATAGAAGTGATAAATTAAGAGAGATGTTTTTTCGAACGGATATATGTGGGAATTCGTTTTTCCCCTGAACCATAAAGGACTTTAATAAACGCTGGTCCCAACCTCGTTAGAGCACTTCATTTTTTTGAGCTGTAATCGGCTGGTGTCCTAACACCCCCTGCCACACGCCTTTTAGGTGGCTTTCGGGGTATTATGTAGATGTAGATGAATACAGGATAGAATGCAATTTATACTAATAATTTATACTAATAAAGGCTTAATAACAGAGAACGCGTGCAAAGAAGAGCTGCCAGATATATGAAAGGTCGTTACGATAGTCTTGTTAGTGTAACTGACCTCTTAGATAAACTCGGATGGGAATAAGTTTCCCTGGATATACACAATTTCTTATACCACTTATTTTTTACATCAGAGCGCGATCCGGGTTCCAATTAATTATCATCATCTTCAGGCGCAAATTATAATGCATTAAGTTTTACATAGGTTAGTAGGCTACACTACAAGTTATGCAATCTATTTATGAGTTCTGTCGCTGCCGTTATAATCGCTTATTGATCGTGGAAAAAAAGACATTCTGAATCTGTCTGTTCTACAGTCTACCTCTCTTGTTTTATTTATATGATCTGATCTTCCGTAGTATGTTGGCGTCCGTAAGATATGGTTAACTTCGTTAGAAAAGACACGGCTCTAGAATTAATCTAAAAGGTTTAGTTTATTTTTCAATCTGCATTATACAATTATAATTTGCGCCTGAAGATGGTGATAATTCATTGAAACGCGGGTCGCGCTCTGATAAAAAATAAGTGGTATTAAGTAATTGTCTGATATCCAGGAAAACTTATAATGTAATACCACAAAGTAAAGCAAGAGTTAGTGACTTTTGTTCGGATAGGAATCTCTGCCGGACTGTAGATTGAAAAAAGACTAAATCTTTCAGATAAATCCAATAGCAGTGTCTTTTCTAACGAAGTTAACCATATCTTACGGACGCCAACATACTACGGAAGGTCAGATCATATAAATAAAACAAGAGAGATAGATTGTAGAACAGACAGATTCAGAATGTCTTTTTTTCCACGATCAATAAGAGATTATAACGGCAGCGACAGAACTCATATATAGATTGCATGACTTGTAGTGTAGCCTACTAACCTATGTAAAACTTAATGCATGTTTCGTAATTTTATTTTTATTTCTAACAGCGTATGGTAGTATAATTTGTTAGTATACGTGACGTTTTTTGGACCGTGTGGTGTGCATGTGGGAGTCCAATTGCATGCTGCATGCTGGTGATTGATCACCCATAGCCAAACACCCTAGAGGTGGCTCGCAGGCTATTATGTAGATGTAGATACAGGGTCGTTTTTTTTCAACCCCCAACAATTCAACCAAAACACCATGCAATTGAAATGAGGGTACTGTGCGTCCTCCGCACCGCACGTCATTTCATTGCTGACCGCAAGTTGTTAGTTTAACGTTAGTAGCAATCTCAGTAACTACACTGCCTCAATTGATCCTCCCGTCAAGTGTGCTCTGCTTCCCTTCCACCTGTCCTTTCCTAAGTAGCTGGAGAGCGTAGTGAGCTTGTGGGTATACCATTCGGTTCGGCCACTTCTCAAATAGTCCTAGTAGGTTCAAATCGGAGTGAAATTGTTGCCACCGAAAAACATAAATTGCTGGTGAGCCAGGGAAAGGAACTGCCCCGCTCACTCTTGAGTTTGAGTTTATGCATTTGTGATTTGGTGTGAATTGTAGCCTCACTCATCCCACCGAGAGAGTCAAACTCATGTTTATAAAATTATTTGATTTCATTCAGCGAGTTACCGACAATTTTATCGTATAGAACTGGTATAAGGATGATAAAAAAAAATGTAAGTTTTTTTTGGATCTCACTGCGTTGTTCAGGTTATATCCCGACGTTTCGCGACCACTGCTTATTCATAAAATATTATATAACATATCCATAAAACCCAAGTACCTTCTCCGCTTACACCTAAAATTCATTGGGAACTGTTGAACCGTTACAGGATTTACATGCATAGCTCTTGCTAAGGTATTAGCGTGAACTAAGGGAACACAGGAGTAAAGGTCGAGCTATAAGATAAAAACGTTGGAAGGACTTTTCTTAGATATAACATTTAGCCAAAAATTAAGGCAACTTAATCTCATCGAAAAAAGTGAAGGGTCTGACAGGTCTTCTCATATTTGAGATTGAAAGCAAAATGCTACAATTACTTTAGACTATTTATTTTCTCTATTTTGATATGAAAGTTATTAATATAAAATTTAATGATTGAGGCTCCGAAATACACAAAACAAAACGAAGGTAATGATAACTGTATTAAAATCTTGTGTATTTTTTAACCATCTGGGAGGGGGGAGATGTGCCTCCGTGCCCCCCCCCCCTAAATCCGCCTATGCTTGCTATGGTGGTGTAATTAATTGGGGATCTTTTTCCCATCTTCTTTTCCTTTGAGGATTGCCTTTTTCAGTTCACATATCATTTTGTGGCCGATTGGATTGTTTTATCGTCAGGCGAAATCGTGTGGGAACGAGGCATCGCTTATAAATCACTCATTTGACAAGTCTCACCTGTAAGAAAATTTATCACATACAATCAGAGTTTCGCTTGAAAAAACATTTCACGATGGTGCTGTGCAGAACGAACTCGAAGTGAAAATCGTAAACTGTTATATTGCGCATCGTATTCAGTGTCGAGTGTTGCGGTTGTGATCTTCTAAAAATGGCCTCCTTAAATGTGACAATAGTCATTTGTGCTGTATGTGTAAAAATGGTTAATCTCACTTCGTATCTATATTATTTTGGAAATTGATTTTTACTCTGCTTACTTACGCATAAGACGAGGGATATGGTGACCCTTGACGTGCTTGTCGACAGAAAAATTAGTTAAGCTGTGGTCGTTTTGGAATTGATTCGGTATTTATATCTTTGCTTTTTCCATTGAAATGGCATCATGCTACCACAGATAATTTAGATAAATATTTATCCGTTCGACGATAAGTTTTTAAATAAATATTTTTGGGCTTTCACTCGATTTGGTACTTTCAGCTTTGCTTTTTCCATTGAAATGGCAGCATGCTACCACAGATAATTTGGATAAATATTTATATTTCATTTTGTATTTTAAGTGATCGATTCCATCGAAATTATTTTTCTATAATCGTAAGATTTGGCTGTAATTTTTACATTCGCGATGAAAAAGGCTGGTCAGTGGCTGTAGAAGGGTGCTTAATTTATCATAATTTACTATGAACTTCTTGACCAACCGTCTCGTTAAGTTGGATCATAGCCCGCAAGAGCTGGGATTTGCTTCCCGCATCCATGCATATTAGAACTCTTTCATGGCAGATGGGAAGCCGAAGGCCGATGTTTGTTTTCCATTTAAAATATCTACTTACTCACTGGCGGAATGGAACGTGTTCCTCTTCACGCGTTCATATTTGTATTTACCCATGCTGGCAGTCGGCGGAGATTCCAAAGGCGATAAAAATACCGTAAAAGGGCTGTGATGGTCGACGAAATAAATTACCTACCCTTGAGGTGCTAGGTTTATATTTTGGCAAAAAGTACGGGAGCGGAGAGTGGATGTAGCCTTATTTGCGGATTTACTTTCCGTACTAGCTGTTATCTTCTCTATCGCTAACAACCTGTTTTCCTTGAATTTATGAGTGTCTAGTTCTATCACTTGATTGGGAGAAAGTGAGCGGTCTCATAGGAGGGACCTATTCTTAGCAATTGTGCATCTCTGTGATAAAGCTGGCTCCAGGGGAAACTGAAATGTTAACGAGCTAGGATACAGGTTTACTTATAGTGCCCTCTTTGGCCAAAAGGTTTTCATTATGTCTGTTTTCCGTCTATTGCCTCTTATTTATTTATAGACACTTTACCGAAAACGGCGGTATTTGGCCTTCACATCGCACAGTGGTCCGAAATCGGAAAAAGCCGGACAGAAGTCCAAAATTGCTTTTTTGAGGTAGAGACTTAAAACGTGGTGTATATGCTCACAAGTAATTGTTAATCATGAAACATTAAGTTATTTTTCATAGATTCCATCCGTTAATAAGATTCAGTGGACCAAATATGACAAAATTTCCAAATCACCCCCGATCTCGAATTTTTTATAAAAAAATCGAAGCTAAGCTGCTGGCAGAGTTTCGAAAGGATTTTAATGAAATAAAAAAATATTATATTCCAATAATACGGCACTTTTTCTACATTTCCATAATTTTTTAATATTTGGGTTAATATTGGTGTGGTATAATGTCGAAAAATCGGTGCATCGGTGTTCCAAAGTATTTAACAATTAAACCTGCAAGAATTTCCATGCCCTTGATAAAGGAAACCTAACCAGGCGACATTCGGTTTGGCAGGCGAGAATCCGTCCCCCTCCGATGCCGGCAATATAATTTTGCAACATTTTAAAGTAATCCCACCATAATGTCTTCGAGAGTAAAAAGGAAACGATATTTGCCGTCAGTTGCTAAGTGATCACTATCAGAATATTTGGATTTGCCTCTAATCTCAATTATTTTCTCTACTCTCAATAGGTTAGACGGAAGATGCGACTTTCTAGTCCCAATCTCGTGCAATAATGATGAATAACTATTGTGCCTCCATTGTCGTCTACCCTTCCACTCTTCAATTGTTGACTTTACTGATTGTTATAATATAATTTTTATTTATATTCGTCACCCAGAAAACAGGACTATTTGGCCTATATACCGGGGGCTACAGGAAATAACATTGGGCAACACAAACAGCCATTCGTTCAATTCAATTGTATTCAGTTCAATTGTATAACAATGTGGAAGTTAATACTCGAAAATGAAAAGGAGACTTCGTTGATTTCCACTGATTTATTTCGTCCGACGACAAGTAGTACTTAATAATGACCTCTATGGTTCGAAACATGTCGTACGAACGAAATAAATCAGTGGAAATCAACGAAGTCTCCTATTCATCTTCGACAAACAGCCGTATCCTGGTTTATAGTAATATCATCCCCCGGTGGGAGTTGACCCAGAGGCTTACAGTTTGGTAGGCGAGGACTGTACCCCGCTGCCAATGAGGCCGATTATTTTATTAGTTCGGTATTATCGATTCATTTATTTTTCATTCATTTTCTTTGATTGGTATTATTGTTTCTTTTAATAATATATCCATATTATTCCAAAACTACTCGGGTTTCTCATCGGGTAATTGCTGACATGGCTGCCGTCATCATCATAAGTCAACAATCTTAAGATTGGTTTGACGCAGCGCTCCATTCTTCTCTCCTATCCACTAGCCTTTTCATAACGTATTTCTTCTCTTTTACATCCTTTATATCCTGTCCTATGTAACTCATTCGGGGCCGTCCCTTGCCCTTCTTCCCTTCCACCTGTCCTTCTATGATTGTTTTCATCAGACCGTCATGTCTCCAAAAATGGCCAACTAAGTTGTCCTGTCTTCTGCTTGAGCTTTTTAGAAGATAACTCTCTTCTCCCACTCTCCTTTTGACATCCTCATTACTTACTCGGTCTGTCCATTTTATCTTTATCTTTCTTCGATAGCGGCATATTTCCAATGTTTGCACTCTCGACTTCCCTGCTGCTGCCAACGTCCAAGCCTCGCTCCCATACGGAAACATCCTCCGTAAATGGCATTTGAAGAATTGTATCCTTACTTCCATGCTTGTATTTTAACTGTGAAATTTCGGAAATGTATAAGACACGGTCTCAGGCGTTAATTTGTGGAACTGCTTCATCATAAAATAAAATAAATTACTTTGTTCTATTCTACACTTTATTTTAAATAGCACGACCCGGGTTTCTGCATCTTATGATATCACCTGTGAATGGTTATACCTCAGGAATACCACTAATTAAAGTTTTAATGTGTCGTAATACACAAAAATTGTCCTTACAGCTTTAATATCCATGATAATACGCTACTCAATCACTGTCTTTGATGCACCAGGTGATAGCACAAGATGCAGAAACCCGGGTCGTGCTATTTAAAATAAAGAGTGGAATAGAACAAAGTAATTTATTTTATTTTATGAAATCGAGATGGTTCACACCTGGTTGGATTATATAGGTCGGTTCTAAGTGAGTGTCTTTTCCCGAAACGTTGGGAACCATGTCAAAAACACCCAGTGATAACTCGAGTAGCTTTCCAATTCGCTGATCGCTGGGAAAACATCACAGAATACTGTATAACCACTCTTACATCGAATGCCTTAAAATACCACTGCTATCTTCAGGTACGTAGTGGAAGCTCCAAGCGTTTTTTCCTAAAGTTTAAATATTTCAGAATTGTTGAGGTTTTTCTATAAAAAATGACAAAAAGCCCAAGATTTTTCAATGGACTCAAGAAGATGCAAAATACTTTATAATGGACTTTTGGTGATGGACTATAATTTCCTGGTAACATCCAATGCGTCATTTCGGCCATACGAGTGGCTTGAGATGTGAAGAGAAATCAAGAAAACTTTGTGCAGATCATATGAGTCGGGACTAATGTACTCATATCTTTTATTTTTTTACCCATTCTTCGTGACGCATGGATTTTTATTCAAACTGACTTCAACCGGATGATACTTTCATGTATCGGAATGGGCAGTTTTTTTCCGTATTGATGTTTTAAAACCAGTTTGGCATGCATGTGATGTAATGAGTGTGCCGGATTCATCATAAATTTCCCTGATGGATCTTACAAATCTTTGCGGCCTGTTTAGCTAATGGTGACTTCAATAACTCGTTTATTCTTTGTGCGAATTAAATACTTGTCGACAACTGCACTCGTGGAATGATGTCATGATTTTAGATACCCGTGCTGATTCTCATGTCAGTTTTCTTTTTCTCGATGGGAGATTTGAAAACCAATCGTCCCGTCCATTTAAAGGAGATGCTATTGTCTTACTGCTATCCGTGTGGTCTAAATTCGTCTCTCTTTCTGTATGGTGAGAAGAAAACCTGATTGATCTCAACTATCAATCCACACTTACAGTCATAAAGGTACCTCGGTATTTTAGAACGTGTGCCCGAATGTAATTATCGCTACATGACGGCGGTGGTTTATCTCATGGGGTTTCTACGCCGATAATTTCCTATTAATTGCATTTTCAGTCGTGGAATAATTATGTTCTGATTCAGCCGACATTTCCCTAAGTTGTACTGGGATAATCAGAGCCATTGTGTATCTCCTACCAATTAACAGGTCATATTAATTAATTCTTTTCGATAAGCTTTGTAATTGTAAATGAAGTATTTTATATGTACCGTTAGAGTACTATTATAAATATTGGTCAAGATCAGCGCGCTTATTATCGATTTTAATAGGTCAAGAAAATGAATATCAAAACTTAAGTATGTATAAATATACGTAAATAATATACACAGCACTCCCCTCGCGCCAATAATGGTGTGGCGTTGGTCTGTGATCGGTTTGAAGTAGGCGGCAAATTGTGTATGCCATTTGGTTTTGATATATTGTCTAAATGATGTTAGTTACTTTCGCCCAAATGGTTGAAATTCAAATTTTAGATTTTTATTGGGACACACGACTACGGTGAGGGAAAGGATAGGATGTTCAGAAATACCTTCTCGATGTGATTTAGTTTATCGTAGCTCAAAACCCAATGTGTCCCCTCAGCATGTAGAATCTATGTATACATTGGTTAAACATTATCGTCAATATCAAATAGGTGGCACTGCGCAATCCTATTGTTGATACCAGCTCAAAACTCTCGTGTGGTTATGCTCAAAGATCAATCATTTTAGGCAATTATAATCGCACATTTTCGTCTAATCTCAATTATTTAATATTCTTAAAAATCCAGAGTATTACATAAAATATCGAAAAGGCTGGCTACCCAAGTGTAACAGTTCTCATGGTAACTGCAAACAGGGGCACAGCTAGGAATTAAGGCTAGCGGGGGTATAGGCAGAACTAATACTGCAGAGTCTGGGGGGTATGGAATGCCCCCAGGGTAAGCGGGAGGTGCGCTGGCCTGGTGGAAAAAAATAAGCTAAATGGTACAAAATGTTAGATTTCACGGATTTCTGAGGGATATTTTATTTATAGTTACAATATTCTAAAAGTAATATTAACCCAATTAATTAAAATAGATTAAATTTAAAATTTTCTCTGAACTCCGGGGGATGGGGGCCTTTATCCCCGAAGACTCCCCTCACTAGGACACTGACTGTAAAGTCTATGCAAAAAATGTTTGCGTTGCCATAGCTCCGTCACTACGAGAACTCGTAAGAAGTTGAGTCCCCATGTATACGGACAAAAATGCTTAAAATTGTCTTCCCTACCACTACCTGAAATATTGCAGATTCCTCCTGGAATATCCCGTATTGGTTAAAGATTTTGGTTAAAGGTTTGAAAGATTAACGCCCCTTATACAGGATTAGCATTGAATAATATTAGGATGCGATTAACTTCCAACTGCATTGATTGACTCATGAATAATCTTTGCATAACTTAGAGGAAGAAAGCTAATAGTATTTTCGAAGTACTGGCTACGTTTTCTCTAGAAACTATCTCGAAAAAGGAAATTTGTTGTATAAATGGCCGGGTAAATACAAAATAATTGGAAAATTGTCTAAACCCCATATATTTGTGGAGACACATTTCTGTCTTGAGAACTCTTTTGCTGAGATGGAATATGGGTAACGTTCAGGAACTTCACGTGTAGAAGTATCTTTTCTCCGAGCGTAATGCGAATGGAGTTTCCGCTTGAAGAAATTTCAAACTAAGTTCTTCCCAAGGGCGAAGGAAACTTTTTTCTGTTTAATGATGAATTACTATAGGCATCCCTTATAGGCAGATGTTTCTCGGTGAGAACTCAAGTTCATCTGTAAAGTATAATTCATGGATGTGGGTTATCATTTAAGACTGGATAGGCTCAGGAGAGGCAAAAACAGTTTTTCCGAATGAGTGCATTTTGAATTAAAGAAATAATTGTGGTTTAATTCTTATGAAACGTAAGCTCTCCTATGGAATACCGCTGTGGAATTCCTTGGAATAGAAGAATTTATTCCAAATCTTGCGAGTTCAGATATTTTGATATTTTCCCTGTTTTCTATGAAATGCTAATAAGTTAAGAATAAGTACTGTAACGAGTAAAACATGGCGTTGCATTGTCTTACTTTTGTCTCATGAAAATGGTTCAAAGGTGACATTTCAAAATGATAGGGGTATTTACTTAAAATGCTCGTTTCACTGTGGTAAATGTTTATGTTGAAGCATTAGTAAATGTTTATGTTGAAATTCAGTTGGTTTATTTTATGTCTTGTTCTTATGACCATAGGCTATTGGCAATGCTTGTAAGGAATTGGCAAATTAGTTTTGTTCACGACTACTTCGACTTGTTTTTACGCCACTGTTGAATTTCTCTTTCGTTGTATTAGATACTTTTTTAGTTTCTAAGCTATTTAGACATTTGTTAATCAAAAGTTGCATTAAGTTTGTAGCAATGTATTAACTGTAGTAAATGAATGAGTCTGCAGAGATTAATAACAGTTTAAAATGTGTAAAATTTTGATAGTTTTTCCCTTACATTTTTTGATTGGACTTCCTGATGAGCAAAATATTTTACTTATTTCCGTGGAAAATACCTTATTATGAAGACAAGGCCTCCGAAGTTCAAAGACACTGAAATCCATTTCTTTTGCCGAACCCAGGTTATTATCGATGAAAGGAAAATATTTATCTCTTAAAACGTGTCTCGATTACAATTCATCCTTTTTGTTTTAAAATTGGATTTTTTGTATTTGGTTGTTATTTGAACCCCTCAGGAGCATATCATTGCGTCATACAGGTAACAGTATAACAGAACAACTTTCGTATGGTACACAGAATTTTGTTATTGACTGACATAGTTTTCCACGACGTAAGCCATTTTCAAGGCAGATCTTAACATGATTCCAGCAAATTTGTGCAATTTTTTGAAGGTGTAGGGGGTGTTTAGAAATTAGGGTACGGATAAGCTCCCATCCACCTTCTAAAAATAGTATAAAATTGCTCGGAACATGTTTAAATATACCTTGAAAATGATATTGGCTGTCGAAGTCTTGGTCTTTTAATAAAAAAAATTTTGTGGGCCATTCAAAAATTTTTCTGTAATTATACTTGTTTGGAGTTTTGAAAAATTTTCTAAATAAAGCCGGCATCTTAACTACCGTGTCTCCTAACCTTCAAACTGAACATTTAAACCCTTTTTTTGTGAGAAAGATATACAAATACTCATAAACCCTCCTCATGTTTAAAAAAGCAAGACCCCGAGTTTGAGGAGCCATATTGTTTAATTGAGGCAGTTAATTTCAATACTACAAAAATCACACGTAAGTGAATTTATTTCTACGTGGGATCATTTACTTTAAAAAAATCCACCCCTTGGTATTTCCTGTACTTAATTTTTTCTAATAAAAGTACCCGTTTTTTGCGCGTAAAATCAAGTGCCCAACTTTGAGCGCTTGGTATTCCCGTAGTTTTCGTTTCAATAACTTGGAATTTTGATATAAGAAAGCCGGATCTATTATTATCAGATTTTAGAAAAACGGGTTCTTTTTTTAGAAAAAAATAAGTACAGGAAATATAAGGGGCGAAATTTTTTTAAAAGTAAATGATCAGACGTAGAAACTAATTGTCTTTCGTATGCTTTTTGTTGCATTGAAATTGATTGCCTTGCTTGGACGGTAGAGCTCCTCAAACTCGGGCGTCTTGCTTATACCCCATTCTTTCTCAAATAATTGGCATAAATTTGTTCGAATCCTGTTTATATTTACCTTGAAAATGACATAAGTTTCATGGGCGTACCCAGCGAGGGGCAGCTGCCCCCCCTAGACGCAAAAATCGCAATCGTCTTTAAGCAAAATCAGTACTGAATTAAAACGAAAATATTCAATAAATGTTCTTTAAACCCACGAAAAAGGATATGTATTAGTATGGGATATGCATCTAAATTAAAACTATTTTTTCAAGGAAATAATATCATAAACTAATAAAGCGCTGTTATAATTTTCTTAAAATATTGGTTTCATTCACCTTTTCCATGCTAAAATGTCACAACTTGGATTGCCCCCCCCCCCCGTAGTTATGATCCTTGGTACGCCCTTGATAAGTTGTGAAAGACTTTACTTTCTCCCGGCGAATCGCTGACGTAAACAGTTCTCGGGTTTCCATCCGGGTTAGATACTACATCTCCATCCTTTCCCGACGTTTCGATGAATAATTCATTGAACTCATTCATCGAAACGTCGGCAAGGATGGATATGAAGGATCTAACCCGGATGTAAAGCGCGATAACTGTTTGTACGTCTGACTTAAGGTGTCGAAACCTTTGTGTAATGATAAATTTTTGTGGGCCATGTGAAAATTGTTTTGTCATGACGTTAACTGCTACACTGTTCCACAATATTTCGCCATTTTCGGTTTTAGTTCGATTGCGTTGTGCCGCGGCCGAGACGTAGTTCCGCCGTAGCATGCCACAGTTCGTGCGTGAAAATGGTGCTTTAAGGAGTTGCTGGCGTGCAAGACGAGAGGAAAAAATGATAGATGGTATGAAAATAAGGGGTTTACATTGTTGCTCCTAAAGGGAATTAACGGAGAAGGTCCTATTCCACCCCATTTTCATTTCTGTTGCCTCTTCGGTCGCTTTTAATCGGTTTTTAAAAACCTCCACAGTGCGGCGATTACTTTATGGCGATCCACTTTTCACTAATTATTTGCAATATAATGTTGGCAATGGCGAGTAATAGCTTTGAGAAGTTATAAATTTAATATATCACACTATCAAGAGCAGAAATTTCAGTGAGTAGCCCAAATTTGAACGTATTATTGAACATTAAGTAAACGAATCTACAAAAAATAAAAAATATAGGAAAAACATAATAGTTGAAGGGATTGAAGGTAATAATGTTCTAAAAATTCAAAATGAGATCATTTTTTTAGCTTCAGTTTAAAAATAAAGTTGAATTTCCATTTTAACTTCATACTGCTCTCCTGAAGAGTAAGCATTTTGAATTTGGCCTTTTTAGCATCAAGCCATAGAAACGATTACGTTAGGAAACAAATACTATTGCCAGCCAGTCTTTGTCATAGTTACTCCAATGAATACAGGTCTTTAAAAGAAAATTAACCTTACACTCTCTGATTCTTTATTTATGCTAGGATTTACTCTATGACCCTCATCGGTGTATATGGTGCACCTGTCTTCCATCGGCCAACGCTGTCTTTTGACTGCAAATAATTATTCTAAATATTGTTGAAATGGCACATTGCAATATTTCCACTGATAGATTTATTTTACACTACGCGTTTCGTCGTTACAACGACATTTTCAAGTGTAAAATAAATCTATAAGTGGAAATATTGCAATGTGTCATTTCAACAATATTACGAACTTCCACCACATCGTGCCTAACATTATACAAGATAAATTATTCTAAAATTTATTTCGGGTTGCCGTGATTAAATAATTGCGTTAGGAAACAAATGATACTGCCATCGTGACTACAACGATGTCAGGGTTTAAAAAGGAAAATTTGCGTTACCCTCTCTGATTCTTTAGTTCAGTTAGAATTTACCCAATGACCCACATCGGTGTATATAGTGCACCTGTCTTCCATCGGCCAACGCTGCCTTTTGACTGGAAATAATTGTTCTAAAATTTATTTCGGGTTGCCGTGATTAAATAATTTGCGTTAGGAAACAAATGATACTGCCATCGTGAATGCAACGATGTCAGTGTTTAAAAAGGAAAATTTGCGTTACCCTCTCTGATTTTTCAGTTCATTTAGGATTTACCCAATGACCCTCATCGGTGTATATAGTGCACCTGTCTTCCATCGGCCAACGCTGTCTTTTGACTGCAAATAATTGTTCTAAAATTTATTTCTGGTTGCCGTGATTAAATAATTGCGTTAGGAAACAAATGATACTGCCATCGTGACAACAACGATGTCAGGGTTAAAAAAGGAAAATTTGCGTTACCCTCTCTGATTCTTTAGTTCAGTTAGGATTTACCCAATGACCCTCATCGGTGTATATAGTGCACCTGTCTCCCTTCAGCCTTTGTGCCCGCAGCATCGTGACCCGCACTCTTCAATCCTGCTGTTTCCCTTCGCCGCCGTTGACGGCGCGTGATTGGTCGCGGATCGTGGATACTGAGGTGTTTCGGAGGCGTTCGCCGCAAGGGAGATTGATGCATCCTTGCGCTGGCAGGGAAGGTGATATAAGGACCCACGCGGCGGGAAATTGGATAATGCGCAAGGATTCCCGCGCGTACACCTCCTACCCGTTCGTCCGAGGCGGGAAGCGATGGCAGCGCCGCCGATAAATCCCGCGGCGGAGGCGCGAGGCAAACGGTCCCATATGGCGCGCTGAGATCAGCGGAATGATAACCGAATATGGCGGCCGATTCTGGGTCACGCGGCCTCGCCGGATCTCGGAGCATATTGATGATAATCTGCCCCCTCGACGAATGCTGCCCGCAAACCAACCGCCGTACTCGCAATACATCTTACCATTCAGTTTTGCTCCAGACGGCATTTTTCCTGCCCCGGCCCCCGTTTGCAGCTGGTCCGAGTTTTTTTACGCTCTAAATCCTTTTTCCGTTGGGTAAATAGGTTTCGATTGGATAAATATTAAGGCTTTATTAAGCCTGGGGAAATGGAATCTCTCGAAAATTGGAGGCGAAATTGTTGGCCGTAGATGAAATGCAGGGATTGAATGAGGAATTAGGTAATAAATTAAAGAGAAGATGAGGATAAAATAAATATTCTACCTTGCGATAGGTTAAAACCTAAAAGTATGAGGTTGACTCATCTTAACTTTTGGTTTTTAGAAATCCCTACTCTGGGCATATTGATTCCAAAATTTTAGTGCATTTTGCATTTAAATTTCTTTTGAGCCCTCCAAAAACCCTTGTATTAACTGCAGTTAGGATTTGTTCTTGTAATCTATATCGGTGGTCATGGGTATGTTTGAGGTGATTGTTTTTAACATTGATGATAGAGCCGTCGTCAAAATAAAACAACAACCAAAGCAATACTCTATCCTCTTGATAATTTGTTGACGTTAGTTGTGTAGACACTCAATATTACTTGTAATATATTTCCTATTGAGCAAATAGGCGATGAGAATTGGCGAAATTCGACCATCTTTGTTGAATTAAACAGCGCTCATCTATCAGCTTAATAAATTAAAACTTGAGTACGTTGAAGACATGTATATAAGTAAAGTAAATGCTCATAAATTGAATTCGAGGGTATATGAAATGGTGAAACACTATTTGGCATGGTACAACTTTGCATTTACTGATTATTTAAATGAATAAATTGATGACATGACGCATGAAGTAAATGGCTGTGCTCCTATTTTTTTAGCTAAAAGTATTTACTGCTGCAGAATGCACCTACAAAGAGAGTATAAAATCCCGAGATGAGTTATATCCTAAAAAAATTACGTGGTAGTAATCGCACTCCTGGATATTCATCTTTTGATCAGCTTTCGTCGGAAAGCGAAAGTGATAAATATAGTGATTTTCTGTGGCCGCTTGAAGTCATGTTGTAATATAAGTTTGAAAGCAAGTCTTAATTGATGAATTTTTATTTAGTAAATTAAGTGATTTTGTTTGGATGATATCCTCAATAATTTATTTTATTATTTCTTATATTTATTAATAATTTTATAGTTTAGTTATTATTACCATTGATGTTCTGATTTGGATAGAAAGTATCACATCAGTGCGATAAATGCGATATACTCATGCGCCCAAAACACGTTTGCCTGTGCGGTACAGTGGAACATGTGAAAATGTTCTCCTTTCTCTGCATGATTCTTTAGGATGCACGCGTGTACGTGAGGAAAATTTAGGCTGGCAACATCTTTATTGAGTCGTTACCATTGTTTCGGAGAGAGCTGAAATCGTTTTGTAGAGCCCTCCTGCTTTGTATTCGTTCGGCAATGACAGTTCGTGATTTTGTTGTCCTTTTCATATGAGCATTACTATGGAATCTGCCATATTTATTCACGCTAGTTTTCTTGTTTGATATTACATTTGTTACTTCGTGGCTAATAATAATTTGTCATATAAATTAAAAACTGTGGCCCTGGAAGAAATGTTGACGATCAATATTGGGGTACTCGTATTAGCATTCCACGATGCATAATTTTTGATTCTATACTTGATATTTTTATTATCCTTTCGTCTCCTTTCGAAGGAAGTATTCGTAAGTATATTTGCAGTCTCATGAAGGCTATTGCCGTGTTTCACGTCCAACTTAAATCGTGTCAATGTCTATTCATGCCGGAGCGTGATGCCTTGGAGGAGCGCGATTTCGTCCAAAATATTTTTAGTATTCGTTTTTATTGCTTAGTAACTATTTCTAGGACAATCAACTTCGAGAAACTCAGGTGTGGTTGCCATTCCAACCAGTGATTTGACAGGAGGTCTTTAACTCGTTTTTACATTTTTTTAAGCAAGCAGGTGAATTTGCCTGTAAGTAGGTTGAAAGACTTTATACATAAATGATACACACGGAACGTACACGAAAAACTGAAATCGCATCGTGAGAACAAAAAATATCGATTTAATACTCGTAAAGGATTAATTTGTGGCTTGAGAGTTGGATTCGCTTCGGTGCCTTGTGGAATGTAATTTCCGTACTGTCTGTCGGATGGGACTTTAAGCCATGGTTATAGTTTAGAGTAGGCTACTGCCATAGACCTTGAATAGGTGAGACTGTATTCTAGATCTATGGCTAATGCCGACGCCAGGTTTCTCACTACTCTTCCTTAATGACCTAGGATGTTGTATACTTAGACGTGCCTCGTCCAAACACCATAGTATTTCTATTGACACTCATAGTCTTGTTCATGGCATTTAGAGAAGGGGGTATGGGCATTAAAAATTCCTCTACGGTGAGCCAAAATGAGTTATGATGCGAAGATATGCATAGGTTGTAATTAAACATTGATTAAGTATCTTTATTTTACTAGTATCTTTTAATAGATCGATCGTGATAGAAGTGTTCATTAAAATAACCGTAGTAATTTTTCAAAACAAACATATAAAAATGTATGGTTAAGTATAGGCGTTAATTTTTTCTATGGCTTGTATTACAACGAGCGTTACAACAAGCTTCACTATCTGAACTTCGCATTTTATTTTTAATTCTAGCATTAATTTTTTTGTCGTAATCTACACATTTCCTTTGGATTGTAGGGAAATTCGCTGATTTTCTAAAGCAATATCAACGTAGTATGTCGTGAAATTTCAATTTTTGAGTGGTGTTTTGTAAAGTGCAATAGCAATGGCACTCTTGCTTTCACAGGTGGCGTTTACTTCCTCCCTCGTTAGAACTTCCTCAAGTTGACGTCGTGAATATTATACGTATAGGTGTTTAAGTTATATGTGTATTTTTACTTGTTAAATTAAGTGTGAAATCTTCATCTGTCAGCCCTTGTCAGGCCATTTCACGGAAGTCCTCGGCCCGAAGATGAGCTTCCGCGTCCAGGAGCGGTTCTTTCTCTCGCTTGTGGATGGTGGATGTTGTTGAACCCTCTGCGTCAGCAAAGGTGACCTCGACCTTGCGTGGCGCCCGCTGACTTTCGCCTGCTGCCTGGAACGATGAGGTGTTGGTCGTGACGACTGAGAAGGGAGAAAGGCGTTGGGAATAAATTCTCAGTTCCTCGTTGCTCAGCTCGACTCTCCCGTAAGTCACGCCTGGCCGGTCCACAGGTGAAATTTTGGCTGCAGGACGCGGTCGACGGCGATGACCTTTGTCACACACGTCGCATTGAAGTTCGAGGAACATTTATGCCGGAGCCAAAGTCATGAATATTTTTCTGGCGTATGAATGTCACGGGGGGATTGGGTTGGTGTGGTGCAGTCCTGGGCAAAATACAGGTCGAGGAGTATTTGAAATGCAAAATACAATAGGGTAGTTTCCTTCATCAAAGAAAACGAAAGGCATTGATTGCGATTCGTTACCCACCATTAGTGTATTCATTATATACAAATTATTTGGTTTTAGAAATACCGGTTTAGACGAATGGCAATGGTCAATTCTATTCTCATTTGAATAAGGCCAGATTGGCGCCCATGCAATACCACTCCACGTGACGTCACAGGGACCTAGTTTCTATACGAGTAAATAGGAGTTTTACATCGTCTGAGATTACCAATGCATGTATGAGGCACAGAGCTTAGGGAAACATGTCTTAATAATCATCTATTAAAACTGCCTAAGGTCGGAAAGTTTTCTTCGTTTGATAAGGTATTGATAATCCTTATTTAAGCCAAGCGCTACCAGCTAGCATGATACTTTGCTAACTGCTAGCATCCTGCGTCGTATCAGCGCTCAGAGCCTCGCCCCAAGGTCACCTCACTTGCGGCAGCGGGAACCAGAACGACGTCACCCGTGGTTTTACCATCATTCATACTTAGCCGTCGCGTTTTCGCGCGCTTGAAATTTTTCACTTTTCATTTAATCGCGAAAAATAGATATCGTCATTTAAAAATCTAAAAGCGTGAAATACATACTCCAGGAGTAATAATCTTTCGATTTAGGCAATAAAAAAATAATCGGAAACCACCCTATTGCATGGAAATTAAGAGATCTTAAAAAAATATAACCTGCCTTGGTACGTTATGGATAGTTGCTATTATGAAGAAAACTATTCTAACGAAAACGAAGTAATCTCTGAAGTATAATGTTACAGAAGTATTATCAGAGCTACTTCAAAAGTATTTTAAAATTACATTTAAATTTTAGAATTGAAAAATACCAAAAACCTTTATTTGAAATACAAAATACATTCAAGTCGTGTATTTGAAGTATCGAGTAAAAATTACAAATGTATTTCAAATACGTATTCTAAAATACTGAAATATCGCAGGTTGGGTACACACGGTGGAAGACACAATCAAAGAAAAACTCAAAAATCTAAATTTTTGGTGGAAACTTCCACCTTCCTCATAGTTAGGGAAAATACTCATTTTTCCTAATTCTGGGGAAGATCGACGGTACCACGGAAAATTTAGTTTTGTGAGCCTTTTTAAATTATGTATTCTACTGTGCATACCCAACCTGGGATATGTTCGTGTTATGTACCTCATCGTGGAACATCATAAAATATGTATTTTAAAATGCTCGTATTTAAAATACTGCCAAGCCCTGATGTGGTGGCTAGAGTGTTGGATTACCATCCCGTGGGCTCGGGTTCAAATCGCGGCGCTGATGGAGAATTTTCAGTGACTGACCCACGAATATAACAAAAGAGGATCCTCAAGTCGGCCTTTAAATGTGTTGTCACTCACCACGCATTTTAATGGGTTTCCAGAAGTCGCCGCTCGCGTCACCGTCGGACAAATTGATCTGAGTTTCGTGGGGAAATAATGTATAATTAAGGGTATTAATCGAAATTTATATACATCCAATAGATAGATGATGTGATCTATCCAATTCATTACTTTTCAATGCTATTCCTCGCCATACTAATAGCATAATAAGGTGGTTTCCTATTATTTTTTATCGCCTGAATCGAAAGATCACTACTTCAGGAGAACGCATTCACGCTTTTAGATTTTTAAATGACGATATATATTTTTCGCGATTAAATGAAAAGTGAAAATTTTCAAGCGCCCGTAAACGCGACGGCTGATAATGAATGCTGGGAAAAGTCCGTGTGACGTCAGTCTGGTTCCCGCTGCCTCATTGTGAGATGACCTTGGGGCGAGGAATGAGTGCGCCGCTTCGATGCAGGCTGCTAGCAGGTAGCGCTTGGCTTAAATAAGGATTATTAATACCTTATTAAACGACGGAAACTTTCCGACCATAGTCAGTTTTAATAGGTGATTATTAAGAGATGTTTCCTGAGCTATGTGCCTCATGCATGCATTGGGAATCTCAGACGATGTAAAACTCCTATGTACTCGTTTAGCATCTAGGTCCCTGTGATGTCACGTTGAGTGGCATTGCATGGGCGCCATTCTAGCCTTTTCCAAATGAGGTTAAAATTGGCCATTGCCATTCATCTAAAGCGGTATTTCTAAAACCAAATAATTTGTATATCATGAATACACTGATGGTGGCTAACGAATCGCAATCAACGCCTTTCGTTTTCTTTGATGAATGTAACTACCCTATTATGCAAAATATTGAAAAAAAAGCGGATCGCATTGCACTCATTGAATGCCGATTAAAATGCGGCCAACGTGGCAACAGAAATCAGCCTTCTTTGGGAGGTTACTGGGCCTCTTTTATGCCGACGGTGGCAGAGATTGCTCGATAACTGATTGAATGATGTGTGGAGGACATGTTAAGCGCAACGTTCCGTCCGTCGGATGGGTCGTAAAGCCGTGATCCCCTTGGCGCCTTTCGTTGAGAGCAGGATAATTTCGACGCCGGGTTTCTCTCTACTCTTCCTTCAAAACCCTTCCTTCATGGCGCAAACGACCTCAGCTGCTAGTCGCCTCCTCCTAGGACCATACCATACCGTGTGGACTGGAAGGGGCTTCATGCTGGTTTAAAAATTTTCCAAGAAAAATTAATGCGATTAATTTGCCTGGAAGTAGTTTTTCAAGACATTTTACTTTTGAAATAGTCACTATGTAATGCGACGAGAAAATATTTTTTATGCAAGTTGAATTTATGTTTGTTGAGATTGTCTGTAAATATGATTCTAATTAAGCTAAAATCTACTCAGAGCAACAATACATTTTTGCACTCCTTAATCAGAAGCTAGGCAAGCTTATCAAGCTTGAAAGTTTGAAGACGATTGTTTGAGGCTTTTATTGAAGATTCTTATGGGAGAATGGTAGGTCATAAAAGGGTGTCTCATTGCAATAACTGAAAAAATACGAAAAAAGGAAATGAAATGGCGTCAGTAGAAAGCAATGGAGCCAGAAAGGCATTCAAGCTTGCATCTAGTGCACACAATATCGCAGCGGCTCCATGCGGTGTTAGAGCGAAGCCATTCTTCGTTTTTGCGAGGAATCTTGAAAATTTTATTCCTCCTCATCTGAATTTTGTTTGAAGATTGAATAAAATTGCGTTACTTGTCGTGTAGGGAATTTTTATTTCTCAAAAGAGTTTTGTTCTTACAATGTCGTAAAAATGGATGATATCATACGAATGCCACCGAAAACAGCTCGATTTGGCATGTATAGTCTAAAATTCAATAATTTTTCACGATCAAGTTCAGGGATAAGGTGAAAAGTAAGGATCGCCGTCACTTTTTACATCACATTTGCTACAGTCGCGTTTTCCTGCCCATATTAGGTTACGTGAAATTGTTGCGGCGAATCAGTGCTCAATAGCCTATATTTGTGCGGATGAGTATATATATGCTATTAAACCCAATTCCGACGACTTATTCACTGACTCATTCACACATACAAATGTTTGGGATGAACGAGATGAGACGAAACAAAAAGTCATAGAATCGACCCCCTATAAAATCGTCTGAAACACACTAGGTAAAATGTTAAATAATGAGATTTTGGGCTATGTGACCGCGTCAATTTTTGGATGGCCCCAAAGTTTCCCGACCGATGCTGGTCGCTTTCTCCGAGGGAATCTGCTTTTGAGACAGATTCCCTTGAGAGAGTGACCAGCATCGGTCAGAAAACGTTGGGGCCACCCAAAAATTTGACGCGGCGACATAGTCCAAAAGTTTTTATGTAGCATGACGAGTGCTGGCGAAAGTTTTAACGAAGGATTACTTGGTAAAATTGTCGAAACACAAAATTTTCTTTCCCTCTCGGACAGTGTTGCCAAATGCCTCTTCTTCAATAAAGATCTGATGATTTCCCGGCGTATGTAGGTAGTGAGGGTTGCTCGAGATCTCCACCGGGTAATCTCGTCCATAGCTTCCGACGTTTCGAGGTACGAGTCGTACTACTTCATCAGGACTGAATTTTCTGCATTTTTCATGCAGCCCTGATGATAGAGTCCGAAACTTAGGCAGCCATGAAGGAGATAACCCGGTAGAGCACCATAGAAAACTTCACTGGTTGCCTCAACTCATTTGAGAAATTTGACAGTAAAAAAATCTATTTTTCAAAAATGTTATTTTTCGAGGCTTTGTCGCGGGTTCAGCGACCTCCGGAGGTGGTAGGGAGACCCACCCCGGTACACGGGATCGGGTAAGCATCTTGGAAGGAAACTACGTTCAGAGTAGTTTAAAACACCCCGAGGGTGTGTTTATTGATTACTTTCCCTTACAAGATTGAGTGCAAAGGTGGGTGGCGAGGTCCGCGGCGCGGCTACTGCTTCCGCGGGGCTTGGGCTGGATCGGTCCGGAACGGCCTCTCTGGGGATCGCCGGGGATCCACGACAGCTCTGGCGGGGGGTTCCGGCGTTGGCGGCGGGTCCACGAGCCGCAGGCGGGATGGCGGCGTCAGTGGTCACCGGCCAAGTGCTCCGTCTCAGCTCCGATCCTCTGACTCCACGGGCGGCTTCCGGCAGGAAGGAAGGCCGACGAGGGTGTCAAATCGGCTGCTTCCGTACGGTTCCGTTAAAAAGGGAAGAGGACCGACGAGGGTGTCAAATCGGCTCTTGCCCTAGGGTTTCGTTCACAAGGAAGGAAGGCCGACGAGGGTGTCAAATCGGCTACTTCCGTACGGTTCCGTTAAGAAGGGAAGAGGACCGACGAGGGTGTCAAATCGGCTCTTGCCCTAGGGTTTCGTTCACAAGGAAGGAAGGCCGACGAGGGTGTCAAATCGGCTACTTCCGTACGGTTCCGTTAAGAAGGGAAGAGGACCGACGAGGGTGTCAAATCGGCTCTTGCCCTAGGGTTTCGTTCACAAGGAAGGAAGGCCGACGAGGGTGTCAAATCGGCTACTTCCGTACGGTTCCGTTAAGAAGGGAAGAGGACCGACGAGGGTGTCAAATCGGCTCTTGCCCTAGGGTTCCGTTCACAAGGAAGGAAGGCCGACGAGGGTGTCAAATCGGCTTCCGTTTCCTAAGGCTCCCGTCTCCGTACTGCTTTCCCTGGTCTCGGGCTCCTCCTTATATACCCCTGCCTGGCCGCCCTCCGTCCAATGAGGGTGCTCCGCTGGGACACGTGGTGACGCGTTCGATGAGGAGGTGGTGTGAGGGCAGGTGCGCCAGTAGATGCGGGAGTGGGGGAAGCGCGTGGTGTAAGGGGAAGGCAGCGGGCCGGAGTGGGGAAGGTGTGAGAGGAGATGAGGGGAAGATGTGTGGTGTGAGGGGAGGTCACGTGGTGCCGTGTTCTTCGCTGTGGCGCGTGCTTCAAGTGGGTTTTGCCCATGTTCTAATGCAGCACAACAATCCACCCCTCCCCTGATGGCGCAAAACCCGCGAGAAGAAACACTGTGGGGGGATTGTGGCCGTATGGTGTCGGTCCATATAATATCCCTTTGTGTAGCACTTTCCACTTGGCCGTATGGTGTCGGTCCAAACGATATCACATTGTTCATTTGTGTCACTTTAGCACTTGTTGTCACCTCTGAGGTTGAAGTCTTATCTCTTGGTGGTGGTGGTGGGTTTGGTGGTGATCGTGGCGGGGGGGCGGGTCGTAGGTCATCGGCGTGGACTTTTTGGCGACGTCCCCCTTTTAGTCGCACCCAGTAGATGTTTGCGCTGATCACTTCGTCGATGGTACCAGGGCCTTCCCATTTTGGAGCAAATCCGGCATGGAATCGGCGCGTGGCATCGGAGAGCGGGTGTGTCCGGATGAGTACTTGGTTGCCGAGGCGGAATTCCGGAACGGGTTCTCGTTTGGCGACGTACTTTTGCTGGTATTTTTCCTGGTTTCCCCGTACTATTTCGGCGCGTTCTTCGGCTTCAGGTGGGATCGTGGTGTCCTCCGCTGTTTTATCTGTTAAAGGTGCGAAGGCCCATTCCCCTGGACCCTTTATATTTTTACCGAACAGCACTTCTGCTGGTGAGAACTTCGTTGCAGCATTTTGTCTTCGTCTCATTGAGAATAGGATAGCCGGAACATGTTTGTCCCATTCTGTGTGCTTGTCTTCCAAATGTAGCCGTAGTCCACGTTTTATCTCCTGGTTTCTTCTCTCCGTCGGATTTGCCTGTGGATGGTAGGTGGGGGTTGTCCACGGCTTTGCTCCCCATCGGTCGCAGGTATCCTTCCACAGGCGGCTTGTGAATTGCCGTCCGTTGTCAGTGAGGATGTGAGCCGGATATCCCCAACGCGTAAAAACTTCATTCTCTAATGTTTTAATGATTACCGGTGTCTCGGCGTTGCCAATGGGGAATGCTTCCGTCCACCTTGAAAACAGGTCTGTAGCTACTAACAGATTAACTTTTCCTCTCGCGGTGCGTGGGTAAGGGCCCATTAGGTCTACCGCGATGTTTTCCCATGGTCTCTGTGGTTTGTGGGCCGTGAGTCCGCTTGTCTTTCCTCCCTGTCCTCCTTTCTTGCAAGCACACTTTATGCAGCTTTTTACGTGATTGCGGACGTCAGAGAGATCTGCGCGCCAATGATATCCTCTAGTTAGGGCCGTGTAGGTGGCCTTTATTCCCGGGTGTCCTTCCAATGGCATGTCGTGGTAGCGTTGAAGAATTTCTTCTCGTAAGGCGAGTGGTACCAACAGCCTCCAAGGTCCTTTTTGGCCTGGTCGGGACCACAGGTACCCGGTGTCTTCCTTGTATTTCTTCAGGAATTGCTTCTGGGTTTTTGTCTTCGAGGTGGTTTCCTGGGCCTTAAGTAGCTTCTGCCTTATATCGGCAACCTCTGGATCTTGTTGTTGCGCTTGTTGGACTCGTTCATACAGATCTGCTTGTTGTGTGACGGCATGGATAGAAGGTGGCACCATCCGATCCATATCCGGAGTTAGAGCGTCTTCTGTTCCAACTGGAGTGCGGGAGAGGGCGTCGGGTAATTCATTCTTGCTGCCAGGACAGTGTTCGACTGTAAATGTGTATTCTTGCAACAAGAGAGACCACCGTGTCAGCTTGGCGCGATCGTCCCGCATGCGTTCCAACCAGGTCAATGCCCGACTATCAGTGCGCAGTAAGAACGGTTTATCGGAGAGGTATTGGTGATACTTCTTGATGGCCCAAATGACGGCGAGACATTCTTGTTCGTTGGCGTGGTATTTTGTTTCAGCGCTCTTGAGTTTAGTGCTGGAGTAGGCAATGATTCTCCGCTCTTGATCTGAATCCTGTTGATATAATACGGCTCCCAATCCAGTACTGGATGCGTCGGTCTGCAGGATAAATGATTTTGTGCAGTCTGGGCGAGCCAAGGGGCGGATATTCCTGAAGGCTTCTTTGAGTTTATTAAAGGCAGCCTCTTGTTCCGATCCCCAGTTCCATCGTTTCGCGGGGCTGAGTAACGCCGTGATTGGTGAGAGGATTTCGGCCATGTGCGGGACGAAATCTCGGAGCCAGTTGCACAAACCTATAAATTGGCGTGTCTGCTTTCTTGTGGTTGGTGGCATGGCTTCCAGCACCGCACGGACACTCTCCGGTCGCGGTTCGTTTCCCTCGATGGTGATTTGATGACCGAGATATTCCAGACTTCGTTTTCCAAAATGGCATTTCTCAGTGGCACAGGTCAGTCGATGAGTGCGAAGCCTCTCCAATACCTTCCGTAGGTGACAAAGGTGTTCCTCGTAAGTTTGTGAGTAGATAATAATATCGTCTAGGTACGCTATACAGAATTCCCCAATATATCCGCGGAGTACTTCCTGGGCCATGAGTCGCTGGAACGTGCTCGGAGCGTTTTTGAGACCAAACGGCATGACTCGAAATTGGTATGTGGCGCCATCAGGTGTACTGAATGCCGTCAGTGGTCTGGAATCCGGGTCCATAGGTATCTGCCAGTATCCTGTCTTCAGATCCAACGTTGAGAAAATTGTTGCGGGTCCAAGATCCCTGAGAGCGTCATGAATGTTCACCATTGGTTGTATTACCTCCTCTGTGACTTGATTTAGTCGACGGTAATCTACACAGAACCGAGGTGAATTGTCTTTCTTTCTCACGATCACTACAGGTGAGGCGTAGGCGGAGATACTGGGTTCGATGATCCTTCCCCTAAGCATTTCCTTTACTTGTTCTTGGATGACTCTCCGCTTTTCTTCACTATATCTGTAACTGGGAGGACATTTTGGCAGGTTATTTTTGAGCTTAATACGGTGTGTTACCGTTCGCGTCTTCCCGGGTGCCATGTTTGAGGAGAATACTTTTTTGTGGTTACAAAGGATCTCCTGGAATTTTTTTTGGTGGATTGGTGGGAACTGCTGTTGGAAATGACTTGGTAGTTGCCATTCTACTGTTGTTTCTCTCCCTTTTGTCCAGGCGGCGGTGACTCGGTCCGTAGTGCCGAAGGAGATTGTTCCCTGTGAGTAATCTATGACGGCTTCGGCGCTTATTAGCCAGGGGTGTCCCAGGATGAGGTCCTCCTCCATATCCCGTGTGATGTGCAACGTTACTGGAAGGTGCAGTTTTTGGACGGTGACAATGGTTTGTAGACTCCCCGTTGTTTGGAATGTGTCTCCCTTTACCGTTCGTAGAGTAGTGGGTTCTCCTTGGATTAGTTTCTGGAAACTTGATGTCAGGCAACGTTCAGCAATTAGGTTTACTCCCGCTCCTGAATCGATGAGGGCTGGGAGTATTTCGCCGCCGAGTTCCACCTGGATTCTGGGGGTGGATTCCGTTTGTTCCTCAGGTTTTGTGGCCCCTATAGGCGGTTGGGCGGGCCGGAAGGGGTCTTGTGATTGTCCGCCCGAGCGTTTCCCGCCCGAGCATTTCCCGCCTGATTTTCTGGACAGTCTCGGTGCAGGTGGTATCCTGGACAGCTTGCATTTTGGATGTCCAGAAGGTCGGGTGTGATTGACGTCTTCAGCTTGGTCGGCTTCAATGGCGCTGGCTAACCATATGAGCTCTTCAGTGTTCCGTGGTGGACAGGCTCGCAGCATTTGTTTGATTCTTGGGAGGAGTTGTTCTGTCAGCGTGGGTAAGATGGTTTCTTTATCTCCATCCGGGAACAGTCTTCGAAACAGCTGTATCTTCCGAAGGATGAAAATCTCTGCGCTTTCCTTCTGTGTCTGCATGCTCCCATAGAGTTTCGCTTGTATCTGGGCCCTCCGTGCAGGTGTGTCGAATCTTCCTTTCAGCTTACGCTTGAATTCGTCCCACGTGAACGAGAATTCCCGGTACGGTGTCCACCACCTTCTTGCTTCCTCCTGGAGTTGTTGCTCCGCTCTGGGGACCCACCATGAGGTAGGTATCTGGTCCTCGTGGAACCTCGTCTCCATACCTCGAAGGAACATCTCCGGATCTTCCGCTTCTCCTCCGAAAAACTCCGGCCACGGGGGACGGTAAGCTGGCTCCGGCAAGGCCCGAGGACTGATGTTCTGAGGTTGACGTTGGCTGCATGTTCCGCATATGAACTGTAGTCCTTCAATGTTCCTGGCTTCGTCCCTCCAGCCAAGGCAGAGGTGATGAAACCATCGTTGGCATCTGGCACAGGAAATTAGGTGCTCCCCTACTCTGGTGCAGGTTGTAGCCTCGCATTGATCCCTTGTGCGGGTGCGAGATGGGTTGGGCGCCACCGAGTTTTGTTGAGGCTCTCTCGGAAGAGCAATGTTAGGTGTAGCGGGCGCTCCATCGACGGGTTGAATATCCATGGTGGAGGCGTTGTTTTGCCAGGCGTTGTCAGTCGGAGGGTCCTGTGGGTCCCGGCTGCTATCCATGCTGCCGGTTGATGTCCCCGTAAGTTGGGCGCCAATTGTCGCGGGTTCAGCGACCTCCGGAGGTGGTAGGGAGACCCACCCCGGTACACGGGATCGGGTAAGCATCTTGGAAGGAAACTACGTTCAGAGTAGTTTAAAACACCCCGAGGGTGTGTTTATTGATTACTTTCCCTTACAAGATTGAGTGCAAAGGTGGGTGGCGAGGTCCGCGGCGCGGCTACTGCTTCCGCGGGGCTTGGGCTGGATCGGTCCGGAACGGCCTCTCTGGGGATCGCCGGGGATCCACGACAGCTCTGGCGGGGGGTTCCGGCGTTGGCGGCGGGTCCACGAGCCGCAGGCGGGATGGCGGCGTCAGTGGTCACCGGCCAAGTGCTCCGTCTCAGCTCCGATCCTCTGACTCCACGGGCGGCTTCCGGCAGGAAGGAAGGCCGACGAGGGTGTCAAATCGGCTGCTTCCGTACGGTTCCGTTAAAAAGGGAAGAGGACCGACGAGGGTGTCAAATCGGCTCTTGCCCTAGGGTTTCGTTCACAAGGAAGGAAGGCCGACGAGGGTGTCAAATCGGCTACTTCCGTACGGTTCCGTTAAGAAGGGAAGAGGACCGACGAGGGTGTCAAATCGGCTCTTGCCCTAGGGTTTCGTTCACAAGGAAGGAAGGCCGACGAGGGTGTCAAATCGGCTACTTCCGTACGGTTCCGTTAAGAAGGGAAGAGGACCGACGAGGGTGTCAAATCGGCTCTTGCCCTAGGGTTCCGTTCACAAGGAAGGAAGGCCGACGAGGGTGTCAAATCGGCTACTTCCGTACGGTTCCGTTAAGAAGGGAAGAGGACCGACGAGGGTGTCAAATCGGCTCTTGCCCTAGGGTTCCGTTCACAAGGAAGGAAGGCCGACGAGGGTGTCAAATCGGCTTCCGTTTCCTAAGGCTCCCGTCTCCGTACTGCTTTCCCTGGTCTCGGGCTCCTCCTTATATACCCCTGCCTGGCCGCCCTCCGTCCAATGAGGGTGCTCCGCTGGGACACGTGGTGACGCGTTCGATGAGGAGGTGGTGTGAGGGCAGGTGCGCCAGTAGATGCGGGAGTGGGGGAAGCGCGTGGTGTAAGGGGAAGGCAGCGGGCCGGAGTGGGGAAGGTGTGAGAGGAGATGAGGGGAAGATGTGTGGTGTGAGGGGAGGTCACGTGGTGCCGTGTTCTTCGCTGTGGCGCGTGCTTCAAGTGGGTTTTGCCCATGTTCTAATGCAGCACAACAGCTTGACCACGTGATACGCTGAGAAAATAATTTTCAGACCTATTGGAGCACTTTTACGAGGGTTGTTTTTTTAAGTAAGGACCTTTGTTTATATAAAATAAATCGAAATTCTTTCTTTCAAAATTCTTTTGTTTTTAGAATTTTCATACATTTCTTAATATTTCCACATAGTTAACTTGTTTGTTTAGGCACTTATCATACCTTAAAACTAAGTTTTGAAACCACTATTTAAAAAAGTTTGCCGCCTGCCCTGGCAACCAAGAGTTCACATGAAATGCCGCGTCTTTTGCTCTGAATGGCGCGTCGGAGCCTGGCCAGGGTTGCACAGTAGGCTGCTGAGTTGATCGTAATGCCTCGTGTCATCCGCGCCTGTCCTAGAACGCCGTTGACTTGATTTTGCAGCGCGACTACGTTTGTGATCAAAGATGGTCGTCCTGAGCGATCATCACCGTCATCGAAAACATTTTTGCGGCCATATTTGAATTCTCCGACCCATTCCGCACTTTACCTTCGCTCATTGCATTAGCAGCATACACTTCACAAAGCTGAGGGTGAATGTCTGCAGCCGTCATGTTCCTTGAAGTCAAAAATCGTATCACTGACCGAATGTCACACGCGGCGGGCGATTCAATAATGTTAAACATTTTAAAGATCCACAGTAAAGCCTAAAGTTTAGATACAGAGCTGCAACTGACATGTTCGCAAGGAATGCCGGCAGGCAGCGCGCACACTCGTTACGGACGGCGTACGAACTGCTACAGTGTACGGCAAAACGGCCTTTACTTAAAAAACAGCCCTCGTAATTTTGACCAAATCCTGCGCTTTCACTATTTCGTGAATTATTATCTCAAAAATGGCGGGAGATAAGATGCTGCGTCATAGAGTGTGGCCAGAAAGGGCTTCAGGCATAGGTTAAGCGAGAAGTGGGTATATAGAAAATTCCGAAAGCCTTTTTCCGGGGTGGAGGGCTAAGAAGGGGGGGGGGGGTGCAAAACCCCTTGAGCAATAACGAGTATTAAACGTGTGCATTTTGAATCGCAGGTCTGGGTGGGAGGGATCGAATTTTCCAAATATAGTTTTCTTTTCAGTTTTTGCTATGCATATGATCTTGCAGTATGTTAAATGGATGCCTTCAGCTAAAAGCTTACTCAAAATATAAGTGATGAGCGGAACTGTGATATTCCAATCTCTTCGTTACGTGTGACCGCTACTCATCAGTAACGGTGATTATTAACGTAAAACTCAGCCGTGATTTGTGGCGCTGCTATTCCTGATACTTTGTCCATTTCCAATGAATGGGCTCTCCGCAAAAGGAACGAATAAACATATTGAAAATAGAAAAATTTGGCAAAATAATTTTTTTGAGGAAATAGTCCGGATTCTGACTTTACATTATGACAATTAATTAAATTTGATATAGTGAATGAATTGATAAGTGGCGATCATTTAAATCCGCTCACCATTTTTTAAACATATGTTATATTCAAACCGGTAGCTGTACATATCGTAAATGATGTCTTATTCATCATTAAAGATGAATAGCATTTATTTATATATATATATATATATTTATTTTATTTTATATAATAGCGATATACCGCTCATCACTTGGTTGCAGCCTGAGCTATCTACCGAATCCACAGTTACTATGATTTCGAGTGTTAAGTCACCGACAGTGACTGCTACTTTTCAGTAACGGTGATTCCATCACAGCTAGTGGTATATCGCTCATCACTACAAATGATCCTAGGCTTTAGCGTGCAAAAGGAAGGTGTTAACTCTTTATGAGGATATACGATTTAACACTTTCCCGGCGAACAACTTTTGAAAAATCTTCTCGAGATACCGCGCGGGTTAGATTATAATAGAGCAACAACAACAATCGGATCTCGACCAATCCGGCCCCTCCTAACGCTGGGCTTCAACGGTCGCTTCGAATTTTCTATCAGTAGCCGTGAGAATGGGTAGCGAGTCGGTACCCGAAACGTCGGTGCTCTATTATAATCTTACCCGCGCGGTATCTTTATGAGGATTTTAATGCGGAGGATATTAATTTCTCTTTCTAATCGCACTAACTAGTGTGACAATATTACCTTTTGTTCCCTGAAATATTAATCGTTTAAATCTTACATCTGTTACCTTGAAAATTTTTTGGAACGAAGAGCCAATCATTTAGAAGATTATATTTTATCTCAAATATGAAAATTTTACCTCAAATAAAATTCTAAAATTAATTTTTTTTAATTCAGTTGCTGGCACATTTTCGCTTTAATTAGTATTTGCTAGGGTTTAATTAGTATTACCAGAAAATGTTGAGGTAAGATTTATGCAAATAATTTTGCAGGAAATAAGAACGGGCGAGTGGAAGAAATGCGTAGTTCTAATGGTCAGTTGCCGAGAAAAAGAAGTAGTGAGCCTCTTAGGTAGCTTCGATTGGTTATTAGTATTCGCTGCCATTTTCCTTTAATCTCGACAACTTGTAACTATCCAACGCTGTAAAATGCCCCAAACCGTCTTACTTAATTCCAGTGAGTTCACGGAGGTGCGTTTTTACAGAATCTCGTATATGACTGTAGTATACTATTTACTGTTGTATATGGATTTTATTCTCCTTTTAAATAATTACGGAGATGAAGAGTTGATTCCCAAAGAATATTGGGAACGTTTACTGTTGAACAATTTTTCAATTCACTCCAAGTTTATTGTCTGAATGCTTAATGAGTTTATCGCATGACTAGCTGTCATAAATCTGAAAATGCATTTACAGTAGTCCTTCGCCCCGCTCAACTCTCCGGTAATATTTTTTTTGTTTTTGGAAGTCATTTCGTGATAGCATCTCTTGCAACTTCCCTGATGTTTTGTCTTCGTTTAATGCCAGTAGTTTACCAATGGAACACGAATCGATTTAAAAACTGAGTTGACATGAAAGCAAATTATATTGCACAATTGTAGGTGTTAATTCTTCATCGATGATGGAAATTCTGTTGGGTTGGCAAACAAGTGATGAGTTTTCTTAGGGATTGTAAAACTAATTGCGCTCGTGGTGGTGATGTGTCTATCTTTTTTATCTCATGACTTACATATTTAGTGAATGACTATTTTAACTTATATTTTTTAACTAAAATCTTTCCACCATACATACCTTAAGATATTTGTTTGATACCTCAAATTCGGTAAAATAGTTTAGTGTCCAATAGTATTGAGTGATCATTTATAGCTACCATCATACTTATCACCTGCTATACATGCCATAGTTAGTTTTGTATTGAATAAAATAACGTGAAATGGCAATATCTGTATGCTTATTTCCAATTAAATCGTATAGTATTGCCCAGCATTTTAGGTATCTAATTTCTGATGGATTTTGTAAAAGTAGTAATTACCAAATCGCGCAGATGCACTTGAATCCGCGGTTACTTCTTTGAATTTAGCGTTCACTTTACATACATGGTTATTACAGGATGAACAAATCAGTGCAACTGTTAACATTTTATCTAACAAAACTACATTCAGGATATTTTTTATTATACTCGCTTTCTTGTTTGTCCGCCCGGAAAATCTTGCACTCAAATTTCGACCACTTCTCGATTACCTAGAGCGCTGAAATATACCGGATAGGTCAGAACTTGATGACAATGCAATTTTCCTACTCTTTTATCGCGATATGAACAGCATTTCATGCAATATTTAGGAATAAATTTCAAATCTGGAGTTCCAAAAATGGTCACCAAAATGCAGGCGCTGCAATCATCATAGCTATATTTAATTGAATTTATAACGTAACTATAACAACTTACGCCGTAGTGTAGTTGTTATAAGATGAGACTGCTGTGCGGGGGAGTCTCAGATAGAGACTCTGAATAAGTATTTCTTATATCATATTTTGTTATTTATCTTTCATAGAAGCCTGTGATTTTCTGTTTCCTTTAAGTTTTGAATTCAGAAATGTCTATCATTATTGCGTAAACTGAAGGCTTGAGAAGTTATGAATAATTATCCGTTATCTTTTGTCCGATCTGTTCAAATTTTGGTTTCAACGAGGCATTTTATTCGTGTTTGGCAGTTATAGGTGAGATGATACGAACGGGCTGATTAAAAATGAAGAAAATTGAAATTTAAAGGATAGTAATAAATGTTCTACTAGATGTCTGTTTTAAGCTTTCAATAAACAAACTTTCATGGTAGAAATGGCGATTGTTGTGGGCAAGTAAACGTGATAGATGGTGCTCCACTTCCAAACATGCCCTAGAAATATTATGCTGTACGATTGTTGGCCTTGGTCTCCAATTCATTTCGTCCACGTAGTGAAAATGAGTAAGATAATTCGTCTAAATATTGAATGCAAGATGAGCTTTTTACATTTTTAGAATCTCATAATATACATTGTGAAAAAAGATTTTTTAAAGACATAATTCAAACTAAGAATTCGTAATTTTAATATTTTTCCGTTACATTAATTGTGTTTCTCTGTTAAGTTGTTGAGTAATTAATAAATCCTACGTTGGCTCTTGGCTTCTCTGTACAAATACAACCAAGCGGTTTGCGAATCGCAATTGTTTCCAAATATTTTATATCACGTTTGTGCGTGTTGAGGCACAGTTCATGGGTAAGGAACAAAAATTTAGCGCTTTAGCTTATGTAATATTTCGTGCCTGACGAGTAAACGGCGGTAAAATGTACACGAATTACCACGTTGCATCTAATACCTTGAGCCTCGGTAACATTGCTATGGTATATCTCGTATCCATTTATGTTCGAGGGGTTCAGACATATGTTCGAAGGGTCTGACATATGTTCATGGGATGATTTAATCGATTTTAACCGTGATAAAGGGATTGGATGTCCATAAAAATTCTTTTGAACAGTGGATTGTTATTTAATGTGTGTGTTTTTCCTTTGTGGAACGTTGTAAACTCATCGCGGATACTCGGTAGGAAATGGTTAATGGCTAATATTGGTTTATAATGAATTAAATGGACATCGGGTTGGATTTTATTTTTACATTTTTGTTCATGAACAAATACGGATACTGTGAACGGTGCATTGGTTAAGATGAGAGACTGTATCTTGATGTTGCGGGCAATGTAATGTGATTTAAGGAGATGTATTGTAAAGAGTTATTCACTTTGATAATAAGATTAAGACCGAAGAATATTTATGGGCGAATCAGTAATTATTTGTACATATCGTGACAATACTTAAATTAGTATACTCGAATATTTGCCTGATTTTACGATAGTTACCTACTTTTTATTCCGTGTGATTATTTCTTCAGTGCAGACATGAGAACCTCGCCCAGTGCTATTACTTCTTTAATTAAAATGAATTAGCATAACAATTTGTTCATGGGTAGATACGCTGCTTACGCATTAAAAGTTGGTTCCTTACTCTTTCCCTATTTATAGAACATAAATTTGCTTAAATTACATTCCATAAATACTCTAGTAATGTAAACTCTATGTTACATTCATTCAATTCCATTTTCTCTCATTCATCGAGCCTCGGTCTTGCGCGCCTTGTACTGACGCGACATCTATCGCACTTGGGCTGAACCGATTGGGAGTGTACGAAGTTGAAAATTTCTCCGCGCGGCTAATAGCGCCCGCGCCAATTTACAAAATTAATCCGTAGTCACCGATGTACTGTACGGAAGTTGTCATATGTGGCTTAATTCCTGGAGAATTATTACAATTGACAAATTAACGTCATGGCAGACCTTTTGGCGATTAGGATAAACATTTATGAAAGAACTTGAGTTCCATTTATATGGGTTTTTCCCACGTCGATTCATTTTTAGAGGGCTAAAGTTTTGTCTGCGTTACAGATTTGGTACTTTAAACTAATAATACGGTAGGCACCTGAAATCAATAATTGTCTCTAAAGGCTTCATAAAAGAGGAAGGAAAAAATGTAACATCTTAAACGAAGCTTTTGTTTCAAAATGGTGGGAGAAAAACGGTTAAAATACGCGAATTATCCCTATACATCTACATACTACCTCAAAGGGGTCTCATTCGGCCTGTGGTAGGGGATGTTAGAATGCCAACCGATGCAGTGAAATTAAGTAACAGCATTATAAATTAAATTGTGCGATCTGCTCTTGTCCGCCATGGTCACAATTTTATCATGTACCTTTATTGTCCATGAAGTCCTCTTCCTATCAGTTTGGGCATGTATATTTATATTTTTATAGTTTTTATCACTTCTGGAAATGCGGTGTGGTACGAACCTGAAGGGATAACTTAGAAATAGGATTTATATACTACACAACAACCTGTTGTGTCGTTAATAAATCCTTCGTTCAGGCTCTCGGGACCTCTGAACAAATACAACCAAGCGGTTTACGATTCACAATTGTTTCCTAACCTTTTCCATCATGTTTGTGCGTGCTGAGGAACAGTCCTCAGGTAAGGAGTGAGTCTATTGCACTTACGCTTATGCATTATTTCCATCCTGTCATTGAAAGGCGATGAAGTACAGGGTTTGTCCGGAAATTAATAGGACTGAGTCGATTTAAAAAAATGTATTGAGCCAATCGTTACAATTCATTAAAAACTTTAAAAATTGGCTCCTTCTGCGTCTATGCAGCGCTGCCAGCGCGATTTCCAAGCATTGAAGGCGTCACGGAAGGCATTCTCCGGTATAGCCTTGAGAGCCGACGTGCAAGCTGCTTGGATCCCCGCTGTCGTCTCAAAATGCTTGACTTTCATCAGACTTTTCACGCAAGGAGACCAAAAGATGTCCGGGGGGGCCACATATGGGCTGTAGGGCGGCTGCAGAAGCGTTGGGATGCCGGCCTTGGTTAGGTAGCTGTTCACAAGAAAGGCGATGTGAGCCGCAATTTCTTGTCAGTGAGCACTTTGGGACCATCTTCGCGCCTTGTGCATGTTCAAATACTCTGTCACAATGTCATGAACCACAGATTTTGATAAATTTAACATCTGGGCAATTAAACGAATACTTAGTCGACGGTCTGAGTTCGATACTTTGCGCACATGAGTCACATTGTCGGTGTTTGTCGAAGTCGCAGGTCTTCCAGCACGGTCTTCATCAGCGACCTCTTCCCGGCCCTCCAAAAAGGCCTGGTGCCACCGAAACACACCACTTCTTGCTAAATCAACATCTGGGTAAGCCTGCTTGATCATATCAAACGTCTCTGTCGCAGATTTACCGAGTTTCACTCAGAATTTAATCGCGTACCTCTGCCCCAACGAATGCTGTATTTTCGGCTTGCACCACTCACAGAAACACGTCGGGCAAAAATGTCTGTCCTGACTCTCCAGGTGCGCGGAGACAAACGACCAGCCGCTCGTTCGTTAGCTAGAAAAACCCTCTATCGAATCCAGTCGGTGCGCGCACGCTCCGAAGTACAATCGCGGCGGAAAAAAATCAGTCCTATTACTTTCCGGACAAACCCTGTATACACGAATCGCTATGTTACATCTGATACAATGAGTCTTGGTACCATCTCCGTGGGGTAGCTCGTGGCAATTCATGTATATAATTTTGCTCATCTCTGTTAGCTATTTGGCATTATAAACAGATCGATCTGTAGTATGATTTTTATAGTTCCTTTTACTTTGGCACGAAAGTAGTCAGTCTGTCGGCTGCCACCTTCGTCGATATAAAATTGGGTCAAAATTCCGCGCTCTTAGAAACGCTAATTAAAAGATAAGCGGCAAATATTTGTGAAACACGCTAAAATTACGGGAATGCGTCAATTAACTTCAGGATTCTCCATTCCAAAACCTCTAGCTATGGGTTTCGTCTGTCCAAATATTATTTTCATGCCTGTAGGCGCGGCATTTTTGTAATTAAAAACAGTTTTCATGTAGCAATGCAAAAAATTAATTCAGATTTCAGTATGAATTTAGAGGGAAGTATTACGCTATTATTGCGTATGCTGCGCATATATAAAGTGGGAAAGTAATTCATTGATTGTGTGATTGACACAAATTAGTAGCCCAAACTGTGATATTTATGGGTATATGGAATATTGGACGTAAAAGTAAAAAAATATTCATCGGAAGGAAAAATCTGAAAAGTTGAAAAAGTCGATTAGTTTTCGAGATATATCGACTTGAATTAACATGGGAGCCTTATGGGACTACAACTTTTTCGCTTTTATTTTGTACTTTTAAACGTCCGAGGAACATGATATTCAATGGACATGGACTAGATTTTTTGGTCAATTTTTTGGTGTGGTTGTCAATGCGATGAATTGATATTTAGTATTTTTTATTACTGTTTGAATGCTCTCAATGCTTTTCTTATGGGAAAACTTTGGGAATTTTTTTGACCAACTTGCAATAATCGCACGACAAATTCCTTTGCCAAAAAGTTAGATAATTCTTTGGTTAATTTTTTGGCTATCTTAAAATTTTCGTACGTCGAAACAATTCCGAGGAATAAACGATTTCGATTTAACATTGTCGTGATGGGCGAATTTTCAATCTTGGATTTCGGCGTTGAGACATGTGCCATATGAAAATTTGGAATCTCCAAGAAAAACCGTTAGAGGGTTCTCCGAACCCTCACGTTTGAGCTTACTTTCGCCGTAACCCTCTTGGTTAATTCATAATTAAATTCCGAAAAATGTCCTGCACGCGAAAAATCATTGTCGCCATTTTTTTGTGGAGCATGCAATCTTGAATATCTTAGCAACCGTTTAAGCTAGAGAAATGAAATTTTCAGAGTAATACTTTTATCACAATGGTCAACTTTTGCAATGATGACCATTTCGCTCGATCGATTCATGTGCGAGTTATATCGATACCAATCTCCTTGGTTACGCTTAAATCGCTAATAACTTTTTTCTTAATCAAGGTATGAATGTGAAAGTCATATATAATACTACTGTTAATGTCTTTTTTTCGACAAAAGTTAAATCAAGCGAATCGAGCGATTACAGTCGAAGTTATGATCGATAAAAGGTTGCATTCGATTGAGCCATTTTTCAGACCTATTTACATAGTTACGGGGATAAAAATTATAAAAATATGTAAGGGAAGAAATGAATTATGCGTACACATAAATTATTTAGATGAGTATTGTTTCCTAACGAAGATATATCAATATGAATTTATATCTTTTTGTATTAGTTCCCCATAAGAAATACACGCATCGCCCTATATACGTCACCAATATAAGAACATAGGCGAAATTTTGAAAGCGGGGATAGTAGAGAAATGAGGGATAAGGGTATGGCCATAGAATGGAGGGGTTATCAAAAGGATGCGAATTTTTCAATACAGGTGGCAGTATAGTCGAATGTACGATTCGATTTTTATAGCAAATGCGCAAATTGGCATAAAATGATAAGTGTATACGTTGGACCAATGAAATTTAGTGAATTGGTACATCATGGTATTCCTCACAATGTGCAATGGAAACATGTTTTGTATATAGTCTCACGCTCGATATATATCGAATCTACTTTTTCTTAAAATATATCGAATTGCTATAGCATATAGGATTTTACATCTAAGGACATAGTAGACCAGGAAATATATAGTAGATACCCATAGACCAGAAATTAAACCAATAGCATTGCGGATTTTACAGTACAGATGTCAGTATGATCGAAAAATCGATTCGATTATTATAGCAAATATGTTAATTGGCATAACTTCAATAGTATTTCCGTTTGACCAATGAAATTTTGTGAATGGGTACATCTTTGCATTCCTCACAATGCCCAATGAAAATATGTTTTGCATGTAGTCTCACATTCGATATATATCGAATCTGCTTTTTCACAATTTATATCGAATAGCTATAACATATAGGATTTTACACCCACGGGCATTGTTGACCAGGAATTATATAGTAGATGACCATAGACTGGATATAAAAAAAATGTCATTGCGAATTTTACATTACAGATGTCAGTATAATCGAAAGATCGAATAGATTATTTTAGCAAATACGCAAATTGGCATAACTGGATTAGTAAATACGTTGGACCAATGAAAATTGGTGAATGGGTACATCTTGGTATTCCTCACATTGCCAAATGGAAATATTGTTTATGTTTAGTCTCACGTTCGATATATATCGAATCTACTTTTTCTTAAAATACATCGAATTGCTATAACATATAGGATTTTACTCCCACGGGCATTGTTGACCAGCAATTATATAGAAGATGACCATAGACTGGATATTAAAAAAATATCATTGCGGATTTTACATTACAGATGTCAGTATAATCGAAAGATCGAATCGATTATTGTAGCAAATACGCAAATTGGCATAACTGGATTAGTAAATACGTTGGACCAATGAAAATTAGTGAATGGGTACATCTTGGTATTCCTCACATTACCCCATGGAAATATGTTTTGCATGTAGTCTCACATTCGATGCATATCGAATCTGCTTTTTCACAAATTATACAACATTTAGGATTTTACACCCACGGGCATTGTTGACCAGCAATTATTTAGAAGATGACCATATCGTGGAAATAAAATCGATATTTTTGCGGATTTTACAGTACAGATGTCAGTATAATCGAAAGATCGATTCGATAGTTATAGCAAATGCTGAAATTAGCATATTTTGATTAGTATATACGTTGCACCAATGAAATTTTGTGAATGGGTACATCTTGGGATTCCTCACAATGCCCAATTGAAATATTGTTTATGTTTAGTCTCACGTTCGATATATATCGAATCTACTTTTTCTTAAAATATATCGAATTCTATAACATATAGGATTTTACATCCAAGGACATAGTTGACCGGGAAATATAGAGAAGATTTCTATTAACTGGAATTAAAATCCACGGCTTTGCGGATATTACAGTGCAGATTGCAGTTTTATCGAAAGATCGATTCCATAATTGTAGCAAATACGCGAATTGGCATAACATGATTAGTATTTACGTTGGACCAATGACACTTGGTAAATGGGTACATCTTGGTATTCCTCACAATGCCCAATTGAAATATTTTTTGTTTATAGTCTCACGTTCGATATAAATCGAATTTACTTTTTCTTAAAATATATCGAATTGCTATTACATGTAGGATTTTACATCCGAGGACATAGTTGACCAGGAATTATGTAGTAGATACCCATACACTGGAAGTTAAAGCAATAGCATCGCGGATTTTACAGTACAGATGTCAGTATAATTGAAAAATCGATTTGATTATTTTAGCAAATATTTAAATTGGCATAACTTGATTATTGTATCCGTTTGACCAATGAAATTTGGTGAATGGGTACATCTTGGTCTTATTCACAATACCCAATGGAAATATGCTTTGCGTGTAGTCTCACGATCTATATATATTGAATATGCTTTTTCTTAAAATATATCGAATCGTTATTACATACAGGATTTTCTATCCACGTACATAGTTGACCAGGAATTTTAGGGTTGATGATCGACGACTGGAACAGGATTGCGAATTTTCAATACACGTGTCAGTATACTTGATAATTCGATACGATAATGATAGCAAACATGCCAAAGCTATTTTTTCAAATTGGAATATCTTGAGAATAACTATTTTTTAGTACCAAAGAAATTTGGGGAATCGTTACAATTTAGTATTTTACACACTGCATTATGGACATATGTTTTGCGAGTGGTATGTATATCTTTATATATTTATCTAAGGAATCTGCGTTTCATTTTCAAGTTTCGCTTATCACAACGCTTTTGGGCTTTAAGAGTTGAAAAATATCCACAAAATCAGCACTGTCTTGAAATTTTAAAAACCTTATTCCAATTATGTCTTAGTGCTAAACTTAGCCTATTAAAATAATGAACTATCCGTCAAATGAAATCATAATGAAAATAACAAATAATTATAAAAGTAAACAATTAAGTTCCTTACCCTTTCAAAAACCGGCAGGGAAATTTTTGAATATTTTAAACACTTATGGACACAATACTCGACAACACGTGACACAACAATATTCCCACCCTCCTAATTACCCGCTTGAAGAATTCAAGCACCCAATCGACTCGTTACATATATAAAGTGGGAAAGTAATTGATTGATTGGGTGATTGACACAAATTAGTAGCCCAAACTGTGATATTTGTGGGTATATGGAATATGGGACGTAAAAGTAAAAAAATATTCATCGGGAGGAAAAATCTGAAAAGTTGAAAAAGTCGATTAGTTTTCGAGATATATCGACTTGGATTAACATGGGAGCCTTATGGGACTACGACTTTTTCGCATTTATTTTGTACTTTTAAACGTCCGAGGAACATTATATTCAATGGACAAGGACTAGATTTTTTGGTCAATTTTTTGGTGTGGTTGCCATAGCGACGAATTGATATTTAGTATTTTTTATTACTGTTTGAATGCTCTCAATGCTTTTCTTATGGGAAAACTTTAGGAATTTTTTTGACCAACTTGCAATAATCGCACGATAAATTCCTTTGCCAAAAAGTTAGATAATTCTTTGGTTAATTTTTTGGCTATCTTGGAATCTTCGTACGTGGAAACAATTCCGAGGAATAAACGATTTCGATTTAACATTGTCGTGATGGGCGAATTTTCAAATTCGGATTTCAGCCTTGAGACATGTGCCATATGAAAATTTGGACTCTTTAGGAAAAACCGTTAGAGGGTTCTCCGAACCCTCACGTTTGAGCTCACTTTCTCCGTATCCCTCTTGGGTTATTCATAATTAAATTCCGAAAAATGTCCTGCACGCGAAAAATCATTGTCGCCATTTTTTTGTGGAGCATGCAATCTTGAATATCTTAGCAACCGTTTAAGCTAGCGAAATGAAATTTTCAGAGTAATACTTTTATCAAAATGGTCAACTTTTGCAATGATGACCATTTCGCTCGATCGATTCATGTGCGAGTTATATCGACACCAATCTCCTTGGTTACGCTTTAAACGCTAATAACTTTTTTGTAAATCAAGGCATGAATGTGAAAGTCATATATAATACTACTGTTAATGTCTTTTCTTCGACAAAAGTTAAATCAAGCGAATCGAGCGATTACAGTCGAAGTTATGATCGATAAAAGGTTGCATTCGATTGAGCCATTTTTCAGACCTATTTACATAGTTACGGGGATAAAAATTATAAAAATATGTAAGGGAAGAAATGAATTATGCGTACACATAAATTATTTAGATGAGTATTGTTTCCTAACGAAGATATATCAATATGAATTTATATCTTTTTGTATTAGGTCCCCGTAAGAAATACACGCATCGCCCTATATACGTCACCAATATAAGAACATAGGCGAAATTTTGAAAGCGGGGATAGTAGAGAAGAGAGGGATAAGGGTATGGCCATCGCATGGAGGGGTTATCAATAGGATGCGAATTTTTCAATACAGGTGGCAGTATAGTCGAATGTACGATTCGATTTTTATAGCAAATACGGAAATTGGCATAAAATGATAAGTGTATACGTTGGACCAATGAAATTTAGTGAATTGGTACATCATGGTATTCCTCACAATGCGCAATGGAAACATGTTTTGTATATAGTCTCACGCTCGATATATATCGAATCTACTTTTTCTTAAAATATATCAAATTGCTATAGCATATAGGATTTTACATCTAAGGACATAGTAGACAAGGAAATAAATAGTAGATACCCATATCCCCGAAATTAAAACAAAAACATTGCGAATTTCAAAGTACAGATGTCAGTATGATCGAAAAGTCGATTCGATTATTATAGCAAATACGTTAATTGGCATAACTTCAATTGTGTTTCCGTTGGACCAATGAAATTTGGTTAATGGGTACATCTTTGTATTCCTCACCATGCCCAATGGAAATATGTTTTGCATGTAGTCTCACGCTCGATATATATCGAATATAATTTTTATTAAAATATATCGAATTGCTATAACATATAGGATTTTACATCCAAGGACATATTTGACCAGGAATTATATAGTAGATACCCATAGACTGTAAGTTAAACCAAAAGCAATGCGGATTTTAAAGTACAGATGTCAGTATGATCGAAGAATCGATTCGATTATTCTAGCAAATACGTTAATTGGCATAACTTCAATAGTGTTTCCGTTTGACCAATGAAATTTGGTGAATGGGTACATCTTTGTATTCCTCACAATGCCCAATGAAAATATATTTTGCATGTAGTCTCACATTCGATATATATCGAATCTGCTTTTTCACAATTTATATCGAATAGCTCTAATATATAGGATTTTACACCCACGGGCATTGTTGACCAGCAATTATATAGTAGATGACCATAGACTGGATATTAAAAAAATGTCAATGCGGATTTTACATTACAGATGTCAGTATAATCGAAAGATCGAATCGATTATTGTAGCAAATACGCAAATTGGCATAACTGGATTAGTATATACGTTGGACCAATGAAACTTGGTGAATGGGTACATCTTGGTATTCCTCACATTGCCCAATGGAAATATGTTTTGCATGTAGTCTCATATTCGATACATATCGAATCTGATTTTTCACAAATTATATCGAATAGCTATAACATTTAGGATTTTACACCCACGGGCATTGTTGACCAGCAATTATATAGAAGATGACCATGGCGTGGAAATAAAATCAATATCGTTGCGGATGTTACAGTGCAGATGTCAGTATAATCGAAAGATCGATTCGATAGTTATAGCAAATGCTGAAATTAGCATATTTTGATTAGTATATACGTTGCACCAATGAAATTTTGTGAATGGGTACATCTTGGGATTCCTCACAATGCCCAATTGAAATATTGTTTGTGTTTAGTCTCACGTTCGATATATTTCGAATCTACTTTTTCTTAAAATATGTCGAATTGCTATAACATATAGGATTTTACATCCAAGGACATAGTTGACCAGGAAATATAGAGAAGATTTCTATTAACTGGAATTAAAATCTACGGCATTGCGGATATTACAGTGCAGATAGCAGTTTTATCGAAAGATCGATTCGATAGTTATAGCAAATGCTGAAATTAGCATATTTTGATTAGTATATACGTTGCACCAATGAAATTTTGTGAATGGGTACATCTTGGGATTCCTCACAATGCCCAATTGAAATATTGTTTGCGTTTAGTCTCACGTTCGATATATATCGAATCTACTTTTTCTTAAAATATGTCGAATTGCTATAACATATAGGATTTTACATCCAAGGACATAGTTGACCAGGAAATATAGAGAAGATTTCTATTAACTGGAATTAAAATCTACGGCATTGCGGATATTACAGTGCAGATAGCAGTTTTATCGAAAGATCGATTCGATAGTTATAGCAAATGCTGAAATTAGCATATTTTGATTAGTATATACGTTGCACCAATGAAATTTTGTGAATGGGTACATCTTGGGATTCCTCACAATGCCCAATGGAAATATGATTTGCGTGTAGTCTCACTATCTATATATATTGAATATGCTTTTTCTTAAAATATATCGAATCGTTATTACATACAGGATTTTCTATCCACGTACATATTTGACCTGGAATTTTAGGGTTGATGATCAAAGACTGGAACAGGATTGCGAATTTTCAATACACGTGTCAGTATACTTGATAATTCGATACGATAATGATAGCAAATATGCCAAAGCTATTTTTTCAAATTGGAATATCTTGAGAATAACTATTTTTTAGTACCAAAGAAATTTGGGGAATCGTTACAATTTAGTATTTTATACACTGCATTATGGACACATGTTTTGCGAGTGGTACATCTTTATATATTTATCTAAGGAATCTGCGTTTCATTTTCAAGTTTCGCTTAATACAACGCTTTTGGACTTTAAGAGTTGAAAAATAACCACAAAATCATAACTGTCTTGAAATTTTAAAAACCTTATTCCAATTATGTCTCAGTGCTAAACTTAGCCTATTCAAATAATGAACTATCCGTCAAATGAAATCATATTGAAAATAACAAATAATTTTCAAAATAAACAATTAAGTGTGTTACCCTATCAAAAACCGGCAGGCAAATTTTTGAATATTTTTAACACTTATGGACACAATGCTCGACAACACGTGACACAACAATGTTCCCACCCTCCTAATTACCCGCTTGAAGAATTCAAGCACCCAATCGACTCGTTGCGTCTATAAAGTGGGAAACTGACTCATTGATTGTGTGATTGATACAAATTAGCAGGCCAAACTGTGATAGGTGTAGGTATATGGAATATTGGACGTAAAAGTAAAAAAAAATTCATCGGGAGGAAAAATCTGAAAAGTTGAAAAAGTCGATTACTTTTCGAGATATATCGACTTGGATTAACATAGGAGCCTTATGGGACTACAACTTTTTCGCTTTAATTTTGTACTTTTAAACGTTCGAGGAACATAATATTCAATGGACATGGACTAGATTTTTTGGTCGATTTTTTGGTGTGGTTGCCATAGCGACGAATTGATATTTAGTATTTTTTATTACTGTTTGAATGCTCTCAATGCTTTTCTTATGGGAAAACTTTAGGAATTTTTTTGACCAACTTCCAATAATCGTACGACAAATTCCTTTGCCAAAAAGTTAGATAATTCTTCGGTTAATTTTTTGGCTATCTTAAAATTTTCGTACGTCGAAACAATTCCGAGGAATAAACGATTTCGATTTAACATTGTCGTGATGGGCGAATTTTCAAACTCGGATTTCAGCCTTGAGACATGTGCCATATGAAAATTTGGACTCTTCTGGAAAAACCGTTAGAGGTACTTCGTACCCTCACGTTTGGGCTCACTTTCTCCGTATCCCTCTTCGTTAATTAATAATTAAATTCCGAAAAATGTCCTGCACGCGAAAAATCATTGTCGCCATTTTTTTGTGGAGCATGCAACCTTGAATATCTTAGCAACCGTTTAAGCTAGAGAAATGAAATTTTCAGAGTAATAATTTTATCTCAATGGTCAACTTTTGCAATGATGACCATTTCGCTCGATCGATTCATGTGCGAGTTATATCGATACCAATCTCCTTGGTTACGCTTAAATCGCTAATAACTTTTTTCTAAATCAAGGCATGAATGTGAAAGTCATATATAATACTACTGTTAATGTCTTTTCTTCGACAAAAGTTAAATCAAGCGAATCGAGCGATTACAGTCGAAGTTATGATCGATAAAAGGTTGCATTCGATTGAGCCATTTTTCAGACCTATTTACATAGTTACGGGGATAAAAATTATAAAAATATGTAAGGGAAGAAATGAATTATGCGTACACATAAATTATTTAGATGAGTATTGTTTCCTAACGAAGATATATCAATATGAATTTATATCTTTTTGTATTAGGTCCCCGTAAGAAATACACGCATCGCCCTATATACGTCACCAATATAAGAACATAGGCGAAATTTTGAAAGCGGGGATAGTAGAGAAGAGAGGGATAAGGGTATGGCCATCGAATGGAGGGGTTATCAATAGGATGCGAATTTTTCAATACAGGTGGCAGTATAGTCGAATGTACAATTCGATTTTTATAGCAAATACGGAAATTGGCATAAAATGATAAGTGTATACGTTGGACCAATGAAATTTAGTGAATTGGTACATCATGGTATTCCTCACAATGCGCAATGGAAACATGTTTTGTAGATAGTCTCACGCTCGATATATATCGAATCTACTTTTTCTTAAAATATATCGAATTGCTATAGAATTTTGGATTTTACATCTAAGGACATAGTAGACAAGGAAATACATAGTAGATACCCATATCCCTGAAATTAAACCAAAAACATTGCGAATTTCAAAGTACAGATGTCAGTATGATCGAAAAGTCGATTCGATTATTATAGCAAATACGTTAATTGGCATAACTTCAATTGTGTTCCCGTTGGACCAATGAAATTTGCTGAATGGGTACATCTTTGTATTCCTCACAATTCCCAATGGAAATTTGTTTTGTATGTGGTCTCACGCTCGATATATATCGAATATAATTTTTATTAAAATATATCGAATTGCTATAACGCATAGGATTTTACATCCAAGGACATAGTTGACCAGGAATTATATAGTAGATACCCATAGACTGTAAGTTAAACCAAAAGCAATGCGGATTTTAAAGTACTGATGTCAGTATGATCGAAGAATCGATTCGATTATTCTAGCAAATACGTTAATTGGCATAACTTCAATAGTGTTTCCGTTTGACCAATGAAATTTGGTGAATGGGTACATCTTTTTATTCCTCACAATGCCCAATGAAAATATGTTTTGCATGTAGTCTCACATTCGATATATATTGAATCTGCTTTTTCACAATTTATATCGAATAGCTATAACATATAGGATTTTACACCCATGGGTATTCTTGACCAGGAATTATATGGTAGATGACCATAGACTGGATATTAAAAAAATGTCATTGCGGATTATACATTACAGATGTCAGTATAATCGAAAGATCGAATCGATTATTGTAGCAAATACGCAAATTGGCATAACTGGATTAGTATATACGTTGGACCAATGAAAATTGGTGAATGGGTACATCTTGGTATTCCTCACATTGCCCAATGGAAATATGTTTTGCATGTAGTCTCACATTCGATACATATCGAATCTGCTTTTTCACAAATTATATCGAATAGCTATGACATTTAGGATTTTACACCCATGAGCATTCTTGACCAGGAATTATATAGTAGATGCCCAAAGACTGGATATAAAAAAAATGTCATTGCGGATTTTACATTACAGATGTCAGTATAATCGAAAGATCGATTCGATAGTTATAGCAAATGCTGAAATTAGCATATTTTGATTAGTATATACGTTGGACCAATGAAAATTGGTGAATGGGTACATCTTGGTATTTCTCACATTGCCCAATGGAAATATGTTTTGCATGTAGTCTCACATTCGATACATATCGAGTCTGCTTTTTCACAAATTATATCGAATAGCTATAACATTTAGGATTTTACACCCACGGGCATTGTTGACCAGCAATTATATAGAAGATGACCATAGCGTGGAAATAAAATCAATATCGTTGCGGATTTTACAGTGCAGATGTCAGTATAATCGAAAGAACGATTCGATAGTTATAGGAAATGCTGAAATTAGCATATTTTGATTAGTATATACGTTGCACCAATGACATTTTGTGAATGGGTACATCTTGGGATTCCTCACAATGCCCAATTGAAATATTGTTTGCGTTAAGTCTCACGTTCGATATATATCGAATCTACTTTTTCTTAAAATAGGTCCAATTGCTATAACATGTAGGATTTTACATCCAAGGACATAGTTGACCAGGAAATATAGAGAAGATTTCTATTAAGTGGAATTAAAATCTACGGCATTGCGGATATTACAGTGCAGATAGCAGTTTTATCGAAAGATCGATTCGATAATTGTAGCAAATACGCGAATTGACATAACATGATTAGTATTTACGTTGGACCAATGACACTTGGTAAATGGGTACATCTTGGTATTCCTCACAATGCCCAATAGAAATATTTTTGTTTATAGTCTCACGTTCGATATAAATCGAATTTACTTTTTCTTAAAATGTATCGAATTGGTATTACATATAGGATTTTACATCCAAGGACATAGTTGACCAGGAGTTATGTAGTAGATACCTATAGATTGGAAGTTATACCATTACCATTGCGGATTTAACAGTATAGACGTCAGTATAATTGAAAAATCGATTTGAATATTTTAGCAAATATTTAAATTGGCATAACTTGATTAGTGTATCCGTTGGACCAATGAAATTTGGTGAATGGGTACATCTTGGTCTTCCTCACAATGCCCAATGGAAATATGGTTTGCGTGTAGTCTCACGATCAATATATATTGAATATGCTTTTTCTTAAAATATATCGAATCGTTATTACATACAGGATTTTCTATCCACGTACATAGTTGACCAGGAATTTTAGGGTTGATGATCGAAGACTGGAACAGGATTGCGAATTTTCAATACACGTGTCAGTGTACTTGATATTTCGATACGATAATGATAGCAAATATGCCAAAGCTATTTTTTTCAAATTGGAATATCTTGAGAATAACTATTTTTAATTACCAAAGAAATTTGGGGAATCGTTACAATTTAGTATTTTACACACTGCATTATGGACATATGTTTTGCGAGTGGTACATCTTTATATATTTATCTAAGGAATCTGCGTTTCTTTTTCAAGTTTCGCTTATTACAACGCTTTTGAACTTTAAGAGTTGAAAAATAACCACAAAATCATCACTGTCTTGAAATTTTAAAAACCTTATTCCAATCATGTCTCACTGCTAAACTTAGCCTATTCAAATAATGAACTATCCGTCAAATGAAATTACATTGAAAATAACAATTAATTTTAAAAGTAAACAATTAAGTACCTTACCCTTTCAAAAACCGGCAGGGAAATTTTTGAATATTTTAAACACTTATGGACACAATACTCGACAACACGTGACACAACAATGTTCCCACCCTCCTAATTACCCGCTTGAAGAATTCAAGCACCCAATCGACTCGTTAACGTCCCTATAATAGCTGCGATTTGATTCACTGATTGTGTGATTGATACAAATTAGTAGCCAAACTGGTGGTATGTGTGGGTATATGGAATATTGGACGTAAAAGTAAAAAAAAATTCATCGGGAGGAAAAATCTGAAATCTTTAAAAAGTCGATTAGTTTTCGAGATATATCGACTTGAATTAACATGGGAGCCTTATGGGACTAAAACTTTTTCACCTTTATTATGTATTTTTAAATATGTGAGGAACATGAAATTCCCTTGAAGTAAACTAGATTTTTTGGTTGATTTTTTGGTGTGGTTTTCAATGCGATGAATTAATATTTAGTATTTTTTATGATTTTTTGAAAGTGCCCCATGCTTTTCTTATGGCACTACGTAAAGAATTTTTTTGACCAACTTGCAATCATCACAGGACAAATTCCTTGAAACGCAAGATACAAGATTTTTTGGTTGATTTTTTGGCTATCTCGGAATTTTCATATGTCGAAACAATTCCGAGGAATAAACGATTTCGATTTTCCATTGTAGAGGTGGTCGAATTTTCAATCTTCGATTTCGGCGTTGAGACATGTGCCATATGAAAATTTGGAATCTCCAAGAAAAACCGTTAGAGGGTTCTCCGAACCCTCACGTTTGAGCTCACTTTCTCCGTATCCCTCTTGGTTAATTAATAATTAAATTCCGAAAAATGTCCTGCAAGCGAAAAATCATTGTCGCCATTTTTTGTGGAGCATGCAATCTTGAATATCTTAGCAACCGTTTAAGCTAGAGGAATGAAATTTTCAGATAAATAATATTATTAAAATGGTCAACTTTTGCAATGATGACCATTCCGCTCGATCGATTCATGTGCGAGTTATATCGATACGAATCTCCTTGGATACGCTTTAATCGCTAATAACTTTTTTATTAATCAAGTTTTGAACATAAATGTCATACAAAATACGACTGAAAATGTCATTCATCCGACAAAAGTTAAATCAGGCGAATCGATTGATTAGACTCGAAGTTATGATCGATACAAGGTTGTATTCGATTGAGCGATTTTTTGGGCTTATTTACATAGTTACGGATATAAAAATTTTAACAATATGTAGGGAAAAAAATGAATTATGCGCACACATAAATTATTTAGATGAATTATGTTTCCTAATGAAGATACATCGATTTGAATTTATATCTTTTTGTATAAGGCCCCCGTAAGAAATACACGCATCCCGTCTGTCTACGTCACCAATATAAGAACATAGGCTAAATTTTGAAAGCGGGGATATTAGAGAAAGCAGGGATAAGGGAGTGACCATAGAAGGGATATCAATAGGATTGCGGATTTTACAGTACAGATGTCAGCAGTGTCTAAAGTACGATTCGATTAGTATAGCAAATACGCAAATTGGCATAACTTGATAAGTGTGTACGTTGGACCAATGAAACTCGGTAAACAGGTACATCTTGGTATTCCTCACGATACTCTATGGTAGTATGTTTTATATTCAGTCTCACGTTCGATATATATCGAATCTACTTTTTCTTAAAATATATCGAATTGCTATAACATGTAGGATTTAACATTCAAGGACATAGTTTACTAGGGATTAAATAGTAGATACCCATAGACTGGATTTAAAACCAATAGCATTGCGGATTTTACAGTACAGATGTCAGTATGATCGAAAAATCGATTCGATTATTATAGAAAATACGTAAATGGGCATAACTTCCATAGATTTACCGTTGGATCAATGAAAATTGGTGATTGGGTACATATTGGTATTCCTCACGATGCCCAATGAAAATTTGTTTTGTACGTAGTCTCACATTCGAAATATATCGAATCTACTTTTTCTTAAAATGTATCGAATTGCTATAACATGTAGGATTTTACATCCAAGGACATAGTTTACTAGGGATTAAATAGTAGATACCCATTGACTGGATTTTAAACCAATAGCCTTGCGGATTTTACAGTACAGATGTCAGTATGATCGAAAAATCGATTCGATTATTATAGCAAATACGTAAATGGGCATAACTTCCATAGATTTACCTTTGGATCAATGAAATTTGGTGATTGGGTACATATTAGTATTCCTCACGATGCCCAATGAAAATTTGTTTTGTACGTAGTCTCACATTCGATATATATCGAATCTACTTTTTCTTAAAATGTATCGAATTGCTATAACATGTAGGATTTTACATCCAAGGACAAAGTTGACTAATGATTAAATAGTAGATACCCATAGACTGGGTTTTAAACCTATAGGATTGCGGACTTTACCGTACAGATGTCAGTATGATCGAAAAATCGATTCGATTTTTATAGCAAATACGTAAATATGCATAACTTCAATAGATTTACCGTTGGTTCAATGAAATTTGGTGAATGGGTACATATTGGTATTCCTCACAATGCCCGATGAAAATTTGTTTTGTACGTAGTCTCACATTCGATATATATCGAATCTACTTTTTCTTAAAGTATATCGAATTGCTTATACATGTAGGATTTTACATCCACAGGCATAGTTGACCAGGTATTAAATAGTAGATACCCATAGACTGAAAATTTAACCAATGGGATTGCGGACTTTACCGTACAGATGTCAGTATGATCGAAAAATCGATTTGATTATTATAGCATATACACAAATTGGTATAACTTGAAAAGTATACCCGTTGGACCAATGAAATTTGGCGATTGTGCACATCTTGGTAATCCTCACACTGCCCAACAGAAATATGCTTTGTATGTTGTCTAACGTGCGATATATATCGAATATGCTTTTTCTTCAAATATATCGAACCGCTATAACATATAGGATTTTACATCCAAAGGCATAGTTGGCCAGGTATTGTATAGTAGAGACACAGACTGACAATTAAACCAATAGCATTGCGGATTTTACAGTACAGATGGCAGTGTAATCGCAAGATCGATTCGATTATTCTATCAAATACGCAAATTTGCAAAACTTGATTAGTTTATACGTTGGACCAATGAAATTTGGCAAATGGGTACACTTGGTATTCCTCACAATGCCCAAATGAAACATATTTTGTGTATAGTCTCACGTTCGGTATTAATCGAATCTACTTTTTCTTAAAATATATCGTATTGCTATAACATGTAGGATTTTACATCCAAGGACATAGTTGACCAATATAATTTTGTGGAAGATAGCCATAGACTATAAGTTAAATCAATAGCATTGCGGATTAAACAATACAAATGCCAGTATAATCGAAGAATGGATTCGATTATTATAACAAATACATAACATTGGCACAAGTTGAATAGTGTATCCGTTGGACCTATTAAATTTGGTGCTTGGTACATCTTGGTATTCCTCACAATTCCCAAAGGTAATATGTTTTGCATGTAGTCTCACGATTGATGCATATCGAATATGCTTTTTCTTAAAATATATCGAATCGTTATAACATAGGATTTTGCATGCACGTACATAGCCGACCAGGAATTTTAGTGTTGATGATCAAAGATTGGAAGGTAAATCAATCGAATTGCGTTTTTTCAATGCACGTGTCAGTATACTTGATAATTCGATACGATTATGATACCAAATATGCCAAATCTTTTTTGCAAATTGGAATATATTGAGAATAACTATTTTTTAAGACCAAAGAAATTAGAGGAATCGTTACAATTCAGTATTTTACAAACTGCATTATGGACATTCGTTTTGCAAGTGGAATATCTTTATATATTTATCTAAAGAATCTGCGTTGTATTTTCAAGAGTGGCTTATCACAATGCTTATGAACTTTAACAGTTGAAAAATAACCACATAATCAACACTCTCTTGAAATTTTTAAAACCTTATTCCGATAACGTGTCAATGGTTAACTTAATGGATCAAAGAATCAATTATCCGTCAAATAAAATCACATTGAAAATAACAAATATTTCTAACAGTGAAAAATTTAGTTCCTTACCCTTTCAAAAAACGGCGGGGAAATTTTTGAATATTAAACCACTTATGGGCACATGACTCGAAAATATGTGACACAACTATGTTTCCACTCCCCCTAATTACCCGCATGATGAATTCAAGCGCCCAATCGACTCGTTAACGTCCCTATAATAGCTGCGATTTGATTCACTGATTGTGTGATTGATACAAATTAGTAGCAAAACTGGTGATATGTGTGGGTACATGGAATATTGGACGTAAAAGTAAAAAAAAATTCATCGGGAGGAAAAATCTGAAATCTTAAAAAAGTCGATTACTTTTCGAGATATATCGACTTGAATTAACATGGGAGTCTTATGGGACTAAAACTTTTTACGTTTTTTTCGGTATTTGCAAATACGTTAGGAACATGAAAATCCCTTGACATAAACTAGATGTTTTGCTTGATTTTTTGGTGTGGTTGTCATTGCGATTAATTGATATTTAGTATTTTTTATGATTTTTTGAAAGTGCCCCATGCTTTTCTTATGGCACTACGTAAAGAATTTTTTTGACCAACTTGCAATCATCACAGGACAAATTCCTTGAAACGCAAGATACTAGATTTTTTGGTTGATTATTTGGCTATCTCGGAATTTTCATATGTCGAAACAAATCCGAGGAATAAACGATTTCGACTTTCCATTGTAGAGGTGGTCGAATTTTCAATCTTGGATTTCGGCGTTGAGACATGTGCCATATGAAAATTTGGAATCTCCAAGAAAAACCGTTAGAGGGTTCTCCGAACCCTCACGTTTGAGCTTACTTTCGCCGTATCCCTCTTGGTTAATTAATAATTAAATTCCGAAAAATGTCCTGCAAGCGAAAAATCATTGTCGCCATTTTTTTGTGGAGCATGCAATCTTGAATATCTTAGCAACCGTTTAAGCTAGAGGAATTAAATTTTCAGAGTAATTATATTATTAAAATGGTCAACTTTTGCAATGATGACCATTCCGCTCGATCGATTCATGTGCGAGTTATATCGATACGAATCTCCTTGGATACGCTTTAATCGCTAATAACTTTTTTATTAATCAAGTTTTGAACGTGAATGTCATACAAAATACGACTGCAAATGTCAATTATCCGACAAAAGTTAAATCAGGCGAATCGATTGATTAGACTCGAAGCAATGATCGATACAAGGTTGTATTCGATTGAGCCATTTTTTGGGCTTATTTACATAGTTACGGAAATAAAAATTTTAACAATATGTAGGGAAAAAAAAGAATTATGCGCACACATAAATTATTTAGATGAATTATGTTTCCTAATGAAGATACATCGATTTGAATTTATATCTTTTTGTATTAGGCCCCCGTAAGAAATACACGCATCCCGTCTGTCTACGTCACCAATATAAGAACATAGGCTAAATTTTGAAAGCGGGGATATTAGAGAAGGCAGGGATAAGGGAGTGACCATAGAAGGGATATCAATAGGATTGCGGATTTTACAGTACAGATGTCAGGAGTGTCTAAAGTACGATTCGATTAGTATAGCAAATACGCAAATTGGCATAACTTGATAAGTGTGTACGTTGGACCAATGAAACTTGGTAAACAGGTACATCTTGGTATTCACCACGATACTCTATAATAGTATGTTTTGTATTCAGTCTCACGTTCGATATATATCGAATCTACTTTTTCTTAAAATATATCGAATTGCTATAACATGTAGGATTTAACATTCAAGGACATAGTTGACCAGGTATTATATAAAAGATGCCCATAGACTGAAAATTAAACCAATAGCATTGCGGATTTTACAGTACAGATGTCAGTATGATCGAAAAATCGATTCGATTATTATAGCAAATACGTAAATGGGCATAACTTCCATAGATTTACCGTTGGATCAATGAAATTTGGTGATTGGGTACATATTGGTATTCCTCACGATGCCCAATGAAAATTTGTTTTGTACGTAGTCTCACATTCGATATATATCGAATCTACTTTTTCTTAAAATGTATCGAATTGCTATAACATGTAGGATTTTACATCCAAGGACATAGTTTACTAGGGATTAAATAGTAGATACCCATTGACTGGATTTTAAACCAAAAGCCTTGCGGATTTTACAGTACAGATGTCAGTATGATCGAAAAATCGATTCGATTGTTATAGCATATACACAAATTGGTATAACTTGAAAAGTATACCCGTTGGACCAATGAAATTTGGCGAATGTGCACATCTTGGTAATCCTCACACTGCCCAACAGAAATATGCTTTGTATGTTGTCTAACGTGCGATATATATCGAATATGCTTTTTCTTCAAATATATCGAACCGCTATAACATATAGGATTTTACATCCAAGGGCATAGTTGGCCAGGTATTGTATAGTAGACACACAGACTGAAAATTAAACCAATAGCCATGCGGATTTTACAGTACAGATGGCAGTGTAATCACAAGATCGATTCGATTATTCTATCAAATACGCAAATTTGCAAAATTTGATTAGTTTATACGTTGGTCCAATGAAATTTGGCAAATGGGTACATCTTGGTATTCCTCACAATGCCCAAATGAAACATATTTTGTGTATAGTCTCACGTTCGGTATTAATCGAATCTACTTTTTCTTAAAATATATCGTATTGCTATAACATATAGGATTTTACATCCAAGGACATAGTTGACCAATATAATTATGTGGAAGATAGCCATAGACTGTAAGTTAAATCAATAGCATTGCGGATTCAACGATACAAATGCCAGTATAATCGAAGAATGGATTCGATTATTATAACAAATACATAACATTGGCACAAGTTGAATAGTGTATCCGTTGGACCAATTAAATTTGGTGCTTGGTACATCTTGGTATTCCTCACAATTCCCAAAGGTAATATGTTTTGCATGTAGTCTCACGATTGATGCATATCGAATATGCTTTTTCTTAAAATATATCGAATCGTTATAACATAGGATTTTGCATGCACGCACATAGTCGACCAGGAATTTTAGTGTTGATGATCAAAGATTGGAAGGAAAGTCAATCGGATATCGTATTTTCAATGCACGTGTCAGTATACTTGATAATTCGATACGATTATGATAGCAAATATGCCAAATCTTTTTTGCAAATTGGAATAACTATTTTTTAAGACCAAAGAAATTAGAGGAATCGTTACAATTCAGTATTTTACAAACTGCATTATGGACATTCGTTTTGCAAGTGGAATATCTTTATATATTTATCTAAAGAATCTGCGTTGTATTTTCAAGAGTGGCTTATCACAATGCTTATGGACTTTAACAGTTGAAAAATAACCACATAATCAACACTCTCTTGAAATTTTTAAAACCTTATTCCGATTATGTGGTTAACTTAATGGATCAAAGAATCAATTATCCGTCAAATAAAATCATATTGAAAATAACAAATATTTCTAACAGTGAAAAATTTAGTTCCTTACCCTTTCAAAAAACGGCGGGGAAATTTTTGAATATTAAACCACTTATGGGCACATGACTCGAAAATATGTGACACAACTATGTTCCCACCCCCCTAATTACCCGCTTGATGAATTCAAGCGCCCAATCGACTCGTTACGCTATTTAAAGCTGGAAAGTAATTCATTGATTGTGTGATTGACACAAATTAGTAGCCCAAACTGTGATATTTGTGGGTATATGGAACATTGGACGTAAAAGTAAAAAAAAATTCATCGGAAGGAAAAATCTGAAAAGTTGAAAAAGTCGATTAATTTTCGAGATATATCGACTTGAATTAACATGGGAGCCTTATGGGACTACAACTTTATCGCTCTTATTTTGTACTTTTAAACGCCCGAGGAACATGATATTCAATGGACATGGACTAGATTTTTTGGTCGATTTTTTGGTGTGGTTGCCTTAGCGACGAATTGATATTTAGTATTTTTTATTACTGTTTGAATGCTCTCAATGCTTTTCTTATGGGAAAACTTTAGGAATTTTTTTGACCAACTTGCAATAATCGCACGACAAATTCCTTTGCCAAAAAGTTAGATAATTCTTAGGTTAATTTTTTGGTTAATCTTAAAATTTTCGTACGTCGAAACAATTCCGAGGAATAAACGATTTCGATTTAACATTGTCGTGATGGGCGAATTTTCAAACTCGGATTTCAGACTTGAGACATGTGCCATATGAAAATTTGGACTCTTCTGGAAAAACCGTTAGAGGGTACTTCGTACCCTCACGTTTGAGCTCACTTTCTCCGTATCCCTCTTCGTTAATTAATAATTAAATTCCGAAAAATGTCCTGCACGCGAAAAATCATTGTCGCCATTTTTTTGTGGAGCATACAATCTTGAATATCATAGCAACCATTCCAGCTACATGAATGAAATTTTTAGGGTAATACTTTTATCGCAATGGTCAACTTTTGCAATGATGACCATTTCGCTCGATCGATTCATGTGCGAGTTATATCGATACCAATCTCCTTGGTTACGCTTAAATCGCTAATAACTTTTTTCTAAATCAAGGCATGAATGTGAAAGTCATATATAATACTACTGTTAATGTCTTTTCTTCGACAAAAGTTAAATCAAGCGAATCGAGCGATTACAGTCGAAGTTATGATCGATAAAAGGTTGCATTCGATTGAGCCATTTTTCAGACCTATTTACATAGTTACGGGGATAAAAATTATAAAAATATGTAAGGGAAGAAATGAATTATGCGTACACATAAATTATTTAGATGAGTATTGTTTCCTAACGAAGATATATCAATATGAATTTATATCTTTTTGTATTAGGTCCCCGTAGGAAATACACGCATCGCCCTATATACGTCACCAATATAAGAACATAGGCGAAATTTTGAAAGCGGGGATAGTAGAGAAGAGAGGGATAAGGGAATGGCCATCGAAAGGAGGGGTTATCAATAGGATGCGAATTTTTCAATACAGGTGGCAGTATAGTCGAATGTACGATTCGATTTTTATAGCAAATACGGAAATTGGCATAAAATGATAAGTGTATACGTTGGACCAATGAAATTTAGTGAATTGGTACATCATGGTATTCCTCACAATGCGCAATGGAAACATGTTTTGTATATAGTCTCACGCTCGATATATATCGAATCTACTTTTTCTTAAAATATATCAAATTGCTATAGCATATAGGATTTTACATCTAAGGACATAGTAGACAAGGAAATACATAGTAGATACCCATATCCCAGAAATTAAACCAAAAACATTGCGAATTTCAAAGTACAGATGTCAGTATGATCGAAAAGTCGATTCGATTATTATAGCAAATACGTTAATTGGCATAACTTCAATTGTGTTTCCGTTGGACCAATGAAATTTGGTAAATTGGTACATCTTTGTATTCCTCACAATGCCGAATGGAAATTTGTTTTGTATGTAGTCTCACATTCGATACATATCGAGTCTTCTTTTTCACAAATTATATCGAATAGCTATAACATTTAGGATTTTACACCCACGGGCATTGTTGACCAGCAATTATATAGTAGATGCCCAAAGACTGGATATAAAAAAAATGTCATTGCGGATTTTACATTACAGATGTCAGTATAATCGAAAGATCGATTCGATAGTTATAGCAAATGCTGAAATTAGCATATTTTGATTAGTATATACATTGGACCAATGAAAATTGGTGAATGGGTACATCTTGGTATTTCTCACATTGCCCAATGGAAATATGTTTTGCATGTAGTCTCACATTCGATACATATCGAGTCTGCTTTTTCACAAATTATATCGAATAGCTATAACATTTAGGATTTTACACCCACGGGCATTGTTGACCAGCAATTATATAGAAGATGACCATAGCGTGGAAATAAAATCAATATCGTTGCGGATTTTACAGTGCAGATGTCAGTATAATCGAAAGATCGATTCGATAGTTATAGGAAATGCTGAAATTAGCATATTTTGATTAGTATATACGTTGCACCAATGACATTTTGTGAATGGGTACATCTTGGGATTCCTCACAATGCCCAATTGAAATATTGTTTGCGTTAAGTCTCACGTTCGATATATATCGAATCTACTTTTTCTTAAAATATGTCCAATTGCTATAACATGTAGGATTTTACATCCAAGGACATAGTTGACCAGGAAATATAGAGAAGATTTCTATTAAGTGGAATTAAAATCTACGGCATTGCGGATATTACAGTGCAGATAGCAGTTTTATCGAAAGATCGATTCGATAATTGTAGCAAATACGCGAATTGACATAACATGATTAGTATTTACGTTGGACCAATGACACTTGGTAAATGGGTACATCTTGGTATTCCTCACAATGCCCAATAGAAATATTTTTGTTTATAGTCTCACGTTCGATATAAATCGAATTTACTTTTTCTTACAATGTATCGAATTGGTATTACATATAGGATTTTACATCCAAGGACATAGTTGACCAGGAGTTATGTAGTAGATACCTATAGATTGGAAGTTATACCATTACCATTGCGGATTTAACAGTACAGACGTCAGTATAATTGAAAAATCGATTTGATTATTTTAGCAAATATTTAAATTGGCATAACTTGATTAGTGTATCCGTTGGACCAATGAAATTTGGTGAATGGGTACATCTTGGTCTTCCTCACAATGCCCAATGGAAATATGGTTTGCGTGTAGTCTCACGATCAATATATATTGAATATGCTTTTTCTTAAAATATATCGAATCGTTATTACATACAGGATTTTCTATCCACGTACATAGTTGACCAGGAATTTTAGGGTTGATGATCGAAGACTGGAACAGGATTGCGAATTTTCAATACACGTGTCAGTGTACTTGATATTTCGATACGATAATGATAGCAAATATGCCAAAGCTATTTTTTTCAAATTGGAATATCTTGAGAATAACTATTTTTAATTACCAAAGAAATTTGGGGAATCGTTACAATTTAGTATTTTACACACTGCATTATGGACATATGTTTTGCGAGTGGTACATCTTTATATATTTATCTAAGGAATCTGCGTTTCTTTTTCAAGTTTCGCTTATTACAACGCTTTTGAACTTTAAGAGTTGAAAAATAACCACAAAATCATCACTGTCTTGAAATTTTAAAAACCTTATTCCAATCATGTCTCACTGCTAAACTTAGCCTATTCAAATAATGAACTATCCGTCAAATGAAATTACATTGAAAATAACAATTAATTTTAAAAGTAAACAATTAAGTACCTTACCCTTTCAAAAACCGGCAGGGAAATTTTTGAATATTTTAAACACTTATGGACACAATACTCGACAACACGTGACACAACAATGTTCCCACCCTCCTAATTACCCGCTTGAAGAATTCAAGCACCCAATCGACTCGTTAACGTCCCTATAATAGCTTCAAACTAATTCACTGATTGGGTGATTGATACAAATTAGCAGCCCAAACTGTGATAGGTGTGGCTAAATGGAATATCGGACGTAAAAGTAAAAAAAAATTCATCGGGAGGAAAAATCTGAAATCTTAAAAAAGTCGAATACTTTTCGAGATATATCGACTTGAATTAACATGGGAGCCTTATGGGACTAAAACTTTTTCGCTTTTTTAATATATTTTTAAATATGTGAGGAACATGACATTCCCTTGAAGTAAACTAGATTTTTTGGTTGATTTTTTGGTGTGGTTGTCAATGCGATGAATTAATATTTAGTATTTTTTATGATTTTTTGAAAGTGCCCCATGCTTTTCTTATGGCACTACGTAAAGAATTTTTTTGACCAACTTGCAATCATCACAGGACAAATTCCTTGAAACGCAAGATACAAGATTTTTTGGTTGATTTTTTTGCTATCTCGGAATTTTCATATGTCGAAACAATTCCGAGGAATGAACGATTTCGATTTTCCATTGTAGAGGTGGTCGAATTTTCAATCTTGGATTTCGGCGTTGAGACATGTGCCATATGAAAATTTGGAATCTCCAAGAAAAACCGTTAGAGGGTTCTCCGAACCCTCACGTTTGAGCTTACTTTCGCCGTATCCCTCTTGGTTAATTAATAATTAAATTCCGAAAAATGTCCTGCAAGCGAAAAATCATTGTCGCCATTTTTTTGTGGAGCATGCAATCTTGAATATCTTAGCAACCGTTCCAGCTACATGAATGAAATTTTCAGATAAATAATATTATTAAAATGGTCAACTTTTGCAATGATGACCATTCCGCTCGATCGATTCATGTTCGAGTTATATCGATACGAATCTCCTTGGATACGCTTTAATCGCTAATAACTTTTTTATTAATCAAGTTTTGAACATGAATGTCATACAAAATACGACTGAAAATGTCATTCATCCGACAAAAGTTAAATCAGGCGTATCGATTGATTAGACTCGAAGTTATGATCGATACAAGGTATATTCGATTGAGCCATTTTTTGGGCTTATTTACATAGTTACGGAAATAAAAATTTTAACAATATGTAGGGAAAAAAAAGAATTATGCGCACACATAAATTATTTAGATGAATTATGTTTCCTAATGAAGATACATCGATTTGAATTTATATCTTTTTGTATTAGGCCCCCGTAAGAAATACACGCTCCCGTCCAATTACGTCACCAATATAAGAACATAGGCTAAATTTTGAAAGCGGGGATATTAGAGAAGGCAGGGATAAGGGAGTGACCATAGAAGGGATATCAATAGGATTGCGGATTTTACAGTACAGATGTCAGCAGTGTCTAAAGTACGATTCGATTAGTATAGCAAATACGCAAATTGGCATAACTTGATAAGTGTGTACGTTGGACCAATGAAACTTGGTAAACAGGTACATCTTGGTATTCCTCACGATACTCTATGGTAGTATGTTTTGTATTCAGTCTCACGTTCGATATATATCGAATCTACTTTTTCTTAAAATATATCGAATTGCTATAAGGTGTAGGATTTAACATTCAAGGACATAGTTTACTAGGGATTAAATAGTAGATACCCATAGACTGGATTTAAAACCAATAGCATTGCGAATTTTACAGTACAGATGTCAGTATGATCGAAAAATCGATTCGATTATTATAGCAAATACGTAAATGGGCATAACTTCCATAGATTTACCGTTGGAACAATGAAAATTGGTGATTGGGTACATATTGGTATTCCTCACGATGCCCAATGAAACTTTGTTTTGTACGTAGTCTCAAATTCGATATATATCGAATCTACTTTTTCTTAAAATGTATCGAATTGCTATAACATGTAGGATTTTACATCCAAGGACATAGTTTACTAGGGATTAAATAGTAGATACCCATCGACTGGATTTTTAACCAATAGCCTTGCGGATTTTACAGTACAGATGTCAGTATGATCGAAAAATCGATTCGATTATTATAGCAAATACGTAAATGGGCATAACTTCCATAGATTTACCGTTGGATCAATGAAATTTGGTGATTGGGTACATATTGGTATTCCTCACGATGCCCAATGAAAATTTGTTTTGTACGTAGTCTCACATTCGATATATATCGAATCTTCTTTTTCTTAAAATGTATCGAATTGCTATAACATGTAGGATTTTACATCCAAGGACATAGTTGACTAAGGATTAAATAGTAGATACCCATAGACTGGGTTTTAAACCTATAGGATTGCGGACTTTACCGTACAGATGTAAGTATGATCGAAAAATCGATTCGATTATTATAGCAAATACGTAAATATGCATAACTTCAATAGATTTACCGTTGGATCAATGAAATTTGGTGAATGGGTACATATTGGTATTCCTCACAATGCCCAATGAAAATTTGTTTTGTACGTAGTCTCACATTCGATATATATCGAATCTACTTTTTCTTAAAGTATATATCGAATTGCTAATACATGTAGGATTTTACATCCACAGGCATAGTTGACCAGGTATTAAATAGTAGATACCCATAGACTGAAAATTAAACCAATGGGATTGCGGACTTTACCGTACAGATGTCAGTATGATCGAAAAATCGATTCGATTATTATAGCATATACACAAATTGGTATAACTTGAAAAGTATACCCGTTGGACCAATGAAATTTGGCGAATGTGCACATCTTGGTAATCCTCACACTGCCCAACAGAAATATGCTTTGTATGTTGTCTAACGTGAGATATATATCGAATATGCTTTTTCTTCAAATATATCGAACCGCTATAACATATAGGATTTTACATCCAAGGGCATAGTTGGCCAGGTATTGTATAGTAGATACACAGACTGAAAATTAAACCAATAGCATTGCGGATTTTACAGTACAGATGGCAGTGTAATCGCAAGATCGATTCGATTATTCTATCAAATACGCAAATTTGCAAAACTTGATTAGTTTATACGTTGGACCAATGAAATTTGGCAAATGGGTACATCTTGGTATTCCTCACAATGCCCAAATTAAACATATTTTGTGTATAGTCTCACGTTCGTTATTAATCGAATCTACTTTTTCTTATAATATATCGTATTGCTATAACATATAGGATTTTACATCCAAGGACATAGTTGACCAATATAATTATGTGGAAGATAGCCATAGACTGTAAGTTAAATCAATAGCATTGCGGATTCAACAATACAAATGCCAGTATAATCGAAGAATGGATTCGATTATTATAACAAATACATAACATTGGCACAAGTTGAATAGTGTATCCGTTGGACCAATGAAATTTGGTGCTTGGTACATCTTGGTATTCCTCACAATTCCCAAAGGTAATATGTTTTGCATGTAGTCTCACGATTGATGCATATCGAATATGCTTTTTCTTAAAATATATCGAATCGTTATAACATAGGATTTTGCATGCACGCACATAGTCGACCAGGAATTTCAGTGTTGATGATCAAAGATTGGATGGTAAATCAATCGGATTGCGTATTTTCAATGCACGTGTCAGTATACTTGATAATTCGATACGATTATGATAGCAAATATGCCAAATCTTTTTTGCAAATTGGAATAACTATTTTTTAAGACCAAAGAAATTAGAGGAATCGTTACAATTCAGTATATTACAAACTGCATTATGGACATTCGTTTTGCAAGTGGAATATCTTTATATATTTTTCTAAAGAATCTGCGTTGTATTTTCAAGAGTGGCTTATCACAATGCTTATGGACTTTAACAGTTGAAAAATAACCACATAATCAACACTCTCTTGAAATTTTTAAAACCTTATTCCGATTATGTGTCAATGGTTAACTTAATGGATCAAAGAATCAATTATCCGTCAAATAAAATCATAATGAAAATAACAAATATTTCTAACAGTGAAAAATTTAGTTCCTTACTCTTTCAAAAAACGGCGGGGAAATTTTTGAATATCAAACCACTTATGGGCACATGACTCGAAAATATGTGACACAACTATGTTTCCACCCCCCCCTAATTACCCGCTTGATGAATTCAAGCGCCCAATCGACTCGTTAACGTCCCTATAATAGCTGCGATTTGATTCACTGATTGTGTGATTGATACAAATTAGTAGCCAAACTGGTGATATGTGTGGGTACATGGAATATTGGACGTAAAAGTAAAAAAAAATTCATCGGGAGGAAAAATCTGAAATCTTAAAAAAGTCGATTACTTTTCGAGATATATCGACTTGAATTAACATGGGAGTCTTATGGGACTAAAACTTTTTACGTTTTTTTCGGTATTTGCAAATACGTTAGGAACATGAAAATCCCTTGACATAAACTAGATTTTTTGGTTGATTTTTTGGTGTGGTTGTCATTGCGATTAATTGATATTTAGTATTTTTTATGATTTTTTGAAAGTGCCCCATGCTTTTCTTATGGCACTACGTAAAGAATTTTTTTGACCAACTTGCAATCATCACAGGACAAATTCCTTGAAACGCAAGATACTAGATTTTTTGGTTGATTATTTGGCTATCTCGGAATTTTCATATGTCGAAACAAATCCGAGGAATAAACGATTTCGACTTTCCATTGTAGAGGTGGTCGAATTTTCAATCTTGGATTTCGGCGTTGAGACATGTGCCATATGAAAATTTGGAATCTCCAAGAAAAACCGTTAGAGGGTTCTCCGAACCCTCACGTTTGAGCTTACTTTCGCCGTATCCCTCTTGGTTAATTAATAATTAAATTCCGAAAAATGTCCTGCAAGCGAAAAATCATTGTCGCCATTTTTTTGTGGAGCATGCAATCTTGAATATCTTAGCAACCGTTTAAGCTAGAGGAATTAAATTTTCAGAGTAATTATATTATTAAAATGGTCAACTTTTGCAATGATGACCATTCCGCTCGATCGATTCATGTGCGAGTTATATCGATACGAATCTCCTTGGATACGCTTTAATCGCTAATAACTTTTTTATTAATCAAGTTTTGAACGTGAATGTCATACAAAATACGACTGCAAATGTCAATTATCCGACAAAAGTTAAATCAGGCGAATCGATTGATTAGACTCGAAGCAATGATCGATACAAGGTTGTATTCGATTGAGCCATTTTTTGGGCTTATTTACATAGTTACGGAAATAAAAATTTTAACAATATGTAGGGAAAAAAATGAATTATGCGCACACATAAATTATTTAGATGAATTATGTTTCCTAATGAAGATACATCGATTTGAATTTATATCTTTTTGTATTAGGCCCCCGTAAGAAATACACGCATCCCGTCTGTCTACGTCACCAATATAAGAACATAGGCTAAATTTTGAAAGCGGGGATATTAGAGAAGGCAGGGATAAGGGAGTGACCATAGAAGGGATATCAATAGGATTGCGGATTTTACAGTACAGATGTCAGGAGTGTCTAAAGTACGATTCGATTAGTATAGCAAATACGCAAATTGGCATAACTTGATAAGTGTGTACGTTGGACCAATGAAACTTGGTAAACAGGTACATCTTGGTATTCACCACGATACTCTATAATAGTATGTTTTGTATTCAGTCTCACGTTCGATATATATCGAATCTACTTTTTCTTAAAATATATCGAATTGCTATAACATGTAGGATTTAACATTCAAGGACATAGTTGACCAGGTATTATATAAAAGATGCCCATAGACTGAAAATTAAACCAATAGCATTGCGGATTTTACAGTACAGATGTCAGTATGATCGAAAAATCGATTCGATTATTATAGCAAATACGTAAATGGGCATAACTTCCATAGATTTACCGTTGGATCAATGAAATTTGGTGATTGGGTACATATTGGTATTCCTCACGATGCCCAATGAAAATTTGTTTTGTACGTAGTCTCACATTCGATATATATCGAATCTACTTTTTCTTAAAATGTATCGAATTGCTATAACATGTAGGATTTTACATCCAAGGACATAGTTTACTAGGGATTAAATAGTAGATACCCATTGACTGGATTTTAAACCAAAAGCCTTGCGGATTTTACAGTACAGATGTCAGTATGATCGAAAAATCGATTCGATTGTTATAGCATATACACAAATTGGTATAACTTGAAAAGTATACCCGTTGGACCAATGAAATTTGGCGAATGTGCACATCTTGGTAATCCTCACACTGCCCAACAGAAATATGCTTTGTATGTTGTCTAACGTGCGATATATATCGAATATGCTTTTTCTTCAAATATATCGAACCGCTATAACATATAGGATTTTACATCCAAGGGCATAGTTGGCCAGGTATTGTATAGTAGACACACAGACTGAAAATTAAACCAATAGCCATGCGGATTTTACAGTACAGATGGCAGTGTAATCACAAGATCGATTCGATTATTCTATCAAATACGCAAATTTGCAAAATTTGATTAGTTTATACGTTGGTCCAATGAAATTTGGCAAATGGGTACATCTTGGTATTCCTCACAATGCCCAAATGAAACATATTTTGTGTATAGTCTCACGTTCGGTATTAATCGAATCTACTTTTTCTTAAAATATATCGTATTGCTATAACATATAGGATTTTACATCCAAGGACATAGTTGACCAATATAATTATGTGGAAGATAGCCATAGACTGTAAGTTAAATCAATAGCATTGCGGATTCAACGATACAAATGCCAGTATAATCGAAGAATGGATTCGATTATTATAACAAATACATAACATTGTCACAAGTTGAATAGTGTATCCGTTGGACCAATTAAATTTGGTGCTTGGTACATCTTGGTATTCCTCACAATTCCCAAAGGTAATATGTTTTGCATGTAGTCTCACGATTGATGCATATCGAATATGCTTTTTCTTAAAATATATCGAATCGTTATAACATAGGATTTTGCATGCACGCACATAGTCGACCAGGAATTTTAGTGTTGATGATCAAAGATTGGAAGGAAAGTCAATCGGATATCGTATTTTCAATGCACGTGTCAGTATACTTGATAATTCGATACGATTATGATAGCAAATATGCCAAATCTTTTTTGCAAATTGGAATAACTATTTTTTAAGACCAAAGAAATTAGAGGAATCGTTACAATTCAGTATTTTACAAACTGCATTATGGACATTCGTTTTGCAAGTGGAATATCTTTATATATTTATCTAAAGAATCTGCGTTGTATTTTCAAGAGTGGCTTATCACAATGCTTATGGACTTTAACAGTTGAAAAATAACCACATAATCAACACTCTCTTGAAATTTTTAAAACCTTATTCCGATTATGTGGTTAACTTAATGGATCAAAGAATCAATTATCCGTCAAATAAAATCATATTGAAAATAACAAATATTTCTAACAGTGAAAAATTTAGTTCCTTACCCTTTCAAAAAACGGCGGGGAAATTTTTGAATATTAAACCACTTATGGGCACATGACTCGAAAATATGTGACACAACTATGTTCCCACCCCCCTAATTACCCGCTTGATGAATTCAAGCGCCCAATCGACTCGTTACGCTATTTAAAGCTGGAAAGTAATTCATTGATTGTGTGATTGACACAAATTAGTAGCCCAAACTGTGATATTTGTGGGTATATGGAACATTGGACGTAAAAGTAAAAAAAAATTCATCGGGAGGAAAAATCTGAAAAGTTGAAAAAGTCGATTAATTTTCGAGATATATCGACTTGAATTAACATGGGAGCCTTATGGGACTACAACTTTATCGCTCTTATTTTGTACTTTTAAACGCCCGAGGAACATGATATTCAATGGACATGGACTAGATTTTTTGGTCGATTTTTTGGTGTGGTTGCCTTAGCGACGAATTGATATTTAGTATTTTTTATTACTGTTTGAATGCTCTCAATGCTTTTCTTATGGGAAAACTTTAGGAATTTTTTTGACCAACTTGCAATAATCGCACGACAAATTCCTTTGCCAAAAAGTTAGATAATTCTTAGGTTAATTTTTTGGTTAATCTTAAAATTTTCGTACGTCGAAACAATTCCGAGGAATAAACGATTTCGATTTAACATTGTCGTGATGGGCGAATTTTCAAACTCGGATTTCAGACTTGAGACATGTGCCATATGAAAATTTGGACTCTTCTGGAAAAACCGTTAGAGGGTACTTCGTACCCTCACGTTTGAGCTCACTTTCTCCGTATCCCTCTTCGTTAATTAATAATTAAATTCCGAAAAATGTCCTGCACGCGAAAAATCATTGTCGCCATTTTTTTGTGGAGCATACAATCTTGAATATCATAGCAACCATTCCAGCTACATGAATGAAATTTTTAGGGTAATACTTTTATCGCAATGGTCAACTTTTGCAATGATGACCATTTCGCTCGATCGATTCATGTGCGAGTTATATCGATACCAATCTCCTTGGTTACGCTTAAATCGCTAATAACTTTTTTCTAAATCAAGGCATGAATGTGAAAGTCATATATAATACTACTGTTAATGTCTTTTCTTCGACAAAAGTTAAATCAAGCGAATCGAGCGATTACAGTCGAAGTTATGATCGATAAAAGGTTGCATTCGATTGAGCCATTTTTCAGACCTATTTACATAGTTACGGGGATAAAAATTATAAAAATATGTAAGGGAAGAAATGAATTATGCGTACACATAAATTATTTAGATGAGTATTGTTTCCTAACGAAGATATATCAATATGAATTTATATCTTTTTGTATTAGGTCCCCGTAGGAAATACACGCATCGCCCTATATACGTCACCAATATAAGAACATAGGCGAAATTTTGAAAGCGGGGATAGTAGAGAAGAGAGGGATAAGGGAATGGCCATCGAAAGGAGGGGTTATCAATAGGATGCGAATTTTTCAATACAGGTGGCAGTATAGTCGAATGTACGATTCGATTTTTATAGCAAATACGGAAATTGGCATAAAATGATAAGTGTATACGTTGGACCAATGAAATTTAGTGAATTGGTACATCATGGTATTCCTCACAATGCGCAATGGAAACATGTTTTGTATATAGTCTCACGCTCGATATATATCGAATCTACTTTTTCTTAAAATATATCAAATTGCTATAGCATATAGGATTTTACATCTAAGGACATAGTAGACAAGGAAATACATAGTAGATACCCATATCCCAGAAATTAAACCAAAAACATTGCGAATTTCAAAGTACAGATGTCAGTATGATCGAAAAGTCGATTCGATTATTATAGCAAATACGTTAATTGGCATAACTTCAATTGTGTTTCCGTTGGACCAATGAAATTTGGTAAATTGGTACATCTTTGTATTCCTCACAATGCCGAATGGAAATTTGTTTTGTATGTAGTCTCACGCTCGATATATATCGAATATAATTTTTATTAAAATATATCGAATTGCTATAACACATAGGATTTTACATCCAAGGACATATTTGACCAGGAATTATATAGTAGATACCCATAGACTGTAAGTTAAACCAAAAGCATTGCGGATTTTAAGGTACAGATGTCAGTATGATCGAAGAATCGATTCGATTATTCTAGCAAATACGTTAATTGGCATAACTTCAATAGTGTTTCCGTTTGACCAATGAAATTTGGTGAATGGGTACATCTTTATTCCTCACAATGTCCAATGAAAATATGTTTTGCATGTAGTCTCACATTCGATATATATCGAATCTGCTTTTTCACAATTTATATCGAATAGCTATAACATATATGATTTTACACCCATGGGCATTCTTGACCAGGAATTATATAGTAGATGACCATAGACTGGATATTAAAAAAATGTCATTGCGGATTTTACAGTGCAGATGTCAGTATAATCGAAAGATCGATTCGATAGTTATAGCAAATGCTGAAATTAGCATATTTTGATTAGTATATACGTTGGACCAATGAAAATTGGTGAATGGGTACATCTTGGTATTCCTCACATTGCTCAATGGAAATATGTTTTGCATGTAGTCTCACATTCGATACATATCGAATCTGCTTTTTCACAAATTATATCGAATAGCTATAACATTTAGGATTTTACACCCACGGGCATTGTTGACCAGCAATTATATAGAAGATGACCATAGCGTGGAAATAAAATCAATATCGTTGCGGATTTTACAGTGCAGATGTCAGTATAATCGAAAGATCGATTCGATAGTTATAGCAAATGCTGAAATTAGCATATTTTGATTAGTATATACGTTGGACCAATGAAAATTGGTGAATGGGTACATCTTGGTATTTCTCACATTGCCCAATGGAAATATGTTTTCATGTAGTCTCACATTCGATACATATCGAATCTGCTTTTTCACAAATTATATCGAATAGCTATAACATTTAGGATTTTACACCCACGGGCATTGTTGACCAGCAATTATATAGAAGATGACCATAGCGTGGAAATAAAATCAATATCGTTGCGGATTTTACAGTGCAGATGTCAGTATAATCGAAAGATCGATTCGATAGTTATAGGAAATGCTGAAATTAGCATATTTTGATTAGTATATACGTTGCACCAATGACATTTTGTGAATGGGTACATCTTGGGATTCCTCAGAATGCCCAATTGAAATATTGTTTGCGTTTAGTCTCACGTTCGATATATATCGAATCTACTTTTTCTTAAAATATGTCGAATTGCTATAACATATAGGATTTTACATCCAAGGACATAGTTGACCAGGAAATATAGAGAAGATTTCTATTAACTGGAATTAAAATCTACGGCATTGCGGATATTACAGTGCAGATAGCAGTTTTATCGAAAGATCGATTCGATAATTGTAGCAAATACGCGAATTGGCATAACATGATTAGTATTTACGTTGGACCAATGAAAATTGGTGAATGGGTAAATTTTGGTCTTCCTCACAATGCCCAATGGAAATATGCTTTGCGTGTAGTCTCACGATCTATATATATTGAATATGCTTTTTCTTAAAATATATCGAATCGTTATTACATACAGGATTTTCTATCCACGTACATAGTTGACCAGGAATTTTAGGGTTGATGATCGAAGACTGGAACAGGATTGCGAATTTTCAAAATCACGTGTCAGTATACTTGATAATTCGATACGATAATGATAGCAAATATGCCAAAGCTATTTTTTTCAAATTGGAATATCTTGAGAATAACTATTTTTTAGTACCAAAGAAATTTTGGGAATCGTTACAATTTAGTATTTTACACACTGCATTATGGACATATGTTTTGCGAGTGGTATGTATATCTTTATATATTTATCTAAGGAATCTGCGTTTCATTTTCAAGTTTCGCTTATCACAAAGCTTTTGGACTTTAAGAGTTGAAAAATATCCACAAAATCATCACTGTATTGAAATTTTAAAAACCTTATTCCAATTATGTCTCAGTGCTTAACTTAGCCTATTCAAATAATGAACTATCCGTCAAATGAAATCATATTGAAAATAACAAATAATTTTAAAAGTAAACAATTAAGTTCCTTACCCTTTCAAAAACCGTCAGGGAAATTTTTGAATATTTTAAAAACATATGGACACAATACTCGACATCACGTGACACAACAATGTTCCCACCCTCCTAATTACCCGCTTGAAGAATTCAAGCACCCAATCGACTCGTTTAAAGCTGGAAACTGATTCATTGATTGGGTGATTGATACAAATTAGTAGCCCAAACTCTGATATGTGTGGGTATATGGATTATTGGACGTAAAAGTAAAAAAAAATTCATCGGGAGGAAATATCTGAAATCTTTAAAAAGTCGATAACTTTTCGAGATATATCGACTTGAATTAACATGGGAGCCTTATGGGACTACAACTTTTTCGCTTTTATTTTGTACTTTTAAACTTCCGAGGAACATGATATTCAATGGACATGGACTAGATTTTTTGGTCAATTTTTTGGTTTGGTTGCCATAGCGACGAATTGATATTTAGTATTTTTTATTACTTTTTGAATGCTCTCAATGCTTTTCTTATGGGAAAACTTTAGGAATTTTTTTGACCAACTTGCAATAATCGCACGACAAATTCCTTTGCCAAAAAGTTAGATAATTCTTAGGTTAATTTTTTGGCTATCTTAAAATTTTCGTACGTCGAAACAATTCCGAGGAATATACGATTTCGATTTAACATTGTCGTGATGGGCGAATTTTCAAACTCGGATTTCAGACTTGAGACATGTGCCATATGAAAATTTGGACTCTTCTGGAAAAACCGTTAGAGGGTACTTCGTACCCTCACGTTTGAGCTCACTTTCTCCGTATCCCTCTTCGTTAATTAATAATTAAATTCCGAAAAATGTCCTGCACGCGAAAAATCATTGTCGCCATTTTTTTGTGGAGCATACAATCTTGAATATCATAGCAACCATTCCAGCTACATGAATGAAATTTTTAGGGTAATACTTTTATCGCAATGGTCAACTTTTGCAATGATGACCATTTCGCTCGATCGATTCATGTGCGAGTTATATCGCTACCAATCTCCTTGGTTACGCTTAAATCGCTAATAACTTTTTTCTAAATCAAGGCATGAATGTGAAAGTCATATATAATACTACTGTTAATGTCTTTTCTTCGACAAAAGTTAAATCAAGCGAATCGAGCGATTACAGTCGAAGTTATGATCGATAAAAGGTTGCATTCGATTGAGCCATTTTTCAGACCTATTTACATAGTTACGGGGATAAAAATTATAAAAATATGTAAGGGAAGAAATGAATTATGCGTACACATAAATTATTTAGATGAGTATTGTTTCCTAACGAAGATATATCAATATGAATTTATATCTTTTTGTATTAGGTCCCCGTAGGAAATACACGCATCGCCCTATATACGTCACCAATATAAGAACATAGGCGAAATTTTGAAAGCGGGGATAGTAGAGAAGAGAGGGATAAGGAAATTGCCATCGAATGGAGGGGTTAAAAATAGGATGCGAATTTTTCAATACAGGTGGCAGTATAGTCGAATGTACGATTCGATTTTTAAAGCAAATACGCAAATTGGCATTAAATGATAAGTGTATACGTTGGACCAATGAAATTCAGTGAATTGGTACATCATGGTATTCCTCACAATGCGCAATGGAAACATGTTTTGTATATAGTCTCACGCTCGATATATATCGAATCTACTTTCTCTTAAAATATATCGAATTGCTATAGCATATAGGATTTTACATCTAAGGACATAGTAGACCAGGAAATATATAGTAGATACCCTTAGACCAGAAATTAAACCAAAAACATTGCAAATTTTAAAGTACAGATGTCAGTATGATCGAAAAATCGATTCGATTATTATAGCAAATACGTTAATTGGCATAACTTCAATTGTGTTTCCGTTGGACCAATGAAATTTGGTGAATGGGTACATCTTTGTATTCCTCACAATGCTGAATGGAAATTTGTTTTGTATGTAGTCTCACGCTCGATAGATATCGAATATAATTTTTATTAAAATATATCGAATTGCTATAACACATAGGATTTTACATCCAAGGACATAGTTGACCAGGAATTATATAGTAGATACCCATAGACTGTAAGTTAAACCAAAAGCAATGCGGATTTTAAAGTACAGATGTCAGTATGATCGAAGAATCGATTCGATTATTCTAGCAAATACGTTAATTGGCATAACTTCAATAGTGTTTCCGTTTGACCAATGACATTTGGTGAATGGGTACATCTTTTTATTCCTCACAATGTCCAATGAAAATATGTTTTGCATGTAGTCTCACATTCGATATATATCGAATCTGCTTTTCACAATTTATATCGAATAGCTATAACATATAGGATTTTACACCCACGGGCATTGTTGACCAGCAATTATATAGAAGATGACCATAGACTGGATATAAAAAAAAATGTCATTGCGGATTTTACATTACAGATGTCAGTATAATCGAAAGATCGAATCGATTATTTTTGCAAATACGCAAATTGGCATAACTGGATTAGTATATACGTTGGACCAATGAAAATTGGTGAATGGGTACATCTTGGTATTCCTCACATTGCCCAATGGAAATATGTTTTGCATGTAGTCTCACATTCGATACATATCGAATCTGCTTTTTCACAAATTATATCGAATAGCTATAACATTTAGGATTTTACACCCACGGGCATTGTTGACCAGCAATTATATAGAAGATGACCATGGCGTGGAAATTAAATCAATATCGTTGCGGATTTTACAGTGCAGATGTCAGTATAATCGAAAGATCGATTCGATAGTTATAGCAAATGCTGAAATTAGCATATTTTGATTAGTATATACGTGGCACCAATGAAATTTTGTGAATGGGTACATCTTGGGATTACTCACAATGCCCAATTGAAATATTGTTTGTGTTTAGTCTCACGTTCGATATATATCGAATCTACTTTTTCTTAAAATATGTCGAATTGCTATAACATATAGGATTTTACATCTAAGGACATAGTTGACCAGGAAACATAGAGAAGATTTCTATTAACTGGAATTAAAATCTACGGCATTGCGGATATTACAGTGCAGATAGCAGTTTTATCGAAAGATCGATTCGATAATTGTAGCTAATACGCGAATTGGCATAACATGATTAGTATTTACGTTGGACCAATGAAATTTGGTGAATGGGTACATCTTGGTCTTCCTCACAATTCCCAATGGAAATATGCTTTGCGTGTAGTCTCACGATCTATATATATTGAATATGCTTTTTCTTAAAATATATCGAATCGTTATTACATACAGGATTTTCTATCCACGTACATAGTTGACCAGGAATTTTAGGTTTGATGATCGAAGACTGGAACAGGATTGCGAATTTTCAATACACGTGTCAGTATACTTGATAATTCGATACGATAATGATAGCAAATATACCAAAGCTATTTTTTTCAAATTGGAATATCTTGAGAATAACTATTTTTTAGTACCAAAGAAATTTGGGGAATCGTTACAATTTAGTATTTTACACACTGCATTATGGACATATGTTTTGCGAGTGGTACATCTTTATATATTTATCTAAGGAATCTGCGTTTCATTTTCAAGTTTCGCTTATCACAAAGCTTTTGGACTTTAAGAGTTGAAAAATAACCACAAAATCATCACTGTCTTGAAATTTTAAAAACCTTATTCCAATTATGTCTCAGTGCTAAACTTAGCCTATTCAAATAATGAACTATCCGTCAAATGAAATCATATTGAAAATAACAAATAATTTTAAAAGTAAACAATTAAGTTCCTTGCCCTTTCAAAAAACGGCGGGGAAATTTTTGAATATTTGAAACACTTATGGACACAATACTCGACAACACGTGACACAACAATGTTCCCACCCTCCTAATTACCCGCTTGAAGAATTCAAGCACCCAATCGACTCGTTTTAATTTATGGAACAATTGGAAACATTTTCAGACGCGTAGAATTTTATTTTCCTACATGCTCGAAGACGAATTGATTTTTTATATGACGAAGGGCAGTTCATGTGCAAGTAGCAATTTACTCCTTTGTTATTCTGAGTCTTGCATTTTGCATTAAGTTTTAAGTTTTATTGCTAATACTATTTATTTACATTATCGTGATGAAATAATTTATATGTTGCCTAGGCTTACATCTACCTCGACGACTTAGGGATTTGTTGGTGAGTTTAGCCTTAGTGTAGTATCTCTTTTGAATAGGGAAAATGCACTATAGTCCCAAGCCTCCTCTCCCTTGCATTTAAAATTGGTGGCAGGATTTTGTAATGTATAGGATTACCCTTTAATAATTGGTAGCGTATGGAGTGCTCAAGAGTAACGACAAAGCTGAATAAGGTGTAGTATTCAGGATGTCATTATGGCGCCTGATCTGATATAGGTTTACTCCCTCGAGTTACAAGAGTAGGCTCCATTATGTGGTTGAGGACAAAACACCTTCATTGCTATCAATCAATTAATACCTACCGTGCTTCCGTACTGATGGTGACTACCGTTGAGTTAACGTCGGCGGTGTTAGCGCTGAATATTTCCTAACGAGTATTCCGTTGAATGGGTTCGTAATAGGAGATGTGCAGGTAATCTATTCTCCATTAATCGCCTTCACCTCTTGACAGAGACGCCTATTTTATCTCACCTCGTCTCGTAATCTCACTATTCCGATACAATAATCAATAATTATGAATTGTATACACGTTGAACGGCAAGATCTTTTTTGTATCCACAAAGCTTTTCAGTCTAACTGGCACGGGGGAAGAATTCAAACAGCAAAGCTATTTTCTCTCAGTATGGTTATGGAGCATTGCACCAAGTGAAACTTCAATACATCAGCTATAGTGTACAATGTACATTATTCAACCGTCAATGATGGCTGCTGATAGCAGCATTTAATTCTACTGAAAGTAGCAATGGACTTTGAATGCTATGTTAATTTAACGAATGATTTCTTATATGTAAGAAAGGTTTTGGATATATATATTTTACCATATTAGCCATTCCAACCACAAAAAAAAAAAACGATTGACGATCAAATCTCAGGCATTAAGGAGCATAAAATTCAATGGTATACAAAAGACGTAACCTTTTCTCGGCGAATGATATGGAGCCACTCGTTTTTTTATCATCAGGACAAATATTTTTAAAATATAAATTCACCTTCCTCTGAGGGGAGTTCTTAAATATAAAAATGATCAAATCAATATCAACTAAATTGGCAATTAAAATTTTTTTTGCTAAAAGTGCTGTTTATTGATTGTTTTTGGGTTCCTCATCCTCCGGAATATTGCATGTTGGAATAAATAAGGAAACGTTGTGCTACTTTCACGTAGGATGAAGTTTTGGATTTTATCGTTTCGATACCCTTTTTATTCCTTTGTCCTCCTCATTCACAGCGCAATTGTTTGTTTAGGACTTAAGTCCGTTTATTAGTTCATGGTTTTAATTGGATATGACATTTTTCGGGGGCTGAATTGCTCATGGTTTTTCTTTTTATTTTTTTTTGGTCATGTAGTTTACCATGTACATATAAATGCATTTTCGGAATATTTGTATTTCTGATGTTTTGATCAGATTTGGCATCGTCAAAAACTAGGAAGGTCTAACAATGTATCGATTGATTAATGGGTATTTCGCTGTGTACTGATGTAACAAAAATTTTACACATTGTTTTTAATTAAGCTGTTATGTTTTAGCATACTGACATATACAACAAACCGTTATCAGAACACCAGAAATTTTTGTTGGCACTTACTTAAGCTTTTTTGGTTTCCGAATACCTTGAAAAAATATTATTATTTTAAACTCAAAAGCCGTCAGACTTCATTTATTTCTACCTCGACTCTTTATATATAACATAACACAAATGCTGAGAAGTCATACGGAATCGAAACCGAACACTGGCGTTGAAGAATGTTAAGCGTTAGTGCGTGGTGGAAAGATTAATCTTGCGCAATTTTTAATGTGTAGCAGTATGAAACAGTTGTTATCAGTCGATCGTTTGGAGCCAATATTCGAAAATAATGTGTCTCTCTTGCCAAAGGATTAAATTCGTACTACTCTGATTGGATAGGTAACGTAACTGTCATCAATCAAGTAATTTAGCGTCCAAGTGCTCGATCGAACTTCGCTTACTGTAACAAACTAAACGCATCACGCATGGTTACCAAAATCTTTCTTTGAAATCGGGTTATTTATTATATATATGTAATCCTTATTATCCAACAAGGCAGATAAAATGCAATAGAATCCACCCAGGGGTCTAAATTACTAGCATATGCGTTGAATAACGCGATTTATTGAACTAATGAAAGGCAGATTGTGTTCATCCTTATTTCGAATCGGATGAAGAATTAGTTTGTTTTAAGCGTTTATTCGTTATACTATCGACACAGTTTCGTTGGCTTCTTTCAGATAGGCGGCCGCGGTAGTCTTAATCGAGTATGACTTCAATTGCTTTGTCGATTCGTGAAGTATTTCACGAGTCTGCTGGTGAGGGCTGAAAATCGTTTATAAAGTGAATGGAGTCTGCGAGAAGCTCTTAAAATTAATTATATAACTATCAAATTAAATGAAAATCCGTTTAAATTTAAAGGTAGTTGGCATTACTCCTCATAGGTGGAATCTTACTACCCGAAAGAGCTGCCCTGAGCATAAAAGGCCAATGTATCAGCCTAGCAAGTATAGAAAAACTACATTTGTTTTTACATTGTGTTGAAAACATTCTTTGTAAGGCATTTATGTAGGCCAGCGGCTAAGTAACCAATCACGACAGAAAGTTGCTCCGAATTTAAAGTAGAATATTTTAACGTAGGTTCGAAGATTTCCGCGGCGTTGATTAGATGATCTCTGCATTCTCTTCGGGTTTTCACCGATTCCGTCGGGTTTTGGCGACTTTCGACCTGAAGACGCTGACTCCAATGTCAGCGAAACTTTTGTCGCCAAAACCCAACGGACGCGGTGAAAACCCGAAGAGAATGTAGAATATTTTAATTTCATGTCAAAATTCATTTTATATTTTTTTCAGCTCGAAAGAAAAAGTGTTTTTGAAACGTTTTAAACGTTTAATACATTTAGTTTTTCTTGATGATCTCACTCCTGGTTAGAAATGATGCATAAATAGCCTTTCTTGTCTCGGGTAACTTTTAAGCATCTTCTTTACCAGCAGTCTGTAATTAAGGGAAACTTTTAGACTTCAGACGAGAGGTCATATTCATATTTTGATGAGTTTGGTGAAGATTTATGAGTGTTGATGATCGACGTTACACTAATTAGAAACCAGCGCGCTCTTTCCAATCATATTTCGTTATTGCGTGAGATTCTAATATTTCCTTAAATATAACTGTGTTGGGGGTTAGTGTGTGCGTTTGTCTAAACAAACAAAAAATGTATCGTGACATCTTTTTTATAATGTTACTTCTTCCATCAAATGAGTTGTTTTGTGTGTACGTCGCTCGTTTGATTAATAAAATAAACTCCGTAAACCAGGAATCAAAGAAAGCAACTACTTTTTCAATATTGTGACGTCAACTATCGCATCCGTGTTATAAAAATAAATGCAATCTTATAATAAAGTTAGAAATCCTTCTGCATACAATTTCAACCATGAAATTTGGTCATCCACGCTAGTAATTGGTCTAATCCGAGTCTGGAAAGACTCGGAAAACATGAGTTATTGATTTCACTGAAGATGTCGCAGGCCGCTGTGAGCTTTTTATGCTCGAAGTGTCATGATAAGAATGAATTTTTTGATTGGCCAGTGCCACGAAACTATGAATGAATTCGGGAGACAATAAAACCTTATTATAATACTTTGAAATATTTACCTATGGACTGCTTTCGTTTACCTACACGTGAATCTAAAAAAACTCTTTCTTAGAAACAACTGCAGTTTGATTTCTATGTGCTCATAGCATATCTCAAAGTAATTGTTTGAAGTTGATCACAGTATACTGATACCAGACAATTTACATTTGTAATTCAATCGACATTACTCTGTGATAATAGTGGGAGGAAATTTAAGTGCAGCCTAGGAATCGATGGCTGGAATGCCTGTAATACAGTGAATTAATTTGTAGTCATTAAAATTATCAAAATTGGTTTATCAGAATTTAATATAATGAACGGGGCGAACGTGTTTAATTAATGTTTATATCCACGTGTTTATTGATTACCCGACCTGGATGTTCTAATTGCGAATTACTGATATTAGTTGAATGATTGGAGTATTTCCGATATATCAATGGTCGTAATTACGTTCCGTAGCGCTACGAACTACGGTGACATGGTAATGGAGAAGTGATTCAACTAGCTTAATTGTTTGCGACAGTAAAAACATGTTATTGCAATCTCATAGATTCGGATATTCTTGCAGTGTAATATGCGTGAAGTTATGTTGGAGTAAAACGGGAATAAACATTCGGGAATCATTTATTTTTAGGAAAGATAAATTTATCAGTAAAGGGTCAATCATTTAGTTGATAAAATTATTGTAGTATTCATCTTGAATAAAATAATTTTGTGGATTGTTGTCTAAATTATCGTGAGGACATCAAAATGCATATTCTCTTTACATAACTCTATCCAAAGCACTTTTGTGCGAACAAGTTATGCACTTTTTCAGGGACTGAATTCAAAGTTCGGTGGGGGTAAGGCTCACTCCAAATAATCGCCTTGAGAGGATGTTTATGCGGGGTGTCGTCGGAACCTTATGGTCAGTAGCTAAAAGTTTCACCCACAATGCTACCACAATCACCATTTTTACAATAATCTACTATAAACATCTAAAGTATGTAAGCTGTCCTCTGTAATTTAAACATGTTCATTATGTATTCATAATATACATTACTTTGTACATTTTCATCGGCAGTGATATGCATTTTAGCTGTTACGAAATTGTACCTACTATATTTTGAAAGTAATTACTGATATCAATTAATCACTAACAATTCTTCTCCTCTAAATAAAACCCGGGTTTATTCCGAAATGTTTGTTTTATATACATTTTAATCAATAAAGCTCAATTAATCCTGAAGCTGCTATATTCCATTCGCGTCGGTAAAGAATAGAGAAGGTAATTATGATTCAATTTCTACTTTGAGCATTTCACTCGCTTGAATGTTGGCTTTAGGTAGATTCAATATTTATAACTTTTTCTCAATTGAGTAAATTGATTGGTTGACTTGATACGTAAGTTGAGAATAATGGATACGTTCCACCACAAATTAACTTACAAACATTTTTGAGGCCATATTAATTGGTGAATAATGAATGAGTGATATTAAGTAGCAATTATATCATGCGCAATGTGAACTAAATAGGCTTTGAAAAAAATAGTACTCACCGCTGTAATCGCTCCATAAAACTTTGGGGCTAACTTTGGACACCAGTTCTTGTTTATTGATTCATTTCCAACTGCTCGCTGAAAAGGTAAGCGGATGTGCCCTTGGGAAATATTTATAAAAGCATTTTGGGCAGGTAAAAGACCGGCTTTAAATAGTAGAGGGAGTTGTTAACACCTTTTTTTATCTCTTATTAGCCATTGCGAGTATCCAACCGTATGTTTTTGCGGCGCTCACGAGCGTAAGGTTTTGGTCTCTTTTTAATGTAAACTTTATGCGATGTGTGCATTTTATTTCAGTTTCCACATCACAATCGTTTTCGTCTGAGCCGTTGGAGCAAATGAATGGGTTCGTGAAAAACTGAAGTTGTCTGTCTTTGCGTAATTAAAATATAAATATGGCATGGTGAAATCATCGCCTAAGCCTTTAAAATTTTGCAGTTGAAAGTGAAAGGAATATGCGTATAATCTTGCTGCTATACCTGATTTTGTAAATGTTGACAATTGGGGTATATACACTGATTTTAGATTAAATTTTAGTAAATATTTTCAATCTAATGGCTTCTTTACAGGTTGTTTATAGTGTTTGTATTGTTTATTAGATTTGAGTCATCCAATTTTGATACTTCTGCCCTGGACTCAATCTATTTATTCCGCTCCTTTGCTCCCCTAATTGGCTCAAATTTTTTAAAAACTTTTTAATTGCTATTCCCAAACCAGCGAGTACAGCTCATATTGGACATTTTATATAGTGGTATTAGAAACATTTAGCAATTGAACGCACACCAACAACCATGTCCAGGCGGGATTCGAATCTTGGACCTCTTGTTTGGCAGGCAAGGGCTTTTCCCCGGTACCACCGAGGCCCGCAACTCTTCAGCTGCAGGATAGGGGATATTAGGTTTGTGCAATTCAAAGACGTGTAACTCAAGGAATGATCTGATAGGGGATATTAGTTTTGTGCATTTCAAAGACGTGTTACTCAAGGAATTGTCTAGTATTGAATTAAATGCAGTTTTTCTCTTGAAATTGTATTTTTTTAACTATATTTTGGCTTTAAATTATCTTCGAAAATGATCTATTTAACGTAACGCGTCAATTTTAAGTGTATGTGCACTGAAGTGGAACATGGGTACACATACGAAAAAGTAACATCGGTTATTGTGATGTTATTTACCGACCACATTTATGTTTATGATAGGAGTACCTTTTGAACAAAACGAAATTTTGTAAAGTACTTATTCAAACGTTCAGTAAGAGTAGTCAAGGTCATCGCTTTGAATCGTGATGAATTGGCTTTTGATGTAGCTATTAAATTGTTAAGACTATAGCCTTCACATTGTCTTACAAGGTGACAGTCTTAAGACGCAATGTGTGTGGCTGTGTTGCGTGTAAAGAGTAGATACTTAGGATTAATTAAATGGCTAAAAATAAAAGACCAATGCTATATACATATCTATTTTAAGTACAGGCTAAATATATCCGTCTAGTGGTTAGCAATGAAGCATTACTCGTAAGCTGTGAAAATGATGGGAGGTTTTCTTTCCAAGATAATAGGAGGAGTAACTCATTTTATTCTACGTTTATCCTTAAATAAAATCTTTAAGATTTACCCCCGTTAACGGAAAATTAATGACATTAAAAATAAGAAAAACCCTTCCTGGCATTTTTTCTCGTGGAAAGTTACGTGTAACATCAGTTGATCACATAATAACAACCAGTCATTTAAATTGGGGCTTTTCATATATTTTCCCAGGTGATTATGAAAGCGCTATAATAACACAATAAAAGAGTGTTCACGATCGTTATCAACTAGAGAGGCAAGTGACAAGGAACACTTTAATAGACCTTAGATAGTAATAAAATATTTCTTAAGAACCATGAATAATCTCCTAATATGCATTTTCCAACAGTGTATAGCCTATATTTTATTTAGTCGTGAAAGGCTCAAGCTGTCCATCCGGAGCAAAGTGCTCCAAATATGTGATATGAGTTTCATTTTAATGGGAAATGAAATGCAGATATTAAAGTGGTTGTTTTTTTTAACCATCCGTAGATGTGACAGCTTCTTCTTGGGGGTATTGGTTATGTTTTAGTGGTAATTTTTGTGAAGATATGTGTGCAAAAATGGTCTCAGTTTGTGATGAAAGTTATTCATAATTGTTCTATTCAGTTCTCATGCATTAATTTATCATAATGGATTGAAAAAAAAACTTGTGAAAGGAACTTCTCCTTAATTGTGATTTCAACGAGCAGTGTACGAAAAGCGCTAGCATAAAACAAAGAATGCGCTAGCAATGTTATTCAACTTCAACCTATTTTTTGTTCGGTTGAGTTCGGAAAGCGCATATATTCGTACGGAGCGACCTATTTTTCTTCTTGGAGAGGAACATTCTCAGTGTCGCACTCGCAAATTTTAATATATCCTCCCTGGCAATCAATTTTACGGCATCCAGAAACGCACTATAGGTTCAGGCACTGAAATCGTTCGCACACTGTCAGCACCTCTCAAAAGTACCTGCGTTTGTCGCCGTGCTCGATTTTCAGTTAATAAAAGGGAATTCTGGTGATCCGACGGAAACGGTCGAGTTTGAAATATTGATTTTGTCAACGTCGCTGTGATTTACGACGTGGCTGTGCGGGAATGTCATGAATACACTCGGAAAGAGTGCTTATCCCAGTTATTCTATTCAATGCAGAGTTGTGTGGGACTTGGCTGTGGAAAGCGCGAATACGTTTTCGGTTGTCGCTGAGCGGAGAGAGATTTCAAACTCACTGTCAAAAAGTCACGCGGGAAAAATGGTAGGTAAACATACTGCGAGTTTTAATGAAACGCGTTTCATCTGCTTTGGCGCGGCTCCACAAAAATCTCCCGTTTTCGAGAGATAAATGGCTCTTCACAATTGTTTTCTCATCTTGTTTTGTGTTCATAATTTCAGGAATGCGTACTTCCACCCCTTTCTCCATATTTGTAATTCCTGGTACGTTCCTATCATATTCAGGAAAGCCTCAGATTATTCGGCCGTCGGTGATGACGTAATTCTGACGTCACACTGTGAAGCTGTGCATCGATAACTTGGAATTATTCCTTTTTTAAAGCCGTGATATTCTGTGCTGGTCGTGTAGTACGCATGGAATTGCCAGCTGCTGAGAATATCAGTTTTTTTTTGGCAATGGTATTAAAAATTTGTGACTGAATGGCGAATCTCCTATAATGAATTGCAGTAGCAAATCTGAGAAAATTCATTTCGTTCCCCTCAAATATCCAGATTTATGTGTGGTCAGCTATGAAGTTGTTATAAGTACTAGAGTTTTGTTCTAGTTGCGAATGTAGTTATAATTTATTAAGAATGGGTTATTGCTTTGGTTATCCTCCCAAATTTGCAAACGTGTTCTATTTTATCAGTCCTCGTCTTTTCTCATTCGCTTAGTTTTCTTACAATGCCAAAACAGGGTTCATCATCATTAGTCAACAATCCTAAGATTGGTTTGACGCAGCTCTCCATTTCTCTCTCCTATCCGCTAATCTCTTCATAGTTACATATTTATTCTCTTTTACATCCTTTATAACCTGTCCGATATAACTCATTCGGGGCCGTCCCTTGCCCTTTTTCCCTTCCACTTGTCCTTCAACGATTGTCTTCATCAGACCATCGTGCCTCAAAATGTGGCCAACTAAGTTGTCCCTTCTTCTGCTTAATGTTTTTAGGAGGCTTCTCTTTTCTCCTACTCTCCTTAGCACTTCATGGTTACTCACACGGTCAATCAATTTTATCTTCATCATTCTTCGGTAGCACCACATTTCGAATGCTTCCACTCTTAACTTCTCTGCTGCTGTCAACGTCCAAGCCTCGCTTCCATAGAGAAACATACTCCATATGTAGCATCTGATGAATTGAATACAGGGTTACTATGTGAATTTTATTGTAAATGATCAATCGAAAATCATTTCGTCAACTTTCCGAAGTCACATTCGAAAAACGGGAATAATGCAATTTTAACGTCGAGGCACCCTATGATGACTATATGTGATGGACATAACTGCCAGTTTTAATGAATTTAAGTTCTTCTAGACGCGGTATATGAAATATCTTGGTTGAAAAGTATTCTTGAAGGGTTTCCTTAAAAGTCAAGCTTGAAACATTCTGTGGACTCGAGTTTATCAACATTTAATCCACGCACGTGAATACCTTCTCAATGAATCTTTGGTAGAAATATAAAAAGAGGAGAGTTACGTTTCCGAGTTTGGTGCATTTCAGCGACGATTGAGATGAATAATTGCAATCGTTTTACAATATCTACTGAATACTTAATGCAACTAAGGATAAAATTCGTTCAAGAGCACTTTACTAGGACATTTTCAAGTTATTTTTATTGGTTTCTTCGTAGGATCTTTAAATAATATAGACATCCTGAAAATAATTAGTAAATTATGAAATAGAAGTTAGATTACACGTCACACAGTGCTATCGAAAACTCAACCTGTTTCACAGAATTTTTAGCTATTATTATTACCCGTAAGAGTTGGATACTGGAAGAAATCTGTACCTAGCTTCATGGAATGTAAGTATCCAGCTTTTTTCTGTGATCATGTTTGTCATCCACACAAGGACGTTTATGAAATTTACCCAATGACTCATCATGCGGAACTAAGATTTGAAGCGAAGTTTTCAAAATGTAATCCACGCAAGCGAAATCTTTTTCACTGTTCGTAAAAAGTGCTAATGTTAGAGATGGAAAGATAAATTGAAAGACGTTAGTTATTTACAGTTAATATTCGCTATCTGAACAATGTAGGCGGTACTAATTGTTGGATCCGTTGAGCAATCATGAATTAGTTACAGTCTTAAACTTTTTTTACTGGGTGTTGGCTAAGTTTTTATGTGTTATTCATCACAAAATCGTAAAAAATCAGATATCATCTGATACTCAATACAAGCAGTTACAATAACTATGAGATCACTTGCCACACAATCCTGTGAAAAACAATCACTCCAGTGGCGGATTCAGGGAGGATGGGTCACACGGGTCATGGCCCCCTCAAGTTTTATCAATTTTTTTAAAACTTTGATTAGTTTAATAGTTATTGTATCCTTAAATGCCTAAAATTGTGCTATTCCTTAAAAATGAAATTTTATGCTCCAAAATGTGTAAAAAATGGGTATTTAAAAAACCCATTCCATATCCCGGGGGTATTCCATAATCTCCGGATCCAGGTTATGACCCCCCCCCAATTTGATGCTGTACCCGCTCCTGAATCAGTCTCTACGAATATGAAATTAATTATATCATGAAAAGCTGAAAAAGTTGTAGAGCATCTATGTAAAACATCATTAAGTATAAATCCTTCCAGTTTTTATGTTTGATCGTGCTCGGATTCCACAAAGAATATTCCATGGCCAAAGAATTTGTTTACTTGATCGTAGGATTTCTGTCAAGATTGTGAATATGTTGCCTGCACAAGGGAAATGCTTCCCCCATTTCCTTCGGAAGCGAAAGGAGAGGGAGACCAAGATGTTTGAGTCTGTTGTACCTCTGTGAGTGTTAGAACAATAATTGCTGATTAGTGTAATCATCAAAATAACGAATACTAAATATTGGATCCATAATTTAACCATGATGATAAATTCCAGTGATGTTTTTCTGGGTATTTTACAAGTATTTGAATGGTTTATTCCTTATAACCTCTTAATTTAATAGTTTTAATTCGAAAATAAAGGCGTGATGATCACATTAACATAAAATATGTGAGATACATAATGCTGCTGACAACTCAAAAAAACACATTCTGAGTAATTTTATTTTTTTTCTTATCTTGAGGAAGTTGAAACTACTTTTCTGTTCAATCTTATGTGCCAAACACAATGTAAATCTGGCGGTTACAGGATTTGTATACCAAGAATCCTTGGTTCCCGGAAGTAGGATTTCAACCGAGATTGTCAATATGTTATCCACGGAAGCGAAATGCCTCGCCACGATTTCACGGAAACGATACAAAAGGAAGAGAAGATCGCGATTTCTTGAGTCTAGCGTTGGACGGCCGGGAAGAATAATGTCCCCTCCTCATCGCATCTTCAGCGTGCCAGCTCTTCGCCGTACGTGAGACTTTTAGCCGTTCTTATAAATTTGAATATAAGGAGATTTTCCTCTCGCGCGCATCCAAAGTTGAGGTATTTTTTATTCTCGCTGGCCTAGAACTTTACTCGCTGCTAGTGGAGAAAGTGGATTCACGTTATTCGGAGGAGTAGGTAGGCGTTCGAGCGAAAGAGTTTTGGAATCGCATTTGTCAGCTCTGCTCTCCGCTGAGTACCAGTTCGACTTAATCCGACGGAGAAATCCGCCGTTTCCTGCTTTCGAAAAAATCTGTATGCCCACGGAAAAGTAGACGGAATTCCTGTCTCCCTTTTATCCTTCCTATTCATCCGGCATGACTGCACTATTCAGAACAAGAACTTAGGCACAAATGTTTTTTCACAAATTATTCATTTTCATTTATCAACGGGAAAATCCCATTAACAATAGCCATACAAATAGTTTCACAGACAATAGAAAATATTGAACACACATGCAATAAACCCATAATAATAAAATTAAAAACTATCGAAACAACCTTGCACACAAATGGATAAGCATGTAGGAAGATACAATTTTAAGGTATTAATATCTTCTCCTAAGAGTTTTTAAATTCATTTCATCTTTGCCATAAGTAACTTTGAAATCTAGAAAGAGACATGGAGATATCAAAACTTTGCCTGGAGATTGTTAAAATTCCTCATAACTCTGGAAAGTGGGGAGTTAAAGGCATAATTAGTTCTGTGGTAATTAACAACAGATGTGTGTGAATTTCTAGAACTATGGCGGGGTGCATTAAAATTTACTAAAGAAAGAAGAGGGAACAATCGATATAAGAATTAATAATTTTGTAGAGGAAGAGGGCATCGATGGAAGAACGTCTATCAGATAAGGGTTTCAGATTTAAAAGGGTTAGAAGATATGGAGCATTGTAATCAGACTGCAATATTCCTAACTTATAATTAATAAATTTGAGAAATTTATTTTGGACACGTTCAAGCCGGATTGAGTCTGTATTATAGTAAGGTGACCAGTTAACAACAGAATATTCTAGTTTTGAGCGTACCAGAGCTATATAAATAGCCTTTAAAGCATGAACATTTTTAAATTTTTGACAGGCGCTCTTTATGAATCCTAGATTCTTTAAGGCATCACAGACAGTCGCTCTAGGTGCACCTTATTCATTTTATATTTCATATCCCTCAATATAGAGGAGCAGTTTATGGTTAATTTGCCCACCAGGTGGCTATAGTTCAATAATTATGCCTTCATATAACAACTACGTTATTGAAAAAGCCGAGGGAATGAATTCCAGTCTACCTTTTATGCTTCATCCTAAATTTTAATGAGACATGGCTGCACTATTCGAAACAAGTCACTAGACACAAATATTATAACATTTATTTGGAAAATTATTCATTTCATAATTGATATCCCTCGATGTAAACAAGCAGTTTATTCTTAATTTAAATGGTTATAATTCAAAATAATTTACTGGGTGAGCATTAAGTTTTTCCTTGATTATAAATATTTATTGTAGAACAGGGGTTCCCAAACTGGGGGGCGCGCCCCCCTGGGGGGGCGTTGAGAAATTCCTGGGGGGGCGTGACACCCAAATGAAATAAATAAAAAAATTACAAAAATAATCTCCTCAGATATTTGAAACAAAGTCTTTCTAAGTTTTCATAATTGTTTTTGTAAAGTTTCAATAAAGTTGTAAACTTTATCAAAGAAGGTTACAGTTTTTAAAACCACAAAACACACAAGAGTTCAAGGTTCTCAAAACCGTCTCCCTCCATAGCAATTACTGTCAGACGCAACGGTCAGTCAGTTTTTCATGTAAAACTTGTTTTAATTTTCATCATACGTACAATTATTGAATCTATCCATTCTGCGTTGCCGCATTCAACAGTGAACAAAAAAATCTACCTACTCACCGTATCAAGTAGGAACATACTTGTACAAGTACTTGTACAAGTAGAGGTTGGCATGTACGGCACCGTGGAAATAGGGTATTGCAAAATGGAAAGCTGATCTGTGTAGCGGGGGGGGGGGGGGGGGGGGCGTGGTACAAAAAAGTTTGGGAACCCATGTTGTAGAACAACCGTTTGGAATAGTAATTTAAACTTGATACTGCTACATAGGTCAGTGTTACTAGATTTTTATTTAGACCATTTACGTTAGTAAACTTCAACGTTTGCCCTCTTGGTAGCTCGGAGAATATCGAAGGTGTATATTCCAGTGCCCGCCAGGTGTTTTGTAAAATGTGTTCTGTCACAGTACCTACCCTCAGCAAGTAGTATCTTAGCTTTCAGTTTGTCGAAGTCAGCAACTGGTGTGGCGAAGACTTTGTCCTTGATATAGCCCCATAAAAAAGTTATTATGTCCCACGGTTATTCTGTAATAATTTTTTATAATCAGGGCAAGACTTTATATACAAAACTCACCCTGCGTATTGATGTAACAACCAAGTTATCGGAAATGTCGAAGGAATTTCTGCTTCCCTTTTTCCCTTTGTCCTATCTATTCATCAATACTGACTGCACTATTCAAAACAAGTACTTATATACAAATATTCTCATATTTTGTCGTAAAATTATTTATTTTATAGTTGATACCCCTCGATACAGAAAAACAATTGTGGTTAATTTAAACGGTAATAATTCAAAACATATTATTTCATGTACATGTTATCATGCTATATATTCACACAACTATGTTATCGGAAAAGTCGAAGGAATTTCTGCCTCCCTTTTTCCCTTTGTCCTATCTATTCATCAATACTGACTGCACTATTCAAAACAAGTACTTAGATACAAATATTCTCATATTTTGTCGTAAAATTATTTATTTTATAGTTGATTCCCCTCGATACAGAAAAACAATTGTGGTTAATTTAAACGGTAATAATTCAAAACATATTATTTCATGTACATGTTATCATGCTATATATTCACACAACTATGTTATCGGAAAAGTCGAGGGAATACCTCTCACCCTTTTATCGTTTATCGCATCTATTCATCCGAAATGACTTCACTATTCAAAAAAGTACTACTTAGACGCGACATTTCAAACATTTTGTTGTAAAATTATATATTTTATAGTTGATGTCCCTCGATCTTGAGAAGCAGTTCATGGTCAGTCAAAAAAGTAACAATTCAGTGAACATGTATTCATGTAACAAATGTTTGCATGCTATTGCTGCAACTGTAATTAATACTTTATATCAGCGGTTCCCAACCGGTGGTACGCGTCCCTCTTAGAGGTAAGACACGAACCATTCGGGCTTACGCCCAAGATAATCCGTCATTGCTGACGCCGGGAACTATGTATAGCATTTGGGGTATCTAAACGAAGTATCAATCTATGCCATTAGTTATAACTAAAAGTGTCACCTACCAATAGTGAAATCATGTAATAAAATCTGTACGTTACATATTTGGGAGTATAATATAAGTTATATAAATATAGAGGGGTACGGGAGGTAAAATAGGTTGGGGACCGCTGCTTTATATGAAAGTATGGCTTCCATAGGTTTTGATTCTATAAAGGAAAATTTGGATGTATTCATGGTTGATAATTCAATGAGGGAAATAAATTTTCGGAATCAAGACCGCCTTTTTGCTAATCCATGGGTCCCAGTATCGAGTCCTGAGCTTTCGGACACCCTTTACCCTTAACCAGTGACGTGCAATTCTTGTCTGGGAGACCGCAATAAAACAAAAATTCATAAAACGTTGCATTGTCATTTCTATTGCTTGGTGTAATGTTTCTTTGACTTCTCAACTATTATAAAACTTATAGCTAATATTATGAATTCCCAATACGAACCTACTTTTTCAGTAAAAATTTTTATTTGAAACGGGATCAAAATACTGATATCAAAAACACTTGAGTTGTTATTATAATCGTACTTTTTTAAATTAAGTACCTACTAAATCATCCACGTTATGCTACTAAAAATGCTTCCTTACGAACTATTAATTATTACTATTCTTGAAAAATCAATATAAATTGTTTTTAACATTTTTTAAAATTATTTTTACCATAATTGCGTTTATTGGTTTTTACAATTTAGTTACGTGAGGTCTCACAGACCGCTACTAAAATTCAGTTGCAAATTTTCAGAAATAAATAATAAGAACGCTAAATTTTAAGAGTGATAATACAAAGTTATGACGCTCACGGGGGTTATAGATATTTTGAAATAGTAATTTTGAAAATATTCATAATTTTAGAAACGCAGCGGTCTCTCAGACCGCACGTCACAGGTTAAGGGTTATAAGAGAAATTATCGAAGTGCGCATGGCCAATGGAAAGGAAATTGAATACCTACCCTGAATGTGTGAGAGTCACTCCCGTATCTAAGTCGGGAAGGAAGTCTTCTTTTCGCTATCAAAACCATCTTACAGGTTGAATCACTGAGTGATATTTTTTTACATTGATAATTATTTCAAATAAAACTATTGCTTGAAAAATTCATGTAAATTCCGTTTTTTTCGTTTCTAGGAAGAAACTCATTCCGCTTTAAAAACGTATTTTATGCTGTCTAAATATTTGTGCGTTTTTTGACCTCGTGAAAGTCTAGTTGCTCCCTTGCTTTTTAACCTTAAGTAGTGACTGTACAGTTTAAACCATAACCTTTAATGAATTTCTTGCATATTTCGTATCAAAATATCATCATTTATTATATCCGTAGATGCAAAATATCAAGATTAGTTTACATAATAATCTGACACTTTATTTAAGACTTCCTATCGCTACTTAAGCCGCCCAAAGAGATACAAGTTCTTATCGAACTCTCCCGTTTAGATGCGTTATGAAAATATGAATTTCATACATGGCATCATTCAATATTGGAAAACAGAATAAGAGTATATGTTGTTAATTCAATGATTGGTATGAATATGAATATTTATTGTTAAGAAGCCACCTGAAGAACCAGTTAGTTTCTATTTGAACTCATGTTTCATAGTTTATTCAAGTTTATTCAAATTATAGAAATCATCGATGGCATCAATCGCTGTTAAAAAATTGTTTCGATTTCAGTGAATGTCTTTAATTCAATAAGTATCACTTTTTGAAGCACTTCTTTTTAATCAACCGTAGCTCCATTTTAATTTCACTTGAACTTGGCCTGGCTCTCGTTTTGTTATAAAATTGCATTCATGCATGACATTTCTCGACATAGGAAAGCAAAATAAGTATTCCTGAATAATAAAATGAGAATTCAATAGCTAAATATTTAATAGACGTGTCTTATCGCTGTTTGAGCCGAAGGAAGCACTATTCATATTTCACCATCGTATATTGCCGGCCTCGGTGGCGCCGGGGTAAAGTCCACGACTGCTAACCTAGAGGTCGCGGGTTCGAATCCCGCCTGGGTGGTTTGACCACCATTCAGGGCATGGATGTATGTGATTGTCAAACAAGTTAATTGTAAGAGAGAACTATCTAGTCCTAAATTCGCTTGTGAAGTAAAGACGACATTATAATTATTATTTATTTTCGTGGTAACATTTATTCGCGGATATAACACCTTGGTGACTATAATTCAGAGTACCAGGTGTTTCAAAATGAATGGCGGGAGGTTTACGCTTTCTAAGATTAATTACACTAAAATACAGCTATAAATCATGCACCGAATGAAAGAGCAACTCAAACAGTTTTATATTAAAGCCTGTGTTTAATCTTTCGTCACACGGTACCGATCAAGGCGACATGCGAGTTACTCCCAAACGTTTGTTAGTGTTTCTCGGGTATTTGCTGCATCAGCTGTTTCAATCATATTACTTACATCGAAAAGGTCCTTTGGTAGTTAAGGCACGGATGTTTTTATACATACTATCACCTGTTGGATCACAGCCAAACTTAATACGGAACGCATGTTGTACTGTAACTACAGATTCCGTCTTTGCAAAATGTAAAACACAAAAAGCTTTCTGTTCACTAGTCGCCATATTTACTCGTCGCTGTTTCGTTTGATGAATCATTCGTAGCTGTAAGTTGAGTGTAATTAGTAAAATAAAGCGGCAAAACCTCGCTATTCATTTTTAAACACCCTATCGTTTTAATTTAGTCTGCATAATAATTCCGTATAGATTATTGCATAAAGTTCAACTCTATTCATAATATAGGCAAAGTGACGGTTGTTTGTCATTTTACTTTTTGCTATTAAAATCGGAAAGCAGTACCATTGGAGCCCAAATATATCTGCAATTTCCAGAAATTTTAACCTAAAATGTACAATTTTTTTAAAAGCAGTAGCTCGTAGAAATCAATATAAAGGTATATTTGGAATTTTTCTGGGAAACTACATGGCTTCTTTTCCGGTTGTAATTCCCGTATTCTTCCTTAGAGACGAATTTACTTCTTCAAAAAAATCTGCATGCCTTCGGAAAAATGGTGTAGTCCTTGATTCCTTTTTCCTTAACCTGGGAGGTTTTTCTCTGTAGTATCTGCCAGTGTGGTGCCTCTCTGCGCCAAATAAAAAAAACACTCCTGGTATCTTAGAAAATGTGATGTTTTTCTCTCAGTCGCTGAGACTGCAGCCTCCAGCAATGTCTCTCGCGCACATGCGGACCCTTCAGTTTCATATTCAGCAACGACGCTTGAAAGAGAATTATTGGATTTTTGCCACGTGTTCAATCTGTATCAACATTTCACACGAGCGAGATTAATGCTTTCAGGATAATCTTTTATCAAACAAAGAAATTATTCCACCTATGATGGAGAAAATTCAATTTAAAGCTGTGAAAAAAGGAAATTTTGAATGAATTAATAAATAAGATAAAAATTTGATGCCCAGAATATTTTTCAACCCAAAAGTTTTTAAAATATTACATCTCAAAATCTATTTCAGCCGGGAAACAAAGTATCCGTCCATAGAGCGCGGGATATATCACTGCAGATATGGAAAATGTTATCTATTTTATTGCTGAGCTCACAATCTGAGGTGCAATAAAAGTGCAATGCTCGGTTCGATCATTTCCCCAACCGCAGTAGCCTGTGGGAGACTGACCTCTCTCTCTCTACTATAGCCTCCAGGGGGAGTTATACCTCCAACACACCCCGAGGGGCGGCGTTGCATTCGCGCGGTCAAAATTGCACTCTTGTGCCATAAAGAGAAGATGTCGTTCAGATGTCCTTGGCATTTCTCTTAATCCCTCAACACTCAGACACCTGTAACCTTTTTTATGCAAGTCCCTTATTGGACCTAACAACCTTTTTCTAATAGAACCTTGCGGTCATAAGGTTTTCCATGAGTAAAACGGGTGTCAAAGAAAGAGTTGGATAAAATAAAAGTCTTCTTTACACCCTAAGAAGAAGACGAGACGTCATGATGGCAATTGAGAATTGTATCTCGTCTGTAATGGGGTCTCGTCTATGTGTCCATAGTTGCAATTCTTGAAAAGAGTTTAGTAGATGTGAGAAGGTAAACGTGAGTTACGAAAAATAACTATTTTTTCAATCAGCCAGTCTCTCATAGGTTTAAGTAAATAAGACGCGTAAGTTTACGACCAATTTTTATGGTTTGGTGAGTTCCCCTTCCGGATGCTGAAGGGAAGTTTCTTTTTGGCCATAATCAATTGATTTAGGTTCCTGAAACACTTATTTATTTAAATTAAGGTTAAGTCTTGGAAACATTGCAGGGATATAACTATAAAAGTCACTTATTCCATATCCAATTCATCCCTTTACTACATGAGCCAAGCAATCTGTGATGTAAATGTATACCAAAGGTAAAAAAGGAAAAACTATTTACACCAAGCGTAGAAATACACTCTAAAATTATCACTTTGCTTTGCCCAGATTAAGACCTACCGATTACTGATCGAGTACTCTACTGGTCACACCACCAAGCCATCTACTCTCTAGGTGCATTTTAGACTAATTTCCCAAATAAGTTGCAAGCGTCTCAGTCATATGGTGGAATAGGAGACGGAAGTCTTGCTTATGCAGCTATTTTTGAAGGGAAATCATTACCTGTCTCGGCTGGGCCAACTTCTTTCCTCGGGGAATTTTTTCCGTTTTGTGAATAGCTAACTTGCCGTAGGCGTAACTGCGAACAAAGTCGCATGTTTATATAGTACTTAGGCATTGAAAACCAATTTCTAACCGTTTAAAAATAGCAAAATACTACGCGCGTATCATTTCAAGGTAGCAATTTTCCTACCGACTGTAGTAATACTCTGATGACATTTAATACTTCTCACCTTTAGGTAGTCAGTGGCTTCTAAATATAGACACAAGAAATTCGGGAAGGGGTAAAGAAAATTCTTAAAACTTTCTAATAGCTTTAATGTTAAATAAATTTAAAAATTCTTAAACAAAATTTTCTCGTTACCTGGGGAAAGATAATTTTAGATTTAATAATCTCCGTTTTTTCAGTGTTCTAGGAGGTATGTGTGAAAAATGCCATCTAAGGTACTATTTTAAGGATCCACGATAAATTTAGATCTATTTATGCGAGGTTAAAATAGCACCAAAAGCTATCCCACTATTTTCCAAAAAATATAGCTCAATCTAATTTCCTTTAATTTTGCCTCAGTTTTAATTAGTGTTGAATTATTAAAGCGAATTAATGAATATTATTATTAAAATTCATTAATTTAAATAATTAATAAGTTATTCGGTTTATTACATATATTTGTAATTAGCAATTTACGGAGCGGTGCCATATTTTAACGAATTAACACTTTACGTTTATTTTCCGGGTGTCGAAAGATGAAATTTGTTTTGAATATCAAAATGAATGCTTTCGATTTTTCGCAAATATTCTTAACCTGCGATAAAGCTTTCATGCGAGATCAAAAACAAAGGCATTTTGCATTTATTGGGATTTCCATTAACTTTTTTATTCTCTCGCGAGACTGATTGCCTGTAATTATTCATTTCTATACACACGAGAGAATTTCTCGTATTTGAGAGAGGCCACCTTCGGCATTCGTAAAATATTGCTAATATTTTATCATTAATTATTTTTATCTCATCTTTGCGGTGCCTAGCTAGCAGCTGGAAGGACCTTTGGAAGATGACGTCCTTTCGATACTTGTGGTTGCAACTAAGGATGAGTGCTGGAATTGATTGCGATGTCATCGAGAGCTGAGGCGAACTTTGAAACCACTTGACATAGCCATGGCGACATTGAGGTGGAATCTAGATAACGTGAGTTATTTAAAGCCACCAAAACAATGAAATATGAAGTGGATAATCCACTTTCTTTTCAATGTCCGCGTTGCTAAGCATGCTTTCCGCTAGCATGAATACGATTGAGGTAGTAGTGGTCATGAAGAATCCTTTGTTGGTTCATATGTTTGAATATTTGGGCTCCTCCTCTTAAGGGACGAGATACTGCCGTAATAAGTTCATTATTTGTTTTCATATGCGATGTAGGTGAGTGTCCTTTATACGGACGGTGATGGAAGGTGAATGCTCTGTCATTTTGTACGATTTATCCCACAAACCTCTGTGTACAAACAGAGGTTTCTGGGATAAATCGTACAAAATGGGGTTGGGGCTGTCTTGAAGTGTCTGTGAATGTCTCTCGGGCTTTCCCGGGTTATTTATTCCATTTCTCCCGACGTTTCGATTGAAAAAGCTTTTCATTGAGTTGCCGGCATAAATGGAGGGTCCAACCCGGTGGCAAGCCCGATAGACATTTACAGCCACCATTCGTCGGGTAAGAATCAAATTCTCCTTGGAGTGTCTCCTCTCCCGCCGTAATCGTCCTAACTCTCCAAATGAACACAATCAACATTTTTCTGGCTACTGTTTTATTCTCTAATTACACCGCTTTTCACTTGCTTAATGGGTAAATGGTAATTTCTGGTGCAGAAGTTCTTCCGTCATACGTTTCATGGTGTACACGAAACATTGCAGGATATGTCGCATCGGTTAAAATGACCTCTTAGTCAAGATATCGGGTTTTTTGTCCACTTTCTCCATGAGGTAAATTTTAAATGTATCGCTCCCTATGATCGAGTGACCTTTGTGTACGCCAAAAAATGTGAAGGCGTTGGTAGCGATCGCTTTGGAGTTTCCCAATCTGCATGCGTGGACTATTTTAAACCTTTAAAACCACTGAGCAGAGAGAGAGGTCATTTACGATCGTTGGCCCAATTCTTCTGTCGGATTACTCACAAAAAAATGCGAGTTACGGAGCAACGGCCTGATCATGTACGAGGATATCCTGCCGTAGACGGGGTTTCAGGGGTATATCCACGACCTTAGGGAGAGAAAGGGATGGGTTTAGCCCTGTGCAGCCCTATTCCTAGATTTAAAGGTGGCTTGGATCGACCAACGGTCTGGAATTTTAGGTGAAGAGGATAGGGGAACATGTAAAAGGCGTGGTCGCAGACTTTTTTTATTTCAACTTCTGCACTTTTGCGTCTTCTCGAGTCGAGTGCATCAAATTCACCCGCGAATACTGCTACAGATATGGCTGTTTTTAAGAGTGAAATGATTTATCTACGCATTAAGGGCACTTAACGGCTTGTTGGCGGGAATGGCCGTGTAAAAAAATGGTTTCTGTCCAGTTATTAAGGTCTAAAAAAATTATCCATCGTTCAACCTAAAAGTTTGCTATTGCAACAGTTTTTTTTGGAAGTACAGTCAGGTGCTTAATGGTAACTGCTTACGAAAATTTTAATCCCCTGTTGAATTGTTAAAGATTACCTACCTCAAATTTTAGTAAAATTATAGAGCATCTCTTGAATACGTTAAATACTTCATCACATCCTGTATATTATCTAAATGAGTGAATCTGCAACTTGAGTCGGCTAGTTCAATTTAGGATCAAAGAAGTGGGATTTAAGTTCGTACCAAGTCCTTAAATTTAATCTTTTATCCTTTATGTTCACTTTTCTTCTCACTCAGATTTAATGTATCTGTTTATTCCAAGTAAGTTACCTCCTTGCAAATTCCTTTGATCGACAATGAAATCATCGGTCATTATTTTTTCGATTTTTGTAGGCAGTATTCAATCAATCTTTAGGTAGGTGGTGTGTGGTTAAGAACTACTATCCCTCAGTATTACTAGCTGGTAATTTCTCCTAATTATAGAAAATGAAATATTTTGTGCTGTGTAATTTTTGTGAGTCATTTTTAGCCTTTTATTTTCATTGCCACTGAGTGCCCGTAATCCATGAAGCTGCACAGGTTTGGTCTTACAAAAATTAGAAGATTAATTAGAATTATTGCTAAAATTGCTTGTTCTAAATGCATGGATTGTGAAGTACAGTGTTTCCGTTAATGCTTGGATGAAAACCCAGCATCAGTGTAGTAAACAAGAACTCTTCAGAAAGAGTGTTTCTAAAGTATGTGCAAATAATGAATTTATGGTGAACCACTTATTAAATAATACCCCAGAAATAACAAATGTTTTCATTTAACGTCAGTAATAATCGATATTTGTCTCGTTGCTGTGGATATTGTTAAAGATTTTATAGCTTTTTTCTGTTGGTGACAGCTGTATGTTGGCTAGTTCTCATACGCTAAGTATGGTTACATTTTTTTCGATTACGTAATAGTTAATTAATGGGATTATTTGAAATTTATTAAGTAGATGTATATAATTCGGAAATATTATTTACTTATTTATTAAAGGATCTGAGAAACTATCGAATAATAGGTACATATTCACAATCTCATTTGCGCTCTAAACCAATTTTTCGTTATCAGTGATGGTAGAGAATTTATCCCTCAAGCAGAAAACTATATTGAAAAGAACTCTTTCAATTATACGACTTTAATTGGAATTGAATTAAGAGACTTTTATTTGTTGATTTAAGTCACTGCTGGCGATAACGCGTGAATATGCATGGATGTAGATGCGAAAGAAGGAGTTACCAGACCGCTTTCACTTCCCTTGGATTTCCCAGTTTTTGTTTCGGAGCCTTCTTTACTTCAGTGCCGCTCACCAAAATATCCACGCATCCTCACATGAGGTCCTTGAGAGCGCATATTGCTCAACTTGAAGGCAACGCGCTGATGCGGTCTGCAAAAAAAAAGACCTTTAATATGTTCGCCGCGTGGGAGTTGAGAAAGAAAGATGCCTGTATTATTCTCGCTCATTCCGGTTATAACTTGCGGTGATTCACGCGCTTGGGGAGGCATTTACGGAAATAGCTGGCGTATCCAGCCGAGAGACCCCTCATCCGTTTGGCCCTATTTCGCGATCTCGCCATTGTGAATCGAAGGACGCTTTGGTGCGGTCAGGAGTCATTTTGAGTTAGCATAGTGGTGATAAATGGATGAATATGTAAATAATTTTATTTCTTGTTGTTGTATACATTTCCTATTAGCGTTCTCTTTGGTAGAGATTAAACTACTATTCATAATATTATTGGGCAACATACAGCATTCAATAAATTCATCGGAGCGGCCAAGCACTAACAAAAAAAAAATGGGCAAATAATTATGGCTGTTATGTAGCCAATTATTGTAATAAAAGCTCGGGGCAATGAATGATACTAATTTTTTTCTGGAACGACGAAGACAAAAAATGTACGGACCTGTTTTTATCATTTTTTTTCGGATATTTAAGTCTTCAATATCAGTGACTGTGGCTGGCTCAAGTGAGGCGTAACTGTGGCTGATTATCTTTTTAAGATGTTTCATGGTGGAAAATACAACACTCATACGTTTCCTAGGGCTATATTATGATAAAAAATCTCACTGATTGTGGTCATATACTCATGCACCATTTCATTTTCAAGAAAATGACTGAAATATATTATGATAAAGGATATTTCGCAATATTGTACGAAAATTTGAAATCAGTGCGTCCAAATAGATGTACTAGGGATACATGTTGGTTTATTAGTACTTCGTTCCCCAGGTGTACTGTAGGTTTTCGGATGATTTGTTGGCATGCGAAATATTATCTTGACTGCACGGATTGTGATTTCATATTTCATTCTTCTTTACCTTGTAGTATGTATTTACTACATGTGGGAATAAATAAAATTAATATTATTATTATACCTCTCCCAGTTCGCTAGTCGTTTTTGCTCGTATTTTTTTTCTTTTTACCAATGATTGTATACATTATCATCTTCGGGCTTTTCTATTTGCATCTTGCTTACCCTTGGGCTGCGGCCTTTTCTGGTCACTCCTTATGACGCAACATCTTATCTCCTGCCATTTTTGAGATAATAGTTCACGAATTAGTGAAATTGCACGATTTGGCCAAAATTAAAAGTGCTCCGATCGGTCTGAAAATTGGCTTATCGACGGATAACGTGGTCTAGATTACAAAAATGAAATTTTTGGAAAATCGATTTTTAAACCCCCAAAAGTGCCCAAAAAGTAGAGGTATAGAGGCAGTTTGGTACTATGTTATAGCTAGAAAATTTTGGTGTTCCATTAATTTTTCCTAGGGTTTCAAACGATTTTCGAGGGAATATTCGTATTGACATATTATTCGTATTGTTCGTTGTTTATTATTCGTATTCGTATTGTTATATTATTTCGTATTGTCATATTTCGTCTCGTTCTCTCCAAAAATTTGTATGAATAAGTCAGTCAGTCAGTGGACAGAAGTGGGTTAAATAATATATATTGATCACTCCACCATTCCGCATTCAACAACATTTATCACGCCTAAGCCACTCGTTTTTGGATTTATAATTAACCTTGAAATAGTTTGACAAAAACTGAATCATTTGAGCGGGATGCGTAATATACACGAGATGAGACGTAAACGGTGCTAATATATTTAAGGATCTGAGCACCATAACTTCGCATTTCCTTCAAAAAATAAACACTAAGATTAAAATTTGAAAGTCAAACTAATATTTAGAAATTTGAAAATATTTTTTTGCTTAATAATTGATTGCAGGCGTAAATGTCGTGACTTTATAATTAGGAACGACGCGTCGGTCCTAAGTGGAATTAACGAACTTTTAGTGCAATAAATGTAGGCTACTCGGAGTTGCTCGGGAAGGATAGTACCCAGTAGTGCGGTAACTAGGAGTATGCTCTGGAGGAGGGGATGGAGGGGCGTGGTACCCCCCTGGCAACGGGGGTTCTGGGGAAAATTTTTGCGAAGTGGCATGCCTGGAAATACAATTTAAATAGTTTTAACCTTAAGCAATGCAATTATTATGCGTCAAAAAGCTGCAATAGTTCTAAATATTTTTTTATATCTGTCTCAGGTTTTGGGGGTGATCTATCCCCTCATTCCCCCCCCCCCCGCCATAGTTATACCACTGGTAACCAGGGTGGTGGAAACTTGGAATTCATGGATACGTGGCAGACTTTTTAGGTAAAGGATCGAAGTAGGTTAAGTAAAGAACGAAGTATTTGGTATGTAACAGCAAACAATGGAAAAAACGATTTCCATGTATCGCGCACGGGTTTAGCTGATACCCCGAACCACAAAATTGATCATTACACAGGCCAACGATGAAAAAACGTTTTTACTGAAAATACCTTATTCTTATGTTTTTTAGGTTGCTGAATCCGAATATGATACTTAAAAGTTGTATCACCCACCATTTATCCACATTTCATCGTTATTTATGAAATCAAGCAATATTTTTAGATGTTAACAGCTTTTTTATAGTTAAAATAAAATTGAAAAAGTAGGACTATTGAACGAAGATGATGCTCATTACATTGCTGAAACAAATGCTGCACAGCTTATGTTTTGCTTACTTCTAGCCTAATCTGACTTTCACGTTCCCTGTACATGTGCTCAGTGCAATGTCTAATCGCGGTTGTAAAAGTCTGCTGACAGTTTTTGTCATATTTGTGGTGAGTTTGATATAAATAATATCAAATAAACATTACAGGCTATGTGAAAACAGTTTATCTAGCATACTTTGGAAGTGAACTCGGAGATCAGGATAAATCTTGGGCGCCGTATAAGGTATATTATGTATGCTTCTGTACCTGTCGGTCCTTCTGTAAATATGAAAGAGAGCTACGAAAATCTAGAAATAGTGTTAAATAAAATAGGTTATTCTGCACATGGTCGGATGATATCTGGTGATTTGTAAGTAACGTGCATGCTCCTAGGGCAGCAAGGTGGCTCCTAGGTCAGCAAAAATTTCTTGTTTCCTGTGTGAATGGGACAAAAGAGCTAGGAATCAACATTGGTGCAGAAAAAAACTGCCCTTCAAGGGAGTCTTTAAAGCCTCGTGTGAAGAACTTTCTACGCAAAAACCTCGTTGATCAAAGAATCATGCTCCTATCACCACTGCATATTAAGATAGGTCTCATGAAACAGTTTGTAAAGGCTTTGACTAAAGATGGGCCTTGTTTCAAATATACTGTCAGAATTTTCCACACCTTTCAGAAGCTAAACTGAAAGAAGGCGTCTTTGCCGGACCTGATATTAGAAAAATGATGTTTGACGTTAACTTTGAATCCACAATGACCTCAAATGAAAGAGAAGCTTGGGTATCATTCAAGCAAGTTGTCACCAAGTTTTTGGGAAATGAAAAAGACCCAAGGAAATAAGTCTATTGTTGCTAACAAGTAAAAAAAGTTTGAACAGTTAGGATTTTTGATGAGCCTGAAAGTACACTTTTTGAACAGCCATCTCGATTATTTCCCGGACAATTTAAGAGATGTTAGTGAGGAGCAAGGTGAGCGTTTTCACTAGGACATTAAAGTGATGGAAAAACGTTACCAGGGCCGCTGGAACGCCAACATGATGAGGGTTTACTATTGGTCACTTCACCGGGAAGTTCAGCAAGCGATTCATCGCAGAAAAAGCTACACAAGAAGTTTCAAGGAAAAAAGGGAAAGAAAATTTTGTCCAATTCTAGTCAACCCTATATTATCAAACTACATTACTATTGTAAATACAAACCATTTTGTCCAAACCAATCAATGAAACCATGTAACACAGGGTTTCATTGATTTCCCTATATACCATATAGGGGTATTAATATCTATTCTATATAATATTATAAAATACATATTGCTTGGAAACTATGGGCGATACAAAAAAACTAAGGCCAGGTTTGGATTCGGCACGTAAAAATCTATAAAGCCATTAAAATAAAAAAAGTTTCAAAAATTTTTTTGTTGGCCTGTGTTATTTGTGTCCGTACGTGCGTAGACCGAAAACGTCGTTTGCATGCATGCCCCGGAAAAAAATGTTTCCACCAAGAGGATTAATAGTTAAGTGTAGAATCCTATGAGTTATATTTTCCCTTTGAGAGTGTCAATAGGTGTGCCGACTGCTATAAACGGTAGTGAGAAAAGACACGAAGGACAAAACCAAAAGTGAAGTAGCACTACGCGCTTTGGAAGCATGAGGTGCGCCTACATACTAACTTTGGTTGCAATCCTTGCAGCCTTATGGAAATTCATAGCGGACAGACAAACACACATCCTCTTTTATATGCAGTGAAATGTCTTTATAAAAAACGCAATGTAACGAAATATTAAGTATAACGAAATTATTTTCCGTCCCGTATAACGAAATTTCCCGTATAACGAAATTTCAGTTTAACAAACGCCTTTCGGCGGTCCGTAGGATTTCGTTACAAAAACATAGTATAATTATAGAAGAAGATTGACTAGTGCTAATTCGCCCCTTATCTGAGGAACACCTGTTCTCGATGACATTTGTCAGACGCCTACACTACCAATTTACGTGGGCGAGTGCAGGGGTACGTGTGGGAGTGAGTACTAATGACCCGCAATTACTCTGGGACAAGGTTGCCCTCGCAGGTTGAAGACGACCTCTTGGAATGCACCGCCAAGGGAGAAAGGGAAGGGTAGAGATCCTCGCGCATGCGCCCTAGAGTCAACAACGGGCTGCTGTCGAACAACAACTTTCACTTTTCACTCTTCCTTAACCTTTAAGATATCGACCTCCATTCCCCTCTCCCACTCTTCGTTACACAAAAAAATAATAATACCGGACCACTCTGCGAAGCGACGGCGAGTTTTGGAGGCTGTGGAGTGGCGAGCGGGAAAAAATGCACGGCGTGGCTCTCGCATATTTTCTGACTTGACTTGGGCACGTGAGCGATGAGGGATACGATTGGAGACCGAGCATTGCCAAGACAGCGTACGCGCTCTATAATTCACTGATATCATTTAAGAACTAAAATATTCTTGATTTGATCGTTTGGCTATTACCAAAAAATATTAAATCAATTTTTTGCCAATTGTGAAGGCTGTTCGGGTGCTCCACAGGGTAATTTCCTTCATGGCTGCCGACGTTTCGGGGTACGAGTCGTATTCCCGGAAAGTGTTCGTATTATATAATGGTGCCGGGGTCTCAGGTTTCCTCTGATTGGGCCTTGGTATTAGCCAATGGGATTCTATGCAATACGGGTTTCCAGACGTTACTGTTGGGAGTAAACGCCATCTCTATTGAAGTTCTTGTCCGGTAGCCGGATCTCTATGGCCTCCCTCGCGATCCTTTCCTAATATTTCTTCTTTCGAGAGATGATCTTCCCGATGAATGGCATGGCTTTCACTGCCAGCATACGCCGGGAAAGCATCAGATCTTTTTTCAATTTTTTGCCAGCATTGTTTAAAAAATATTAATCACTACCATGCCATATCTTATAAAATCTATACTTAAGTAACTAAATTTACTTGCCAAAACTCCATTGTTGAGTCCATTTCCATTTTTTTCTGTTCATATTTGCTGGGAAAGTCAGCTCTGTTGCGGGCGAATTGGGATCGAAGCTCTCGTAAGGCCTAATTTCATGAGTATGTATGTTTTATGATGCGACCCATGCTTCCGTTTCTTGTCGTTTTTTATTCTATAAAATGCGACCCTACAGTGCCACCTGAAATTAGTCAATCATACCTATGAAAGAATTATACTGATACTATTGGGTGTCGATGACTGCTTCGACTTGAGTTCGTTATGCCATTTTAATAATACGAGCGTGATGCGCCCGCTGCCAGCGGGCTGCTCCCGCTCTTTTCAATGCAGCTCCAAAGAAGGATAGGCGCGTTTCTAATTTTAAAATGTAGAAAAAAGGCAGGGTCTTATGTGCAAATGTAATTGGAATGTTCATGTACAAATTGAGGTCAGAGGACCTCTTTAAACACATCATTGGAAGTAATTACACTATTCTCTGTTAAACGCACATGATGACTCATACTTACGTATCAACAGGAGACATGAATGTGGAATCAGCCGCATTTTGATAAAAGTTATTTAAAGATTGCGAGATATTGTTGCAAATGAACAAATGTGTCAGTTTGTGCGCCGTTAACGTCAGGAATAATAAAGGTTTTTCTTTTTTGTTTTTTTTTATTATTTAAAAACCAATTTTAGGAAATAATGGCAATATTTAGGAAGTAGATATGCCGTCGCATGTTCTCTGATAAATTCTGTGCATTTTGGTACCTCATTTGTAGAGTTTGGTTGCGTATAAGTTGAGAAAAAGGTATCTATACAGTAGAAATGATACATAAGATTTCTTCAGATTAGGAAACCCTGTCTCTTATTTTATGTCCGCTTGTTGTTTAAAATAAATCAATTGGTGTTGGCGCGAAGGCTTCCGCGGTGCGGTGATAATGTAGGCTGTATTTTCAGGGTTTCACCGCGTCGTGGTTGAGTTGGAGACAACAGTTTCTTCTGCATTCCAGCAGGCGTCTTCAGGACGAGGATTCTCCACTTTGACCCGAAGACGCCTGCTGGAATGCAGGAGAAACTGTTGTCTCCAACACAAGTACGACGCGGTGAAACCCGGAAAATGGAGCCTTCATAAATCAGTTGGTATAAGTGAAGTAATTTGACACTTCCATCTTGTCAATAATTTTACGCTTTCCGAAAATTGGTATTGATCTTTCCCTGAAACTTGTCGTGGATTCCCGATTAACTGTGTACTTGTTCGAGGATGTTCCTGAGGTGAACCCTTAACCGTATTCTTAAGGTTGAGGCCCGTAATGGCACGACAGTGTGCTTTGGGTCTTTTGTGTTGAGGTGGCTGGATAGGCTTTGCTTCCGTCACCTAAGCTCCACCGGTGTTTGATTTTGACCATCAATTTTTGTTACCTCGGTGTTTAAATAAATGATCGCAATTATGGTCCTAGAGAGATGAGAAATATTCGAGAAAACCACTTGACACACTTGAAATTATTGTTCACGAATCAAAGTTCTCTTTAACTCCACTGTTATGGATTTAAAAAAAATCAAGCTCATTGCCTTTCTTAGAAGAATAACAATTTCCCGCTAACATTTCTTTTTTTATCCGCATTACCTACTGGAAAAATGTTTATTTGATGTGATAATGCACTAGTTTTAAATGTTGTTGATTATCACATTGCCTGAGTTTATCTGTGCACCTTTTCCTTATTTCTGAGGCATAAAAGTGCTCTGAAACAAATTTAACAAATCATAAGCGGCATTTAAAGCCAATTTGGCTAATAGATTTACACCTGCTTTAAGTAAGTTTTATCAACTTTAGATTATGTTTACTTAAAAATACTGGCGCAAGAAAAAATTGTCAATGATAAAATTTGAACGATTCCTGGTTTACATGCAGAACGTTATAAATTAAGATGTTAAAAATTATGGTCCTCAAAGTGCACAGGGAATTTTGTAATCGGGCTTTCTCGTGAGGGGCAAGGAAGCGATGTATATTTCACGAATTTGAATTATAAATAAAATAATTCATTTAACTTCCAATTTAGAATAACTAGTGAACGTATTCTGATGTAACTCAAAGAATGATACACTCTGAATGCCAGAAACCCTTGTTGGAGAACGGAAGCGGAGACTATTTCGCTCAATAACTTCTGCCTATCAACAACAAAATTATTCCTGCAAAAGTATTGAGGTATCATCTTCCTCTTCTTGTCAGTCAAAACAACTTCTGAATTGGAATTTGCGTGAAAGACACATGTTTAAATGGTATTTAGTTGAAAATTATGCAACGTATTCACGAATTCATTTTCTTCTGGGTGAAATATGAATTTGAAGGTGCGGAAATTAAATACAAGATATTGTGGCTGGATCTGGTGAAACAAGCAATGATACATGGGCACGTGCATTCACGACTTCTCGATGAAGTGTTTGTATTTATGAATATTCACTAGTTACATTCTAAGTTAGGCATCTAATCATAATCCTGCATGCAAGGAATTGTCTACTCACATTAAAGTATTATGTATTTGAGATTGATTCCTAGTGATTATTCCTATTAAAAAATACGTGCAAATGTTTTAAAATGTATGAATGTCAATAGTGGTAGTGCGTGAAATTCAATCCTAGGTAGCCAAACGGAAGCAAAACATTGTTATGATCCAAAAGGTATGATGAAGGATGGTTGATTCACATTGGCCAATTCAGGTCATTCCCTGAAACTATCAAGCACTTGGTAATGCATTGCATCGATTGCGAATGATATAGGTTGCTAGTGTCAAAAAATGTATTTAGAATATCTTTAAGTAATTTATTTTAAACGATACTTTTTTAAAGTTCGTAGATTTGAATTATATGATTTCCTGATAAACTATCTTCAATATCATAAGAGGATTACCTTGGTATTCTACGCTGTATTGTAGTCATCATTCATCTTTTTGTAAAGCCCTTCGCCGCTGATTACCACGTTCCAAGTTCCTTCGATTATTCCTGTTTTAGGGTTCAGCACATTAGCTGAAATAATAAATACATTTTTAACAATAGATTTTTCTATATTACAGTTTATTAATTAGAAATAAAAATACATGTACAATTTTCATACATAAACAGCTCTTTTTGTTGTTTCAAAGGCAGAGCTCACCTCCTTAGGGCAACATGCCGGCTCAGCCGAACGATTAATACCGCCCTAAATTCTTATAGACTCCAGGTCTTCGGCGTCTGACCGTCCTCCAAATGTCGGGGTAAGGATGTCACCACCAACGTATCTCTTACAACGGGAAAAGGGAATTGCGTTCGACCAAAGGATCTTCTTCGCCGCCCGAAGCAATCTATTCTCGCCGCTCTAAAATAGCCGGGTGACTGCTCAGTCTTCTACTTTTGACCCTAATCGCCTTAAAAGCGTGCGCAGGGTCGGTGCTTGTCATCGCATAGACGGAAATAGTGATGGTTCCACAGCTTCCTGTCACTATCGATTGTTTACTGGGAATGAATGGCATACAATAATTTTATTATCGGCTGCAGTCTTCCCCTAAAACATTTTCCCAGGATCTATAATTTAATTTGAGCCTCCCGAGAATGTATCACTCTCTATTCTTCTACTGTAGCCGTTTTTTTTGCACCCTCAGAATCGCATTTATATATGTAGAATGTTCGTGATAGCCAACATTTTTAAATTTCCCTTCGAAATATGCGCATAAAAATTCATGACGGCTTCTATCTTTGCCGAGTGCAAACTTATTTCATTCGTGTTATAAATTTATACTCGCAGATGCCTCTCTCCTCGTTTCGCATTTACTTACGTAGGCTTGAGCAATATTTGATGGGTATTTCATGATAGTTGATGAGTTCAAATTTTCAACTTTTATGCGGCTACATTCAATGTGTTGGTACAAATTTTTCTCCATGAATGAAGGTTGCATACAGTAAGCTTGCAGTAATGTTAAAATGAGGTAGTTGGAAGAAAGGACTGGTTCATATTTTTTTGCAATTTTTCTTTTCAGTTGAAATGTTGTTTCTTCCTTTTTACACCTCTTAGAATTATGATCGAAATTATGCACCTTTATGCATCCCTGGGCATTATTGACTTTAGTATTGACTCAAAAATTGATTTTCATGAATAATATTTATTTCCTTTTGCAGTAGCTGCTTCTATCGTATTTTTATACTTAGGAGTCTTTGAGATGCATAATTTAAACGTGGTCTACGATCTATGTCAAAATTCGAAAACTTTTGTATATTGTTTCTGGATTAGATCCCCTTTGGTTTATGAATTTTGACGGAAGTAGTTGTATATGTAAAGAATTTAGATTTACTTACGTTTTGATCACTAAGTGTGAGGCAATGCGCTATTTCGCGTATTTTTCTCATTATTTCTAATTGTGTTATCTTTTTTTCCTTGACAATCATCAACCAAAATTAAAAATTTTTGCACAAAAATATAGTAATTCAGTCATGTTGCTATATTTAATAGCATGAACTAAGAGAATGGATGAGAAGTTTATGACATTCGATATCTAGAAAGTACAAGGAAACATATGATTTGTTGACGTTTCCATGGTTACCTCAATTTTAATTGTCTGATTAGATGGGAAAAAAATATCTAGTTTTTTTTACGTCTGCTGGCATTAGTACGTGCAAGTCTGAAAATTTTGAACGCTCTGCTCACTGAACTCTTGCATGCTATATTATTGGAAAGTCCATTATCTCCAGGATAACTTTGCATTTAATTGGCAAAGTACCTTCTTCATACATATAATTTACTGTTCCTCTATCGTCATCATTTTACCCTGGTGGCATGGGACATGACATTGTTAGGGCACTCATCAAATCAATTTCTAAAGTCCACTTATGATTTCCTGAAATGTTTATGTATGCTTGCTGATTCAAAACACTGAGATTTAGGCAATAACTGAATTGAAACCTGAGTTTGTAATGGAGAACGTTCACGGATAGATCTATTTTACCTGTATTTCCATGTTCATTACAAGGCTCAAGCACGTGTTCCCATCGTTTTGTTGTACTTTATTGCTCATTAGGCTAACAGATTATGCATGCTGGATTTGCAAAATTGAGATGCAGAAAATTTTATGAAGGCCCACATTAATGGCTTGCCTGAATTGTGATCAAAGTCTCACTAGTGGTGTTCTATCGTAGGTTGATAGAATGAGAATAGTCTGTCTGAGATGGGATTAAAGGAGCCTTGAATCCATCGTACTCGATGCAGAGCTTTCGCGGCCTGTCTATCCTTATCCTGTCTCCGTACTTCAGCCCACCTTCTACCGCGCTACTTCCATCACTCACAGAACTTGCCCTGAAGGCTGAAGGGCGCTGCGCGGGCCTGAAATATCCCTGCTGCCTGAAGCTCCCCGGCCTAACCTTCACCGAACCACCCTTGATCACAACCTCTTCTCCTTCCTCATCCTCTTCTTCCGATGAAGACTCTTCTTGAACTATCTGCTTCACGTACCCTCTGTCCGCCGTCTTTCTCCCAGACGTTCTTATCTTTGTGATCTGCGTGACGCTGATAACGGAAGGCGTCGAGGATTCGTAGGAGTCTGACGAGGATGACGAGGAAGAGGTACGGTGACTACCCTTGCCCTTGTAAGATGAGGATCCCTTGACGGCGTACGGAACGTATTGCGGTACGGCGTAAGGCACTGGTACTGCCACCGGCCGGTCCACATAAAGCACGGATGGTGGGGATGGGTTAACGGCGAATGAGTGCTGTTGTTGACCACGTGCGGGTGGTGCGGGAGTTGAAGTCACCGTGTACACTTGTCCACCATTGTAATATTCCTCACCTCCGGTCTTCTCTTCCGTGGCTTCTTGGTAACTCTGCTGAACGGATCCAGTGTTATAGCTTTGCTGAGCCGATCCGCTGCTAAAGCTCTGTTGCTCCTTGTTCGCCTCCTGATTGCTTGAATAGTATTGATTTCCTTCCCCGCTCGTCTGCGTGTAAATCTGGTTTCCTACGCCACTTGGGTATACTTCTCGTTGTTGGTCGCTGGAAAACGATGGCCTAGCTGTTTTGACGAGGTGCGATAGGAATTGGTCGCTTCCAAATGGTCCGTGGGAAAAGGAGTACGATCCCTTGCCGCTTGATAATCCCTGTACTGTAGTCCCCGCTGATTGGGTGTATTCTTGGAAAGCTGATGATGTAGTTTCGTGGTTTTCCTCATTGTGGACTACCTCAACGCTAACTGTTGGTGGCCTGGTTGTTTCTGTGGAGTAAGATTCATCTGCGGAGAAGGGTTTCGGAGTCACGTCTATGGACTGAGTTGTTTCTACAGTCTTGTCTTCTGAATCAATGTTGGCTGCGGCGGTTGGAAAGAATACTTGCTGAAGCTCTTCGTCCAAAGTAGGCGATGTCGAATCAGTCGCAGGGGCTGTTAGAAGTGTTATGGGCTCAGTTCTTGTGTATTGGCAGGATCTGCATATTGAATTTGCGGGGAATGTGGAGTAGAAGGGAGTTATTGGCTCTGAAGAAGTGACTGGCTCTGATGTAGTTATTTCTTCATTAGGTGGACTAGGAGTTGTGCCCTCCTGATTACCGTTCGATTGACACCCTGATCCACTGCACTCTGATCTAGGGGGTTCGGATGTGAAAATTGCATTGATATCATCCGGTGACAGGGTTGGAGCTGGTGTTGTAACTTCTACTGCTGTCAGGGTTGAAGGTGTCGTGGGCCCATTGTTGCTATATTGACAAGATCTGCAGGGTTGCTTGGCCGGAAAAGTGGAATAATACGGTGAAATCGGAGCTGAGTCAGTAACTGGCGTTGGTGTTGTAACTTCTACAGCTGGTGGACTGGAAGGAGTGGAGGTGGGGAAAGCATAATCTGGGGCTAAGGTGGGACTAGCAGTAGGAGGGGGCAAAGTTGAAGATTCGATTATTGGCCGTTGTTTGCTTACAGATGTTGGAGTTTCTGCCACTACTATCGGCCTTCCAAAATTTTGATACTCATATCCTTCCTCCACAGCAAATTGAGGTCTCTCAGTGGTAACAATCTGTTGTTCTTCGTAACCTCCTCCCGACACCTGTACATTAATTCCCTGATATCCGTTTCCTGGAGTCTCAGTTTGTGATATTGACGGGTTATCCTGACTGTAATAACTTTCATCAACATGTGATTGGAAAGAAGTTGCGCCTTGCGGTTTAGAATTTAGCACCAGGGATGATGTACCACCGGAATCACCAATGTTAACGCCGGATGAAGATGATGAGGAAGACTGGGATGAAGATGACGAGGAAACTGATGATGAAGATAATCCCCCGGTGTAAACGTACTGTGGTGTTTCTTGATACTGTACTTGGAATCCTGGGTTATAAAACAAAGCCATTTGCTGAAAGTTGACTGGATATTGATAGCCTTGTTCTACGGCACCTCCGGACTCAACCTTTACGTTTGTGGTCCCCACTTGAGGTGTGTATGTTAAGCCGACGGACGGTCTTTCGTAAATGTAACCTCCGTTCTGACTAATCTCTTGTTGGGCGGTGGCTCCGCTTTCCTTTGATACCTGTTGCACCTCGTTGTAATTGTAACCACCCTCCTGATTTATTTCTTGCTGTAAGTTTGCTTCATTTTCTTTATTTGCTACGTTTACTTCCTCGTAGTTATATCCACCTTCTTGGCTGTATTCCTGTTGTGTGTTTATATCGATATTCTGGGCTGCCTCGTTTTCTCCACTAGAAGAGGAAAAGGAACTCGAAGAATAGCTAGCTCCACCTCCCTCGCTGTGACTAGATTGACTGTAATAGGCCTCCTCTCCCGACTGAAGAGTCGATTCTTGGTAGTTGAATCCACTTCCTGAGCCTGTAGCAGAGGCTGCAGCCAGTGCAGAGGCCGCCGCGGCTGCTGCAGCGGCAGCAGACTCCTTGATATGGCCTTTCTCTTGGGTGAAAAACTTAGGGGCGACCGTAGATGTTTCGAATTCAACACTTGCTTTGACTGGCGTTGCTGGGGTGCTCGATACATATGAAACAGCCGGCGTGGAAACTTCATAGTACACGGCCTCGTTGTTAGTTTTGATTTCGTGGAAACCTTCCTGGACCACTGGAATTGGAGCGGGGGTACTGGAGACGTAAAACGGTGTAGGAGTCGGGTTTCTGATGGCTACAACTTGTGGAACGTTTACGTGGAACGATGAAGCACCGTTGTATGCCCCTCCAACGGCCACGTTGCTCACTGCCGAGTAAGATGGTACTGCTGCTGGTAAGTACGTAGTTCCTGCCGGCACAACGTGTGCTGTTGCTACTGCTGGAGCGGCCGCATGGGAGGATACTGTTGATGAAACGTAGCTTGTCGCTGTCGGCGGTGCAGTATGAACTGGTAGGAGAGGTGCAATGAGCTTGGGAACCGTTGAAACGACTACGTTGGTGGATTTGACCGGAGCGGGAGGGGGAGATACCGTGGTTACCACGGGTGCAACGTGGGAAGTGACTACAGCAGGACCCGTGTGAATTGTTGGGGAACCATGGTGCACTATGACTGGAGATATGTGAGAGGTGACTGTAGGGGTCACCGCAGCTAATACTGTAGGCCTGGGAGTGGAGACCACTACTTGGGGACTGTAAGTGGGAACGGGCCTCACGAAAGACGCCGCTGCAGGAAGGACAACAGATGAAGATGCGCTGGAATAGACAGGAGGCCTGGGCGTGACCACCGGTATTACTCCGATGGGCTGGGCCGGCTTTTGTATTAGTACTGGCTTAGGGGGCTGAGGTGGAGCTGGTGGTGCCCCCACGGAAGCCAGGAGCTGGTCAGCGTCCGGCTTTTGGGGGTTTTCGGCAGCAAGTGCGGCCGCACCCGTCTGGGTCAGATCAGGCAGCGGATTGACCGATTGCGGCACGTGGACCCCGATGCTTTTGATTGCGGAGGCTCCACTGAACTCGCCTGTTGCGGCAGCGTTGGCCGTTGCGACCGCCTTATCTCCGAAGGCGAGTCTGGTGGAGTAGCCCCGGCCGCCGTAGGCGACCAGGACGGGGTGGAAACCCCAGTCATCGGCGTAGTAGGCGACCCTCTGCGCGCCGCTGTCCCCGGGCAGGCGGGAGTAGTACCCTCCAACGGCGAATATTCCCTTGCGGACTTCGGTGTGGCCCTGGGCGCCACCGTCGTGGTCCCTCACTTCGTAGTCGAAGGCGTAGTTCGGCGGACTCTAAGTTAGTGGAAGAGAAAGTGCATTAGCCTTTATTTTATTTACCATGCATTTTCTGTAAATCGTGAAACAACATTAACTTGCCAATCGCATTCTTTTCTTTATATTTTTTAAATTCCTTGAGCACTCTCTAAACTATTAGGAGGCCAAATGTTTTCCACGACCACGAAAAAAATGTTTTATTTATTTGTGAACCATCATATTAAATTGCACATCATAGTAAATAAGCGGCAGAGAGCAGTACCATTATTTACTAACTATAACGTTACATTTGCGCGCAAACCTAATTGCAATGCGTGTTTTGCGGGTGAGGAGGATCAAAAGGGTTATTATATCCTCCACGTCTCGGGAACATTTTGGTTAGTAGTAATTTCTGCGATATCGTTTTCTTTGAACTTGCTATATATTTTGTTATTCGAATAAAAAATTAGTCATTTTATGTTGGTTCTCCTAGACACGAATTGCGCCTCCATTCAGGCTTGAAGCTTCTTTCATTAATGTATGCGAGTGCGTTTTCGGATATCCCCCATATTATTTTAATTTCTGCAAGTAATGACGAATCAAAATAACAGGTTTCATAATTGAAATCTGACATGAAAAAAGATAATCTGCATGGAAAATTAGTCCCTACTTGCAGATTCTCTGGCGGAATAATCCAGATCAGAGGCTGAGAGTCAACGTTAATGATAATTATTTGCTAGTGCCTTGTTGGCATTGATGCAAAATGTAAATCTTGATTATGGAAGATAAGGAAAATTATATTTAAACTTGAGTATTTTAGGTAAATAGTTTTTGTTACCAATTCCTTTTATTTTGATATCATTTTCATTTCCAGCCATGAAATTTTATTATGTTATTTTTACATTTTATCTCATTTTCGACATAATGCCGTGTTTAAACTCTCATTGCGTTTTACTCGAAGTCTACGTTTGAAAAACAGAGGTCGTGATAGAGGTAGAGCTCAATTTGGGCGAAGCCATATGAGTACGAAATTCACAAATACAGGGTAAGTAGAGCAATTAATTTTGTCTCGGACTGTGAAGATATTTAGGAGTTTTCAAAGGCATCGCCCGAAATTCAACCGAAACTCCTTGTAAAATAGCCCAATTGTCTTCCTACGAGAACTCTGTGTTGCAGAATTTTGGTGCCTGTAGGCATATTAAAATGTTGCCTTTACTGTAATATAATGCGTATTTTTATGTGGTACTGAGTATGCCTCTCTTCTATGACAAGCACTATCCAAAAGTGAAAAACGATACCGTGACCTTTCCTCCTTAAGCCTAGTTTTTTCTCTACTCAATAGGCATATGGATTGTCGATGCTTAACCACTTGTATGTTAAATGACTACGATAAATTTGCGTTAAACCGGGGCATGGGAATTGTGTTTCGTGGACTATTTTGGTTTTACCTCTGGTTTTACATCCAATGCGGAATTCCATAACTACCTAAAACTTAGTATCCCGTTACTTTTACGTATGCCTACGTATTAATACGTAGGCATAAGTGAAAGTAACGGGATACTAAGTTAACGAGATATTAAGTAAGATACAATGGGTTAATGCCCGCTAAATTAATTTTAAAAGCAGTTAAATAAATGAAAAAATAATAAGCAGTCGAATTTTCTTCTTATTTAATACCAACGATGCGGTTGGTAATATTTCATTGAGAGTCGTTTTGCTTTTAAATGCTCTGATCGAAACGAGAAGACGCAAGAAAGTGAGGCTTGATGATAAAGGGAATGTGGAGTTTCTATTACTCAAGTGCTGCAAAAGGCGTGTTCGTATTGGAGTGGATATCAAAGCGTCCCTTTTTTGGAGATGAATCTTCGTATGACGTATGTAGGTACCTTTTATTTAATATGCTTGGAAAAAACGAAGGATTATTTTTTCATTGCTCCACAGTCGCGTGAATTTTCAATCTTCACCTCTCTTTTCCATTTGGCTATCCCTTTATTCACATCAATAGTCTCTATCCTTTCATAAGAGACGAAATATTTATCAGAGACACTATATGACCTTGCTTAGTATAAATATGGATGAATACGATATATCGGGTCACGGCTGGCCGAACCTCGTGCCTCGGTGACCGCATTAAATATTCATTCTGAATGCTTACCTGGCGTGAGCTGGAGCATTGTGTGGTCTGTAAGAGTACCTTGTCCATCGCCCCAATAAATGCGACTATTTAATTACAATGTTGAGATACAAGCATTAGGTACGAAGGTTTCATTTGAAAAATTATTTAGTTCGACTGTAGAAATTTTGTGTCAATAATCCATTCGGAATGTTGACTGTGAAACGCGATTTGCCAAAGCTGTGCTGAATTCACAAAGAAAATGTCTTGAATATAAAACATTTAAATTTCATTTCCCACCAAAAGTATCGTTTGAAATGACTAAAAAGTATAAGTAAACACAAAGTGCACCATCATTAAGTAGGGGTTGAGAAGTCATAAATTGTATTAGTCATTGAGAGAGCCACAATCTACTTTAGGTGGACATTGGAAGATAATTTTATTGACAGTTCTATGAATTGGAATCGGCAACAACGATAATTTGCGAGACCGTGAAAGACAGGATGAGTATAGGTTAGTCTTACGTAATATATGGTGTCGGAAAATTATGAGGGAAGATGACATCACAGGCAGGAAAGGAAATAGCGAAGGTAGATGTAGGGTGAGGCTAGTATTCGATCACTAGGTATTTTGGTAAATGGTTAAGGAAATGCCTTATGCGTCAAAAATGACCTGTAAATTATAATTTTGACCGGAGAAATTATGTATCTGCCTATTCATTCGCTATGAAGGTCTAAATGAAACGATACAGGATTTTATGTCTCAAATCTCAAACGCTTTGCCTATGTTTATTATAATTTTCCCTAAGGTATTGAGAGGCAATAAGTCAATGCCAGATTGTATTCTCTTCATAGTTATTATTTTTACATATTAAAATAAACAGTTGCAATTTTCCACGACATGTAAATTTATTCCGACATAGATTTCGATGTAATTACATCAACTTGATGATGATGTAGTTACATCGAAGCCTAGGTCGGATTAAATTTTATAATCGTGTAAAATTGCAATTTTTTATTTCAATGTGGACAAATTCCACTCTATCACGCTTGGACCTTCGGATTTTATTACTTTTACCGCTGATTACCTTGTTACTTCACGTTGGTGTTTAAGCCATAAATGTCTTGACTTGTGAGGTCAGTAATTTTCTTCAATGAAATTACACGATCAGCATGTGCAATCAAAAGCTTTCCGAATTTTTTCTCTTGTGTAATTTAAGAAAAATTAAAAGTTTCTCTTTGAAGTTACAGCTGTTCTTTTACCGTGATGTGTTGGCGTGAGTAATGAGGGAAAGGGCGACACGTGGATTGTGCATTATTCCTTAAATCCGTTACGGCCAATGCTCTCGAGGGCCACGTAAAAGCCTTTAAATTTGAAAGTTGGCGGATTCGAGTTTTGAAAGGCTTGATCCAAGGAACTCCGTGGCTCTTTCAATATGACTGTGCGTTAAAAATCTATATCACCTAAAAGCGCTCCTTGCCCAACGTACAATCATTTTAATTACATTCGCTCTTTATACATCAAGCTATCTGTCAATACTGTGATGGAATTTTACTCCCGCTCATGGCGAGAAATCATAACAGCGATCAAGGAAGTTGAGGGTGCAAAGAATTGGGGAATAAATCCATTTTAAAATAACGACTTTTCGGTCTAGAAAGTCATGCTAACCATTGTGTATCTGAATTTATCTTGTATCCATATTTATCATTATTATTAGAGGGACGTATTTTATAAAAAATTACATAGGTCTTTCTTCGTACAGAATTAATTATTCACATTAAAATTCGAATATTAGTAAATATTTATGATGGTAGCTATATCGAATAGAAATAAGTTAGCAATTTAATGACGTAGTCACCTGTAGGCTGGAAGTCTCAGCATTCAATTTGGAATCCATAGTGACGAATTCTGCAGTTATCATCACCCCACACCATGTATGTTAGTTACACATACGTAAACAGGATATAAGTGTCGCAATCCGGTATCTTAACATGTTTACTCTATATTTTGGTTCAGATCAAGATGATGAGGGTATAAAAAATTTATGACGAGGAAATATAGGTGAAAAATGTATTTAGTTCACGCCGTACCTCACTTATCAGGGTTACTACTGAATTGTAAACTCTTCATACAAGATCCGTCCAAAGGGAAGGGGTATTTCGGTTGGGTCTTTGCGGGCCCCGGATAAGGCCCAGGGTAAGTGTGAATAGAATTAGGCCGTAAAGTTCAGTGCGCTATAAATCTAACAGTTCACTTAGTTAATGGGTGATCTTGATATTACTGGTTACGTGCGGCTATTAATATCGAATGTTTCACGTAAATCTCTCTAGTGCCTTTGAGTATTTAATTTTTATTTAATTTTATTTTTTTATGCATAATTTTATTTGTAAAATTTCGTTTCAGTGGTGTCACGCAGCCCATACATGTGAATTGTTGAGATCGCCGAGTAACGTTTTGAGCACCTGCCGAATTATGGAAGGAGGTAATGGTGGTAATTTAAAATTAGCTATTACAAGCTGCATGAAAGAGCTAACTATGAAAGCGATGGATGAATTGAAACTTGCGCACAAGAACAAATCTACTAGGAATGAAGTATATACAGTTAGCATTTGATGTTTGAAAATGTTAGTTTTCTTGAAGAATAAAGGAAGGAGGAAATGATATCAGTAGCTAAGCCATATATTTCATTTTACTTCACTTCAATTGATCACGTTAAGTGGGAGTTGAAAAGGTTTCTTGCATTGTTTTCATTGCAAAGACTGTTATGACTTAATCTCACAATCAGCCAAACTTAATTGTAGATAAGTTTAAGTGAAGAATTAATCAAATATCTGCTTGAAAATAAAATGTATTCATTAGCAGTTTTTTCCTGATAAGGATTACCTAAATCTAAAACACCGAGATCGTGCTAGATAAATTTGACAAGTCATGATTTAAAAGGAGAACGGAAGTTAAAAAGGATTAAATTAGTCTTCACGTGTCTTAGCTCAATATTGCTGACGCATCCAAATAATTGTTATTAACTATCTGAAGTAAGTAAACTAAGTTAATAAATATCTAAAGTACGATTTTTTAAAATCCCGATACATTAACTATCCGGTATTTCAGCAAATAAAAAGTGATAAAGGCATAGGTATTGCATATGTACATCGAAATTTAGGAGCCCATGGTCGATTTTGATAGTTGGGGAAGAGATTGCAACTAGCCTCTTTTCTTAGTGTGTTTTCCTCGAATATCTCTTGACCTGCTTGAAAGTAAATTGCTCACTCAGTGTTATAATTAAATCGGAAAATTCGTTTATTCGGAAAATTGAGTTTAGAGTTTACCATAATATACCAAACATAATCAAAATAATTCAAAGATGTATCGTAATTTTATTCATTTTGGTTATGCAGATGCTTGATTATTACGCGAAGATTATATTCATTTAGAATAATGATTTGATGATGAATGATTTGGAAATGAATTCAGGACATTTTCCTGCTAGGTCATCAATTTACTATTGAACTATTATCAAAAGTATAACTCAAACCCCGAGGATCTTTCAGTCATTTCGTCCTCCTGATACACACCATAAATTATTAGAAAAAGAAGGTGCGCGTTGACCCTTATTGAAACTTGTAACGGCCAGCAATTTCATGCAACATGCAACGTAAAAGCAACTGAAATGGAAAGTTAGTGGGCGTCGACATGAGGGGGTGAAAGGTGAAAGTCCTCAAATGTTCAAATACAGGATTATATTCGATATCCCTGTACCCGAAAAAGCGATTTCTTTGCACTCTTACGGGGTCTTTCAGACCAACGCTTATGCACTGCAGAAGTGTGGGTTGAAGACAATGTTGGCTCTTGGCATATATTGGTTTTATTTAGCTAAGTAAGTTTCTATCTGCTAAGAAATATTTACAGCAACAGTTAGTTGCTGTAATTATTTCTAGTGAAATGAACAAGTGAATATAATTCTTAACCACAGTGATATTAGAAAGCTTCCTTATTTAGCTCATATCCATAAAGTATTCTTCAGGAGGATTTTTCAATGGATGTTTGTCGCGGTATGATGAGGAAATTGCAAAAAACGAGCTCAACTTAAGGAAAAATATTGGTATTGCCTCTTCTCTATTTGTGGGTGTGAAATTCAGTAATCAGGATATGACGATGGGTAAATACTGCAACTCTCGATGATGTTTAAGGTCAAAGTCATAGAAATCATTGTCAAGGTGTGGGATTAAATGATATCGCTTTTCAATGTATAGTCAGGATTGAATATTGATTAAAAAATTCTTCAAAATTTTGCTTATACTTTTGAGGAGATTGGTATTTTTATGTTTTAGAAAAAAAACTATTTATTTTTGGGATCTTAACAATAGAAAATCTCGTAACGTCGAAGTTTGTAAATTGATATCATGATTGGTGAGAGAAGAAAGGGCTATAGAAGAAAGGCTGTCAAGAAAAGGCTAGCACCACAGTGTAGCTATCGAGTGGGGAGTCATTGAACCAAGCTTAAGAGTGAGACCGAAAGACGCTAGTGCAAGGATTAGAGAAAAAAGTACCATGTTAAAAAGTTATGGCGTAGTTTACCTTACGGAAATATTTTAACAGCGTCAGCAGCGTTTATTCACAGTATTCGAGTTTCAAAGAAAACTGAAAACAGTCGCTTCTTTGAAATTTTCGTCACTTTTACATTCCTGCATCTAGAACATCCTATCCAAAGTTAGCCAACAAATTTTTTTCAAATTCACATCTTCAACAAGCCTGGTTTATTTTGCATCGTTTTATTTACAGCCACCTTGAGTTTCACGCAATTCCTCTGAAAACGAAACTTGACGAAGGGAATGAAGTGTGAAACTCCTTAGCGGATGTCGATTCCCCCCTCGAGCCTTCTCACTGTCAAGCGGTTTGACTATCCATTCTGCCCAGTAGAATCGACGTGAGACAAGCGGTGCAGCTAAATATTAGAACATCCAAATCTCACTGTAGTTAAAGGTTATAATTCTTCGGATATTATATCGGTAACAAACTGTAGTTGGAATTATTTCTTGAAAGAAAGAAACTAATACCGAAAAAAATTAAATTGCCACTAGTCAACATTGTCACTAACCCACTTTTTTCAGTGTATCAGCGTGCTGTCAGCTTTGGAATACTGCTATAGGTTTCGTGGTTAAAATTCCAGGTGAATCCTCGATGTACGAGGTGGCCCAGGGATAGGAACTGGCCTCTTATTATGTAATCTTTGTATGGATTACCTAGTCGAGGGTGAGCTCTACCCTCACCTACCCAATGCAACCTACAAATTAAATCACACTTAGAAGAGGCAAACTTTGAATAAAAATTTCTGCTTTCATTTATCATATCTCCGATTTCAAACCGTGTTGTGGTTTTCATGTCTTCTTCCAATGTTTCAGCGAGTAACTCGCTCATCCTCATTAGGAGTCGAGGAATTCAATCTGATGTAAAGGACCTCAGAGTAAAGTTTTTTAGAAGTCTTTATATTCTTGGTACGTAAATATATGATCAAATAAATGTGCAACAAAAATAATACAAAAAATACAGAATCCGATTGAACATAGGAAGGAAAAATCTACGCATTGGAGGATTTGGTCTCGATACCACGAGTACTACGATAAAGGATTCTACAGTCGGCCACTAAATGTGTCCTCACCCACTACGCATTTTAATTGGCTGGCATAAATCACCATTCGCGTCGCTGACGGTAGAGGACTCCGAATATCAGGAGGGAGATAAATTATTACTAGGGCTTCCATCCACAACTAATATTTTTGATGGTACAATCTATCGAATGCATAGGTTTCAATATTATTCATAGCGGGTGAAAGTACAAAAAGTGTAAGTCAACGGATCGCTCTGTGCATGGGGACCGCTTAGAGGGGCCCAACTCCATTCCACTGAAGGATGATATCTGTTGCCACTTCGGTCGCATTTTAATCGGTGTTCACAAATGTCCGCGGCGCGGTGGTAAGTGCAATTCGATCCACTTTTTTCCCAATATTTTGGAGTGTATCGTTTGCGATTGCGAGGAATGGCGTTGAGATTTTATGAATTTGATAGATCACATCATCATGAATATAAATTGCTATAATACCCCTAATCAGTGGCGGTTCTAATGGGTGGGAGGGGTAGGGGCCTCCCCTTTGGGTATCCAATTTACACTAGATAGAATTGGACCCCCAATATTACTGGCCCCCCCTTTACCCTATTCTGGATCCGCCACTGCCCCTAATTATACCTTATTTCCTCGTGAAGCTCGGATCTCGGATAGTGACACGATTGGCGACTTTTGTAAACCCATGTAATTGTACGTGACAATATATTAAGTAGCCAAGTTGAGGATCCTTTTTTGTAATAGTCGTGGCTCTTGAGTCCGTTACTACGCTGCGGCAAGTTTTGGAAACCGATTAAAGTGATCCCATAGCGACAACATACAGTGAGTGAAAAAAGTATTCGGACGGTAGGTACTTGTTCCAGGTACTATGACTATATTGTCTCCGTTCCACTTGTTCTTCGGATTCAACGTGAGTCTTGTATTACTATTTACTGCTCCGGTAAAGGTTTACAAATTGAAAGAACGAGAATTTGTTGCTACTTTGCTATAAATTGAGTCAATATTAAGCAAAAATTTCGCGCGCTAAAAGTATTCGTACACACGGTGCACATCGATCAGGCGTTTACCGGAGCCCACCGCTGCAATTGCTGTCCAGCTGTGGGCGCTAATACTTCCCCTTGGCTGTGGTGAGGTGAAACGCATCTTATACCAAACGGCGACCTGAAGTGTTGACAGGCATGGGACGAAAGGCAACTGAGACGACTGAAGCTGAGCGAAAGCTCATTACTAGGTACTATAGTCAATGAAAGTCACTTAATCAAAAAGCTCGACTTATCGGACGACCTAGGTCAACTGTGTACGACATGGTAAAGCGATTCGGGAACCCGAAATGTGTTGAAGCAAAACGGGTACCACAGCCTAGTAGCAAGGAGGATGCTGTGGATCAGCGTGGTCAATCGCAAGAGGTAGATAGATTTCGCGCGGAACATCGATCTGAGCCTTAAGAATAGAGGGATCGCGTGATTTCCAATGACGAGAGCAACATATTCTGATCAGATGGTCATTAAATGATGTGGCGTCAGAACAATACTGACCTTGATACCGAGAACTTTAAAGCAACATTGAAACATGGGATTGGTTCTGTGTTGTTGTGGGGATGCATGGGCTCTTCTGGAGTGGGTAATTTGCACTTTGTGGAAGTGATCATGGATGAAAAGATGTATGGCGTCGTACTTAAGCAAAATGTTTACTTCAATTTAAGTTAAAACTTAGAAGATTGGACTGAGAAATAAATATATATTTCGACAGGACAATGGTTGCAAACGCGCCGCTAAGAAAACAAAGCTGTGGATCGTGTGTAACACATTCAAAGAATTGAACACCTCTCCACAATCACCAGACCTCTAATAAATAGCGCATGTTTGGAGTATTATGGAGACAAAAATAAGGGAATGTCATATAAGACCTGAAGACTTTTTTGCGAGAAGAATGGACCAAATACCTCCTATTGTCACATAAAAATCGTTCCATTCAATACCTAATTGCCTTCAGGCAGTCCTGAAAACCAAAAGGAATGCCGCAAAATACTAGGTATTGCGTAAAGTGTTCCAACTAACTTCATTTAATAAGAAAAAATTCAGGTGTCCGAATACTTTTTGTACGACGCATTTGAAGTTATTTTTCAATTTTCTATAAAGTTTCGAAAGTTTATTATTTGTTGCTGTTGCTGCAGTGTAATCATAAATAAATAGTGACCATAGTGCACACTGAGAATCATTTAAAGCCAGAATCATAAGCGAACACAGAGAAAATGAAAAGTTTTAACTTGAAAGAAGAACTGTCCGAATGCATTTTACACTCACTGTAAGTAAACCCTCTACGGGACGGACTGGGTAGCATTATTGCAGGGGACCGTAGTCCTCCTCTTTGTAGTCCCTTTGCCCGGTAGATATCCTCTGGACAAGTCACCTACCTACGCCCACGCAGATGAATTTTCCGTCCTTGGGCCAGGCACGAGGAAAGCACGTAACCTGTCTCCTCGAACGCACACATCTCGCGGTCTTCTGACCCACTTTAACCCCTCACACCTGCCCAACGGGACGGTCTGCGGGCTGACTTCGGACGCCAAAGTGGTCGTATCCCCTTCACGCAGACATTATACTACACCGCGAGAGTCAAAGTACACCGACGTCGAGTGCACTCGAGTTGCATCCGCGCTGCACGCCACATCGTGGGCCTTCCATCGCCGAAAAGTAAAACTGAGCGGGCAACCTTGGCACGGCGAGCGGTCTGCTCTGCGGTCGAACAGGAGGCGGAAAACTGCATTGAGAGAAGGAGCGCTGTGTCTCACGGGGATTCGATTAGGGAGATAGACAAACCGCGCCTTTCGATAGGGAGAGTGCCCGCAGGTACATCGACACCAGCGAAAGAGTTTCACACATCAACCCATTCAAGTTTCAGGCCGGTAACTTTCGTTTTCAGAGGCCATTACGTGGCATACAAGTGCACTGGCTGAAATGGCAAGGGTGCAGACGTCAAAGTGGCTGATTTTGGATGTTTTTTTCTAATGTCTAAAATACGAAACAACAAAAAACAGAAGTTATGAATATTTTTGGCGAAAAAAAGCTAAATTATTAAACATGGTAAATGAAGAAAACTTTTTGTGTGGTATGGTATAGTATTTGCTAGAGGTGATCGACAACTGAGCGCACCATGTGGGAAGGGTATGAAAGGGAGGGTGGAGGGAGACCCGGCTTCGCCATTAGTATGGTATTAACGGATGGCCACGGCTTAACGTCCCATCCGACGGACGGAGTATTGCGCTTGAACTATCTTCAAGCTCAAATTCAAGCAAGGAAAGGACGGTCTCTGAAAATTCCCTGCAACCAGATTAGGATTTGAACCCGAGGCCAAGGAATGGGTAGCCAATACTCGAGCCACCACACCAACCCAATCCCAACTTTGTACTCAATGTATCCCGCGATAGAAGTTGCCTCCGCTTACAAAATGACGCTTAGCTGTCGAAATTGATCGGGGAACGATACAAATTTGTTTTATTTACCTTGTTTAATGCTTTATAAAGTATCGCCGTCATCCATTAATTTAAGATGAATTTTGCTCTGCCTAATCCAAGGGCTGGATTCCTCGATTCCCAAATAGACATCAAAATATTTGTAGTGATTTGATGTTGGCAATGACAAAAATCTTCCTAACCTGTGCAAGACTCATGAAAGTCATTCGCGACAGTATATCTATAATATCTAGCGAATACCATACCTAAAGCTATCCGTGAGTATATATTCCTATCATGACGATTTTATTACATGATTCCATCCATTGGCGTTACTAGGAATGTGTTTGGGGGAATGGGATGGTCTAGGGTGGCGACCACCTCAGGAAACGGGGGGTCCGGGAAAAAAATGGTATGTCCGTTTTACATTATTTTGGTGCTAACATTTTTTATCGAAGCAGATGAAGCTATATTAAATGTCAAAACTATGCAATAGTTTAAAATATTTTTTTTCTCTAAAGCTTTGGGAGGGGGATCTATCCCCTCCCATAGTTTCGCCTCTGGTTCTACCGTTATTCAGAAATTTCTAGCCAATTCTAAATGAGTTGTTATTCGAACCCGCCGCATGAGTGGCGGTAAAATTCAAATGAAATGCCATGAGCAAAAAATACTCTAAACCGGGAATTGAACTGGGGACTGTTGGATAATACTAAACTAACTAATCGATGCAAATAAGCTGATATATTGATGAGGTACCATCCTCACTTTTAGTTTTACGGCCTGCCAGAGCGAATTTGATTTTGCGGGTATGCATTGACCAACAGAAATACCGGTCATATTTAATTGAGTCTGCTCCTTCATATAACAATGTTGCCTTGGTGATTATTTATATCCTTATTCTGTTCTGGCCTTTCTATCGGGTGTCAAGTTTATTTGGAAATTCAGTAAAGGAGAAACTGCAATTATCCGTGATCGGCAAGGAAATAGCCGTACTGACTAATGGGCAAGGATGGATGGCTTGAGGAAATTTATATTAACCCTTACGTTCCGCGAAACTAATTTCTCGAAAGGATTGCATATATTTCGTAGATTTAGTTATCTGTAACAGCTCCGGATGACTTGTACCCCAATAAAAAGATAGTAAATACGGATATCTGGATTTTTATTTGGAACATTCACTCTAATGAATGGTAGTTAAGTACTGAGGATAGTAAATTTTAAAGGGACGGGGAAAACTATGCATGGTAATTGGTGATATCGTATGCTTCCATCATAGCGTTTCGTGATTCCTCTATAGTGACACAACTAGTTTCACTACCATTATGCTTAAAAGTTACAGCCTCACGTGTTTATGCTACCCAAGTGGTTATCATGTATACTAAGGTTTCCGACCACTAAATTATTCATTAAAAGCGATGGAATAATTTTTATAGTAGGTCATAATGCACCTGCTTAGTATGTGAAAGTGATATAAAATATGCTTTTATTTTACATGTTTAAATTTTTAGAGAGAAATAACGTCCTTCACATTTTATTAAAAATGCAAAACAGAAAATTTTAACTGAGTGAGGGGAAATCATTCGTTTTTTTTATCGCTTTTTTTCTTAAGCACGTCCTTTTCGTGTTCCTTGGGTGACAAGTAAAAAATGTTTATTTTTTTAATCTCTTTAAATCTAAGGTATTTCTATTGTTAAAGTGCATGGAATACAAATGTTCGTTTGACATTAATATATGAGTTCAATTTGATGATCGTAGAAGATGAGATAACTTGCAATTTAATGCCTGTGCTTTATTTAGTATCCGTTTTGAGGTATTCTTGGTGGAAAGAGGTAGGAAAATAAACTCGATGTAATGCAGATATACTATTTGCTAATCGGGAAATTATTATGCATTCTTGTTATGAAATCATTACCGGAAAAATAGGATATTTTCAGAAAAAAAACTGCTAATAGCCTCTAGATTACTCGTAATTTGGAGGCAGCTATTTCCTTTTTTACATAAAAAAATCGTCTCTTGGAGCGCACAATAAAACATGCTAATAGTGGTTAGAATAATTTAATCAAAGCAGATGAATAAGTGAATTTAATCAATAAATAGTTACCCTTAGGGAATCACCCGCTTTATCCAGGGTGAACATAGCTGATTTGTCTTTTCCATTTGCCTACTTTAAACCCATCCTAAAAACGCAAATGCAAGGCAACTTTGATCAGAATAGTTCCCAGTTTTGTATTTTAACTATTCAAAATATTCTTTAGAATATACATACATACAAAGTTTCTATGGAATGATAAGTGACTACAGAGATAATTCTCTTTGCACAACGTTATTTCCTCATGGCAAAATTTCTGGTTTAACCGCACGTACAAAAATAATGAAGGCGTGCGTGAGGTTAAATCGTCGGTTTAATATTTTAAATGACCATTGCTGCTACATTGGGCTCGAGTTATAAATGTTAGTCGTATTAATTTCTTCGAGGGAAATTTTACTGTTGCATTAAGTATACAAGGTATTCCTTTCACCACTTGATACATTGAGAATGAACCGGAGTTATCCCTTTGATGATGGATGGAGTCATCCTATTTCATCGAACCTGATCCGTGAGGACCACTCTCGTCCGCCTGATTCATAGTGAACTTTCACATACATTGCGTAACGTCAACCACTGGGTATACCCCCGAGGGCGAATCATGCATCACTTTCTCGCACGCCTTTTATGACGGCTATTCCGTTCGCGTTAATTTGATCATTCAAGCGAATGCAGGTAATGATTTAAGAAATTAGTCTCCAGTTCTGACTAGCATTTACGGCAGTAACTGCCATGTGTCATAGGGCACCGTTTTTGTGTTCGTAGAGAACATCTCTTACTTGATGAAGTGACTTGCATTTTCTAAAATTTTTTTCACTGATTCCTGAGTTAAATTCTTCGGTGTTCATAGAGTTTTCGACGAGCAAAACGGTCTCTTACGGGGTTTATACAATTGCTCTACCTTTTGCGTGGAAGCTTTTCTGAAGAAACTTCGATGTTGTATTTTGTGAAAATTCTCTTGCGAATTCCAATACGATGAAAAGGGAGAAAGGCCCAATATAATTCCATTGAAAACATTTATTTATTTTAGAAAAAAAATGCAAACATAAATAGCAATTTCAAATTTTAAAATGGCATCAGTAATATATTCCCTATGAGATTATGAAGGCCTCCATCAATATAATATTAAAAATTGTACAAAATATGGAAATGAACTTTCAATTTTTCCTATCCCTGTGTTTTTATTGTGATATTAATTTCGTTCGGCTGTATTTTGACATCATAGAATTCAGTTTCCAAGTGATTGAGAATTCAAATGCACCGGACTTCACAGAAATTGAAACTTAATTCCTAAAAATGTTTAAAGAAACTACTTTATATTTACCACAGAGTTTTTTTTATTACCACGACCTATTTCAATAACGTCATCTCATTTTTAAAATCAGTTTTTGATCCTCTAGGAGACGATAGGCTTTTGTAAATTATTACTAAGCCAGTACGTAAAACTGTACTTGTCTCAGGCATGTTTAAATTATTTTCCATGTTAAAATTTGAATGAAAATCAAGGTATCAATTACTTTTACGATACTTAAACTTCACGAACCTTATCGCCTTCAGCCATCAACTGAATCTCATTTATTTGCAGTTACATTTAATTCAAAATTCGTCCTTCGTCTTTTTAATTACATCTCGAAATTCTGCCCCGATGAAATACAGCTGTTCTTGTTTGATTCCACTTTTTTTTTTTACCTTTTCAGGTAGGTACTACCGGTTTGGGCTGTTATGTCGTCTTCAGATAAATGCAAATATCCAAGGATGATATTGGTCTCCAAGGATGCCATAACAGCCGAAACCAGTATCTGCGTAGAGAAAGGAGACAGGTACTCAAGTGGCACTCTCACTTCCACGGGAATGCTGCATGTATTTCATATTAATCCGTTTAAAGAACGAGTCTTTATTAAAAGTTCCATGTTCACATTAGCTAAAAATTTAGGCATAATATAGTTTCTAAAGCAAATCCTGTACCTTGCGTAAATTCTTAGTTAGTGGGGATGGTGACGACAATATACATATAGTCTGCGAGTTTATCTTATGGGAACACGAATTCATGCTTAAATAAATAGATGACGATTGTAAATTCCGCGCAACTAATAATTTGTGAAATCCCCGACTGGCGTCAACATATACGTAATATTGTGCGAAAGATATCACCGCGGCTAGTCCCAGTATACATTAAAATATACGCACAATTTACTTTGAGAGTGAATAAATTAAAATTAGTTCGGAATTTAGTGTGCTTTGATCTATTTACTGAAAAATGGACAATAATGATGCTTGTAGCTCTCCTCCGTTCTCCTATAATATCCACAGAAATATTTTAAAAGTTAAAACCGAAGAAATACTCACCTCATCGTGAACCGGCGGCTTTTCGACGTACCCGGGTGGCTTCAGTGCTTGGCATGCAGTCACTAATGCGGTGACCGCCAAAAGTACCTGAAAAATGTAGAAAAATAAAAGGGAAGTCATTTTGTTTCCAATTTAATTTTTCAATTTTCCCTTGTTCCTTTCCTTTTTTTTGCAACTGTCGATTAATTAGTTTTATTGTTTTTTGGCTCCTTCAGTAGACATAAAGCATCTAACAATTTTAAGAAGTCAGTTTGTCAAAGATGGTCTTTGAAATTATTTTTGACAATTTAAATTATGAATAAAAATTGAAGCAGCAGTTGCTTTAATGATAAAGCAACTATTATATTAAATAATTGAAGTGAGGGCATGATGTCATATTTTCAACGGAATCTAGAGTATCCGCGCGTAAAATGTTAATTAATGCTGCAGCAAAATGTAAAAGGATTGCAAATATCCATTTCGATATTCTTCCCCAAATTATTCTTCCACGAAATGAAGTCTCAACATTATTGTGACTACTTTTATGAAAAAAAACGATACCTCCACCAGGATAATGTAATTCCTATGTCTGTTTTTTACATGATTAGTAAAAAAGACGATTATAATGATCAATTTGAAAAGAAGTGAGTGGAGAAATTTGCAAACCCAATTTTAGGATGGTCAATTTATCATAATGATGACGACTTTATCACGAATGTTATTGAAATTGAGCACGTGACTTTGCGTTGGTCCTAAAATTTATGAACAAATATAGTGCTCTTAGGCAAATTATCTTCAGCTGAAATTCATCATGTAAATCTATCAAGTTTTCTCGGATACACGATGTATTCAATTAATGATTGAAGGCAGTTATTTTTTTACCGTTTTATTGCATTTCGTGCTATTTTTATATATTAGGTTGTGCTTTTTATATTCTAATTTTTTTCATAGTCTAATGGCGAAGTTAATCGGCAAAATCAAATTAGTTGAGATAATTTCTAATAAACTGAAAAAATATTTGTTGGATTACATTACACTGCGGGATAGTCTTATAGAAATTTTATACTAGTAGCCAAGAATGTTTCATTTTTGGGAACCATTAACTGTTGGGAAGTTAGAATTTTGTTACCGTAGCCAAAAAGATAATATGCGCAGGTGTATTTAAAACATTGACGAAAAGTAGAAAAAAACGTATTGCAAGACGAGGATTTAATTTTGGCAGCGGCTAATGGGCAATATTACATGTTAATATGAAGCAAAATCCATACGTGATCCTTCGTGATCGCATTTAAATTTTAGTGCCCTATCTAACTTTATGGCACTATGGTTATATGGTTAATGCTATACATTGCGCATATTGCTATACATTATAGCGTGTAATGCCGAATGTAGCCTTTTCGAGTCGTTTTGAATCACTGAGCACATTTCGCTCGGGATCTCGTTTGGTTAGCACACTTGACACTGAAACGGCCGGATCATTTCTTTGCGGACTTCGAAACCGAACCAAAGAGGATTTATCCAGTGGACACGCCGCTTGAGCTGGAATGATGGTCCAGTTTTTCCACAAGGTCGCCGTGCGTCAACTGTTAGCCGTCCGCGGGACCGGGGCGGGCCGGTTCTGCATTACCTTGAGGTTGGCCATGTCTCGGCGCCGACGGCGGACGCCAAGTACTCCGGCGGAGAAGCAGCTCTGCAGAAGTCCCGATTGACGATGGAGGAGGCGAGAAACACCTCGAAACTAGTCCCGTATCCAGGCTATGGGTCCACACTGACGAAAAAACTTCCCTTTCGCCGGGAGAAGGAGCGAAGTTCGTTTCACGAGCAGATCCACCACCGTCCGAAGACCGAATCACATTTCCGCGTCCTCCACTCGGATCCTTTCCCTTTTCTTCGCCAGACAACTCCTTTTCCCCTCACACAGTCCACCCCTCCAGCTCTCTTCTCTTTCCCCCACAACCCCCACCCGCGTTTCACTTCGCAAGAACTCGCCCTTCTCCAACTGCTCTTCTTCTTTTTTTTATTTTTTTTGCCAACCCTACAACAGAAATTAAAATTCGTGATGCAAGCTGCTTGTTTTCACTTTCGGAGACTTTAAAGCCTGGAGGATCTTTTATTCCGATTATTCCCCGCCGGAGACTTCAACGCCCGCGCTCACTTGCCGTTGCTCGAGAATCCAGCGATTTCGGAGCTCCAGAATGCTTTTATAGGCCGCACCCCCGCTCCCCGCTCTTCTGCTGTTTTCACTGTTCCCCCTACCTTCCCCGCCCCACGAACCCCATACTCTCCTTCCCTTATGGTCGCTTCGGCACTCACACCTGTTTCTCCTTGGGTTCGTCTGCAGCACTCATCCCACTGTATCTTGGTCCTCTCCGCTTGACCATAAGCTCCATTGCAACCCTTCCCCCATCCAGTCTCTAACAGCGATTTTTTTATTAGATGACCACTTATTGGGGTGGGGAAGGTGTTTGACCATGTTAGTGTTAGTAAATTAACATGTATACCTGTATGTTTGTGCAAGGAAATATTGAGCCAGTAGCATATTAGAGATGATTTTGAATCATCTAGAGCTTAAAAATTAAAAATTGAGTTTCTCATTGAAAATGGCATAAAATACCTTCATTAATTAGTGTTCCTATATTTATTTCATATAATTGAACTTGTCTCTTTACACATACTTTTCATGAAAGCGCTATGTGAAGTGTGGCGTTTATGAAAGACTAACTTTTCCCCCCAATATTTCTTTTTTTTTACCTCAATCCTTCGAGTCATTTTTGTGTGTACGTCAATGAATAGGGACCATCGTCCAATCTACATACATAGATCGCAATATCAATTTATAACTAAAAGCAGAAAGAATATTTTAGTTATTTGTCTGAATATTATCACATATTATTATTATATATCATATTATTATAATATCACTTGTATAGACCGGTCTGTTTTCCTGTCACATCAGCTGTTTAAAACTTACCTTATTATCTTATTATTTCAAATGGTCGGTGTGGAACCTATTTTTATAACATGTATTAAATACGAATAATTTATCCAAGTATTTTCTTTGAGATTAAAAAAAATGTTTTTGGTAAGGGTAACTTTTGGCTAGGCTTTACTTTATGTACCGTGAGAATTTCAAAGTGAATACTATAGTTTTGAACAATAAATACCTCTGAAGACAAGACAAAAAGAACTGATCGCGTGAAAGTGATGCATCCTCCTTAGTAAAATTGTGAAAGAGAGTGAAAATAACCTTTTAAAAGTGCTGATATAGCTAAAAATTAGCCCAAAATATCTGAGCACACCGTCCGAGGCATCTTAGTTCCCAATTGAAGCTCAACCGACAATATTTAATTTATTTGCTTCGCAAACCACCAACCTACGTGTGCAGCATGTAGAGAATTTTACTATTTCAACTGAATAGGGAGATTAGACGTGACTTGTGTCGTGATGAATTGGTCTGTTTTTTTCATACAAATTTTGGTGCAAGGGTAAAAATGACAGTGTGTATTAAGTCTGCCTCAGGTTGGAGTGAGAATGAGGAAATGAAAGTGAAAGGTGGCAAAAAAACGAGTTATAAGTTTTTTTTACATTGATTACTCTCTCCGTATATGCAGTAGTACAGAAAAAAGGAACCTAGGTCAATGCGAACTTGGCCATTTCACTATCTTCTTTCCTTCATCTTTCACTATATGAAGGTAAGGTGTCTATGTGAAATTTTGTGCTCTAGTCGGTGCTTAGTTTCGCCCGGAACGTGCCGGAATAACGTTCCGGCACCTTTAAGGAAAATAGGGTGGTATTAAAAAAATTCGTCGTCTTTTTAATGCTTGGTATAACATGATTCCTCATTGTTTACTTTTATTACAAGTTTTTTTTAAATTGGAAGTTTTAGGAGGAGGGCTTATATTTGAAAGACGTGTAATTTTAATGTGTTGGTATATGCTCCGCCTAAAATTTTTGAAATTAAGGACTGATACGAGCCATTAAGTATAGAGGTCTAAATTTAAAATTATCCTACAGCTTGAAGTATAACCTCTGTTTGTCTTTTGTGCCATACTCCAGTCTTTTTCTTTCTGGTATATTGCAAAACTAGGTTCATCTCAAGTGACGTATCACCTTGAGAATATTAAGGTGAGGACTTCCAAGATTATTCCGGTTTTTAAATTAAATCATGGCTCAAGGACCAATTAATGCGAAGGAAACGTGGAAATATATAATTGTCTGAGCGGAAGTGATGTAAACTCTTTTAGTAATCTCGCTCAAAAATAAGAGTTCAAATTAACCGTCTGAAGAATGAGATACTCAATATGAACTCTGATTGCTTGTATAGTTCTCTGGATCAGGATTGACGCCAATATGTCTTTCATCCCATATTTCTCGTAGATTGCTGTCTATTTACTAATGAAAATGAAGCTACGTGATTGACTCGTATAGCATTGACGAAAGTTCAAACAGCTGGCTATAGCGGAAATTTGCTATTTAAATCATACATAGTTATGGCAGAAGTGTATGTTAGTAATTTCTTCTTAAAAGAGGCTTTATATTCGTAATAAGTTAGCTTTATTAGCCGCCAGGTATTCATAAGTATGCGCCGAATTTTCCTGGAAAATGGGCTGTTATTAAAGTTACCAGGGTACGCAAAATACGCTCAACCCTGAGAAGCTTATTGTACCCTTATGAAATATTTGTATTAAGTCATCAAAACCATGTGTTTAAGTGTGAATTATTTTATGAAGCATGCATTCTCTTTTTTTTATCTTCATTACTATTTTTAACTTTCTTCGAAAATAATTTTAAATGCTTACCAATATTCATCAGCTTTTCCAAAATAACCAATTTTTCCAACTTTTACCAATTTTTCCAAGATTTCACCAGCTGCAACCGAAAAATATGAAGTAATAGGTAAATTGAAAAGATATTTATTTTTAGGTGATACTTTATTATTTTGTGATATGAAACTTGAAGCTATACATGGTACATCCACTTATCTCTGTTCGTCCATTCAAAAACTGTCGAGCTTATTTTGCTTGACGCGGTGACGTACGTGGAAGAAATCCTGTTCATCACGATTGTGTTTTCCTCCGTCACCTTCTGTGGCGTGCTTTCATGTTAGCTGTCACAATTGCTATTTTCCTAACGTGCTTTTAATGGACCGCCTCGGACACATCGGAAGCGATTATCGGCGCAGCTTTTATATCCTATCCACTTATTTAGCCTCTCAAAATACACCCTCCTGCTAATTTGATTCGGTTTCCGGAACGCTTTCTTTTCCGCTAATCCTCAGACGCATTTTCGGCAACGCACCTGGTCGAAATATGTGTGAGTTAATCGCGGTCGGTCGTGGAATATTTCGAGAGAGCTGTTACGTACCGGGCGGGAGACTTTTCCCGTAATCTTCTCTCCCTCATTTCGCGTAAAGAAGAACCGCCCACCAGTCAGTCCAGTGACCACCCACGCCCTACCTCGCTACGTGTTTTCCCTACTCCCCTCCCCTCTAGCCTACATTCTCATCGTCCATCCTTCCTGCTCTGGCTGGGCGGCGGCATAACCTCCCGAAGAGTCCAATTTTCCCTGTGCTGCGGTCCGCTAGAGCTCTCTGCCGTGGCCGCCGCCTCTGCTTGCTCTCTGGGGATACCTTCCCGTGCCCCTCCCGGTCTTCGACATTTCTTTCCCCGAGGGGGCGGGCGCGGTGAAAGGGCGAGAGAGTGACCGACGAGCCCTGCCCACGTCTGAAGGATCCGGGGGAATGGTAGGGGGGAACTTGACGCATCGTCGCACGCGCCTCTGATGGGTTCAGATTCACTCGATCGGAAGGTTGGGTTCATTTTTATACCCATTCATGTGACCGTTCCGTGGGAGCCCCTCAAACAAATACGATGGCTTATCTTATTTTAAAAAACTGATGTCAGCATGTTATTAATATTATAATTTTTTATTGATTTATCATGTTGTGAGCTCAATACTGGCTCAGTATTGTTTTTAGTTTTATTTTGTTTACTATTTTTGTCATTGAAAAGGTTGATTTTGAAGTTATCTTACTTTTCTCGATAATAAGAGAATGGAATTCATTAAGCGTTATTGGGCAGATGGGTGTCGTTTTTAATTTTTTATTTCTGCTTTAACGTATGAGTAAAATTATTAATTTGTCCCCAGGTTAACAATGCTCTACTCCTTACTAAATATTTACGGCTAATATGGCGCCATGATTCTACGCCCATTGATAGATTAACAACTCTTGGCCACAAGCATATAATGGAAATAATAATTTCGTAATATCTTCGCCTAATTTTGGCATCCATCTTTCGGAATCCATTTCGGCCACGTCAGCAAACTCTCTGATATTCTCATATACGAATCAGGCACCCTGCCGGAAAACCTGAAATTCCCGGGAATACATTTAATAAATCCAGAAAAATCATCTTTATTTTAAATATTTCAACATGTCTTTCCCCACTTGTTAATCAGATGGTGCTCTTTAATTTTTAGCGTTTCATTATGTATTTTTATGTATTAAATATTCTTTGCCATATTTCTTGTAACCATTTAGCAATCGCGCAGGTGCATAGTGTTTAGTGCGACTATCAAACAGCAATGTCCAATTAAATTTCACTAGTATTTTCATTAAAAAATAATTAACACTAAGCTGTTGAAATCCCATCCTTCATATTTATTCGGAGGATTTTCCACCAATTTTGTCGTATTCGCAGCATTTAACGCCATTTTCTCATGGTTTATACAAACGGCATTGTAGCACGTACAGAACTTCACGGTAGAATTCTTATTCTTTTCCCTACTGCATGTGACACAGTGTCTTCTATCGTTTGAATTTTCGGATTTTAAATTTTCATTTTCGATTGGCAGGTTTCTATTTTTAGAAACACTTGAATATCTTGTGGAAAAGACTGAATTGCTTAAAAAAATCTTCTAATAGTGGAAAAACGTTTGTTTGCGTTAATAAACAGCACCTGTAAACTAATCCGTGCTACATTTATCAATGGGTGAAAAACTGCTAGCGGCCATCTGCGGGTAATGGGAGCCCATTCGTACGTCGAACACAGTTTATTTATGGTTTCAACTCCTCCTTTCATTTAATTATAGTGCATGATCATCTGTGGTTTACCGATAACCTAGTTTGTAGATTCGTTATCATGAAATGTAGAAATGAGAATTACTGCTTCATATTTTTGTTAAAGTTACGTCAATGCGACAGTTACGTCATCATTTTTGTGTATATCAACAATTTAAGACTCTTTCTCCTTTTTCAATCGGGCAGGAGCTAGGAGGGATTTTTTTAAAATCTCACGCATATATAGCTTCGTTTGGGAATAATATGAATAAAAGAAGTAAAGAAATAGATAATTTGTTACAAATCCAGTCGGCCAGCAGCTGCAGCAAGAAGGCGCTAAGAAGCCGAGCAAATAAGTTTCAAATATATATTCCCATTAGTACCGAGTCGCACCGGCGTATTCAATGCGCAAATGTTACTGAGGGTACAAAAGTTCACATTTGTTGCCGTAATTTGAATCCCAAGCATGTGAAATTCGATTCATATGTCGGAAATACTATAATATTAATGAAATTGAGCGAAGAAACCATGCGGAAAAGTTTCGAAATTCATCACTCGAGCAGTCGTACCGACGCACCACATACGCCAGCGTATCTAAGGTTTCAAAAAGTCGTCTTTGTTTCCGTAATTTGAATCCTACGTACGTTGAACCCGATTCACAGTAAGGAAACGCTGTCATTGAAAGACTTGAGTAGTACGGCTTCGGCCGTGGGCAAAAATGTTACCAAAAATGTAATATGAACTAAGCTAATACGTATTTAATTTCACTACTAACTTAATATATTTTACCCGTGCCAGTAAATCTTTCGCGTGATCTAACATATTCGTAAAGCTATAGACATGGAATTAAATAATTTACTCCATGATAAGCGGTTGAGTTTGTGGGATCGAGAAGGTAAATGTGATTTCCTTATAAAAACATATTTGTTGGTAGTTATTAAAAAAACATATGGTTTTGGAAGGAATTCAAAGTGACCTGCACTGTCCAACAAACACAACCGCTTGCAATTAGAATGGAGTAAATTATGTTATTCCTTTGTTAGATGACTCCATACAATCTTTAGTTGAATTTTAATTGGCCATAAAAATTGAAGAATATGTTTCCAAACATCTTAGCCACATCGAAGGTTGAGTATATTAATCATATTACAAAGAAATTTAACCTGCTTCGCTACCAAAATTCTTCAGCTTCTTTTTCCAGATCTAATCTCGTGAACTATCACCCAGGTTTGCGCCTCGCGGGCTAAACTTGTATTAAGTTTGTCTTCAATTATGAATTTTTGAGTTAATAAATAGTCACTTATTATAACTCACATTCTAAAATTGCTCCTGCGGCTCTTGCCAATTGTTGGAAGGGAATTTTTTTCTCTCGGCAATTCATGTGAATCCCTATGAATGTGGAAGTTTAGACTTATTTCCTAGTCAATAGATAACAAACAGCTAAATGAGGCTCTCAACCGTTTGTGTATTCATGGAATTCTCCCTCGTCATGCCATCTTGGATGGACCACAAGGGCCTAGCATCTAGTACCATGAGCCGTGGTACAAATAGCTTGGGAATTCGGGAACCAGGTATTTAAATTCACTCCCAGTCGAGCGTAACTGAGAATTTTCATAATCAGATACCTATTTTATGGTATGGTTTGTATTTATGATCACTGGCAAACGTGCCTACAAATGCTTAAAAAAGTATACCTTTAGAAGATCACACAACCATTAGAAATTTCCACGTAAAGGTGTTAGGATAGTTTTGAAAAATCCGTTAATACACTATTTACCTGAATTATGGGTTGAGAATTGAATCAACTCCATACTACTTTTAATAATGAAAAACACTTTGTTACTTCCACAAAATTTTGTGGAAGTAACAATGTGTTTTTCATTATTAATATGGAGCCCTTCCACCACGTAAAAGCTTCAAGTTTCGATTTAATTCCATACTACTTAGAAAGAGAGGAAAAGGAAAACCTTATTGTCTCGCCTGTATTCCCGGAAGTTGAGATACGATGTTTGAGATACGGCATATCAGCAGAAATCGCATCCACCTTTCTGCATGCCTACGTTTGAGTCCACTGTAGAACAGAATCCAAAGAATGCTATTGAGGCTGAATATTGAAAAAATTAGGAGTGTATCAAAGTCCTCAATAAATCAGGGGAAGATAACCTGGGATAAGGAAACTTGGTTATCTTAGCAGCATAATGAACCACTGACTTTCATTTTCTTTATTTATGACTATTTTATGCGTAGCAGTTTCTTATCCGGTGACTTAAACCAATTATAAGGCTTAGAGAATCGGAAATAAGGTTCTTAATGAGATAGTTTGGCCTTTGACTGATCATTTTAATTGCCTTACAAGAGAAAATCACAATACTCGATCTTTGATCGAAAATGGTGTGGATGAATGTGGACTTCATAGGTAATAGATCCGCAAATTTATACAGTTCTCAAATATATTTTCATTCTTTGGTTAGCCTCTCGCATTATCTTTTCTACTTTGATTGCTTATTACTATACAGTTCATATGGCTCAATGGGAAGTCTATATTCCCCTTCAGCAAGGAACAAGCAACTTTAACTTATTTTTTAATGAAATGCTACCGGTTTGTTCTCACGAATGAACTGACATATTTTGGATAAATAACTATTTCTTATTACTGGGGTTACTCACGCACCGGTGTTGCAGTAGGCTTCCTTTGTGTGGAATTGATTTCAATCGAAGACCTTCGATTTAGAGTAATTTTTATGATTTCCCTGAAAAATGTTTTTCTCTCAATTGTTACCTAGTTATGGCTCCATGAAATCAAAGTTTTGATGAAAAATCGTAAGTTAAACTTTTAAAATCTCTTTTACTCGAGCGTGGATTATTTACCTCTATGCGTTTTTGAACTTGTATTTTATAGCCCATATTTAAATCTCTTGTTCATCCACCACTTTGTTTCGCTTAATTCATCATTAAATCATCATGCATCAGCTTTTACTTCTGATTTATATAATCAACATGTATTCCTACGATTGATATTTATAATTATATATTTTATGTCACCATGTTTGCCTGCTAATTAATTGCATTTTCAGTAATTTTGTATAAATCTACGACTTTTTCCTTTTGAAATTGATCCAAGCTAATTGATAACTAGTAAATTTATATTGTTCTTTGGAGTAATTTGTGAGAGCCTTGTTTTAATGAATTGATCGCTTCTTTATCCGGGCGCTCTGCTTTATTTTGATACTCAGATAGCCTCACAATTGATATTTTCGCATTTTATGTGGCCAATTTAGATTGATTGTATTTTATTTGATGTTGCTAGGCTCACATTGGTATTGCTTGACTTTATTTTCTACATTTAGGGGGTTATTAACACTGACATAATGCTCTTATGATCACCCAGATTTAGGAGCTGAAAAATTCTGAAATAGGCTATTACCTTGCGTTTCATTCTGGCTTCTGGACCCTCTCATGGTTTTTTAATTCGGGATAATTAGCTGCATTACATTTTTCCAGTCATCTGGTGGTGAAAACTTTTCTCTGAAAGAATTTTCTTGATTTTTATCCGGTTTTCATAATTCCGCCTTAGGTCATCTCTTCGGTGTTATCTTACTCTCTGACAGCTTTTCTATCGATGTCTCACTTAGCAGGCATTATACACCTCTGAAAGAGATGACGAAGTTTCTCCTGCAACATTTTCATCAACATCTTCCTTCCCATTCCCTAATGAAACTGGTATTCTCTCTTCCCTGCGGTTATAATGCGACCTCTGCTGACATCTCCGCATCAAGCATAATTTTTTCCGAAGCTTTCTAAGATCGAAGTTTTTTATTTTCTTACTTCCTGGGTGCTAGGTGGAAATTAAGTATTGAGCGTCAGTCAGTGCTACTGGATTCCATCACGGATGGGTAGAATGAATGGTTTATTTTGTCGTGCGAAGTCAACACTTGAGTAAACATAATTCTAGAGCTATAAGTTAACTATATTAAGATAAATAGACTCTTAGTGTTTTATCATAATTATTTTCGTTATAATGCCCTCTATTTGACGTTGTATGCTAACATTGGTATTGTTTGACTTTATTTTCCGCATTTAGGATGTTATTAATACTTTTTATGATGATTCTTGGAGTTTAGGTCAATTGAAACCAAGTTATAGCCAACGTTACGATCTATGTAAAATCATCCTCAGGGCTATGAAAGTGAAATATTGTATATCGTTGTCATCTTTGTATTTTATATTGTTCATGTTTTCACTTTCATAGCCCTGAGGATGATTTTACATAAATCGAAACGTTGGCTATAACTTGATTTCAATTGACCTAAACTCCATGAAACATCATAAAAAGTTAATTGAACAAGGTCAAGAATAGAAGAGGAAAAGTAGTAATATACTAGTTATTAATACTGATAAAGTAAGCAAAATATTTTAACATTAGGTTAACTCTGTTAAATTATTTTGAATCTCAGTGAGATATTATAATTATTTTTTTATAATGCATTCTACTAAAATACACAACCAAATCACAGTTTAATAAGGCTATGGAAAACTCATTTTGTTTTGAAGAATAAGAGGGAAGGTTAAACACTTAAATCTGCCTCTGAATATGTTTATTTTTTTATATTTTTTCTCTTTTGCTTATCTTAGTAAGTCAATATCATTGCATCGTAAATTTTTATGTGCGTGGAAATAGCTGAAAATGTGAATGCCTTCACAAAATAATGAGACTGGTCCCACGCAATTGTATATCCTTGTTTCACAAAGCGAGATGTGTATGCTTTTGAATATGTGGTTTAAAAAAAGTAGCTGAGGACTGTCAAACATCCCTTCCAAAAGGAACCATCATCTTTCGTTGTTCCCCGTTCTCGTATTAATATAATCCCTTCTCATTTAAATTCATAACGCATGGCAGTGGTCTGCGACGTATAGAAAAAGTGGCGTATTTTCTCACTTTTTATGGGACTTCGCGACTATTGTGCTCTCTGGTGCGTGAAATTCACTCCCATTCACCGCAAAGCCGTCCGTCTAAGACTACCAATTCTCTCCACTGCTCACCGTCCGTGACGATTGCCCTTCACCTTCGCATGCGTTAGATCGCTCCCCTCCCCATGTCCCTTGCACGGCTATGACCTTACGGGAAACCCTTGTATTGCTATCTTTGCAATCCTTTCACTTCTCGCAGATATATTACTTAAACGCGTGTGCTGAGTACACAATAGCGTCTGGTCTAAATGCATCCCATCTTTAGGTGAAGTCTTCTTTGGAAATCCACCAGTTACGTTAGTCAGGTATTGCCATCGAAACGTCGGCAATGCCTGGTCAATTTACGTGGTGGAATACCCTTTACTTTTCCTAATTCGTACGCTAGGAAGGCGTAATTTCATTACCATCTTAGTGTCTACCTTTTTTCAGGGTTACTACTATAAGAAATGTTGAGGGCAATTTAACAAAATGCATTGGATCCCTTAGATTAGCTTAAACAGCACCTTATGCAGGAAAGCATTTGGAAGCTATTTTTTCATCTGCGTTTTTGCAGGTTTTGAAAATTATATATTGTGAATTAGTTGATTTTAATTTATAAAATATGATGATAAAGTTTTATAATGCCAATAGAATTTAATACTTGTGGGGACATAAAATTCCTCCATACACTACGTAACAGCCTGGCCCGCTGCACTAAGATGGGCGCAGTCTTGACTTTTTTACTTTTATGAGTGTTTTATATTTTCTGACGTTCCTACCTAAGCTTTTAAACAAATATATTTGTTTGATACCACATTTTAAGTGAACTCCAATAATACCCATAGTGTTCCATGTGTTTGTTGATTAGGGATTGTTGATGAGAGGCCGGAAAGTTTTGATTGGAATGCTGTTCATGGTCATTCATAGTAATTTTTATGAAAAGTTAAGTGAGGAATAAAAATAAATAATTCTCAATATTTCAAAACTCATTTATTCCTACCAAAATGACCCTATCCCGTTGCTAGATAAGACACGCAAGCGTTGAAACTCTTCGGGATAATATCGTATATTTGTCTATTTGCCATATAACCTCAGCATGCATCGGCCGAATCCGTTTACTCGGCACAGTTTGTAATTCTTAAACTAGTTATATATTTATTGCTACATAATCTGCATGCTCATGTTGTCATCTATGTATACTACATGTGTTATAGTAGCATAGTAGTCTGTCATGATTTATTTTTTGAAGAGGTAGGGGAGCTATTTTTGCATTCACGATTCATATCAGGCTGCATGATATTCGTCTTAATCCATTTATTGTGTCGAAGTTTAAGATCAAAGAGTGTGACTATAGTTATATTGGCATTGGGAAATGATTCCGGGTAGTTTTTCGAAGTACATAAAATATTGTAGTTCGAAATTAAAGTTCTTACTCAAAAGATAATACAATTACAAGATGTGAAGGCATGAAATTTATTAGTGAAGGGTTGATGAAATCAATGTATATTAATCCCAATTATTGTTCTGTGTTAAAATAATTATCCAAGTTATCCTCATTGAATTTAATTAAATCGAAAAATTTTCGCCTACAAGAATAATGAAGATGCTTTATCAACAGATCATGTTTACTTTCGCGTTAATCATCGTATTATCATACGTACATTCACTGAGTAATGCTTGAAAGCGCGCAGGAAAGAGTAGCGATGGGAGGAATGTTGAGTAAAATCCGGTGTTGATCAGTGGAAATATTAGCATATAAAAGTCCCATATCACTCCATTGGATTAGATCTCTTTTATAGATAGATAGGTAGTTCTTCGCCGAAACGAAAACTGAAATCAGAGTGGTCCATCTTCATTTCTATTTGAAATTGTTTCCCCGAAACCATTACCAGGGAAAGGAGTAGTGCTTATGAAAAATATTAGTACCACAGTGCCTTGCTCCCAACTGATCTTACACAATTAGTGGGTACTTAATTCTTGGCAATGATAGATAAAAATATTAATTATAATGTAAATTTGAAATGGAAAATGTTGGAGTAATAACTTGGTGTTTTTAACCACCTCGTTGCTTAGAATTAGAATCGAAAGATATGAAAGCGAATCGTTCTCGTCCTGATCTAGAGCTATGGGATTACCATGAGGCATGAGAAACTATCTCAGCGACATTAGCAAGATTATTATTCGTTCAGACTTCCCAGTATTATATGTTAAACAGAGTAGCTTTGATTTCGATATTTGATAAGTTTTACGGAACATTGGAAATTTACTACATCGTCATAAAAGACTGAGGGAAAATGCTCGCTATAACTCAAATTGTGCTCATTTAATCTTATTTTCACACAATACGACTGGATCCCGAAAGTGGGAAGCTCTTCAGTTTAGGAAATTTAAAGGGAAATATTGATCTGCAGTCAAAGAGTAACTTTCTTATGATTCTACTAGAGCTTGACTTTCCTCATATTGGACACTCTATCTAAAATATCTATTAATAGTATGTATCTGATAATTTATCTATTTTTACCAGTAGAATAATAATTTTACGTATCATCACTTTCAAAAATTCTTTTCTATTTACTATAATACCCTAGAACAAGGATATGCTAGTCCGATATACATTGTCGCACGCTAACCTCTTTCCCAGTTAATTAATTAATAAGGCGCCCCCCCTTGGACATCCAATTTATACTTGATAAAATGGCAATTTTTGTTCGGAGCCGCATTACCTCTGTGTGTTTACCCCATATTTAGCCCCCCTAGTCCCTATCCTTGATACGCTACGGAGTTTATGATACTATTGCCTAAAACTTAAAGTACATTTGTTAGGCCCTCGACGTCACCGAGTTATGTATATTTGGCTAAAGCACATCAAAGATAGAAAGTGGAATAGAGAGTCGCAGCAGCGTCGTGAGGTTACGCTTCTGAACCTTGATCTATAAGTCAAGAGACAGTGCCCCTCATTTTCTGAAGGGCCTAGAATGTGGGAATGAGTTAGGGAATTGGAGTCTCAGTGTGGTAAGCACAACGAATACGCCACGAATAGATTCGGGAGGTTTGGCAAGGAAGAACCCCTCGCCGTCATTAAGGCGGCGCGAGCTATCACTAGTTGAAATTGATAGTTAGTATTCCCAGAGAAAGGGAAGACCACCCATGAGAAGGATGATCTATAGATTTTTAGTTAGAAAGCCGATAGATTCCACCTTTTAAATTCTCGGGGAGTATTATCAATGATAAAACTTCGTGACTTCCACTATTTATTAAAAAAAAATAAAACCAGTTTCGGCTATCAAGCCATTATCAAGTACATGCACATAATGAAAATATATTCACCCCCGACGGTTATAGCACCATTATCAAGACAGTCTTGTCTTAATAATGTCAAACCTTCGAAAACAGCATTATTCGGCCTTTACATCGGGGTTTTCGATAACATTTTAGCAATCGAACAGCCACAAACATCCAAGCCCTTAATAAGGGTAGCTTACCCAGGCGGGACTCGAACCCGCAACCTTTGATTTGGCAGGGGGAGACTTTACCCCGCCGCCACCGAGACCGGATATATTATATACCGCTCGCACCATCTCTCCCACTTCTGGGCCCTTCATAAATATTATAATCCTACCACCAGTGGATCCTTGACCATCTCCCAAACGTGGCGTGGGCATACTCCCCAAGAATTAAATGTAAAAGCCTTTGTGCCGCTTTTGGTGGTGAAATAAATGAATAAAATAAATAAATAGAAGCATAAACGTAGCATGAACAGTACTGTTTATTTACTTCACTATGAAAATAAATAAATAGATAAATAAATAGATAAATGAATAGTTGAATAAATAAAAAGTATCCACTTAAGCTATAAGATATGTGTAGGAATGGCCAGCTAACTCGTACGAAACGACCATAAATACATTTCTAAACGGCCCATTCTGTTCGCTTTTCCCGCTATTCACGCTGATTATTATTTTATCCTCGCGGATGGGACAAATGAATCATCCCGACTCTTTCTCTCAGGTGGAATGGGAAACAAACTCTCTTTCTCCGCCAAACTACAAACCACTTCCCTGTGCGGCACACCTTTCTCCGCACCTGGGCGAAGACACGATCGGCAGCCGGCCAACCGGACCCCGCCCCTCTTTCTCTCTCTCTCTCTCTCTCCCTCTGCCTCTCTCCCACCCGACACGCAACGGGAGATGAGGGACGCTGAAGAGAGAAGATGGGAGAAAGAAAGAAAGAGAGTGAAGGGGGGAGGGGGTTATGAATATCCGTAGCGAGGACCGGTCCAGTTAGGTCCGCGCCTTCCCGTTCGTCGTCCCACTGCCCCACGACGCCCTACCCTCCCTCCCTCAGCTGAGCTTCATTCTCACTTTCATCCATGCCAGTGGCGACTCCAGCAGGAATGTGAAATTTCCCCGTCACAATAGCCCAGAGAAAAGGTTTTCTTTCTTTAGGTGCGCGAAGCAATTTTTGTGTAGTTAAAAGAAGTAAGTCGGGGATCGGATTTGGTCAGTTACTATCACTATTGGAAGTAAGGAAATAAAACTTTGTAAGGTTCACTGTTATACTAACAGTGAACCTTACAAGTTAACCTTACAAAGTTTTATATCCTTACTTCCAATATGGAGAGGTTTCACAAAGTAAAGCCTGAAGTTATTAGTTACTATATATAGATACTACTTTACTATATTAGATACTATCACTATATTTGTTGTTAATGAAATTTGACAATCATGATCGTAACTGATGAACAATCCTGTGATTTCTTGACGCAGATCTCCGCTCAATTCTCCTATCGGTTAATCTTTTCACACTTACGTATCTCTCATCTTTCATATCCTTCATTGCATTCCAAGGGTAGTATTAGTTTGAAATATTTAGAATAAATGGATCCTTCTGCACTTATCTGGAAACCTGGGTTAAACTAAAAGGCTGCAATATGGAAAAAATTGCGAATAAAAACCAGGAGGGTGTCTTGAAAATCGGAAATATAACCAGCTTTTTACATCCAGAGTACATAAAAAAGTACTGCGATTGCTTTCGAACGATATGTTTCCTCAGTCACTTAATTCCAAAAGTCGATAATTTTTTTCCTGGAAATGACAGCGCTCAAACAGCGACAGTAGAAAATAGTGCTCGCAAACACTATTATGGATGAAAGATAATGTAATGAAGGCAATTGGATAATTTCTATAGTATTCCCGTTTAGTGATACCCTATTCAACCGAATTTCCATGCATTAGTGCAAGAACAAGTGATTCACCGAAATCTTACCTTTCGAATACTTGAGGCCCACTGGTCAAAAATCCTGAGATTGGTTTGACGCAGCTCTCCACTCAGTTCTTCTATCAGCTATCTTTTCACACCTACGCATTTCTTCTCTATCACAACTTTCTGTACTCGTTCCATGTATTTCATAAGAGATCTTCTTTTTCCTTTCTTACCATCTACTTGTCCCTCGATGATTATCTTCATCAGGTTATTGTGGCCTATGAGATCTTCATATTACGGTTTTCATGAGGCTTCTCTTCTGCCCTACTCTTCATAGCACTTCCTTATCCCTTACTCTGCCTATCCATTTGATCCTCATGATTATTCTTTAGCACCACGTTTCAAAGGCCTCTACCATTGATATCTCCGTGGCAGTCATTGTCCATGCCTCACTTCCGTAGAGAAGTATACTCCAAATGTAAGTTCTGATAACATTTTTCCTTCGTTTTAAATTTCCCGCTGTAAGTATATCTTTTTTGGTGCAATCCTATTTTTAATTTTTTCATTAGTACCCTTAATTTATATAGATGCTGAGTTAGTTTGAAAGCCTATCCATTAAGAGGCTGTGTTCATTATTAAATTTATACCATCGATTTATAAATATATATTTCTGTACGAAAACAATAAAAATCCAATAGTATCTTACTTAGTATTATAAAAACATAACATAGTATCTTATTAAAAATAATAAATTTTGGATGGAAAACTCAATTTTTAAAACTAATTCTCACCATCGTAAGAGATATTTTTCTCTCAATTGATTGTTATCAATCATTTCAATTCGGAAATAGTAATCTGTGATGGGAAAGAAAATGAGTGATCCGTATATTCTAAAAATTTGAGCAGAAAAGTTTTAAATGTGTGCCATTTTAGGAAAACCGAAAAAGCGGACCTGACCTTTACGTAATTACTCCAGATTTTGGTCTCGCATAGTGCGAGAGATACCAAGACCGAACGTTCAACCTTATCCCGCCTTCTGTATCGCTTTTTTGCGAATAAAATTTAACGATCAAATTCCACGGCGAGAATGGGCTTCAAAGAATTAAACACTTTACAAATATTAAATGGTGTATCTCAAATGTCCTCCTTAGTATATTACATGTTTTCATTGATCCTTCACCATCGCTTACCATGTAGGATGTTATCATTTCTCTGTGTATAAAATACCATATGGTTAAGTGTTTGGGATCGGAGTATTGTCTTCACGGATAACGACACGACTGATAAATAACTACGGGCTTTAACCTACATGCTGTTTCAATGCGCTACTTCTAACTTCCTCATAGAATGTGAACTAGATCTTTCGTAGGGCACCTGTATATAAACTATCAAATCCCAGGTTTCTCTGATTTTTTGGCACCAGTTATTTTTAGTTATATTAATAAAGCTAAAAAAGTAATTTACCAAAAAATGCCTACCAACAGAAACTATTAGATACCTTATACCAAGACCGCATACCATGGATACCACCGCGAAATTGTGCCTGAAAATAGTTCATTTTAACTATACCATGCAATTTTTGATCCAAACAGATAAAACCAATGTCAATAATAGACCAGATATAATGTTGATCAACGAGAAAAATAAAACTTGCGACGTACAGTAGATCATATTGCTGTACCTCTCTCACATAACATTGGAAAGACAATAACCGGATAGATAAAGAAGTTCCAAGAATTGCCAGTAGAATTAAAAAGAATATGGAGTACGGAACAGGTTTATATAGCGCCTACTGTTATCTCTGCTACCAGCATCATCCAAAAACACATACAAATTAACAATACTCAACCATAACCTAAATGCATGCATCAAAATGCATAAGGGCGTAATTTCAACTTACCATATTACGACCGAATTTTTCAACTCAATAGAACAGTAAAGAGTTATCTTGGTGAGAACCCTTACTCTTTACATAAGAGCAACTCAGTGACTCAGTGAATACTGAAGGAAATTTACTGGAAAAGATAACGAGAGCAATGATAATATAATAACAGAGGAACGAAAATGTCAATATATTTTGAGCTATAGCTTGCGAGTTTTAGGTATTAGACTAATTCACGTTTTATTTAGAATCGGAATACCTTATTCTCGTATGTTTTGATTGAGAGTTCGTTGTATCTCAATATTTTTTTGATAGGGAAGCATAGAATTTTCTTCCCTCGCTCTCATTTTCAGTAGCGCGCCATGGCTGTCGTAACAAGCAGTTTCGAAAGTGGATGAGAGCAGTCATTACCGATCGCGAAGATGCGGCTCCGCCCATCATCTATACTGGACCTGTGCACCCGAAATATCCCTCAACTATTTTACGCAACCTTTCATAAAACTCATTACTTTTATCATGATTTAATATATCTAGTGCGTGTGATTGAGCCGAAAACTAATATAAAACTCGTTAGAGTGGCGGAAATGGTTTTCTAAGAAATTGCTGGAACTCGAAAAACAATCTCCGGTCCATTGGTCGAATTATATTGTTGCGTCCACTGCTTGTTTGCGAAATAAATGTTGAGGAGAAGAGAGGAAATTTGCTGTCTTTTATCATTACGAGAGCACAGCGCAAAGATTAATGAGAAGAAATCCAAACTCGTTCTCGTTTTGTACGTTGAATACGAGATGTAAACGGAGAATAAGTCGTTAGAGCTTATAGGGTCTTTCATCTCCTAAATAGACTGCATTACATGGGATTATGGTAGACAAGTATAAGGACATCATGCATGGATAGCCGTAGGCCTAGAATAATTCATGATGAGAAAATGACTTTAGGCATGGCATAGAAATTCCTATTGTTAACCTGATTGATGAGAATTAACCAGAGGAATAATATTACTCAATAGTGCTTAGATACTTTGGGGCACTGCCCCTAAAGTTCTGGAAATCCGTTGCAAAATTCTGTCACCCTAGATCAATCAATATGTAAGTACCACTCAGTCTTTTTTTGAAAGAAAATACTTAAATAAAATGAAAGCTCTTTTAAGTCTGCGTTTACTTACAATTAGTCAATTTGGTTTTTAAAATTTTACCATATCCTACTGCACTCTCAAACGAAATTTTTGCGCATTCATCTATTATCCAGCCAGATTCCACGCACTTACAGCTTTGTAGCACCGAATCGTTTTGTTGTCGTAGATGAGCCAATAAAAGTGAATATTGAAGTAACCTTAATTTAAATTCATAAAATAAAAATTCAGGTAGTATCAAATGCAAATTTTTGAATTTTGGGAAAGAGATTTTAACTAAAACACCTATATGATTTCCGTTTTTTGATGCGTTGCCTATTGCTGCAGCGATTCATGGCGAAATGTCGACAACCTTGACCCTTTTGTATTTAAGTTGATGACATCATGTACTCATGGTGAGGGTTTAATCCATTTAATGCCGCTCATAGACCTTATGCATGGGTTCTGTATGAGTCGCTGTTGTTTACACTCTTTTGAGCAATCCCTTTCCTCAAGAAATTAAACGAGTAAATGAGTCAGATCACTAATGATGTAATCAACTCATGAAAAGTGGGCAATTACTTGCGCGATTACTAATTAGGCAATAGCGAGCGAATGGCAGAATAGGGAAGCTTTATTTTTCGTCGTATCTTTATCCTTATCCTTTACGTTAAATAAGCCTTACCTTTCTCTTCAGTTATTGATTCAGCCCTTATTTTGGTTTGGAAAAATGAGAATAAAGCCCACCCCAGATTTATACTCAGGAACTTGAGTATCACGCGTTTTTCCCTTGGCCACCTCAATCTCCGATGATTTTTTCAGGAGTGTCCGAGGGCTTTACCTTGAATTACATTTGAAATTAGGAACTCTTCGATCAGCCCACTAGGCTACCACTCTCCCGTCTATCCCTTTCGTATGACGAAATCTTTTAATGAAATGCTATTTCGGGTCTTGAGTGGACGAACCGATGACTCCATGTGCCCCACGGACGGATTTGAACTAAAAGCTAACCCTGACCTAACGAACCCATATTCGAATGTATTGGCCATCGACTGTGTGCGATGAAATCAAATCACTGAAGTGCTGGTACCCTCTCCCCAATCGAAGCCAAGAAATTGTCCACTTTTCCATCTTGATAACGACCTATTGATGTGCGTTCCTTTGCAATACAAAAGAAATCGCATTAATTTGAATTTTTTTGCTTGTAATGAAATGCTATTTTGGGTCTGAGTGGACGAACCGATAACTCCATGTGCTTTATTGATGGACTTGGACCAAAACCCTTCCCCTGACCTAACCAAATAATCTTCGATTGCATTGGCCATTGGATGTGTGCCATGAACTCTAAACATTGAAATGCTGGTACCCCTTTCCATGTTTGACAATCTTGAGAAGGACCTCTTTGATGTGCGCTACATTTAAATTTTTTATTTATTTATTTATTTTATTCTCAAACCACCGAATACTACTCATATTGGCCATTTTAAATTGTGGTATTCAACAAATTTAACATGTAAACGTACACGAACAACCACGGCCTGGACCGGGGAAACCTACCCAGGCGGGACTCGAGCCCGCGACCTCTTGTTTGACAGGCGAGGAGGTTGCCCCGCCGCCACCGAGGCCGGCGTCAATACGTAGGTATCGCAATAATTTGATTTTCTTGTTTGAAAGGAAATTGAAATGAAATGCTATTTTTACTCTGAGTGGACGAGTCTAAAAACTCCAATTGCTTCACTAATGGATTCGAACCAAAAGCTCGATTTTTTTTCAATTCTGACTATAGTTGTCTCTAGCGGAGGACGTGTCGGGGGCGTGGCGCTGGGCGACGCAATAGTAGCCCCACTTCTCAAATGTGAGGAGATCGGGGCGTGGGTTGGGCGCGGCGAAATGGACGAACGGAGAGAGATCTCTCGAGAAGGCGTTCGTCTTCTGCCTCTCCACTCTCATTACCTATCCTCCCCTCCCCCGTCTCCTCCTCTTTCCCGCCTGACCCACATCGGGACGACCGCCGGACTCGTCCCCCGGCCGCGCCCGGCCCCTCCTCGACCGTCGGCCGGGTATCCTCCCGAGGGCCTTCTGCTGGAGCATAATTATTTCGGCGAACTCCAATTTTCGATCTATCGAAACCATCTTCGATTGCATTGGCCGTCGAGTACGTGCAATGAACTCTAAACAATCGAATGCCCCCCTTTAGTCCCCAACCTAATGGCCGTTTTACACGGGGCATGTAGTTGCGCAGGTCAGGACTGCGCAACTACTCGCCTCGTGGTTTCTTTCTTAGATTTTACTCTCAAACTTAATAACCACAACATCCTCAAAGTTTTTGGTGCCAATCACTTGTTAGTTAGGCCGTTTTACGCGGGGCACGTAATGGCGCAGTTTAGAACTGCATTTATTTATCATTATGGCGTGCCAATACACGAATGCTTTAACGAAATAGGTTGATTTCCTATTTTTTTATTGCCTAAATGTAAAGATTATTACTCCTGGACCACGTATTAAACGCTTTTAGATTTTTAAATGACGATATCTATTTTTAGCGATTAAATGAAAAGTGAAAATTTTCAAGCGCGTGAAAACGCGACGGCTAAGTATGAATGCTGGGAAAAGCCCGTGCGACGTCATTCTAGTTCCGTCTGCCGCCGTGTGAGGCCGCCTTGGTGTGAGGGGCAGAGTACCTTGCTAGCAGATAGCGCTTGGCTTGAATAAGGATTATTAATACCCTATCAAATGAAAGAAACTTTCCGACCATAGGCAATTTTAATAGTTGATTATTAAGAGATGTTTCTCCGAGCTCTGTGCCTCATGCTTGCATTGGTTATCTCAGACGATGTAAAACTCCTATCTGCTAGTATAGAAACTAGGTCCCTGTGACGTCACGTGTAGTGGCATCGCATGGCCGCCAATCTGGCCTTTTTCAAATGAGGTTACAATTAACCATTGCCAGTCGTCTAAACTGGGATTTCTTAAACCAAATAATTTGTATATTATGAATAAAGTAATGGTGGGTAACGAATAGCAATCAATGCCTTTCGTTTTCTTTGATGAAGGAAACTACCCTATTTGAACAGGGGCTATTTTGCCATCTTGCATCCATGCATTCACGCATGCGTTCTAGCATTAGACAGTTTACACGACGAAATTTCGACTGCAACTTCGTTTCTCACGTCAAATTGTTTAATTACTTGCATTGTGAATACTATAGTGGATATTATAAAAAAGAACAATTCCCTTTCGTACTTATAACATTGAAAAATAATTACCTTCATCATGGATAACTAGCGGTGGAGAAGGATTGAAAGAAATCTGTAGTGTGCTACTTGGGGAATTTGAGAAATAGCTTGGATCATCGGTTCAAAAATTTACTTCAGGCAATTTTTTGGTGCCTGTAATCGTTATTACAGGCACCGAAAAAAATTATTTCATCGTTTCATTTTATTGGTAAAGGGTGTCCAAAAAAAAGCGGGGCAACCTATAGCATGCGACTAAAGAACCTGTCCCACACCGCGAAACCAAAATATGGAGTAATAATGTAAAGGTCAACTCCGCCTGTTCTGCTTTCCAATAATGACGATCATTTAAAACTCTTCTGCTTATATTTGAAGAATATAGAACACTCTTTCTTTTGGCTTAAAGATACATAGTTTCTTAATTGAAATTATTGATGAAAACAATGATGATTGCCCACCATTGATAGGAGTAGTTTCTTAAATTAATATTTCCTTTAATAATGTAATTTTAAATAATTGAACAGATATGTTAGATTTATTGTATGTTTTTACACGAGGTGCATTTAAGGTCTAAGGTTTCCGGTTTTTTTTCTCCGGACTGGAAACAAAAAGAAACCTGTGCGTTGTTTTAAAATGAGTGCGCGCTCTTTGCCAATACGTAACAGAACAGGTTGAACTGTGGAATAGATAGAAATATTTCGGCTGAGTCTGGAATGAACTGTTATAGATACTCGAAACGAAGACTTTTTCCGTACACGAAGTGCGTGAAATCATTTGTTTCCTCCATTTGCTTGGTGTGGCACCATTTTAAATTCATTGACGAGTGAAGGAGGCATGGAGTTATGGATATGCCGAAAGTACATCCATAGGTGTGTCAGTTTAATGAAGGCAGAAAATCAACAAACTAAATATAGGTGTCTTTCCTGTGGTCAAAACAGACTCCTAAATGAACTTTCGCTGCGTCCATCGAACCATTGACATTGCGGCGTCGACATTGTGAAAAATGTGTCTGCAGGGAGATAACATCGAGATGTAACACCAGTTTCATAGTTTTTGAGCAGTGGTTGGTTAGAAAAAAAAGTCTGAGGCCTTTAAACTTGAAAATTTTTATGCTAGCTAGCCGTTATAGTTAACGGCAAAGGGACTGTGTAGAGGAGACCCAATTCCTTCCCATAGAACGCTGATTTCTGTTGCCACTTCGGTCACGTTTTAAACAATTTTCAAAAATGTCCGCTGAGCGCTGATTTGTACAATGCGATCAACTTTTTTCCAATATTTTGCATTATAATGTTTTTAATTGGTAGGCATAGCATCAAAGAGTGATGAATTTGGTAAATCACATCATCGTGAATGTAAATTTTGGTTGGCACCCCAGTTTATACTATATTTTCACGTTAAACTCGGATCGATTTGCCCGTCAACAACGCGAGTGCTGCTTTTGTAAACCCATTTAAATACGCACTGGGTGTCAACACATTTGGAGGCCTATTTGAGGATCCTCTTCTGTAATATTCGTGGTTAACGGAATCAATCGCAAGTGCACTTAGAGTGCGGATTGCATGCGGCTTCCAAAGACATTTCATACAAATTGCACGAATCGTAATTTAACATAACTTAATTCCTAATAATGGAATTAAATGTTAGTAGTGGGCATCACTGAGGATAACTACATAGAGAAAACATTCTTTGTGTGCTGCATTTTGGTAAAATAATAGTATACGCTGAGTGGTCTTGCCAATTAGTAAATGGGGCCCGTTCATGCATGCCCAATGCAACATGTTGCCCGCTGGTTTGAAATGTTTTCCGATCCCAAATATAATCCATGAACTCTGTTCTATTCCTCTCCTCCCATTTACTTGGCAGAAATCCATGTCATGTCGATATAATTATCTAGGACCAACTTATCCCTATATATAATGAAAAACCGTTCTTATTGCACTCTTTACATCCTACCGTACGACTTTTTTCTCCACCTCTATTATGCATACCAGCTTCCATAATCCCTTCTGTCTACTATTTATCTTCCTTTCTGTCTATCCAAAACACTTCCTTCTCCCTGCTCTCACAAGTTTAATTCTTAGACCGTACACTCATATGTGAGTATGGAATTGGGTGAAAGCATTGAAAAAAAAGGATGCATAAGTTTCGTATATGAAATAAAATTCGTTATAAGGAATCGTGAATGGAGAAAATACTATTGATGGTTATTGAAAACCCACGAAGCTTGTCACTAAATCCGTGGTACGAAATTTGAAGGATGACGAATATACAGCTATCTCTAGCAGAATCGATATCCAAACAGCTTCCACAGTGTAGGACCAAGGTTTATGCGTACGAAGGCGTTAGCGTGAAATGAAAATATGTTTGGTCCATTCTTTATTAATAAATTAATGGAAGACCGCTGTTTGTAATTTTGATTCATTAAATTTCTCCTCGAACTGTCTCGCAAAAGTATTTCCTTTTTCCGTTGCCATTATTGTCGTTCTGGGACTAAAGTTCTTGACAATGAAGGTAGTTCTGACGGTTCAAAATTCTCTTTCACATCCGGAGGATTTTCATTCTAACTCTGTATGTTTAATGCTCTTCTCTTGATGGGAATAATACGTTGGTTTATAATTTTCCTTCACAGCATCATGGCGTTTTAGGTTCCATGAGTTAAGCCTCATACGCTCTCTCGTGAAAGATATGAAGTGCACAATGTGGAGCTTTTCGTTGAATCTGTAGCTTGTACTAGGAAGTGAAACCTATATTTTAATGTGCTTATGAATTTTATCTCAATAGGCATCATATTGGAATAAAAATATCTCTCAAAGAACACCAATAAGATAGTAACTAACAGTATGAATCACATCGCTCCTCAAAGGCGTAGAAAATGAGTTTAACCTCCATGCCACCCCTGCCCAGAATATGGATATAAAAGAGCGAAAATAGAAAAATTTCGTTATTTGCATGTAGAATGGAGAAATCCAGGCTCAGAGAAAGATTTATGAATGCATATATTTTTTAAATCCACTACTGTGCGTGAAAATTAATGATATAACTTCATTGGCCCGAGGGAGATGTCAATTCCTATTTGATATTTGTCTCAATTACCTCTAGCGCAGTGGTCGCATGCTTTTTCCTTCAATTTCCGTCATCAGATAAGGATTTAGAACAGCGCAGAGCCTGAAGGGGATCTAGGTGGTTGTTATGAGAGAGGACGAGAAATCTCATAAGAATAAAATGCAGGAAAACGTGATGTATTCAATGGAGAAACTTAAGCTGACCAAATGCGACGCGTTAGAGGGAAACTTCATAGCCACTTGTGCAGGCGACAACGAGCGTAATAAACACTGTAGGCTCGAGTGAGTTGCACTTTTGTATCGACAATAAAGTGGTGGATAGCACGGTGCAAGTGAATGGAACTAGGAAGTTTTGCCCCTCCCGGCCTATGGGCGTGATCTCTTTCGACGCACCGGATGGCAGTTTTAGCATTTGCATGCAGTAAGAGCAGTAAGACTTTCAAATAAAAAAAGTGCCGTGGTCATAGACCTCCAGACTCGTTCTATCCTCTTCTCTTAACCTTTCAATAGCATTATGATCACAGAGGTGTTGCCGTTTCCGCACATTGTTGCGTGAATCTCCTCTCCACCTCCGTTATCAACGAAAGTATGCGCATATAAAGCACATGCCAATGGGGTTGAATTTTACGCGATACCGACTTCAGTGCTGTACAAAGGGTGCCAGGTCCATATCGCGATGTTACAGAAATATATTATCCAAGGATACCCGTGCTGTACTGTACAATTTTTCCATAGCACTGCGCGATCGCTCGTATTTTCTCTCGTATTACTTGCGTTGCGTACGGATGGCGAGAATTCTCGTCATTTTTTTTCCCGAACGTTCCGAACGGATGACGAAGTTTCTCTTCATTTATGCGCGTCAACCTAAACAATTTTAAAGCGTACAATACGTATTCGTTAGTACGTTTTCAGTTGTTGCTCGTTATTCATAATGAATTGATGCATCATAACGTTTGATTGGGTAAAGTTATATTCTAAACATTAGCTTTTTAACCATGTTTAAACCAAAGGCATTACGCCCTAATAGGCACATATTTCCAATCTCAACACCTCCACCCAGAATCCGCGTTCCCAGGAATTTAAATACCACGGTACGCTACGTATAAAAACTGATGCTGCCCTCATGAAAATTTAAACCTGTTTACAATTGGCCTTTATCAGTAAAATATGTATTTCAAAAATTGAATTTGGAGATCGACACAGAGAACATCATACGAGTGGTTGAGAAGCCAATGGGTACAATAGATTTCTTCTTCTAAACAGAGCTAGGAAGAGAAATTAGGGAAAGAAAAGAAACGAGGCCTTCTAGATATTTAGTAGTTCATTTGATTTTCCACAAACTGTCCGCTCAGAAAAGAGAATCGCCCGCATCCCTTGACCACCAAGTTTTTGTGTATTTTTAAATCAATTTCTATACCTAACTCATTTTAAAAAGAAAATCACTTGTACCTCTTGGCTTCTTACCCCCTCAAATAACATTTCCACAGGTGCGATAGAAACAGGAAAATTAGATATTTTTAGGAACGGATAGGTAATAGGGAATCGGATTTTCCGCGAAAAAGAGTCTTAAAAAAAGAAAGAAAGTCATGCAGTCATCTCTACCATAACGGGTTCCTATTTTCTTTTCTGCACGGATTGCGGGGTAGTATGTACATAAATGTTGTTGTCCAAGGGATTATTGTGTGTATCCGGGTGATAATGACCACATTTGGAGAACTGATGGATCTTCAAATGAGTCGTTTAAGGAGTCATTTATTGCTGAAGAAAACGAGGATGACAAGTCGGAAAAGATCGCTGAAAGTGAGTCCTTAAAGTCTGCCGTTACTCGTAGGCGGTCACTAATTGAGCCTTCCAAAATTGCCAATGTTTGGATAAATCTTTGACGTCATCCAAATTGGAGCCCCAATTCGGAAAATAAAATATTCCTCCAGGTGACTGTTGAAAAAAGTTCAATCCATGCACAGAGAAAATTTCAAAATAATGTCGTAATTTTTAATGAAATTGTACGGTAGGAAATCAAGAGTAAATGATCATTAATGCCTACTTTTAATGCCTAATTATGCCTACCGTTAGAAATAACTCGAGAGAAGCAATACGTCCGTCAGACAGAACGTGAGCTCTCATTTTGAAGTCGATATGAAACTGGGGACAGATATGGCTAATGGAGTGTCTCTCCGTGTTAAATTCGAGCTTAGCGTAAGGAAGGCTATTCAGTTATTTTTGTGATTAAAGAGAAAACGATTTGTATCATGTAATTTTTGAGGAAGATATATGTAAAAATTGAAATGAAAAAAACATCATGCGGTTTGTTGCTAAAATTATTGCTAGTCTATTTATTTTTATTCTATGGGTTTAGATTTCTTTACGAGGTTTTCCGGAGCGCAACAACGTATGCTTCTAACATTTGAAGTATTGATTTGCGTATTTTAAAAGAAATTTAGATATATACGGTTTTAGCAACTTGCTGTACGATTTTTTTGGGCTAAATCTGCATATAGATAAATTTGAAAATTGTAATGATGTTTATTTAGCTTACTACTTCAAAAGAAATTCTTTCACTGCACTGCGCGTGCGAGTGTTTATTTTAACTTTGGTCCTCAAAGTTTATGAATGACTAGAATTATTACATGAGGTCGTAAGTATATATACTTTTTATTGGTTCATTATAAAATTATTGCATATAAATGGAATGTTATGGTCATGCACAATTTAAGTCATAGAGCATGTTCAATGAGAAATGAGTTCTCCGTTGTGGACCTGGACGAGGAAGAAGTCTAGGGACCTCTTCCTTGTAGCCAGTTCTTATTAGATTATGAAACAAGTTTTGCGATGGAGTCATGATAACCCTTGCGGCGTTTGAATCGATATTGTTGCATAACTTGGCGTTAGGGAGGGCAGTGATATTTTGTTTCTATGCAGTTTGTCTTTGTGACTTACGTCATAGAATAAATCTAAATAAGCGAAGAAACATTCATGTAAATTATGTGTATAAAGCTTGTCTGATCAAAAGCCAGCTACAAAGATGTTCTCTACCAAATGTCTTTAATGGCTTTTCCCATCCTCATTTGCATTCCCCCTTTAATCTTTATGTGTGCATGTAGATTTTTGCACCGTTAAGGTGCCTTATTCCGAGGAAATAAGAATCTTTATGGTGTGGTAGGACAAAAACCAATTAATCCATTCAAGTGATTATTATTCAAATTTTATGCAGGTGAAAACGAGAACATTAAAGTTTTGGAATAATAAATTCATTGTACCTGGTGCAAATCATTTATGATTTTAACTCTGTGTCGATGGTGAAACGTTTTGCAGTGAAGGTGTCTAGTGGTAAGGAAAAAAATTTTGCCATTGTAAAATTACTGAAGGTGAAAAAAGCGGAAAACTCTCTAGGGTGTAGGTAAATATTTCCATTTTAAGTATAAATATGAAGTCCGCGATATAGATGCATTGTGATTATTAAAGTGGAAAAAGAATTATCAGAAGAGATCTTCATGACTCCTCGCAAAAATGGTCTCATTTCTTTTGACGAATAATTATTTATTTTCGAAGGAATATCACCAGATTTACAGGCAATTCAAACCTGCTGTCTTATACAAGGCTGCAAGAACAATACAGATAGGGTGGGGACCGCTGCTCGTGGATTTAAGGAAATGATGTATGAAGTAGGAGCAAGCTGACTTTCTAGTTTTATCACTGAAATTGGTCCATCATGTGACCTTTCATTAAACGCTACCTTATCGAAAAAAATAATTTTTGGTGCTTTTCTTTGAGATTTACGGTTGTAAATGATCACAAATGGAGTTATATCATGCACCCGGAATGATTTTTTTGTGGTATTAAAGTTTATTCTATGTATTCAAAATTATGAAGGTCACAATTTCAACTAGTGACGTCTGGTTGTTGGTTTTGGAGTGTAGATATAAAGCGTGAGCAGCCGGAGAAAGAGCACTTCCAAAGTGACTTTTTATGAGCGTTCCATTTCGGCGAGATTGGCCATACGGATGTAGGGGTCGTGGTGAAATAGGAGAAAGTGTCTCTTTCCCTTGCATTTTTATTTGTATTGTTGAACTGATGGCTTATCTCATTTAAAGATCGAAATTTGTTTCTCGGAAGTGCCAATAAGATAGCCTGAAGTGGTAACTGAGCTTCTGGGTACTTATTCAAACAGCTCTGAGGATAGCGGTTGAAATACTTCCTTTAAATGGTAAATGAGGATCTGCGTACGGTTTCTTGTCGTCGTACTTAAAAAAAAACTGTTAATAAATAAATTATGATCAAAATATTTAAAATATAGTCTAACATTTAATTTAACACGTTTTAAAGAATCGTATACTTTTTAATCTTATACTCGTCTATTTTTAATCATCCATCGCAAATTGTCGTATCTAAATTTTGATTCTTATATTACTTCGTAACTTTTTAGTGAATAACGGGCTGATCGAATTAAGATTAACAACGTGCCCAGGAGACCAAGGGAGTAATATTCTATCATAATTTATTTATTTATTCTCATCCGTCTTTCAATTGGCAATGAATTTTCAAAGATGGGCATAAAATGAAGCACGAGGATAAAATTGCGACTCCTTAAAAGTATCCAACTTAATAAAAATCATCATTAAGGTTAAAATGTCATTGAAAACAGCGGAAAAGAGACTTAATCTTTTGAATTTAATTTAAATTACTAACTGTTATGAGGAAAAACCTTTTTAATCCCTTCTGGTTACTTTTTTCTTAAGCTTGCCTTTGAATTCAATCAGTTAATTGTTTTTAAAAACTTTCTCAACCTTGCCTGTCGTATGACAGTGACGTTCCAGGTACAAATTCGTGGTCATAAGAGATATATAAGATTTAGTTCATAGCCGAATCATACAAAATTTAGTGCTTGCAGAGTCGAGATGCTAATTTTAAATAATTTTCTCTGATACGTACAACAAGAAATACATAAGTACTAATTTTTCCTTTGGCATTGTTGTATTGTGCATCCAATCCGTCGTGTCTTAACGTATGTCAATTATGTTCATGCGGTAGAAATTTACCGCATTTGTGAAGAATTTTTGTTGGAAGTGCAAATAAAATAATTCCATGAGGCATTTTTCTATGGACAAGAGTTTTCATTTTTTACTTTCGCGAATAATTATTCATTGAATAAAATATATTATTTATATTTCGACGTACCCAGAAGGTAACACTGCATTAGTTGGGTGGTATTCCCTGCTAAAACATATATTAAGTTTTCCTTGATACGGACATGACTGTCTATTTTTTTAATGGGCCTTAGTACCTTAGCTCTGCTATTTATTACATTGGAAAAAAAGATGGGCGCCATATTTATCCAAATGCCAAGTCCCGTTACGGATATTCTACAATATTGTTATGCAAGCCTCTGGGAGTCATTTCCTGGGAACACCATTGCGTAGACCGTGAGCTCACTCGCCTTGCGTGTTTAACCAGTGACTCCATATTGCCCACTCAGGTGTGAGTTTGTGCGTAACAGGGTGATTCACTCGCTTTGGTCCTTTCCGTTGCCTAAAAGTTTGAACAACCCTTCCCGCGTGTATCGTGTTAAATTATAGGCGTGACACAGAGTGGCCCAGATGTTTCGAAGATTTTCGTTGGCTGTCTTTTTTCCATTTTCCCGGCACTCTCTTATGAAATCTGGGGATTTCCCTCCTTATTGAATTGAGAAGGCAGTAGTTGCGTGGTCTCCCTCTTATCAAGGAGGCGGAAAACTGTGGTGAACGAAACTTGCGGAGCCGAATACATTCCCTGTACTATTTTGGAAATAGAAAAATGAAGAAATGAAGAAAAGTTTTAAAACGAAGATTTTATTTTGATAATTCCAAATGAGACAGGGTTTGATGGGCTGTATTCAGTCACGATTTTAAAATGTGTATATATAGAATGTACATGTAGAGATGGTTATTATAATAGAATGGGTTTGAGTGCTCCGAAGTGGTGAAAACTCGTCTTGTCACAGGTTTCAAGAAAGAGGTAACAAATACTATTGGTTTACGCAAAGCACCAACGATTTTTCACGATGAAAAATTTCCTTCCATTGCTCCAAAATTTAGTACATGCGATTAAGGAGCCAAGGGGTACAGGATATTTATTTTTTTATTCTGAGTTAGTTGTATAAATTAGCTTTAGAAAACAAACGAAATCAATTAGATACTTAGTAGTGCATTTGATTTTCCACTCGATTTCAGCACAGTATTGAAACTCACTTGTATCCCTTAGCAACCAAGTTTTTGTGTATTTCTTCTAACAATTAACTTTACTTAACTCTGTCAGAAATAAAAACACTTTTACTTTTTAGCTTCTCATCCCCTCATATCTCTGATCGCTTTCTGTTGTCATTCATCTGTGTACTTTGATAAATTCCCGTCATCATCAATAATCATGATAGTAGTTATCATCTTCAAGTTCATTTGCACTCATAATACGTAAAGCTTATCTATCTGTCAGAAAATAGCCACGCAAACTAGTTAGTTGTCACATACAGAGTGAATGTGATTACGCACACCAAGTTTGTTAAAGTTAGTACATGAAAATCCATGTAAATACACAGGAAATATGCATAAATAGGATTTTAATATACTTATGCTTTCATATAAAAGCGTTTCATACCTACTAATTAGAAGAAGAACATTTTAATTGAGAGGTTTTCTTTTGGAGCACTGGAGCACTGGATCAGATTCGGACCTATGGCACGGCAATTAGGGAGGGGTTAACTATTACTATGACATTCTTGTCCTTTAGTTTCATCTCCATTTCTTAGCGAGAAATACAGTCAATGTGAGAGTCGCATTACGTCCTGATTTGGATTTTGAAACCGTTGGGAATCACACGCTGAACCTATAAGTAATAACCCGTAAATGCAACATGCGTTACATTCACCAACGTAAATTATGTCTTCCGTAACATCTTCTCGTGAGTGTTTATTTATTGGGCTTAGCATCTGCTGGAACAAAGTTTCCGGGTTGAATGTTTTCTTCCGTGAGGCCGATGACCGGCCGAGACTCATGTGGGTGTATTAATACAGAGTTGGGATATTTTGGAAGGGGGCTATCAGAGATTTGGGTAGATTATACATTCTAGACTCTGCTATCGTACTTCATATTCAATGTTAATCGCATACGACTGATCTCAAAAGTTAGAAAAGAAAGAAGAAACCCGGAGAAAGAGGACCATTTGGTTGTAGCAAAGAGATGAACGAACCTGAGATTTCAAAAAGAATATTCAACCATATTTTGTGTTAGACCTTAGAAGATTTTATATTAAGACGTAAAATGTAGGTGAGCTTATAATTACTTCTGTTGGTAGAATATTACTTTTTTAGTTTTTTCTATACAGCTTATTATATGCAGCAGAAAAATTAATATTGGAAAGAATGTTAGATTAATGGGAGTTGGTACAGATTTTTATGGGATTTTTTTCGTGATTATCCTCCTTTAAGATTACGGGCATCGTAAGGTGGAACTCATGCTGCTATTTATTCTTAATAACATTGGATTGTTATCATGAGGAGGTAATGGAACTTTTGGTGGTTGGGAATATATCCCAGAATTAGGCCTATAATTTTTGTGCTTGAAGCGATTCATATCAGTCGTTTTATATCAGTCCGTTATGCCCATAAAATGTTGCGGATTGCTAAGTTCATTTTAGTAAATTTTTGTTGAACGGCTAAGAAATTTTATAATTAATTACATACTATTTTTCCAAAATTGTTTTAACAGTAAATTTAAATTTACTGTTAGTGTCACCATTTAAGGAAAATTCGCGGACGATGAATATTGAATATTAAAAAATAACTTCGAAGTCTATTTTCTTTCTGCGCAAATGAGAATTTTGTCTGGAGAGATATATGGTTTAAATACACTTTAACAAGAGAAGCCAAATTTGGAAAAAAATTGCCCTTAAAAACCGATAAATTGTTGTAATACAATGAGTGTAAGTAGGAAATTTGATTATTACTCCACAGATAAGTAAGAAATAGGCGGATGATAGTAACGCGAGAAGTAAACTTCTTATTTGAAACAGGTTTTCTGCGTAATTTTCTTCGCTTGCGGACAATATTATGGGAAATAATACAATGATGGTCAGTAGGCGCACTTTTCACTCTCTTTGTTTCCATTAATACAAGTTAGAAAGTTAACAACGTATTTTCCCTAATGTATTATTTAATCTCTTTAGATCTAAAATGCTTACTGTTGTGATTTATGTAGTTTTAAATATGTTTTGCTATTGGGTGGATATCTACATCGTGCACGATGCTAATTGAAAAAAATAACATCAAGCACTAATTTCATCCAATTTTTATGATATTACTCGTAAGTGGGGAAAAGATGCAGCTTTCACAAAATGAATATGGATGCATGTCATAAGAATCCAAAATTATTATCCTGCTATGTACTTATACGTATTTTATTTGATCCCGTTCTAGGTATTAAATGAGAGCTAAAAATGCGCACGTGATTTAATGAAAGAATCGCTGCATTATTATGCTTAGATGCTTAGTGAGATTTTTTAATCTACTAAAATGACCTATTATTAGCCCTTACGTTGTTCACTGTCTTCAGGAAGGAAAACGCTGGCGATCAAAATAGTCTCTAGACATGCCTTGGTCATTTACAGTAATTATAAATTGCTTTATGGTTGGTAGAAATATTTATGGATAGAATAATGATAATTGAGTGTGGCTTTCGAAGATGTTGTGGTTTCTTTCCGCGTTTTTTTCCTTGTTTTCTTGATATTTTCACCTGCATTCCAAGGTGTTTCTCTGCGTACCATGCGTATTTGATGTATTTTTAAGGTAATTTGACGAATGGAATGAGAAAGTGTCTTAAGAGTGGAAATGAAGCTTAAACTTCTTATTGATATCATTATTTATTGTATTAAATTCAGTATTTACAGTATTTTAATTCATCTACCTCAAGCATCAAAGCATGGCCTGAGTTAAATTTTAATCATTATGCCACCGCGATGGTGTGAATGCAAGATCGCGGATGATATGAGAGCAGTTTACCTATCATGCTACTTTGAACAAGGGATGGCGAGTGAAACGAAACGAAAATGTTTCGTTTTTACCCGGAGCGAAACGAAAATACGAGGAATGGGTTTATTTTCGTTCCCGCACGAAATTAAAGTCACCAAGGAGTTTAGTTTCGTCCCGGGACGAAACTTTACTCCCGGGAACGAAAGTAAATCAATCGAAACTCCGCTGCTCATAGTTAGGTTTTGATCCCAGACGTTGAGTGGAGGGGGAAAAGGGGGAATAGTTTCGACCCATTACGTGTGAAATACGTGTACAGGGGTTAACACATTAACATATTGAGGGCTTAAAAATCGAATGTCCAGTTTGCGTTCACCGTTCTCCTGTTAGTAGTACAAATATGAGTGCCCCATGCATCTGATGGCGGTAGGCCGAACCTCTACTCATTCAACCATACTTCGTATTCGGTGTGCGGGTCGAAACTAAACCGTTTGAAAGTGAAGCACCTGGTCCCTCTGGTGCAAAACATTATCTGCGTTTCTTTTTCCAGCCTTTATATCAACTCACCAACCTGTCTGTTTGTCTGTTTGTTTGTCTGTTTGTCTGGTACAAATCTTGTAACTCAAATTTGACTCACTTCCTGTGAAGCAAAAACGCTGAAATGTTGCACACTTCTTCATTTCCGATGACAATACATGAAAATATAACTTTTTCTCTCCAACCCCCCACCCCCCAGTCAACCTATAGCCCCCCAAAACATGTTTTTGATCTAAGAAGTTCCAAATGGTCGATTTTCGTGTTTTGCGACCACAGTAAAAGTTATCCACTTTAGGCATATCCACATAGTAGGCATTTAAAAGCATAGGGGTGGCATTTTGAAACATAGGGGGCTTACCATTCACTGAAAATTTAATAAATATAGTGACTTTTTTAATACGTCACTTTTGGTTTTTCGGGGTCACTGAGTTTTTTTGCTTTGTGTCATATATAAATGTTGCTCATCCCCTGTAATCTAAATATAAAGGCTGGTTTAAAAAAAAAATTTTTTTATAAGAGCTTATTAGTTTAGTTTCGACCCGAAGTAGTTTTGACTACGATTTCGTTTCGGCCTTAAGTTTAGCTCTCGGGGCTTAAATCCATTTCGTTTCTACATTCCGCTCCCTGGAACGAAACTATTGAAATTTTACTGGTTTTGACTTTCGTTTCACTTGCCATCTCTGCTTTGAGCCGCACAGTGATAGTGATTAAGCATTCTCTTTCATGGTGAAGCATGACGGATGTTAAATTTCGCAAATGCCACAAATCGCTACACTTATAGTCGCCCTATGATGCAGCTACCCCGCAATCCGTCTATAAAGGCGTGTTGTAGGGGGTGTTAGGACAATAGCCGTTTAACATAAAAAGCGATTGATCAAACAAAATTACGAATAGAACTTATTAAAGTCCTGTCTTTCTCGGGGGAAAAACGAATACCCATATCTAACTGTTCGGCAAAATATCTCTCTTTAATTTATCGCTCCTGTCCGACCTGGAAATATAGTGGGGCTCTAAGACGATGTCCTCCGTGTCGCTCCCAAAGATATCTATTATCAATTGCTCAAGTAATCTAGCGCGCATCCTCCGAGTTTCTAGCGGCTCCCAGCCTGATTCGATTAACATATGTGTAATGCTTTCTGCAGCGATATCGAATGAGCAGTGGCGTCGTGTCAGAGGTCCTTCTCCCTAATAAATTCCCCGAATTCGAATCACTTACTAAAGCGTAACCAATCTCAGAGAACGGGTTATGCGACATGGTGAATTCCCAAGGACACAACTCGGGCATTACTCGAGAAGAGAAAAAAATCTTTCCCGTGAGGAAAACCTAATTTTAGAATCCTCTCCTTGGTCCTGGTGCGATGGATGGGGAACACGAATGATGCTCCCAATTCTTCGTGGCGTAGTCTGAATTTCACTTTCCGTTCCATCAGCGGCGGATAACCGAATAGAACCAGATTTGGAGGCATTTGTGAAATAAGTAAAATTAAATTTAATGCGAATCACGGGAGTTGAATGAGGTTTCAATATGGTGACAACTCTAATTACGGGAATGAGGCAATTTTTATTATTTTTAATACCTAATGTTTATTTATTATACCATTTTCACCAGCTTAAATCGTAGATAATTCACAGTAACGTTGCGAGATAGTTATTGCGGAATACTTGAGTTCGATTTTTCAACCCTTATGTAACAGCTCATAGCCGTTTCGGGGCATCTTTATGACTAATTACTCGAAAGAGTTCCTTTGGCATGATAGGTACACATATCAGTATCGGTATGATAAAGAACCAATGGAGAAAGACATTAAAGTCAATGAAAGCAAAAAATAAGAATAAAACTTCAAAATCATTCTTGCGATAAGGCTGAGTAAACAATCAATATTTTTCTTAGTAGTCCTTCGTTTAAATAACGCCTCCATGGCAGTGAAGATTTCTCGTGTGTAAGGTCCTCTATATCCCCTTCCGACGTTTCGATGTGCTTGCTTTCGATATGATTTCCGATGCTTCAACTCGCCCATCGCTCTCACGGGTTCAGAAATCCAATTTATATATTTTTTCAATGTTTTGTTGCTGGCTGAACATCCAAATCATTATATCCTGGAATCCCTGTGGAGAATGAGCAGGTTGCTCGTCGAAACGTCGGAAGTAGATATGGAGAACCTTGCGTCGTGTGAAACACGAGAAATCTTCACTGCAATTTTTCGCCGGGAAAAAACACGACATGTCAACGCCTTAATTCACTGCAGTTTAAATTCGAAAAAATTCAGAAAAAACCCAATTTTAGTCATCCAAAGTCGGTTAAATAAATTCATATGTTATTACTGGGATTTTCTACGGTTCAAATTCTATATAATTATATTTTATAATTTTCATGATAAAGACTGTGAATACGTTTTTCTATGGAGCTCAACTTCTTGAAGAGACTGATGCTGCACAAGAGATTCGGCATATGTTGGTCATAACCTGGGACCGGGGAGTATGGAAGACCCCAAGGAAGAAATTTTTTAAAAATACTCACTATTTACGCCTTTTGTGCTTAACATTTCATTTTTATTATAAAAACAGTGGAATTGAACTATTTTGGGCATATCAGGATGCAAAAAATATTAAAACAATAAAAATAAAAAATTTGTGGAGGGTCATGACCCCCCCTTAAATCCGGCATCGTAAAGTTTTTTAAAATACCCACTTTTTACGCCTTTTTGTACCTAAAATTATCAATTTTACTATCAAAAACAGATGAAATTAAACAAATTTGGACATTTAAGGATGCAAAAACTATTAAAACAATAAAAATTAGTCGATGGTCATGACCTCCCCCTTAAATCCGGCCTCGTAACACTACAATTTTCGTCGCAACACATGATGAGTCTTTGTTAACTGCAATCTAATTATTCTAAATTGTCACGACAATTCATCAGCTGCACATGCTGCCTTCCTGCCCCATTTCAGATGGTATGAATTTAAGGGCTGCCCTTTTGAAGAATAAATGTCTCCAGACTTTCAGGCTTTCCCCTCCTTTCCTAATGGCCACCAAAGAAGCTTTGGCAATTACTTTTCCCTCGCCCCACGCTGACACGAAAGGGACCAAGTGGAAAGAGCCACCATAACTTAGCGCAGCGGAGGGACAGTGTCACATTGTGTGTGGAACTGGTTCTGCGTGTCCCGAGCACCCCCCGCTGGACCTCTTCTTCTTGCAGTGCTGAAAAAGATGAGTAGGAGGACGAGCCCAGTCCTATTACTCGAACTTACAAACATAGCCACGTCTCCGCGGACAACATCGGTGACGTGCCCAAGATCTCACTATAAAATAAGAGGAGGAAGCATAATGTTTCCAAAGAGTCGAGCTAAGAGCTGCCCCACATTCTTGGGAAGAAGAAAAAAACTGTTTTTGAAGCGGTGGTTCCACATCAGTAGAGCCATGTGGACTATTCAGGCTTCAATATCGTAAAAAAACATTTTAAACATCTCCGTGAACACGCCAGGAATGCTTCACTCATTGCTTCAACAGCAAGGTTGGCTTGGACAGGTCAGGATAGAACTCACATCAAACTATTCGTAAGGCATGTTAATTCCATACGTACGGGGTGCAAGGAACAGCCAGTTACTTTCCCTGAGCGACTTCTCACTGCGATGATTTTTTGCGATGAGTATTTAAATGCTTCAACGGGGATTTGAACCCGGGAACCTATAGAAAACAGGCAAACGATTTATTTAGTGGGCTACCTCTCTCCCATTTCATTCAATGCGCATTTAAAATTACCTTTTTATGGACAGGTTTATATTTATCAAGCGGATCTCAAAAGAGATGGTTAACGAATCACCGGGTTATGTCTAATGATTTAAGGGGATGAGAGAATTTGGTGACTTATTGTTTAGATCTTATTGCTTGTAATCGAAGGATACCGGGTTGAATTCCTGGTGAAGCCTTGAAAATGTTTCCTACGGGAGGCTATTGAGGGAAACGAAATGGTCTTTTTTTTTTAAGGAAAAATCAAAGTGACCTCAGTCATCAGAGCTCATTAATGCTACACAGAGTTTTTTTTATTGAGAGACGGAAATATTTCATGCAGTTAATTATATTTTAATGAATAGTGAAGCACAAGTAGAAATACCGTGATCGTCAATGATAACGTATGGTATGAGTCCGAGTGATAGTTACTAAAGTGCGAGGAAATACAAAAATTTTATGCTTACGATAACAAGATACGTATTTTTATTTCTCAGGAACAAAAATTATAAAAGTGTCTTTGGAACGCATCATTTATAACTGGCCAGCCATATCAGCATCCTACGAATAGATAGTCCCATATATATGTGCTGATTACCCTGTAGTATTTATACAGAAATAAGGGATTGGCATAAAACTACATTAGTCACAGCTTCTAGTAATAATTTTGCATTTGGCGAAAGTAGTTTAAAATTCAATTTTCATGTAATAGGTAGGGAGCGTGAGATATTTGAAGACTTTGTTTTGGACCACCATAATGCAGACCCAACCATGAAATATATGACAGCTTAAAGCTGGCCAATGAGTACTTAGGGAAGGGAGAGGAATTAGAATCATGGTAGGTAATTTAATTTCATTATTCAAAGCTCTATTTGTGCATATTGTTGACATCCTTCTCTCGCACTAAGTAAAGCAGTGGGGGTGGCATAGTGATGTTCACGCTGATCTATTTTACTAAATAATTTACCACGGCTTGAAGTTAATTCCTTTGAAATGAAACAAAGGTCGATAATCTGCTTTTATTTTCCTGTCCCTATATTTCTCCTTAAAATATATCCCTAAATATTAATAAGTAGGTATCGGATTTTCCCTAACTTTAGCCCTTAAAACATTAATGCCCATCACCGTAGAGGAAAATGGAGTAAAGAGAACATTGGATGAAAGGCTGTGAGGAAATTAAATTAAAGATTAAACCTCGTTTTTTTTTCAATTTACCGAGGAAAAAAGTTTGCGAGGATAGGAAGAAACATTCGGACCCGAATTAATCAAGAAAGAGTCAAGGAAAGCGAGGGAATTGGGAAGCGTAGGAAGCAGGTGGGTGGGTTGGAGACAAAGTTTCGAAAGAAATCGAAGCGATCGAAGAATGCAAATGGATTCGCAATCGGCGACAGAGTTTGTTCCTTACGGAATAAAGGAAAAAAAACAAGTGGCGAAAATTTGGGGATAGACGAGAGACTATTGTCGAGAATCTCCCAAACTCTTTATATTGTGAAGAATTAACTACTTCACCAGAGGGATTCGGAAAGAAGGAACAGTAACCGTTGATTGGCAAGGTGGACTGTGCCTATTCTAACCACTAAATTCCTCTGCAAAAGTTAACGGAATGGGGAAAGAAGTTTTTCATTCCCTTACCATTCAGCATATTCAACGGTCATACCCTATCAAATTGCTTTGAATGAAGAATCACACGTTCACACGTAAGTAAAATTACTTCATACCCTATCACAGAATCTAATTTTCACTCTCATTTATCATTATCACTATTGTCACTAAATAAATACTCTCATACCATGAATTACAATTTAAGACAGCAGTTTTCTCATTCATTTGGTCAATTTTTTATTTTGTAGGATTTACAAATTGTTAGTAGTGGTGAGCAACGTTTTTTGAGAATATGGGAGGAGTAACTGTCGCCGATTATATCATAAACTCTTTATATTTTGAAGAATTAACTGCTTCAAAAAAGGAATTCGGAAAGAAGGAACAGTAAACGTTGATTCATCAGGTGGACTGTGCCAATACAGACCACTAAATTCCTCTGCAAAAGGATACGAAACGGGAAAAGAATTTTTTATTCCCTTACCATGCAACGTATTCAACGTCATACATTTTAAATTAATGTGATTGAAGAATCACACCTAAGTAAAATTACTTCACACCCCGTCATAGCTTTCTTTCTTAGTATATTATTCCTATTCCATGATAATGTTCTGAAGGAAATAGGAATTTTGTTGCAGTTGTTGAACATAACGTTTTTTCAGGTAGAAGCAAAATGGGCCTGGGAGTTTTATACCTATAATTAAAGAAAACTTAATAGGTGAAAAGTTCGCATTAACGTTATGAAGATAAAATTTCAAGACTACATCAGTCATTGATGTATAGCTTATCCGATTCAATCCTATCGCTTATTTACTACAACACACTTTGAGATGATGTGGAAGATACATTATGCGTCATTCCATCCCAATTTAACAAACGTTTGTCCCATAGGGTCTCAGATTTCGATGCACATTCTGTATGAGTGTATATCCATCTGAACCATTAAGTATTCAGCATTGTTTTTACACATTTCATATTTTAAGAAAGTCGTAGCTTTAAAAAAACTCATAAAGTATGACTCTACGACCATTTGATGGTAAAATAGAGGGAATTATAGGGTTTGAATCACTTTTATGGCAAAAATTTAAGTGCGCATAAGAGAAACAAATTTTGTTTTTCCACAACGATCGGCGTGGATTTATTTTGAGGTAGATATGGACGAAAAAAAATTATCAAAATATCAGACCCTAGGAAGAAAACGTGTGTTCTAATGAGGGGGAATGACCCCTACGTATGCATTACAAGTGTGAAAAGAGGGGCAGAAAAAATATGAATTTAGAGAAATGTAGTATAAAATTTTCCAGAATTTATTTTTTTAACTTATTTTGCCCTCAATGATTCAGTACTTATGATATATTTGTTTCATTCCTTTAGAGGTGTACACTCAAACTTTCTCATCCCATATTTCATTCGATTTAAAAAAAAACTTGATGGAATATTATGCTAAAAACATTGAAGGGCATTAACCTGATGACTATGATCGAAAATCTAGCTAGATAAGCTAAACCAATGTGATCGTTTACTTAGCTGGAAAATCAATCTCTCCGCTTGGATTAGTGCTTTAATTGGATGGTAATCGGGTTACCCTGCTACGACGTAATGAAATTTCAAACTCAATTACCCAAGGGAACACGAAATTCAACACGTCTCCCTATTACGTTTCAACCTACCTTTGTTCGTGCGCTCCGAAAACGGGAGGGGTGAAAAATATATGTATGTACCTATCTACTATATAATGACACCATGTTCGCATTTCCTAGCTATAGGGCTAATGAGAAAGCCCTTAGAAAACAAACGCTAAATAATTGATATTTGGTCCAATTAATTGGTGTAGTGAGGATGAAATACTTTCCTGAGGGTATTAACAGCTACCACAAAGTGAATTCAATATGTTTATTTCGGTTCCATTGCAATAATGTGGCATTCAGAGCAACACAAAATAATAATTAGTAATTAGTCTACAACCCTTTGTACTGATTTTAGTCTGAAAAATATCTTTCCATCAATTGACGAACAATTGGAAGGTAGAGAACCATTTAAATTTACCTATATACAAACATGTTGTGAAACGTCGGAAATTTTTTTATATCATATTAAAGAGAGAGCATGCTACAGAAACTGAAATGTTCAACTGTTACAATTCCTTTACTTAAAAATATGTTGTAACCCTCACTCATAAAATAAAATTTTCTGGCTGAACAATTTGTTCCCCTCAATTAATTGTATTTGTAAATTATATTTTGAGAGGCGTACTGTGGAGTACGAGCGAATTGCATTGAAGTTTTAAGTGTCAGTCATGATTTTCCGCTTTAATACAGATAATTATAGGGGATGCTTATACTTTTCATGATTACACTACGCATCGTGTTGTAAATCTAAGCGATTAAAAAGAATTTACGTGGCAGGTTTAAGTTTTCCGGGGCCATACCTTCAAAAGTCGGGGCAGGAAAATTATCCTCGATCCAGCTACACTTTTATTCTCCATAATTGTATAGTTTCCTTGGAATGTTTTCATTGTATTTTACTATTGTTTCAATGAAGTTTATAATAGCATGGCGTAGGCTGAAAACATTCCTGAGAAACAAAAGCGACCGCGATTAATCTGTAAAATTAATTTGAAGAGGAAACGGGAAAATATAGCATTGTTTCTAATTATGCTAAACAATGCTTACGTAAAATAATATCGAAATAATTAATATTCAAAAGTAATGAGGTATTTTGGGAGTTTTAAAATTCTTATCTATGGCTGTAATCATGTAAGAATAACCTGGAATTTAATAAAATTTCCCCGAAAAACCTGGAATTATGCATAAATTTTTCTGATTTGATTGGCTGAACTTCTTGGATACAGATACACCATTAATTTGAATGTAGCTGGGATTCGAACATGGATCTCCGATTTACAGTCAGGTGTGCTACCAGTTAAACTACTAAGCCGTCTTCTTCCGAGGCGAATATTATGTGTGGGGGTGAGAAGCCAAGAGATACAAGTGATTGTTTTCTCTGCAGGGTTTGGTAAAGTTAATTTCTAGAAGTAAAACACAAAAACTTTGTTGCCAAGGGATACGATTGTCTCTCTGTTCTGTGCTGACATTGAGTAGAAAATCAAATGTTCTTCTAATTATCTAATTCGACTCGTTTACTTACTTTACGTATTTCTGCACATAACGGTGTATAAAATAAGAAATCACTTGTACCCCTTACCTTCTCACCCACTCGTATCTCATATTCTATCAGATAACCATTTTACTCCTATGTTTTCCTTCTCTTTAACATTCATCGCCTGCTGTACATAAATCGGAGGTCTTCTTCAATATCTTGCCGCACACTCGGTTTTCGACGATTGCCTTCATTGGACCCGTACTGATAGTGCTAATGATATTAATAAGGAATGTGATAATTTTGTTTCATATTTTGATCTTGTTGGCGTTTGATTTTTTCATAAACTAAGGTGATTGAGAAGGTTGTTTGCGGCGAATGTGCTTAAGAATATCACGTACCCTTTTGTTAAAGCCCCGTGCCTCGACCCAATTGTGCACGCTGCCTTGTACGGCTAAGGTGATAGTAATCCGTGGACTCTTGACGAGAAATGAGGTTCATTTTCACTTTGACGTACCGATAGAAAGCGGCGCTTGGCAGTTCATTATCACCAGTGCGTTTTGACAGGAACGAGTAGAAAACCATAATAGAGTGAAGCCTTATGATGACAGAGTAGGTGAAAGTAGGGAATGTGTCGGCATGGGGTCCATGAAAAACTCGGCGTGATTGTAATGACGTCCCATGGTTTGTACACGTAAGTCCGATATATCCAAGGAGGATGTAAATATCTGGAGGGGGCTTGCTTGGGTAGGAAAGCCATGCTCACTTTGACCAAAACATTGACAGTCCCATAAGGGTCAATGCTTACTATTTGGTGAATTTGTTTTTCCATAACTCGGTAATACATGGAAATAAACTATGGAACGCACAATTTAAACCTTTTTTTTTCCTTACTTCATTGGTAGCATTCGCGACGTTATGACTCAAACATCTTTTCCCAGGGAATAATTATTATCAATCACCACGGTTACGTTCTACAACCAGCTCAGATGAAGATATAATCTTACGAGAGTTAAGTAATCATTTGCCTGCTTTTATACTGGTATTGAATTTTATTATAGCCAACGGAAAATGAGCAATTAAAGTAATAAAATATATTTTCAAGGATATCCCCACGAGTAAAGTGACAAACAGACAGAGAGTTAATACCTACATTAATAGAAGTATCGCAAATGATGGGAAAAATCCGATGACAATCACCGGCGAAATACAAATGAATATGGCAGCATTTTTCACTTTATATGATTCATTTTCCGATCAAAACTTAACCATTTCAAAATATCAGTCAGGTAATAAGTCCAAAAGTTGTCAAATTAAGATGGCGGAACTTTGATCCCGCCAAAGACTCGGAAACAGCGCCTCCAGATATTTCAAACCTTCTTGGATGTATCCCGTAACCGCGTTGTAGAGCAAAAGATTCTAGGAGAGCCTTAATCTTCGATCATACAAACATTTGATGCGTATATGGTATGGTATTTGGAGGAGGCGACTGACAGCTGAGGTCATTTGCGCCATGAGGGAAGGGTAGGTGAGGAAGGGTGGAGAGAAACCCGGCGTCGGCATTAGCCTGCTCTCAACGAAAGGCACCAAGGGGACCACGGCTTAACGTCCCATCCGACGGACGGAGTGTTGCGCTTGAAATGTCCTCCACATAACAGTCAAGCAGGGATCAGGCAGTCTCTGAAAATTCTCTGCGGCTGCCGGGATTTGAACCCGGGCCCACCGGGTGGGAAGCCAACACTATAGCCACCACACCAACCCGATCCCCATTTGATGCGTTGCTTGAGGCTAACCAGGAATATAACAATTAGACATTCTCCACTCGGCCACATGATATACCGGGCTAACGTTGTACCTACTATACAAGTCCCAGAATGATTACAGGCTCTCCCGGTGGATGGCATGAGTGAATTTTTGTCGCGTTTTGCACCGAGGCAGATAGTCTATGATGCACCAACGTTTCGCCCGAGTTATTTTCTAGCATCCACAGGGTTGAGGGTTGATCTGACGGTTGCATATTACATCTTCCCTCATGGTGCAAGAAATGTACTTGAAAAACGTCGTCTAACATGGACGAAGTGACTCAGTGTAAAACCTGAGAAAACTTCGCCTAAGTCCGAGACTTGTGCACCCCACAAACGGTGAACGGGATGGAAAGAAGGGAAGAGGCGAGGCGCAAATATGAGCCCGATGACGCCAGGGTAGGGATGAAGAAGGAAGGATAAGCAATAGAATAATTTAACGCGATCACCAAGACGACGCGACCCACCTCTAGCGAAACCAGATTTAACGATCCTAGGGAAAGAGACGCTCAACCAATGGGATGGATGATTCTGAGATATTTTTCTGGACACAGATGAGTTATGTGGAATAGGATACCGGGAGTGATGATTTACTTTGCTATTTTATTTTGAGTGTAAAATATTTATTAAATCATCTAATTGCTCGACCACCTTAACAGTTTCATGAAATAAACCCCATTTCGCAGTATTTTGGAGAATTATGGAGTAAGTTTTGCCTATTATCATAGGTTGACCAAATGTTAAGTATGATGATGAAATATCTTCTCATTGAAATTTAGCTTTCTTGAAACCTTTCTCACTTTTCGTCAAACCAGTATTAAAAATTATCAAAAGGGGCATTGGTATGATTTTACCCGGAGTACTATTAAGTTCGATAAATTTATACATTTTCCTATTTTTATGCGAAAGTACAATTTTTAAAGTTCATCTTACTCATCGGTTAAAATAAAAATTAAATTTTCCGAAACAAATATTTTTATGATTACCTCTCACTCATATTAAATCCCTGTATAGTGTCATAAGTCAAAGCCATAATAAATAATTTAGACTCGTTTTTAGTACAACCATATTTTTTACTATATTGGTGTATTTTTCTGCGTTCTGAGGTTTTTAATATATTAATCTAAAGGTACAGAAAATAGTGGCATAAACGTATGTGTATATACAATTATACGTAAACTGTAGTAACTATTGTAAGCATCGCGCTATCTTCGAGAAATATTGAAAAAAGAAAGTTTTATTCGATGAAAATAAAGTCCACCTTTGAGTTAATATGCATACGGACACTTGATCGTTTCACTTAATGGCGACCGAGCGAAAGTAAACTTGAGACCGTTTGTAGCGCAGAGGACCCGTCCTGAAGAATATAACAAAAAATAATATACCTGATATTTTATCATGAGGACATGATCATGAAAAATGAGACGAAAGTAATTCATTCATTCATTATAATATAAATTTATGTAAGCTGTTAAAGTATGGCACTTTGCCATTCATTGCTCCAGCATCTTTAATGTCGAAGATGGCATGGCTTTCATGCAGTTTCTTTTTATTAATACCACTGTATATTGGTTATCTAGTATGCATAAGTACGCAAGAGCTGTCCGTGCTTTAGAAAAAATGGATTGTGGAGAAAACAATTCCAAAAAGAATTAAGCTGGCTACTTCCGCGTAACTTGCATTCACTTGTGTTCGTAGCCAATTGACCCATAAGAACCAGTGAATCAAACTTATCCATTTTTAGGCATTACATGAAGGGAAGCGGTCCCGAAAACTTCATCCAATTACGCTCTGGGGGAATTCATAAAATTTTTAATTGCACCTTAACTTTACGATGACCACCATGCTATGTCAAGACAATATCAATTACAATATAAATTTAGGTCACGATGAAGAAATCGATTTATATAAAGGCTTGAAAATATCTGCCTAAAAGTTGAGCATATTACTGCGGATATAAATAAAGCGTTTGTGAAATAAGGTGGCATATATTCTCTCTTCAACCCTAATTCTAATTCCTTACTCATATATAAAAATATTATCTCATGGAGGGCCATATATTTTTTATGTGAGTCAGGAAATTTCTTTTAGGGGGATGGTGCTTATTTCAAGCTTCTCTTGTAACCATAGTCGGACTGACATGCGGCTTAGGACGGGCTGAAAATAGAGGTGGCAAATGTTGGGGAGGAAAGAATATTCGACCGATCTTGATACAGCATCAGAGTCGCAAAATTGCCTAACCTTTGACGAGTGAGTGGTGAGCAAGGGCATGAGGTCTTTGAGAAGTCCAGACATCTTATTATTATGTGTTTTCTTAAATATGTGAACAACAACAAGTTACAATGTGTTTTTTAATGAAGATGAATCGCAAAATTTCTCTAATTTAATGAAAATTTTCAAGAAGGCATAACTGTGCTATACATTTGATCAATTTTTGATTACCATCGGAAAATATTATAATTTTTAAATTCATCTTCCACTCAATAGAGTAAATGCGTGGGCGAGATGTTCTCATAAAATTCATTGTAGTGGGTGATTTTAATTTTCAAATGGTCTCCATGAAAATATCTACATAATTTTTTTCCTGTTTAATTTTTATTTCAAATTTTAATATGCATTGGTTTCAAATTGCTAATATTAATCGTTATATTGATTTAACTCCCAGCCATTACTTCTTCGCATTGCGAAGACCACTTGCCCACTACTTAAATGGCAAGTTAAAACACTTTACTTAAGCTGAAATGATCTTCGCAGCTGAGCCAATGCGAGGATGGAAATGGCATTCTCTCCAAATCCCTTTGGGTGGTAATCACGCACTTTATTTCCTTTCCCGAGGTAGAAATACTTGTATTGGAACATCGAGGAGCAAAGTACTCTCTAAGCCTTCAAGCGTGACATTTTCTTTTATTATTTACTCTACTCCATCCTAAAAATGTTTTCAAAATAACTTTACCTCTACTCCAGGAATGTTAGTTCGAATAGTATAACATAACAATTTTACCTAATTTTTAACTTCTGCCATTCCATTTAGATATTTTAGGCAATTTAGAGAAAAATGTAGTGTGTAATGTAAAAAATTGTTGCCTTTGACCATACGATGTCAATATTTAATTGCTGTTAAAGAAATAAGAAATAATTTAAATTTTAACAACAAATCACCCTTGCGTTTCACACAACTGTTCTAAGGGTTAAAGTAGGAGTAGTGGGTTTTACTTAATAGGAAATTGTGCAAACATACTACACTAGTTTTTCCCTTTAGTCTGCTAGTTTTAGCGTCCTTGGATTAGACTGATGATCAAATGAAAAAATGTACTTTTTTACCGCATTTGTACTTTATTAAATGACTTTTTAACATTTTTAAATCTATTTTTATTGGCCATTTATATTTTTGGTAAACAGTTTTTCAGTCGATATATCACAAAATAATATATTTTAAATCTTTTTATTCATCCCAACTTATAGGTACCATTCTCAAGATTCGCAAACTCGTAGAAACCGCCTGATTTTCTTCTGAGGCTATCATTATGGAGATTCGTGAGTCATTTCAGGATGGTACTGGCCGATGTCAGTTAAAGTTATGGAAAATCCGCCTTTTCGAACAGTCGAAAAAAAAGTTTTTCGTGTATTCTACTTGAGCAGAATAGTAAAATGGTTTTACAGAGAATTTTTTTTTCTTTTTCGCATTCGTTATAGACACCCATAACGCATTTTTCAAGATTAGAACGAGAAAATATGCGATAAAACTCTAAAGGTCTACACTTTGGAACTGGAAACCCTCATTCATATCCAGAGAGCTTGCGCAAATGATTGTATTAGACTGGGCGTGTTGGAGAATTTGCGTGTCCCCACAGAGAGACTGTCATTATGTAGATCTGTGGATGGCCTTTGGCGTCATTTCCTCTAGTCAATGGACACTTAGTCGAAGAAAACTGTTATTGCGCAGGAGAAGAAAGCGGGAAACCGGTCAGTCGAGGAAATGCTAGTCGAAGCAGCGCGCACTTGATCGCCGTCTCTTCCCGTAATCGTCCAGTGATATTGGATATGTCCTGGCATCCCTCGTGTAGTACGCTTCAATGTACTACCTGCTACATTTCCCACAGAAAGATAACCTGCACCGCAACTACCACACCCATCTATGAGACTAAGGAAATTTTGCTTTCTTAGTTTAAGGACATACGCTGATAGATTTGTAACGTTTAATATTTATTTTTACGTTTAATTAATAATTCTATTGATTTCATGTTTATGTTAAAATTGATGTTTATGGCTAATAAAGAGTAATAGAAGGTTGCCAAGGGGTTGCTGTGGGAAGAGAGGGGATTGTTGTGAGAGAAGCCATTAAGAAAAGATCTGGAAGAATGGAGACGAGAAAAGAAATTTTATTTGGAAAAAAATAAAAAAATGGTTTTTGAAGGAAAAAGTGTCTGATTTTACAGTGTATAAATATTTCGAATTTCGATGATAGCTGACATTATTCATTATTAAATTTTTTAAATCTTTAGATATTCTTCGTCATCCAAGATAAAATATAAGCAACAAATAGTTATATCCACACTTTAATGAAAAGATGAAGTATTGATTGCTGAAACGTCCTTCAGGAATTTCAATTCGAGTAAGGTTATTAGCTACCCTTTAATTAGCTGCCTTTTATTAGAAATATTAAAGTAACAGTTTGAACTCATTTAATGCTTTTTGTGTCTGATGCTCAAGCCTTTAAAATTAAGCTGGCAATGCATTGAATGTTCAACCTAAGTTGGAATTTCAATGACTAGAAAATTATCTAATTTGTGAATCACTCTCTCTAACTGCTTGTTGAGTAGAGTAGCCCTGCGCAGGCTACGATATGCATCGGAATGCAGTTGGGTCACTCAACTTGCTCTCTAAGAGCTTCCTATTTGAGTTTCTGTTGAGCTTGTTCCGTTTTGAAAATAAAGTCTAACAGTTTGAATAGGAGAGTATGCTTTTTGAAAGATGACTTGCAGCACTTCCTCTTGTAGATAGTTGCGATCCAAATGATAATTTTTGTGAAGTGCCAATGCCGTTCAAATGGCGTCGCTTGAGCTATTTACGACTACGATGATCTTGGTGGCAATGAGATAGTGATTATTACATTGATTACGATTTCCATTCCAATCCATTCCAATGATTCCATTTCTGCTGGAAATAAGTGTAAATGGAGAGGCAAAATCAGCGACTTCCATTTACAGAGCTAGCTTTCAAGTTCGTGTGGTTAATAAAAGGTGAATTAAAGGAAATTCAATGTGAGGTCTTAAATATGTTACTTGGAGTTGGTTGTATGGTTGGAGTTTCGTTCTTTTTCGTCGTGGAATGATATTTCATGGCTAGTTCCTTTTGCTTCTAAAAACGCATCCCCAGAGTAGTTTTGATTCCTGATGACCTCTACAGAAACTTTGAGCTTGCAGGAATACCAATTGGGTTGCAATATTTAGGTCTTCTAGCGAATGTTTATATCAGCATGATTGGCTAGCAATCACTCAATCGTAATCCTTTATGAATGAAATTAAATTCATAAACATACTTCTTATTTTAGTGTCTTAGACGATAATCACTGCTCTTTCCATCTATTTGCTTACGAAGCTGTTGGGTGAACTTAATCATTAATACATGAAATTATACTACGTCGTATAGCTTTTGTGGTATCTACTCCAATAAAATTTCTGTATTAGCATCATGTATGTGTGCGAATTTGTTGATAAATGAATTCCAATCCGCTTTCCTAAGAATTAAATAAATTTTAACAATATTTCACTGGAAAAATATTGGCCATGAATTAATCTAGGAATTGCTATGGAAATGTAAGAGGTGTTTGTTTAAAACTTCAAAAAGGTTGTTGCGCCATGATTTTTCCAGAGACCCTTATATTTTTATTTTTGTGAGGTTTGGCATTTATGCTAAGGGTGATCGGTCAAAACAACTCACGATTCTTGCACAAAATTGTTCCGTTTCTCTACCTAACAGCTTTAAATCAACGTGTGGGATTCTTAAGGAAAAAAAATATTCAGCCAATGGCATAGGAAGTAGGGACCCGCAAAAATTTAAATCTCAACCTTTTCGGCAGTGAAGATTAATCGTTTCCAGATTGACCCGAAGCGTTTTCCAGTCGTAACCAAATTAAATGCTGCCGCGATCGTAAAAATTACGCGCCGTATATTTTTCTCTGCCTGCTTGTGGCCATTTGCGGGGGATATTTCCTCAGGATTATCCGGTCGTTCATCCCGGCCTATACTTTATTTATGCGTCGATTGGTGCGGAGCTATAGGAAAGGGGTTGACGCACGGCCAGAGGATGAGTCGATTACTCTTTTTTCGATTCCGATTCCAATCCCAAGGGGAATGTATAAAGGAGGCCAAATTCTATCCCATAGAAGGCTGATTTCTGTTGCCACTTCGGTTGCGTTGTAATCGGCTTTCAAAAAACGTCCGCGGCGCGGTGAGGAGTGCAATGTGATCCAATATTTTGCAGTATAATGTTTGTCATTGAGAGGAATAGCATTGATAACTTATGAATTTGATCACATCAAGCTCAGCTCATATTTCGGTTAATACCCCTAATTGCTCCTCCTTTTTCCGTTAAACTCGGATCAATTTGTCCGTCAGCTACGCGAGTGGCGACTTTTGTAAACTCATTTAAACGCGCGGTGGGTGATAAAACTTTTAGAGGCTGACTCGAGGATCCTCTTTTGTAATATTCGTGTCCACTTCTTTCAAAATTAAGCTTCGATTCCATCGATTCTTATTCATACTAAGAGGTGGGATTTTGATTTGTTAGTAGCATTGCTGTCTTCAAAATTTAAGAATGGAATGGAATAAAATAACAAAGACAATTAAGTGGCCCGATAAGTATAATAATTAAAAATAGCGAATTAGTATTTTAGCTATATACCCTCAATATTAAAGAAATTATGAATACTTCAACAGATTCAGATATAAATTGTTAACTTAACAATATCGAGTGCGCAGTGGCTCAGGTGTGTGGCAGCCTTCATGCGCCAAGTTTATAGTTTATTAATAAAATATTTATCTTCTTGGAATCAATAGAATCGGGATCGAGTTGAGGCGATCGACTTCCGATTTCACCGATTCTTGGGTTATCCTCGTTCATATTACGATTGTCCCAGGGATCGTAGGAACTACCGTGCATTCACACTACGACGGTAAAACATGTGCTGCCCTCCAATGTTGAAATCTAAAGTGAACGAGAAACTTACGGTTAGCGAAGTTGTTAAGGTATATAGGTTCAGATATTACTGTGTTCGACCTGTATTTAGTTTATACTTCTTCTTCCACCCATATTCTCCCTTGCTGGGACAACTCCATGAAAAATGTGGTGGATGGGAACATCACAAACTTTTCGTCTTTCTCTCCTCGCTTGCTCTTCGTTTTTCGCAGCGCTTAGTCATCGTAAAGTACCAACGTTCGGAACTTCGTGTACTATTGTCCGGACATGCGTTCACACTACTAGTTCTGCCAACTATCGTTGGGACGATCGCTGGAACAATAGTAATCTGAACGAAGCAGTGGGGAATCGATGGAATCGGGAATCGATGTTTGGAATGGACTCATCCCTACCAGAAACCGCCGGAACCGACACTGTACACGCGGCATGTGGGAGTAAATTTTTTGACCCTTCCATCGCTCTTCTTGCCGCAATCTCAGGGGAAGCATTTCGCTCCTCACGGCCAGCCGTCGATAGAGGGTGTGGGTGGAGGTAATAGAGGAAGAGAGGATGGAATTTGGGAGATAAACAGTCCAGGAATGAATTGAAAGCCGACAGCCCATCTCCGTATCCCGAGGAGTCACACCTATGTATTTATCGAGGAAACTACATTGAAGGCGACAAAGGATAGATATCACTCTGTGTATTTAGGAGAATATTTATGGGAACATTTTCTTTCTTTTCACTTTCACGGTTTTCACTTCTTTTCTGTCCGTGTCTTTCCATAATAATAAATACGTGGGATGAATTTTTCTGTTAAACAGGCATGCTGAAATCTGGATAATTAAAAGAGAGTTATGAGTTAAAATCGACCCAAAGAACCCCTGAAAAAATAAAAATTAACTAAATTAAGGAAATGGCTATTATTTAAAAAAATGGAGCATTTTGTAAACAAATAATATCCATCCAGCCGTTTTGCCTTACATGCAGCCGTTCTTGAGATGTACAGGAATAGACATTAGCAATTTTTGTAATTTGCAATCTTCGTTTGAGTCATGTATCCGTTTATAAGTAACACAAAAAATAATAGGAGCTTATTATAATGTCTTGAATTTTTAAAGATGACATTCATATTATGATAGGTTTTAAAATTTGGTATAATTTAGAGTAGTTACCAATTTCAAATTTATTTTTACACGACTTCTGATTTTTCAGTCATTTTTATAGCATGTGGAAGATTGAATCTTCTTTTGAGTTTTATTAATTCTTACTGCTCCTTCCTAGCGATTTCTACTTTAATCTTACAAATTCTCCAGTTTGTTGACCAATCAGTTTTTCTTATCAGATGTTTGATCCGCCTCACGATCGTGCTGACGTTTTATCATTTTCCGCCGTGTATGTGAGCCATTATTACAGTAGATTAAGGAACGTAAGAGACTAACCTTTCAGTGGTGATCGTGTCCGTTGAACAATGGACACTGACCGGTTACCAATTGTTTCTCACGCCCCGATCCTACTGATAGGAACGATACAAATTGATAACCTGCTCACCTAGTGGAAACTATAAACCTTTCTCAGATAAGGATATGAGTGTACTCTTTTCGCTGAATCTAGCGAAGATTGAAAATGCGAGCGAGCTTGAAATGTCATCATGGGAGTAATTGATGGAAAAGCCTCGGTCTCATTTCACCCCTCGTTCTAGAACGAGGGGTGAGATTTTATCCTTCCTGTGCGCTTTAATGGATAGCTTTGGAATTTTGCGTAAGGTCGAGGTTATCTAGAATGATCACTGAGCTTTAAATGGTAAATATTCGTAAGTTTAAGTAATGGAGAATGCATAGAGGAGGCCCTATTCTATCCCATAGAAGGCTGTTTTCTGTTGCCGATTCGGTCGCATTTTAATCGGTTTTCAAAAAAATGTCCGCGGTACAGTGATGACTGCAATGCGATCCACTTTTTCCAATATTTTGGAGTGTAACGTTTGTGATTGTGAGGAATAGCGTTGAGTATTTGTGAATTTGATAGACATGTATATGAGTTTCGGTAAAAATCGCTAATTGTACCTTATTTCCCCGTGAAACTAGGACCAATTTGTCTGTCAGCGACGCGAGTGGCGACTTTTGTAAACCCATTTGATTGAGATTGAGAGGTGATTGAGAACACATTTAGAGACCGACTTAAGGATCCTCTTTTGTAATATTCGTGGTTTAAGTACTTGGAGGGGAAGACTGGTGAGGTTTAAGTCGAGGTATGGACGCGAGAGCTGACGCAATTGCTGTTCTCGCCGGACATCCCATTCATCCAGTATCCATACTCCCACGCGACCTCGCGTTCGATTATGTGTACTCTACGGATGATACCTCGTGTAAATGTCACTTGCTCGTGAAAAAAAACCTCCATTCTCTCTCTCCACCGTCGACGGTTCAATTTTATGATCGTCCCCATCGGTTCCGTACCTTCCTAACGCTCTGAGCCTTCCATATGAGGGGATTATTATCGGCGAAGCGGGAAGTGGACGAAGCGACGTGAATGCCATTCCGCGTGAGCAAGAGGTGGGAAAGGCATCTTCCAATGAAAGGTGAAAGGTATATACAGCTGGGGTGCGTTTACTCCCCATTGAGTGCGGAGAGGTGTATTGAAGGGAATATAGGAGTCATTGCTTCGCTTTCCCCCAGTTTTGTGAGGGCTCGAATCGGGTGGGGAAACGGCGTTCTCGCGTTGATGTCCGGTATGAGGTGCTGGGAGGGTTAATGGAAGCTATTGCGACGTTAAGATCAGAGAAAGGTTGCATTTTGATAGACAAAGGTTACGGAGGGTGATTGGAAAAATCGAATTTCGATGGATGTAACCATTATGCACAATGGTATCGATATTAGGATTTGGAAAATTGAATAATGAATCGATGAGTTTCGAGTGTGTATTGTCATCCATTTATGCCTGACTTCAATTTCCGATTGTTTCCATTTCCGTCGAGGATCGTTAGAAGGACTGAACGAATGGGAGAATTTTCGCTAATAGCGACATTTTCGAGTCAAATTCACCGATTGTTGTGTACATGGTTGTGATAAAGACTGCGTAGTAATATTAATCATTCTTTGTTGGCATATTTTTTACACTTTACATGTATGATAAGTAATGCTCCGATTTGTATGTAATGATTGGGTAACAATTGGCATTTATATCGTAGCTTGAGTAATCTGTATTCGTAGCGGCTAGTGGAGAGAAATTACACCTTACGACCTCGTAGAATGGGTTGCGTAGGGTGAATTGTCGTCATTAATTGTATGATGCATGGGTTTTTACCCAATCATTATTCTTAATATGGGATTAAATAGGTAATAATATTGTTGAAATTGATAGTGCTTAAAATTGATTTCTCGACAATTTGGCTCCTCGAATAATCGTCCATTGGCGATGGATTTTTGTTGTGATTGATTATAAATGGGGAAAATTCTCTACGATTATCAGGGTTTGTCTATCCGTAACTGCAACTGTACAACTGTAAACCTCGCGTCGCGTCGGTAGATTTTATGCCTATTATTTAGCCTTCCAATAATATTTTCGCCCATGAAATGCAGTTATTTTTATTTATTTGCAGAGATGTATTGGAATTGGCATGTTGCAGTTTAGTTTTTGATGGAGATTTTTTAAAGTCGTCCTCTTAACAATATGATTCATAGTAAGACTGTTCAGTTGATGATCGGATCGGATGTCAAAGGATGGATTAATGACCTTCGAAGATAGTATCTGATTTTATAATGTTTACACTTTTAAGTCATCTTTGATTATTAATGGTTTTCGATTTTGATTAGGTGTCCTCCGTTTTTAATGACGGTGATGGGGGTTGATTGTTGCTAGTGATTTATTGTCTACAGGATGAGAAGCAACTGTCGATGGCTATTAATTGCCTAGATGATTTCTTGTGATTGACGCTTCTTGGTACCTGATTGTGTTGGGTCTCCGACTCTCAGGAATGGAAAATTATGGGTTTTGCGACCAATTTTTGACTGCCGGTGGTTATCGCTGTTCATTGCAGCCAAAAAAAGTAGCTAACGTGACAAATACCACTGATAACTGATTTAAAATAACTGACTTGTTACAGACAGGATCGCCGTTAACAGCGTTTGAGGTTAGCTGATGCCAAGTGAGCCATATTTGAAGTACCTTAAACCTCTTTTGAATGGTAGTGTGTGAGTTTTTCAATTATGAAATGCATAATTTTTTAAATTGGTGAACTACCGCATGTATCTTTCTTAAATTTTTATATCTCCCTACATTTTATTCGACTGTTATAGTCCTTTGTATAACTTTAATTCATATCACATCACCTATAAGTATATTCTAGGGTCTTCTATTTTCTGTCATAAAAACTCTTGTCTCTTCGCTGATGTATTCAACAGCTCATCTTTTGTCATTCTGTCTTACCGCGTCAATATTTTACGTGATGGTTAGGAGTGTGGATACCTAAATGAAGATATTACTGTGTATCGGTAACCAATTGATCCTAAACTATGCGTCTCATTCGAGTGTAGAAATATATCTAAGTGCGTTCGGCAATTCCTTGGAGTAAGCTGAAATTCAGTGAAATATCTTAATCTCTTGGTTTTGAGATAACTCTGGCATATAGCCTTTCCAGGGTTAAATTACTACAAAGAATTCGTCCATAGAGAGGAGGTAATTAATCAAGCTGTTACAGTATTTCAATGAAATTTTAGTTGTTCCTGCAGCTTATGCTCCGTGACTTCTTTTATGTTGATCTTTAGGCACGCAATACCTTCCTTATGCAAAATTCAAACCTATCTATTATGACGAAGTTTTATTCAATTAATTACAACCGATGCCAAATTCTGGTTATTCTGACCATTTAAGTTACATTTTTAACTGGTTTATAAATCAAAGTCTTTAAAAACGCAATTCTCTTACTCAGGGTTGTATATTACATCAACCTTTGATTCTTCCTCTCGTTCTGTTCCTATTCTTTCCTGTCTCGATTATTGATGGAAGAAAATTGGCATTTATACCGTTGCGTGAATAAGCTGCATTCTGAGCGGCTAGCGGAGAGATATTACGCCTTGCGACGGCCTCAAACAATGGGATGCGCTGTGCGAATTGTAGTCATTAAATGTGTGTGATGTGGGAGTTGTTACCTAATTCGGCTACGAGGATAACACATTGCTCGGGGGGGGGAGAAATTAATAGCCACCCTGGTCGGAAATGCCAGTGATATATTCGAGAGTTAACCTCTGGCTAGGAAAGTAGATAAATGCGAAAAATGGTTTTCGGTATTATCGGTTCTTGACGTGAGGGCTACCCCGTGGAAATAAATGGTAGAATTCACGTGCTGGCCTGAGAGTGAGCCTCAAGGTCATCGGACGGAAAATAAAGGATAAAAAATTTCATACACGAACGGTAAATCCGTAATTTTTCCATTGTTAATGGGTATTTGTTTGCAATATCTCCAACAGATTAATTTACTAGCTACTGGTAACGTATCAATTATGGAGGCGTTGTGGTCATAATATTGATATACTTTAGTGCTACTCTTGAATTTGTGGTTGCAATCACGTCTAATAGCATGCTAGTGCTAACCTAAATTGAGCTCTAACTTGAATATAGAAAGATTTAGTTATTCACATTCTTGCCTTGGAAATTTTTATTCTATTTTTTTCTATTTAGTTCATCGCTTTTGCACGATTTTTAACTCAATTTCAAGTATATAACCGATGAATTGCTTCACAAAAATGTCTATTAATCATTGTAATCTCTATGCGTCATTTAAATCGCCATCATTCTTCACTGAAATTTATCCGGTGGTTTTCCTATTGAAAGCTGTTAAATGCAATAAAAAAATGAAATATTGGTAGAACTTTAATTCATATGCATGTGTGCTGCTTCTAGGATTCCATTGCTATTTGCCATAGCTAAGCCTAGTTTCGGCACTCATAAGGTGTGTTTGCAAATTTTATTTAACTATTGCAAAAAATGTATAATTGTTGTTTGATATTGCATCCATATGATAAATAATTTTCTGGATTTAGATCTTGAGCAATTTATCGTTTATTATTTTGGACTTATTATTTATTAAAATATTTTTCTAATTGCCCTTTTGCAACGGAGCCATAACCTTTTCCTTAAAGTTATACCTCACTAAATATTGTCAAATTGTAGTTTATCTTATAAGTTGATTATTTCCATTTATCTTTTATTATTATTTATGGTAGTTTGTCCTTAGCCTGAGGGCAAAAATAATACTATGATTATAGGGAATCGAAAAGCAGTTTTACTATCTTTAGTTTACCTTGCATTATGTGGTGTAGTTGAATTCATAAAAGGCCCCTGGAGCGGATGAATTTAATAAATTCAAATCTCAAGAGAATGTGTTAAGTGAGGCTAGAAGAAAGCGTTGGACGTCCATAAATTTCCATGCTAAAACTGGCGTTCACCCAAAAGCGAAATTGTGCGAGAATATGTATGTACATTATCACATTATCATTCATGTCAAATTATCCTGCTTGTTAAACTAAAAGTCACCCTACGGGCAAGTGTTGTTGTCATTCATAATAAACAAATAATAGTAAATTGTAAAGGGGAATATAAGAGTACCAAGTTCAAAACTGACGGCATTTAACTTATGCACGGACTTAAATCAGCTTCGCGGATTGAGTTGAGAATTTAACGAAGAACAAATGGTTTTATGGGTTAAGTACTCTTTTTATTTGTTCCTTTAAATCTTTTTTTACATATGGTTAAAGGCTTAATTTATATTGGTTATGTGCTATAAAAATACCTGGGATTGGGTTAGATCTTAAGTGCTTCCAAATAATTTTAATGGATGGTTTTAACGGAAATAATAATTTCATCGAAGAAGTCATGGTCACCACAATTTAATAACGCAGTTTTTTTCTAGTAATATGTATTTTTATTTGAAAAAGGTGTAACAGCGATAGAAAATTCTAGTATTTTACGAGCTTTTACGACAATCTTACCAATATTTTAGCCCTGATTCAATTTAAATAAATGCAGCGAGAAGTTTTCCTTCGAAAAAGTAAATTTGGCGCAGATTTTATTCTCTCTGAATTTGTAACTTAGGGTTGATTTTTTCAAGATGAGAGATTATACCTCGGGAATACCTTGTGGCAGTAGTGATTTGAATAGCTAGATGGATTGAATACCTACGTGGAGTTAAATTGCTGGGTAAATAGATATATCGCTTAAATTTCCTGCGAGTGTTTTGTTCATGAATATTCCATCATTATTTCATCGTCACTCCACTTTCGTGACCCAAGTTTTGTGCATGATTGTTTTCTGTGATTTTTTTTCACCTGTTTGTGTTGAAGTCCTTATTTTTTCCTATGGTGACTCACATTATTTACAAATATAATTTTCATTTTTTATTTATAGTTCTTAGAGGAGTCATCCTCTTGGCTGAAAGGTATATTTTCTTTTCATTTTGAGCACCGCATTTTGCAGTACGTGGCTTATCCATTTCATTCTGAGTTACAATATTGAGGTGGATGATATTGAGTCTTGAATCTGGGTAATTTTTTCGTTCGTATTATTTTCGATCTCTGCGTTGCAGCTCATGCAATGAATTCCACTCTCGGTAATCTACTAAGATAATCGCTTAATTGGGTCGTTTTACCTGAATCCACGTTGATGTCGCTCTTGTGGCGTTGTCCTTCGGCATTCTATTCATAGTTCCCTGCATGATGAATCATATCGTCCATTCGCTTATCTATTCTAACACTTGATGAAGCAAATGTCACTTGTCTTGAAAATGCTCAATACAATACGGAGAAAGGGAGGGCGGACGGAAAAACCCTGTGGTGGTTGGGGTCGGTTAAGGAGTGGGTGAGGAAAGAATTTGACCATTTGTTTCCGGGAAGGGGATCTTAAGGAGAGGAAGGTTAGTGACAAACACTTGTTCGTTCATGACACTATTTATATCACTTTGAACCATTTCAAATTGCTCTGAAACATTAAGCCTTGTGCTCTTACTTTCGAAGTGGAGAACTTCCGGTTGAAAATGATAAGGATGTTAAGTCTGTAGCAAGTGTTTGGCGAGAAATGACGTTTCATCCCCATTCTTCCAGCACCTTAAAAAAATATTTATAAGAACACCAGAAGAGAGGATGTAATGTTCGTTCTCATAATTAAGGCTATAAAAATCATTCTCGCAACGAGAAATCTGCTAGGGGGAGGGTAATCCAAAAAAAATGACTTTTCATATAGTCCGCTGCCTAAATCCCCCATCCAACGCCTCCGCTATTTTCTCCCATCACCTCGCCACGGGTGTGGGCGCATTCTTGACCGGCCACGGACCGGTCTCTCGCGTGGACCCGTTGTGATCTTTAAGAATCGCCCTTGTGCGATGGGAAGCGCGGAGAGGAGAAATGATCGCCCGCTTTCTCCCTCTCAGGCGGCCGGGTCGAATTATAAAATCGACAAGAGAGAGGGGATATTCGAACGGTGCCTTGCATGCGAATTGCTTGTATTTTTTATCGGTCATTGCACAGTGTGAGGAAATGGGGGAGGTGTCTCAGTATATAAGGCGGCTCTTACCAAATTTTATTATTTTCTATTTATTTTAGTCATTATATTTATCCCCGAAAACAACGCATGAAACATTAACATTATTTGTTTATTTTTTAATTAATTTATTTTTATCCGAATACAGCACAGATGGGCTTTACATAGGGGTGTTAAGCAAATTTAACAATAGGGTGGTTTCCTATTATTTTTTTACTGTCTAAATGGATAGATTATTTCTCCTGGAGTACGCATTTCACGCTTTCAGATTTTTAAATGACGATATCTATTTTTCGCGATTAATCGAAAAATGAAACTTTTCAAGCGCGCGAAAACACGACGGCTAAGTATGAATGCCGGGAAAAGCCCGTGTGACGTCATTCTGGATCCCACTCTCGCCGTGTGAGGTGACCTTGGGGCGAGGATATTGTGCGCCGGTGCGATGCTGGCTGCTAGCAGGTAGCGCTTGGCTTAAATAAGGATTATTAATAACTCATCAAACGAAGGAAACTTTCCGACCTTAGACAATTTTAATAAGTGATTATTAAGAGATGTTTCCCTGAGCTCTGTGACTCATGCATGCATTGGTAATCTCATACGATGTAAAAACTATATCTACTCGTATAGAAACTATGTCCCTGTGACGCCACGTGGAGAGGCATCACATGGGCGCCAATCTGGCCTTTCTCAAATGAGGTTAAAATTGACCATTAACATTCGTCTAAACTGGGATTTATAAAACTAAATAATTTGTACATTGTGAATACACTAATGGTGGGTAACGAATCGCAATCAGTGACTTTCGTTTTCTTTGATGAAGGAAACTACCCTATTTCGCGTGCAGGAACAACCATGCTCTCAAGAGGGTCAACCTACCGAGGCGGGACTCGAACCTTCGACCTCTTGTTTGGTTGGCGAGGACTTTACTCCGCCGCCAGTGAGTCCAGCATTCAATAATAACTAACATTAGACGATCAGTCGCATCCATGACCTGGGTATAGGCTACATATTCAGTCGGGATTCTAACCAGCGACTTTCGGTAAGGCAAAATCCGAAGATTCAAGTGTAATGGAGTCGAAGTTTTCCATATTAAAATAAGTACTTGCAGTTTTCTTGGATTATAAATTTAATCGGCGCCGGCCTCGGTTGCACCGGGGTAAAGTCCCCGACTGCTAACCTAGAGGTCGCGGGTTCGAATCCCGTCTGGGTGGTTTGACCACCATACAGGGCATGGATGTATGCGATTGTCAAACAAGTTAATTGTAAGAGAGGACTATCTAGTCCTAAATTCGCTTGTGAAACAAAGACGACATTATTATTATTATTATAAAATTTATGACGACCTAGGTTTCAATGTCACCTCGTCATCTTCAAGATCTCATTCCTGCAGGATTCAGCCAGCATCATGCATATCCAGCAGGGATTGGGGGAAGTTTTCCGTGGACGAGCAGTGCCTTCAAACGGTGTTGTAGTTGTATTAATCAAGTGAAGTCCGTTGTATATATCTATTTTATTGAATATATGATGCATAATGTTCAAAATTGAATCATATGGTCTTTACTCAACGAAACCGAGTGCCAATCTTTAATTATTAGAGGTATTTCAACCGAAAAACAAATGAAAGTGTCATTCGTGTGCTGTTCTTTGAATGCCTGGTGAGGCGATTGAGTGGTGCTGTGATTTTTTTGCGTTTACCGCTTCTAAGCAGCGTACAAAATTTTTGAACATTCTCAACTATGCGTGACTCCTGCGCTGTGAGGGATTGCCCATCAAAGGGTTGTATGTTATTCTGTTTTCCGCAAACGGTGTCCAGGTAAGGTATTTTGTGTATCTGGGTGCGTTTGCTGTCGTATGTTTTGAAATTGTTTATCCTATATGTCCTCTAAGGAATGGCTAATTTATGTTTTATTTCACTTCAAGTGATGAATTATCGATATTAGTATGTCTTCTGGGATTTCTGCCTTTATTTGCCAGCAATATTTACGTGATGAAGGGTTCGTAATGAATGGCCAGCACGCTTCCTAAATTTCTATACCTTATAACTTGCAATATATCTTTTCCCCATTGATCATAACATTCTCATTGTGAAAACGAGAGTTATGAGAGTAAACGATGGCTGAATTGTGAATGATATGAATTATTTTCTCAGGTATAATTGTTTTTTTTTTTATATATACAGGCAAACGTGAACAAGGCAATGCAAACCTTTTGTGAGGCGGCAGAAGGGGAATGGATGGGTTAACGAAATTCCAGCTCGCGCGTGAGAGCAGGTTTTCACTGAGCGCGAAAGTTCCATCGTGGCTGGCCGCTGGGAAGTGTCTTCGGCGCCCGTTAGAAAGAGAGGTCCGCCCGACCGCCCTTTGGTCAGGCCGTGGATGACTTTGGGAGTGTGAGTATTCGCATAACGGTTTTCCTTTTGAGGTAGATTCCTCCTCGATGACCACGCCCGGCGCCCCTTTTGACCGACGTTTTCACTTTTAGTCCGATACCCTTTAGTGGATGCTTGCGAGACTGTTAAGGATATCAGGTTGTGAGATATTACAATGTGGCTAGTTATTACTGTGGTGGCGATTTCTTTAGTCGTGAAACAAATCCATATTGGGACCAGGAAAATTTGTGTCAACTCCTTTATGGTGGGCATGAACATGGAATCGTTTTTGATTTTTTGGAATATCTAAAGCGCTCACAGTCATGAATTAATGCATGCATAGTGGGTATTTTTCGGTCTTAATTGTCATCTATCTCCTGCAAAATGAGAATGAATACAATCAAGGGCGATATTCGGCGCCTTCGCATGGGAAAAACATTAAAATGGCGGCATCTAGGTATGATTGATGAGTCATATAGTTGTTATTGGCAGATTACGACGGTAGTGGGTGTTTTCATGCTGTTTATCTCGGTTGGGAATGTTATTTTGGGTGTTTGGCTCGGTGGCGAAAGCTTTGGCTTCCCACCTACCGGGCCCGGGTTCAAATCTCCCCGATGGCGAAGAGTCTGCTCAATCCCTAAGTTAGTACTTTTTGAAGGGTACTTCAAGTACTGCACTCGGTTCTTCGGATGGGACGCCAATTAACAGTCTACTTGGTTTCATCCGTTATTGGCAGGCTAATACAAATACAGGGTCCTTTCCAGCATTCATTCAATACCTTTCCGTATGGCGCGAATGACCTTGACTGAGGTAGCCTCCTCCCAGTAACTTAGCATACCACATATATGTTGTATGATGTGAGACACGATTGGGTGGAAATTCTTAATATTAGTAAAATTGGACATTGCAATATTTCCACTGAGTTTTATTTTGGCACTACGCGTTTCGTTGTTACAAACAACATTACCAAGCGTAACATAAGTCTTAAGGACGTCTATGTGAGGAAGAACTCTTCAGACTTATGTTACACTTGATAATGTTTTTTGTAACAACGAAACGCGTAGTGTCAAAATAAAACTCACAGTCAGTGAAATATTGCTATGCCCAATTTTACTAATTACCGTACCACTTTTATTTCCACCATATGAGATGCTCGTAAAAGTTTATAGGAGTCATTTTTAGTACATGTATGTATGTATTCTTACTTTGACTTTTCCATTTGTCAAAAAAAAAAAAAAAAAAAAAAAAAAAAACGAAGTCTGTATTTCAATGCTGGCCTCGGCTTTCGGTTACCACGCAACCACCTTGAACGGATATTTTACGGGTTATACGTGTAAGAGTACGTTATTAACAAAATAAGCAGCGCCTGGGTGGAATTCGGAAAGGCGTTGCCAAGGTTATGTTTATGTTTGGATGTAACTGTTTCTCTTGTTCGCAGTGGATGTGTACGTTATAACCTCTTATAAATAAAAGGTTTTTCCTGCGTGTGCTAACAATACGTGTATCAGGAGGAATGTTCAATACTTTATAAGGTGGAAGGTGGGAAATTTTTATGTATTTTTGGTTCTATTAACATGGTGTTGCATCTCCTTAGTTACAAAGCCCCGTATGGCACCGTAAACATATTTTTCGATGCACTTTACCGTTACCATGAAAACAGGTTTGAACTCAACAAAGTTTTATTTATTTATTTCCAATATGGAGAGGTTTCATAAACTAAACCTGAAGTTATCAGTCATATTAAATATCTAATATGTAAAATTCTCGTGTCACGGTTTATTGTTTCCTTTGCACTAAGAGACTGATAATTTTTTTAACTGTCATAATTTTTAAATAGATGTAATTTTAAATTTATAGATTAAGATAACAAAAGAACAAGGCATTCAAACAATGAAGATTTAGTGTTTTGTTATTTTTACAGGTCGTCATCGTTCACAGCGCGCCATTCCTCTTTTAGTCATGTACCACATCCCCACACACTTACAATAAGTCAGTTATCTTTCATTTGAATACCAAAATATTTACTAGAAATAATTTATTGGGCAAAAAAACGTTTGCCGGGTCAGCTAGTCCTTAATAAATCAAGAGTTATAAATAAAATTTGGAAAAGTCTTGGTACACAAGAAAAACTGTTTTCATGTTGTGTGCAAAGCACATTCATTAAAATGTTTAAGTTGGAATAGGTCAGTAACTAATGAGTTAAAACATGTTTACAGGGCAAAAATGCTTAAAATTGCCTGCCCTACCATCTGCTAAAAGGAAACATTATAAGAACCTACATTTGGAGCATGTTCCCATATTGAAGTGAGGCATGGGCAATGACAGAAGCGGAGAAAGTAAGGAAAGAGGCCTACGAAATATGGTGCTACAGAAGAATGATTAGGATCAAATGGATCGACCGAGTTAGTAATGAGGAAGTCTCAAGAAGTGTAGAGAGAAGAGAAGCCTCATGAAAAACTTAATAAGAAGACGGAAAAACATTATAGGCCACATCTTGAGACATGATGGCCTGATGAAGACAATCGTCGAGGGTCAAGTGGATGGCATGAACGGAAAAGGAAGACCTCGAACAAAATATATGGAACAAGTAAAGAAAGATGTGAAAAAGAAGAAATACGCAGGTGTAAAAAGATAATTTAGTGGAGAGGTGCGTCAAACCAATCTTAGAATTGTTGACTGGTGATGGCGACCTCCTCCTGAAGTACCTATTGCTAATTCCTCCTGAGGCATCCTCTATATGACTTGCTGGTTTATTTGATAATTCTTATAGAAACGTATAAGTGGGTGCTAGATATGCTTGGTCAAAAGTGGTCTATTCAAATTGGTCATATTCTAAAACAATCGGAATTATTGCTCTGAATATATTTTTTGAGACCTTTTGGAGTGTCAGGGCGTATTTTAATGTGGCGATAATCGAGTGGGCAGTTACTTGCGTATGATTTCAAATTTTGCTTGTTTCCATTAAAATTTTTGGAATCCAAATTGCAAATTATGCCGAAAATTTACTAATCTGGTTTGGGAAATGAATTTTATGATAACTTCAATTACAAGGCTTAATTAAAGTTTTAAATTTTTTCGTCGAATATTTTTCTCACTCATCATGGAAATATTAATCTGATGCTTGTATCGAGTTTTATTTCCCACATTTTCTATGAAACATGTGTAAATGCACAAATTTGACGTTTTCGGGGTAGTTCGGATTTATTTTATACTGATTTAACAGCGATCATTATTATTGGAATGATTTTGATACGCTGAGTGGAGAATTTCGTTATTTTCTAATGGAGAAAAAAAAATAATGGCCTGATCTTTCCAAGCTATTTTTTGATGCGTAATGATTCCAATAACTCATCTTCCGTGATTATTAATTCACTCGCTCATATTTTGATTAAAAAGTACAAATCCAATTAAATCTGCGGTAATTCGAAATAAAATACGATTATATTAAAGCAGTAAGCGAATGAATTGTTTTTAAAAATTAAATGACAAGTCATTTCGTAACAACAGTAATTATGGGGTATGATAAAAAAGTAAGAATATTAATGAAACTGCTATCATTTGCATTCGTCGTAATTATGGATATGTTTTACTACACGATAATTAGCAAAATAATGCCAATGAAGAAGCTGGAGTGATGATAATTGAATGATTGCCCCAATGCATTCATCTCCTGCTTTATTGATTTGACGGGAAAGATATTAACTTTCCCTACATATTTCTGTAAAAATATATTTTGTTCATACCTCTATTCGACTGTATTGCAGATGCTAAAATAAAAATCCAAGCGTGTCAGTCGTGATGCTTTTGGGTTATATCCCTCATAGGAAGTTCAGCTCCTGTAAATTGATTTGCTGGAAAGTTATACTAACCTATTGTAGGTGTGTTGAAGGAAACATGTAACCGATCCGACCTCAAAACGAGAAATTATGTGTTTTCACTGATATGCAAACAATTACAATTTTTTTCAATTTTTAAATTGTAAAATTAACTGAGAAATTTCAGAATTTCGTAGGTCAAAAGAAAAGCATGTTAAAAGTCTCAATCTTGTATATCTTGATGGAGGGATATACAAAGTAATTTGAATTTCAATTAATAAATGAATATGTGTGGAATAAGAAACTTGTGTACTAAAATATTCAGAAGAATGGCTCTGCCTTCTGTTGATCTCGTGCTTTTTTAAAAGTTCTCTTTAGTTGATAAGTATTAAGGGTTTGCGCGTGTCTTAAAAGCCTAGAATGTCAGAGTTCTTTTAGGTCCTTATAAATGTAGGAGAAATGTCAGTAAAAAAGTGAAAATGTTAGTAAAAATTGGTACAGTCAGTAAAATATTTACTGATTCTTCTATGCAAGAATTATCGCTCAAAACTTTCGTCGTAGTTGTTGCGATTGATCACTCTAAGTAAGGCTTCGTCATCTGATGATTTTGAACACTCCAGAGAGCCTTGTCTCGCTTCCTTCAGAGCCCATGCGGTATGCTATGTCTGAAGTAGCACTGACGTCTGTTGACTACCGACGAGAAGTGCGTGCCAAGTTGGCTGTTTGTTTTGGTTCTGGTGCTTATGTTCCGGCGCGTCGGGTGGAGGTGGTGAACGAGCACGGCGGATTTTCTGATGGCTAACACTGCGCATAATTTCGACGTCTCCAACGAATGTAGGCAAGCGGTTTGGGCAGACTTACGTACTGAATTTAAGAAATGGCTAAGTCTTTGCTTATTTCTAATTGATGTAATTTTATTTAACTTTACGTACTTTCGTTAATCCTCTTTTTTCCGAAAGGAGCCTCGGGGAATTTCGGAATTTCTCTGATTTTCTTAGCGGATGAATCGTCCATGAAAGCCGATTCGTGTACATATTTTTCTGTGGCGGCCTTAGGCAATTTCACTCTGCGTCATGTTGAAAGAAACATTAAATCTTGACAGAGTGCAAAAGAAATATTTAATCCGTCAACTTAATTAAATAGACATGGTAGTTGCGCGTTTAGTCAAAAACATCTAAGAGCGAACTAAAATGTGACTACATAGCTTTTAGATGAATTTGACTGGGAGTCGAATGACACTCACAGGCTATGTGCTAGGCTTAGATTGCTGGAGCTATTAAGAACAGACATTATTCAGTGAGACACGGACATCATCACGAAAGATTTTTATTATATTTCTAGGCCCGACAACGGTAAGATAAAGGTGATATTTTTCCGATAGGGTTTGAGTTGAAATTCGTTTTTTCCCCGAACACTAAGATACTTCAATAAATGATGTGTGGGACTCAGTAGGCGCATCTCCTTTTATTTTTTATTTAGCTTTTTTTTAATGGCTTGTGTACTAACACCATACGCCTTTGGAGCGGCTTGCGGATAGTATGTAGATTTAGAATTACGAAATAATGCTGTGCTCTTCATTCTTTGGAGCCTTTGCAATCTACTATTTACATTCGATCGTAGAAAGAAAATTGAATTTATCTGCATTTTACTCAAAGAAGAATGATTCAGAAGGTATAGCTGGGCTATTTTATTAGCCTACGTTTGAATTTTCGAGGCGTAACCCAAGTTTGTAATTTTTGCAGATTATTTGGAGGCGGAATGAATTGTAAAATAAATTATGATTGAGAATTTGGCGTTGGATGTCGATCACCTTCTCCAAGTTCATTGCTGAAGGAGACATTCCGTTACACGAAATCACAGAGTACGACACAATGTTATTGTAAAATAAAGTTAGCTATTATATTATTAATCATCGAAGCCATTATAATTATTCATTGAATACATGCATGAGTATTACTTATCATTTATTTAGGTTGCGATAGAACCAGACCAGAAATTAACAATTTGAAGCATGATATGATTAAAGAGCAACATAATGATATGAGTCTATATCAAATAGTTGCCGTTCTGTCCACTTTAGAACTGCATCGTACAACTTGTTTATAGATATTAAGAAAAGCTACGTCACACATGTTACAGTGCCTAAAGGGGTCGTAACAAGTGGTACGGTGAAGATATTTAAGTTGACATGAACGACACTTCTTGGTATAATTTCAAAAATAACGTTAATGTTTTTTCTTCTTATCTTGGCCTCATTTAATTAATGATAAAACAATTCTTGGAGTATAGGTATAAGATAGTATAGGTTGTATTAGTATAGAATAGATCATGAGGTTAATTTGTGAAAAAGACTTTTCAAAGAAATGGTTCACATATCTAAATCAATTAACAGTTGTAATAAAAAACAGACATCGAAAATCTTAACTAATCTATTTAATTAATCAAAATTAATGGTAACTAGGTTTGGTAATAGCTTAGTAACGTAATATCAATAAATATGTGCAAAGGTATGTCAAAATTTTGTGTGTATTCTATTCTTATATATTTAAAAAAATTATATTATTGTAAAAATATTTTATATCATCGTATTTTTTATTGTTCTCATGTTTTTATTCATAGCCCTAATGATAGTTTTAAATAAACTGAAGCGTTGGCTAACATCTTTTTTGCATCATATGCATTTGACCTGTACTCCAAGAATTATTTTATCAAAAATAACATTTATTTTATCTTTTTGCATGGCCTCTTGTACCGTTATTCGCGTGTCACTGGCTGATTGATTCCTTGCGGTGATTGGCTGGGACTTCCCGCATACCGTGTGCAAGGATGATCGGAAACGTTGGATTCATTGGCCCGCGGGTAGGTGGGTCTGTTGCGAGGCCGTCCTTGCGACGTTCCCTATTATGGGAAGTATGCGGTCTTCGGAAATACGCCAGACTCCGCCCTGCGAGGAAAGAGCCCAATATATGGTGGAATAAATGAGAGACACACAGTCCGAGATGTGATGGAAGTTGGGGAAACGTGTTTCTCGCCTTGAAGCCCGAGGTCGTCCTGCTCAAACTGCTCCCCTTTTTTTTCCACTTAGTATCTGTATACTTATTTATCAAGGTCTCGGATGATATGTGCGAATCGTCCGTCTGTGGAGAGACGTTCTCTACCCTTCTGAAAGCTTAAACCAGTTAATACTGGCCGTAATTACCTTAATGACTCCTTATTCGATCTGATCTTCGGAGGAAACAGGAAGAGCGACTCTTTTGCTACTGGTCACAGTCTTTGCGTCTCTCGCAATACTGCAGTAACGTCAAATTAACCTTAGGAAGAGTATATTTCATGTTTTTATGTTCGCAAGGTATTCAATTAGATGAGAAAAGATTAAAACAATATGCAATCTACATGAGAAGTTAAGAGAAAGGCCAAGAAATGGTAGCTATCCACATAAATAGTGTTGATAAAGATATGCAGTCACTCTACTGATCAATTATATAAAGCACCTGCTGAATGCTAAGAGTAGCTTAGATGGATCATAATGTTAAATTAATTAAACATTTTGAATTTAATGTTTAAATACCACACCATGAAAATGTTGTTGGACGGTGCAAAATGTTTTTCAATTCTAAATACTCAGTCAATGATTTCTGTATTAATTTTCTGTATTTTCATTATTTCTGCATGAATTTTCTATATTCTGAATTAAAATTGTTATTAAAATGTAAAAAGAGGATATATCGTGTTTTTCAGGATAATGACGAAGATCAAGGCATATTCATCTGAGAAGGAGCGATACCATAGCATTCATTCCATAAAACGGAATTATCATTTTATAATGCGACCAAAGCTCCCTGTGAGTTTCTTTTTATGGCCATGAATCGAATTAGTCTGTATCAAACTCGGATGCTGCGGAATATATTGTACTTACACTGATTTCCAAAAGCTTCTTCACAAATGGAGCGGCGTCACTTCTGCTCCTCAGAGAAATTGAGCTTCACTTACTGCTGTTATCGTCCTTGGTTACTCTCCGCAAATATGTCGCTTGTTTGTAATGTCTAAAGTAAGTATCAGGAGGGGGGAAATTTGAACAAAATTCCCATCTTCGTATTCATCAGGCCAGCATGTCTCAAGAAATGGCCTATAAGGTTGTTCCGTCTAGTTATCAATGTTTTAACGAGGCTTCACTCCTCTCCTTTATTTATTACTTACACGGTCGGTCCAAGCCAAGTGTAGGGAGCGAAAAAATCCTAACTTCATCGGTAGAATACTATTAATAATGGTACGATTAAATTGAACATAAAATTTATTTGCGGTATGCTTGAGGTATGCATAAGGGAAATTATTATGGATAACAGTAAGACGAGTGGAGTGCTACTTCTTCTTGCGGACATGAAGTTGGAAGGGAGGAAGAAATTCCTTATAGGCACTGTCTCGAGCCGTCATCCGAAGATACGGGCGATGGCTAGTAAGTCTGGCGGGGACTACATGGGGTGTGTAGTTGCGTGCTGCAGCTCCTCGGGATACTCCTGAAGGTGGCGTGATTGCGATCAGTTCGAGGATTAACATCTCTCGTGTTCCGACTACACTCATCAAAGAAGTCATCTAAATTACGGCCCTCGACGTCTTACGTGCCAAGTTTACGCGCACGCTAGATGTCTCCAGCAGGGTCTCGTGCGCTGTAGATGGAGTCATCAGGAAATACCAAATCCTTACATAATTCGGGATAAAGTTTTGTTTGTGACGCAATGGATGGAAACGAGTTTTCCGTTTTCCCCGTGCGAAGTTTGGTGGCGTATGTTGAAGCGACGGATATGTGAATTATAGTGCATCAATCCTATCATGGTTTATTTTCCCTGTTAGCAATAAAGGTGCCTTATGTTATACTTATGTGGAAAACATACATTAATGGAGTCAGAGTTTAATGAAAACGTTTTTAGCAATATTTAAATTTCTGTTGACAATATTTCCGAGTTGGTGTTGCAATTATATTGTAATAACTGAGGTTCAAAATAACTATAGTAAATATTTTTGCCTTTTCAAGAAAATAACAGGCAGCCAAATACTATACCGAAATGTAAACATGCTATATTCTAATCATGGTAAATGCTAATTCAAAATATATGATATGATCTTCATAATCCATTAGATTTTTTTAAATTTCGAAGCAATAAATATATGTAAATATTAAAATAATCTACTTAGTTTAAATTCAAAGAAAATAATACTCTTTGTCGATATATTTATGGCACGCGAATGAAAACTATTTGAAAACCTTAGCGTGCTAACGAGAGAAGAGGAAGCCTTTACTTATTGTTGTCACCATGAGTTACAATGGCGTTAGCATAATATGCAAAGCTGTGTTGCACGGGATTAGAGAAACTGCGCATAGAAAATTAACTTGAATATAACTTAAAGTAACTTGTAATTTAGGTGTTGATTTACACAAAGACGATGTGGCCCATTTACGCACGGGAGCACTGTCAGAATGCTTTCCATAAAATAAAAAACCTTAGGAAAATGCGAATTTTATGTTACGTAATTTATTTCATAATTTTTGCTTTACATTTTATGAAGACTGTGGCGTCAGTCGTTAAACGTGAATTTGACAGGTTTTATTTCTGAATAACTTTGGAGGCCTCATTTCTTGTCGGGCATTCTTGAGCTCCGGCGGCTTCATCATGTTTAGATCTTCTGTAGTTCAATATTACAATTGGAAGACAGTATTCCCTGCTTTTCTCCGATCATCTCTCGTTCCAAGACTTCAATTCGGAAGAAGACGCTTAGAGGCGATCGAATATTTTTTTTTCAACTCTATTTGAGTACATTTGCTACGTTGTGTATGCTATTTGATCTTAGTATCCTTATGAACGCTTCGAAGGGTTCTTTGTAAGCATAGGTAGGACTTAAAGCCCTTTAACAATGGTGCCGAAGGCTGATAATCCAATAGATGGATTGAACTAAAGCTGTAAAAAAAATCTGGAGAGGATCAACAATGAAGACGTCCGATGTGCATTCATTCATAAGGAAAATTGAAATTGGATAGGGCGTGGACATTTCTCATTTTAAAAGCGACGCACAGTGGGCCAAATTCCTAAAAAGCTGGCCAAAAGTCGAAAAATGAAGTTGTCGCAAATCTACCAAAAACAGTGGATATTCATTATTAAGCATCTACTCTTTAAGGTAGGGTAACTTACAGATCATGGAATACGTTAATATAATTTTTACAGCTGGTCAAATTAGAGCATCTCAGAGTGATTTTAGCGACCAAATTTTTTCCGTTGAAAATAGCTAAATTTGTAGCTTCATTACAGAGCTGTTGTTAAGAATATTGGTTTCATAGTATTTTTATCCGTAAAATTGCAGTTGATAAAATGAATAAAGACAGCGTTTGTTTCATTTTACTTGTTAATTAATATTTTTATAATATTTCATAAACTGTGTTGATTTTTTCATTTTATTTGCACATTCGCCTATTTTAATTTTTATCGCCCATCGAAACAATATTGTGGCCTCCATAATCCTAATTAAGTTCAATTGCATCTTTACAATACACAATTTGTAAAACAAATTGTTAATTTACTAATACTTTAGACTCTAGTGACTTTTGACCAGTTTTTTTTTCTATTTTAGCCCACTGTGCGACGCAGAATGCTAGATTAACCGAGGTGTAGAGGAAAAATGGGTGGAGGAAAGTTTATATTGAGAGCTGATGCCGAACAATCATGGGAATGTGTTAGTAAATGGAGACGGTGTCTTTTTTATCAAGCTCCGTCCCCTTCCACTTGGCTGTACGTAGCTCCTCCGTGCACGAAGAAATTAATCTTCATCTTTGTTTGACTTATGTATCGCGTGAGGATCATCCGCAATTTTTCGTTTAGTTTGGCAGGTTTTGCTCTTTCATGCGGTGTTTGAATGAAAATTTTCTCTTTCCCCCTGATCCATAAATTTAATCGAAGGTCACAGGCCGGCGCGGCGTCTTTACTGTGGATTTTTCCAACTCATTTACCCTAATTGATCGCGAGAGACTGCATTGCATCGGAATGAGCCGCTGGAAGAAATCAATTGCCCCGTGTGAGGTGGTAAAGGTATTTTTTTGTAACTCCATCGTAAATATTTAAGTGGGAAGTTAATGGTGACCTGAGGTCATTTCTCATCGCAAGGTAGGTGGGAAAAGGTAATGCTAGTTCTCACCCAAAATAAGCCATAGATGTGTATTTTGCACATTCAAGGTATTGAAGGGTATATAGCATTTTTAGCCTTTTTATTGGTTCACCTTTAATTCGGAACCCATGGATCAGCAGCCTGTTTCTTTACCCTCTTGGCTACCACGGCTGGATCATTTTATTTATTAAATGAAATTTTATTGCCATTTACTATTAACTTACATTTTTCTGCATGGATACATGCAGCATAAAATATATTTTGGATAAACCCGTCCTTATTTTTTTTTTCATTCGTCATATAACCGGTTAATCGAAGTGAAATAAAAATGAGCCTGTAAAAGTATTTAAAAAAATGTATTGGAATCATTTGAACGATGTAATCCTTGATAGAATGTTTAAATTCATACCTTAGGTTGTTGAAGATAGTACTTCAAATTTTCCGTGAAATGAATTAAACCAATCGTACTCTAAAGGAGGGAGATAATTTTTACATTTGCACGGCGCGTTTCTCTTTTTTGCCGTATTACCATGATCTGCGGAATGTTTTTTTGTATGTTTTGAAGTTATATTATTTATTCTATTCTCTACTTACTCTTAGTTTGCTCTAATACCTATAAAACTGGTTACGCAAATCACTTTAGTCATTTTATCTTCATAATGTTTTAGCAATAGTATGCTCATAAAACTAGACGGATCACCTGCCTCTCTTCTCGAGCGAATCATTTATGTCGTAACACCTTTCAAAGGTTTGCATAGCGAAAAAGAGATCTCACTCACCTATGAAATTTGATTGGAAGATATTGTATCACCAGCAATTTATATATCAGCCCTAGGGCCCTTCGTTCTTGTAGAAACACGCAAAAAAGTATTTGACCGTCGTGAAAAGTTTAAATGCTCCGTTCCAGTATGAAGATTTGAAATCTAGATACTTCCTGCTCCGAGTGTTGGCCTGTTTCTGATTTAGATATAATCGCATCACCTTAGAAATACCAGAGAACAATATCGCCATAAAAGTTTTCACTTGGTACATGTAACTTTGTTCACTCTGCATATTTTTGTTGTTTTTTTAAAAAGCAGTCTTCCATGGCTGTTTGGTTCAAATTTGACTTCATTGAATTTCAATAGTAGGCAACTTTATAATGAAGTTCCCTGAAAATATTTTGTATGTGACAAGTGGTTGAATGGAAGTTTCTTGTTCAAATCTCGCCCAATAAAGACGAATTGATATTATTATTATTATTATTATTTTAAATGTCGTGGATAGTGCCAAATTTCAATTCCTTTCTAAATTTCGGTTTAGCAACGTAAATTTTCCCTTTTCTCGTTTTCTAAATTTCATTTCCGCAACGTAGCATTGCCGAAAATGTTTGAGTCCGTTCCATTATTTTGCTGTGGTACAACTTATCCCATTCTATTTCTTCCACCAGCGTTTTTCACATTATTTATATCCTTGCGCGTTTCTATGAAAGAATCGAGAGTGGAAGGCTTTCTTCCTGTTTGTTTGGGCGAGAATATCCATCCCACGTAACCCCTTTCTCTTTCATTTCAAAGGATTTAATGTCGACATACGCGAGCGCGGACGATAGCGGAAAGGAACAAACGTGCGAACATGCGGAGGTGGAGGGTCAGGAACTGGCGCCAACTCGCCATCCGCCGCGACAAGGTGGGAGGGAAGGTGTGCCCACACGAACTATGGGGGGTCCCCGGTTAGTAGGGCATCGCGTGATAGACAGTGTCAACCTATCTGCATCTAAGCGATATCCCGCGAGCTACCTACCGCTAGGATGTTTGACAGCGGCTGAGGTTTCCTAATCCTGCATCAGCTCCTAAGAAAATGATTTGCAGATTGAAATGATTCCAACTGATTCACATTTGGGTGATACACTGGGTGGAGAAAATTGTGTTACGAAATTTTTAGCCTGGATTGCTGATGCCAGTACGAACCAAAATTACTAATCACATCAATCAACATCTAGTTATATAAAGATGAACAGTTGGAATGGCAGTGCTATTCAATTCCAGCTAAATCAATGAATAGCTCTATGAACCGGATATTCCATGAAATAATACTAACATGAAATGTTGGAGACATTAATAAATTGTTTTTTTAACCCCAAAATCACCTTTTACATTGTATTCGTGATCGAAATGTGCATTATTGCATCAATCATCATGCGAAATTAATATACAGATAGGAGAAAAATTTAGCCACGAAATTTTAACCCTGGATTTGTTGATTCCAGTACGATTTAAAATTACTAATGATATTTAGGCCAAAAACGCAACTTTTTTAAACTGCAGATACTTTGAGCCAAGCGCTTCTATTGGCCGCTAGTTTGCCCTGTTGCCGGATTCTATGAATAACGCATCGATGCCTACACTGCACAAACGCTCAACAATCGCCTACCGATTCAAATCCGATCATCTATCCCAACAATACGAATCCGCTCAGCTGGCGGTAGCTGGAGCAAGCTTCGGGGATGAGCGTTTATGCTCCGGCTAATGCCAGCTGAGCTAATTCGTATTTTTGGGCTCCTAGATGAGCGGATTTGGTTCGATAGGCGATTTGTTGAGCGCTTGTGCAGTGGAGCGCTTGGCTCAAAGTTTCTGCCGTTAAAAAAAGCTGCGTTTTCGACCTAAAAATCATTAGTAATTTTAAATAATACTTGAATCAACAATCCAGGATTATAATTTCGTCGCACAATTTTTCTCCCATCTGTATATTAATTTCGCATGATTATCGATGCAATAATACTTGGTGGTTATGGGGTCATAAAATATGGGGCTAATAATAAAGGTGGTTTTGGGGTCATAAAACCAATTGATTAATACCTCCAACATTTCATGTTAGTATTATTTCATGGAATATCCGGTTCATAGAGCTAGTCATTGATTTAGCTGAAATTGAATAGCACTGCCAATCCAACTGTTCATATTTATATAAATAGATGTTGATGCTTAAAGATAATGCGGCTGTTGGGTTTGCTCGGTGCGATGTGTAATAAATAAAGATAGCATAACTTTTACCCGTATTTTCATTCGCTTAATGTGATTAATTTGATTTCATAAAAGGTTAAAAAGTATTAAAAATATGGTGGTTACTCAATAGTTTTTTAAAAATGATTATGCACATATATACAAGGCAATGCCATCTTATGATGTGAAAGAGTTACAATTTTAGTTCTGCAATGTTAGGCAATGCGGGCGGCCACGTAAGAGGGGGGCGCGAGCCCCCTTCGCCCCCCCATATGTATCCGCCACTGCCCTGGCATTACTTGTATTCTGTATCGCCGACGGTGGAATGGACTGATTACTTTGTTTCTTGTTAAACTTAACCCTGGCAATGAAATCCAGATTTCAAGCTGGAAATCAGTGTAGGAAATAAGTAACTTTGGTGAACATTGGCAATGAAACTATGTACTACGCTTTATCACCCAAAACTTGTACTTTGTATTCAAGTTCGAGTCTCCGAAAGATATACCTGACATAAGGAGGAATAGGCGCTTTAAAAACTTCTCAACAGTCTCTCTTGTAAAGAATTTTTTGTTTCTTTTGTTGCACACCCCTTGATAAATATGCTTCCCATTTACCGCTGAGAAGAGAAGACGTACTTTAGCGATGGAGCAGAGGTGAAACAAATCTGAAATAGCTCTACCATCAACGCTGTCAGCAGAAAAATCCAAGATAAATTTTCTGAACAATTGTAAAAAATGTTAGTACATTATTCGTGCGTACAAATCGAAGAGATTTATAAAGTGTTTGGAATATTTCTACCCTCAGGCTATCCCCGTCTACCTAGTCGATGGCGCTATCGGAGGTCATCTCCAGACTGCACCATCGAAATAGTTTCTCAGTCAATAAGATGGGACAGGTTTGAAGAAATTTTAAGGTTTCTGCATCTGGCAGATAATTATTATAATGGGGAGAGTGATGGCAAAGATATGCTATGTAAAGTTCAACCTTTGTTTGAGATTTTGTACTAGACTTTCAAAATTGTAAGCGCTGGAGAATACTGTTTGGTGGGTGAATCGCTCAACCCCTACTATGGTAGATATGGCTGCAAGCAATGTATTAGAGGGAAACGAGTAAGAATTGTGTTAAAATTATGGTGGTTTTCCGAATCAAGTCAACCTTTATCATGCTACAGCCAACCTTCAGAGAACAGATCTTGGCCAAGGAGGAGATGTAGTTTAGGACTCGTGGATGATTGTAAATTACTACCAGGCACAAACATATTTGTTGACAACTTATTCACATCAGAAAAGCTGCTTAGAATGTTGACTAGAAGGAGCTTGTGTCGCGCTGGAACATTTCGTGAAAATAGAATCAATAGTGTATATAACCTTCCAGAAAAGCTGCATTTCAAAAATCAAAAGGGGGACTACTCTAGCTAAATCGAATAGTTTATAACAATGATAAATACATAGATACCATGATTACTAAAAGCATACATAATAAAATGAAAACTCCTGTTTGTTACTCGGTTTCCGAGAAGAAAAAATGGATGTATCAGTTGTACAGGGATGGCTACGGTATAAAAAACTGGGATACAGGGAAACACTGCTGTAAAATTTCAAAATCAAATGTAAATTGTTCACGTAATAATACTATAATAATACTCATAATTATATTATTTGATGCATAATAATTCTAATTCATGTATTAAAAACTACTTATGAAGGCATGAGTAATGAATTATATAGCAAAAACGTGCTTCAACACAGTTAAATGATAATGTACATTTTTGACCCCTTAAGTGCCCAGATGTATCTTGAGATACGTATAGGATTAAGTACTATGCAAATGTTAGAGATTTTTTAAAACATTTTTTTCCGCATCAGATATGTTGTCTAATCATAATATAAGAAAAAAAAGTATTTTTTAAAAATCTTCTGGGCATTAATGGGTTAATTAGCCCGGGGTTATAGAGCAACGGGGTTATAGAGCAACATCAACTACCGAATAGCTTTTATGAATTTCGAATACGGTTGTGATTGAAGGATCCTAATGTGGTGCAAAATTGGGCCTTTCTAACGGGTTCTTGCGAAGGCCTCCGCGACAAGTAGTTGCTGTGATCATGGTTTCCACCGCATTGTTTGATCCCTGATAGTTTCACCGGTAAGCCCTCTTCAAGTCAGGCGTCAGGTCTTCTAATGTTATCTCCTAGATAATCTCTCCATCTTTCGGGTTCTCGCCGCGCTCAGGTCGACCTGAAGACACAATTTTTCTCACATTATTATTAATTATTTACATCATAATTTACTTGCATGTATTTTAAACGCAGCAGGCGTCCGTATCGATCCGTGCTTAAAAATAAAATAATTCATGGATAAAGTTATTGCAAGCTTCAGCAACATCTTTGTGACAATTCGACACCAAAAAGGAGTGCGGATTTTCTCCAAGAGCCTTATATGCACAGAATGGCGGGATGAAGCCATGTGTCTACGGTGGTGGGAAATGGGCTAAGGAGTGTTATGCTCATCAAATTAAACCACTGGATTAAAGAAAGTTAGCTATCGCAATGCCAAAATATCAGCAAAAGAATTTCCAGCAAAATACAAATTTTCACGATAAAATGAAACACGTGTGTAAATAAAATTATTTAGTAGTATTTCATCATGAAGTATTTAAAACCAAATCTTGGTGAGATTATGGCCCGCCTGCTACTTATAATACTGGAACTACGCCCGCTTGAAATACTAGAACTAAGGGCAAGAGAGAGAGATCATCTAGTCAGGCCTTATAACCTGACGATGCTGCCTGCCGTTGAAACTGTCTTCATCTACACCTATATAATACCCTGCGTGCCACCTATAGGTTGTTTCGTGGGGGGTTATCTATCACCAGTATGTGAGGGAAAATCCACCATACGGTCATAAAAATGTTACGTATACTGCCAAATTATGCTTCTACATTCATTTTGAGGCAAAAATTGCCAGCTTCTCATGGAATCAAAATGTCTATGAAGCTGGAACATGCAAAAAATGGTGTTAGAAATACATCACGAATTATAAAAAGCGGTCGAATCACGTTAACTATGATCCCATATCTCTATCGGGTTTTCAGCCGCGCGAACCAAGGTCTCCTCATCACTTGGAAAATGTTTGCAGAATCCGTTGATGTGAACTGAAGGCGTGGACTCTGGACGGTGGTCATCGAGAGCGGTTATAGTGTCCGCTGTGAAAGAGTACGCCCCGCCTGGGCCTGTGTGTTAGTAGGGTGCGGCCCCCCTGCGGGGCACCCAGTTATATAGAGGGGAGAAGGTAGGGAAGGGGTCGGTTGATGTCATCCATTCTACCACCGCAGGAGCCCCAAGGTGAAAGTAAGAGCAGCGGAGAAAGCAGTTTCCCTTTCGACTGGCTACTTACTCCTTCCTCACTCCTCTTTTAAGGAGCAGAATAAGAATTGTGTGCTTCCTTTCTTATTCTTTCCCCTTCAAAGTCGCTAAACCCCATCCCATCCTCTCGTCCGCGGCTGTAATAATAATAAAGAAAAAAAGAAAACAGGATGTTGTACCTGGCTATTCTAGATTCAGGGCATTGCGGAGAATTCGAGAGAGGAAAGAAGGAATAAAGTAAGGAACGCTCACGAGTTCAAGTTGACCTGCCTTGCTAGGGAAGCGGCTCATTTGCATAATCTATACTGTTTTTACGACTTCCATTGTCTAATTTGCATGCATAGTACCTTCCTTGCTGACTCCGCCTTTATTTTTATTCGTTGTCGAAAATTATATTTTTCGCTTTCAGGTGAAAGTTCTTTCGGCGGAAAATTGAAGATTTTATCGTAGATAATTTTCTGTAATAATTATTCCCTTTACTCTGTAACAAATAATCCAACAATAATTTAATTCTGTTTGGGTTGTAGCTTTAATTTAGAGAAAAGCCTATAGAGATTTCTGTTAAAAAACATTTATCATTACTGTCTGACATCAGTTTATCTAATCGTCATTATGATTTTTTTCCCTTTAATGTTTTGGTTTGTGCTACAAAACTAATTCAGAGCCTACCTTTGTCGTAAGTCGTATCTTTTTATATTAAACCATTGTCGTCATCATTACATCACTCCTCTTGATGTGGCTGATGAAGTTGACCGATGTTCTTCTTAGGGTGCTCAAAATACACCAGTTTTTTCTCACAATCATTTCTCAGCATTTTTCAATTACTCATTCGTTGATCAATTCGATCTTCGTCGTTCCACTACAGCACTACATCTCTAATGCATCATTTAACATTTAATGCATCATAACACATCAGTGGCAGTTTCCACATATTGAGCTAAGTGGTACATCACAGGCTGCCTTGGGAAACCAAATCACCATCTTGCCCTTAGTTCTAGTATTCCAATTACTTATGCTCTATAGCCATTGCAGGCGGGCCTTAATCTTGCCAAAAATTGGTTTGAAGCACTACATGCTGTTTAATTTTACTAAATAGTTTAATTTAATTTACAAATGTGTTTCACTTTATCGTGAAAATTTTAATTTGGCTTGAAGTAATTTTTTGTTGATATTTTGTCATTGCGATATCTAACTTTTTTATCAATTGGTTTAATTTGATGAACGTAAAACTCCTTAAATCATTTCCGCCCGCCGTAGACAAATAGATTTATCCCACCATTTGGAGCATATAAGGCTCTTGAAGAAAATCCGCACTCTTATTTGCTGTCGAACTGTCACAAATATGTTTGTTGAAGATTGCAATAAATTTACCCATTTTTAGTTTATTTTTACCGACGCCAGCGGTCTTTAAATTACGCGCACGTATCATGTAAGTTAAACCGGAAATGGCATTTTTTAAGATTATTTTAACTTTCCCTCATCCAAAAATACACTCCCCCTAAAGATATATTCTTTCAATCAAGTAAGTTAAGCAGATTCAGGCGTAATATGACGGATGCTCGACTCATTTAAATAAAAGATGGTAGCACTTTTCCATAATATTTTATTGCGTACGACGCGTATCGGCTCACTGAGCCATCATCTGATCTTGTACCAGGTCACCCATAGAAATTAAGCTACATTAGATTCTGACCTCGTTATCACCCAGTGTTGCTAAATGGCTACTGGTCATTCTGAGATAACAAGTTGAGATATTACCAAAATATTTCACTGGATTACTAAAGACGACCATCAGAGCAACGTACCTAAATATCATCACAATTGCCAGCAGAAAGTTTCCTGGGAGGAAAATTCATGCATTGACCTATAACGACTTATGAATTGTCATTCACCTTCACCTCCTGGCGATTTCTTATTAAATTTAATTTTAACCTTGACATGCCAAAACAACGGACGGAGAATCCGTTAAAATTTTTAATTAGATAGACTGGCTACCTATTTTATCCTGTGAATTTTAATTTGAATTGAGATCTAAATCGTACTCGTTTTGGGTTGAATAGTTAATTGTGAATGCTAATTTTAGAATGTAGCTCCAGTAGTAGCGACAGAACGATTTTTAAAAGTGAGAGCTCAGAGGATACTGTTCAAATTTTAAGATTGGATAAAAAATTTTATGGGGTGGATCACTGAGCTGTTTTCGATTAGATTAAACCCTAAAAACATGACGAACTTGTATTCGCAAAAGTTTCTTGAATAGATACTATTGGAAATAGTACAGAGCTAGAGAGAATCGCTCTGCCGTACAGCATTAGATGTATATCAGATTATATTATAGGTGTTATAGATGGAGATTCGTGTATAGCCAAGAGTTGATTTCAATCAACGAAATATATTCCGGCTTGGGAAAGTAAAGTATGATGGAGTGCCTAGTCACTGCGGTTGTGTGTGTGCATGGAAAATTAGAGGACTTTCACCACTCAATCCAGAGCGCCGTAAATTCATGAATAATAGCTCTTTGTTTTAAGATGCTACGGTTCCCCGTTGGTAAAACGTGCCCCGAATCGGTTTGCTCGAATTTTCCTGTCCGTTTCGAGGCCTCTAGAGGCGAAGCGTAGAAGCAGAGGGAGAGAGAGAGAGCAGAAAGAGAGTGGAGTTGAAGTTCCTCTCTTAAAAGCTTCGAAACAACTTTATGCGGGCATTCCAGATTCATTCCGCGGCGGCGCTGAAGATGGGTCCTTAGTGGCCTTTTAACACCGAAGCAGCCGAAGCATCCATTTGTGGCTCCTTTGTTAACATTGCGGATATGAACAATTCCAATGAATAGTACAAAATGGAAATATATGTATATAAAATCGTTTATATCACTAACTAAAAAGAATACAAGTTTTTTCTGAATTTTAATATTTACAAACAACTTCGTACCCCAAGACTTATTGATACGGATTCGATTAAGAACCATCATTCTTTGATTCATTTACTTCGACTAATATAAGCATCAGTTATTTAACGTCTTTATTCTATTGCTATATTTTAATTGTTTTAGGATACCACAGAGGCAGAAAGTGCTTGAAACATTCATTTTCTTCGCGGGTTGAAGAACTGGATAGGTGATACATGAATTTTTTTATAACTGACGACACAATAATATCATAGATCCGTTGATATTTTTTCATTCAAGTACCTAAAATGCACAAGATCAGCAAATTAGCCAAACTGGTACTTTTAGCTGTTACCCCGTTATAAAGCGGCTCAGACTATGGTAAATTTCTACCATATTGTTTTGTGGGCACGTGAAATCAGCGCTAAATAGGTATTTCAAAAATTTAAATAATCTGTTACTAAAATTTTGTCAGCTGAATAATGCGGGGACGCTCATTATTATTAAGCTATGAGCTTTGTAACGAGATACTCGAATTACTACGTAAATATTCGTGTTTCAATCAGTGGCCATAACTCTGTCCGCCGCGGAAAATAGGTGGAGAAAATTAGCTACTCACGGCTGTTTCAGGTAAATTACCTTTTGTATTTCAAAATACATGATATATAATGCAAACATTAAAGCCGTAGCATCATCAAACCAATGATTACAATTCAGTAGGATTATTTCTTCTGCATATATGAGAATGTTGAAGGAGCTAAAGGGCCTTTCTAAGATTATTATTTTATAATTTAATTAATATTTCTAAACTATTTGAGACGTTCATCCCAGAATTTGTTTTCTGTAGCAAAGAGAATTGTTACTTGATCTGTGCCGCTTTATGACGGGGTAACAACTAAAAGTACCATTTTGGCTAATTTGATCTTCTGCATTTTAGGTAATACTTGAATGAAAAATATCAACGGATCTATGATTTTAATGTGTCGTCAGTTATAAAAAAAATTCATATATCACCTATCCAGTTCTTCAACCCGCAAAGAAAATGAATGTTTCAAACACTTTCTGCCTCTGTGGTATCCTAAAACAATTAAAATGTAGCAATAGAATAAATACATTAAAAATAAATGAGAGTATATGCTTATATTAGTCGAAGTAAATGAATCAGAGAATAATGATTCTTAATCGATTCCGTATCAATAAATCTGGGGGTACGAAGTGATTTGCAAATATTAAAATTCAGAAAAAAATTTGTTCAAAATTTTTTGCTTTGATTACGTTTTATTGTAAATGTGCCTTGGGGTGGGATTAGTGAAAGAAGCCAAAATGAATCCATCGGCCGTTCCAGTGTTAAAAGCTCGGAAACAATGTGATGCGGGCGTTCCAAATTCACTTCGCGGTAGGAGAGCGGGAGTTTGGCCCCACGGTGGCCTTTTACCTCCCCCAGTCCTTCCCTTCCTCCTCTTCCACGTCATCGTCGGGATATCGCGTGTGGACCTGATGACCCTTTCTCTCCCTCCCACCCACCCTTTGGGCCGTCTGTGGTTTCGGATGTGGAGAGGTCGGGAGTGAAGAGTAAGTAGTTGCTCTCACTTTTACATCAACCGCTTCGCCTCTCGTTTTCAGCCAGAGAAAGGCTGCAGGGAATTCCGGCGCAGAAAAGTATGAGCACGGGTTTGCCGTACGATACGAAATTTAGGTATTTTCCGGTTTCTAAGGCTGGAAAATGCGATTCTAGAAATAACTAAGGATTAGTCAGTGTTAGATGTTGAGAATAGTTAGAATTTTAGTCTATTGTCATAGGGTGAATTTATCGGTGTAAATTTATTATTTATTATCCATGATATCGGTTCATGTAGTGAATAAGCACAAAGAATAAAATATGTTTAGAATTTGCGCTATATTTGGGCCGTAGCGTTAATTATTTTATTATTAAATTTACCTTATTAACCAATTATTAAATTTCTACACAATCCATAAATGAGCATGCTTAAGGAGCCTAAGTTCTTATCTATGATTTCCTGGTTACTCTAACGCTTCTGAAGCATTTTAGACTTTCTCTCCAGAATTTTTTAATGCAGCAAATGACATTAAAAAGGAAAAAATCGGCATGTTTAAAAAAAGTAGATTTATATCCATGAAATTCGTTTTGGTGGTTAATCTGAGTCAGCTTCAAGAATACGCGCTTAGCTTCTTTTTCGTATAATTCTATTTTTGACATCTGTCATTAATTATACATTTTTTCGAAATATCGCGCTAAAATTTACATTACATTGTCGCATTTATAAATTGGGAAAGAACATCCTTCAGGTTAAGGACATTCCAATTTTTGATCAATTTTTTCCATTCCGGTGGTTCAATTCCTTTAAGTAATCCTATCAGTAACCCGTGAAAAATATTCGGAGATCGGTCTGTTAGAAAAGTTCGATAATTTTAGATTACATGTCTCGCATTTGTAAATTTATCTAAAATATTGGAAAACCTCCATGATACAACTTTACTCTCATGTCTCTTGAAATCGATATTGATTAATTTTATAAAATAAATACTCTGGCCAGCCCATGGTGGACGTAAATGAAAGTTTCTGTTACAATACCCGCATCTCCTCTCATTTTTATCCAGAGAAAGGCTTCGGGGAATTCCGGCGCAGAAGAATGAATAGGGTTCCCATGGTTCCCATGCTTCACGATATTTGGGTACTTTCCTGTTTCGAAGGCTGGAAAATGCGTGTGGGTCGATTTTTTGAACAACCAAGAACTAGATAGGGTCACGTAGACGATAGTCAGAACTACTATTTCTGAAATTACCTGTACCTCCATTTTCAGTTCATTTACCCAATCCTCTGCTGTTAGTACATCGAGCTATACTTTAGAAATGCTCGAACACAAGAATGTTTTCATGCTGAAGCTGTCTGAGGAGTAATTAAAATGTGGTACGTCCGTAATCCGCAATAACGTTAAAATTAATCTAAATGTAAATTAAACTTTGCTTAATGGCTTAAACATCTTCTACAATACACCGTGACGTTATATCATTCAGTGTTTCAATTTTTTATTGATTTTAGAATATAAATAGTGTATTTTCCGGTGGTACAGGCAGAAGATAATCACTCCTACGTTTACATTATCCTCTCAACTTATTATTTTTATCCGAGACCAGAGGAAGGTTTCTCTTAATGCATACACCTCGACATTTTGGGATTTTAGAGTTTTGTAGGCTGGCTCTCTGTTTATAATGGAAAGCAATCGAAGACTAGGCAGCAGTGGAAATTGAAAATAGTTGAACGTTTTCGGTTAGAAAATGTTGAAAATTTTCACAATTCCATTGGAAAATTTTATAATTCGTTTAAAGTCAAAACAAATGAAACATAAAGTACCATAATTTTATGATGGCTGCCGTAAACTTCAATTTCGTTACATTTGCTCTAATAATGAAAAATAAAGTATATTCAAGTACACGCCCTTGCATTTTTTTCATGCAACCTAATCATTGACCTGTATTTGTAGGGCTTCCATAGGTCACGAAAATTTAGGATTTTCCGGGTTCGATTGCTATAAAATGCTTCTCGGCAGATTTTGGTAATGACCGAGGACTAGGTAGCGGTGGAAACTGAGTATTGTTAAAATATTAGCCTGTTTTGAAAGGGTGAATTGGTATCCGTAATTGTTTCGGTTCAGATATTCTCGAATAGAACATCTTCAAGTATACGCCCTTAAATTCATTTTCATGTAATCCCGTCAGTGACCTCTATGAACAACTATGTATTTGGTCAAAATATCACGCTAAAGTTTGAATTACACGTGTCCTATTTGTAAAATGGGCAAAACAATTATGCATCGTTCGTTATAAAACCCTTCCGTCATGTCTAGTGACATTCCATTTTTTTATTCGTTTTTTATTGAATTATGACTAGCCTTTGGTGGACTCAACGAAAGGTTTCTCTCTCTTTTACATGACCCGCTTCTCTCCTCAATTTTGGCCAGAGAAAGGTTGCAAGGAATTCCGGCGCACGAGTCTGAGTAGGGTTTCCATACGTCACGAAAATATGGGATTTTCCGGTTTCGAAGGTTGAGAAATGCTCCACGGTCAATTTTGGAAGCAAACGAGGACTGCTATAGGTAGCGGAAGACGAGGAGGATACTTAGAGTTGTTTTAGGGGCCACGAAAAAAGCCACGCTTAAATTCTGTTATGTTACTTTTTGAATGTCAAACTCTGATTTAAGGACTGACAAATTCAAGTATTCACGATGATCGTACCTATCCTGAAATCCAGTGGTGAGCTAGATTACTTTTAAAAACTGGGATTATATGATGAGATTGCCGTTAAATCTGGTCAATTTGAAAAATTTCAGTGCTCTTCGTATTGAGCCAACAAGAAACTGCATAATACTATTTTTTTTCAAGTTGATCTCAACCTGATTATCTCGGATATTCGACGAAACCATGGTTGTGTAATAAATCATCGTGTGGAACTTTGTAAATTATATTTGTTGGTTCAATGTCAGTTATAAATTCCACCAAGTTATTAAGAGAAATAATTCATCTATGAAAATCGCAATTGCACAATTATTTTATGCCTTCCAGTACAATTCAAGATGATGAAATAAATACATTTTTTAAAAAGAGAACTACATGTTTAGTAGACACAGTCAATTCATTAATTCAACTGTAACACTTCAAAGTTTTCTATAGCACTTTCTGACGGGCGAATTCAAGTTACGCCAGATATCATGTTATTTGTTTTAGTTTTGATGTTTAAAATATGGTTATACATTAGCAAACATAACGGAAAATTATGGTAATGAGTTTAAAATCAAAGCAAACGAGCTATGTTGCACCTTATTGATGTGGTTGGTCTGGTAAACGTCTCTTCCCCTGACCTCGATAACAAGTATTGGCTCAATTGTTTTCGTGAAGCTTATTATGCTCTCCCTCTAGTTTGCAAGCCTTCTTCAACTCATTCAGTCCTATTTACTTCTTCCCACACTCAACCGCAGTTTTCTCGCTCCACTTATGCGCCGACGTCCTTCGCTTTTCTATCGTGTGTCCATTCTACAATTCGACCCTCATCCACTCTCGTAGCGTGACCGATTGAGCAAAGATAGCTTCTTTCATGCTTGTTCGTTTCTTGAACATCCAAACCTGATACCTCCATGGCTCAACTGCTATGGTAATGTGTAGATCCGCTATTGCGGCACGTTTGTCCATTGTATACGCGTCCATCTCGCAAAATTGAGGTCCAGGTTCATGCCTAAAAACCGGTGAAAGCTTTACCGCTGAGTATTTTCATAATATTTTCTGATTCTTTCTTTCAATCAAGAATGACATTTTCAAAGCTTCTGCACCGATCTTTTGTCGTCTATTGTGCCGCAGTTCTATGAAAATCCTTTCAAAGACATTTTAGCCCGTAACTCTGCTGAGAAACCTCCCAATGACCTCTTAATCGTAGAATTGCCAGACACCAATATAGCAAGAAATTGTTATTTGCGACAAGGTGTACGTTGAATTTAGCCATAGTATAATGTGCAAAACTCAAGATGACAATTATTCATAAAAAACGTATTCAAATGACCAATGTCATTAAACAGGCATTCCGTCGTCCCTATGCACGGATATCATATCCCTTCTTCGCTTAGTCCCGCCGCCGTTTCGTGGCCACCGCAGTGGTCCGAGTCGCCGGGGTGGATTTACATAAATATGGTTGTTAAAATTAGAATCGCAAGTTATCGCAAAAACTGCATTCTGAACATTGTTTTATATGCTTTTGCCTATCTCACTGTGCAAATAACTCCGTGTAGCCTGATGTCGATATAAACGATAATTACCGTTAAACATAAAATTCAATGAAAAATCAACAGAGTTTTTGAAAAATTATAAAAATATTAATAAACGAGTAAAATGAAACAAACACTGTTTCTTTAAATTTCATGAAGATCAGTTTTATGGATAAAAATACTTTGAAACCAATATTCTTAACAATGAATCCGTAGTGAAGCCACAAATTTAGTTATTTTCATCGGGAAAAATTTGGTCGCTAAAATCACTTCGGCATGCTCTACTTTGACCAGCTGTAAAAATTGTATTAACGTATTCCATGCTCTGTATGGTAGCCTATCTTAAAGAGTACATGCTTAATAATGAATATCAACTGTTTTTGGTTGATTTGCGCTAACTTCATTTTTCGACTTTTGGCCAGCGTTTTTGGATTTTGGCCCACTGTGTGTCGCTCTACAGTTGGAGTAAAAAGAGAATCTCACCCCAACGGAGAAACTGGTATAGATAGGCACATTTTTTATACTAAAGAAGATAAAATCTCCGGCGTAACTCCGTGGAAATTGTTAATATTTTGCCAAATTAAATCATTTAGTCTTATTTTCAAACTTATTTATGTCGATCGAGCTATGTTACAGCACCTAATGGCATTTTTTGCACAATCATATGCCTTGAAACCTTGGTCGGTAGTTATGGAAGTATTGAAATCAGTCTAATAATAAGTGATTTTATTACGTTAAAGAAGATATTGGCCTTCTTTTCCGCGCTGCCAACGCTTATATAGAATTTCTTATATGTAAAATTTTAAGTATGATTGGGATGCATGATATCAGCGAAACACTTATTATTTTATCTTGTATGAGATGAGGCAGGATGTGATAGAAGTTCTTAATATTATTTATTTGTGATCACATTTTGGTGACAGGACTACGGAGTACTATAGTTGGTTTACGGCTGTTTTCATCAGGGTTATTTATTTATTGATAGTTTTTGCAACAACACAATCGCAGGGAAAACTCAATCATACAAAATATTAGTCCCAGTCATTACAATGCATCAATTACAACGAATTTAGTCATATAACCCATCAATAGCATCAGAGATTTAAAAAAAATGTTTCTTTCTTGAAATAAATCAAGTTTGCCATTAAATTTATTTTATTTCTCACGTATTAAATGAAAAGTGTTTTACGTAGTTTATAATGAAAAAAAAAAGACTTGGGTCACAAATGGTTTAATTTTGCTAGTGCAGGGATATGGTGATAGTTTGAGGCAAAAATTGGAGTATGTGGAAATTAGAAAAATGCAATTTGCACCAGAAAGTAGTGTGGCAAAGAAACAACTCAGCCCAATTTTAAGTTGCATGGATGAGACGTAGATACCGATCTATGATGGAGTTGTCAGGGCAATAGCATCTGAAATAAATCGAATTCAACTGTTTGATGTGGTGGATATCATACAACTCTCTCCAGTGGGATAACCAGGATTTTTGTTCGGGGAGCTTCCGGACTACTCGCGTCTCCCCCCTGGCTCTGTCCTATGGCTGTAGCTTTGGCGCTGTAACATTGGCAGTGTCCTGCAATATGAGGTCAGCTACTGGGGAATAGCCCCGATCGTAAATACATAGAGTTGTCGGATTCAGAAGGGAAAAATAAAGGCCTTAAAGGATCAAAACAGAATGCTTAATGCTGCAGAAATTAATGCATTAGGGATAGCAGATTTATGTCTCCAAGTGTTTATGTACATACTCGATTTGTGAGAAATGTCTTTAATTTACACCCTCGTATTTGAATTGCCGCAATTGCCGAACCAAGCATTCGAATAAATTCTAATGTGAATTGAATAAAAGGTTCTGTGGAAACTGCACTTTTTACAAAAATGTATTACTTCAATGAAGTAAATGTGCCCATGAAAGCAGCTAAAAATAATAAAAATGTCTATTCTGTTACTAAAAAAAGATTATTCGTACCAGAATTTTATACATTATGGATTTTTTAAATGAAAAAGTTGCTCTCATAATGTAGATAGAGGAATCATTATTTAAACCTTTTGAATCTTTTAGTTGATACCTTACCAAATTAATTGTTTTAATATGTAGCGTAAAACTTGGCTCTGAAATGGTTTGTAAAGTCCATGGCCATTACTATTTATTTATATCATACAATGGTCCAATTAACGTAACTGAAGCTCCAATGCATGCTTTCTCGCTGCGCTGAGAATTATGTACCCATTTCACCGATGGAAATTCATGAGGATAGGCACTCTAGCAGGAATTTTTTAATGGTGCGTTGACGTCGATTAGCAAGAAAACCATACCAGAATGTTCCTTATTGTCACACTCCGTACTTGGATCGCTGCAATAGCCAAACCAGGAATCCGAAGAATTTCTTATATGAATTTCTCAAAAATTTCTCTGAAAAGTGTACTTCCTGCTGAAATTAAATACTTCAATGAAGTACCTATGTCCATTAAGGCAATTAAAGTGAAAACTTCTATTCTTTTTCTAAAATAAGATTGTTCGAACTAGCACTTTATACATTATGGAATCTGTTAATGACAAAGGCACTTTTATAATGTTGAAAGTGCAAGTATTATAGTAACTTAGTGAATCCCTTCGTTGATGCATAAAGAAATGTTTAGCTTTTTAATGTGTGTAATTGTAAAATTAAGCTGACTTTCTTGTTAAATTCAAGGCCATTATTATTTATTATAATAACAAAATGGTCTAATTAGCACCGCTGCACAGTGGTTCAAAATCGAAAAAAGGTGGTCGAAATTATTACCGCTTTTATTCTTAGTCACTGTTGTATTATGAAGAAGCATTTTCTAAGAATTTTGTCCGCTGAATACGAATTTGAAGTTATTTTTGTTGTATCTTTGATATTATTGTTTTTAAATGGCCTATTATTTAAACAATTAAATGTTAAAAATAGATATTGTATTCACTTATTCATTCAATGAGTAGATTGATGCGCATCAAATAAATCGAGGTATTTTTTCAGATATGTGACTGTTATTTGTTAAATTTAATATTATTTATAAATTATATAAACAATTAAAGTTGACCGTTTTTAAAGCAACGGTAATTTGTGTTCGTATATAATTTTTATCTGTTCAGCCTAAGTTAAATTTTGTATGCATAATCTATGATACTTTCATTTTTTTAATGAATTTGCTTAACAATACAGAATTATAATACAATATGGTCAATGCCCTCAAGGCGTACATGAAATTCGCATCAGTGACCCGCAAGTTGTTTGGTGAGGTAAGTACAAGGATTGAAAGCAAACATTTAGGCATTCTAACTTTTTCTCATAATATTTTTTCCAGTTTAATTAAATCACTGAATATTGTGACTAAGGATATGGTATATCACATAAATAAGGATATTTATGTTCGTCCCTTTTATCCCTTCCATCGATCACGTAGTTCGACTAATTTCCGACTGAACGCAATATTACTCAAAGCGAAAAATTCACGAAGGATATCTCAATGTAACTCGCACAGACTCAAAATTTGTCCTCACTCTTGAATTTGTGACTATAGCAAATGCGTTGTTAATGCCTCAGACGTGACTTTAAATGCCCGTGGTCCTTCTCTCAGCGAATGCGATGCACCGTCAGAGTCCTCTGAATGCCATGCTTGAGCGTGCGCGGGCGAGACATATCGGCCTGCTTTCTTTCTGTGCTTCTTAATTGCCTTTGTTTGTATGCTCGTATTTTTCGAATATTTTTCCAGCTGATGCCAGGATGCTTGCTCTAAGAGCAGCGTCTGGCGGACGCTCATAGAAGATATTCTTCCACTCACTCAGATTTATGTACTTTCTTAGCGGTTGTGCGTTCTGTGTGGGGGACGCTGAATGTTTTTCTCTGTGTATCATTATCATTTGCTTTCCTGGCTCAACGTTTCCTTTCTCTTTCATCGTGGCAATGATAGAGAAGGCATGGGCCGTCCAGGCATTGCCACTCATTAGTTCTCGGAACCTAGACCTGCCAGGATCTGGTATCTTATTTACGACGTTTGACTCTTAGGGTTAGGGTTTTTTTCACGCCTATGTTCCTTTGGTGGTTTTATTTTTTTCGGCCTTGGGTCCCTTCCGTATCTGAATTCCTCTTTAGTTGACCATTCATATTGGTAGATGGTATGCGGCGACATTGAGGGTAGTCAGAGAGAAAAATATTCCTAGCACACTTTAAACACTTTTGCTTCCCCTTTAGCAAACTTAAAAGACAAAGATAAGATCGGGTAAACCTCGTTGAAGAGCAATAAAACTGCGGCCGGGCGCTACCTTTTTTTGGCAATAATAATCATTATCGACCGTGCGGCGGCTTCCAGTGAATTAGCATGCTATGAAATACATTTGAAGAGTCCGATTTCCCAACGGGTGACGACGAAAGGGTATTCTGGATATTGTGAAAGTTAAAAATCCAGAAATTCTTGAAACATATATTGCACAGGCCATATGTTCGATTATATTCGCCTTTGTTGCTGTTCTAAAGATTATTTCTGATGAATATCGAGCCTCACTAAATATCATACGCTGGGGCTACTGGAAAGCCCTAAATGCACTTAAGGAAAGAGAAATCTACTATGAATGGATCCCGTATTGAAAACCAAGTAGCACAATAACATCAAAGAAACTTGGCATTGTAACCTTTCCTCAGAATACACCTCGCACTCGCAATAATACTCAGCGCGCCGCACGGTCGGTCTCGCGGCGGTCGCGGCAGCGCATTGCACCGTTCAACATAAAACCATCTTGAGGCCAAAGTAGCAAATAGTAGCAAGATTTTTCTTTTGCAATAGACTCTATAGACTCTATTCTTTCAATTCGCGTCAAAATCTCCGGGGGGCTCAGAGGTGCCCAAAACGATATTGCTATTTATATTTAAAAATTCAAGTAAAAATAGCATAAAGTTTAAACATTTTTATTTCCAACTAGAAAACTTTGGAAATTAAAAAAATCGCCAACATTTGTACGCAAAGGTACCAATTTATGCCATGTATTTTTTTAAAGTTCATAAATTATCTGAAACCTTTTTTTTTATGAAGGTGAACTTCTCTAAAAATGAGTGATTTTACGCCTCAGGCGTTTTTATCCCGGAGGACTCATGTTTGTCCATTCATACAAACTACAGTGAGCCACAAAATAGACGTAGTACTAGCCAATATCATAGATCATATAGTGTAGAATACGAATAGTACCTTCAAAAATTCCTCCAAAAAAGTTGAAAAAATGACTTTCGACCAGCTTTTTCCGATTTTGAACCACTGTGCGCTGTGACTCCAAAGCATGTGTTGTCGACTGGATTGAGATCTCTCTAATTATTCCCCTTTTCACAGTTAGAAATTCTAGAGGACAGGCTCTCTTACAAGCATTTTTATTATGGTGTATTGACGTCAATTCGCAAGGAAACCATAACAGTGAAGAATGGTCCTTATTGTCGGAATTTGGGTGTGTCTGTTCGTATTCATTTCCAGGACTTGAGGCAGAGTGTGTATTACTTGAAAGATCCCACACGGCATTTTTTCAGTTCCCTCAGCTCAAAGACTGACTCCGTGGAGAAGGATAGGAAACCTTATAGGGCATAAATCACCTACTACCTCGCCGTATTTCTTCTCTTTGTCATTTGATTCCCTGACTTGATTCTATCTTCTTCTACAACGCCCACTGTCATTTGCATCTAGTCATTCCGTGGAGATATTGGAGATTTCCTCTGAAACCACAATAGGTCTTTGAGTGATAAGTTCTGCCATGCGAAGAAAGCTTTTTCTAGGAAACTCGAGAATTGAATTAAAACGGTCGTGTGTATTGCATCGCATTGAGTTTGATGGGAACATTAAGGTTTTTTTTTCCTTAAAAAATGGTATGCTTGCTGATTTTGATATTTTTTATGAGGTGAAATTTATATATGGTTAAGCCAATTTTCTTGGTTATTGATTCAATAAATTGTTGAGATCCTGCTAAAAAACGGTTAGTGTTTATTTTAATATTTTGTACTCCGTGGAAATATATATTTTTGGCACTTTTCAAATCCATGTTCATGATAATAACCTATATAATCGACCATCAAAAATGCTAAAAAATTTTTTTTTATTTCTCCGCCGATATATATATATATGTATCTATCTAATTTATATAATTCTCGTGTCACGGTGTATTGTTTCCAAACTCCATCGAAACGGCTGGACCGATTCCTATGAAATATACTTCCCAAGCAACACCGGGTGGCCTGATAGTAATTAATAAATTTCAAATTATACCTCGGTAACAAATTATGGCTATTAAAAAACATTATCTGCCTCTTAGTTCAATGGAGTGTACGATATTTTTAGTAAATCTATCTTTAGCCTAAACAAACAAACTGGATTGTTTACCCACGCGTGAACATGCCACGTATAATTGTCAGTATGAAGAACACGTTGTGCCTCAAAGCCACAAAAAGACATCGTTTGGCCTTGAGACTTGTCATTGCTGTTGCCAATCCAATTGGAAATTGAACCCGTTTGTATTCAATTGGCACATCTGTCGGAATAATAGGGATTTGTGGTACTGCTACATCTCCTTGGAACATGCCATTCATAATTTATGGTGATGGAAAGAGATTTCAAACGGTATAAACAATACTGACGGTCATCAAGAGAACAGTAAGCCAAAAACGATAAAATTACAACTTTTCTTGGATGTTTTCTTTTATAAATTCCTCGTAAATCATGTGAAAAACGAAATTCGATTGCAAGAATTAGAGTGTACATTTTTTTCTTACCAATAGTATATGTCTCAACTTAATGTGACCATTATCACCAATTTAAATATGCAAAAGAAAAAATGTCTGCTGCCATTTAAATTTCTGCTACCCACGGATGATGTAATAAAAAAGTGCTTAGTATATTCGGATTTGTATTTTCCAATGGCATGCGCCTCGGATGTGTGGAGCACGAAAAACCTTGAGATTTGTTTGAGTTTTTCAGTGCAGTGCTGGTGCACCAATAGCCCTCTAACGTTGGATGCGAGAATTTTGCGGAAACTCCAGCGATTCCTCCAATGAGTTGAGTTGGGCTTCGCTGATCGCCATTTGTTTATTTCCTGACGTACATTAATTCTCTCGTCCTTGGAGAATCTTATGGCAATGCGACCGCTATACCCTTGACCCACAGACCTCAAGTGACCGGAAAAGTGGATAATTTCATAAAGCTGTTTCTCGGCTTACATTCGCCTCGGGGTTTATATTCTTACCTTCAGGTGACGGTTAATCGAACCCTTAAAGTAAATATAAATAAGAACTCTCGAAGTGATCGCGCAGTAACCAAGAGATGAGTCGAATAAAAACGCCAAACTCCGGTCTTGCATAAAAATATTTGGAAACTATACTAAGAAAATACTTAACGATGGACATTCTCTACGTTTTAGGACTGGAATTTTTCTCTCTCTTTTTTTCAGGAGTGTTACAGTTGAATATGCTCTTAACTTTTTTTTGTATTGACTTGAATAATATAGAGACTCTGTCTGACTCGTAGAAATTTATTTAAGTCCCTCAGAATAACGTTTCTCTTCTATAAAAATTTACTTTCATATTGTAGCCTACGTACCATACGCTCATTTTACTTGAAAGTGGAAATATTGCTTGTATCTAATCTAGCCAACTGTAAGGTAAGCGATCCTCAAGTAACAAATGGCAGACAAAAAGTATATGGCCTTCTAGCGAGCGCGGATAGTTTTCTTAATGAATTCTTTTAGTCGCGTTATGGGCCAAGTATGTAAAATATTTTCTCTCTTGTGGAAGTTGTGTATGATCCTGATAGGTATCCATCGTGTGTCTGGCTATATGTTTGATTAAATACGTACTTTATTTATTTATTAAGTTGTCCACGTGCAGCATATTTACCAGTTTACACTGATACAATAACACTAACGTAAAAAAGTACAAACGCAATTAAACATAATGAATTTAAATGAATAAAAATGAATTGAATGCAATCATATTGGCCTTAAGACTTTCTATTCAGAGAGGAAAGAGCGCGGTTTGTGGTGTGGTTAGGGAAAGAGAACGAGACAATGTGGTCTGTAACAGAATTAATGAGGGAAAGGAGGCAAGGGAGGGAAGACAGGGAACGTTTGGTCAGGGATAATCTGGGAATGGGTATAGGTTAGATAGAAAGGGCAGTCACCTTAGATTTTATATGTCTGTCTGTTACATATAATACAGGCGCTGCTGAATCTTTGAGTTGTGTCATCACTATTTGATTCCAATTACGTTTTTTTTAGAGTAAAATTACTTTAGAGTATATAATTCATGATTGTTTTCTTAACACGATTATTTATAAAAGCTATTTCATTTTGTTTAAAATGAATTTTCATAGTTTTTTCGTCATGTTTTAATAAGATAATGACCGCAATCTCCGCAAAAATATGTTCTTTCAATATCGAAGGGACGAAGAGAAATAAGTGTGTTTAGTATTGGCGGAATTTCCACCAGAACACGTAGGTACTCTAGTTCTTTCCCGCGGGCTCTGCAAGGTTTTCACCCGTCAGGGAAATTCAATTTTTCCTTCACGGAGGCGGAACTGCTTCAAGTGTGTTGCATTCATCACGACGACGCGGACGGTGGGTTTATTTTTCTTTGCACGCGATGTGCTTTTCTTGCCGATGGGCGGTTTGCCGGCAACCACCAGCGCTGAGGCGGTGGAAGCAACTGGATGGATAGATTCCCATAGCGTATGGAAACTTTCCCTCACCAAATCGCGGGACATTCATTGGCAAATCAAGTTGTTCTTTGAAAAAATGATAGATTTAACACGTAAAGTGAATTGATTTTTGAAGGCGCAATGGTGGTTTTTGAAACTTTATGAGCCCAAGAAAACGAAATGAAATGAATATTGAAAAGCAACTGACTTCACTTCTACATTGAAAGTGGCATGATGTTGCATCTGTGACAAAACATAATATTGAATATTTAAAAAGATTATTCATTATTAAAGATATTTTATTATTTTTTTTAAGTATCTAAAGGTGGCTATAGGCTATATAAAATAGGTTGTTGGCAATACTCTATAACATACAAAGTTTTTATATTGTTTTTCTCATGAAAGCGGGGAGAGAAAAATTCTGATACAAATTGTATAGCTTTAAAAATCTATCAGAATTTTTTTAGATCCCTAAAAAATGGAATATTTTCGAATTTACATTGTTACCACACCCTGTTTTGCTAAAACTTAACTAGCTCCTCCACTCAGAATATCTCATATTGTCGCGTCCGTGGGTCAGTCCTGGGAGACCTCCAGCCTTTTCTGTCCTAACAAACACTTGGGATGAAGCAATGAGTGAGTGATGGACAAAATATCCAAATTATTCGGAATAAGATATTTTTTTCCGCCTTCAAATTTCTTGAATAAAGTATAATAAATTATTTACTGTTGTCAAGATTATTTTGTCCATTTATTGTTGTGACTATTTTACATAAATCTATCAAAATGTGTTGTTTATCTAAGTGAGTGCAAAACTTAACTCATGTAGTCCTTATATCGTTCGCGTTTACGACATTACTGATTATTAGTGCTGTAGCATTAAGATTATTCTACTGCTGGCCCTTATCATCTTATGCTATAATGTAGGAATAGAATTGGATCTTAATATGCATTCAACTTTCCAATTTCTAAATTTTTGTTATATCTTAATCTTTTAAATTCTTATTCAAGGTTCCACCAACTTATTTATATTTACTTTATAAACAATAAATATCAAAGGGTCGTGCACTTAAATTGCTTGTTATGTAAGTTCTCATTTCGTTAATTTTCACGTTTTTCTTCTTTTTGATGAAATACATGATTTCATAATCCATTTCCTCCTCCTTAATTCTCCTCGTTCATTTAAGCAAAGAGTGCTGTTTTTGACATTTTTTCGTCGTGATGAATATGAGCGAAATAGTGCGTGTGGTAAATTATGAGAAAAAATAGCGATATCCTAAAGTTTATCAGGGTAGAACAAGTGTAATTTGAAAGCAAAGATCTGGCCGTGTAACATAGCATTTGTTCATAAAAAATTTCATATCCACGGCTATATCATGCGGAATCGTTAAGTTTCGCGTCACTGTTACATTAATGTTCCCTGTGATCCTGCCATTGAGTAGAACAATGCATTGGTATCGGAACGAGTTTCAATCACTTTATTGCAATGGCTATAGGTCCCTTATCTCTATGATGTGACGTCCTATCCAAACCAGCTGATCCGATCCGAGCCAGATGTCTCGGCTGCCGTTATGGCGGTACGGAGAGAAGTCCATGCCTTACGCTGCCGTATCCGAAGAGAATGAGCCATGCGGATGGCATTCCACATTGAGCGGTGATATTGAAGTGGCCAGACTTTTGCGCTTTTGAAAAGCTAAATTCTAAGCGGCAAAACGAAAACTAGGAAAGATGCCGATGATATGTGTTGAATTTAGGTCATGCTCCCTACGGGTCAATATCGAACTATTTTTGCATGTTTTAATTCTCTGACTTCTTTAGAAATCACCCTCGGTTGTTTATTATTTTAATTATAAAATAAATGTTACCAATTTTCCTGTTACTTTTTCGTGGTCTGTGACATAATGGACGTGAGTTTTAGACTATATTCTTGAGCTATGGCTGACGAGTTTGCTCGCTGTCGGGTCAGGTTCCCTAGTTACATTAAAATACCTTTTCAATAATGTGGTATTGATAGAATCAAACACATTAAATATTTGTGATTTCCTATGGTGTACACTACTGTAGTCTTTCCGGATGAAAAAATTGATGTGTAAATGTCATGCTTAGTGAGTCAAATGGCTAAAGTCACGATTGAAATGAAATAGGTACTTCCAGTCTTACTAATAATGTGGTATTTTAGATTTCAATTTAAACACTACTACTATACTGGCAAAGTAATACTGTCTTTGAAGCGATGAATGAAATGAGAAATCTTACGTGCCAATCAGAACATCGCGTCAGTTGAGTAAAATAGCTGAAAAATGTGTAAAATTAAAAACTGTATTCATTGAAATAACTTTGCTTAAAATTTAATGTGCCATAAGGCAAGGAAAGGAGACATAATTTTTTGAGTCGCGTTTTTAAGGAATGTGACATTGGAAGCCTAGCACGGTGAAATGAAGGAAATGAATATCATTTTCATGATGATTTTGATATCTGTCAATTCATTCTACCTCATCAACTAGAGAATAGAAAAATTAAAGGTTTTATGCTACATTTAATGGAAAAGTATATTCTAAAATACGGTAAATATTTTAAATTAGAATATTTTAATATGTTCACGTGGCAATGCTCATCAAAGCATGTGAAAATATTAAAAAGTAAATAGAGTATGAATGGCGTTTTGACGAAAAAGTAAAAAGGGGCACGTTATTCCATGCTAAAGGCATCATTATTAATAAAACACAAGGTTATCACGCCCAAATGTTTTAAAAGTTATTAGCTAGTGATTATAGGAAAATTTATATTTTATAATACTTGTAAATGTGGCGAAATAACATTATTTGTATGCATATTGCGCCGCGGACGGCTCTTACTGCTTGGAAAATCATCAGTGTAAAAATAAAAGCGCTAAACTTCGAATTTTGTGTGAATATTAATGTAGAAATTTTGATACCAAGGTATATTATCGATGAAAGCAAGTTTTATTTTGAAGAAAATATTTTAAAAATAAAACAAAAAGTTAAGTTACGTCGAATCGTCTGTAATTTGGCGGAATATAATTTGGAGGACTTAAACTTGAAATGAATTGGTACATAGGTACGTATTTAAATAACTCCTACGTTGAAACTTTTTGAAGGGACATTTCTGCATTCCGTGTCTGTTGCGAATATTTTGTCCCGCTTGCTTCCCCTACGATGGTCACCCCTGAATCTTTGCGATGAATCAGTTGGTAGGGTGCGCTGCCCATGGTCCCTTTTCCGTTTCGCCGAGGGTAGGGCAGTGGCATTAATACTTGGAGGAAGTCGGCTTTGGGATTGGCAAGCTTTATGCGTTGGGAGCTGATTTAAAATGGGGCGTCAGATGACGGAAACGAGGGCCGCTTTCGGAGAGTTTTTGCGCGGAAAGTTTGCACCCTCAGTAGCCGTTTTCGCCCGTCCACGATCGCCATTTCTCACTTCTTGTGCTTCGCAGTTTCCATTTGCTGACCACGCTTCAAATCAATTTATTATTTCTCATGCGGTAGTGAACCTACGTGTTTGTTTGTCTGGGCTGGTATTTAATATATGGCCTCCTTTGTTTGCACTGTATTTAACATTAAATCAACTATTTAACACTAAGAGGACCAGGCCCGTGAATTTGAAGAGTAATCTCTGCTAACTAAAATCATAATTAGTAATAATTAACTGTGTAATTAATACTAATTATGTTATCAATTAATTTTGATGCAAACAAAATATTGTTTAAATGATTACAAACCATCAATAAGACGGTTAATGGTCCATCTAAGTAGCCGCATGACCCTGGTCCTTCTAGTGTTAACATATACCCAATATATTTCTCCATCTCTATCGTAATTTTCCCCCTACTCCTCGCACCACCCGATGAGGTGTACCATTATTTGTTATTTCTTTGTAAACACTGTTAAATATTATTTTGCTCGTTGTTGCTTACGTTTTGCTTAGTATAAGTTTAATAATTGTTCTCTTGTTATTGTCAGTCCTATATTATTGGCCTCGTGCTGTTTTTGGACTGCATTAAATAAATGAAGTAAAATATTGTCACCTTTAATAGATGAATCCTTTCTTGCTAACTTAGAGGTTGCGGCTTCGAACTTACTTAATCATATTGCGTATAAATTTTTTTTCTATCGTCTTCTTTTTTTCTGATTTTTATTTATTTTTAATGGTGAACATTCTGTTAAAATATAATTAAAAATTTCAAATAGAAATTGAGTTATACCACCTGCCTACATTAAAAGACCAACACCCGTCAAAATGGCGGGGTAAGCGTGTCTGTTTTATTTGTAGCGGTAACGCCAGCTTTAATCAGGAAATCACTACATTGTATTACGTCAAGCAATTTTGATGCTTTATCTAGTATATTTATGCGTTCAACATTTCGTACTACATTTGGAATGGAAATAAGCAGCATATCTGCCTTATCGAGTGGCGTGTGGTAAGCCAGGGCAGGGGAAGCAGTAGCGATGTGATACCTGTTTATTTTATTTTTTTTTGTAAAATTATTTGTTAAAAAATTACTTAGTTGCATTGATAAAAGAAAATATTTTGTTAATGAAGTTATTTCTACATAAGCGAAAAAATATTTAAATTTATTACTACTCGTAAAAAGGACGGGTAACCCAAACCCAGTCCTTCTTGTGTTAACATTTACCCATTATTGTCACTCTTGATAGATACGCGGTTAAGTCCCTTCTTCCTAACTTTGAGGTTGCGATTTCGAATCCTGCCTGGAAGGTATTTTAATAAACCAATGCATGAATACTCGTTATTCTCCAAAAATCCAGCTCGATTCCAATAAGCGAATAAGGGACTAACTTTTCCAACTTCGTAAGCACACAGTAATACGGTGAGCACAATTTTCTGGTGAACTAAGATATTTTCAGCGTTGATCGGAAAATAATTTATGCGCCAATTTTTTGCAAAATTGAGCTATTAAATTTTTTCAGCCTTAGTAATATGGAAAATTACTCTTGAAGAAATAATGAAACATTAACTAATGTAAATAAATAAAATATACATAAGGACACTAATAAGATTGTAAAATTATATGTAAAGTATATTCAACGATTCATAAGAAAAAATAATTTCATTTTTACATTGAAAATATGATTAACAGGAAGACGGACGTGCCAGTAAGAATGTCTGGAAGATAATGGATGCCTTGGTGTTTAGGAAGGAGCAGATGAGAGGATTGCTGCTTAAGAGTGGAAAAAAAGGCTTAAAGCGATGCGCTATTATTAAGCCTGACGGTAAACGGTGCCGAAATCTGGACACTTGGGAAGGTGTACGGGAATTCCCTACTATCTATCGAAATGTGGGCGTGGAGGTGAACGGAGGAGGTGAGATTGATGCTTAGGAAAATAATTATGGATATTCGGGACATGGTGGTTGTGGATCGGAAGCTGTTACAGGAGGTATATAGAAATCAGAGGGTTAGCATGTGGATAAAGTGTAAGAAATCTTGGGGGAAGAAAGGTTGATTTCTTTTATTTCATTTTCAATTTTCTTCGAAAACAGAGAACAACTAACAATGAACGATTACAAACACCTAGGTAGGGACTACCTACACAGGTGGAAGTGGAACACGCGAGGCCTTTGGTTGGGAAGGCGAGTACTCAGCCTTGCCGCCGCCCGGGAGAACCTTAATGGGTAAAGAAGAATAATAATAGGCGAAAAATTATTGATGGATAGAATGAAGCTGATATATTCGGCTTTGTGACGAAATAAAGTTGGAATTTCAACCAAACGATAGAGATGGCAGCGGTCATCGTTAAATACTAACCTGCCTTAATAGTTGGATTATCTGACGATGAATAGAAGACGATGATTAGTATCGATGTAATTAATGTTAATGAAGAGTTCTATTAATATTCAAATAAAATACAAATAAAAATTGGTAAGATAAACTAATATGAAATGACGAGTACATATCATTTAATCATTTAAATACTCTGCGATTTACCGTTTGACGACTAAAAAAAAGGGTTATTTTGAAGGCCATCAGAAAGCGGGGAGGGGTAAAAACTCTTGGCACCCTTTATTTTACGCGTAGCCATAGAATTTGAGAGAAAAATTGAATTCAATATCGCCCCAAGTATGCGCTACATTTTCATGCATAAAACATTCGCCCATCATATTTGTACTCCGACATGATAAACTTTCAAATATCTTTTGTATAGTTGGCGGCAAAATAATAAGTATCTCAACTAAAGCTTTCTGAAAATTTGGTATGAATTTTTTTCCACGTAAAATATATAATTTTTCATCAATTTTTATTGATCAATTATGAATCTAATAATATTTTTTGCGAATTTCATTAGATTGACAGCTTGACGATATAATTTTGGGCTATTTTCAACAGTTCTCATGACGACTTATCTTAACGTGCATTATTTCTCTGTGTATTTTAAACACATTGGCATTTATTGTGGGAAAAAGATTTACCTTTATTATTAAAATTGCTTTTGTGGAGGTCAATTAACTATATTGTAAGTAATTTATATCCTGCTAAAAACTTAAATTAAATTTTATTTAATCATACCTTATCATTTTAAAATATTTGAGGGAATGGAAAAATATTTTCTAATATTTTCAAGAATATATCGAGTTTCAATGTGCCACTAAACTGTATCGAAACACTACACAGTGTTTCAATGCCAAACTCCCGGCACCACTGTGAAAAATAACATCTGAATCATTGTAACATAGAGAGAAATAAAATAATTTCCATAAGTTACCTTAATTCTGCGAATTTAAGGAAATTCAGTGTCTGTAATGCCACCAGAAGGATTATAGGATGACGTAATGAGTAAGATGGATCTGACAAGGGGATCGTATAAGTATACACACGTATGTATTTTTGTATTACTAACAATAAGCGTATTTTTTAATATTATGAATAGTTGCTATCTATTTAGTTCAATGATAAATGTGCTTTTTTTGTTTTGAAGAGGGTATAACAGCTGGGTTATGAATTCTTTCAGCGCACACTGTGTGAGTATGTAGGTCTCAGCGGTGATTCCACTCCCTTAGCGGCCATTGTCTAGGTCCTTCCGGATCAATATCAAAATGTGCACGAGATTTTCTCCCGCGAATACTCTGAAAGATTGCCTCTTGGACCACTAGATTCCATTACTATTTTTTCCTTGGCCATCGTTGCGAGGTTATGGGTAAAATAGCTGCAGTGTTAACCTTTTATCATTTTTTTCCCAAGCCGTGGCGGATGTTCAGAACGGCTCTTCGTCTCCATATCCCGGTCCTTTTAATGGTCTCTTCCCAACCCGGGCGTGGGTATTCATTGTTAGACCGTCGTGAATCTTCACGGTTTTAGCAGTGAAGCAAAAATCAATATGGCTTCAATTTTCAAAAGTATGGGACCTCTTAAGCTTTATGGGTTTTCACACGTAATGAAAAATACTAGGTTCTTTCCACTCTAATTTAATAAAATATATCTAAGGTTTCGGTACCATGTCCTATCTTCAAAGTCACAGGAAAATTTCTGCACTGAAAAAGAATTTAAGAGCTATATAGCAACTCTGGGATCTCTTGACCCAGTTATATTAATAGTGGTAAATAAATTGATACACATATGCTTCACCATGCATTCTCATTTCGGCTAAATAATGATAATTATAATCGAAGTAGCGTAAGCATTGATATTAATAGCAAGATCACTGAAGGAATACAGCATAGCGTTTCATATTTTGACAAATGAATTCGAAAAGCTGCAGGTAAGATGCGTTAATTAACGTGTATGTTTTTTTTTAATATTGAACTTGTGGAAGAAGACTTAAAATTTTTAGGTGAACGATTCCATTCTATTTTATAGATGGAATTAATTTTCAGATTAATTAATAAGGATGATTGTCAGATATTAGCTAATGGTATTTAGAAACATGGGATGGTATTTGATAATTTCGATGGATTGAGCAAAGCTCGGTTTAGTCAATTTTTTTGCGTAAACCTTGTTAAAATTATAGAAATAATCGTTCTGCAGTTCTGTAGAAGCAGTTAAAGAATATTTTTTCCCTTCTGAGCAGTTGCAAATTTAATAACGGGTGCTAAAGTAAGCATTTTAGGATCAAGATGATGAAAGTGATATGTTGCAAGTCAGTACTATTTGCTGGTATGACGGACTAATGAGGTATGGGAGGAGGGATAGAGGGAGATATAATGTATTATTTATGATAATATATATCTCATTTTTTTCAATCGGGGTGGTATTTTGTTAATGTGATTATTCACCTCGCATCCTTTGATATTGTATACTATTTACTAGTTGGAATATTAAAGTATTGTGTCCAACGTGGAAATGTTTCCGTGGGAAGTCATGAGAAGTTTGCCTTCGAACACTGACGTCATACGCCTCGTGGGTCGCGCTGCGCATGCACATCTCTGAACAATAATGCTAAAGCCGTATAATTAATGGGCCCCTCAGGTACCAATGTAAATAGTGTGACGTCAGTAGTCCACTTTTGGACCAACTGCTGTTATATAGTGCGTACAGGGGCGTATTTGTTTACGACTATGTGATGGAACTTTCAATCTCGTATCCGGAGAACACTAGACTCTATGATTGATTCTATTTCTATTTTTCAATCAGATAACCTCCACCTTTTGTCCGCACCACGAGTGTAAGACATCGTGCCAGGTATTCTTATCATGCAATTGGTGTGACAGGAATTGATCATGAACATACCATTATTTTTCAAAAAGGCGTTTATGGTTCTGCATTATGCCTTGCAGACTTTCATCTCTAGTTTTATCTCTCTAGCTCACAGGGAATTAGTTCACAAAAATTTAATTGCAAGGTATGTATTTACATTGAGTAAAGTTAAGGATATTTTGTTCCACCTAAGGGCATTGTCAATACTCAAATACTCGTCATATTTTACGTACGTTACATCTCCATTTATTTTTCTAAATATAAGAAAAAAAAACTTGCTGTGTTGAATTTTAATGGAAATATTGATATTGTCAGAGGAGAAATATTGACGTCGGACCTCCCATAAGTCTTGAAGCGTGTTAAGATTGATGCAGAGCGAGGTAATGAAGAATACTCTCACATCTCTGCTGTGCTGTGCTGTAATAAAATTTTAATACATTTAAAAAGGTTTTATTTATTTATTCCTTTCTATTTTTTCTGCTCTTCAATAATATAAATGTGTAAGCAAATGCGTATAAAAATTTATATTCATACCCATCTCTGGGCTGTAACGAACGGTGGTCTATTCAATTACGGCATCAATAAATAGCGCATGGTAGCAGATGAGAATGACAACTAAGAGTCATTGCACTTTTACGCTGTCATTAAAATAATTGCTCTCTACAGCAGACGTGAGTGCTTCGTTGAAATATATTTATTCGTGAATATATCTTTCCTCGACACTTTTCGCGAGTTCATGGCAATTGATTAGTCTGTTAATCAGGGGCTGGAAAGCTGAAATTTCGTCCGAATTTTTTAATTCAATGGGAGTGGAAAATTGCTGCCTAGCAGCGGAGGATTTGATTTTTCATAGATCCGCCGGAAACATTATTACCATCTAATTATATCTGGGGCGTTAGTTAGGGCTTGGCAGTAACTAAATTTTGGTGTAGGTTAGGGCACGGTCCTTACGTTGGTGGACAGTTTCAAGGGTGTAATTTTGGAGTAAACTTCTTTCTCAGAGGCTTCAGACAGTAAGCAAATTGACAAAATGACATAGCTTTCCTTATGGCATGTTTCATGGCATTGGCAAGTGATGAAAAACGTACCGGCTTCTTCGAAACAAATTGAAATTTTTTAAACTAATTACCACGTCTTACTCCTTTCTGAAAAAAATATCAATTAAAGAATAAGCATAATTCCTATTCTACCTCATTTTACTCCGATTTGTTGCTATAATAGATACATAACTATTTTCTCAGTTAGTTTTAAATGAATGCCAAATTTTTTGCTAATCAAAAAACTAACCTGAGCCTGATATTTTCGAATTCTGATTTTGAAATGAAATTTTGAATTATCTTGAAAATTTAATACTTGAACCGTGCACGTATTTGCCCTTAGTTAAAATGAAGTCCTTGACTCATTACATAATAATAATTTAAATCAGAATATTGCTCTATAATATTTCTAATAACTGATTCATTTATCTCTACCGATTTCAACGTTATATTTATTTCAATGTAATTTTGAATAACTGTCTAATTAATGAGCAGCTAGCTTATACATATGAGTAATTTCCATTGAAGGAATCCACCGTCAAAGAAATTAAATTTTGGGGATATCATCCTTACGTTTGAAAATTCCGTAACTTTTTGTATATTAATGAATTTACCTCAGTGATTCTATACCTCAGTAATGAATTATTTTGGCTCTTTGTTTATGTTCTAAGTTAGTTCTAAGTTTATGTTATGTTTGGCTCTAAGTTTATGCTTGATAACTTTTTTATACGGAAATATAAATGTGACGCAGAGGAAAATACTAAAGTATACCTAATGCTTAAATGTGATTTATTTGTAGGGGTTTTCAGTATTGTTGCAGTATTCGGACGAAAACACAGTGCCTCTGGGTGGTCGAAAGCTGGTGGCCAACCCTTCTCCATCACATCCTTCCCTTTTTTCCTTCTCCGTGGCGACCGCGCCTCCGAGCGAAATTCAGATCCTCATGCGGTCCCTCCCACACCGCACGTAACGTCGCAGGGGAACTAGTGGAAGAAGGAAACAGACGAGCATCGAATTGTCGGGTTTCGCAGACTTGTGGCGACCCTGCGGTAAACGGTGTATACCCCCTTTCCATCTGAGAAGGGAGTCCAAGGGTGAAATCGGGTCCCTAGCTCTTCGCTTTTCAGGAGTGGCTGCACAGGGTGGTCCCCCGTCCTTATATTAACGGCGCCAGTCGGAGCTTCTCGCAATTCACGCCAGGGGGCTCCACGGAGCGCGTCCGGCCGTGATGGGCAGCCTATGTGCTGTGAGTGATACCAGCGCACTCCGTCTTGCTCATCCAGTTCATGTCCAAGGGAATAGGGTATCATTTCGCTTCTAGCCAGGGGCGGACGGGCCCAGTTGAGGGCTGCAAACTCTCCTCCCGAGCGTTAAGGATGACCCCAGGGGTTCGCTTTCATGAGGTGATATCTACGCCTTCAAGGGTGGACTTGGAAGGGCGCGCTACCTTGCCCCAAACTGATCGCATTGTTTTGTTAACCGTGGTGGCCCGAATGGCAGTGCGATTCTCCTGCAGGCGTTTCTCATTGTCAGCGGATGGATTTTGCTGAAAAGGGAAGGGTTTGCCTCGGTCCATTCAAACCATGAGGAGGTTGAATGGTCCATTCCGGATGGACCGCGGCCAAAATATAAAAGATCTCCGTCTGTCAGCTACAAGTTGACCGATGATGGCCGTTCATACATTCATCATCCTAAAGACGATTTTCATGATTCCTATCTTTCCTCCATTTACCCATTTTGGCTTCTACGTAACATCAAAATTGTATACATTTTCAGGTCTATTTGGGAAAGATTTAAACTAAGTGTTTTCTGTGCATTTTGTGTAAATTTAATAGCGAAGTATGCTGCTGCCGCAATAATTATGATTGCGTAGAATATTTACAGATTTTCTAAATGAGAAGTCTTGATATTTTGTTTCTTCCTGAAGCAGGTCTGGGATAAAAAGGATTAACTGCAGGACTTATTCCTTACTTGCAAACCTTGGAGTCGTAGGCTCCAAACAGCTTAGATGGGGCTCCCTTCACTGAGGGCTTGAATGTTTGTGATTTTCTATCGATTGGCCTAGTGCAGAGTCGATCTAGCGATTGATATATAGTTAAATGATACTGCTCCAAACATAGGCTTTCAAAAATGACAAAAGAATATTTTATACTAAAATTAAAGTCAAACTGAGACAAATTTTTTAAAGATAAAATAAAATAAAAATACCTTGTACTTTACACACAATTTTAATATTTAGCGACCGGTTTAGACGTGATCTACGTCATTCTCAAGCTAGACTGCCAAAAGACTAGAAAATGACGTAGAACACGTCGAAATTGGTCGCTAAATATTAAAATTGTGTGGAAAGTGCAAAGCGTTTTTATTTTATTTTCTCATGTATAACTTCCACAAAGCTAACTCACCTACCATCAACTTCATAAGCTTTTTATAAGTGGACTGGCTAAATAATTTTAAATATTACAGTAGAGATAACTTAAAATGTATATTTTCGTCAATAGTGGGACTATTTTGCGGTGACAATGCTGCCAGTAATACTATAGTGGTGTAGCGATGACTGATTGAAATGGAACACTATTTATGGTTATGACGATTAAAGTAGTTCGCATACATGACTGAACCATGTATCTGAAATTTTAGCGAAGGATGTTATTTTGTGTACCGGTGTTCCATAGGTTTATTCCTATAATAGCTAGTGAATGATCACAGATAAAAATTTACTTACGTAATGGCAATTTTTATGTCCAGCACTGTAGAAGATATCCTACTTCGCCCGTAAAGATTTTAGTTCTTTGGCTTTGTGTTTGGATTCCGAATGGCAAATTTTTTGTTGGTTCCTTTCAGAATCCATGGTAGTGTGCGGGAGTAAAGGCATCAGATCTGGGTGGGAATATGCAGGTGTGTCAGGAAAAAGATACAAAAACCTTAATACCGTGGATGAGTCGGTTTTTTTCCATCTTGCGGCTTAGTGAGTAGTGAGCTCTCTTTAGTGCTAAAAGATCGATTCTCTGGGTGAAGCCTAACGGAGGGAGAATTTGATATTCTGTTTTGAACGCTCGCTTGGGGAATTTAAATTTAAGGTATACCTTGCCAGTCCTAGATCTATTCTTTTGACAGAGAAATTGAAACTTATAAAATGTGCCGTATAAAATATATAGTCTTTCAATCTCGAAAACATTTTCATTAGCCATTGCATAGCTTAAGCGGAAGTATTTTGGAGTTGATTATTTTGAAATTCATTCGTATTGTTAGTCCAATATTAAATTTTTCAAGTTTGGAGGAACTCAAACTGTTGGCTAAATTTACACATTGGGCATTGTCCGAAATCCGTAAGTCAAAGATCTATACAGTTTTAACATTTCCATTAATTAATAAAATTGTGTTTGTTAAATCTTTTTTGAGGAAAAACATTTATAATCGTCAGTTAGTTTTAAGTAGTAAGTGGCCTGTTTGTTATAAATGAGATAAAATTTGGGGCACGATTGCAGAATTCGCGCGGGATTCATTTATAGAACGCGACGCAGATTCGTTTCGAGCGTAAATTTCATTAAGGACCATCTTGATACATACGGGTTAAAACTTGTGAAATTCAATAATCATTGTTCATATCTTGCATCGGTTGAGATTGTTAAAAACTACGTCATTACCTGACTTGGGCCAAGTAATAGTATTTTAGGATGATTTTTTGATTGATATTTTGAGGACTAATGATAATGATTAAAAAGAACTAAATGGGGATAAGATAGGAGATTTAATGCTCTGTATGGTGGATGAACTTTTGTGAATAAGATATTTTTAAGTAAAAATTTAAAGACCAGAATTCATGTAAAGGTACCTGTTATTGTTTAGCATTGAAATTAATTTGTTATCCATGCTCAAATGGGACTAAAGTTTTTCGGTAATACGTTATCATTGATTAAAATAGCCCTCGCTCGAATTTAGCCCATATTTCTAGCAATCTTTAATTACATATGACAGCATCATTAATCTTATTTTTTACGAGGGGGATCCCAAAAATAACCGGACGAAATTCATAAAACAATTGGATTCATTTCTTTGTGTTACAAGCGATAGTTGCCTTCAAAGTTCTCTCCATTAATACTGACTAACTAACATTGGTTCAAACAGTTTTCTCACTGCGCGAAACACCTTTTCACTCCTCCCTTCCGATGGCTTGCAACCTTCGAACACATTTTTACCATCGGAATGACATCAAAACGATTCCCTTTCATCACCATTTTCATCCGGAGGAGCAAAAAAAATCATAATGTGCGAGATCTGTTGAGGAGGGTGGGTTAGGAACGGTGTCATATGTTTTTTTGCCTAAAATGGTTTGATCAGGAGTTAATAAGCGGGGGATGAATTTCGCCGCGATTCATCTCATTCCCAGCTAAAAAGCGCTACACAGAAATCCACGAAATACTAGATAATTCAGCGACTTCATCGATAGTACACCTCTTATCTCCGCACACAAGCTTTTAATTAGCTTTATTGAGGACTGTTAGTAATAAAAATAATTGATTACCAGTCGGACTTATCAGCTTCCAAAATTTCTATTGAATTTTCAGTGGTGGCTTCGTAACATATTTAGTTCAAATATTTGAAAACAATGGCATTTGAGTGTCTACTCAAACCTGTTCATTGGAGACTGGTCTCATTATAGGTCCTTTATAAAGATTTCTCTAGATTACTACCTAATCTGGTGAATGTTTTATGAGAAATTGTTTGCAAGCATTAAAATGCAATTTGACAAAATAGTTACGTTAAAAAGATTTCCCAAATTTGTCCAAGTAAGTTTATTTATACAATATACTGATATTCAACATTATTTTTTCTTACATTGTATCTCCGTTCTTTACCTTAATTATGTTGTTCATCATGTTCCCTTTAGTTATGGTGCACATGTTCATTGTTTGAAAAAACTTCAGAATTTTCCTTTCATTATTCTCTTGCGTTAATTCATCCCGCAATCTCACCACCTTTGTTCTTAAATACCGAAGCCTCTCAGACATTCGAGCTCTTTTAATATCTCCAGAATAACGCTATGCTTTTCAGAAAAATGCTACACCTTTTTCACTCCCCATCCACTTAATTCTTGTCCTACTCGTCATTCGTGATGCTTTTGCAAGCAGAATTTCATCCTCTTTCATTCAACTTCTCATTCATTTTCCTTGTTTACTCGTCAGTGTTCGCTGAATGAATCTTTTGTTTTCCTTTTCCAATTTCCCCTATTATAACATCTTCATTTAACAGAGAATCTTCTTAATATACCCTTTCACATCTTTTTAATCTAAAAATACTGCTTATTATGCTCTCATGCCTCAGAAATTTTCCTTCTACGCACCCATTTCCATCCTTAACTTTATTGAATCGAATTATGCTTTAAAGTTCTAGCACTCATAATGTGTTTATAATGATTAACTTCTTATCTCGCTACTCAGTACTTCCTGTATACGCACATACTCTATTCATCAACTTTTGGGAAAGCAACGGTGAAATTTCAGTTGGCATTTGCCTTACTGGGTGGATTAGGCAGGTGTTTGAAAGAGAAAATTCATTATTTATGTGCACAAATTAAGTGAAAATCCGGGTAGTTTAAACTTTTATGCGTTGTTATCGTGAATTATGTATTTACTTAACTATCTCCACTCAATGTCCTTCTGTAGTATCGTTGATTATGTGGTGATTCAGTTGATACCACTATCAAGAGAAGGACTATGGATTTCGTGAGAAAATTTTGTACTCATGGTAAGCATTACTGAATTATTAAAGGGTATAATGCTTGCTCTACCGGCAGTGAAGTATTTCATCCATTCTTCTATGCAATAAGATATAATAGCATAGTGTCTTATTTAGAGCTTTGCAGTTTCGGTGGATAACTTTTTTTGACATTAGATAAAGGTTTTCCTTATCTCTTTTTTACTAATATTGTCTCTTATCCGTCGATATGTATTTCCTCATCGAATCCCAATACCTATAATTCTAAGAAAATTAATTATTAATGTAAGTGGTTGAGTTGAGTGTAATAAAAAGTGGATACGCTTATTCTATAGTTCTGGATATTGTAAAATAACTGCAATAGATATGTGGAAGTCACGAATGGCGTTCTGCCGGACATAGCAAAATTTCCGTTAGTAAAATTTTGAAATCCGGAGGTAGCTTTCGGTAGTTTATTTTTCGTGTTCCGAAGTCATAAATCAAAATACGCTGCCTTGAGTATCCGATTCCATTTCCAGTCTCTTCCGTATTATATGGCCCCGGAAATATGATGAGAACTCTAAGCCGGTCCGGAATAGCCCGAATTTATTTCTAGTTGGGTGAAGAAAAATGTACCTATTGTAAATTTCTATTCCTTTTTACAAGTAGCTTTTCCTAGGCCTGCGATTGAGGGAGAGAGAGAAAGGGTCACCCAAATACTGTTAGCCTAGATACCAAAGAGGATGTCGAGTGAAAATAATGCTTGGCTTTTGACTGAAGGGTCCTGCGTTAAAGGTCTGTTAATACCTTTACCAGCGTTTCCACACCTCTTGTTTGGGTATTTTCTTTCTAAGGCTTTTTATTGACAAACGTACACCTATAACCCTAACGTTTTTCCAACTCACATTAAATTTCTTGCTCTCTAGTTCATCATTTCTATGCATTATTCATTTCAAATTGTAAATTGTTTTCCCCTTTTTGTCGTTAAATATTTATTGCAGCTTCTAAATTATAGTATATTATATATACTTATATATTTTCATTCTCTTGAATATAAATGTATTAATCTAAATCTCGGAGATTGAATGTGTGTTAGGTTTTTTTGAGCTACTACCTAGCCCAAAAAGATAATAAATTACTATTATAAAACGTATCGGTAGTAGGTAGTGTGTAAAGCTCTTGGCTGCTGATCGAAGGGCTCAGCCTTCGAATACCATTTGAAGTCTTTGGGCACCCCCTACTAAAACCTTCGAGGCTCGAGGAAAGGAGTTTGGCCTCTTACCATGAATGTGTGATATTCACTACGCTTTGGCTTAGTCTGGGAAACCTTTACCCTTAACTATTAAACCCAAAATTTGGGTTGAATCACTTAGTATATATTTTTCAGTCCTAACAAAAATCTCCGGAGTGTTAGGTGGTCAAGTGCAAGTAACGACTGACTGAATGTGTAATAATTACACCCCTTAGGCTTTGTCTTGGGTTACCTTTGCCCTCGAGTAATGCTGCTCATTTTTAGGAAAGGGCAATAGTTCATCTTCTTCAGTGCGTATGTTAAGAACCATTCATAGGCTAGCTCATCCCGCTGGCCGTGACAATATTTTGTCGTCTTCTCTGATATTTCTAATGCAATTAAATTTTGGTCCCAAGATGATATCTAATTGGTATCCCATGTCCCTGATAATATTTTTAAGATGCGAGCGCATCTCGATAGATATTTTGACTATGCGGTCCCAGCAGCGTTCTGAAACTTGATACAGAAGTGAGAAAACTCTCTGAAGATTTAAAAACATCAAAATTCCTTCCGTCAATTCAAAAGCTCTACGTTAATAACTAGAAAGTTTTTGTGCAATGAATATATTATGTCTAGGAAATGGTAATTGATTGAGATGATAATACTATTTGTATCTCACCATATGTATGCAATATTTTATTTATTTGAATGAATTTTCGGTATATTCAACGTTCTTATTCCTTAATGTTCCCATCTTATAGTGGATTATTGAGGTGGCAAATATTTTTCCGCCTTCTGAGCCTTTGGTGCTGTGAGAAGAAGGTATCAAGAATGGTACGTAGTCCAGATCTGATTTATTAGGATAATTGAAGAGAATTATTATTATCATTATTAATTACATATTAAAAAAATTAATTCCCTATGTTATTTATTCACTTTCATTCGAATTTAAAACTTCTGTATAGTAACGCTATCTTTTGCTGCTTTCGTTGGAAACACTGTCGCGTATCACCCCGTGGGAAATGGGCATCTATTTCGGCGAGGGGGGGAATAGTGAATATTGCTTGCATAAACAGAGGTTGGCGCGATCGATTTGGTGACCTCCCGTTATTAACAGTTTTTGTCTGCATTCCCTTTCAAATTTGAAAATTCTACCGACCGTTCACCCCTTATTTTTCATTATTTGACACAAATTACCTGCGATTTACAAAACGCTTCCATCATTCATTATCATTTTGATGGGAAATTGAGGGCCATTGCATTTGGTTTTGCCATCAGATAGGTTTAAAAGCGTCGGTGGGTGTACTGAAAATAGGGTATTAGTCATCCACAACATCGTTAATTCGAAACGAATGAATTACTACGGTGTGGTCATGGATTATAAAGTATCTAGAAAGTGTTGTTTGTAAAAGCAGTAAAAATAGCTCAAATGCAGCGAAACCCATGTATGCTATCAGTCTAATCGAATGATTGCAGCTGACTTTTCGTCACCCAGAAAAATTGGATTGAGTATCATGAGCAGTATTATATCAACATAATTTCAAATATGCGATGCATATTATATTCTATCTTCCTTACCAATCGATACGACACAGTCCTCAAAGAGGCATTTTTCGGAACATATTTTTAAAATTCTTATAACCTTTAACTATGTATGATTTCTATGACCTGGTTAAAACCCTTAAGTACGTGATGCTAATTTGCCTGATGTATTTTTGAGGTGGTCTTTCTAAGAAAAAAATGAAAATTCTGGGAAAGGCATGGAAATATTTTGGTTTCCAATGAAGCTCATGTGATGCCAAGTAAAATGAGCGAGGTGGTCTAGAAAAATTAATTTTTTCTCCGAATTCCAAGAAAATATTTTCTTTATACTCCTAAGCATAGGCATGTGATATCAAAAACATACATGTAAACAAGGGATACCCAGAAAGTAATGCACCGTATTGTTTTCCTTCGAAATTTATTCCTTGCACATAATGAGAATTGCACACACGAAAGAATGGTGTTTCAGCTACGCACCCTATTTTTCCACTTAATCTCCGTCCTGTGCGATGGCCCTCCTCCAGTGCGAAAAAACGGCGCGTTTGCCCTGTTGGTATCAAGCCCTGTTCTGGTCCCCGACAGCTGCAATTCTTGGAGTACCTACCACCGAACCACCATCTGATACCCTCGTCCTCAGAGCCCAGCGACTAACCGTACTACCATTCACAGCAGATAATCCATAGACTTTGCACAAATGTGCTTGAATATTCCTTAAGGCCGTTTTGCACGGGGCACGGAATTGCGCAGGTTAGAGCTGCATTTATTTCTAAAATGGCGTGGAATTGCGCGAATGCATAAACGAAATTAGAACAGGGGCTATGTTGCCGTCTCGCATCCACGCATTCTCGCATGTGTTCTAGCAATTCACCGCTTTACACGACGCAATTTTGATTGCGCCTTCGCACGTACGTCAGATTGCGCAATTCCGTGTACCGTATAAAACGGCCTTTACAGTATCTTTCTCTGCAGTGAGAAATTCAATGACGCCAAGCTACTTGAAACGTACATCACTTACAGACGAAATTTCGAAATGATACTGAAGCTACGCTATCTGTCATAATAGCTAGAAATTTTGCACTGGCGCCCATGAAACTCCTGATAATGCATACGTAACGTTTTGAATTGCCACGATTGTTGTCGGATGAGAAAAAAGGCGTGGTGCATTACTTTCTGGGTAACCCTCGTATATGAAATTTCCCTGCCTGGCATTCAGGACACACTGCGCGTGTGTTAATATGAATTTTATTGATGTAATATCAATTGATTTATTTTAAGGATCATATTTAACTTCAGGTTGCTCCTTATTTCACCGATATAGATATATATCTACTAGAGTGTGTGCTGTGACTGTGTGGAGAGTTCCTATAACAGTAGCAACGCTTAATTCCGATCTATTGATTCTGTTTCGGGTATAATTCCTCATCATTATAATCTCCGGTCAACAATCCTAAGATTGTTTCTCTATAAAAAATTCCCCTATCTGCTTATCTTTTCACACCCACTTATTTCTACTCTTTCACATCCTTCTTTACCCATTCCATGTATTTTATCACAGGTCATCTTTTTTCGTTTTAGCCGTCTAATTGTCCCATCAGGCCATCATGTCTCAAGGTTTGGCCGTTCGTTCCGTCTTCCTGTTCACGAGGCTTCTCTTCTCTCCTCCTCTCTTTAGAGAGAATCCCTAATTATCTCCGGGAAATCTTTATGAACAGATCAGTAACCACCCATATGTCATCTCGCAAAAAGGACTATTTATGTTATCCTACTCCACGTACTAATATCTACCAGAAATCATTTCTGGTAACGGGATCAAAATTTTGGAATTCTCTCCCTGAGGATCTTGGACAGAAGGGCTCCATCCATGCTTTTAAAATTAAATTATACATGAATTTACTCAGTGGAGAGCTAAAATAAACTCCCACGAAAAATACAGCCTATTATGTATTATTGTTATGTATTATGTACTATTGCCAAATATTCTGTCTGCCTATGATGTCAAATTTCAATCCTTGTTACGTGTTATTTCTTTTTTATATGTGTGTATCAAACAACTTTACTTGACATTTTTCATGAACTTTTTGCTTTGATGAGCCATTTTATTGTAAATTGTGTTTTTGCTCCAAGGGTTTTTTCCCAGAGCATAATAAATATCTATTGTATTCTATTCTTCCTAGGATATCCTCACTTCTGACTCGGGCGATCCATTTGGCCCTCATTATTCTTCTATAATATTACATTTCGAAAGCCTCTACTCTTGATCTCTCCGCAGCTGTCATTTTCCATTCCTCATTTCCAAAGAGGAACAAACTCCAAGATAAGTTTTTTCGCACTTGTATACTTAAATGCCTAGCTGTAGGCGCATATTTCAATTCAATTCAATTCAATTAATTTATTATCGTGGGCCATTTGGCCCATGAGATAGTTTACAGGTTTACAACAATTCAGTAAAAATCATTTGACAAAGGTTCAAAAGGAAAAAAAAACGCTACATCAAGACTCAGTAAATGCAAAAAATAGAGAAAAAATAAAACTAAAAACAAAATATAAAACCTATACATGCATATACATACAATTGCATCCCGAATGCGGATACCCGGGTATCTAGCTACACAAAATTTTCAGACACTTAAATACATTTGAAACAGTATCACAATTTATTCAAAGAAAAATATTCCGGTGTAACAGAAAATCGTATGACCAATGAAAATTATATCATGAATACAGGTAACCGGGTATCTAGCCACGTAACATTTACAGACATATTAAATAAATTTGAAACAGTATCACAATTTATTCAAAGAAAAATATTCAGGTGTAACAAAAAAACGAAGGACCAATAGAAAATTATATCATGAATACAGAATGTATATTATACAAAGATATGTAGCAAATTACGAAAGGTTAGTTATCAAATGTATCATATTAGAGATTTTTTGCATATTAAAGTTAAAAAGATGTTGTATTTCGCAACTGCTGAATCAATATTAAGATATGGCGTTACTATTTGGGGTAAAACCTGTAGGGTACATAAATTAAAACTATACAGTACACAAAACCGGATCATCAAAGCGATTGCATACCACAAAAAAAATGATAATAATTTGTCAGCTAACTCAGACTCTCACGATACAAATAATTTCTATAAAACACTAAGAATACTACCACTCGAAAAACTTCTAACCTATATTTTAGTAATAGATAATTATTTTTCCAATAAATACAAAACACTGAAAGACAATTTTCATAAAATGGAAAAGAGGAATCTATACCAATATAAAATCCCCAAATGCTTCAATCAATACGGTGAAAACAAAATGGTGGTTAGTGTTCCTAAATTGTCTAACAAATTACCTAAAGAAATGCATGGTTTAACCACATATTCGGATGTCAAAAGTAAACTTTTAAATTATCTACTTGAGGACTTTAATTTTTAATTTTAAGACATAAGTTTTTTATCGTTTCTTTCATTGTTTTTAGATGTTTTTAACTTCTTGTAAATGAATTATGGAGAACCTGCTGATGAGCCTGTTTTGGCTCAGAAGGTCTCCTAATTGTAAAAATATTTTTTTATTCTAAAATATTGTAATATCAGGGTTTTTCTCTTTTATCTTTTCTTGCCCAATAAGTCAGAATATGTGTTGGTTAAAAAAAAAAAATATATATATTCTCCCCTCATCACATCAGTACTCAATCACATCAGCAAAGCTAGTTACACTGGGGATTGCCATGAACTATCATTAATCATTGCCATTTCCTTTCGCGAATCATTTCGCCAAGCCTATTCCACGGGCAATTTTACTCTTTCTTCTGACATTAATATGCTTTCTGCTTGGGTATTTAAAAACCTGCTATTTCGGAAGTTATTGGTAAGCTCGTTCGTGAAAGAGTAATCTGTACTCAAAACAATAATATAAATAAATTTTTGAGTAGATGAGATTAAGTGTTGTTTTCAGGGATATTATTTTCTTAAATATATAAATATCAATGCAATAATTTATTCTTTGTAGTTATATTTTCAGCTGTATTTTTAACGTTTTATATTTGAGTTACTTCTTTCCCTTATATTGATGCACAATTCTGGTTTCCCGATACATGTTATCAATAAATATGACTACCTGCTGTCTAAAATTCATTTCCAATTATTTTTTGCACGAAAATTTTCCAGAAAAAAACCACCAGTTCGTTCATTATTTTATTTCGAGAAGCATTAATACTCATGGTATTATTTTGCATGGTTAATTGAACGAATTGTGTTGCGTAAATTATCTGAGAAATTTTTCGATACGCTTTCTCATTTGGAAAGGGTCATGATTCAGAAAAACTAACCAATGAAATTGCGTTGTAATTATTTTCAAGTCAATAATTGGGCGTAACTTGAATCCTTTCATTATCCAATAATGTGCATGGGGGTTTTGGGAGTGAAAATGAAGTTTCGATCGACGAATGATTAAATTGAGGTTTTTGCCAGTATATTTGGAGTTTTTTTCAATACTTAAAAATAATACCAAGGTATTTAATTCAATGAATTTAGGTTTAACTTCAAATAAACGCTTTTATAAATTAACGTTTTCGGAGTTTATCGTTACGGGCCAAAAAGGTGTATGAAGCAATCTCTCTGTAGTAGCATTTGGCCTCGCTAATTATAATCAAGCAATAAATTATTTTTCATTGAATACGAATTTGATTTCAATACACAAGTCTGCGACCTCGGAGATAGTTACTCTGCACCCTTCCATGTAGTTGTTTCCACCGAGAAGCTATACATATAGTTAATTTTCATTAAAATTTTTTCCATGAAAATGTCCTAATATGGTCTTCTTATTTTAGTTTACCTATCGTTAATCAACTATGCTACTCTTTCCATGCTATAATTAGGGAAATACGAATCCAAATTCCAAAATTTGACTGATCTTGGCCATATTTGCTTGTGTGATGCGGAAATGCCGGTCAATTTTGATCAAATGACGTTTTGGCGAAATAGTGTTATAATTTTCATATTAACATCAATAGCATTAGTAACAAAATATTCAGGTGCGTTTTTTGAGGCATTTTTACCTGAATATCGATTTTGAAGTCAAATATATTATTCAAATGCCGATGATGATAAAAAAAGCCTCGAACAGAAGAAAATGAGTGACTTCATATTTATTAGCTGTGAATTGTGAAATTTCTCTATTGGAATTGAATAACATGGTTAATTTTACATTTAATTTAGTATGAATTGTTTGTCCACGTCTGCTATCCGCAGACACCAGCGGTAAAGTTATTTAATCGAACATCACAATTTTTTTTGTTTAAATTCCCCAATTTCTATTTTCAACATCTTAAGAACGGTTGGATTAGGAATTAATAAGCCATTGTGATTTGAAAGCATTATTCCCCATTTTATACCCAATTTTAGAAGATGATATGGACAGAGAGGAGGAGGAACAACGAAGTGCTGGACATGGTGGGTGAGGAGAGGCAGCTTTTAGATGATATGCGGAGGAAACAGAAGGTATGAATGGAAGGAGTACTTAGCAGGAAGGGGATGTTAAAAACGGTGTTAGAGGGCAGAATGTAAGGTGAACGAGGGAGGGGAAGGAAGAGAATAGGATTTTTAGATAGATTTAAAGGGAGTCGGCCTTACAGTGAATTGAAGTGGGCAGTTCTTGAAAGAAGGGGAGGCTCCCAGAATACTTCTTTAGTACTCCATGGAAACCTACCGTAATCGGTAGAATACTGAAGAATCACTTGACATTAAATTACTACCCTCATTAGTTAAGCCTCATCTTATTATGAAGTCTTCCTTATTACTTGAAATTATTAAAGTTCAACAACTTGTAAATTTTGTTGTTATACAATGTCAAGGAGATAATATTTGTTTACTTATTGTTGTTTAAAAGTAAGTAAAATCGGAATGTTAGAACTCTGGACCCGGAATCAATCGGTTGATACTATAAATCCCTTTGTCGGATTGGAAGAGTGGATTTTACAAATGCTGTAAATAAATACCTTATGAGGAGAAGATTGAGGTTTTATTTTTCGGGCAAATGATAAAGAACTCCATTTTACATGTGATTTATATCTGATATTGGGGTGGACGCGTCCCTCACGTCCCACTCAAGGTCGACACCAGTGGATGTAATTTGGAATTGTGAAATAAGCTCCGGAAAATAGATCGTTACGGCTAATAAACAACTCATTATCAGCACGTGTGTGTGGCAGTTTTGTCCTGCAGAACAATGAGAGATGGCGTTCAGTGTAGTGATGGAAATCTGCCGGATAAATCGATTTTTGGAGCTGTCGATTTGCTAATCGAAATGAAAAGCTCGACTTGTGAACACATATCGAAAATTAAACCAATAGATCAATTAATCGAAAAAATCGACGGCTCTTTTCTGGAAAGTATACGTTTCGTACAAATACACGTTTATTATTCATTAGATAAACACTTGAAATACACATTTGGCTAGCAGAAAGATTATTTTAATACTTATTATAATAAGTAAATAAATTAACTGTAGTCCATATTTAAAATGCACGCAGATAAAATTTTGGGGTCACCATTTGGAACCATTTACCTCCGCTGAAATTTTAAAAAAGACAAACTGATTGAGCTGATTATTGACGAATGAGAGCGTGCCTTTCCAAATTTATCGGGCTTAGAGAGAAGTCTTTCGCTCCGAACGGATGATTTAATCACAGGCCGGTAACGACGCAGGTGAGGTCAAACGTAATGTTCAAGATCGAAGTTGAAAAATCGAGGTTTGATCGAAAATCAAGGCTAAATCTCGATTTACTCAATCTTCGACTCATAAAACCCGATTTACGATATTAATCGATGTCGATTTTTCCATTACTCGTCCAATGAAAGGTAATTGTTTATTCGTAAAGGCCCCAGACACTAAAGATTTCATTTTTTTAAGTACTTAATTTATTTTTTCGATAAACCAGCCATTATGATGTCATATATGGAATGGAGTTTTTTGGTAGCAAAACTTGCATAAAGTAGTTGTTTTGAATCGAGCAGTCACGGTTGGACCTCCTTAAGGCATGTGTCAATAGCGTCGCGACGCGTCGGCGAAGGCTCAATAACCCCATCCGACGAGAGCATGACGAAAAACTGAGCGCGTAAATTTTATATTCACCCCTCTTCCCTCTTTCAGCCTCCGCCCTCAGTCTCCATGACTGCGGAGAGAGGCTGTGAGAATGTGAGCGGGCTCTCATTCCAGTCGGCCGCGCCAATGGGACTGTCAGGCGTCAGAAAGAATCGGCCTTTTGGGCGGAAGGCTAGGATGAAAAAGGAAAACATACATATATCCATTGGATTGGATGCGGGATTCTGCGCTCAAAAAAAGGGTTCCAATTGGAAAAGCTGTCGAGTTGACCGGAGGGTGCCCCCCTTTATCCCCTCCCAACATGTAACGGGCGAGAAAAAAAAGAAAAACCTCCCTCTACTCGTTGTTTCCGCATTTCTCACCTCCATTTCGCGAGATTCGGTATTGGGATCGGGTCTTTTCTTCCATTTTTGACGGGTTTGTCCGTCTCGCGGATTCGGAATCAGTTCCACGGTGGCGTGAGCCTGGATTGCGAATGACGCTTGTCTCACTGGTAGGTTCACTGTCTCGATAGGTATCGTATTTCCAAACTTTTCTCGTTACGCACTCACGCGATTTTACACTTTTATTTAAAACTGAATAAAACTTTTTTTTCATTTAATTTAATAATTTTTAATCAGTGGTCAACAATTAATCATGCTTTATTTCAAAGTCTTTGAAAAAGTTTTTGCAAAATGCACCAACTGATTACTCTGGGCTTCTCACTAAAGAAATTGTGGAACAAATATTGCTATAAAATATTGATGCAAATGAATTATAAATACTTCTTCACTTGTTTTTTTTCATGCACGTACTTAAGCTTTGTTAGTATTGATTATCAAGGTAACACAAAATGAACTACACTATACGTAAAGCATAATGTATTATTATTTTGGATGGTAGCCTCAAACAGGTTATCCTTCGCGGCTACCTAAAACTACTCAATTTTGCTATTGTCATGTAATTTGTGTGTGGAGTAATACAATTATTTGTTATTATTATTAATTAACCCTTGTATGTATTCTCTGCGCCTTAGCGGCGCTCGTGGTTCGCCTCTTCCGAATACTATACCATACCAGGTTCATTTTGTGGAATAGTTACAGGATTAAAAAGTAAACCTTTTAGTATTAAGCACAGTATTCACTAAGACACTCAACCAGTTTCGACCTTTTGCGGTCATTACCAACAGGTAAACTTGTTGATAATGACCTGAAAAGTTGGAAACCGGTTGAAATTTTAAAAATAAATTCTGTGTGGTACACAACAAAGTTTACTTTTCAATCTATAACATGGATTCTTCGTATCTTTTCCCGCTTCGTGCGCTCAGAGTTTGACTTATTTAATTACGCTTGATCAGACCCATTGAATAATTCTTATTATTTATCTTCGGTGACATGGTTCTAATACATAGTTGTTACTGGCAAAGTAAGTATTTGTATCCTTTTTTAGTGACGTTATTCATTCCCGTTATATTCATATGCAGTTTGAGTTGTTTATTTATGCTTCAACAGAGCAATAGCTAATAGTAATTAAATTCATTACTAAGTAGGCAAAAGACAGTTTAACATGGCTAGCTTGATTTTTGATATGGCTTGTAGAACATACATAATATGAATTTATAAAATTAGCATTTTTACATATATTTTACTTAGGGGGATGCAGGTTAGGTTGAGTGTTTTAAAATAAGGAAACTGTGTAATATATTAATTTTCATTATATTCAAAATAATGTAAATTTGAAAAATGATATTTCGAAGTGTCGAAATTGCTCTAATCGGCGGACATTATACAGGTTAAACGCTTAAACTTTTCTTCACTCCCGGTCTCCGTGATTCCCTCGCTATAGATGCTCCCGCCTTCAACTACTATCAGGCCATACATTCATCTCTTTAAAAAAGAACTTGCAAATAAATTCAGATGTGCCTCTCAAAAAGTAGCCTACGTTATATATGTTGTAATTAAGTGAATAATCTAACCCTCAGTTGCAGTCATTATTTTTGCCGATGCTATAAGAGAGCTTGAAGTGCTTTTTATGGAAATACATCATCGTCATTTGTTACGAGTTATTTCATTTTACTATAGAAACTCAGTGCGGCAGAAGTATATCCTAGTGAGATTTGACGACGACATCCCTCTGAATCAGACTCACAACAGTTTTATACACTCCTTTGCAAATTTTAGTAACTGATTATATTGAAAGCAAATTGCAACTAATTTCAGAGATGCCTTTTAGAAGGTAGTCTACGTCATATATGTTTTAATTTAGTGAACAATATAACCTTCAGTTGCCATCATTATTTTTGCAGCTGCTGTAACTGAGCTTGAAGTGCTTTTTTATGGAAATTCATCATCGCCATTTTGTTACGATTTATATTATTTTCATGTAGAAACTCAGTGCGGCAGAAGTATATCCTAGCGAGATTTTACGACAATACCCTTTAGAACAGACCGGCATCAGTTTTTTTGCACTCCGTTGCAAGTATGTGGTACTTATTTCCGCCCTACTTAGCGCCAAAGTACCAAGAAAAACTTTTTCCTCCTGAATTTCACGGGATTTTTATCTCCCCCGTGGAATTTTTTCCGCCTCCCGAACGCGTTTAACCTCGAGAAGTAAGTGATGCATTACCCCCAAAGCCTCTTTTGTGTCCTTCATTCTTTGCGTCTTCTTGGGAGAACCTTCTCATGGGGGGTTGTTGCTTAAGTTCGCGAGAGTAGACGCGAAGCCTGTCTTAAAAAGAACTAAACACTGAAAAGTGGATATTGGATCGATTTCCTTACGTGCTTAGGCATATATGCCATGATAGAGAACTTTGAGAGTGGTTTCCTTCAAAAACTCTAAAGGGGTTGCAGTTAATTCATATTTTGAAGACGATATATCGAGGAAAAATAAAAGGATATTCCAAGAAATAAGAGTGACGTATAGGTAAAGGAGGACAAAGTATTAAACGACCCAAATTTATAATCATGATTTGATTCATTATGATGTTTATAAATTTCGTTTTTATGATTTGATCGCAGCGCTGGCATACATTTTTGATGAGCTTGTTTTCAACTATTCCTCATTGTCAATTTTAAATGAATCGATGTATAAAAAATAGGACATTTTGTGTTTTGACAATTTTTCATTGGGTTTTAGACGATTTTACAGGGGATCGGTTGGTCGTAAGACTCTTTATTATATCTTGTCTCGTTCACCCCAACCATTTGTATGAGTTATTAAAGAGTTAAAATAAGGTAGAAAAATTAGCAATTATTGAAAAGTCAAATTCTTAATGGCTTATTTCCTTATGAACATAAATTTGCATATATCAAAGCGTAGGTACTCAATGTATAAAAAACGTACTGTACGTATAAAATTTCGGAGTTATCAAAATCGAAAGTGTAGTTGCTGTTAATTGCATGGTGCACAGGTGGTAACAAGTGCACAGAACTTAATCTCATTTTTAAAATCACACTTAAAAGATTCCTAAATAAACCTTTATTAAAAGATAGTAAGGTTAAAGAGATTTTATTATCATTGTTTTTAACGGTGAGATAGTTTTATTTTTGTTTGCGTTCATTTTTATGTATATTACCATTTTAATGTGCAACGTTATCCCTAAGCTGGCGCATCAAAGACACTGGAAAATAGAATGCGAAGGGTAAGTTCTATGGTAGATAGGAATTTAGCAAACACAAAAAAACTAAATTAACTTAATTAAACTAAATTCTATTTGTATTTTTTACGAAAAACTTTAACGGTACTATCCATATTTCACAAAATTCGAAGTCAATTCTCTCGCAAAATAGCAATGGATATTGATGTATCAAATAAAGAAATATTGAATTTTAAACTGGTGACTAGTTACTGAGAAAAATATTTTTGTGTAAATTATTGTCCAGACACGTTAAACAGAACGTTTTATTTTTGATTAAACTCAGCAGGAGACCGAAATGACTTGGATGCAGTCATAATGCTATCAAACGGTGTTTTCGTACTTGTGATGAATATTCCAATACTTAATTCATCGTTGGTAGAATAATAATATTCGCATCTCGGTTACGTGAATAGCCTGTGCTCGTACGATGTACGTAAATTCTAATTTGCATTGAGGGTTGCGATGAAAGTAATCTCTTCACAAATCATTACGTGTTAAAGAGGAGTTAATAATCATTACTGATTTGTGTCAGATACGATAAAGTTATTTTTGATATCTGTCTGAAATGGAAAATACCTTTTATCTTTTCCTTTCCAAAATACGTTTAGAAGATACTGCATACTTATACTACTTTATTTTCTCTGTAAAAGACAGATTTAATGATTATTTTTATGTGTATTGTAACTTTGAAATTTTAGAATATTGTTTGAATTTCAAGCCGACTGAGAATAATGAAAATCCAAATAAAATTGCGAGGCTATAGGGAAGTACGTGTGCAGTAGTAGTCGATTATTGGACGATATGCTCCGTTCGGTGGAAATCATGGAGAATATTTACTTAACAGCTGTCAGCAGTTTAACGCTCTATTGGCCAGACAAAACGTTTTGCGCGCATAGATGCAGATATTTGCGGGTATATTAGCAGAGCGGCCGACAAAGTAATCCGAGATTTGTCTATATAGGCGGAAAGCAATGTACTTCGCCCTGGGGAAATATCTATCTGTAACTCAATTAATTGCTTTTTTTTACGGAGGAATAGAGCCAGGAAAATAACAATCACGTGTCTTTGCACTGATGTGGAAACAGTGAGCTATTTTATCGCAAATACTCACCCCCCATATTATCCTGCTAATTCAACAGTACCGCGTATATGAAGTAGGACACGGTGCATATGCAGTAGCAACGATTTTGCGTTTAGTTTTTTTTTCTTTTCCACCACATTATTATCAAGCCTTTTTTTTTTACGAGAGGTTGATTTTGTTTACGTGAAATTAAGATAGTTATAGTTTTTTCTAGCCTATGTTTCGGCCTGTTTTTACACCGACATTAGGGACTTTATACTATATGACATGAACACGACGTTAAATCAAGAAAAACGTAATCGGAAAGATGAGTACTATTGGGGTAAATTACTTCAACCTTAAGATAGAAATACATATCGTTATGACCTATACATTGAGTATTTCATTAAAAAAAATAGCAAATGATATTGTCATAAGTGCTTCTTAAAATTGAAGTTTATGTTTTAATTTTACATAGCTATGGATAGCTATTTTCATAAGCTATTTATTATTTATTTCATTAATCGTTTCTATTATTCATACTTTTTCTGTTTGTATTCAAAAGCCTAATTTTTTTCACCTTGGAAGGAGAGAATATTACCAAATTCTTGCAGTGAAGTTTTCTCGGGTTTCGCACCGGGTCAGGGCCTCCATATCTCTTTCCAACGTTTCGACGGATAACTCGCCCTGAGGGATTCAGGAATCCAATACCAAATCCTCAAAGCTTCACTTTTATTCATCACAGCAGTGCCAGCGTCAGCTGTACATATAGTATATACACCTATGAGAATCACTTATCAAATCATTTCATTTCCAGCTGATTGGTCTCATGATATCGTGGAGATTATAATGAATTTCGAGTAACTATATAATTTACTTTTACAACTGAAGAAGAATATAAAATATATGCATAAAGTGTAGAGTTTTGACTTCCACTTAAAAAGAGTAGATCCAGGCATGTAGAAAGGAGAAATTCACTAGTACTGTGTCCCTTTAATATATTTTTCTGATAATGTTGCAAATTTTCTCGCTAAGCATCTTTTTGGGCCTCAGTACAATGCCTGTATTTTTACATATGAGAGAAAAGCCAACATAAGAAGAAAGTTATTTAAATCTGTGTCGATTTTAGTGGCGAAATAAATAAATTAAAAAATATAAAATAGTTTGACGTGACAGTTGCTTTAGGCTTGTACCTCCCATTTTAATCATGATTTGCAGTTTGATTGTTCGAATTGAGCTGATCCAGGATATTACGGTCTATTGAAAGGATGAGACGCGTTAAAATGGGAAATTCAGTTGAAAGGCGTATTTATTCGGAAAGCCCTTATTTTTAGCCGATAGAGTCAGGCTCCTGAAATCTGGCGCAAGGTCTCGACACGTAATCATACCTTTCGCCGCCTGGGCGGCACAACTCAGCATATTACTGAAAAAGCTTCGTGCAGCTTGCTTTCTAGAAAAGTAATTTGCAGAAAAAATGAGAAGTGTTTGAGTGCTGTAAACCAGGTTTTTAATTTGTTACTCCTCAGCGAAAAAGCGGTAGTCACAGCGTGTCACAAAAATAACTCTTCCTCTCTCCCTGCCGAAATCCAAAGTGATGACGACATCACATCTCACGGGATGGAATGGCTTGCGATTATAACAGCCGGGTATAAAAAACTGGAAATAACTTAGTTTAGTTGATCATTTCATATTAATCCCTGTTCGCGTACTTTCATAAAAAAATGTTTTCGTTTTATAGATGTTATCCATTAATTTTAAAAATTTAGTTGCGCGATATTTCGTCAGTGGAAAATATTTTTAAACTTATTAATTAAACTGACGTTAGAGCCATTTTTTTGCTATCACAATTTAGTCTACATCACAAGAGCGGATCCAGAATTTTTAGTGGAGGATACAAGGGTCTGAACGGTACCCGGGCTTTTCACATTTCAGATGAAAAACAACGTACGACAACTACTGTGTGAAATATACTCTTTATTTTATTAGAAAACTTATTTATAAAGTTGTATAAAAGTTAATAAGTTACACATATATTAACGACAGTTTTGAGCCCTTTTCTCACGTTGTCGATGTTTTTTTTCGAGCTCTGACTAGCGGATGACCAATGACTCCTCTCCTCAACCTGTTACCTTGACTTGAGCTCAAGACTGAAATGTTTGAGGCTCCGTAACACACAAAGCAAAATGAGAGTAATGATATCGGGACCACATTAAAAATCTTGTATAATTTTTAAGTTTCTAAGGGGGAGTTACGTGCCCAAGTGTTCCCTCCGTAAATTCACCATGATGCTAGATAAGATACGGAGGAGATACAGGTTATGAATGGGGCGAGTATTGATCTGTGAGACAATGTTGAAAATAGTGTAAGAGGGTAGATTGTGGGTAAAAGAAGGTTAAGAAGGAAGAGAATAGGAGTTTTAGATAGAATTTAAGGGAGTAGGCCTTATTGTGATTTAAAGAAGGAAGTCCATGAGGGGAAGGGAGACGAATAATGCCAGAAAAACTTTTAAATTCTCCATGGCAACTTATCTAAAACAGCAGGATACTTAATTATAACAATTATAACTTCCTCTCGATCCAGCATTAATTTACTTATTAATTATAAAGTGGCATAGTTATGTGCCTGTGTTCAATTTTTACCTTGACATGATAATCTTAATATTACCTTATAGTTGGTTACAAAGACGTCTATATCCCTGATGTTCAAGGAACTTTTATAATTCTTTCACAAGCGACTATTTTTCTTCTAATTCGGTCATAAGAGACTATTTAAATCTATGATTTTCAATTGTTTTTACTGGTTATCATTTTTTCTAATTTTTATTTTTTCATTTGTTTATAATGCATGGAAAGTAAAATTTATTATCGCTGGTCAAAGGTATATAATCAGATAATAAAACCATGTAATTTCCTTGAGAAATACATTCTCCCCTGTTACTCAGTGGAGCGTTCATCAGGAGAAAAATTACAGTCTTGCAATACGGAAGGCCTGGTCCGAATATGTTCTCGGAAAAGGAAATTGAGTCTCCACCTACGACAATTCTCAGTTGTTTTATTGCCTTCTTATTCTCCGCTGGTTCTTCCGGTTGAGCAGTCGAAAGTAACCCGGAAATGAGAATACTGTATGCTCAACAATACAATCTGCCCCAGATATCGATGAGAGTAATATGCATTCACCAAATGACTTGCTATTCGCCTCAAGCTAAGATTCCGTTGGGCTTCGGTGTTCATTGGAGTTTTGTAGGTTTTGCTGTCAAACGACATTAGAAGATCCTCCTAGAAGCAAAGGCCAACAATTTAAACTGTACGTCTCTACTATTTTAAGAAACTCATGGTGTAGTGCATTTTTTTCGCTGAATGCTGGATTATTTTAATTTAATAAATCGACATGAATTTAAACAGTTTTCCAGATTTAAATTAGAAAAAAAATATAAGGCACTGTTTTTCATGTCCTCTCTTTTGCTATCTACAGATTGAAAACGAGCATTGAATTTTTTTATAGCATTTATATTTTCCAATTCCTATTTATCATTCAAGAAAAGAATAAGATTCCCGGTGGAAAATATTTGAACTGTTTGAATATAAAAAGTATTGTTTCCTATCCTTCGAGGAAGTAATAACTGCATTATGTATCGAAGTAGGATCAATGAATGTATGCAATAAAAAAGCTTTGAAGTAAGGAACTTGGCGTTTTATGAAACGTGAACATCATTTGAACTGTAGGAATTGAATTGAATTTATTCAATTATTAACTGATCACCATAATGCTGAAAACTAGGAATTTGACTTTTTAACTTTATGTAGTCAGGAGATATGTAGTCAAAAGTTATGAGCGTACCAGTGAGGGGCAGCTGCCCCCCTAGAAGCAAAAATCGCGAATGTCTATAAGGAAAATAATATTTTTAAGCAAATCATTTTAAAAATTAATAAAGAGCTGTTACAGTTTCCTTAAAATGTTGGTTTCATTCACCTTTTCCATATTTAAATAATACCTATAACTTGAACAACCATGGCTTGCCCCCCTCCCCCCAGTTTTTACCCCGGGGTACGCTCTTGTCAGGAGTCACATAATTTTCATGTAAACATTATTTTTATTTGATTAATCTTATGTCATATATATGGGAAAATTTCTGTAATTTCTAATATATTTATGTTATGTGTCTACTTAAGATCAGTTTTCAATGTTATGTAATGCTTTGAAGAAGGTGGTTGGTATTTGTAATTTTCTCGTTCCTCTTAAGTAGTGGCATCTGTATATTGAGGAGAGCATCCTTCCACGTGCTATTCCGTAAAAAGGTTTTGGACGGAGAAAGCGTAGGTATTTACCCACGGAGTAGACGGAAAGGCATAATGGAGGTCATTGGGGGCACAGTCGTGATTTCTGCTGAAATTTTACCCGTAATCATGGCTGAGGTGTATGAGTTCTCTTTGAGGTAAGAATGAAGGAAGCATTTCAGCGTGATCTGGAGCTGCTCTTTTTGAAATGCATCAAATATTGCAGTGAGATACAGAGGGAAGTGACTGAAAGTTACATTATTTTCGCGATATAACTCACTCAACGTACACTAAAATGGGCATAGGATGAAGAAATTATCCTTTCCTTCCGTTTATCTAGGATATATTTGAATGAAAATAACAAAAATTTTATAACTTTCACAAAACCATGATAAATTAGTACCCAGAAGTAAAGGAGTCAGACAGCCAGTCATTCAGCATCTCGTTTATGTTGCATAATGTTCTGATGTAAACATTTAACGTCGGTTGTGTAATTGATATGCTGCAAAAATTTAAGCTCTTCTATTTCATATATGAAATGCATATTAAAATATTTCTTGGAGTGTAGGTCAACGTATGTTATGCAATATATGTTATAGCCAACGTTTCTGTTTATTTAAAACCATCATCAGGGCTTAACTGTGTACATATTTATTGATGTTGAACATATAGAAAACGAATACATATAGAAAATTTTCACACAACGCATAATATTGTACCGATTGATTTTATCGAACTAGATGCGTTAACTCTTGAAGAGATAAATTTTTTATACCATACTAGTACGAATAACATGACATACCCACTGGGTCTTGTTTGGCGTATGAGGTTCTCAACAATTTCCTGTATTCTCCAATCTTTGGTATATAACCTCTAGATATCTTTCTCAGAATATTGTCCTCAATTATCTCTCAGCTATCGAACTTCGAAAAAATCTTTTTCCACTTCTTACTTGTCAGTTATATCAATACCTATGTGTGGCTTCCCAAGTCATTTGTACCCTTGTCGTTTTAGTTCCTTGTTGGAAAAGGGCAACGGCCGTCTTATATGTAAAAACCGGCTTGCGCCCGATCAAACTGATGCTAAAGGTCGTTGGTCCCCGTTCGTATTTTCGCCTGCGAGCAATGCATTTGTTTCGGGTGCTACATCCATAACCTTTACTCGGCTAACGGTAATCTCTAAAATAATATGCGTCCAAAATGTGTGTAAATTCATTCCATCCCGAGGCATCTATACGTATATATTTAAAAAAGGATGTCTGTTTGTCTGTCCGCTATGCGTTTCCGTTGGGCTGCAAGGATTGTGACCAAAGTTAGTTCCTATGCACATCTCATGCTCTTGAACCCCGTAGTGCTACTTTCGGCTGCTTGAGATGCGTTCTTTGTGTCTTTTTCTCATTATCGTTTCTTACGTCACGTAAACAACTTTATGCGGTTGTAACTCCTACTTGGTTGGCGATACCTCTTGACACTATCATGGAGAAAATATAAAAATCCTGCTATGTGACCATGAATTCCAAGTTACCTACTCCTATGAGTACTATCCTTCCCGAGCAACGTCGGGTGGCCAGCTAGTAAGTAGATAAAAGGACGCTGAAGAGAACTGAATTTCACGGACGACGAATGATTTCCATGCGATTACTTGGCCTATAGCATCGAAATCGACTTCTGCTTTCTCGTTGTTATTTTTATTTAATTTCGATGAGGTGGAGTTGAATTCGCTATGCGTCTAAATGCCACGCTATGTCAAAGTCAAGGAAGTGAGCGGTTCTTTACATGTGAAATAAAACCCATCCGAAGGTTTATTTATTGCTTTGTCACGAACACATTTCGGGAGTCGTGAGGCCTCTGCATATGGCATGAATGACTACCGATCGTGGGGTCGTGGGTTCAAATCCAGATTTATCCTTAAAATCTAAAGGCTATAAATTTAAGTGGCTGAGTTTTGTTTGTTTGGTAAAACCTTATAGATAACCCCGTGAGATGATGAGAAGGAAACATTCACGGGTCCTTTAATGAAAAGCCATAGCTTTTAAATATCCTCATTCAAATGAAAGAAATTACTATATTTCAGTTGTTGAGAATCATCCTCGTTGCTAAAAATATTTATTATTAGACATTCGTGTCTTTTTTATTTAAAAGTGACGGTTTAAAACAATGCCATTTTATTAAAATGGAGTAATAATTCATGAGGTTTATTTGAGATTTTTAAATTTTTTCCTGCAGCTCTTATTCTGGATTCCTTCGTCTTCTTTGTTCTTCGTTGGATTAAATAGCTCTTTGAAGACATTTTTTCACACAAATGTTTCAATGTGATATTGTTCTTAAAAGCCCATACTCTCAAAACTATTCAAATCTGTCCACATCTCGGATCAAATGTATGCCCTTAATCTTTTACAATCTTCGTAGGCTGACGAAGGAATCACCGCCGTATTAATTCCCGATCTTGACCCTCAATTTAGCCGTAAATGATGTAATTTACTCAACTAAGCTAAAATGAGACGTTTTATGAATCAGTCGCAGCTGTTTTCAAAAAATGGTTCGTGGGACCCAAATTTTCGTCTCTTGTGCAAATGGTTTCAAATCGAATCATAGTCTGATTTTCTAGGATTTTTCGAATCTGCAGATAAAAATTAAGAGAATCACCCCTCGGCTGGTTGTTAATTACCTTTATTCATGAAATATTTATCATTTCAAACTTCCTTTTCTCTCTAAATAGTCAGATTATGTGTAGTAAACTTTTGTATCATCATCCAAGCACTCCACTCAGTTCTCCTGTCAATTCACTTTTTCAAACCATCGTAATTTTTCCCTTTCACATCTTTCATTACCTATGCCAAATACCTATGCCATCTGCCATTACCCATGCCTTACTTTTCGGTTCTTACCGCCTACTTTTGTCGACGATTGTCTTCGGTAAAATATCGGCCGTCCACATTTCTATAGTGAACAATCGTATATAATGGGAGCCAGCACAGTGAACGACCACGCACCGGCACCGTTAAAATACTGGTTAGCTACCGGCCATTGCCACCGGATCACCGGCGCCGGCGCAACAGCCAAAGCAAATGATCGTTTGACCGGTAAAAATCCGGCGTGTGTGCAAGTTGCGGTTAACCGGTAAAATATCGACCATCCACATTCCACTAGTGATCAATTTGAGGTCATGGGAGCTTGTACACTGACCGACAATGCACCTGCACCGGAAAAATGGCGGCCATCCCGGGCGTCGACACAACAACCAAGCAAGTGGTCCTTTCACCGGTAAAAATGCGGCGTGTGTGCAAGCATCGCTTCACCGACAAAATATCGGCCGGTATTTAACCGGCCATCCAAAATCGGTGTGTGTGCAAGGGGCCTTAGGGCATCATACCTCAAGATATAGCCGATTAGTTTGTTCCGCATTCTTCTCAAGGTATTCACGAGGCTTCTCTTCTCTCCTACTCATCTTGGGACTTTCTCATTGCTTACAACTTTGTATCTTGACTGCAATAAAAATAATTTGATTGAATACTGAAGTATGCTTTTCGTTTGTATGACTTTGGTGAATGTTTAGAAAGAGCTGATGCCGTGAAAATTTCAATATCACTGCGTGTCAAACGAGTAAAACTCCTTCAAAAAAGACCGATGGAGTGGTAGTGACATGGTATCTTGAGTATGAAGAAAACAAGGTGAATCTGCAGCGGGTCATTCTGTAAATGAAAGCGGGTCTCTTCTCAAGTCTTTTTGCCGCAGCTGGAACTGGTCTCGAAGATATCTTTTTGCTTCGGTGATGCAATTGTGGCCTCGCAAACCAGTATGGTGCCATCGTGAGCTGGATGTCTTACGATAGGTACGTTTAAATCCTTCCGAAATTATCCTTCACCATCAGGATTTTTATAGATAAATTAATGAATGCTATACTTGCTTTTTGATCGTATATCTGTCATTCACTTTTGTTTACTTTCTATTCAAAGGCGTATGATTGAGATATTTATTTTATTAATTTTTTTGCAGAAAAAAGATTTTTTTCTCAGCGGAATGAATCAATTCATGATATTTTCATAGAGATGCTTGCGTGCTATAAAATGAAACTCACTTTTTGTCACCCATGTACTTCATTTCCCCGAATCAGAAATTCTTCAGTGTTAAATGAGTCGCGAGTTCGAGTCCCTTCAACTAGTCTAAATAATTCACTTTTTAATATACTGAGTCATAACTTTATTAACAACTTAGTATAATGTACTAAGTCATAACATGCAGTAAGCAATGCTGTAATGTAATGTTTCACGGATGTTATGTCATCGCATATTAAGACCCGATTCAAAGCAAAGAATGCAGTCCAGTTTTGCCGACCTTTTCTTTGAGGAGTCACTTGTTGGGCAAGATGAAAATACTGATATCGCAGTGAGGGTTACACCAAATTCAAGCGGTTTTTTCTGGTTTCCTTTCACGTCTCGTCACTGCCGCTGGCACTTTTCTTGGAGGATTCCTTTTCCTTTGATGATGCGATGGTGCCCTCAGGAGCCAATGCGGTGAACAAATCGTGAGTCGAGCGAATAGGTCGAGGTGTTCGTGGGATTTAGAAGCATCTGCGTCTCAGCGGGGTGTACCCACGCGGTTTTTTAACTCGCAAAGATGAGTATTTCGCGACCCTTCAATGATGCCTAGCTTATGCGTGAAATGAGGTAAGGTTTTCATTCCACGCTCAATGATTTCTATTTGGAGCATAAAGGTAATCTCCTGTATTATTTCTACTGTATAGAGACCTTTTTGCGACGGCATATCTTACTTCCTAAATATTGCTATTGTTTCCTAAAATTGGTTTTTAAATAATTAAAAAAAAAAAAAAACGGTAAATATTCCTGACGTTAACGGCGCACAAACTGATACATGTGCTTATTTGCAACGATATCTCGCATTATTTAAATAACTTTTATCAATATGCGGCTGATTCCACATTCAAGTCTCCTGTTGATACGTAAGTATGAGTCATCATGTGCGTTTAACAGAGGATAGTGCAATTACTTCCAATGTTGTGTATAAAGTGGTCCTCTGACCTCAATTTGTGCATGAACATTCCAATTTAATTCGTACATAAGACCCTGCCTTTTTTTCTACATTTTAAAATTAGAAACGCGCCTATCCCTCTGTGGACCTGCATTGAAAAGAGCGGTGGAAACCCGCTGGGAGCGGGCGCAGAATGCTCACTCATTATTACACGAGTATATGAATCGTTACTTGGGTATTGAAGTTATTACTTGTGTAATCAGATGGGTCATAATTATGCCCCTTTCAGATTACGATTGTCCGATCGTCGTAACGATAGTTGGCAGAACTAGCTGTGTGAATGCATGTACAGACAATAGTTCACTTAGTTCCTAACGTTGCCACTTTCCGATGGTTAGGCTCTGGGAGACTAATGCCTCAAGGTTTAAATGTCCGGAAAAAGGCTCTCTCCTCCACTAAATTTAACGATATCTAATATGACTTGTATGTGCAGTAACAAGCAAACCTTGCAGACCCAACCACTTTCGTGTTCCCGGTGAAATATTTAGCATCTTTCCCATACGAAAATAAGTTTATTTAAATCTATGAAACCGTTTTATAAGCAGTGAGGAATATAAAATCACTTCCGTGAAGGCAACTGCGGTATGAAATTGGCGAGCGCTGAAGCTGAAATTATTAGAGCCTACTTTTTCTTGCCATATGCACGCATTCTAATGTCGAAAATTGGAGTTTACTCGATTGCTAAAGGTTTATATAACATTTTACGCCGATACAGCACCACAGAACGTCCAAAATGCTGCACGATAAATTGTTTTTTTACTGTGAATATATTTATATTGGGGAAATGACACAAAATTTTGTAATTATTTAAACAAAATATGTTCAAACTCATTCAATATGACATTTTTACAATTAATGAACAATAAATGCAACTAACTTAACGAAAGTTATCAATTATTGTCATGGAAAACTGGTCAATTCGGATGATAAAATGACATTACTTACGTAGAGAATGAATCGAAGGAGAAGTATAACGATTGTAAGAATTAAAAACCAAAATCATGAAGGTAATCCAGAAAATTAACTCAATGTCAATGATTCCTAAGCACTGGATACTATCTACGTTATCCGAGCAGAGAAAAAATGATGGAAACATAAAATTGCGACCTCGTAAGAAGAAACGGGTTATAGAGCTAAATATCTAAGGGATAACGATGAGTAAGCGAATAATATCCCGGGCGCAAAGAGTTGAGAGGCAAGGACTGAAAGTAAGGGATGACAGAAGAAGAACATATTCGGAGAGTCAGAGATAAAAGGAAGATGCCGTGTCAGACGACCCGCCGGCGCAGAGACGTCACTCGATAACGATAATGACATTGAGGTCTGAAAATGTGACATCAAGGATGAGAAGCTAAGTTCAGAATTATGAAGAGACCATTTTTGACATCTCCCTCCTTTTTTTGGTTTTATCACTGCTCATTTAAGACAGTAAATCCATCCTTGGTAAATATAATCCCTTTTAGTGCCATCGGGCCGATGTATCGTCCCTGGCTGATTGAGCGAAAACTGCAAGGGGCCGATTTATCGGCCCGACTTATTTGACTTTTTTTCGTGATTGTGACCTTTTCAACAGCTGTAATTTAAGTAAACCCCCATAATCAGTCTGTGGATATAAGAGATAAATATATCTTAATAATTGAAAAAAATCTAGCTGCATTAAATAACATTAAGTGGCTGAAAAATTATAAAATCTGAAATGTTGCTAATTCTGGAAAATAGCCATGGCAGTCTTCGTACATCCCACCTGAGAAGGGCTGGCATTAAAAGGGTTAAGAACAAGAATGTACTCCCGTTTGTAGAGGAGAGATTTCCCACACATAGTACCCAAAAACACGGTAGGCATTCACCTTCACACGTATCGTTACGATATAGGGTAGGTTCCGCAGTAAAGAGATAGCAACTGAAATTTTGAAAATTACAGAAATTAATGAGCATTACGCGCAATAATGTTATTCAGTCCTTCAAGTACGAAGACAGAAACATTATATTGTTTCCCTCCGAAAAGAAGCATTAGAAGGATTAAATCGACTAATTTGGCTTAGTGAAGATTCATGTTGAATTAATAAAAACAATATTTGTAATTTTCACTGAAATTTTTTTAATGGTTACAAATTTCTGTGAAAGTTACAAATGTTTTTATTCATTTATCATGAGGATTTACAAACATTTCGACAGCACATTCACAGATTTGTTTGAACAAAATAAGAGCAACTGAAGAATGAGACGGTATACGCTAAGTTTAGACTGCTGAAGCAATTTAGGATAAATGTATCTTTTAGAAAGCGCGGATATCTGTCAGAGCGACGCGGGGAACATTTTATTGGACCCTACTACATTTTCATGTCCGACACATGCGATGAATCAAGAGAGATATTTTACCGAACCGATAGGTATACCAATTTGATTTTTTCCAGAAAAACAACTATAGTAATTGTTAGGCGGAACTTCATATTCGCCTTTTCTTTCTGTTTGCTATCGGTTGATGCTTCATTTATTACTATATCTATAATATCGGTTAAGTGCGTTACCTGGGGCCATGTCCCGAGTTGGGCGTGGCACAACCTCCAAAAGTTCGCTAATTCGTAACCCATTCCTCGAGTCACTTAACCCCTCTGCTGGCCTTTCTCCTCGACCCTCAGAGCGGGGGGATCCCTCCCGAAAACTGACCGCTCTGACTGCAATTTTAAATTTTGCAACTACGAAGTGCGACAAAACATGATTGTTTGCTTCGTATTCCCGCTAATGGTACGATCAACTACGCCCTTGAACCGTTTAAGCGATAAATAGTGACGATTATGTTAACATTTATAAAATTGTGACTAATGATCATCGGAAAATGGCAACATTGCTTTTGAAGGGCTACTTGAGCGAGTTACGAGTATGATTTGGCCGTCTCGTTACAAAATATTATAGCTTATTTACGTTTTAATGCAACAAAATATTATTGTTTTGCATCGCATTCCGGCCAATATTGCCATCAAGTGCGTCTTTAAACCTTGTTTTTGCGATAAAAATTAACGACTTTGCTAGTTGAGCATGATTTGTGTCTTTTACTGTTCATTTCCCCGCTGAGGCTTCAGTTACTTAACCAGAGAAGCTGAGTAATGAGCGCAGATTTGAGATGAACCCTCTAGATCCGTGGTGACAGTCATGGAGGAAGTAACGTCTCTCCAAGAAAGTCATGCTATTTCTAACGATGATATGCTCAAGTACCTTGCCTATAATCGATGTTAATGAAATCGGAGCGTTACCGCTCGTAAGCTTACTTTCTTGTGAATACTTTCACATTGCGGATTTCCTCGGAGGCTGCGTTTAGTTAAATCATTGATAATCCCGCTCGATGACCTACCTTCTAGTCTAAAAAATACCTACAGTGCTCAAAAATCCTACGAGCCACCCGTTCCGACGCCTCCTTAGAGTAATGCACCCCAGACGAATTGAGGGGAGCCCGACACGATCTAAGCACCGGCCGAAGATCCACATGAGGATAGTAAATGATATTATTTACCAATTGTTAGTATTTTATTAACTATGTTATTAGAAATTGAATAAATTTCGTTAATTTCAATCATATATTGTTTAATTTGATTATGCTAATTTTTTTTAGCTGATTATTATTTTTAAATCGTATTTTCTTTCAGAGATAACGACAAAGTAATGAAAATTACCCCTACCTCCAAGTTGGAAGTGAATCTGATCTGATAATGTCTACTGAAACACGGTTGAAAATTGATAGTCACCGAGACAACGCGAAGGAACTGCTCGAAAATGCAAACCCAATTGGGAACTTCCCACTTGTTTTGCGGTCTTTCCTAGGATTGATGGTGATCTATCGTCCTGCGCCTCTTTCCGGCCTCGTTCGCTCGTCGGATGCAAAAGAGGAGATGGATCGTGAGGATTAGCTCGGTTCTGAATCGTCTGCAGCCGTGTCGACCTCGGATTCCGCCCAAGGGAAAGTCTTTCACTCAGATTGAATAAATCAGTGAATCGCTCTCAAGGTCATCTACAAGCAAAGGGATGCTCCATTGTTAAGCGCTAGCTCCACGTACGTGATTGTAAGCGACAAGATATTTGATTACCATGTCTGTTTGGGCACCGATTGGGGCTTTACGTACCTCTGAGAGCAGTGATTTATCGCTATAGCCAGAGAACTGGCTTTCCTGCTTCAACTATTACCTATATTTGTTTACTTGTAGGGCCATTTAATTGAGTTTTCTGTAACTCGTTTATTCGATTATACCTCCTTTTTCATAAAAATGCCATTAGCATTACTAATTTCTCCGTCAATTAGGTACTTATTGACTATCACAAAATCATCCTCTCTTGTAATTTCAGGATGTTTTTCTTTCAACTCTTGACTAATGAAGCATTAATATTTAAGGAAAACTCATTCTCTTGCGCTTGCATTTTTGCATGGAGGTGAAAGGCCTAAAAGTGATTTTTGTGCTTTTCAATACAATACCAATACAATTTAATGCTAAATAATGTTGAAACTTCAATAAATAGCAAGAAAAATATTTTGATAATAGTAGGTGTTTTTCACTCGCATCGACACTGGAGAGAAGCGTGGTAGCCTAGTGGTTAATACACTTCGCTGCTGCCGAGAGAACCGGGTTCAAATGCTGGATGAAACCTTTGGACACGCCAAAGAAAAATCCTCGTAACACAATGTGGCCTGGGTAAAGGTGCTGGCACCCGATGTGGATTTCTAGCCTGAATGTGTACCAAGAGGAATTGGGCTCAGTACGGGATGTGTACCCGAGTGACTGAAAGTTGTTGATAATATGTACCTGTCTGCCAAATATATATCCTATTCCGAGGATTCATTTAGTAAAACTAATTTGTGATACTTTGGCATGATTTTGTTTCAAATTTTTGTTTACTTTTTTTTAAAATTTACCGACCTAGGTTTTAAGTGGTCAGTACAGCAAGCCAGAATTTCGCTCAAGGGAAAGTCTTTAACAGCGCTATATAAATCAGTGTATCGTCCTATATGCCGAAATCCAATGCCGTTTTATCTCATTCCATAGGGAAGCTAAATTGTATCGCGGGAAAGTAAACTAGCAGGCATTTATTACCGTGCCCCTTCGATCTCCTATTTGGGACGTTAACGCACTCAGATAAGTGTTTTATCTCAGTCGAATAATTAATTTTGTGCTCCTTCGAATTACTCTTTGCATGGTAAAACGAGGGCTAATCCATGTTTTTTCTTCAAATATTGCTTAAATATGTTTGCTCAGTTTATTTTTCACTCAATTGAGATTTTCCTAAAACTTTGAGCTCAGATAAACGTGTACGGCTCGACTTGATTTTTTAGAGAAAATATGCTGTTTAGTATGATGTATTTTCGTATGTATTCTCACTTTTATTCTGTCTTATTTATCCGAAAAAGTTATTCTTTTATATTGTATGTAAAATTAAGAATACATTTTCAATGCGACCAGTATTCAAGGAGAATCTAACTCTGTTCTAATAATCAACATTTTTAACGGTAAATTTGAAATTTAGAATGTGTTGTACTTTACATATAAATTAAAACAAATTATTAAAAAAATAGTCGTATTTTCAGTTAAAGCAAGGAGTTTTATCTTAAAAAATTTGAATAAAAAATAAATGAAATTATCCTACTCAAGGCATTAGGTTAAGGCCACAAGTGGAAGATTTGAATATTGGCATTAATAGCTGTAATGGGTTTCGATCAAATGTTGTAAGAATTACGCTTGAGGTGATTTTAAATACATTCATACATTTTTATTAAATCTGAAGCCCAAAGGAACTATCATTTCATGAATTTCAGCGAAAGACCTCTATATAATTTGTATCTATACCTCTCAATAATAATTACAGGAATACCTACGGTTCACTCAAATGTGTACGTGGGAAAAGTCTCTCTCCGATGGCTTTAATTACTTATTTTTTGATCGTTTTTTTAATTTCATCATTTCATTGCGTCAGTGTGAGCGCGTAACATCAAAGAGGTGGTCCCGAGGAGAGAGTTTTATGTCTTGAAAGAGACGAGTCTCGATTTGAAGTGCGAGGGAGAGGTGGAGGAATATGGAAATGGAGCGCAAGAATGCATTCCTTTTACCTCATGTATTTTTTTTGGGACTATGTCGCTCACTTAACCAGGAAGCAAACCTCATTTTAGGAGATGGACGTTGCCCTGGGTAAAGGACGCCCTCTGGCGATTCCAAGGCATCTCTTTCAACCACGTCTGGGGTATGACTCCTGCTCCAAATTATCATCACTTGATCGGCGGGTCAACTTTCACCTTTCCGAGAATGGTGAAATGTTTCGTCGCAAATCTATCAATAATCCTGTGGTCCGTTCCTCATCTTAAGACTCTTCCTAGTATAAACTACACGAGGGAGAATAAAGCCAAAGATGTAACGCTAACGTGCTGTAGTTTTTTAAAATCATCTATCGTTTTTTCTTAGATGCTCTTAGCGTGAAGGATGATTGATGCTAGGTCCCGCATTGCTCCCAAAGTCGATATTTTCCTCGGGATAAAAAATGAAGCCTCGGATGAAGAATGTTCGCGATTTCTCTACGTGTTCATTATTGTATTTTACTTTGCCTGGAGGTTCTCACTCTGCGGTAATCACCTCACAACCCTTACGTACAGATATTTGAATAATTTAAACGATGATAGTGAACTATGCAATGTATGCATCATGCGCTGAAGGAAGTAGTGATTTGGCTGCGAGTATCACAGATACTTTGTATTGGTGAACATGCAGTTTATGAGCGTATATCGATCGATAACAACGCAGCGCCACGATTTCATCACCATCTAACGGATCCGGCCTGGCTCTTTGAGCTAAAGTGTACACTCAAAGCTCTTTCTAATTTTGATTGTAATTGCTCTTATGGGTTGGTATAGGTCCGGTGAGTGACTTAATATCTATAGAGAACCTTCATACTTGCAGATTTGAATGTGAATTCATACACTGAGAGGATCAAAAAGAATTTTTTATTACATTTTCTAGAATTAATTATCATTTAACCTAGGTTACAGAAAGCTGTAAAAAGTTACGAAGTCGTCATCAATGGCAAAAAAATCCTAAAATTAGCATGACACTGGTCTTATCTATACCTACTATGATGTAATCGTCTGATGCATACCTATATTTTTTCCTTCACATCCTTAACATCTTCATATATTTCATATCAGACCGCCCTAGGTTTATTTCACTTTCATGTCATGTTATATTATTTAAAAGTTTGGAAAAATATTGGAGAAAAATATGCAAAATATAACCAAATTTCTAATTTTATACGACATTTGAGATTAAATCATCGATGGGTGTTCAACAAGAAATGTTCGAGTCATATTTATGGCTATGTTTCCTTATTCTCTTACTGCATTCATGAAATGACAGATAAGATATTACTTTTGCATGTCCTGTATGCTATCATAACGACAATTACAGCAAAATTTGAACGAATTTGTTGCAATAATTGAACTTAAAAGAGCTCAAACTGTATTCTATCTTCCTTTTCCGTAGTGCAGAATGCTTGTGCAGGAACTTCCTTAGGCAAAGACCTATAAAGCTAATGTTGTGGCCATTGATTTTCATTTTTGTCATTCCGAGCCATCAACCTTGGCTAATATTCCCAAACTGTCATTGATTCCATCGCCGAGGTACTTATTTAAAAGAATACCGGGCAGCCTTATGCAGAAGACGTGGGAGATTGTGGAATGGGACGGAGCAAATATGGTGGATATTGAAAAAATGAGATAATGATGTGACTAGATTTTTTATATGAGTTCCATTATTATGTATAACTTCATTGATATTATATTTTACATTTCTATCTTATCATAGTTTTTATTTTTCTCTTCATGCTTCAACATTTTTCGAATAACTTTATATAATTTTCAACTAATTTTCTGCTAACTGATGTGTTTATGATAAATTTTTGATTAAATTGAACTCAGGTCCACGACCATAAAATGCAATGGTACGAATATGAGAAGGAAATTAAGCGAAGGAATATTTTTCCGTCTCCATTTTGAATGAAATCATTCCTTCTTCACACGTGGAGAACATTGTGCCTTAAACGCTATTTAGAATAAATCATAACGTTTAAAAATATAATCGTGTCGTATTCCCCTCGAAAACGAGAGAAACACTTTGTATTTAATTATTAATGTTTAATGTTGATCGTAGATTGAATTCCAAGGTTCCCTAAGAAAAAGGAAGTTATTTCAAACGCGCAAGGAATCAGAAAGTATGATGGTAAAATTAAATATAAATATCTGGCTGTGAATTCTTTATGTGTTTAATTAAAGATATGAAGAATGCGGTAAATGTGGAATTTAACTAGCAATAAGTGAAATAACTACATTACTGCTTCCTGTTAATATTTAAATAGGTTCAAATGTTGCAAGAAAAATTATTTTTAAGCAGGAAAGTTGTTTACAACACCCCATGTCAGACAGTTTCATCGATATTTAGTAGAATATATTCATGGATTTTCTCTCCTTGATCCAGATTTGTGATCTTGAATTTCCAAAATATTTTTTGAACTGGTTAATGAAATTAATTCCCGTTAAGATTCTTGCTATGGTTGGTTTAAATGGGTGTTTCTTGTTGTCATTGGCTACTTGCCCGGAACATGTATTTCAAGGGCACTCACTACCCGTTTCGCCACCTTTGAGTCTCGGCATGACGAGCCAGAGGATTACTTACTCGAAAACTTTAATCGCTTCTCCCGTGTCGAAAGTCGGCGCGTCAGGTAATCATCATGGCGTCGGCGCGCACTCACTTTCTCGCGCTAATTAGGGTGGAGAGACGGTAGCGCCGCAAGATGAGACTTGTGCGGTCGCGTTTGTGAACTGCGACCCTTCAAATTTTAACTAGGATGGATGAGGGATCGCTTATTTACCGCCCAACTTCCCTTACCTAGAGGAGGGCACCGAGACTAGGGTTGCTAAACTCTTATTGTGTTACGCCACATGTCAGGATAACCCACTGCAATCGCTTAGGGATGCATCACTGCATCCAATTGTTGGAGAGGGTCAATATAGTCTAAAGAATAGAATCTATAGAATGGCAGATATTAACTCTTTATGGCCTCATGACGACGACACAGTTAGAAAAATTCACTATAACACTATTATATATTAAGTTTGTAGCGTGTCAATCTGTCTGCATTTTGCGCAGTCACACTTTGAGGCCAATCTCAGTCGTACCAAAGGCTACTGGGATGGGATTCGATGCTTTCGATGCAAAATCTCTCCACGCACATGTAAGATTTAGTCTCAGTGATGTAGCTCAACATTGTGGAAAGTTCAAAATTGATTATGAGGAAGAATATCGAAGTGTACGAGTATTAATCGAATTTAAAAAATCCATTTTCGAACATACGGAATAACTTGGAGTTAATTCGATTGTGTAGTGACCTCTTGGTAATAACATTTTCCTATGAAATGAAGTCTCCTGTGTGTGGTTTTCCAGGTGTAACCATGCGGCACTCACGCAACCATAACATTCACATTTCTATGTGGCCCAAGGAATACAACCGATCGCTTGGCCCTAAATGTGAGAAGTTTTCACGCCAGTGGCACAGTCTGGGATATAAAACTTACCCTCACTCATCCCAAACAATCGTTACTTTGAGAACTGGGAGTGATTTCGGCTGCATTGACTTCTTTGATGCCAGACGAAGGTAAATGTAAACAAGATCGACTTCCGTATTGTGCGCCAGCTGTAAAGAATGAGACGGCTAATGACCTGATCACGTGATTAGTGTAATTGGCTGATTTCCATGATCGCCATCAACGGTCATCAATCCTATTGATGGTTTGACCAGGGATTCCGACTTACAAAAATATTGGGGGGGCCAAAGCGGGGATCTTGCCCCTGGAAATTGGATAAGTAGTGAGTTTTGAGTTTTTTAAGTATTTTAAAAGTCATATGATCAAGATTAGAATCCTGATAACTTGAATCTCGATATCTGGACACTCGTGGGAAAATCGAAAAGCCTGACACATTTTTTCCTCACACCCATAACGAAATTTTCAGGGGGCTCGGGCCCCCTCAGGCCCCATGGAGTCGGCGCCACTGGGTTTGACAAAGCTCTCCAATTAATTACCCTATCGGCCTATTTCCAAACACCTCTATGTATCTCATCTTTGATATGCCTTTGCCATTCTTCCCTTCCACCTGTCTTTTTACGTTAAGTTTTTTAAGGCCATCGTGTATCATGATGCGACGGATGAAATTGTTCCTCCTTCTGCCCAAGAATATGAAAAAAACTCGCTTCTACTCATCTAAAAACTTCCGCATTACTCACACGGGCATCGCACTACTGTTTTTAGTAAATATTTTCTTGTTACTGCTTGTTATATTTGAAATAAGAGGCCAACTGATGTTAAAAATTGCATATCTGTTAAAAAATTTAAACTAAAATATTATGATTATTTTATTTCACGGTAATAGCCTATGCTCCTCTTATATTTATTTCAAATTTGTGCTCTGGTTATTATGGTTAACTTTTTTGCTGTAGCATTTTTTTACTTGTTTAGTTGAGAATATGTGACTTTTTCTGTTTCTATCAAGTCCGGCTTGGCTCATACCTCCATTTGCCGTTTTTTACTTAGATTTAATGCATTTGCTTCTTTTGTTATGCCATGAAATGGAATAATATTATGCATAGAAATTTCAAAAATTTCAGTTCATCATCATTGTTATCATCTATCTTGCATTTAATGTGCTAGAAAACTGCAATTTATATATGCAATTTATTATTATTTTTGCTCTTATCAATTTTTTTCTGAACAATAAATATTTTTCTACCTCTCTATCCTTCTAATTCCGGCGATATCATTTTTTATCATGCTCTTAAATTTTATTGGAAATATTAATTTTATAAAATTCAATTCAAACGTGGAAGGATATGTACCAACGTATTAACAAAGCCTATATGTGTGCATATGATTTGCTTAACTTTCCTATATCCCGTAATAGTATTAAGATTGGGATACCATTGTTGGCCTAACTTTTGGTTATTGCAATGCCACTATAAGCGCTCCTTTTTTTGGAAAATAAAATAATATAACTTTGCTAGGTTCTCTTGTATATTTGAATGGGCACGATCTGGGTTTCATAACATAGTTACATCTTCAAGTGACTGATCATACATGGATCTGTTATTATAACTAGTTGGGTTCGAGAGTAAGGACATATACCAATCGGAAAGGAGTGAGGTGCTTCTCACCCACCACTTAATTCCCAACTCACTCCTTTCCTTTCCGATAATTAGATGTCATGACTGTCGCACCAGAAAAGGAGATACATCAATAGTCAGTCACCTATGTTATGAAACGCGGGTCGTGCCTATTTAAATATACAAGAGAACCTAGCAAAGTTATATTATTTTATTTTCCAAAAAAAGGAGCGCTTATAGTGGCATTGCAATAACCAAAAGTTAGGCCAACAATGGTATATAATAAAGTTTTATCATTTTACTATGCATAGTTGAAAGGTTACTCATAGTTATGCCTGAATCTATCAGTTATATCTCCTGTTAGTTATTGTCTGAGGATGTAGGTAGCATTGTTCGACTGTGATTGACATCGGGCCACATTCCGTTTAGTATTTCGGCGTGTAGCTTCCCAACTGTTTCGTAAAAGTTGAAAATGTATGTGAATTCTATGACGATGCTGATTTGATGAAAGTTATGATTGGACCTGATGTAATGGAGAAAAGAGAATCGCATATTCAATGCTGGTTCAAAGAACTGGATTTAGCGGCTGAGGAGTGGTGAGTACTGATTGCTATCTTTGAAACGGCTGCTTTCATTCTGAGATGGCGTGTAAGGGTAGGCATTCAATTAATGATGTGATGTGGCAAGTGATCCAAGATGCTGACTCTCATCTCGCGGGAGCTTGAACTTTCTCATCCTGAAGTATAGAGAGCAGACGGGAACTAGCTTATTTTACTTACAGTTTAAGGCCTATTTATACCATATCAAGCTGAAACAGTTCTAAAATGCAAGTGTATTTCATGGTTTGGAATGGTTTTTCAACGCTTGTTCAGTTCTAAATGGCAGAAATAAACTATGGGTTGCCACTTTCTCTTATTATAGCCAGGCGAAATACCTTTGCAAAAAGCCCAAAACGATATCTGCAACTTAAAGACTCTTGTGAGGTCCCCGTGCACTCCCACACCATTATATGAGGATAATGTTAGCATACACCAATGGGGAAATCAATATCTGCACATTTTATTGTTTCTTCGAGTGGTTTTTATAAGTGAATAATAGATACTTAATTTCTAAAAATCTGAATACTGTTCCATGCATATATAATCTTATTCAATAAATAGATATGTAGTATAGATGACGCGAAGTAACTGGTTCCGTATGCGAGGTAATTCGAAATATTTTTACGATTTAAAGGAAAGAGGAAAATTCACTGACGACCAGTAATCAACTTCCAATCGTTATGAAATGCAAATTAAATATGAAATAATGAGTTTAAATCACTAAAAATGACTGAGTAAATTTTGTATGATGAACGATATTATTTTAGAAGATTCGGAGTCGTTGTGTGGGTAAGTTTTCGACGTGAGCTGCGTGTTGATACACGATTCTAATCCAATTAAAACATATTGTTGGATCAATGAATGATATGGGGTTAGATAGATGATCTCAGAGGAGGAATCTCGTTTTCCAGTTATGGTGAACGTATATGAATTTCCTAGCAGTAGAGTGTATTTACGTTTTAATAAGGATGCAATTAATGGTTAATTACGTTAGGCGCATGCTTATGATAGCGAAACGTAGACAATGCCTGCAGCAGAGAATTTGTATCACTCGATTGGCTACATTATGAGTTGTAATGGTCTGGTGTAAACAATCGTATAATAGCAGGTGGAAGGAAAGAACAATACAGTAAAACCTCGAATGAGATTAATAGAACAGGTGTCAGATGATGTAGGTAGAGAACAGGTGTAGATGTCATTGTTAGCACATTTTTCACATAACACAATATTCAATCGGGTTTTAAAAGACTGACCAATAGGTGAGTGGAATAGAGAGCTGCGTCATTCCAATATTAGAATTGTTGTCCAATGACGATGACCCTGGATTAGCAAAAGCTGTGATTTAAGGAAACCAAAAAGGATGGAGATGCAAGTAATAAAATCTGAGATATCATTGATGCTGTAAATGCTAAGAGTGTGAAATTTATTAAGTAAAATTTTAATAATTTTAATCTGAAACAATCTTCTAAACTTTTAAATTCAATTGAATTTGACTTTATTTACTTTTAATACGTTATAAGCGGATAGAGTTTTATTATTATGTGGTTTTTGTGCGTCAAATTTTGATGGAAGATTAGGGTTATAATTCATCATAATAATTGTTGTTATTTGAACCAGCATGTTGACGTAAAAAGCTTCTAAAAATTGAAGAGGCAGGGAAGAAATCAAATTTACGTCACAACCCTAACTTTTGTAAACATCTCCCATCACCTGACTCAACTTTTTCAATCGGAATGTGCGATATTCACCCGCATGCGGCTTAGTCCGGGACGAACTCTACCCTCGCGTACCCCAACCAAACTTAGCGTTGAGTCACAGAGTGAGTATATTCTATGTGTGTAAGGCCCCTTGCACACACACCGAATTTGGATATGTCGGCCGATATTTTACCGGTGAGGCGTTACTTGCACACACGCGGGATTTTTACCGGTTAAACGATAAGTTGCTATGTTGTTGAGCCGGCGCCGGTGATCCACAGTAGTAATGGCCGGCAGCTTATCGGCATTTTACCGACGCCGGTGCGTGGTCGGTCAGTGTGCAAGCTCCCATATCCACCCATTGTGCACCATTGGAATGTGGTCGGCCGATATTTTACCGGCCGTCTGAAATCGGTGTGAATGCAAGGGGCCTTACAGAGACATGAAACTAGGTAAATTAACGGGACTGCTTTTTAGCGAAAATGAATAATAAGTCTTCAACACAGATTGATTGACAATTCATTTTAATGAACTTCACATAAGAAAGTATTCTGGCTAAGAGTATATGTTTATACGAGCGTGCTGCGCCCGCTCCCAGCGGGCTTCCCCCGCTCTTTTCAATGCAGGTCCACAAAGGGATAGGCGCGTTTCTAATTTTAAAATGTAGAATTAAAGGCAGGGTCTTATGTACAAATTTTATTGGAATGTTCATGTACAAATTGAGGTCAGAAGACCTCTTTAAACACAGCAGTAATTGAGTAAGTAATTACACTATCCTCTGTTAAACGCACATGATGACTCACACTTACGTATCAACAGGAGACTTGAATGTGGAATCAGCCGCATTTTTCTTAAGTTATTTAAAGAATGCGAGATATTGTTGCAAATGAACAAATGTATCAGTTTGTGCGCCGTTAACGTCAGGAATATTTACCGTTTCTTTTTATTATTATTATTTACAAACCAATTTTAGGAAACAATAGCAATATTTAGGAAGTAAGATATTCCGTCGCATGTTCTCTGATAAATTCTGTGCATTTTGGTGCCTCATTTGTAGAGTTTGGTTGCGTAGAGGTTAAGAAAAAGGTGTCTATTCAGTAGAAATAATATAGAAGATTTTTGCTCACCAACCAATGAGGACAAAACATCAGTGATAAAGAAGAAAAAGGAAAAGCACAGCTGAAAATTACAAATAACGACATCTTTCTCATTACATAGGCCATACAAAATAAACCTCCAAATGTATTTGTAATACAAAATACCTTTCACTTGAGTGTTTGAAAAAAAAACTACTAAAGAGTGTTTTAGATACATTTTAAAAGTCAAAATACATTTGCATATCTCAAACCATATGCCTTGGCACGTTATGGATAGTGAAAAACACGAAGAAAACTATCCTAACGAAAGCGAAATAATCTCTGAAGCATGATGTTACAGTAGTGTAATCAGAGCAACTTCAACTTTTAAAATTGTATTTTTTATTTTAGAACTGGAAGACACCTAAAATATGTATTTTAAATACAAGATACATTTAGGTCGTGTATTTGAAATACCAAATACAAGTTAAAATATGTTTCTAATACGTATTTTAAAAGACTTGTACTACTTGAAATACTGCCCAGCCCAATGGGGATGAGGTAAGGGTGAAGATGAGCGAAGACGTCTCCGCGAACCCAGCCATGGATGTGCCGGGGGAAAAGGGGAGGGGTGGTATTACGAGCTCGTGAAGAGATGAGTGCATTCTTCGGAGCGGTAAATAGAGACAATGGCGTAAAAAAAATGAGGGAGAGGATGCGGGCGAGTTATGGCGTAGAGCCAGTTTGTGAGTCGTCGTCGAGTGTAAGAAACCACCCACTCCTGCGCCTCGCGTAAGGTATTTATCAATCCGAGTGTACCCATGCGTGCCTTACCGTTGGCGAGATGGCGTTTAAGCTCTGTTATCTTAATGGATATTGTCACTTCTTGAAAAGCCTTTCCTAAGAAACCTTAACCGCAGATTCTGGAGAGCATGGTGACGGATGGAATTATTTTTGTTCACAGTCTATTAATGCCTTCTTCTCCTCTACTTTAAAAGCTAAAAACAAGCGTATCGAATGCTCACCTCTTGTGGGGTTAGTGAATAAGGTATTTTATCTTCCTTCTCTTTTAATAGGTATATATTCTCTTACTGTATAGGTGTTGAAAGTTGGGATGGAGTGTGCTTGAGCTACGATACACTGTAAAAAGACTTTTCGGAAAGTACATTCACAATTTTTGTTCTATTATTGCTAATAATTTTTTCAATATGATGTAATCATAAAATATTATAAAATAGCTAGTTATAAAGATTATTATTGGATCCATATGGCAAAAAGCATTAGTAATTATAATTAGTCTTGTATTTTCCCATAATTTTTTAACTGTTGTTGGATGAAGTTATATACTAGCTGAGAAATTTAGTGTTATGTTGTTATAACTATTGGTGTGCTGTGAAAGCAATGATAGTGTAAGTCGTATATTATTTTTATAATTATAACACGAAAATATCCCAGGTTGGGCTCGCACGGTAAAAGACACAAAGATAAAAACAAAATTTTCGGTGGCACCTACCACCTTCCTCAGAGTTAGGAAAAAGACTCCTATTTTTAAAATAATATCACATTAACCGTTTAAATAAGCTTTTATGGTACTAATATCAACGAACTTAATAGCGGTATAGCCTCTCGTGACACCGAGTACCTGTCGCTACATAGCGGTTACAATCTATAATGTTACCCGTTATTATATTTTTTACTTTGAATTAAAAGATTTAGCTGCATACAAAATAGTTCGATGAATTTTTATCCATCTATTCTTATTTAATATTACCTAGATAATTACGTGTATTATTCAGATTATGATGGTTAGGAAATTCAATCGAAGAATTTCAAGTAGAATCTTTATGCAGTTATGTTCTGCGAATACTTTAGTATCATAAAACTCTATAGACCCTGGAATCAAAATTAAGTAATTTCTCGAGAAAATAAATGGAGGGCATTGCTCTCTCTCTGTTTCAATAATAAGAGAATGAAGTAACGCGAAAACAAGAAAAAACATGCCTTTTAATGACTCCAGGAAAAGGTTATGAAGGTACGATCGTATGTATGAAGAAATTCGGTTGAACGACTGGGATGAAAGAAACGAGAATTTCTGCGAAAGAGAGAAATGCCTAAAGGGTGATTTAACTTGAATTCGACAATACGAAGGTTGCTTGACAAAAACAATAAAATGAAAATGCGTAATAATAATTGAGAAAACGCATGTAAAAGAGTCTGAGAATGATTCAAAATTGAAGGAAATATTTTAAAAAGCGTTGGCTACAAGAAAAAAATCTACGTAAGAATAAAAAAAAATATCACCAAGATATTCAACCAGTTTATTTTCAATATGACATGAATGTGATGACAACGTGCAGTCGGAAAACAAAGAAATCTCAACTTTATCAGTTGTTTCTGGATGATTTCGACTGCTTTCGGTTTTGATGCGTCTAAACACGATCTGTTGTGTAAAACACACCAATACGATCGCCGTTTGATGCTTAGTCTTTCTTTCTTTGACCAAAAAAACAATTATCACTTTTGAAATGATTTAGTCGTATTTCATAAATAAGCTTAAAATTGAAACCCGCATCCTCACTCAACTATTGAGTTCAGTGGTTGGTTTTGGATAAGTTATGGTAAAAATCTCCCCAGAGTAAGCCACAGGCGTGTGAAGCTAAGTACATTTTGGTTACTGCTGTGGTAGGGTTACTTGGTGCACATGCTACCTTGCCCTATAATTATCAATTAGAATATTGCCATTTACTCAATGCGTCAAGTTATTGGTGGGTAAGGATAGGTGGTTATGAATATCACTCACAATAAGACATTTGGCGCCTTAAGGCATCATCATTTCACGTATCTAGGTTGGGGGCAGTTCCTTTCCCTGGACCTCCTCAAATAGAATAAAAGAAAGAAAATAAAGTGATGTTTTTACTGCGCCGCTCAGTCCTTGGCTGCTTCCTGATGGTGTGGAATGCCGTGACGCGGCTTACATTACAATTCGCTAGTCGATATTGATAGTCGCATAGTCTTTTTTTTCGTTTATCTTTCATCATCATCATCATCATTAGTCAACAATCCTAAGATTGGTTTGACGCAGCTCTCCATTTCTCTCTCCTATCCGCTAATCTCTTCATATCTACACATTTATTCTCTTTTACATCCTTTATAACCTGTCCTATGTAACTCATTCGGGGCCGTCCCTTGCCCTTTTTTCCCTTCCACTTATCCTTCAACGATTGTCTTCATCATACCATCGTGCCTCAAAATGTGGCCAACTAAGTCTTATTATTTACTTAAGGGGATAAACATATTTTAGTACCTTTTTATCAGTTCCTCTATTTAAATATAGGATTAACACTACATAGTTGTTGGACATACCGCGGACTTAAATGCATGACACGGATTCACTAGATGTACTGTCCGTTTCACTTCCATGCTGCAGAATGTATTACAAATAATAAGAGTTAATTCATCAGGTCAATCGGCAAGCCTCGGGATTTCTTTGTAATGAGCAGTGCGGTATATGATACTGCCGCCATGAGGGTGTGGGTGAGATTTGGTGTGGCCACCATACTGGGAACGGAGGGTATGGGCAGTGGCGCCGACTCCATGGGGCCTAAGGGGGCCCGAGCCCCCTCAAAGATTCGTTTGGGGGGGCGGAGCCCCCTCAATAATTCAAGAAAATAATTAATTTATATTATGCTTTGTGAAGTCACATAATAATATTTGTTATTTTTATTTCCCATGTTTGACGATAGTTACCTTTTAAAATAAATTCAACGATGTGTGTTGAAACAAATAATGATAAGGTTAAGCAGGTTAACTGAATCAAGTGGTGTGAATCATGGTAGTGTTTCGGTGCTGCGACACACTTTGAATTTAACCTCTTCCCGGGGCAAGACCTCCGATATGGGCCCCCCCAATATTTTTTATAAGTCGGCGCCTCTGGGTATGGGCATGGTTTTTGGTTAGGAGAATACCTGCCAATGATTAAATATTTTTTAAATATGTTAATTAACGAATCCGAGGTTTGGAGGAGCCGGCGAAATAAGTCTTCATTGGTTGATATTCTCGAATGTTTTCTGATGAAGCTTCCACTTCATTTGCAATCGAATCAAAAGATATCGCTTGAGGATATAATTGAGGCCCTTTTGTATCTTAAATGCTACCTACCTTATGTATGAATTTTTCCGTCACATAATTAATTAAATAATCGCATCTTACAGCCAATGATTGAAATCCGGATTAGACATTTTTTATAAAGTAACCTCGAGACAAGGCCTTTTATTGATTATTCCAAACACTTTTATTTTTAAAATCAACGCTGTTTCCAGTTCAGGCGGACAAGTAGAAATAACAAGAAACATATGTGCATCGAAATCGAAGACAGGGTCCATTTGAGAGGCATCCATGTTAGTTAAAATAAAATTGCCAGATCTACGTTTATATGACCATACAAATTATTAAGAACTACAAATGAAAATGTTTTATCAGGTTAGATGATCGATAGATATTTGGTGAATGACTGATGCCACAAAGGCAGCTAGAGTAGAAAACCGATCAGATTCCCGGGAGTTCTGAATAACCGAAATGCGTGTATCCGAGTACAACCAAAAATCATCGAAGCCCAACTTACCACTTTCAAATTCAAATTGCTCCATGAAATTGTTATTGAAGACATGCATCTACAATGTGGCTGGTATATAATTAGGTATTAGAGTTGACGATTATATTCTATATTAACAGCAGAAATTTATTGAAATATATGTCATGCATGCAATATTACATAAGAATCTTAATGCATACTTTAAAATTCAACCGAAGCGCTTGTGGCATCGACCAATCGTCTCAAGCGGCCAGGTGTGGAGTCCACGGTATTCTGGAGGAAGTCGCGTGGTATAGTGTTGATTACTTCTTGTTTCCTTGCTTTCAATTGGTCCAGTGTGGGTGGTTTTGTTTGGTATACCTTATCTATTACATAAGCCCCATAAAAATGTCACATAGTCTTGACTTCTTGCTGTTCACTCATGAGGTCCGCGTCTCCCAAGCTAAATTCCTGGAAACCTCTCATTCAATCACGCACGCAAGGCACTTGCAAAGTAAGGCGGTTCGCCATATTGCATGAAAATTATGTCATTAAATGTATGCTATCCCATGCAGATACAGTGGGCCATCTTAAAATCAAAACCTAATTTATTGTCCTGCATGTACGGCCTTTTTTCATTATGATTATTCCAATTAAAAAAAAATATGCAGCTATTTTATAATGCCAGGTTAAATACCTGTCAACCTGTGTAATGCCTCCAAGTTGAATTACGTAGTAGGTGAGTGTAAGTTTTGAAGAAGTGAAATTTAGATAAAGGAGACTTTTGGAACCGGGGTAATGCATCGACTGATGTAACCCTTGAAGCAAGTAAAGAGGGTTCCTTAAATGAGAAAATATGCCTTAAACCCTTTTAGGCAAAGGACCTTGGAGCTATCGTATTTTTACCCGCCCGGCACGGATATCCCCCAATGTGTACAGTATAATGCATACAGTAGAATGAAACGAAGTGGGGTACTTTTTTAAGATTACGATTAATATTTTTGCTTCAGTGGAAAGAAGGAGCTCGAGTTGATTGGTATCAGTGCAGGGGAGTATTTCAAATACAAGTATTTAAAATAAGTATTCGAAATACTTTTGCAGTTTGTATTTGGCATTTCAAATACCTGACCTGAATATATATCTTATTTTATAGTTGAAGTATAGATTTTTGCTATTTTTTCATTCTAAAATAAAAAGTACTTTTGTAAAATACTTTTGAAATAGCTCTGATAACACTTCTGTAACATTATTCTTCAATTGAAATTAAAAATAAGAACTTTGTGCTTTCACATTAATATTTATTCACACACCTTTGTGTGGGGGTGTGAATAAATATTATATAATATAATAAATATGTGAAAGCACAAAGTTCTTCATTTTAATTTTAATAATGCATCGCTTTCACCAAGTTACGCCTCAAACAATCAATATTATGCTTCAACCTTTTTTTTAGTATCGTTTCATTCATGATTGCAAAATTCCATAATCTGCCAAGGCAGGTTATATATTTTTTAAGGTCTTTTAGTTTCCGTACAAATGTATTTTGTATTTGAAAAGGCATTTCAAATATTATTATTTATTTTATTATGTTCTCAAACCACCGAATACAGCTCATTTTGACCATTTTACATCGGGGTATTCAACAAATTTAACAACTAAACGTACATGAACAACCATACCCTGGACAGAGGAAATCTACCCAGGCGGGACTCGAACCCGCGACCTCTTGTTTGGCGAGGACATTACCCCACCCCCAACGAGGCCGGCTAGTTTGGTTTGCTTTTCAAGTACCCAAGTCAAAAGTATATTGTATTTTGCAATGAAAATACATTTGGAACGGTATTTTGTATCTAAAGTACATTTTGAGCGGTATTTTGTGCTTCAAATATTCCTCAGCCTGTATTTTGCTCAACCCTGGGTGGTAGGTGGCGGATTGAACGTGAACGGAAGTAAGGAAGATGGAGGGTGCGAAAAGGGACGGAAAACAATAATGCTCCCTTTCTTCCTCCTTGCTTCTTTATTTTAATATATCGCTGGCGTTTCCACAGTAGGTGAGAATTTTCCAACGAAATAAAATAAAGGCTGACTGCCTGTGAAAACTTTCTTGCTCTTCTCTGAGTGAATAATATTCAAAAGAAGGAATAGCTTTTTTGAAAGTTTGTAGCACAGAAAGGATACCTTGTAGGCATAATTGAAGGTGTTTGAATCATTATACGACAGAGTATGTATATGTTGTTAAAATACTAGACTTATTGTGTTCAAATTGGTAGCATTTGGTAACTGCTATATTTATATGTAAAATTTGATAGCTTAGTTGATGATCATTGGGTGCTCATACTTTTATCTTATTTCTGGTATATTAATTGGTTGCGCAAAAGTTCAGATGAGTGGAATTCGCGATTCAGTAATGTAGTGGCAGCGAAAACCACGAGAGGAGTTTATTTTATGCTTTTCTCAACGCCAGCGAAAATTACAAAAACCATGAGTTTTCGTTGCTGTTAGTGCGAGGTGACCCGTGAAAAGAGCTTGCGCCCCTACGCTAAATTTTTGTGACCCAAAAAAATAGGCGTTTCTCGCGGAGAAAGCCTCATGTGAGTGGAGGAAATGCCATGGAAACGTCTGTGAAGGTGATAAAAATACGTGGAAAACACCTAAAAAGGAGTTTACTCAAAGAAAAATTTCTAACCCTAACTTCAGGAGCAATCGCTTTAATTCCCATTGCTGGACTCGAGGTAGCGTAAAAGGCCAAATATATTACGAGTAGCTTCTATCAACGTGAAAATTTCGATGAAAAAAAATCGCTTGAATACATTCCAAATGGTATGATAACCTACTGAGAAAATTAAGTTTTTTTCCGCACTATTTTACGCATTGTGGTGGATATACCGATTGTATTTATCTACCATTGGTCAATGAGAACTGTAACTCCGCTGTTTGACCAGGCACACTGACTTGGCTTGAATCAATACCGCTGGTAAACTTCATGGATTAACGAGTGAAACGAAGAAAATATTGAGCGCAAATACGTGTGGAATGTACCGATTAAATAATAATCAATAATTGGAATCGGTAGGTACTCGCTCGTGTGATTGGGTTTCCGTTACGCTATTTACATGGTGCAAGTTCTTGTCAAATTGAGTGAATCAGCAATTGTGTATTCATCTGAATTGATTTAGATCAGCTTCGTTTCCTACCCAGTAATTGCGTTATTTTTACTGGCTAATCACATATCACTGTTTTGGCTCATATCCTCGAACAGGTAGGTATAGGTAGTGAAATATGTATATAAAATTTGTATTACTATTATGTATGAAACGGTCAGGGGTACACCATAGGTATTGAAGAAATAAATATAGATATTACCGATATATATAACCGATCGAAAAGAACGGATCCTTGCTCCACGATGAAACTAAGAATCCTAATACATATGAAAATGATCAGCGAAATGAGCATGTATACCATTACGATAGCTACATTGGCGTCTCCCAAAAACTTTTATCATTGTAGGCGAAAATAAATAATTAGCGTACTTCCAAACCCTTGCTGATTCCTCGCTGTTTAGTGTCCCATTTATCTTGACCACCCGAAATAACATTTTGTCCGGATGAAAATTCAAAAATGTGTCAAGCAAATGTTCATTAGTCGTCTAGGGGGCACCAATCAGCATGACTGCCTTCCTTGTAGCTTTGTTATTTACAAAGACATGAACAGCGGTATGTCCTTTTTAAATGGCACCCTATATTTTTTATGAATGACTGGTGTGCATTTTACTACGTATTAATTTGCTCATTGTCAACGTCAGCAAGTGAAGTATTTCCAATACCCGCGTGCCTGCACTAAGCGCTAGTGAGTGAGTAATTTTTCATAACACTGTGTTTATGTTAATGGTCCACTGTGCTACATTTTTGAATAAGTCTTTAGGAGAGGAAATGAATTGCCGGATAATAAATATAGGGTGCCATTTAAAAAAGACATACCGCTGTTCATTTCTTTATAAATAATAAAGATATAAGGAAAGCAATCATGATAATTAATGTCCCTCTGACGGCTAATGGACATTTGCTTGACACATTTTTGAATTTACATCTGGACAAAAAGTTATTTCGGGTGGTCAAGATAAAAGGGGCACCCTGTATATATTTTCACTTCCTCTGGTGTAAATACTTTTTCGAGGATATGAGCCAAAACAGTGATTTGTACCGAGCCTGTACAAATGTCCCGTCTTGTTGAAAAATGAAGTTGTCTTCGTGCACCCTCGGAAAAATTAGAGGTGCAGCGATCAATAGTTTGTACAATATAATACTTTGTAATACGTATATTCTTTTTGGAAACACCCTGTAGATGGATAAATCCACTTAATGAATTTCTGGTTCTCGAATCTGAACTTTAGGAATGGAAGGCCCGGTCTGTTGGCTCCAGAACAACTTGGTCCCCAAATGTTATTATTCAAATAAGTATAATAAATATGGTTGTGCGAGTAGCACTTTTTGATCTCGAGTCGAGTTGAAAACTACTCGCGAGTATCGAGTCGAGTCGAGTAAGGTAATTTCTGGACCACGCAATACAACAGTTCATGCTCCAATGTATTCTCATTTTGTCCGATCCCATTATTAATTTTTAATTCTAAATGCTTAGCTTGATGTAAAACGGAAAGGATAATGATGAACTTTGACGGTAATTGTGTCAAAATTAGGAGATAAATGAACATTAATGTGTCTTAAAGAGTTCTACAGGCACAAATGTAATGAATTAACCTATAGAAACGAACCATGTAATATTTGATCCTTCGATAGTGTTACTTAAGATTACCTTTATTAGTTTTTTGACGAATTAATTTGATGCAGTGATCGTGAGTGATTTTTCAAGCACGCTCCTTGGCTCTCTCTATGTGCCGAAGCTGTCGAACAAGCACGTCCAAGATTTTGTAACGAGACATTTCCGCCTCTCCAATATTTCCGTTTTTTCCTTCTCCTGTTTCCTGTCTTCACTGCCGAGCAATCGGAAGTGATCACGTGCCGAGGTATCGCCTACTAACGTATCTGCAAACAACGCGTGATCTTTGGAATATGGTCGAGAAAGTTAGAGGAAATACTTTTTTTACAGTGGTCGTTTCTCCCGTCATTGCTCATATAAATATATTTCAGGAAGCATAATAAAGGTACACTGTTTTATGTTCCATGTTTCGGCAATACACTTTGTCATTTTCAAAGACATAGTGTATTGTCGAAACCTGGGTCGGTTACTAGAACTTCTGTGGAACATACAACAGCGTATCTTTATTATGTTTCCTGTCACCAAGTTCCACCAAATATCGCCGTCCAGCCTTAAGTTGATCAATAATTATATTTCGTCAGATATAAATATTTTTCTTAGAAACATTTGTTTTCGATGGCTTATTAATTGATATTGTGCATAAAAACTCTTGTCTTTAAAACATACCATGATTCGCTCGACTAAATAATTCATAGGTACATTAGGCGTATCCGTAACTGTTGGCCATTACTTCCCATCTTGACTTCACATATCGCAAGTTAGAACATACCTTATTTAATAGTTACCTGTGCCTTTCTGATGCATACATCATACATGTTAATATCGAACTGAAGTGATTGTCAGTTCTTTCTGTAGGAAGTGTCGGAGTTATTCTTTGGTGAAATTTATCGTGAAGACAAATATGGCGTCAGCTTTTAAAGGCACAAATTCACATTTAAAATGGCTGATAAATTAAATTTGAGTATAAGGCCATAAGATATAATTTTGTTATACTGATATGAAAAATAGTTTAAATGGATCAGAAAATGAGATCCTGGGGTTTTATAGGCTGATTTTAACTTTATTTGCAAGGTAAATCGTCGGAGACCTTGGCAGTAGTAGTAGAATTAGTCCTGAATGTCTATGATGAATGAATAATCCAGAGCTTATCTAAAGTACGATAAGAATTAATTGAGAAAGAATACTGATCGTTTAGAATATCCTCTGTGGACGTTCCATTGGAAATGAATCGCTTTTCAAGCCATCTATCATCATTAGTATCCTACTTGACCTCGTTTCCATACCCACGGTGGGTGGCTAAGTGCTTGGTTATTAATCCACTGCTCGGGATATTAATCCCTTGGCTGCGTTAGTTACAAATGTATGCTTTATAATTATAAAAAAGAGGTTTCAACCGTCGTTAATTTATTTGAACCCATAAATCCAAATTGGATCGCTAAACCGGCGGATGCAGTCGTTCCTGAGGATAACGGACGCTTATTTCGTGATTTTTATCGAAAGATGAGGAAAACCGGATGTTTCAAAGAGTTTTTGCGTGTGAAAGTTGTGTGACGAGTATTTCCTTCGGGGAGGGCTCTTGCGCTCAAAGGAGTTAGTTGGCCTTTCGTCAGGTGAGAGATAATGCTTAGCAATCCATGCATCTCACGGTAGTCTAGGTCAATAGCTTACGGCTCTGACCTTAACATGCTTCTTACGTACAAGAAGCCGATTCATCAGTTATGCGAAACTTGAGGGAGGAGAAGTATCAACATTACACAGCTGGGAAGTTGTAGGACTTCATATGCTCAGGAAGGTGCTACATTCTATAAACTAAGGATTTATTATGTTTAAGTTGGGTGAATGTCTAAAGCAATGCTGATGCTAATCGTTGAATAATATTGAGAAAAGAGGCGGTGAAAGGTATTGTGAAAGTGATACTCGTGTTTAAGATATCTTGTAGATCAAATTTGTGAAACCGCCGAGGTAGGGCTTCTAGATCTTATCCACTGCATTTCTCCTTACATGTATATTTGAATATGCTTACTAATTAGACGAAAGAGATAATAAAAATAAATGAGAGAGATAAGTAAATAATAGAGATAATGTTACATGAATTTAGAGAATTTTAAGACTCAATTTACGTAAACTGCTTCAAATTCAAGTTAATTAAATCAAAGTAAAGGAATTTTTTAAAAGTAGCCGCATAAAAATGCTTAAATTGAACAGTTAATATCTTGCCGCAGTACTTTGCCTTCTAGATATAGAGACATGTATTTAGCGTCTAGTTGTGAACTTAAATGCAGATTCATCTACGGCACACGATTATCCTCTGTAGAATTAATCTTTGTGAATTTTTACTTCCATATTCTTATTTCAGGGATCTTAGTAAGGACTAGCATATAAAATAATCCTAAAATAATTGTAATTTTTGTCTAGGAAATATGCTCATGGTGTGTCTTAATATGCTTCTAATGATTCTGATATAATTCTGATGATTCGCCGTGAACATTTTAGCATTAAATATTCTCTGTTGTCATCAGAAAATTTTGAATTCCTTAAAAAATGATTTAAGTGAGATTAGGTTGGTGTGGTGGCTGTGTTGACTTCACACCACGTGAGCCCGGGTTCAAATCTCGGAAGTGACAAAATATTATTTCAGAGCCTTCCCGATCCATTCTGAAGTGCTGTATGGAGGGCAGCTCAAGTTCAACGCTCAGCCCGTCAGATGAGACGTTTATGCGTGGTCTCCTTGGCCACTTTTGTTTAGAGCCCGCCAATTTCGACGCCAGGTTTCTTTCCGCCTTTACTTCGCCTAATTTCTCTAAAGATGTAAAAGACCCAAGGCGTCGACTGCCACCTCCAATTACAAAATCAATAAAAGACATGAATAATGATGAAAAAATCCGTATAAACCTTATCTTTAATGTAATTTTCTGTATTTTCCAAGATATTTTTTCTGTTGTCACTTTTTTAAATTTTTGCTTCTGAGGCGATGCTACATCGTTATTTACGCTCCCTCTGGAACTAAATCTGTCGTGAGTAATTTGCTGTCATCTAGTTCACTCTTTTTGACCTTCCTAATGTGGAAACATCAACCGCCATGAGCCTACTCGATAATTCTGGAAGCCATGACGACTAATTCGTAGGAATTGGATGATAGTTTTTGACGCTTCATCTCATTTATATAGATATATTCTTTATTTCACTATGATGATCGTATTTTTACGCATTAAGGATCTACATTTATTAAAAGCAATCCGTTCATGCATCTAAAAATTTACTTAACAATCATAAACTTATTATTTAGCGGCTCACGAGCACGTAATAGTAGATTTGCAGTTTAAACATTAGTAGAAAGTAGGATTCGGAAGATTTTTGCGTAATTATTAAGTTATATGTAACGCAGGTTTTACTAATACCTGTCAGTCTTTATTTTTATCGTAAATGTCTATTCACTTTTGGCGGAATTCTTGGTGATGAGCGAGTTCAGTATTCTCCCTAGAGTTGATCTGCTCAGAGTGTCTGGATAAGAGAAGCAAAACCAGCACCTGTACCTAATAGAGAAGAGAGAGAGAGTATAAACTTCCGCGGTGACGATTCAGTTCAACAAGAAATCGCATGTGGTTCAAAGCTCGTCCCGTAACAAGTGATCACTGATCAGTCTTATCATGCCCACCGGCTATATTTCGAGTGGTGGGTAATATTTATTGCTGACCACTGGTTCTCCTGGTGGACCTTTTGGTGGAGGTGACCACACCCTCTAGTAATATCGAAGCAGCAATACAGGATATGGTTTGATTTATAAACGTTACGCATTGGAAATATCCTTGGGGACTTAGAATAATTCCAGGAAGTAATTCAGTTTCATTAAATACAGAAGTAAATATTTTCTTATCTTTAAGGGAAGAAAAGGAAAGATATTTCAATTAGAAATTGAGTTTAAATGGATTTCTATGAGCTTTATAATGGTACTTCTTGTATTAAATGCTGAATATATTCACCTTGATCCTGTTATTGAACAAAAATAAAATTCTACGACCTTAAGTTGGCAGGCACTGTAGTCGAGGCTCAAGGTATTGGTTGAACCATGTTCACTTTTTCTATGGAAAATCATCATATTTTTTCAGAATTCACCGTCTTAATCCTCATAATTATACTATCATCTACCTTTCTATTCTGTTGATGGAGCGATTCCTATTGTCTTGTCAAGAAATGGAGTTCAACCTAATTCGCACTGTGTGTACACCTGATCCTAGAGTATTCGTAACTTATTCGTCTTCGCCAATCATTTTTCCATAACACAACATGATTACATCGCCCCCAATTCAACAACTTAATCAATTATTCAATATTAAGACTTTCTTCATGCTCATAAAAATGGGTTGTATGGGGATAACCATAGCGTCCATGAAGAAATTAGATCCAGTTAATTTTTCATGACTACTCCGCCATAATTCATGATAAACGCATTGGCACGGGCATTGAAGTTATATAACGTATAGTTTCATATTTATACCTCCATAGTATACCTAAGATGTGAAAGGAGATGGTATCGCATGGTATTTGATAACGTATTGTGTTTATCCTAATTGTAGTTTTATGAGAAAATGGCGGGTAATTAACTGTGTCTCAACTATTCGGGAAAAAGCTGGGAAGTATTTCGGTTGTTAGGAAGTTTTAAGTTATCATTCACTGTAGCCAGAGAGGAAAATGCGAATCGGTTCAGGAATGGATTTAAATTTATAATTTGGCTTCGCGTCGTTAAAAAAATCATCTTTGACATGCTTCGAAAGACGAATCGATTCGAGCGTTTATTGTCTCGTCACTGTTTTGGCTTCTAATAAGTCTAAATATTGAAAAATTGAGTCCGTTGTTGAGTTGAGGACGATGCAATCATGTCATGTTTTGGACTGATATTTGGCAGAGCCTAATAAGTTACGGATAAACTGGGGCCAGATGTAGGTATAGTGCGAATTAGATTGGACTCCATTGTTTGACAAGAAAATTGGAATCGCTTCGTCATCCGAAGAGAGAGGTAGATGACAGTTTAATTAGGAGAATTGAAAGGTGTGCTTGTATCTTTAGCCCGATATAGTACCAGATGACCGAGTGCCACAATATACTGATTACCCCGCTCAAACAAGAAACATTGGACGACCCCTTGACCATTGCGCGACCTTATAATACTGCACCAGGGTGTCTCTCATCTGTTCGTGAATACTCAAGGGTTCAATTAGTGCACCCTGCTTGAATAGAGCGTTTGGAGGCACTGGTTCAAAGGAAATTACGTGGAATTCGGCGTTGTGAAGAGTGAGGATTTAGAATCAAGGTATACTGAAAAAATTCACATAGAGTTGAAATCGGACTATATATTCGGGGAGGTAACAATCGTTGCTCAAGCGAACTAGTCTCCTAAATGCTCTACTCCAATTTCGAAGCGGGGATATTGGAAGAAAGGATTGCGATAAGTGGGACTAAGCAAAATATAGCTCAATTATCTTGGACATTTATGGGTTTACTAAAATTTTATCTCCATATTACCACAAGATGCCATATGACGTATTATTTTTCTTTGCTTCTCGATAAAAATGAATGACTATTCGAATTACGGCAGTTCATTAGAATCTACTCCCCCAAGATGTTATATTTAGTGAGGAAGTTACTGGGTTGGATATAGAGAGGGATTATTTGAAATGAAGGCAACAAAGTATATGAATGGGGAAAATAATTCATTGATATGGCTAGGTTTCTGCGAAAACGGTGTTTCCAGTTTAGTATCATACTCGACCAGTGGCCTTTGTAAAATTTATTCCTATTTTCTCTATAACTTCTTGCGCGTTCTTTTATCTAATACCTACTTTAAATGCCGTGGGACGAATTCTTTTCGATGACCTGCAACAACACCAGCGGATAGCCCTATAATGAAATCAAAAGCGATGCCTGGAGCCATAATGGAAACTGGCCATCTCGCTGCCCTACCTTTGATCTACATCGGTTGCATCAGACGAGTGACTGTGGAATGGATGGGATGAGAAAGTTGAGGAGGGTGAGAATAAATAAAAAACAAGACCGGGAGAAAGCCCGCCGCCCCGACCTTTCCTGAGCACATCTCGCCAGAGAAATGGACATTGAAACTTGACCGCGTAGGATAGTGCTGCCGATACTCATATGAATGCAAATTCAAGCGTAAGTACGCATGTGGTGGATAGAAACTAGTTGGATTAGCTCTTAGCGGTTTATATGCTTTTCCATCCATTTTACGCTTGCCACTCATGTTATCTATATCAATGAATTTGTCACTCTTTGTTGCCCGCCACTTAAATAACGGTGAATGTTTTTTGGATTCATAAAAAAGTTTTTGAAGTGATTATTCAAATGTCTGCTCTTTTAGCGTGTTTTAAACGTGAGCTCGGTCTGAGCTCGTGGCTTTGGAGCAAAATGAACACAAAATTAATATTTTGCTTTTTTATGTGATTTATACTACTTGAATTTTAATGTAGGGACGGTGATAAGATACAAGCCATTTGCCTGCAATGATAAGCTACATGCATACCGTTTGGTTACGGGAAAAGAAACGTGAATTATCAAGGATGAGGGTGATGCAATATCGGAGGCGCTAAGGCATGTAGGCTTTAGAGTGGAGATTAGATATAAGGAAAAATCCATGCAGAAAATTGAAGACTTTAACGAAATGGAAATACTAGATGAGATAAGGTGGTGGAGGAGGTTCCGAGTGGGAACTTATTGTTTAAAACTAATTTATAGGGAAGGATTTATGTTAAGAGGCGATGGGAAAGAAATAGTACGGATGGTGTGGTATTTTTCCCTGGCGATCTACCGCTGAGGTGATTTGAGCAATGAAGGGAAGAATAGCGCTAGAAAACATAGAAAGAAACCCTGCGTCAGCATTAAACTACTTTTAACAAAGGCGCCTCGGATGAACGATTCATTCGATAGTCTTCCACAAAGCAATTAAGCCAGGATCGGGCAGACTCTAAAAAATCTCCGCCACCACTGGATGTTGAACCTCGTTCCACGGGGTAGGAAGCTATCACTCTAGCCACCACAACAATTCTCCAAGACTTTGGAATTTGTAGAATTAAGATAATAGGCCTCACGTGGAACTGACGAAGAAAAATAATTAAACATGGTTCAGGATTCGTGTCTAAAATGTTCTATTCTCTACGCCATTCACGATGAGGGAATTATTTTTTGCTATTTACTCGTCGTCATTAGATATAACTGAAATACACTTTGATGCGTAAATTTTATCGAAATTGGTGTTTAAATAATATTTTTAATATAAGCATTCACTCTCCACCAAGATTCCACAACGTCAATTCGTCTTCAATCACATCACAAAATATTCCGGTAAAATGCATTTTCAAATAAAACTAGGTAAGTCGGTAATCACAAAAGAGATCTACTGACTGTGAGAAATTTGAACTTAGAAGTAAGGAAAAAATTTATGTGAATTTGCATTTGGAGTATGGTTCTCAGAGCTGGTGAGACATAGACCACGACAGCAGCGAGGAAATCAAGGCTGTGGGCATTCAGAATGTAGTGCTTCCGAAGAATGATGAAAATAAAATGCAGCAACCTTGTGAGCACCGAGTAAGTTCTCAGAAGAATAGGAGAAAAGAGAAGCCTAATGGATACCTTAATGATAAGGCGAAACTTGATCAGTTACATTTTGGCACGATGACCTGACAAGGCACAGGTAAATGTTAAGAACGGGAAAGGAGGTCCCCGGAGAATATAATATTAAATAAGGCTGGTGAAGAAGTATGGCAAAGAGTAGATATATTTAAAGGCGAGTTGGAGAAAGAAGGAGAATTGAGTGAAATGTCGCATTTAGTCAATTAGAATTGTGTACCAGGGTCGGTGTTGTTAGCAATGCATTCACGTGGGCCGTAATTGCATCCCTGATTTGGTGCATGTCCCTGAGATACGTCCAGGGCGTTACTGAAAGAAATGTTTCACGCTCCTTCCAGCGGGAGATTATCTCTGTCTTTCCTCTTCCGGTCAGAACGAAAGAAAGAAAGAGTTACGTGACAGGGCTTTCTCGCTTTTTGCGTTGCCTCAGCAGTCATTCCACAGCCTTCCCGCTGCCATGCAACGGGGTCATAACCATAGAAAAGCCTTCGGGTCACGAATTTAATTAGGTTTGTGCGCGTGTTCGAAAGAGTTGGATTTAAGTTTGTTGGGTCGGCAGAGGCCATCAAGGTGTTTACCACAGGCAGCATTAAGAGGATGCGGTGAGCCTGGGAGGTTAATTTTTATTTTCAAGTGTCTGTTGATTACCGGAGCCGCAAATGGCGTCGAACTGGCAGTTCTGATGTTTTGACGATGCATGCAAGCGATTTCTGCCAAAAACTCTTCTCTCTCTCACACACTCAGTGATTCAACTCGAAGGTTGTTTTGGATAGGTAAGGGTAGAGTTAACACCGAACTAAGCCGCAGTCTTTTGCTTTTCTTTTTCGTGAATCTACTCACCCGTTACACAAAGGATTCACTTTTATTATTGTTTCTGCATATTAATCACAGCAGACAGAAAAATTAATGTTGGTCACTATGAAATGAGTGCATATTTACATATTATACTGTAATTGATTCGGGATTATTGCTGATTATAAACTAGTTGGTAGATATTGTTTTTACTATCTCTTCTTTAAAGAAAATATTGCAATATATTAGTTCCGTGTTGGATTTAGGTCCATTCCAAGGTTCTCTTTATTCAATCTGTGTACTTGGTAAATATTTCTCAACAAAATTTTGTCCTTTTCGTATTCCACCCTCGATTACATTGTTTTCAAATTCAGGGCATGAATTTAACCCTTTCTATAAGTGAATTGGAGCGTTATATTTCGTGTACATGTAAACCATCAATGAATGGGATACCATGTGATTAAAATTCCTTGAATATCTCCCATATCGTTTTTCTATTATCCAGTACTTTCCATCCGCCCTAATCTCTATCTACCCTGAAACAGATTGTTGAGATTGATGTATGACCTTTTCTATTCCATTGTGGAGAGTTTGATCCACGGAGGCGATTCATAGTTGAATTATTAGTATCTTTACGTGCCACAAAGCGGCTTGGGGTATCATTATGTAACATCATGGAATTCAGCCCATGATACAATCTCTCCGATCTTTAATATGCGTTTCCTGGTGCTCGACCATCAATATAGAGGAGTGGTTTTTCAGGTTAGCATCACAGTCATGCGATAACTGTGAATTAGTTTGCTCGAATTGAAACTTTCCATACGTAATGTGCGTTTTCCTATGCAAGGAAGATATTTTCAGTGACTTTTTTGTCGAAATATTTATTCTTGTGGTTTGCAATTACTTACAATAAATCTTGAACATTTTGAAGTAATGTGAATATAAAGAAATACATGGGATTGTAAACATTAATGATGGATATTTATATGTCATATAATGATCTTTTTAAATTGGTCCATTAAAGGAAAAGTTAGTATTATGGTGAAGAAAGAATACATTTTGAAACCCAATGGTTTCCACGTGCCTTTTTTATAACGTTTTTATTATCAACCTATCATAAGGCTCCTCCTTTAACGCGCAGTTCACCCATAGAAATGCTCTTAGGGACATTTACATTCGCTTACTCCTCCATCGGGGTCCTATTATAGGCAACCTTTAGTTTTGAACGATCCGCTGCGATTATATACCTATTTTATAATCAATGATATAGTTTTGATACTCGTTTAAAACAACTTGACACGTCTTAGTTTCCAATTAGGCTTAAAAGCACGAAAAAGGTGTCAGATAATGTATTCTATTATTCCTGAAAGTCACTGAATTATTGAAATGAGCTTTACAGTCGCTAAATTTATCTTGGATAAAATTCGGAAAAAATCGGCCCTATGTTGGTTCCTTGATGTTACCTGGGATGATTACTAGGCAGTTCGCCGTTATATTTGTTTAGGAGGACGATTATGCATATGCCTGCTAAGTTTTTCTCGATTAATATCTCTAAATGCGTAGCTAGCTCATCAATCAATTCATTGATTAAAAAGTTTACCTCCTTGAATGCTTTACCTTAAGTCATATTTAGGCTCACTTTTTCTTCCACAAAAAGAGGATTGTGACGACACTGTGAAACTTTCATCATATTTTGTATTGCATGCATTCCAATTTTTGACTTATAAGGAGCCTCACCAATTGGTACACCAGTCAGCTTAATTCGATTCTTGCAAAGGTCAGCAATGCTTAGATACCAGTCATCCTGTCCTTTTCGTATTCTATACTTGATTTAATGACGTTAAATAATTGCCTCAACTTTATAATACGATTGTATTATAATATATTTCCATTTTATATTTCACTGTAACCATTTATGGCGCCACTGTTGCTTTAATTCATTTCGAATAATATTATGATTATTTCCTCTTCTTTAATAGTAATATTACATCTAATTTTGACTGCGTATATAGCTATTTTTAAAATAAAATTACTCAAAATGTGATTATTTGCTGTCAGTTATGCATTCATAGCTCCGTTGGGCGTATTTAAAAGTTGAATTGCCGTGGTGAAGGTATTCCGTTGCCAACCAGTTCCATCCAATATTCAGTGATGATCCTTTGCGGCGAAGATTGCTTTCTTTATTTCACTCTTTGAGGAAATCGCTTCGAAAATTTTTCTCTTGCAACTCACTGCTATAGCTTCTCGATGCGGTCGACCTTTGGGTTCGCGGAGCATTCAATTCTCAAGGCGCTTCCAGTTTTTCCTCCACCCTTCAAACAGCTGGGTTCTTCTCGCCGAAGACACGCCCGCCGCGAACTTACTTAAAATAGGGAAATTCAATCTCTCCTTCTCATAGTGTAATCTCCCACCTTCCCTCTCAATATCCCCGGTTTTATTTCTTTTGGCTCTCTTTCTTTTAATGCTATTCGCGGGAAATTATTTTTGGGAGGGCTAAAAACCTGATTAAAGTAAGCTATGTCAATAAAAACACAGTTTCAAAATACGTATGACTTGTTTCCCCGTGCAACAAGTTCGTACTTTCACGTTATCAGGGAATAAGTATATTAAGGAAACGGTGTGATTGGGTTTTAAATAGAAAAGGTGTATAAAAAAGTACTATTTCATACTTGTTTTCTTTGCAAAAATATACAAACTACAAGAATACAGTAAGGGCAAGAGATGAAGGATTTGGTGTTTTCCCGGCAAATCTTGCTGATGAAGTCTTCTCGGGATATCAGCCGGGTCAGGATGGATACTGCGCCGATTGAATGGCGCCGTGATGATGATGGCAGAGAAGGCCGTCGAAACTTTGGCAGCAATGTCCATCCTGACCCGGCTGATTTCCTGAGAAGACTTCTTCATCCACAAAGGCAAGAGGGTTTGGTACCAGTAGGAACAATCTTCTCGTCTGTTACTGAATGATGGCCCACAATTTGCAAAACTTCTTTAAATACAATATTAGAAGTAGCAATGCAGTCGTCTCTAACTTTTTGGTCATGAGTTTCTTTAGCACAAACATAAACAGCATGGAAAGAGCAAACTCTAGAAAATGCTACATACTTTGCAAGTGTTCATGCGAAAAAACGGGTTCTGGAAAGTACAATCCGGTTTTCTGAAAAGAATTACCCCGTGATTTATTAACTGTCATTGCAATGGCCACTTGGTTTGGTTATAGATTTAGCGGGTTTGTGAACTTTTTTTTTTGAAGTTTACCTTAAAAAAAGCGTGGAGTCGATTTATGAACCTCTAACGAGTAATCGACATGGAAATATCGAAAATTTTAAGTCAAGTTAATGGGTAAATAGTGAAATTTGAGATAGAGATTTTATTTTTCGTCAGAAGCCGGTGATTCAACGTTTAAATTTATACCTCATTTATAACTGTAGGTGCTGTATTGACGTAGCATATACGGAATGACAGACCTTTGTATAATATTATATATGATAAAATCTTCCTTTACTAGACATTCTTAAACAATAGATTCAAAATTGATCCTTGATTTTGGAAGTTTAATTAGACAAGCCGCTTCTCTCATGGAAAGATCATATACATCCATGCATATGAAAGAGGATGCCTTTTTGTCTGACCGCCCTGCGTTTAGAAACGGCTGCACGGATTGTGACCGAAGTTAGTAGCTACATAGGTGCATCTCATGCTCCCAAACCCCGTTATGCTACTTTCGGCTGCATCCCTTGCGTCGTATTTTCAATACCGTTTCTTACTCCACGTCGCACAACTTCTGCGGTTGGACGTCGCGCGGGATAGACACCTCTTGACTAGTTCAAAACCTAAAAATCTCGCAATTCGGCCATGAATTCCAAGTTTTAAGTTTCCCACTTTTCCAGGGTATCCTTCCCTAGAAACGCCGGGTGGCCTGCTGGATTAAAATAAAATTAGATACAGCCCCTCTTAAAACTATAAAAAATGCAATGTGGCAATGAAATATAATCAAATAAATGCATCACGTCTTCATGTAATAGCTACGGAACTGAAGAGTGTTTGGAGAAGCTATGGCAAACTCCCTCCTTTCTTCTTAATATCATCGTTTTTCTTCTACTGGAAATCCCTCTTTCAACGCTATTTGCTGGCAGTTACCTCGAAGGGATGAAAGCATGATTAAAACAAGCTATGGCATTGAAAAAAATTTCAAAATATGCATTATAAAGTCTTCGTTCGCTTGAAATTCTAAAACAATGGATTCCAAATTAAACCTTGATATTGAAAAACTTGAGGAGTAGACTTCCGCATATGAATCATACGACTTCAGTCTTAAAACGTAACCTTCATTGCCTGATAATGCGACTTGCAATAGCCGCGAAAGCTTGCTTGACAAAGCGCAATACGCAGTCGCTCTCGCAAGCTTCCGATACTTGATTTTGGAAGTTTAAATAGACAACCTTCTCTCATGGAAAGGCATCTAATCAAAGTTAAAATACCATTAGATGTAGCCCCTCTTAAAACTATGTAAAATATAGTGTAGCAATGAAATACAATGAAATAAATACACTACGTCTATTTATTTTTTCTACGGAAAGTAAGAGTGGTTGGCAAGGCTATGTCAAACTCCTTCGGAATAATCCCGTTTTCCTTCTACTGGCACTCCCTATTTCGGAGCTTTTCACTGGCAGAAATCTCTGAGCACGAGTTTGGCGAATATCAGGGAGGAAAAGAGCGTAGGGAGGTCAGAATACGTCCTTGGGACGAAAGCAACCGAAAAGTGGAGGAATGATTAAGCATTCTTCATTGCAACTGCTCGCCATCCCATTTGAGAGCGCCTCGCTGGGTGTGGTCCGTGCATAGCAGTAGTCACATGGCGGAGAGTTCAAAGCGTCTCCTTAATACGACTGGCTTTTCATTATACTTTCTTAAGAGGCCAGACTACCTTAGTGGAAATTTTATCTCGGAATGGGGAAGATTCACAATTTTTTAAAAGTACTTGAATAAGAAGCTCCCTGCCTCAAATGTACTCGCCGAAAATTTCGCGGATGAATAATGCTTTTTAGCTGAGTTATGAGTCTTTCAAAATTGACCTTCATCGGCTGCTTGAAAACAAGACGTCATCGGAGTGTGGCGTCACGGCATGGTGACAGACTAAGGAAGTGGATAGAAAATCGATCTACGAGGGCTGAAATGCAAATAAGGCGAAAATAATTGCTGTTTTAACGTCAAAATGCAGACTGTGCATATTTTAGGTTGCCAAGGCTTTGTTGAAACAAATAAGCGCAATTGGGATTGTTTGGGGAGATTTGGAAAGAATGAATGAAAAGAAGTTGGTTGCAGATTGCGATCTATGTTGAACACCCATATCATTTGGTGAGAGAGAAAATTGAGATGACTTATGAGAAAATTTTCTATTCAATGAGACTAACTAGCATGATGAACAAATTTCATGCATGTTCCCCATTTAGTGATTTGTCCAATATCTTAGTGTTAAAGTAGCATCCAAAACTTCGTAATTTTGTTATTAAGATACTCAATGCAACGTTTACATTTTTGGCAGAAGACGAGGAAGCGTTAGTCAAGTAACTAATACTTCATGAAAATACCTTAGAACTAGCGGAGTGGGAACAATGGAAGGGAAATTACTCAATATAGTAGGAATGTTTTCGTTTATTTTTTTACTGTAGCTGAGTTATCATTTAAGAAGTATTCCATAGTCTTCTAAATAAAAGGCTATTCTTTGATCTCATTGTATTCTGGCTTTTTTTATTCCTAGAAACTGCATAAAAATGCTGGGGAACTTTACCGCAACTACCCTACGCAGAATAGACCCACTCGGCTCCAAAGCCTCGTGTGAACGTGAAATAAACTGTGAGTCGAAATATGAATTATAGGCAATACCCCGCCACGGAGACCGAAAGAAAACCCTCCGAAGGCCCAACGTGTGCGTGGACTTGAGTTTCCTTCGCTTATCTCAATTTCGGTAGGGCTTTTGCTCCAGGAGTTTGACTCCAGCGTCGGTAGCTCACTCGCGTCTGCGTCCGTCCTCGTCGGCTCTAGGTGCCGTAAGTGGAAAGGATGCAGGTAGCTTTATGAGCAAACCTTCCAAGTTTTAACCTCCCCGGCCTCGTCAGTTAAGTGGGACTCGTTGGTGTCTACGTATTATTGGAAACAATAGTACTCTGGAATATTCCGCATCTGAAGTATTACGCTTATCCGTTACAATCTCATTAGTTAAACTCTGGAATTTCTCTTTTGATTCTTGCACCCGATCACTCATGTTGCTGAATCGTTCGAATAATTCTTGTTGGTGAGTAAATTTTAAATTAAGTGTGTAAATACAAGAAAATGTTTTCCTCTTTGGGCAATATTTCTTACTCTAGCTGTATCTTTTATTCTAAGTCAGTGACGGTTTAGTATTTCCGGTTCCAAGGGGCGGCGTCACCATGTATGTGTATAATTCATATCCCCAACTACTTTTCCGTTGCAGCTAATAATTTTATTTCCTAAAAATATTGAATTATGGGTTACTTTTTAAAATAATGGTATAGTCACCTGCACGAAATTAAGTTTATAAATAATTTTAGATCGTATGTATTGATTATTTACCTCTTAGCTAATGGTAAAAAATAATTTTCAAAGAAAATAATTGGATGATAGTAATCAACATGAGCTGATTGGCTTTGAAGGATCTACCGTCTTCTTAACCTTTTTAAGCTGGATGTAGCCCGATTTACGAGTCAATCTTTCAAAGTTAAAAAGATAAAACAAATTTCTAAAAATTATTGACAGTCCCTAAGATCATCAAAATTCGTACTCAGCCGAAGTTCAACGACTTCTCTTTGACTGCTTTTCTTCCAAATCAGTTGCGTATACTCATTTAGTCTCACTTTTTATGGAATTCCACAAGAGCCTTACCCATTGAATTTTTACGTCCTTGATCACGCACCAATCTCGGCGTTTCTAAGCACCAAATGAAATTTCTCTAATCAATAGATACTTCCGCAAATTCAGAGGAAAAATATCTGATCTCGTGTAGCTACTGCCTTTAAACTCCTTAGGTGTCAGACATTTTTTTTGCAGTTGATTAATTCTTTGTCAAAATTTTACTCGCATCTATTTAAAAAAAACGATATCTAATCGATTAAATATGGTTGTTGATTGAATTACCACAAATGTCCCTAATTCTACACTTCTTTTTACCACCCATTTTTTGAGACAAACTAAATGAACCTATATTTTTCCTAGTGATAGTAGTCATGGGTGAAATAGCAATGAAGTAACATTGTTGTTATGAATTTGTTTTCTTGCTCGTGCATATTATCTATGATTCTAACATTCGGTAACATAATGAGAGATGTTATGCAAAATGGTTTCAAAATGAAATGAAGACATTAAATTAATTTATAATGTAATCAATTCCTGGTTTTCGTCACATGTCTGGATTGAGTGTTGAAATGACTTTTAATATGCTTTTTAATGTAAATAACACAAGTTTACGTTATTTTTTCTGGCAATGAGCACTTGAATGCCTGAACTATATATTTCCTTTCGTTTAGAGATTGTTCATTATTCATTGAGGACATTATCTTGTTCGTGCATTAATTTTGTATTATTTTTCTTATATTTTCATTTTACCTCATTTATGCTAAAACCATCTTAGTATTAAAGTTATTCGTTGTTCATTTCATGTAACGGAAATGCCTAATTTTTATTTCCCTTAAGTATTTTTCCGCTCATAAATTCACTGATTTTGTTATTTATGCATTGAAATATAGCATCAATTTTTAAAATAACTATAGGAAAGAGCAAAAAGGTGACGTTTTTGCAAGGCATCACAATGTGGGACACTTGTTCGTTCGTACTTATTGCTGATAACCAAGCAGCTATTTACGTTCTTGAATTTCCATAAAATGATTTATCAATAGTAAAAAAAAGCTTTGAGGTGGTCCTTAGCGCAACGTTTCCCTCTGCATTTTTGCTTTCAAGTGACAGATAGCCAATGACGAGGCGGATATTTGAGGCGCAAAGCATTCTCCTCTGTGGAGGTTGATGGCAATTCTTGCACATTTTACACTCTCGCTTCTTTCAAGCTTTGGTGGCGAAATTCGTTCCACGTTAAATCTCTCCACAGCCATGGAGTGGGGATAATGATCTGCAATATTTATAAAAAAATAGTTAAATTTCGTTGGAATTGAAGATAAAGTTTCACCTCATCAAATGCGAGACCAAATAACATAAGGGCGTCTTAGCTACCGAGGGCTGATGCCGTCCCGTAAAGTAAGGTGAGATTTCGAAAACAGGTTTTCTTCATCAAATTCAATATTCCATGAGGTGAATTTGTTGGACATAAATAATGAAAATTTGTGCAGTAAATATGTACCTATAGGTATGCTTAATGTGTTCGATATTGAAATGAAAAGTGGAGTGGAATGGGCGGGCAATGTAAATGGTAAAGAGATGTAGTAGGCAAGTAATTTAAGCACAAATACAAGCCCGTAAGAAATATAGCATCTATTTGATTTAAACGCCTGAAAGTGTTACTAATAAGCATTAAAAATTGATAATATTTCCATAAATTTAAAACTGGGTGTGAATAGCAGTGAGTCAATTTCAATCTAGAAGCTTACATCTGCAGATATAAAGGTTAAAGGAAAGACGGTGAAATCCTCTCCCCTAACCGAAAAAGATGTTCTGTATAATAGTTGTGTATTGAATCTAAGAAAAAGGTTACAATGTCATTTTAGCCCATCTATCAGGTGACAAAGTGAAGTGTGGGTCTCTTTGTCCTTGTGAAGCTATCTCAACCCTCAGCGATGGATCTGTGACGGTGAATTCTCGATACGGATTGTGGCGGCTCCACCGTAATATTGCCCTATTTGCCTCCCGGCGGTCTCTTGAGGTGCACTCGAGCGGATCCGACTCGTCATTTAGCGTGTTGAAGGAGATGATGGTAAAAGGTAAGGGTGGGCCCCATAGTTTCAATGACAGATATCCTATCATTGTGTTCATTCTTAAATTTTTTTGCAGTTGGAATTTACTTGTAATTCGTAATACAGTAAATTCCGTTTAATGGGTCCTCCGGTTACTTGGGGCAGCCGCTTAATTGGGGCAGATCTTGAAGAACAGAACCCTATAGAAGAATATCCCAGAGTATTCTCCGCTTAATTGGGACAGCATGCCGCTTTATTGGGCCATGAGTCGGCAACATAGACTCTATACTCGCGACGAAATTAATTTTTTTTTGTTTTCAGAGTACTATTTTTTAATATTTTCCTCCTTTATTTTTCAAAAATGTTCCTATTCTTGCCCTATTTTTAAAGCTCTTGTTGTTTTATTATCCGCAAGAGGATATGACATTTCTTTAATAGGACCTAGTGAAAGACCTTCATTCAGCGTCGCCCGAGGCTGTGAAAAATATTTTTAACTAAATTGTTATTATTCTTAAAAATGATAATAATTTAACAAAACTCGCTGATTTATTAATCAAATTAATAGTTTAATAAACTTATGTTGCATTATAAACATTCTTTAGTCTTCTTTCTACCATTCCAACGTTTGTCTATGCCCATGTACAGGATAGTTCGCCTAATTGGGGCAAAGTGCACAAGTCCCGACATGTCCCAATTAACCGGAATCTACTGTAATTCACTTTATCAACGCACCGAGTGTAAATTACGTATATCTCCTGTGTATCAAAATATTTCCGTCTTCTGTTAGCAAGCAATTAGGACCGCATAAATATATGCGTACCAAAACCATTCCTCACATGTTGCTCCTCTTTTTTTTCCTATAATTTACCCGGTGCATCCAATGTACGAAGTCACCCCATTGTAAGAGTTTTCGTCATACTAAATGGTTTTCGTTGATTTCAGTTTAATACGGCCTCCACTTGATATTTTTCGAGTTAGCTATTCATCAGATAAAGAATAAATTCCATGCATAGCTGCTCAGACGAAATTAAAGCCAAAATTTCAGCCATTCATGGTGCAAGGTGTGGTCTATCAAAAGGAGATGGATTAAGGCACATCGATTCCCTTGACTCATTCCTATTTCAATCCAATCCTTATTTGGCTATTAATGCTTTAAGTGGCTAGCCATTCTATGCCATAGAGGAATATTGTTCATCTTACTCGGATTTGCAAATGAATTCTACTCCTGTTTGGCAACAGTTACAATCACAATTAATCACAGTACGAGTTCAAATTCCTCTTTATTGTGTGTGGCGTGATATTTTGCGAAATGTGCTATTCATAAGTAAATTCTTAAAAAAAGATTTGTATGATTTTCCCTCTATCGACCTTCGATCGCATTAAAAACAACTTGAAGGTTATTGTATGGATTTAAACTGTATCTTAGAGTGCGCATTTTTCTTCCCTAATAGAGTCAAATATCAATGAAATTGGGATCTATCCTTCTGTAGTGGTAGATTTATTATCTATTTAAAGGAAGTCGATGCAAAATATGAATCCAGAACGGAAACATAAATCAATTTTACGCGTGAAAAACTACATAGGAAATAAGAAAGCATGGTGTTCGAATTGTGAAAGGAAGGTGTTCGATGGTATTTTAAGTGTGATGTATCTATCTGAAATTTTTTCTTATAGTTGCTTTAAAATTCATATCCCTGATGTCAGTTATTTTGGCTACATTTCTGTTCTGATCCTACGAAATTTCAATGTTAATTATTAGGAAATGGACAAGAATTGAAAATAGAGCTACGAATAGATAAAAATATTGAAGAAAAAATGAGGTGTTCGCTGAACTGTTGCACGATGCGATCTTGAAAAATACGGAATTTCTCCTAATCTTGCTTTAAAATTGATAAAACTGCTGTCAAATATTAATTGGTCCAATTAATCTCCTGATCTTACGAAATGTCAATGTCATGTTATTTTAAAAAATTGGACATGAATTTAAAAAAGAGCTAAGAATAGCAAAATATTGAAGAAAAAATGAGTTGTTCGCTGAGCTGTTAACACGATGCAATCTTGAAAATACGGAATTTCTTCCACTCATTAGTCGTCTCCAGACTCATGTCTGGCAGAGAGGCTGTCGGAGCAGACGGTATTCTCGTTTTATCCTCTCGCGTTTTCCGAGAATGCGCCGTCTCGCTCTTCACGGTCCGTTGCTCACCGTCGCCTCGTCCGTCTCCACTCTTCTCGAGCGGCGAATCACTCGGAAGACGTCAAATAATATCACCGAGATGCCGTTCCTTCTCTTTTGTCCGGATGGGTGAAGATTGGTCGCCCATATCGTCCTTCTGCACTTCCATTCTCTATTTGAAATCCGTCGGGACCACCTCTGTCATTTCTCTCTCGCTTGTTTTTGACCCCATTCGATGGTCAAATAAAGGCTTAAGATGTTTACAGGTGCGCTGGGAAAATACTTTAAATATTCTGACATTTTTAGTCAAATGAAATATTGAAATATTATTACAGGAGTTAATCGAACAATACGCCATTTAAATACACCAAAGGATGAAGTTCGCCATGGAAAAATATTTGACTTAGCCGGGGTTCGAACCCGGATCTCCCGATTGCCGGTCAGGCGTGCTACCTGTAGGCAATCGGGAGATCCGGGTTCGAACCCCGGCTAAGTCAAATATTTTTTCATGGCGAACTTCATCCTTTGGTGTATTTTACTTTGCACCCGTGCGCGTGACTGCGTACAAAGTCACTTGTTCCTGCAGTGCTTTGGAATGCGGGATTTGTTGTGCAACAACATTTTCGAGTGTATTTTTAAAACATTAATGTAGTATCAACATTATTGTCGTAAAAACAAAACGCCTCGTGTTCAAAGGCATGCTGTGGAAGTATTGAAATGATTCACTATAGTTGTAACAAGAACGACCACCACATCCTGCCGCATCATACAAGTTCTTATAGAATTCGTTCAATTCTTCTTTAATGTCTATACTTCAACTCATTGTTTATCAAATGGCATTTTCATGAAAATGTTGACTTTTTCTCTCCAATTAAAATTTAGGCTGGAAATATTTTATCCCAATAAATCAACAGCTAAATGATTGAATTTTATGAAATCGGTATTTGAAACAGTATTCAGAGCCTTGTTAAAAATTTTAAAATTATGCTTCGATTGACAGAGTTTTGAAGGTATTTGAAACCATTTCACTTAGGATTTTGACAAGTAATTCCGTCATATGTTAATTTTGGGCATATTTAGAACATATTTCGATAATTAATTTTGTTTCTGTACATGGAAATCACCTTTTTAAATGTTTTATGGTCATGCACAGTTAGAAGTTTAGTAATTTTTTTGTGTGTTACAATTTTGTCGAAACATCCTATTACATAATTTTCTCTAAAGGTAATTCCGTCACAAATGGAATTACCCCAAAGATATCGCACGAATAATACAGTTCTAAACTGTGAGCATTCTTTGATGCTGACAATTTTACCGAATAAGATTTCCTTCAAAATAAGCCAGATTTTTTAGCCATTTACAAATATATATCGTATTTAAAATGAGATATAACATTTACCACAAATAACTGTGATGAAAATTTTTAAATATTAGGAAGTTATCTGATGATTTTCCATGACTTCGAAAGACCAATTTTAGGTAAAAAGTGATAATACCTGAACAGGTTTATTGATTGCAATAATTTGTCACTAGTTGTCATGGTAATGCTAATTACTTTACTGTTGCCATACGACTTGTAATCATGTAATAATTTGTTTATAATGGCGGCTTTATTAGAAGATCATTTGAGGTTTGTACAATGCACTTTTTTCATTCTTGCACTACTTGTTACCGTATCTATTCTGAAACTGAAATTGTATTTCAGTGGGAAATAATAATAATAATAAGTTTTATCCCAATTCATTGGAAGAACATTTTATACATATAAACTTACTTCGAGGAAACTTATATCCATTCTTCTGGAATGAATCTTTTTATAGTAAACAGAAAATCTTTTTCGACTTGTGCCCGGTTATAAGAGTCATTTTTCAGCGTAGAGATTTCAGAATCAAAGCGTCTGGTTTTTGTTCCCTTTTTATCCTTGAAGATAAATATACTCTGGATATTATTCTCAAAAACATTTCATTCTCTCATCAGTGATTTATGAATTTGAATTACACGTTTTATGCTTCATTTTGTTTACGAAATAACGAATTATTAATTTCTATAGTTTTGTTTTTGTCTCCTATCGCTGCTGGTTTACTCACTTTTATCGAGTGATAACTGCGCTAGTGATAACTATTTTTTTCGGACTTCAATGATTCATAAAGGGTAGAAGAAGATTTTGGTCCATTTCACAGAGATAGTTCGTTACGTCGTTGACTTCATTACTTCGTGATTCACAGATTCATTATATTCGCCAGTAATGTATGTAAATGTAAAAATAACAACGTCAAAGAGTACTAGTACCGTATAAGGACGGTTTACCATGCAGTTAATATATTCTTAGGTTATAAAACAGAAAGGGACGCGTTTCTAAATGCTTCTCTTCATTCGGTGGAAAATGTTTGATACGGAATAAAAATGGGATAGGTGTCCTCAGAAGTATCAGCGGCTGTACGTTCGATTCACCGTGGCGTATTATTCATTCCTACTCCTTGGTGCGAATATTGATATATTGCTAAATGTTAGAGAGATGCATGGATAAAGATGAAAAACAAGAAATAAAAACTCTGGCCAGAAAAGATGAAACTCGAAAACTACAAAATCAATGTACTGTAGTACGCTCAGCATTAAATCATTCAAAGTTTTTTTGAACGTGCGTTAATTACGCACGATTTTTATTTTTTAAAGCGATTTCTCTGTTACATTTTTATCATGAAGTCGGGATGTTTACTGTAGATCACGCAAGGAACTTCATTAGTTAAATGAAATGTTTCAAAATATTTGGTGCTGTAGAATATATCGCATTTGGAAATGTCGCGAAAGATAGGCCTAATTACTTTGAAAGTCAGCAGATCGACGTAGAATTTGGTTCTATTGTTTCCAATGAAACAATTAAGGGGAGGAAAAATAAATGGAAAATGCTACTGAGATAGGTTTTTGGGATTATTTAGGGAACTTATATAGCTTCAAAAACTTTATATCATAGTTGGCAAAGGATTTTTTCGTGCATGCTAGTAACTGGATATGCGAGAACAATGCTTACATACTTTTGCGTTGATAGTTGCAGTACTTCGTACACATCGTTGCTAAATATTTACCTTGACTGGGTGGTATTTATTATTATTCCCGCTCCATCAATCGATTTTATTATTTTCCAAAAAATAATACTTTTGCAAATCACCCCATTATCTTTGAATTTAGGGGGTGTATAGAGTTTACAAAATATGATTTACCAATAGCTGATCCTATTTGGTAGTTTAAATTTGCTGAAAACTTAACTATTATCTTGCAGATGTCTGATTGTACTTGGTATACCTCTGTCAACATTTTTTCAAATGTGAAAAAGTACATCTCTGTTAATATTTAGGTTTGGTTTTCAATTTTTAAGACGTACGTAAATTTGGACAAAAGAGTAGATAATTTCAAGGTGACAGCTAAAATTTTAAACCAGTGATACGTCATGAAGAAGACCGGTCACATTCAGTGCTCAAGACGTAACATCTACGTCATGGCGGCCGCTAGTGAATGACAGAGTACGTATTCTCCGAAATTGGGAACAACACCATCGTAAAAATACCAGTAAAGCTCGTAATGTTTACTTTAGTGCAGCAAAAATTAGAATATGGTATCAATTAGTATCATTTCCTGACTGAAAAATTCAATTTGGTTTTATCAAGACGTTGCTAAGGGTTATTTTTTTCACAAAATTACGAGGCTTGATTGGTTTTCCTCCAAAATACTGATGAAGAGTGAAAAATAGCGGATGTCCTAAGACGTGCATTGCAGGACTCTATCACCAATTAGGCAGGATACGTGATACAATATAATTTCAAATTTATGAAATATTGGGAATATTAAAAAAAGAACGAAAACATGGTTCCACCATCAGATATCATATGTTACAATTTTATAAATCAAATTGAAAAATGTTATATTCACAACCTTTCTGTCACGGTCTGCCTTTTGAAATAAGGAGCATGAAATGTGTAAGGCTATTTTTCTTTTTTTTCCTTTGTTTAGTTAAAAATATGTGACTTTTTGTTTGCGTTTGTATAAAATCTGGCTTGGAAAATAGCTCAATTTGCCGATTTTTACCATATTTCATGCATTTTCTATGATCGGTTGTGTCATGAAATGGAATCATTGTAATCATTTACCATTGTAATAATTATATTGTATTTAATGTAATTAGCTATCAAAATGTAATTTATTTAATTTAATATTATTTTTGTTCTGACGGTATATTTCCTGAGCAAAAAATATTTTTCTATCCATCAATCTATCTAAGGCGGAAATGATGCGTCTTCTTAAGGTGATCCAATGCGCCAACCGCTCAATCCTTCATTGATTTCGACATCAAAGTCTTTGCCCTCATGTTCGCGACTCTCCTTTTCAAGCAGGTATCTTCCGCGTGATCCAGTCACTGTCTCTCCTCGCGAGCCTCTTCTGGTCTCCTAATTAATCGCTCTCGGTTTCATTTCACCGCCACCGCAATCTCGCAAACGCTTTAAACCGCATTCTTGCCGACGCGAAAGATGTGCGGTGATTGCGAAATTAGGCGGCCCAACTTTCATTTGATCCCTCGGGATTAAGTGCTTCTTTCTTACTTCCCTTCTCGTCAGTCGCGTCTTCATATTAAAAAAATTTTTTTTTGTTGGTTGAGATAAATATTCGAATCCATTTTATCATCTTCGTTGGTTGTTACTTTTTCTTTTTGTCAAAAATTCGTTAGATTTTTATGCTTCCTATCCATGTGTTATTTGCATGGCCTTTATCGCGGAAGAATTTACTGTATACGCACAATATTAGTATTTATTTGTTGATGAATTTCCTCCAAATGTGTCATACTTTTTATCTCTATCTTTTGCTTGATTATTTCAGTTCAAAATTTTTAAAATGGCGTGAAAATTGAGATTTCAGTGAATTAAATTATATATGAGAATTTTTACACACGTTTTCTACGATGAAAAAACATTTTCTGGGAAAAAATATTGAAATTGATATAGTTTGAAGTAGAGAAATACGCAATACAAAATGGACCAGGATACTTTTGAGGTGAAATTTAGGGAAGCCGGAAAGCAATGTGTAAAAATGTGGCTGATTGAGTGGGCGCAGCAAGCAAAATTCTCCCTGAAAATGCTTGAAAGAAACTGTATGAAGCGCATTCCCCCCTGCTGAACCCCTCCCCGAAATTTGCCTCCTCCCTACGTAGCAGCTGTGCAGCTTTTCCTGATTGTTAATATACCCTAGAACCAGGGATGGTGAGTGAAACGAAGCGAAAATATTCCGTTTCGAACCGGAGGGGAAACGAAAATGTGAGGCATAGGTTTAGTTTCGTTACCGCTCGAAATTAAAATCAACAAGGAGTTTAGTTTCGGCCCGCGACGAAAATTTACTCCCAGGAACGAAACTATATTATTCGAAACACCGCTGCTATTAGTTAAGTTTCGATCCCAGAAGTGGAGTCGAGGGGTAAAGAGGGAATAGTTTCGACATGCCTGTAGAGAGGTTAGAAAATTGAGCTTAAAAATCTAATGGCCATTTGTACACCGTTCTGCTGTTAGTGGTAAAAATATGTGTCCCATGCATCTAATGGCGGCAGGCCGAAACTCTACTTCATTCAATCATACTTCTTACTCGGTGAGTGGGCCGAAACTAAACAGTTCGAAGGTGAAGCACGTGATCCCTACGGTGCGAAAAATTATTTGCGATTCGTTTCGTCCCAGAGTTTTAGTTTAGTTTCGACCCCAAGTAGTTTTGCCCCCTATTTCGTCTCGACCCTGAGTTTAGCTCCCCGGGTTTATGTCCATTTAATTTCGTTTCTACATTTCGCTCCCGGAAACGAAACTATTGAAATTTTACTGGTTTTGACTTTCGTTTAGTTGCGATTGCCATCCCTGCCTCCGAACCTCCGAACTCCTCTGACACGCTCGATACCCTACCAGCTCCGCTGCCTCACAACTTAAATGCAAAGGATTACTGAGGTATACTGATGGATGTTTCATCGTCTGGTGCCTTGGCCTTCCCATCCTTCTTTCCTCATGGTGCTAATTCATTTTAATCGTATCTGTCCCTTGAAATCAGCAGAAAATACGTTTTATGTTGGAATGGTCATCCATTAAACTTCAGTCCGGCACTAATATTGCTTAACTTCAGTGATCTTACTGGAACCGGTATGTTAATGCGCATTGGCCCTTGCCTCTGCTGTGAAGCGTATAGCATATTTAATCGACTTCATATATTCACGGCATCGCCCGCCGTTATTTCCCACTGTCATTAGGGCTTGCGAGGTAATCCGAATGATCCGATTCATACCGGATTCCGTTGACCTTGTTCGTAGTCGAGGTAGCAAAATCGTTTCTCAACCGCGATGGTTCTTGTAGTTACTTCATTCCGAAGAGGTTTAAAAGTTCGTTTTCAGCGTGCTTTGTTTTTATTTGAAGCTTGGATCCACTGTAAAAATAAACTATGTATCGTGGATCTGGTAAAATATTGGTTAAATCATTTGAACGCTCTCAATGGCGCATTAAGATTTACTTGAGAAGGTAATTCGAATGTTTGGAGTAACATTCTTCACATAATGGACTAGAACAGCGGCAAAGAAATTATTTTCTCCGAAATTCAATGTAAAGTGCTAAATACCTCCAACTAAACCTCTTAAATATTTATCCCCAGCCTAGGTGAAGGTACCTGTGATGTTCATCGTCGAATGTTCTTCATTGTGATCAAAAATAGACTGATATTATAACATGTTTATTTCGACGTGTACAGCTTAATCGGACTTGTCACCCTCAAAGTACATGCCTTGGCTCACAGCAAATCGTTGCCAATGTTTCTTCCAGCTCACGATCCCTGCCTGGTAAACCGTTTAAGGGACACTCTTCAGGTCCACTGTACAATTAGCTTTAATGTCTGCAATAGAGTTGAATCTGTGCCCCTTCAAGGTTGATTTTAACTATGGAAACAAAAAGAAGTCTAATGGAGCCACGTCTGAAGAGTAAGGTTGCTGCGGGATCATAGAAAATCTGGTTTTGGTGAAAAACTCTGTCACTATCAGCGTGTGAGCCGGCGCGTCATCGCGGTGGAAACCCCATCATGATGAAAGAATTTTGATGCGATACGCGTTATGCCCAAAAATGCATGTTAAAGTTGTCTGACAGTATCCAAAACTGTTGTTCACTTCTTCGGCTACTTCCCAAACATTTAAAAAGCAATTTTCCAAGCGCCAAATCGTTCACCAATTTGATATGGTTGGGGTCTGTCAGTGTGGAAGGCCGCCCAATTCACAAATCTTCATCTTTAGAGGTTTTCTCCAAATTAAAGCGACTGCATCTCTCAAAACACTTGATTCAACTCATAACTTCATCAACAAAGCCTTAACGAATCATTCCATACGTCTCCGTAACACTTTTGCCAAGTTTGAAACAAAATTTCACGCACACACGCTGTTTCTTCATTGTTTCCGTTGCACGTGGCGACGAACAGGTTAAGACGTACCGCTGCTGCTAAGTAACGACTTGACGTAAACAAACCAAACCCATCGTTTTGATCTGTTGAACGGATTGCGCAGAATAAAATCATTCCGGTCTTTTTTTTATAGCACCTTGTATGTAAATGAGTAATTGGGTTATTAGTCCCTGTAAATATGTTGCCTATATTATTTAATGTTGCCATCAGAAGCGTGTTTGTGAGTATGACCATACTTAATTTGTATTGGATTCTAGAAACTCCAGTTGTCTTGCTTAGTGCTAAGATTCAATCACTAATTTACCTCCTTTATTTACGTCATCGATGTAATTTCCCCTAAAAAGGGAATTGCGAGATGATCTGAATCATCCGACTCACACCGGATTCCAGTGACCTTGTTCACAGTGGAGAAGCGAGCAAAATTATGTTTCACAATCCGCGATGGTCCTTGCGGTTCCTACCTTCGTTCGAGATTTGAAAGTTCGTTGGCAGGTTTGAAACCGCCCGCATCGCGAAAGATTAGGGCGCGAGGACTGAGGGGCCCACGCATCCTTCACGCTTATTTGTTCATCTCATTCCGCTTCGTCGCGTGAATGGAGAGTGAGGAATCCGGCTCGATGACCTCGATGGGGGCAAGTGAATGGATTAAGGTTCTATCGCAAATAAGGTGGTATTTATAATGAAGTAACAGGTTGTAATTAGCCTGAGTCTTTTGCAGAATCAGTGGTAAAGAATTTTAAATGCTGTGTAACAATGAGGAATTATTATATTTTTGGTGTCTCTCTTCGATTTAATTAACCATTATTTGAAAAATCGTTAGTACATAAAGTATACGTACATTTTTTATAAGGTTTTTGTGTTTAGGGATTTTTTTAGAAGCGACTCTCTACTCATCTAATAATATTATTTCATTTTCTACTTTTCGCATTGCAGACTTTAGTGTTATTGACAAAATATTAATTCATGCTATATAAATAAATAAATGATTATCGAATCCCAGAATTGGATCTTTAGTGACTTCTGCTACACCGTAGGCTCTTGGATTACAGCAGTCCATGCGTGGCATTGGGACATTATCATTGTACATACTTCGTCATGAAAATCCTGACGAAGGCGCCAAGTCCTTACCTCCTTACCAGCTCCCTTAAGAGCGTACGAGTAGACTGGCGTGAAAATACGTTTAATTATGTTAACTTATCTATGAGAGGGTGAATATCTGTCTATCCCCCGATTATTTTGAATGTAAACTATTTTATTTTCTCATAGTCAAATTGTAAAATACTTTTATGATTTTTTTAAATAATCGCCACCTTGCATTGAAATTCCATTATTCAGTGAATTTTACCAATCTATCGAAATTTTTGTACATGAATAGTTTCTGGAGTCCTGGTGCACAAATGATCAAGAATGAATAGAAAAACACTTTGCCCGCCTCGCTCTTGCCTTTCAGTTAAAGTCGGATTCTCTTCGTCATGGGAAAAATCTTGACTCATCTGGGTTCTATCCCTGAAACGGTCAATTCGATTTGAGTGACAACCGTTAATGTAATGCTGTATTCTTAGCTCTATCGAACGATCGTCAGGAGCACTCTATCCGGTGAGAACCCCTTTTCAAGGGCAGATGTGACCTCTATAGTTAGGTTTTATCAAGGCTCAGCCTTGCCGTAAATTTAGCCAACGTCCAGAGCCGAATTGGATAGCTCTTTTCTCATCGGCAAATTTTTCTCGCAAATACCCTCTCTGTCGGTATTATGTCGGTCTGACTTGGTATTAGGAATTAACTACAGAAAGACGCCGATGCATGTCCAAAGACTAAAAAATCGGGACGAATGTGACACAAAGTAAGTCTTTTTGTCTTTAAAATAACATCCACCACATCTTGTCCGTTGGTATACGTAGTATTGCGAAAACGTGTTAGAAAGTCGCCAGTTGAAGGAATGCCGTAGATTCAAAATTGTTGGGAAAAATAAGAAGGCTTCATTGACGTTTTCATGAATGTAAATTATTACATCCGAATATTGGTTATCCCATTTAAATGTGAAATTATTTTTACTTAAAACCTTAGAGGGAATAAGTTAAATCTTGCTCGCGTTGCCTTAATGCATTATGTAAGTTGCTGCAGAAAAGCTTAGTATATTTTTTGAAGAGGATTGAGATTTCAGCAGATGTCTCTATGAATACAAACCGTGTAAGCTAAAACTATAACTTTTACTACATTTGGAAATCATTTCTTAGCAGTGAGGCGATGATAATTGCGATTTGAATCACTAGAGATAAGACCTATATAGTTATAAATGGCTCTCTTTGTGTGTCATTAGCTGTGTCCCTGACTCAAAAGCACCCTTAACTCAGCCGAAGGAGCTTATTGCCTATCAGTTTTGACGAAAGGTTGTTGTATCTTTCGATCTAAGCATAAAGGTCTCTCACTTGCCTTAGAAGATATTTTAATCTCTTTTATCCTTAAGTTCACCAACGTTCCTTTAGTTTTATCCTTAAGTGTCCAACGTTCTACATCAAAGGTACTCAACTTCGCTCCTCTTTATTTCCCTAACTTGTTTACGCAACTTCTATTCTTTCCAGAATTTAGTGCAAAACTTTCATTCCCTCAAAAATTTTCATTCAGCTATTCAGTTTTATCCTTTCTGGTAAAGTTTTTATTAGTAGTTATTAAGTGAAATTCAATTTTAATTCAAATTCCGATTAATAACAGCTTTGCTTTCCTCCCCTTGCACTCCGACTTTTCCATTTTTTTACGCACCTCTCTGAAGCCCGATTGGCCATTTTGAGGCATCTATAAAAGGGCTAAGAACGAAGAATTTGAAGGAACTGGATACGAATTTAGTAATTTTGATGGTTCATCTTTCACTTGGACATAAAATTGCAGCTTATTTGCATATTAAATTACTTTCTCCATTTGAGGATTTTACTTTTTAGGCATCATTTTTGTGATCACCTACACCTGAGGGCGTTTATTTGGCTTCCAAATATGCCGATTCCAATCACCAGGTATAAATCTCTATGTGCACAGAATTTTACTGCACGGTAGCTCTTCTACTAGTTCATAATAATAAAAATCATCGATCATGAGATTCAGCTGGTTGAATATAATGTAAAAACGTATAAATTGAAAGAATAACAACGCGGAAAAAATTGTCAATGCTATATGTATCATACATGCCAATCAATTAATGGAAGAAATCTGAGAAGTTGAAGTTTAGTCTGTAGACTACCTGTACCTGCACTAGTACTCAGCGTGCCATGATATTATCCCATCATGGACATTTGAAGAACGTTCTTTACGTAATTTGTCATTGTGGTGACTACCACGATAGACCTTTTGGCACTCACCTCTCTTTTTCTCACTTATTTTTTCATCCCGGCAGATGCTTTCGATAGTTGAGGGTAGAGGTCACGCGGGACTAAGTCACGGGCGAATGGCTTTCACAAATTTAGGTTAGGTGTTAATTACTTTCGCTACTCCAACTCAAATCTCGGAGCATTTTTTCTTCGAGGAAGTCTGAAGACTTCACACGGAATTTATCCCGGACTTCTCTATCGTAAGCAAAACTCTACAGCAACCAGACTACTACGATATCCAAATTAGGTTGTACGCATGTAGGAATGCTACTCTTATCAAAGCTATGATTAGTATTGTACGCTACACTGAAATTTGTTATTCACGGATTTCGTATTCTCTCTTATTTTGATTCCTTCTTAAAAGAATGAATGCGCCAAATGATTTCAGGAAATACATGGATAATAAGCAAGACATGTGGACATAATTAGGGTTAACCACTGGTGTAATTACTTCTTTTCAGCGTGTCGTCTTCAATGTAACCACAAACTCTCTCGTTCTCTAGAATTCCATGCAATCCTGTCACCTGCTATTGAGTAATCTCACATGATCAGGTGGTCGCTAAATAATTCTCCTTTAATTTAATGCCCCTCCTACTCCTTCTGGTTACCCTTTGTGCCCCAGATATCTATTTTAGGGTATTAATCTTGCCACAATAAGCTTATGGCCCATGTTCGTAATGACATAGATGCTTTGATGTCCGGACGGTATTGTCTCTTTCACAACGCGGTACCAATACCTTTCCGTATGCATCTAAGGGGCTTCTACTTCGAGCATTGCGGTTATCCTATTTATGGGGGCAGGACTTCCAGCTATTGCCGTGATCCGGGATTAGGACTGATAAAATTAATATTTGGGTTTTTAAATCCCAGTTTCATCATCGCCAAGTTCTTAAAAATGCTTCTACCAGTCATTCATTACAAGATAGTTAAAATTATAAAGTGTAGGGGCTTATGGCCTTGGGAGGGAACAATCATAGAATTATAACAGTAATAAAATATCCATTTATTACATTTATCATACACGGTCCCTCTAAACCAAATTCATTATCATAGGGTTGCACACATATATTCATAAAATGCGGTAAATAGGAGAATGATAATTTCTCTGCTCCGCAGTATTTCTTCTTTCTTCCGGGCGGGTCATGGCATCAAACATTCGGCATTTAAAAGAATTTGCGTTTTGGGTACGCATAGTCAATATTCTAGTCATGATATACTCGTGCCGCTAGAAATTGAATCGAATTCGATAGCTGGGCTGGAGTTTCAAATGAAATAGAATGCTAGTTTCAATTTGGGTGTTGAATAGACCACCATGAATATATTATATCTGTATTTTCTTGGATACCACATGCAGAAATAGTTTTTTTTGGGGTATATCAGACGCACCGATGTTTAAAAACACGGAATGAGCTGACAATGAGGGTGGGAGGAAACAAAGTACTATGAAATCCGGTTATAACGAGTACCTCGGGAGACGGAGTTTGCAACGTGTACTGTGAATCCACATAATGGGTTACCCGAGTTACTACGGAAAACTTTTTCGGAAACACAAAAAAACAGCTTAAGCTAGATTTTACCACAAAGTCGTTTGGATTATACCATTTGTAATTTTATTTTACCGTGAATTGTATCGTCTTCGATCTATTTTTACGGAAATTACAAAAATAATGTGATATTTTCTTAAAGTATGGCCGCTGGTAGGACGACTTTTAACTGAACCTCATCGAAAAGTAGCACTTTGGGGGGACATGTTAAGAGCCGCGGTGCTTATGAAAGCATGGTTTAGTAGCGCGCGTTTTAGGTGCTTTTATTTCTTTTATTAATCCTTCCATTTGTCGAAGTCGAATTGTATTAAAAGGAAAACGAATACGGAATGACCCAAATCCATTTCCTCTTGTTTACGAACTATCTAATATTTTCCACGGAGGTTGATTGCGCGAAATTTCTTAAGAGAGTTTTCTGGATGCCCGGCGGCTTTCGCCCTTGTATGCATGCACTTCCTCTTCAATTAATGGACAGATTTCGTCCTGTGCTCGTGAGATCTGTTTCTGGGGAAAGTAAACCGCCCGAGGGCTGGAAGAGAGCGGATTTCTTTGTTAAAATACTGACGTTCCCTGGATAAAGACACCATAAATAAAGATAGACTGTGAGGCTCATAAATATGGCTGTCACGGCGTTACCTATCACCGTTACCCATGATTTTAAACTTTTTAAAATAAAAATATTGCGGGAAAAATAATTTGATTTATTTTAAAATATTAAATACTTATAGTTAAAACAAATATGTTTTAATTCCATTTAAATTTTCTACTCGTTGAATATATTGATAATGAATTCTAGACAATCGAGGATTTATAGTAAAAATACATTTTACAATTTCATGTAAAATGTTTTTGTAGTTATAAAACGAGGGTTCATCTACTGTGGAATTATCAAACGGAATACGACAATACATTCACGAGGTTGTACATTAGTGCAATAATGTACAATAGTAAAATTATCATGTGCCTTTTTGTACGACATATTTTTATCCAAGGGACGTGGATCGCTTGCACATAGGTTCACCAACCCCTCTGAAGTTCCGTGGAGAAAAAATATGAGCGTAATGTATTTATTATATTACATGTTATTGCTAAATTGCATTTCTCATAGTTTTAGGATGGGAAACATCTAATTTTATCTTAAAGTTGATTAAAAAAGTTTGCATACCATAAGCGACTTGCCTATTTAACTACCAAAATAAGGGTTTAAAATTGAATCCATATGAAGAAAAATGTCAAGCGACCCAAAATTTTATCATACTAATTTTAAAATTGTGTTTCTTAGTGACAAAGCTGGGTTTTATCAAACAATCATCCCTCCAATCCCCTTTTCTTTCCTGATAGTCGCCGCAAACGTGTTCCGATATACCTGCCTGTGAGAAACTTCCCAAGAAGGAGTGCCAGTAGAAGGAAAACGGGAATATTAAGGCTATAGAGTACTCTTGAAGAGGGAGAGGTGGACTTTTCCCGATTTTAAGTAAGTTCGCGACGGGCGTGTCTTTGGTGAGAAGAATCCAACTGGAAGCACCTTGAGATTTGAATGTTCCAAGAGCCCAAAGGTCAACCGCTACGAGAAGCAATTGGAGTGAGTTGTAGGAGAGAAATCTTCGATGCTATTTTCTTAAAGAGTGAATAAAAGTAAGAAATCTTCGCCGCCTCGGCCCCTCACATTCAATCTGTTTGTTGGATGCAACTGGTTGGCAGCGGAATACCTTCACCACGGAAATTTAACTTGATGATAAAGAAGCCTATTAAAGGTACATATATATATGCATAAATGACAGCAAATAATAACATTTTGAGTTAGTTCATTTAAAAATAGATACAATCCCAGTCAAATTTAGATACATAATGATATAAAAGAAGAGGAAATAATCATATAAAGACGTACGAATCAACCTTGACGTCTAAATTGGCCATAGTGAAATATTAAATGGAAAATTATAAAAGAGCAATGGAAATACAAGACTTCTCAAATGCTAGCTTGAAAAACATGTATGGAAAACCCATTTATTTAAATTTATCTTGTGTTCAATCAATTTATAAATGATTATTACGGAAAAGATTGGTGGAGTACATATAAAGACAACATGATGTGTGAGAATTTGGCCGAAAGTGCTTGCATAATCTTTGATAAACAGATAATGATTGACTCAACGGAAAGGTCTTGAGACGCAATAATCCGATTTATTTCTGATCACATTGTTTCTTCTTTGTACGTTTCTGAATGGAAATAATATTTATTCTGTTGGTAATTCGTTTTTTATTTTTCAGCTCAAAACAGAAATCCTGTTAATCTTGATAATGGAACGCGTGGGCGATAAGCTGGACTAGAGCTGTATTTGCGTGCTATATATGTGAGGTCGCCGTGATATATATCCCTCTTCTGACTTTAACAACCTCCAGCAGAAAAAATATGATTCTCCCCACGGCTTTGTTTCCCACCCTCTCTGTTGGCGTTGTTTTTTTTTTCGGATTTCGTTTTATTCTTGTTTTCTATAGGCGCCGGCCGTGATGCTCGTTTTTTTATGCATAACTTTTTCTCTCCTGTACCCCTCGTTAAAGGTACATTCAAATCCGTTCCCATACCATATCCCCGGCTCCTTACATGTATACCCTCAGAACTACCTTGTGACCAAGTGATGAGCACGAATTTCGTCCACGGCTTAATTTATTTCTCCCCTCCTCTGTTCCAACGACTCCATACCCCAAGGGGAATGATTTAGCAATTATATTCAGCGGTTGTCAACCCAGGATTTCTTGTCTCCCACTTACCAAATTCACCGTTCTCATTTTCTTTTGAATTCTTTCATGATGTTATCCGTTTTACACCACCTTCGTACCAGAAATTATGCCGTTTTTTCATTCAAAGGAAGTTGAAAATTTCCGTTCCAAAATTTTTGGGAATATTTTGATGCCCCAGGTGTTTCAAGCTCTAGATAATGGCGTTCTTTGAGAGCAACGCCCACTTCTTACGAAAAGTACATAATTGGCTCATGGTAGGAAAACAAAATGAGTGGAGAATCGGCGTTATGGCTAATTAAGGGGCACATTTGAGTTGTTAAGTGTCATATAGAAAGAAGACGGTGTAAAGAGGTGTTTTTTATAATTACTGTTAATGAATGACCGGCAAGATGATTATGTAGCAATAGAATAGATGCAGAATGCTGTGAAGCGACAAAGATGACGTTTCGTTTTTCCTTTAGAGATGATCCTTTTTCCTCCATGATTTCAATATTATATATTACAATGCTATTGAGTACATGTATACCTACCATTTTGCCTTACTTTATTTTCGTTATTTGGTCATAACCTTAACTCTTGAACTATCAAATACTTATTTTGAGAAAATCCATGGTTACCGGTCATGCTTTAGTGAAATGCTGTGCATGCAAATAGCATTACAACTTAATCATTCCATAGTAATGATAATATAATTATAGAGAAAAGATAAGTCACTTTCTATTTCGCTGCCTACCTACGAAATATGTAGAGGGGACAGTTTACGAATGGATTCTATTTTAAGTCGCCACTTTATGGGCTAATCTTAGTCTCAATTAAAGTGTGGTTTCAAAATGTTATCTTTATCGACGCTGGAGTTACCTGAATTTTATCCGTTGAGAGAATTCAGTGCCGATAGCTTTGGCCATTGGTAAATAATTAGTCTACTTTGGATATTATATTATTTCGGAACTATTTATAGGTGGCCTCTTTATGAGCAAAATGCATTGACTAACATGGCACATATGGTGGCTGATAGCACTTAACGTATCGTGACTATAGGTGCATAATCTTTTTACATCTGTACTAGTTTTGAATGTACTCTGTGGTTTTTTATTGGTAGTTTTTCACTTACTTTGTATTTACTTACTTAATTGCGATATAAATTCACAATCTTTCGGTCTTTAATGAGAGTGGTAAAGTTCATTATCATTCCATGCATCACCCTCTGTTTTTCAAACACCATAGCTATTACTTTATTGTGTAAAAATTTCACCTGTAAATCGCATTTCTTGATGGCAAAAAATAGTTCCTGAGGTAGTATTTTTCATCTCGACGTAATCATTTAATGTGAGTTTTATTTCCAACGGTAATGAATGAGTTTCATCGGTGCAATCTAACTGCGCGGAAAATCCAAAAATAAATCTGATAATGATAATAAATGCTACATTTGATACATAAATAAGCTTTAATGAAGGCAAAACATTTTTATTCTTATTTTGGAAGTAATTCGATGCAAATTTTTGAAGCCGCAGCAATTCTAACTGCGATGAAATTTGGACATAAATCACTGAATAAAATGAAAAGCTAATTAATAATGTCCGCGGTGATTAAATGCCCCGGAAAACAAACAAACCTTTTTCCTAAAAATTACCATTGTAAGTGCTTCCCCAGTCTGCATACGTAATAGGGGCGTAAATTATCCTGTCGTTCGATCTTGCCGGGCGGAAATATTTATTTTTAATGCAATTAACCGAAGGTGGAGTCACCTCATTTAAAATCACACCAGTTTACGGTGAACGTGCGTATTAAGTGATGAAGTATCACCATGAGCTATGTGGACCTATATGCACACAAGATGAAAAATGCTCCTGCAGCAATTTAGTCTAGATATGAAATGTCGGTAACGGAGACAAATGTCCGAGTTATTTCCGTCAGATTCACTCAGGTAACTGGTATTACCTTTTAAATCTGAGGCTGCTGATCAAACATCTTTTGAATCAAAAAGTAAGTACCGAATATTTTCCTGCTGGTTAGATAGTAGCTATATATTTTTTGGGTTTGTTATCTTTCAAATCCTTTAATGATAATTCGTAAGAAAATCTGAATATATCGATGTTTTGATTTCGTTAAGATGCATTTTCAGTGATGTGACATTTTAAAAATATAGAGGAGTGATGAGAAATATGAGATACATTATGGTATGCTGCTGGCTTCTTTCAAGCGATTCCGGTTGAGGCTCGTATGTTTATTTTTTCGAGGTTTATTTGTATTTTACTATAATATGGTAACTTAATGAATGCAATTGAACAGTTCTGCCTGGCGTACAAGGTTTATATACATTACACGTATCACTGTAAATACTTCCAAAGGTATGGGTCCTTTGACATATTTTTGTATTTCTCATTTCTCTCTTCTATTACTTCTCACCATCTCTTTGCAAGACATCGTGCTTAGTCAAGCCATCGATCAGTCTTCTTAATAATAAAATAAGTTGCATAAGTTGCCCCTGTCTCAAATATCACTCGTTGGTCCCGGAAACGGAAATGAATATCAGTAATAGGTGCAGCCTTCACAAAATCTCTTAGCTTATGTCTATGTTATTACTTTAATATCTTACATTTGATTAAGTGCGTATGTATGTTCATTGTCCATCATTGTTAGGTTTAACATGCCTTCGTTTTCACTCACTAGTCTTCAATTTTTTCGTTTCTTTCATACATTTGAGCACTAAAAACGAAAAGAGTAACTAAATAATCTCTGTGCATATTTTGAGCTTGATAATGGCTGTAAACTATTACTACTTATAGGTCGTCTTATTGATATCAAATAATTGCGAAGAGGGTCTCAATTGGTGTTCAAATCACTGACAGTATTCTAAAAAGTCAACGTTTATGCTAAAAATATGCTATAATTACTAATATTTATTTATATGATATTATTTATGTAATTATTTATTATTATTTATATATACTGTATTACTTAATTAATATTACCTCAGTTGTGATGAGACTAATATGTAAAGCATGCATTCAAAATGAATATATTATTAAAATGTTTTCTGGGGTGAGGTGTTTGTTAACATTCGTTCTAACAAAGCTCACTCAAATTCTGAGGCTTCTTTATTGCTATTATGAGTAACAAATTCTTTGCGATATTTTTAATTTTAAAATTAATTATAAACCAATTTTTTAATCAGGATAAAATAATGTTTGCGCAAATTTTTACATTGGTGGTGGTAGGAACGATTGGAAGGGGCGGTAGGAATTTGAAGGTGAATTTATTTTGATTTACTTGAATTATTTTAAATGTACAATTTTATCGAAACAATTCCTTCAGATAAAAATAAATGGAATGAATTACTTAAGAGGTCCGCATAATCTTTTCCCGGAACGAATCGAAAAAAATCATAGTTCATCGAGAATCTCATTTCATTTAATGTATCGTAGAAGAAGAGGTAGTGACACTTATTCGAATAAAAATAGATATATTTTTTATCAAATGCCCATTTTTTCTTTTCTCAACAAACGCCACAGCGTCAACGTCGGGAGTTGTAAAAACTTAGGAGATTTTATCATTGATTAAAAATAAAAGAATAAATATTTGTTAGGTTCATTTTTATATTTAAATAAACACGACCCGGGTTTCATAACGTGGTTACAGTATCCAGGTGAAACCGGAGTTTTGCCTAATTACACATGAAAGTGAACCTAGCAAAGCATAATTACTTCATTTTCTGTAATGAAAAGGTTACACATAGTTAAGGCTGATGTTATCAGTTATATTTATCATTGAGTTGAAAAAATGGACGTCATATTATAATCGAAATCGTATTTTTCCGTTTTGTATGCGTCATATATTTACGAACGCTTAGGCATCAGCTGACAATGAGTGTGACGACCTTGTAGCTTATACGGAGAGTGTGACGGAGAGTGGTTATCCTACTAAATGGTTCCATTCTGATGATCATTGTTGTTCTTGTCATGCTTGGCAGAAATTCAAAAACTGCTTGGGGGGAAAAACTAATGGAATAGCGAATAAAATAATGCCGATGCTCTTTCTTTAGTGGAACGTGATCAGTGACTGGAACGGTACACTGGTGTTAATACGTCTGGTGAATCTATGACGATGCAAGATTCGCTTTCAAAACTACTCAACCGTTACCTTTGAAGATAGGGCTACCATTGTTTTGAGAATAGCCCATATTTTCTCATTTGGAGCAGCTAACGATCGAGCATCAACGAATGTCTATCTCATGCTTCAAAGATTGAGGTTATAATTCCAATGCTACGGGTAGTAGTAGTACGAATCTTACGTGATAAGCTGTTTTTTTAAGCCTGCTGACCGTCTTCTTCTGGAGCTCTTGGGAAAAACAAAGTATAAATCATAACGTAAATGTTTCAACACACAGCCTTGAGTTCATTAGGTGTCGAATGAGGTGATTCAGCTTTCTTTCTTTATATTTTTGTCGGTATATTGCGTTATAAGTTTAGAGACTTTCCACCCGTTACGCGCAAAACAGATTTAGATTAGAATTGGATACAATATATTCTAATATAGCTCTTGCAACGAGGCAGGACTGAATTTTTTAAGACTATAAGGTATGCCTTTTCTATTGTTCAGTACTGATTTTCATTTCAAAGAATAGTTATTTTTTGCAATGGTTTTGAGAGCGGTATTCATGCTAATGCAAATTCCGGTCAGTTATGCTTGTTACAAAAATAAATTATATCACGGTAAGGAAGTGCTAAGAAGAGTGGGAGAAAAGAGAAGCCTCTTAAAAACCGTAAGCAGAAGACGGGACTTCTTAGCTGGGCACATTTTGAGGCATGATGACCTGATGAAGACAATCGTTGAAGGACAGGTGGAGGAGAAGAAGGGCAAGGGTCAGCCCCGAATTAGTTACATCGGACAGGTTATAAAGGATGTAAATGATAAGTAATACGTCGCTTTGAAAAGGTTAGCAGATAAAAGAGAAGAATGGAGAGCTGCGTCATACCAACCTTAGGGTTTTTGACTGGTGATGTTGAAAACAAATGTCTCCAGGACTAAAAACTGGTATAAATTACTCCGTAATCGAAGCGTAATGATAGATATTATTCATTACCACTTGTAGAGTATACTGTGTTCAGCATATTTAGGTGGTAATATGATCAATAAATATAATTTAAATCTTTGAGCATATTATTTGTTTTGGTTTGTGGACCACCCGACGTTTATTCTAACAGTCTTTTTATTGCTTTTTTAAGCCTTGGAAAGCATAAAAATGTAGAAGCAGGTAGCTCACAAAAGATAATCTGCATGCATTGCCTTTATGATAGCTCTAAATCAGTGGCTGCCGGATGGAAATTTCTCTGCCGAGATAATCGCTTTTCAAACTCAGCCCCACCACTTGGTTTGCTGGTGGTCCTCTTTGCCCACTCTTGGCGATGCTTTCTTTTTAAATGCCGGACCCTATAGTGCCTTGCGACACGTTTGTAATATACATCTTTCTTGTCGACCAAAGGGACATTTAGTCGGCGGGTTTCGTAGGTGTGTCGGCGCTTGTCTCTTGGCGAACATTACAAGTAATGTCGCGTTATCGTCCCCTTTCGAAGAAAGTTGCCTTCCAATGCGAGGGGTCATTTCACTCTCTGAGGAAATTCTCTTGTAGCCGCCCACTTCTGTGCCTGGATCCACGCCCGTGGTACGCGATGAGACAAGATTTGCTGTTCTCTCCGCGGTTTTCGGATTATCTGCTGCGAAGTTGATTTCAAGATGATGCTTCGTGGCTTATGCTGATCACATCTTCAGATCAGGGTCGAGGTCCGGGTACCCACAGATGGAAATGGCCCTCTATATATACCAACTTCAGGATGAAAGAATTCTGCATCTACATACTACCCTGCAAACCACCATAAACGGCGTGTGGCAGGGGGCGTGGGGACACCCGCCGTTTACGTATAAAAAGCAGATGATCAAACAAAATTTCGATTAGTATTTATTTAGGTCCTTTATGGTTCGGGGAAAAAACAAATTACCTCATCTATCAGTTCGGAAAAATATAAATATGCCTCTTAATTTATCCCTTCTGTGGATCTTTCGCACCTTCTGTTGGACCTGGTAATGTGGTGGGGCTGTAGATGACGTTCTACGTGAAAAATCAGCAAATAATCTGCGAAGAAATGAGCATTGTGAACAATCAGGCGTGGCAGAACATGCGTTCACTAATACCGGGAATTAGATTATGATTGATGTAGCAAAACTCCTTGCCAACGAAAAGCATTATTTCCCTCGCATTATCCGCGAAAGTATTGAAATAAAAAATAGCAGAAAAATATCGATAGAGATGATGTGTAGAGACTGAATCCACATGGAAAAGAATCATTCTCCAAATTACGTCAAAATTTGGGTCTTCGACGCTTATTGCTAGCCTACCAAAAGCCAATGGTAGGCCACTGAAGGAGAGAACTGCAATCCAGCGCAGCAAATTTGAAGCTTTGGTCCACATTTTTGAGAATTGAGGATTATGGCCCAAACAAAGGCAAAGTGGTGCATCTAATAATTGCTTCCTGATGTTATTGAAGGGCGTAGTAATGCCCTAAAGTACCATAAATATAACATTATGCCTGTTCAACAGTCCTAAGATTGGTTCGACGGAGGTCTTCACTCTCTTCTCCTATCAGCCCGTCTTTTGAAAATCATGTATTTTTTGATAAATAAATAAATAAAATAAATATTTCAGATCTTACTTTACCTTGCATTTTTGTCGAGGTCTTCTCTTTGTATTCTTGTCACTCAATTGCCCTTCAGCCATAGCCTTTATAAGGTCATCATGTATTAAGATGTGGCGAGCTAGGTTGTTCCTTATTCTTATCTTAAGACGCCTTCCCTACTCTTCTGCGGACTTCCCTACGGCACACTTGGTATTTAAAGATATTGACCAGATGTTTTCAGTTACCTAGTATCTAAGTTCAAAGTCAAAGAGGTATTCTCTATTTTAAAATGTTCTATATCCTTTCCAAATATTTATTTAAGCTCTCCATGCCTGTGTCTCCATGTTACATATGTAACTATAGACACTTTATATGGATGGGCATGTGCAAATAAAAAAAAATAAACATTTTGGTCACCTGTAGGTACCTTTTTAGTGCTTGTTGTGAAAATTTTTAATTTGGTATATTTTCGCAGAATTCAAGGATCAATGACTTTATCCAATTAGAAAGAATTGGAATTGGGGAGAATTGGGTTAAAATGGTATTTTTTACGTTGCGTTAACATGTTTTGTTGCTTTTTATAAATATGATCAGTCAAAAAACATATAATCATAGGTTGAATGCAAGGTTCTTAGAGTAAAGATTGCCTCATTCGCGACTCGGGCTCCCATTGGCTTGACGTCACTGTAGACCCAACTGCCAGCGCCATTTCAAATTCTAGCCTTTCCGCGGGCATAACTGCTTACCGCAGCGAGTTCTTGAAGTTACCCTCTATCGAACACTATAAGCCGAATTTTAAATTGAAGGCCGATTTATGAAAATAATGATGATAAGATTTAAAAAAAGATAAATTCGTGTATTCAGACGCCATAATTTCCTGATGAAGTGATGAAATGGGAAGGTGTGCGAGTTGATTCCGTGTCCACACTTCCTTCCTGTAACTCTCAAAACACTGTTTTCCTTGCTACTTCCGCAATATAATTTAAACTTAGATTAATATGGTTGGTAGGAAAATACGCAAAAACCAAATTAGTTGCTTCAAAAAATTACAGTTCTGCAACTTTTTAAATAGAAATTATGCTCGTTTTCATTCCTCGCCGGGCTTTGAAAATACAGACTGTCCCAAGGGTCGCGTGTCATTTTTGACCTGTAATTTTAGTAACTTTGCATCGAGCAATGTTCATGAAAATTGGCATATGTACTTATGGGAAAAGGCCCTAAGTTTTGTTGAGTGTAAGCAAAATTTTACAATTTTGACCTTTTGACCTCACAATGTGGGTCCAAACCAAAAATTTCAATTTGCCTTATGGGGTTTCAATGTTTAAAAAATCGAGATAGAAAAAAGTCTGAATTTCATTGACCAAGATGACTTTTCTTAGGTTTTCGGACACGAGAAACCCGAAAATAATACTTTTATTCACGAAAATTCAACTGTTGACCCAGTAAGGTCACCGTCAAGGTCATAAAGGTGGCGAAAAGAATAGTATACCGACAAAGGTGTCGATCCATGGGTTTTATAGGGTGCCCAAGTCATTGGTAAAGTCCAAAAACCCTTATTATTCACTAATTGACCTCCGAGGGGCACAATGGGGGTCAAAGGTCATAGAGTTAAACGTCGGGCCATCATGACAACCGACGTGTCAAACCATGGATTTTGAAGGGTGCCAAAGTCGGTTAGGCAGTTCATTGATCCGTAGTGTTGATTTTTTGACCTCTGAGGGTCACAATGGGGGTCAAAGGTCATCGGGTTAAACGTCGGGAAATCATGATAACCAGCGTGTCAAACCATAGGTTTTGAAGGGTGCTAAAGTCGGTTATGTAGTTCATAGATCCGTAGTGTTGATTTTTAGACCTCCGAGGGTCACAATGGGGGTCAAAGGTCATAGGGTTAAACGTCGGGAAATCATGACAACCAACGTGTCAAACGATAGGTTTTGAAGGGTGCCAAAGTCGGTTAGGCAGTTCATAGATCCGTATTGTTGATTTTTTGACCTCCGAAAGTCATAATGGGGTCAAAGGTCATAGAGAAAATATGCAACGCGCTTACCATTCCTTCCTTCCGAAATTTTTCCATTTCCTCGCAGTCTTTTCCAACAGGCCCCCCGTGCTCTCTTACTTTAACGCCGCAGTTGATTATTTATTTCTCTAAATATTCTTTTGATTTGTCGCCCAAAGTGTAAGACAAAACTCCGTTTAAAAAGATATTGGCTATGTCCAAAACCTTAAGGTAAAAAATAAAAGCAATGGATGAATCCAGCTTTTATTTTGATTGTATCAAGCAATGTGATAAAAATTTGACGATTTAAGAGAAATATCATAAAACGACAACATTAATAGGACAATAAACTGAAATGTGAACATGGAGTTTTCGTTGTGCTACTCAACCATCCAATTGCAGATATGGTTTCGATTGCCATGCTCTTCTTCTGTTGAAGCTCCTGCACCATTACACTTTCTAGGTCTTCCAGTTTAGAATTTTTAAATTCGTTATAACGCACAACTGGAATTTTCCAGTACACGCTGCGCGGACAATAGTGCGCGGACACAAAGTCCTATTACTTCAAAACATACCTCTATGACCTTTGACCCCCACTATGACCCTCGGTGGTAAAAAAATCGACAATATGGATCTGCGAACTGCAAAACTGACTTGGGCACACTTTAAAACCCATGGTTCCACACTTTTGCTGTCATATTGGCCCGAGGTTTAACTCTAAGACCTTTGACCCCCATTGTGACCCTCAACAGCAAAAGTCTATGAGCGGATCTATGACCTGCCTAACCAACTTTGGCACCCTTCAAAACCTATCGTTTGACACGTTGGTTGTCAAGATTGCCCGAGGTTTAACCCTATGACCTTTGACCCCCATTGTGACCCTCGGAGGTCTAAAAATCAACACTACGGATCTATGAACTGCTTAACCGACTTTAGCACCCTTCAAAACCTATGGTTTGACACGCTGGTTATCATGATTTCCCGACGTTTAACCCGATGACCTTTGACCCCCGTTGTGACCATCAGAGGTCAAAAAATTAACACTACGGATCTATGAACTGCCTAACCTACTTTGACACCCTTCAAAACCCATGGTTTGACACGTCGGTTGTCATGATGGCCCGACGTTTAACTCTATGACCTTAGACCCCCATTGTGACCCTCGGAGGTCAATTAGTGAATAATAAGGGTTTTTGGACTTTACCAATGACTTGGGCACCCTATAAAACCCATGGATCGACACCTTTGTCGGTATACTATTCTTTTTGCCACCTTTATGACCTTGACGGTGACCTTACTGGGTCAACAGTTGAATTTTCGTGAATAAAAGTATTATTTTCGGGTTTCTCGTGTCCGAAAACCTAAGAATAGTTATCTTGGTCAATGAAATTCAGACTTTTTTCTATCTCGATTTTTTAAACATTGAAACCCCATAAGGCAAATTGAACTTTTGGTTTGGACCCACATTGTGAGGTCAAAAGGTCAAAATTGTAAAATTTTGCGTACACTCAACAAAACTTAGGACCTTTTCCCATAAGTACATATGCCAATTTCGAAAATTTCTCAATAGCTCTCAAAGGCATGCGAAAGGACTCAAAATTATAGACTTAGTACTAGAAATTTGTTTACCTGTTATCTTACCATTGGTACAGGATGTTACTCATAGCATACGAGTTAAACGATGAATTTGCAAAATAGTCCCTGCATGAATGAGTGCGCAAAATATTAAGTTCAATTTGCCTTAAAAGGGAAGAATTCCAGATTTTCCAATGCAATAGGGGCATCTAAGTTCTTGATTACGAAATCTTTAGCATATCCACTTAGGTTGTCTGACCGATTCACTTTCACCACTTTCTTCACATGTGTGGGGGGCGAGACACGGTCAATGATTCGATTAGTTAATATATACAATAAAACGATTTTTCAATTTAAGCAACCGTCTGTGATATGAGACATTCCGTCCAGCTTTCTTCGTTTTCGACAAGCTGTTGGAGCACGTTACCACAGTACAACGGCAGCCTGGCATATCCGACGATTAATGGCGCTCTTCACCCACAAAAAGTTCGTCTTATGAGTAGTGGATTACAAAGACGATTTCCAGTGAAATTGCAGGAAATGTGTTCAGATTCGTGTTAAACACAAGGCGGCGCAAGGTCTCAGGAACGTTCTCTCTCAATTTCTAGCGTGCAAACAATGAAATGGCTAGGATCAGCTGGGATGCAGGGTCTACAGTGACGTAACGGGGCTTCTGCTGGCGCATGCGCAGTTACGAATGAGGCAACCTTACCGTCTAAGAACCTTGGGTTGAATGTACCTATCATTATCGATACTGCTTAACCAAAGTAGGTATTATCTTGTGTCTATTCTATCAAAGGTTTTACCATGCTATGATTGAATTCCTACTTACGGACTGTATTGTGAAACTTTAATTTTTTTCTTTTGCCGATTCTTTTACCTACCTTGGAAGAGAGCATCATTAAAGATAGCAATTAATGCTCATGTCCACATCCACCGCTTTGAGATATTTTAGTTCGTTGAGTGAAATAGGACCCAAGGCATCCATTTTCTATGCTGTTTAAGTTCTTTTTACGTTTTATTCATTTATAAATGGAGTATTTTAGGAGCGAATTCGGCAATCTTTTTAAACTCTTAGGACTAGACTGTATGTCTTGGCCCGATGGAAACTATAAAATAAGAGAGATATTTTGACGAGCGGTTATGTGAAGTCATTCTTTTCCCTTAATCAATAAAATACTCGAATATATGGTATACCGCTGCTAAATCATCCTAGCAAGGCACATTTTTTCTATCTTTGTACATATGCGAGTCAATGCTGGTGTCGTATCAACTCACGAGATCTTGACACAGCTGGAGGGGGTTGTATGAAAATTTACTCAATTTCCTCCTAATCTATTCTTGACATCTACTATTTTTGCCTACTTTGTATTTTTTACTATTTTTGCTTGCCTGGGTTAATTTTATCCCCTTAGAGAGCCTCTCAGTGTGAAACCGTAATTATAATAATTTTGACTTTTTTGGCGTCAAGCCCTCGAAGGTCGCAGAGAACTACTTGGAACTGGAAGACGGAAGATGATCAATCAATTTTTAAAAGCTAAACGTCCTTCCTCTCAGATTCTCAAATTAGCGGACATACCTTGCCGTCTTAAAAGAGGAAAATTTCAGCTTGACCCCGGGTTTGCTTTTGTCCTGTGCCCATAATGCAACACGTTCACCATGAAATTTCCGAACGAACCCGCTCTCAGCCCGAGATGATACAGATTTCTCTCTTAGCTTCTCACCTTTACGACTGACTCGCAACTCCTCTTTCGAGACTGGCGCAATTCTCTGCGGCGAGTTTTCCCAAATCAGCGTCAAGGGTTTTGTAATAGTGGTCTTGAAATCTTGTGTCGGGCCAGAAAATATGAGTAACACTGTGCGTATTTATTTTTTCTTTCATTGAGCCCCAGTCTCGTAAAATATGATTCGAGAGGAGAACTCCATGGTTTAATGTTCAAATGGTCTCAAAACAAACTTTCTCTGAGTAATCATAAATCCCTCGGGTTGCGTCTGGTACCTACATCTCTCCGTCTTCCGCGTATTTTTTGTCCAGAAGATTTGATGGGACTTTTTGCTTTGACTGCAATTTCGGTCGTACGAGTTCCTCCTTCTTGCTTTTAATCTAATTGTAAGTCAGTTTAATATTCTTGTTTTATGAAGTAGTATTTTCACATCTGCCCGATCAATTACTACTCATTGTTGTAACTGAATATTTTTGATGAATAATGTCATATTCTTATTTTGTCTTCCCTCCTATGAAAAGTGTATTTTGACCAAAACACCTACTTGAAAATTAAAAATGGTCGATCGATGTGCAAGTAGAAGCGTAATCGTTAAATAATTTTCATGATAAAGTAGTGCGAAGGAATTCGGCCACAGCACAAAATAGTCCTAAATATCTGTGCAAATCGCTATAGTTGTAGTGAGGCACCTATTTTATACCATAGCTTATATCACATATTATATCATGAATTATCAATAATAAAATTCAAATACCATAGTACGTAGTAACTATCAAAGGGGAGAGAGTGCGCAAATACTTCTTCATCAAACAAAAGCTAATTTTCATTTTGTTTAAAATTAGGCGCAAGAAATCTATCACTGTACACTCCATTGTACTACATTATATAAATATCGGTATTTCTGTTTACACTATTAGGTGCAAAACTTAAAAAAAATACGGATGCCTCCTTTGCATTTTTTTGTTATTTTGAGCGATTTGATATGATAGAGAATCTTTTTTCGTTGTAGATAATTCATATATTCCATTTTTGCTAATTAGGTAATGGAATAGATTTATAGCATAACGTAAAAAGTAGGATATTCAAATATTGTAGGGTGCCATGACATTTTTTCCCAGTGGACATGCAACTCGAAGCTTTAAGACGTGCTATGCAGTGCTTCCGCCCGATGGATATTTCCAGGACCAACCAGTTGTTCAAGCAGCTGTTGCCAATTTGAAGCTTTACAGCCACAGATCTAAAACAGAGTTGGAACGTAATTTTAATAGGACAATTGGTGGAAGGGGATCAAGCAGTTGCAGCATAAGCCGGAGAAATTTCCTTACACTGTGGGGAATATGCTATTCTCGTGTGCTTTTCCCTTTAAACATATGCTTATTCCGCTTTTGATGCAGCCAGTGCCGAAGAATGATATCTGCGATGCTTGTTGATCGTCAGTTTGTCTTCAGAATGCCATTTAACTACCGCCCTTGTTTGTCGCATTCAAGCGTAGTAACCATGGAAATTCGGGATATATCTCGGAGCTCCTGCTTAATCGCTCGGAGTAACGTGTTGCTCCCATATACGGAGGATCGTTATAGGTTTCCTCTCGCATGAATTCTTCGAGGTGACCCAGATATTCTTTTGGACCATCTTTTGCGCTGCTGGAATTTCGTGCTGGGGACACATTAGTTAGGGGGAAGTCGCGTCTGATGGTCGGCAAAAATTCCTGAAATCGTTTTTCTCTACCCGAACTCGAGCATTATTCTCCTCAGGTGGAATCTTGGAGGGAAAGACTGAATCGGGGGAGGGGGCGAATTGGAAGGATAACGGCTCTTATACTTCTCTGCGTGGACTGCAAACGTGCGTCCTTGAAAGGTCGTCTCGACCGCGTAAATGCCACTGTGTCACATATAAGGCGGTGCAGAGCGGAGCCGTAGAAGTGGAAGATGGATGCCTGCGGCTACTTTAAAATTTTTGTCGAAATAAAATTTCCCCAGAAAATAAATGATGTACCTGTTTTTCTGCGACTTTGGAGACTCTCGATGGTAGGGTGTGCGAAATGAAATTTAATAGATGCAAAACAAGGTATTATATTTTTTTATTTTGATGAAACATATTTAATACTGTGGGAACACGTTATCATGGCAAATTATAAATCGACGATTTGCTATTAGATTTTTTAGAAACAGATAATAATCATTTAGATAGTTGATAATGAAATTAATTAACTTAATAATAGTGTTCATAATCATCACTGGTCAACAATCCTAAGGTTGGTTTGACGCTGCTCTCCACTCTTTTCTCCTATAAGCCAATCTTTTCACACCTACGTATTTCACTTTTTCTCGTCCATCTTTACCTGTTCCATATATCTCATTATAGGTAGGTATTCCGTTCTTTTATCTTCTTGCTCGTCGACGATTGTCTTCATCAGGTCATCATATTATTATAAATTCAATATGATAAATATTTTAGGCTATCAAAGTCCAATATACTATATCAGTGATTTGCTGTTAGATTTTTTCAAAGAGATAATAGTGATTTTAACAGTTGATAAATAAATAAATACTCTAATAAATAGTGCTACTGTCTTCGCTACTGATTGTTAAAATGAACAGCATGAAAGGTTATTCGATAGATTTTCCTTAGATCGTCGGAGATCGGAAGACCGCCCTTTCTCAGCCTTGACTCTTGCAATGAGTGAACGACTCAATCCAAGTTGCGGACCGCAGAAGTGGTGGAAGTGGAGACAATTTAACTTCTTCGTGCCGAGGCGATAGAAGGGGAATAGCAGTGAACGGGGGACGCATTCGAGTTGGGGAGAAAAACAAAAACAGAACTCATCTGACTCGAAAGTCGTTTTAACTTTTATTAAAACGTATAAACGCAGTTTTTTTTGCTTTGTTGGTATGGATGTTAGGATTCCCCCTTCATGGCGCTACACTGTCTCGTCAGGATTTCCTCGGATGAGAATGACTTGTGCATTCACTACGATAGATTCTCAATTTTACATTGATTTAAAAATAAATGTGATGAAAAACTATCGTTTTTTATGCTCTTCAACATGCTTTCAACTAGTTTTCTGTTCCAGAAATACAGATATAACGTAGTAGCAGCAAGTAGTGAACATTTTCCTTTGCATTATAGCAACTAGCATTATTGATTTTTATTTTTTTATTCCACAGCATTGAGTTACAATATACAACGCAACAACATGGGAAAAGGAGGACGACGGGTATTCCTACAGTCCTTCGCCTCGAAGATGGGTCCGGCATTCGCCCGAAAATTTTAGAATACGAGTCTTTGTTTTACTGTTTTGTTTCATGTATCTTTTTCCAAGCTGTTTATATTTCCAAATACCTGCATACAATTAAGCCTCGTAATGGAATGTGCAAACTAATTTTGAGTCAATTCAATGAAATTAACTGAATTTTTTTCTGTAATATTTAACAATTAATTCTATGCTGTTACTTAGTGTAGTATCTATTCCATTGTTACCACACGATGAGATTGCATTAATGGCTCTAATGTCTTTTCGAGGGTTACGCTGTCTGCCGATGTAATGCGTCCTCTTATTGCAGCTTTCACTTGCTTCGACAAAAGCCTCTTCCTTTTAGTCGTTCTAGTTATCTAGTTCATAGTAACTGAGAATAAAAACAAGAAAAATGGGACAAGTTGATAATTTCCTTGTTTCTTTCACCTGCTTTCCATCTCTCCTTCCCACTTCTTATTTTTCAGCGATAGATTATGATGCCGTTTAGGGCGACGTCTCTGGGGAAAATTGTCTCCGGGTTCAAAACTTAATAAGCGCGCTTGGTCTGTTTGAAATATCGCTTTGCAGTGACGGAAATATATTGCGCCGTCAAAGAGCAGCAGGAAGAAAGCAAACAAGTCGCAAACCTGGACGGTGGTGGGCAGTGCTTATAGAGAGGAAAATTTTTGTAAGCGACGCTTCAAATAAAGGATGGAAGGTCTTGAGGAATATTGGAGTGAGGCTACTGTGGAGTGATATAGTTTGCGCTGTTTGGAATGAACCGTACGACCCGATATACGAGATGGGCGTTAATCATTTTATCGTTTGGAAGCTGCGGGCTACTCCTATATTCCAAATGGAAATGAACGTGTCAATCCTCATATAGCTTCAGTTACCTCATGACCGTATGTTAGCGCTAGGAACTACTCACTTTCTCAGGGAAGTCCTTGTCCTCTAGTCGGGAGGCCGATTTCCGCGTCACCTGACGGCCGGCGGGTGAATCAACTTATACAAAGAGAGACCAAAGTATTACTCGGCGCGGGGCAAGCGTTGGGAAGGGTTGGTAGGGACAAACGGGGCTGTAAAGAGTAGGCCCCAGTCCTTCCCATAGAAGCCCGTTTATATTGCTTTCTAATCGATCTTGAGTAATATTCACACTGCGGCGATTAGCTTAGATCTATCCATTTTATAACGTTTTTATAAACTGCCTTTGTTTTTTGTCATCTTGTCCGGGTCAAATTTTGCAACTCAATTTTATCCCACATTCACAATAGCTACGAAGCTGAGCTTTTCAGGATAACTGAGAACCAGATGACAATATTAAAAAAGTTTGCAATAATTTTGCAAATATTTTTAATGATTTTAACTGTATCACGCCTGTCATTCATAATTTAAAATTAAATATGGAGATTAATTAAAAAATGGCTACCAAAATCGTACGATAGCGCTAAAATCATTAAAAGGAACGATTTCGTTAAAGAGTTGTAATTATAAATTACAATAAACTTGTTTGCATCGAAGTTGATTGAAAATTTGATTGCAAAAATTTACTTGTATTCTTATCAGTTGGCCATAAAAATCTTGTTTTTTTAATAAAAACATAATTTCATTTCGTATTATTATTTCTCAATATTTTAAATGTATTACTTGCATTCACGAGAAGTAGCTTCGTAACTTTATTTGAAAATTTGATTCTGCGCACCATCACGAAAACGAATTTCGGTTAACTGCATTGGTTATAGATTATTTCTCCGTTAAATTCGTATTGCTCTTACTGTTAGCGACACGGGTGGAGATATCAGTAAAGCCGTATAAATGTACGGCGAAAGAATTTGGTGCCTGACTGAACAATCCCGTATTTTCATATTCAAGGTACGGACCATATATAAGTGTAATGTTTTTTTAGCTGCGAGTTTAAACCTCGTATGCAGATGTCTCCTACCAATTTAAAAAAAATGCAATGTTTCCTAGTTTTAAGTACCGTGAAGGTATTGTATGTCATATACTCGTGCACGGCTAGCGATTTTGCTTTAGAACTCATATATTGTAAAATACCAGACTCGTCCAATCTGATACGTGTTAAGTTATTAAGTTTAAGGATTTTATATTGCGATAACCTACTTTAAATCTCGATTAAAAGTTGAGTGAAAAAACTTTTTTGACTTTGGGACTTGGGGAGGTGATGAAATTATCTCTAGTTTATGCATTCTCAAAACTACTTCTATTTTCGGACAAAATTAACCAAATATTCCTGCGTGCACATGCAATGACGGGCCGTGAGCCTTTAACCAATATACCAAGATACTCATTTACGCCCTTAACACTACACTACAGCCCTACATTTCATTTGGTATGAGGTGGAATCCTACCTTATGAAAGAATTTATTGGTAGAAATAAATACGAAAGTGATAGGTTGAATTGATATTAAATTTTTTCAATAAATGTGCCTTATTAATTTTATTTGCAAGTGCCAGCGTGAATTTTTTTTCCTACTAAATAATAAAGTCTAAGGCTATAAAGCATCAATTTGAATGAAAAACATTTACTTATCCCTCCACTTTTATCCATCAGAGGTGGTTCCCAAGGAAAAAAAAATGGTTGTGACGTATACCTCGTTGTTAGCCGTAGTGAAAAGTAGTGCAGGAAATGACGCAGTGTTTAAGAGAAAAGATTAATGGATAGCTGAATAAAAATCAAACCCTGGAATCAGCTCTTGGTAATTGTATTCCGCACATTGAATTAAATGGGGATAGTACTTTTCCCTACAATCTGCGATATTTCAAAAACTGGTAGATTGCCGTTCTAGATTTCAATGGCTCTCAGCGGCAGATACATATAGGGGCGCCCCCCTTACGGGACCTCCCGATCTGCCGAACATTGAATAACCACGATTGTAACTTTCTTATATCATAAGATGGCATTGTCTTGCATACGTCTATAATAAGCTTAAATAAAACTTTCTTAAACTTTGCATGTGACTTGATTTTTTTTATTATGATAAAAGTTGTGGTAGCTCAAGATCTCTTTTGCCCCCTCCTTTGAGTTTTTTCTGTATCCGCTACTGATGGCTCAGCGTATTTACGAAACCGAGACCTTCCGAGTAGCAGCATGTAATAGGTAGTGTGTAGAGTTCATTCTTTTATAACGTTCCATCTGCATTAGCCTCATTTTTTATCTCTGCTTCGGGAATATCGTTTGGAGAAGTTTTTCATTGTCTGCATGAGTGACATTTTTTTCTATACACGGAAGCTATGTCTGCTTCATAAAACCTAGTATACCATGCATGTTAGTTAATTCATTTCTTGCTGAATACATTTAGGCTTGTAGTTTTTTTAGTTTCTAACCTATGAGGTGTCGGATGTACTTCCAGTCAAATCGTGAGATATGTTAAGGTATCAAGTTGAAGAATGTGATATTGCGGTAACCTAATAAAAGCTCGATTAGAAGTTGATAAAAAATTGAGATGGGTGATATATTGGAAAATGTTTTGCTTGCAATGGAAGTAAGGAAATTATTAACAACTCCAAGGACTGTGCATGCTCATATCTCCTTCTCTATTTGGTCCTAATGTCTATTCTTTTTGATTTCGATAAAACCATGGCAGTGCCTCTGAGACTTCCTCCTTATGGTTGCCCTGTAATGACACTGTGTCAATGGCTCATCAAAATGCTACCATTCATAAAAATTTTCTTATCCGTCTCTCCTCTTAATCATTCGTGCATTTTTTACCTACTTAGTCTTCTGAATAAGAAATGCTAAATTCAACGAAAGTGCACATGGTATTTTTATAAATGTGGTGCGATCTTTGCAAATTAAAGAAACAGTTCTGGAAACCAAAAATCCACGAATTAACGATGACGTTAATATAGGTTACTTCCAAGTTTTCTTGACTTTGTGGAGCTATAAAATATCCTCTGATTCGAAGAATCAAGCGAGATGGAGTGGAATTGATTCATAATGAAACACTGACTTGCAATTTTCCACAATGTGGAAAATTGCAAGTCAGTGTTTCATTATCCTCGAATTGTTGAAAAATTTCCTTTATGTTGAACCCGACGTTGTATTTTATATTTATTTTTTATTCCTTTCAGATTCTGGCGCTCTCCTTTCCGTAAGTCAACTGTTTGATGTGAACCTCTTCCCATAGTTCATTGACGACTGCATTATGATAGCTCTCACCCTATTACATCGAGATATCTGCCCTTTGGAGTTTGTGGCCGATAGCATCCCCTTTGTAACTCGAAGTATAAAAGTAAATTACTAACTACATCGTAAATGGAAAACTCATTTCCACCACAATTACCCAGCTAAATATCCTTAACATTAGGATATTACCAGTGAAAGTTAATTCAACCTTCCATCTTTGCAGTTTTAATCCTTCTTTTTGAAGCTATTTTCGATTTAATTAACTGAACAACTATCAACGGCTTTCTTAAAGTATTCTTTTAATAGTTGTACCTATTCACCGCTTCTGGGTATATCTTAATCGTTTTTGGTGTGTAACTTCTCATTTGTAGATGTTTCATTTCTCAAAAATCTCAATCACCTTATTCATCCTATCAACGTTGTTTCCCTTTAACTATAGCTACAAAATTATCCTTTTTAAGTCGATATTCGTGACAATAAGTATTTTTGCTATTTCTCCGCATAAAATAATTTGTCCTAATTGTACGTATCCCATTATATAACGCCCTTTACAAGCCTCACCATTAGTTATAAATTATATACAATCACTATTTTATTAATTATTTGCTCATAGTTCCAAGAATATCGAATTAATTTTTACTTTTATTATTTTGTATTGTAATTATATCTGAACCATTTCACGTATTTCATTGCATTTACACGAATCGGTGTCCGATGAAAACAATAGCATTTCCTCTATATTTCCTAAGTTGTTTTTACGTTGTCGTTTTTTTTTCAATCTGTATTGGGCAAAGTATTGACGCCATCGTCATTATTTTTTATATTAATATCAAATATACGCGTTTATATGTTATGTAGGTGTTATTTTATAATAATTATTCACAATATTTTTTTGCTGATTTTTAAAATATCCTTGATAGCCATGTGTTATTTATTATCCATTTCCTATAAAGTAGAAAGCCTAAGGTTTATTTCTGGGGCATTTTCTCCCTGGAAAACTATTTCAGTGAAATTTATTGGACACAAACAATTAGTATAGTGTGCTACTAGCTATACTGCAGGCTGTGCTTTCCAAAAGTATGATTGCAATTTTTCAACACATAAAATGGCAATTTATTTGATTTTATCGCTTGCAGTCTTGGAGAAGGTCTGAGTGAAGATTCATTTGGCGAAAGGATATGAAACCTTTTGGCAGTCGCCTCGAAGGTTAGGAAGAGTCTTGCAATTTAAGTTAGGAGTACCTCGATTCCATCACTCTGCTAGGAAGGGTAGAAATGGGAAAGTGAAAGATAAATAGCCAGCCTCGTAGAAATCGATCCAAGGGGCCCGTGGCTTTCCGTCCCATCCGACGCTCAGACTATGTGCCCTACTGAAATTATCCTTCAATCAGCACTCAAATTGACAAATAAGGCTTCCCCTGAATAACTAGCGTCGCTGCCGGGCTTTGAACTCGGGCCCAATTAATGCCGGGGAAATTTTAACTCAATAATCAATTAGCCACCCCGATTGGCTATTTGTGCAATGGAGCTGGAGGAAGAATCTCGCCGTTACAGAGAACCATGGGCTTGGAACAGAGCTTAATAGATGCAAATCGCGAGGTGGCAAAGGGTAAGGAACTGACCTCCTTCCTCTGAGTGTACAAAATTTACCCACTTAGTTAGGATTGAGATTTATCCTTACCCTTCCAAATCAGTCTATTGGTTGGAGGACTAAGCTAAGATGCATACAATTGGAAGGAAATTAAAATGGAAAGTTGTGGAAATCTTTTGAAATGCCATAAAAGTCGAAGAATTTGGTGGTGATACATTGCTTTAAAACTGTACTATGGTCTCGAAATGTATCTCATAGCAAGAACGTAATAATCTTTATGTGCTCACTAAATTTGGTGAGCTGCTCGCAATACGTTAGAAGTTATTCAAACATTTTCCCCATTTATATCAAGCATAGTTCAAATGTGAGTTTAAATATATTATATTTTTTATATAGGCTATATCTACATACCGAAGGTCATTGATCTGTACGAAATAAATTACCAGTTATGAAAAAATTCTTCTCATGGATCTCAAGAAGTTAAACGGCTTTTCAAAGACAAATAATTGTTAGCACACGAAATTTTTAGCGAAGGCATAACTTGATGTACTGTATTTTCTACTCGTAGCTCCATGATGCGAACGATATAAATTAAAAGTTATTGAAAAATTTTTACGATGCATAACAGGAATATTTTAATTGTGACAACACAGATAAACGAATGTCGCTAAGGGTACTACGGCCACGCAGATGGATGAAGCGATGTACTTGAAAAACCCCATCAATGTAAAAAGAAGGGATCAGACTTCCCTTGAATACACTCTGCCGCCCCTTGGATATTACATACTAGAAGAGCTTCCGTTATTGTCTAAGCCGTGCATTGGAGATAGATTGTGATTCTCGCTTCTATGAAGAACTCGAGGCGATAAGGGGATCAGGTTGGTGTGATGGCTAGAGTGTTAGATTCCCACCCCGAGGGCTCGAGTTCAAATCCCGGTGGTGGCTGAGAATTTTCAGAGACTGCTTGATCCGTACTTGAATGATGTGGAGGACATATCAATCCGTCCGTCTGATGGTACGTTTAAGCCGTGGTCCCCTCGGCGTCTTTTGGTAAGATCAGGCTATTGCCGACGCAGGATTTCTCGCCACCCTTCATTACCTACCCTTCCCCAATTGCGCAAATGGCCTCAGGCGTCTGCCGCCTCCGAATACCATACCATACTTAAATAAATAAATAGATAAAAGATTGTAGCACTTTTCCACAAAATGTTTTTACTGCGTACAAATCGTTTCGGCTTACAGGGCCATCATCAGGTACAAGACCATATGATGGCTCCGTGGGCCGAAACGCGTTGAACGCAGTAAAGAAGTTTGTGGAAAAGTGCTACAATGTTTTATTAATTTAAATATGTCTAACTTCCACCAATTGAAGTCTGAATCTGTTGAACCATACCATACCTTTACTGAGCTAGATTGGTAGATGGTTCAAATCAGGTGCCTTGGCTCTCATATCCTTCTTTTTTAATTTTGCTAACCTATTTTTACCCTACCTGTCCCTTGGAATCAGCAGACAAGAAGAGCACGGATAAGGTATGAATGGTTATCCATTCAACCTCAGTCCGGCACTTTGGTGATCTTCCTGGAACCGGTATGTCAATGCTCATTGGCTCTTGCCTCTGAGATAAGAACCATATTCAATATTTAATCACTGATAACCTCAGTTGTCGGTTGCCTCCTCCAATCCCATTCTAACCAACATACGGACGGAGTGCTGTACTTGAAATACCCTCATATCGAAAAAAAGAGGGTATCGGCCTTCTCCTGATAATCCTCTGCCACCCCTTGGATATTCGTGCCTAGGTCTCTGCGGCGATGTTCATGATGACTGCCAAATCCCGGGTTCTCCAAACGCGTTTGTCGCTTGTGGTTGTCAACAGTTTCAAAAGCCATCCTGCATTCCTCTCCAGGTTGGAAGTTAGAAGTCTTGAATTTTTGAAGGCTTTTATATAACGCTTGCAATCATACCAATCAGCGCTCAGGGGAAGGACTGCCAGTGATATATAAGGCGAAAATCAAGACTTCTCACCTCCGACCTGAAGAATAAAAGCAGGATGGCTTTTGAAAATGCAATAGGGTGGTTTCCTATTATTTTCTTATTGCCTTAATCGAAAGGTTATTACTCCTGGAGTACGCATTTCACGCTCTTAGATTTTCGAATGACGATATCTATTTTTCGCGATAAAATGAAAAGTGAAAATTTTCAAGCGCGCGAAAACGCGACGGCTAAGTAGGAATGATGGGAAAAAGTCCGTGTGACGTATTTCTGGTTCCCGCTGCCGCCCTGTGAGGTGACCTTGAGGCGAAGGTGTGAGTGCTGGTGCGACGCAGGCTGCTAGCAGGTAGCAGAGTACTCCAGGTAGCAGGTAGCAGAGTACTCTGCTAGCAGGTAGCGCTTGGCTTAAATAAGGATTATTACTACCTTATCAAACGAAGGAAACTTTCCGACCTTAGACAATTTTAATAAGTGATTATTAAGAGATGTTTCCCTGAGCTCTTTGACTCATGCATGCATTGGTAATCTCAGACGATGTAAAACTCCTATCCTCTCGTGTAGAAACTAGGTCCCTGTGACGTCACTTGGAGTAGAGTGGCATGGGCACCAATCTGGCCTTTTTCAAATGAGGTTAAAATTGACCATTGCCATTCGTTTCGGAATTTCTAAAACCAAATAATTTGTATATAGTGAATACACTAATGGTGGGTAACGAATCGCAATCAATGCAGTTCGTTTTCTTTGATGAAGGAAACTACCCTATTGCAGCTGGCAAGCGCGGTTGGAGAACCGAGAACGAAAACGAGGACCCAGGGCGGGTTCGCGGGGTAACTCTCCCGAGGGCTGGGTGCAAAAGTCCGTCACTTTTCACCCACAAACCTCAGGAGGGCGAGGACAGAGAAAGAAAAGGATAGGAGGTGCTGCCGCGATGAGAGCCAGAGGACGCCTTCAGGGAAACGATAGGCTTGGAGGGGTTAGGATAGGGAAATCTCAACACCGTCATTAGGGCGGCTTGGGCCACTACTAGCGAAACCATAAGTTATTGTTTCTACGGAAATAAAAGATTTTTCTATGGAGGAGAAAAACCTTACGATTTTATGTATATAAGGGAGCATCCATTAACCCCTTGCGCTGTAATGACGAGTTTAGCTCGTCGCGAACTTTCGATGCCAAACCGCGCAATGACAAGTGTATCTCGTCATCGGTTTTTCATAATTTTAGCACTATTTAGAGGAACAATATAATCATTTTGAAAGCTTAGCAATGTTGAGACATTGACAGTGTATATAAATAATTCATATTTCATGAAACATGATGCATTGGAAGGATTAAAATGATATCAGTTGAGTATCGATAGATATGTTTAATAATCACACTTTATTTCACGGTTCTACGTAGATTACAAGTTACAAAATATCATTTCATTACCTACCATTTAAAAGAGAACCAGAGAAAAAATAAATGGAGAATAGGAGCACGATATTCAGAAAATTAGTCGAAGTAAAAGGGTAGTTCAAAGTATACCGGGACTAGCCGCGGTGATAACTTTTACGGGAGTAACCAGCAATGCACAATGGTAGTGTCCGAATTATATCCACAGGGAAGAATGACGCCTCGGTAGCTTAACTGGCTAAAGCACTCGACCGGAAATCGGGGGATCCGGGTTCGAATTCCGGTCAAGGCGAATGATTTTTTCTCTATGGATCTTTCGCACGAAGTAAAAGGGGTTAATTACGTGAGTATCATAAGAAATAAAAAAAAACAACTATTACACACTAAATGAAAAGTTTCATTACTGACAAAAGGAAATGGAAATGGAGAGTATTACCGCAAAAATATGGAAAAGTATGCAGCATTCAAATTTTTTCTATAATTTCTGAAATAATGGGTTGAATCTAGAAAAACCGGTGAGAAAGAAAATAGATTTCACTGGCATTCAATCAGAAAAGATGCCAATAAGGGCGAAGTTTGAACAATAATAACAAAATATAAAGGAGTGCCACTGCGGCGCCGTAAATCCAACGACGTAACTAAATTATTAAATCCATATGAATCGCTATCTGCACAAAGGCATCTTGTCCAAGCTGGACGATTTCTCTTATTTCTTCTTTAATTTGTTGCTAGTTGCATGACTCAACGTTTCCTACTAAAAAGAAACATGCTATGGAAACATATGATCGGTGTTATTAGCATGACATGTTTCTTTTTAGCAGGAAACGTTGAGTCTTGCACCTAGCAACAAGTTAAAGAAGGAAAAATAAAAATCGTGCAACTTGGACATGTTGCCTTTCTGCAGTTAGCGATTCATATAAGGGTTAAATGTTTTTACGGTAAAGAAAGATTTTCCTTTAGAGAAGAAAAGTCCTATGATTTTGGATGCTTCATATTTAGGATACGAGTATAATGAAAAGTAAAGAAAGCTTTTTAATTCCACAAAAATATTTTATGCAAAAGTTTTCTTTCCCCTTCAATGTGTCTAATAGGTTCCATACAGTCACGCCTGAAACAACTAATTATATTTTAGGATGCTTCAAACCTGATTGCTTAATCTGAGCAATGGAGATAGAGGGTGATTCTCGTCTTTATGAAGCACTCGTGACACTGAACGGCGTTTAATAGATTCTGCTCGTAAAAGGCGTTGCCGTGCAGAGGAGGGTTGGATGTTCGGAGAGATAGTTGGGTCCAGCGAGCTGACTGGACGGGGTCGGCGTGGCGACAATCGATTTATGTGGAGCGATAAGCAGGAGCAGGTCGATACGCTCGCAGACACGGGGTGCACGCCGATATCGAATGTCTCTCCCCCCCCCTTCTTTCCCTTCCTGCTTTCTCCTGGAGCCGAGCCTGTGATTGCCGGCAGACACATTGGCAGACAAGGGGCAATCTAAGAGGGCCGGGGATGTCAGCTGCCGGGGGGGAGGGTATAATGCGGACGAATAGGGGAGGACGAATTACAATTTGCGTGACGAATTGATTGATTATTCATTGCTCTGCCATCTTTAAATTTCCAGAGCGTGCATATTATACACCTAATTCTTTCTTCTCCTAATCTTTACAATTGCAAACAATTTCTTATGCCATTTTAACCCATCATAACGAAATGTTGCTTCTAAGTAACGTCAAAAATTAATCATTTTCAGCCCTATTCAGGAAAAATTTTAACCATCTATTTCTTTCTTTCACACCTCTATCATTTAATTGGCACCAAATTGATATTATTTAAAGGTCAATTTGGGCATTAAATTCAGAAAGCACCACAAATTACGAAAGCAATAAAAAAACTATCCTGTTCAACGAAATTTGATATTAGAGGGATAGCAATAAAATATCACCAGATAAGGTAACGGCAAGTGCTTCAGGTTTAAAAACTTATTATTTTTCATAGCAACGCATTTAAGAATTTTTCAATCCGTGAAGGCGTAAACTTCTTCTTTTTGACTTGTAAGTTACACCCAAATTTTGATCGCAAAAATGTATCTCCTAGTGTTATAAATTTTATATCTCTATGGTTATACCAATATGTTGTCATTTTCGACGTATAAAAGTGGTAATCAACGATATTTTTTGGCATAGAATTTGCCATAATATATTAATATTCTGCTTTTCTTATTTCTCAAGTTTTAACTTTTTAAAGGCACTCGAAAAACAACTCTTAACGACATCAGTCAAAGCGCCTTGTAGTAAATATATCTTGTAATTTTTTCAGTTTTAACTGTATACTAGGCCGGCCCTTATTTTTCAGAATTGCGAAAAGTTGTGTTTTCCTAGTCTCAAAATGATTCAAATGGGGTTTATATTCACGTGGTAAAATTTGGTTACTTTAAAATAACGGCAACCCGTGCCCAAGGGTCCTAAATACTGAGGACACTTAATTGAGTTGAAAAAAATGTTTTTGGGGCCAAAAAGTGCTAAGCCTCTGTAAAACGTAAAAGTAAAACCCTTTAGGGCCGATTTTCTGTTTGTTTTGACCTATCTCCAAGCGTTTAGGAGATATCGTCCGTCGTAATGCAATCCATCCCCCAGGGCGCTATCCCGCACCGCGGCGCCGCTGAAGTACGGCCCGCACCACTCGCACTTCGCACCTTATTTATTGCTTTGGGGTATATCTTCGTCACTGAACTTGTACACGTCACTACGTACGATACCATGCTTGCAAAACCCCTCAAAATTGGCAATGATTTGGTGTTATGTTAGGGTCTAAGTATTAATATATGTTCCTTGTTTCTTGATATCCGATTCTATACTCACTTAAGGCTTGAAATATTACTCCTTTTGTTTTCCTATATAATCTAATAGCGAGTTTTGCCATTCAACTTCTTTGTATTTGTCTATTACTTTGTATTACGCAAACCTTTATCTTACACTCCTTATTCCATCTCAGTAACACTTTCTTTGAAGTTGTACCTTGGGTTTACAAAAGTTTTTCATTGATATCATTCGCATATTCATGCATAAAATAAAATTCAGCTTTTACGATGGCTCGCAAATTGACCGGCACCTCATGATATAGTAGGCCTCTTAAACTGGTTGTGGTTCTGGTGTTGCGCAGATAGGTAAGCTCGTGTATGTATTCGTTTCGTGATCATATACCATGATCCAGACTTCATTTCCGGAGATCGTATATCATTGGAAAGTGTCTGTGAGATGGTGGGAGAGGGTAATAAAAATGCATATGCGAGGCCGAATTTTCCCTCAGGAAAGACAAACAATTACGTCATGGTTTGATAGAGAAAGGTAGTGGCATGCTATTGATGCTACATAAATTTCACTCTAATAAAATACCTTGGGGGCCCTTATTATATTTTTCTTACTCGAACGGCCTGACTAAAATTAACTTTATGTTTTGGATTATTTGCTGTAAAAATGTGGATTCACAGTAGACTGGAATGTCCTAAACCTGTTGTAGAGTTAGTTCACTTTTTAAAGGCTAATTTAAAATAAATGAACTATTTATTACTAGGTGACCCGTCGAACTTAGCTCCGTCTAACAGTCAATAAACAGTTTAGTTATGCCATGCATAAATAAAGAACGTCTATACCGTATTCAATCATGTTTGACTTGTTATAATAATATGGTGGAATAAATTCAATAAATCAACATAAATAAGTATTTCAATGAATTGTCAAAAATAATTTTTTGACAATCCAGTGTATTGCATGCATATGTGAATTCCTAACTGTATTCATTGGTTTTCTATATGTATGTTTTCTAATTCAGCCTATGTATGCATTTGGGTTAAGTCTCTTGAGTCAAGCACTATCTGATATACAATATTTTTACCTTTTTTATCAGTCGCGAAAACAAATGAAGTGGATGAACATTGTTCATAAGTTGGTAAACCATGATTCAACATTCCACATATATGTGGCACGTTGAATGATGTTGAAATGTTTGTGGCATGTTGAAATATGTGTGGCATGTTCATTGAACATGCCACACATAATTGATATTTAGAAAAATATGGGTTTTATTGATTAAGACCGCAGGCACTCAACAATTGCCCTTGCAATTTGTTAATTATCATCGCGAATGCAACACGAATTGGGAATTGAATTCGTTTTAACTCAAAGGACATATCCGTTGGGTAATGGTAATCGTTGGAAAGAGGACTTCCTCGACTTTGAAATGTCTTTTGAGCACAATCGCGTGAATTGCATTGATCATCAGTTTTTGTAGACACCAAACGCGTTCCATTGCAGAGTTTTCGTTGGATTAGGTTTCAAAGCATCATGACCAGCGGACCAACCTTCAGCTGTAAATTGTGCGGTGGTAACCCAGGCAAATCCAAGGAGTTTAAAAATTCAGATGGATAGTTGTTAACTTCGTATTCGCTTTTTATAGACGCCCAATAGATTTGATTGAATTTAGAGTACCAGCGATTAATTTATGAATGACAAAGTTTAAGTCCTAAGTAAGTAGTTATATAGATTTACACCAGTGTTTACACTTGTTGATTTAGTGTCCCAAATTGTTTAAGTGTGTGCGTAATTAAAAATAATGGTCGTTATGATGTTTAAAATGAACCCTATTCCGTACTACTTTTACGAAAGGCCAAAAAATTGATTTTATGCCTTGGATAATTTAATTCAATGGGTATGCTAGAAATAGGTTTTACTGAGTTAAATTTTATGAATCCTTTAATATTTACAGTGAAAATTTAATGAAATATTGTTGAATGTGCAGCATATTATAATCAGTAACTTTATTCACTGGTTTTATATCGGTAATCTTCCTTGCCCCGTCTCAACCTTTAGCTTGAGATAATCTTTTCGCAAGATACCGTTGATTCACTAATATTTTCACTGCATTTCGCTACTTTATTGGCTAAGCTATGTATTTTAGGAGCTTAATGTGCAGAAATATGCTTACATTATGTGTGTTAAGGCTGGAGAAAGGGATATAGGGTAGAGTTGAGCGGCGTTAAATTCGTGCGTAGGTTGCGTAGGTAGGTGCGTAGGGCGTGCGTAGTCAACCATAAACGACAGACGCAGCTGGAGAACCCGAAAATTAGCAGTCATCTTGAGCTGCGTTATTTGTCTACTAGTTCTACTTTTAAATTATCAAGTCCATTTGAAGAACAGCAAAGCTTCGTCAACGTGTGATATGACCTGAAAGGGCAATGCGATGAATATGTCAAGGTTTACAAGTCCTAGCTTCCAAAACTAATCCTCTATTCGGGATGCGAGTGACACACTATCATGTTGGCGCAATTTGAGAACTCTGTTTGCGTAAATCAAAACTCATTTCACTGCCTGCGTGATTGCGATACGGTACCGTAATTGGTGTAATATTGCTGTTAAGCTTCGGCGAGTGAAAGACTAGTGAAATACCATTCCACCATATCGCACAAAGCTTAAATTCAGGCGATTTTCAATTTCTCGATTTTGTTTCCCCTTAGCCGTGATGTTAAGCTCTCAAATGAAACATTTTCTCATTTGAAATGTGAAAGGTCTCGCATTTGACCTTCACTGGATGAATATCCGCGGCATTGCATTCAATTCGGTGTATTTTTTTTCAGTCTTTGGCTCTGTATTTAGTTTATTTTTAGTAAGAAGTAATTATAAGAGTCATTCAGTTGAGAATGCAAGTGAAACCAATTTTCAAGCAAATGAAGGAAAAATATTTCTCTCAAGAAATGTTTACAAGATTGTTGGTCTTGTTTTGTGTTTTAAATATCTTACAGAAGGACCTATCTGTATGTCTATGTAAGCTAATTTAAAATGAAATATGGTGTAACATGTTTACAGTACCGTTACGTTGTTCCCCAAAGTTTTGGATGTTATTGGTGGAAACAGGTATATGACCAGTGAAGGAGCGCATTATTCCTTGTTGGGATTCCATAGTAACAATGGAGTATAGAATAATGCAATGCCACATTAGTTAGATTTATAGCAGAACAACAGATTTAAGGCTAAGAGTTTGAAAATATTTTTTAAATACTTATTATTAGTAAAAATATAATGATTCGGAAATAGAATTTGAAATTTATTGAATCAAGTAGAAATCAAAGTAGGAGAAAAGACGAAGTGCTGGACATGGTTGGTGAGGAGAGTCAGCTTTTAGATGGGATACGGGGAAGACAGAAAGTATGGATTGAGGGAGTACTTAGCGGGTTAGGATTTTGAAACGGGGTTAAAAGGGCAGAATACTAGGTAAACGAGGAGTGGAAGGAAGGGAATAGGAATTTTAAATAGAATAGAAGAAAGAAGGCATCATTATGAGCTTAATAGGGAGGGCCATGAAAGGAGAGGATACTGTCAGAATACTTCGTAAATACTCCATGCAAATACTCCGTGATCGGTAGGATACTTTATTTATATATTTCCACACCTCCAAAAACAGCACTATTCGGACTTTACATAGGAGTTAATGATAACATTTAACAATCGAACACGCACAAAAATCCATGCCAAGGGTAAGGGTAATTAACCCAGGCGGGACCTGAACCCGCGACCTTTATTTGGCAAGCGAGGACTTTACCCCGCCGCCACCGGGGCTTTAGTACTTCTATTGAAGTGGACGACTCAGAAGCCTTTTCAGAACAATGATTTAGATGAAGAAGGATCAAGTTACTTGTGTAAGGAATATCTCGGAAGGAACTAAATTGGAATACAAATAGAATTATGGTAATGAGTACCGAAACACAAAAGAGCAAGATGATTTTGTTTTGTGGAACTTATTAGATGATGGATATGATATTGCGGAAAATAGATTTAGTGGGAGCTCATTTTTCCCTTCTTTATTCTTTTATTTTGTGGTAGTAGCTTAGTTGCAAAGCGTTTTTTTCCTTAGGGATCGTGCCTATTATTCCTTACTACTCTGTTTCATTCCATTGTAAGTTCGTATTCCCTCTCCAGTTCAAGTTACAACACATTTCTTAGAAGAAGACTGATTTTACGATCTTATAAAAGTAATACTCCGTGAAAAGCAATATTGTGACGCATCCAGGATTTCTGCAAAACATTTTTTGACGGAGAATATGATTGATACAAATGTTGATGCCTGAAATTATTTTTAGTATACGAGGGAATTATTTTTCGATGAACACTGATATACTTATGCTTGTTACACAGCGTATATTGGCTCCCACACCGCTTCAATTTAATAGACTTCGTGAGTCGACTGAGGAAGGAAAGCCTTCATTGAATTGCAGCCATCTAATTATTTCTAAAAATCTAGATCATAAGGGCTTAGGATAAAATATAATTTTTAATTTGAAACGTTCCAGTTTTCCTTATTATACGACCAATTTGCATTTCTACTTTGACTGCTCTATCACAATTGCGGTGGTAAAAAATATATTAGTAACTCTTGGGCTATGTCGCCGCGAAAATTTTTCAGATTTTTTTCGGCAAAGAATATTTTCAGATAAGTTTAATCTTCTCTGTTCACGTGCAACTAGATAAATATCAAAATAGATAAAAAAATCTCTTAAAAATACTGCAGGATAGGACTCCACTACAGGTCAAAGGGAACGACTGCATTCCGTGTCATACCTGTGGGAAGAACTGCATCGGCGAAACAGGCAGATCAGTGAAAACACGCCAAGAAGAATACCATCATCAAGTCGGCCTCTAAATGTGCTGTCACCTACCGCCCACTTGAATGGGTTTACAAAGGTCGCCACTCGCCTCGCTGAGGGACGAATTGATCGGAGTTCTGCGGAGAAATAAGGTTTAATTAGGAGTATTTACCGAAGTTTATATAAATGATGATGTGATATATCAATTTCATAACTTTTTCATAGCTACTCCTCGCAGTTACAATCATTTTAGTGTAAAATATTGGAAATTAAGCAGATCGCATTGCAGTAATCACCGGGCCAGTGAAATTTTTTAAAGCCGATTAAAATGCGGTCGAAGTGGCAACAGAAATCAGTCTTATATGGGATGGAATCGGGCCTCCCGAAGGTAATGCTTATGCAGTCTGCATAGGCTTAGGCATGCAGTATGGGGCCTATGCAGTCCCCCGAAATCACCAAAGAGCAATTCGACTGGGTCAATCAACAAAGTCCGTGGTAGCCAAACCCCGAAGCGCCGGGCCATGCAGTCGATCTTAAAGATACAATATTTGTCGCCAAAGAGAAATGTTTTAAAAAGAGACTTGCCAGGGAAGCTATTGCAATAACAAAGAAAAGGAATAACAATTTTGACAGATACACCGTACTTGACAACCAGTAATTCTTAAAATATCCCACACTACGAGTACCCTCACCTTCCGCTCCCATCCATCCACCCCCCCACACAGGTACCTATAAACAGGGTGATTAAGGAGGAATGTGCAATACTTCCGGAGGTAGTAAGGGCAGTTTTAAGCCATTTTTCCCATAGACATGGGATCTTAACTACTTAGTTACTGAGCCATGACAACGCCAACATTCTTTTGGATGCACTTTGCAGTTATGGTTATTCTTGGGTATCCAGCCTTTTGACATTTAAGGTTGAACAAAAATATCCGATTGTAATTGTTTGAAATTATTAATCTCTTAGCGTCATTAAAAGAGAGTTTCTAGCGAGTATGAGCAATAAGATTGCGTAGTGTCGCAAATTTTGCGACTTTTTCAGGCAATTATTAGAGCACATTTTCGTCCAACTTTAATAATTATGTCCTTGAAAATCCAGAGCAATAAATACATTGTCGTTAAGGCTGGATAAAAAAAAACGATTCATAGTACTTAACTGCAAAGTGCACCCAAAAAATGTTTGCGTCGCCATAGCTCAGTAACTAAGGAGTTGCGACTCCATGTTTATGGGCAAAAAATGCCCAAAATCAGGGATGGCCACAGAATCTAAACGAAAGTCAAAACCATCAAAATTTCAATAGTTTCGTTCCCGGGCGCGAAGTGCCGAAACGAAACGAAATGCATAAAAAACAATCAAACATCCAAACCCGGAGAGCTAAACTCAGGGTCGAAACGAAATCGGAGTCAAAACCGCTTCGGATCGAAACATAACTAAAACTCTGGGACGAAACGAAGCTCAGAAAACGTTTCAAGGCAAGGGCCAATGCACATTAACATACCGGTTCCAGGAAGATCACTGAAGTTAAGCAATATTAGTGCCGGACTGAAGTTTAATGGATGACCATTCCAACATTAAACGTCCTTTCTGCTGATTTCAAGGGACAGATACGATTGAAATGGGTTAGCACCATGAAGGAAGAAGGATGGGAAGGCCAAGGCACCAGACGATGAAACATCCATCAGTATACCTCAGTAATCCTTTGCATTTAAGTTGTGAGGCAGCGGAGCTGGTAGGGTATCGAGTGTGAGATAGGAGTTCGGAGGTTCTAGGCAGGGATGGCAATCGCAACGAAACGAAATTCAAAACCAGTAAAATTTCAATAGTTTCGTTTCCGGGAGCGAAATGCTGAAACGAAACGAAATGGATATAAATCCGGGGAGCTAAAATCAGGATCGAAACGAAATCGGAGTCAAAACTACTTCGGATCGAAACTAAAGCAAAACTCTGGGACGAAACAAAACCCAGAAAATGTTTCGCACCGGAGGGACTACGTGCTTCACCTTCTAACAGTTTAGTTTCGTCCCACACACCGAGTACGAAGTATGGTTGAGTGAGGTGGAGGTTCGGCCTACCGCCATTAGATGCATGGTTTACTCATATTTTCACCACTAATAAGAGAACGATGAATGTAAACTGGGCATTCGATTTTTAAGCTAAATGTTTTAACATCACTACACGCATGTCATACGGGTCTACATGGGTCTAAACTATTTTCTCTTATCCCCCTCCGCTCAACTTCTGGGATTGAAACTTGACTATGAGCAGCGGAGTTTCGTTTAATTTAGTTTCATTCCCAGCAGTAAAGTTTTGTCCCGGGTCAAAACTAAACTCCTTGGTGATTTTTATTTCGTGCACGAAGGAAACTAAACAAAGGCCTCGTATTTTCGTTTCGTCCGAGTCGAAACGATACATTTTCGTTTCGTTTCACTTGCCATCCTTGCCTTAAATTGTCTCCCTTATCAAGTATTGCGGATTCCTCCTGAAAAAGCCTGTGTAATATTTCCCACTTCATCAGATCCCCTTGGAAAAGCGACCAGCATTGGTTGGAAAGTTGGGTACACCCCAGTTGTGTCATGGTACCGGAATGCCCTGGAACGCCGTTCGGGCACTGGTTAACAAAAACATAATAGTTAAATAACGCTTTTATCAATTTTGTTGCCTCAAACTTTCTAATACATTAATTCGTACCAGAACAAAATTTTTTGTTTGGTGATGGTTTTCCGGGTTTACACCGCGTTGATACATGTTTTGCGGACGACAGTTACGGGCGCGTTCCAGCTCCCGTCTTCGGGTCCAAAACCCGAAAGTTTGGACCCGAAGACGGGAGCTGGAACGCGCCCGAAACTGTCGTCCGCAAAACATGTATCAACGCGGTGTAAACCCGGAAAACCATCACCAATCAACTAACCGCGGAAGCCTCCGTAATAAAATTTTTTGTTATAGATGTAAATAATAACTTGTATTAAAAAAAACTCAGAGTAATATTTAACTGGTAAAAAAAGGAAAGTGCGTTCAGGAAATGCTAATTTTTCCATGCGGTCACTGGCCCCTCTGGAATAATTGACGTGGCGACATAGCCCAAAAGTTTTTTTTAGCTATCATGACGATTACCTGCGAAAGTTTTAGTGGAGAAGACAATGATGTTTAACGGAGTGAAGGCGTTTTATATGTAACACAAATGTATGCATAGAACCATGAGGATATGATCGCCTTAGGTGTAACATTCTAAAAATGACTTTTATTAGTTATAAATATAAACCTAGTAATGATGAATGGGTATATACTGCAACCTAAGCAACTTTCAGATCTAGGTACATACTGTAAGCATAGTATAATATAGTATCTGAAGCATATAATAATTTATTATCTGAATAATGACATGTTATCCCACCAATATCTATAATAACCATTACATTTCTGTTATACAATTATCTCTGCATGTTTTTTCTAAAACATTTCCCATTTAAATCAAGCTTGTAATCGCGGTGAAACGCTCGTTTTTACAAAGGAATAGAATTATTCACAGAAATTGCTCTGTGGCCCTCTGCACTGTACAGAAATGAATGGAGTTAATTATACATTATAATTAAAGAGTGAAGGGCAAAAAAAGGGCAGTAAAAAAAAACAATGGAATTAACAGTGATGAAACCGTTGGAAACATGTAAGTGGTTGATTGTATAGGATTATATTTGAGAGGTAATCTCATTTATCGAACCGATAACTCTTACGTGGTGATGACATAAGTTTCGTTAAATTTATGCGTCGGTATCTTATGGGAATAATTTTTTATGATTTTCTTTTTAAATGTTAAATTGATATTGGGGCTTTCTCACGCCTTACACTCCACGGAAAAATTCGCGCCTGCACATCACGGAAGGATCTTGCATTCTTGCCGTCCCTGCAGTGAAGAATGGCCTCGTATCTCTTATCCAATCCAGGCCAACTTCGTTTTGAGTTTTCTCGAACCCCGCCAAGTGTGCTAGTGGTCGGAGAATTCTGGCTCGTGAGAATTTATGCTGCTGAGAAGATGTATCCTCCCATATCTAACCGAAAAGCGATATTTTAGTGTCGAATATAGTGGGCGCATTCCTTATGCCAGTTTTGGGTTAATTAAAGAGGGTGGTTTCATTGCGTTACTCGCCACGCCAGGATCAAATGCATGCCCGTTGGGTAGCATGCATCGCGCATACCAGGGTGGCTGCTATTCATTAAAACCGCTCTTGGAAATGACGTGTTAACGTTGAAACCGGTTGAGCGGATGAATAATTGTGGATATTTCTTAGGGCTATTTGTACATAATCATGGCTACATGATTTTTAGGATTGCAGTTGGGAGAAAGTTTTGGTGGCTGTTATTTCGATGGCCAGATCCAGGATTTTTATCAGGAACTGATGCCATGGGCTTTATTTGGAGAGGCTTCAATAATTTTGCCAACTGTAACCATGAAAAAACTGTCGTAATCTTGATATGAAGACCTTGAATTGGTCCAAGAATATTTTCTCTGTAGGACGTATCGCTTCCATTTGATGGTTTCGTAACACATTGACCGTTCAAAAATGTAGATGTATTATTGAAATATTCGTCGATTTTGTAGTCAACTCTTGTTAAAATTTTCTGATCTCAGGCTTGAATATTTTGACTAAGCATTTTCTCAGATGCATAAATTTCATATCAATGGTAAAAGAAAGTACTGGAGGGGGAAAACTCTATAAACTCTTGAAATAGGTATTCATGATGATTGCAAAGGTGTGTAAGAAGTAATTATTAATGCAAAACTGGAAGAATTCGAGCAATTGAGCGGCGGATAGAATTTAGTAAGTCGTAAGCGTTGCCGAAATGATGTGACTCCACCACCATAAGCCGCTGCCGTATTCGTACCCAGGGAGTTGTGTTTGAACAGCTCGAGAAGAATTAAGAACGAGATCAACTTTATTGTTATTATAGTTTTTTTATGAATCCAGGCTTGAAGTTATGGAAATTTTAGACTTTTATCTTGGAAATAACTTTGTTTTACTCCACGCATTTTTATTCCAAGACGACCCAGGAAAACGAAATTGAAACCCGGATCGGTTTGAATAAAAAACTTGTTTGACTGATGATTTTAGGCTTAATTTTGTGAAACCTCTCCATTCTGGAAAATGAAAGAATAAAATTTGTAAGGTTCACTTATATCTATTTAAAACCTGAGGTTTCATTAGATGGTTGCATCTTCAGGTTCAGGTGAAGATATAGGCATGTTATAATACCCTGTTCGTGCTTTTTATACATTATTGAATCTTAGTAAGTTTATTCTTTTATTTGACACAAACATTGCTGATTGAAAAAAAATAATTTCCATCACGAATACCTTATTTAACTTCCATTAGCAATCGTTGAAACCAATCATAGAATAAATCAATGCGTAGGAATTTAACGTGAATGAATCTATACCAAATATACGAAAACGCTTCTTTGGGGCCAAATAATTAAGAAAAATAATTTACCTATCCAAATTTAGTTAAGAAATGGTGTCACTGGACATCGAGGCAAGGAAACCCAAAATTCTCATGCAGATATCATCCCAATTGCTAATTTATATCTGTTCTCATTAATATGCTCTGTAAGCTTCATTCAACCTTGATACCATGTCTTTAATACCACCTACCCATTCATTTTTCAATGTTCACATGACCAGCGTCGTATCGCTTTCACCCCTCGTGTAATTAATCATGTTTATCCACCATTACCTGATGTTATTTCTCAGCGCTTTTCTCTGGTAAATGCGAGACTTTTCCTCAATTGCTAGTCAAATTGAGGAGAATATGCTAATGAGTTCCGTGTTCCAGGAACACTGTTTCACTTACCCATTGGAAAAAACCTCTCCAGTGTATATTTTGGGCTCTCAATGGGCAACTTCCTCATGTTTTGTGCCATTGATTTAGATAATATAATTGCTCTTTATTGCACAATACGTTTTCTAAGGAAGAGGAATCCGATTATGCCTAACTTGGCCTGCACAGGGGAGCATGTGTCTTGAAATAACTATCGTATTATAGGACTTAGTCCATCCCCGGCGACTCAGTCTGATGAACTCTTCTCGGGAAACAGCCGGGTCAGGATGGGCATTGCTGCAAATGTTTCGATGACAGCCTTCTCTGCCATTGTCATCAGGACGAATGATGGACCTGGTTAGTGCCGGATTTATATACACAGTTGGGGCCATCAAGTCTTCTATGATTGGTCCGTTTTTAGTGTCCTTATTCCTCTTAGCTTACTCATAGAGAGTTTTACTTAGAACAATCATTACTAATACAATATGAAATTTTTGGTTTTCTGCCTGCAGTTAGAAGCATACTTGTGGAAGGGAAACGAATGAAGTCTCACGCTAAAACTTATGTTTTTATTATTTTGCTGCAGTTAATGTTAGAAAATTGTTGACGTTTTTATTTCTACTGTTAATATAATTCTTTTTATTCTTTAAATTTTCGTTTCCAAAAATTTAGATTTTCAATTCCAAAATAAAGGTCACTTCCACCGTAACTATTGATGGCTTTACCTTTACAGCGTTCAATTGATTCAAGGTCAATGAACGAATGTAATTATATGGCTCTGCTAGTGGCCCTCACTCAAACTTTTGGCATCTGAACTCCTCGAACCAATTTTGTCTAAAGGTAGCATTTTATTACCTAACCTGATAAATATCCTGAATGCTTTTAAGAATTCGTTTTTTCTATTTTTACCACATATCGTCCTACCCAAATTCTATACGACACCTAAAACATACGAAGCCTAAAACGACAATTAAACAGTTTTGGCCTTTTACTCGTAAGCAGAGGTAATGCGTAGGTATTACCCTCAGAGATCATAATATACATGTATTAAGGCATGCGGAACGAATTATTACCTATTTATGTGTGATTGTAGATGAAATTATTTAGTTTCTATGGTGATGTTGGAGGTTATATTGAAGTGGCATTTAAAGTATCAAGACATATAAAGGGATTGATTTGGTTAATATAACTTTCGCTTGAAATAAAAGAAGTAAAGTAATTGCATTGCAATGACAGGATTAAAAGTAGATTGCAAAGTGATTGTTACGTGAAAGGCTTTCCCGCACGTGCAATTTCATCTCTGAAAAATACCACATTGCATTGAAGCCTTTCACTCCTTTGTGCCTTGATTGACCGACCGTCTGATTAGCGAATCTCCCGCATGATGTCGCATTATTCTTCCGCTTCGTCACTCCCTTCTGCGCTCCAAATAATTGACCCGCGAGTTTTCCCATAAACAATCGCCGTGAAAGTTTCTTCGCCCGTCGTCCCTGATGGCGATAAGAGGAGCAAAAGGGATTCGAATTAAAAGTGAAATGGAACGAATTGCATTGGCCGGCCGGTTCCACGCGTGGAGGTCAAAGGAACAGGAGCGAGTGTCGAAATTGAGCAATTTCCGTGCCGGAGAAGAGTGATGGAGAACGCCAAAGATGCGATCGAAAGAGAGAGAAAGTTTTTAAATGATCGGCCCTTCCGCGGTAGCAGATCCGGAGCTAGGCGTGAAATGGGTAGCCGGGCAAGATGGACGGGAGACGGTTAGTGGGAAGGTTGTAAATGCGTGTTGGAGATATTATCGAGAGCGTTCTGAGAAGTGAAATTGGACTCGGAAACACATATGAATGAATGGGTTATATGATAAATATATGAATAGTGTTCGCCAATTTTCACTCATTGATGATTATGATAGAGTTTGAAAAATAATGATTCCCTTTCGTTACCGCCTCGTAAATCATCATCACTCATCATCATCAATCATTTTAGATGTGGGAATACGCATTTTTTCCCCGAACCATAAAGGACTTTAATAAATACTAGTCGTAAACTTGCTTGAGTATTTGCTTTTTACATGTAGACGGCTGGTGTCATGACACCCCCTGCCACATGCCTTTTTAGGCGGCTTGCGGATTAGTATGTTGATGTAGATCACTCTCCTCCTTCAAAGGAGCACTGCACATATAACTTCTATAACAACTACGAGACATATAAGGTCATTGGAACATTAGGAAAGATTCAATACTTATCTCATACTGCTTCATCTTATTTCCAGTGACATTTTCTTGTTATTTTATGTATCCGTGTACATCCATATCCACATTAACTCTTTCTCCGTAGATTTTAGCAAATTTTTCACGCCCCCTTTTTGTGTGGGCGTTCTTCTGTTGTGGGTTTTTATCGAATAAAGACGAAAGTGTAAATCCATGTACACATTAACTCTTTCTCCGTATATTTTGCAGAATTTTCACGCCCCCCTTTTTGAATGGGCGTTCTCCTTTTTCCAATAAAGACGAAAGAACGAAGAGTATTTTTTTTCCATTAAGGACGAAAGTAAATATCCTTAGGTTTTTCCTACGTTTGCTCACATCTTTTTACACTTGATAAATGTAACTTTATTCACTTTGAATTTTGTTTGTTGTTTCTTAAAATTGCACTTTTATGTCTCTTTTGCCATAATTCGCTGCATTTTATTTCAATAGTAACTTGATATTCTATTAAACTGCAAATATTTAATGCTCAACGAGGGGTTAGATAGAAGTTGGGACTTTCTAGTCCCAATAAATCTCCCAATAAAGTGAAATTATAATTTTTATATAATTATTATCATATATATTTTCATCCTAAACCGCGAGCTACCTCAATAGGAGTGTGTCGGTAGGTGTTAGAACACCAGCCGTTAACACATGAAAAGGAAACTAAATTACGCCTAGCATTAAATAAAGTCTATTATCGTGCGGGGGAATAACGAATTCCGGTACCCATTCATTCGGCAAACTACCTCTCTTAATTTATCGTATCTGTCGGGCCTGGAAATGTGGTTTGGGTTCTAATATGACATTCTAGTCTCTAGCTGCTCCCAGTCTAATTCGTTTAAGGTCCGTATACCGATTTCTCTTTTCTAGTAGCAGCTTTTGACGAATGGCGCAGATTTCATTAGTGTTTTGTTTAATTCACGGGGTTCAATTTAATGGGTGAAGTATTTTTGCACCGGATCTCATATACTCGCTGCATATTCAAACGAGTGCGAAATAGCACTTTTATTTTGCTTTCTCGTCCGAAAATCTTCCCGCAATACCCTTGACGAATCCCAGCTTATTCAGGACTCTGCCACAAATATTCTAGAGCAAATTGCGGCGAAAAATCATCGACCAAATGTGTACGGTTAAGTTAATAACCTCATGAACTCCTTTCGAGCAGGTGACTTCCTCTGTTGTTCGTTTTTCGTCGTTGTTTTTCATTGTTACCACTCTACAAACAATTCCTTCCCTGAATGAGCGATTCTCTTTGCACAAGATTATGAGACGGAACTCTCATGACGTCACCTTTTTATGACAAATGAGCAGCAGCTTAGGCGTTTATTTTATTTTTTAATTGGGTGAGATTGGCTGGATTAGGAAGAATTATTGTCCTCTTAACTTATGTTTACGTTATATCTGTAAATTATTCATATAAATTGGGATTTTGAGTCTTTGTTAAAAACCCTTCCCACTTTTACCAACGCAATGACAACACTCAAGCCATCTAAACGTCCTAAAGCGCGCGTCATGCGTCATTGGATATATGATATATGAATTTTAGGATCATTCTGACATAAAAGATTGGAGTGACTAATTCTTAAATTCAGAGAAGGCCAGCAATTAGCTTCTTTTCCCGGGTGTGTTCCAATATGGTGTTATAGGAAGGCGTAGCCGAGCGTTGTCCAAATATGTATATGCAATAGCTAATATGAAAGCTTGGAAAACAATTCAAAATATAATGTGGTGTCGAGCCAAATTTAGGATTAGAAATACTAATAAAATTGCAAAAGTTTATTTCTACTACGTTTCAGATTCTCCACTTGCTTGTATACACTAGAGCAGGGGTCTCAAATTTACTAGGCCACGAGGGCCACATTCCAAGTTCCGAATCGCCCCGCGGGCCGGATAGCAAATTAGCCGATGACTGAAGTACTCGATACCAACGTCTACTGAAGAATCCGGTGGCGTATTTCTTATTTACGAACAGTTGAAGGAGACTTTGACGTGCTGTACAGCGCTGCAATGCCCCTAGCGGCGTCTCACAGAGTTAAACGAGCGAGAATTGCGCGCTACTTTTTTTTTTGATATTTACTACATGTTCAATGGAACTTGATGATCCGCCGAAATTGTACAGACCCCTTTTCTTGTAACTTAATTATACGGTTTTAGATATCCACAGTATCTAAAAATGCTTTATTGTTTTATATTCAATGGGAAAGTGTTATTCTGTTGAATAGTTGATAATTTTTGACCAACAGAGTGCCGTAAACTCACCAGAAATTACTTGATTCTATTTTTCTCTATGATTGATATTTTAAAGTGATTCTCTCTTCTGACAAAAGTATTGGTGCTTAGATTGGTGGTCTATGGTCGCAGATGAGATAGCTCATTTAGCTCAAGCGTGGAATCCTATCGGAAAATTTAGGTTTTCAGAACGGTAAATAAATTTCATGGTTCCAATTGCTGTTTTTTTCACGTCAATTTTGATTTTGATGTACTTTAATATATTTTGGTATACTTTGAAATGTTCTTGGCTGTCCCTTGTTGATGTTAATATTTATTGATAGCCATCAAGAGGCATTTTTTCCATTTTACACTGAATTTTTTTCTGAGGAGTTGATTTCCATTCGGCTTGACACCGAACCATCACGCAAGCTGGTGGCCGTAAAATCATTTCTCCCATTCTTGTGGTGAGATTAAAATATTGTAATTGAAATACCGCTTATCGTTCATCTTCCATTGTCACGAATGTCTCTCAATTTTCACCAGAATCAAATTGTTATACCATTTTTAGGGGTGCGAGTGCTTTTTGATCTCAAGTCGAGTGGAAAACTACTCTCGAGTATCGAGTCGAGTCGAGTCTTACTTACTCCCATTTTTCCAATCCCCTTGTGAATTTTCTATTCTGAATTCTTAGCCTGATATAAAGAGGAAAGGATAATGGAATGTTGATGGTAATTTTGTCAGCATTAAGAGATGAATGAAACTAAATGTTCGGTTCCATTAGTAAAATTCAAATGAAATAACCTCTAGTAATATGTTGTCACTTTAATTTATTAATGTATCCAAACTGCTAGAAAGAGCCCTGAATAAAAGCATTTTCACCATTTTAATAAAGATTACATAAGTAAATGATTCATGTAATATTTGATCCTTTCAAATTCTCATGCAGAAACTTTAATTGTTCTACATGATGAGGTAACAGGTTTTGACGTCTCCATATTACAATATTACTGCAAGCAGAAAATTGGCTTTTGCTACTCGTGTGGCTGGACAAGAACAAAAATTCTTTACAAAATTTCTTTATTTGAGAACTCTAGGAATTTTTATTAAAAATTTTGTCAACGATTTTTAAGGATCTTGAATCTTAATGGAAATTAGTTGGGCGATGCGAACGAACTATAGAACTTAGCTTTAGATATAGAACCAAATTTTTTTTTAGTCTCACTTTTTTTAATCAACCATAGCAACTCCTTTTAGTTCAAGAAGGCGAGAAAACGCAGCAAAGGGATAAACGAAAATTAACATCGGACGTAAGTAATATTCAAAAAGGCAAGATTCAAGTTCGTACTGTTTGTGACGCCAAACAGGGAAAAACCGGCATTGCCCGCTGAAGCCGAAGAGATACATGTTTATTTCTAGTAATCTAAAGAATTTTTACGTATTCTCCCGGCGTGTGAGTTAAGTAAGTAGGGTAGAGTATAAAAGTATCGCACAGTAAAGTATGAGCGACGCAGAGGTTCACTCCGATTATTCCCAATACGCCGCCGGGTCGGTAAACGGTCGGCCGCCGCGGCTGACAGGTTTTTGCACAGACGTCGACTACTGATTGCTACGTATACAGCAAGTTGAAACTTCAGGGCCAAGGCATCAGAACGACTTATTGACTTTAACGGCGATATTATTGCATATATTTCATGATAGCGCCTCCTGTCGGTAGGTTTCTGAATTCATTGGACTCGACAGCTCTGTAACCGAAACTACTCGACTCGACTCGAATTTTTGAGTAATCGCACGTCCCTACCCATTTCAGATTCTAATGGTATTCCATAGCTTTAACGCTTGACCTATTGGATTGGTCTCGAGTGATAATCGGCGAAGATAGTATTTTGCTTTTCAATACGAACTAGGTATTACTCGTAGCTCTTTCTTTCTTGATATTGGACTGTAGCTCTGAATAACATTTATCATTATTATTGGGCGGACTAACTACTGATATTGTGGTCTACTCTTGACTCGTACACGTAAAGTATCATTATGTATAGGATTGCTCAAGATTTGTAACACCTCAATGACGTTTCTTGGAAAAAATAATATGAAATTAGGAAAGGAGTTTATTTTCGGGATTTTCCATTTTACCTATTTATGTTGGCGTTATTTGAAGAGTAACAATTCATTCATTTTCATAAGCGTTTACAATTGAATGAAACGATACACCTTTGAACGGTACTTAGCTAAAAGACTGTTCACTTTTGTGATAGTTTCCTTCGAAGCAATAAGTACTGTTGATTTTTTGTTGCAAATTTGTCTCCTATGGTGACGTAGATCATATTAAAAAACTGAAACAAATAGCACAAAAATACGTCTTTGATGACATCATAGTTACCACGATTTATATTGATTCTCAAGCGTATAATAACACGCGATATCAGCTTTCTTAGTTTTTTACCCTCCTTTCCTTCGTCTCAGGTCTTTTAGGCAATATTTTTAAAATTATGATTGCATATTTTTTTTCTAAATCTTTAGTTATTTAACGGAAAATTTCAACCTTGGTCAATGCAAATTTTAAGAGGAACTTTGCTTTGAACCAATATTTGTCAACGCAATGCTTTGTGCGTCTTTAATTGTGTCATCATTAAATAAGTTCTATTTATGTTTTGACTAAATGGTAAATGTTGTCCCCCATAATCATGCAGTAATTATCGGCATCTCTACCTCCATAATCTGGATCCTCTTTCTTTTTAATGAGCCAGCCTTTCGCTTTGCCGTCTGCATTTTCTCTCTCCATCTGCCTGGAGAAAGAATACCTTTCATCTCCTCAAAGGGAAGAGGTACGGAAATAGTGATAATTGGCTCACTCCGGTGGTTAGCTTCAGAAGGGGGTGGGGGACGCAAACCCTTACCGCCCTAAATAGTGCCCAAAAGAGCCGAGAAATGAATCTGGAGAGGTTGAAAGGACGCAGGGCAGTCGTTTTGATGGGCCGGGTCGTTATGATGGGAGCGGAAAGTTTTTCGCCCGATCCTCTCCGTGAAAAAGTTCGGTAATTTACCTTTCTCGGCGAGACGGCACGTATTAAAAAGATCTCTCCCCATCTCACGTGCAAACTCCATCGAAATGCGTTTTGTGACCGCCGAATTCCTTCCCAGCGCAAAGAGTTGGCTTCTCCTCGCTCCATAATCTATTCCGTATTATAAGCGTGAATTGTGGATCGTCACTAATTTGTCCAATTTCACGAATTTTTTATCAAGTTTCAATTTTATAAGGATATTATAAAAGGGATGAATGCATAAGTTAGTGATAAATTCCGGAATTAGAACGTGAATTGTGGATCGTCACTAATTTGTCCAATTCCGCAACCTTTCGTATTAAGTTTAAATTTTATGAAGACGTTTTAAAAGGGAGAAGTAGATAAGCTACAGATAAATCCAATGAATTTACTACCTGTCACTGGTTGCCAGACGATACTTAAAGAGTGTAAATAAAAAAGCTATACATCGATAAAAATATAAGCAATTCTTACTGGATGTGAATACGGGATTGTATAGTCATTTCCATTGAATTTATCTCCGAATTATTATTTTCCTTTCTCTATTGGGTTTATCTGTTATATAAACGCATGTACTAGTAGTACCTAATGAATTTGATTTCGCAGTAAAATAACACACAACTCAAAGCATTCAATTTTTTTCGCTTTTTTTAACATCGTTAAATAATTATTCCCTGCCAGACAGTGCCTTTTTCCTCGCAAGGATTTCCTCATCTGGTGCGTTTACTATGCGTCCCTTCCTTCGACATGGGTATTATAATCGCCAAATTTCTTTCCAGCTCAATGAGTTAGCTCCATCTTGCTCCCGATATATTCTTAAATATAGGCATAGAAGGCCGATCGTCTCTAATTCTTAAAATTCATGGTTATACGCGAACTTTAAATTATTTTTTGATCATTTAAAAAAAGGGGCATGTGGAAATGCTAGACATAATGTAATGAACACATTACATGATAGTGGATTTCATGGATAATGGTTGTCTAGTGAGTAGAGCACTTGGCTACTGAGTGAATCTCTACGGTTAAAATTCAGGGTGAAGCCTCACGTGCTAAGAAGAATGATATAAAACACGAAGTGCTCCGATCATAAATGTAGAAATGGGCGAAAGTTATTTTATAGCCGTAATTCTTTATGTTTTGTTTTAACTTTCGATCATATCGTTATTTATAATCGGAGCACTTCGTGTTTTATATCATTCTTCTTAGCTTTTTAGTAATTTACAAATATGCTATTTAGATGGAGATATTATGAGAAAGTAAAAAAGTTAAAAATTCTATTAGAGGTGCTAGTTGCCCTCGACGGGGGAAGGAAAGGGACGGGCGAACGGACCCGCAAGCTACCTGTGTCGGTCCCATACAGTTTTTTTGTCGGTCCTTTCCTACCCTTCTTTGCTCACGACTCAGGTACTTCGCGGGCCCGTGCGCCAAATTACGGTGTATACACTATAGTATAACGTTTTCCTTGAGGAAAGGTGGTGAAATGAGGCATCCTAGTGGGTCCGCTCCGTATGTAATGCGCCCTTCTCCTCCGCTGTAACTGCAGTCTCGGTGAAAGTCTCCCTTCCTTGAGGATCGAGGCAACTTGTTTGGGTGGGAGTGAGGGGTTGTAGCGGGTGACTGGTCTTGCGTGTGCTGCCTGATCGACGCGGTGGCGTAGGCGTGGAGAGTTACCGGGCAGCCACCCACGTGTACATTAGGGCGGATCGCAAAAATCGATTTTTTTCAAATCCATCTGGCCCAATGAAAAAAAGTTGTGGGACCGATCAAAAATAAGGCCTGAAAAATTTGAGACCTCTACGTGAACCCCTGACCCTCGCTCAAATGCAATTTAGGGGGGGAGGGTCAAAATTCGAAAAATATAATATTTTATGGTCATTCCCCATAGATTTTGCCGAGTTACTGCCCCTTTTGGTAAAAATTTCGTGCATTTTGACGTATCTACCACCCATTAGCCACAAAATGCCTAATTTGAGTTCGCGTCCGCGAAGAAAATATTCCAACGCCCACGCAGCGTCGCGGATACCAGAGCCGCAGGCCGATCGCTTCCCCTCCGCGCTCGCTTCTCCCCCTCCCACGCCTCTAACACAGGAAAATCCATCCCGCGCATGCTGCTAGTAGGTCGTTTATCTTTGATAATATAAATCAGAAGATGGTAGAAGGTAAAAAGCGATGCGCAGTGAGACGACTTGTCCCTTATTTGGCGCCTCGTCGGCGTTAAACAAATCGATGGTACCAACTTTTAGAGAAGTGATGAAATAATTTTAGATCTGCGAACTAAGGAAAGGAGACTACGGTCTTGAAGACACCTCTCGAGTTGCTATAGAGGTTTGGGAACTTAGGTTATGCACTTACTTCTATTCCGGTATTGTCCGACAGCTGTGACTAAATGGATGAATAAGGGTGAAGGCCGCCGGCGTATCCCCGCTCCCCTCTCGAACGCCCCAGATGCAACAAAATTCACACCAAGTGCGTCTTTCTTCGTTAGTTTTACTAATATTTGATGTATCAGCATCGTCCAGTGAGGAACAATCACGAAGGAATTACTCAATTACCTGCTCTACTGTCTGTATTTCTTATGTTAGTGCCATTCCTCGTCTTTTGCTGCTGTCAACAAAGTTTTGGTAAATTTTTTCGCGAATCTATCGTCCGTATGTATAATAATTGGAATATTGAAATTTAAATTTGAACTTTCATCAATAGATTTTTAAATTCCAGAGCGCTAAGCTCAGATATAGCCGAAGGAACCGAAGTCTCTCTCCAATATATCATCAGCCTTTATGTCGATATTAAAATCCAGCAATTAAAAAAATCTCGGATTGGTCGCCAAACGCATCCTTGCAGACACGCAAATTTGGTCCCTAGATTACCCTCCCAACGTTTATGCCGCAAATTCAAATCAACATAGTGCAATTAGCAAATAGACCACTGTAAGGGATGAAATACGATTTGATGCTTTCCCGGCGAGTGATGTGGGTACACTCTTTTCGGGGTTCAACAGAATTTATCCCTAAGGATGAGCCCCCAGTCGGAGCTTGAAATACTGCCCATTATGGAAAAATTAACCCGGTGGGAATCCCGAGAAGAGTCTACCCACACTGCAAGGGATGTTGGAATTATGCTTATAGCAAAGGGATGATGCCTCCTTTTTGGGCGGTATTCGCTTGGTACCATCACAATCAAATCCTTTTTAATTCTGTGTATCTAATTTTCACTCCGAAAGGACTCGATAATCGCAGATTTTATAACTTTTGCTAATCCTCCGACGGGGGAGGCAAACCTCCAAAAGTGGGACCCTGTTTATTCAACTAACACCACACATTCCCCTCTAAACTTGTATTGATAAGTCCTCTTGCCTTTTTTCATCAGACAAGAGTATAATCTGTCATTCCAATAAAAAAAGGCCCTTTAATGACACCTCTCTTTTCTTATTCACAGTAATTAGCATCTTTTTCTGTCTACGTAAGTAATTCTGGTGCACTAGCTTTGATATATCTTACGAAATTATGACTTTTGCGACAGCTAAAGTTGCGGGAACGATCATTGCTGTTGCTTGGTTCTTGCATATACCTCTATCACAGTTGGCAGACGCATTTTCCCCGAAGAAGTTCCGATTTGAGGTTATAGTCCTTAATGTTTATTTCATGAAGAAAGTAAAGATGCAAATCGGCTTATTTCTCGCCAGTTTAATTTTCTTCGGATAAATTGATGAAGAAAATTTTTGATACTATTTTCCCGCACAAGAATTGACGATGATGACTCAACGCTCTCCTACGATTCCCTTTTTTCCTCAGTTGTCGAGTTTCTTTAGGGTTCAATCCAGCAGCCATCATCTTTCTTTTCGTCAGATTGTCTCTCAAAATACTTCTCATTGGGGGAACCTTATGCTCCTCCATGCACTTACACGCAAAAATATCGCATAATTTAAAATGTTCCTTTGAAATTGTTTGAGTATTATACTTCAATAAAACCCTACTTTTGGCCTATTACGATCTTCCGTAAGTTTTAGTACTTCCTGTGGTACCGCTAAATCCATTTAGTCACATTCATAATGGAAGAGAAGCGCGTCACCATAGTTCGCACCCCTTCATAGCCACTCGAGAGGCCTCTTCATAGACCGTAGTCTCCTTTCCTGCATGCGCAGATCTAAAATTATTTCATCACTTCTCTAAAACTTGGTAACATCTATTTGTTTAACTCCGACGAGGCGCCAAATAAGGGGCAATTCGTCTCACTACGCATCGTTTTTTACCTTCTACCATCTTCTGATTTATATTATCAAAGATAAACGACCTCATAGCAGCATGCGCGGGATGAATTTTCCTGTGTTAGAGGCGTGGGAGGGGGAGAAGCGAGCGTGGAGGGGAAGGGATCGGCCTGCGGCTCTGGTATCCGCGACGCTGCGTGGGCGTTGGAATATTTTCTTCGCGGACGCGAACTCAAATTAGGCATTTTGTGGCTAATCGGTGGCAGATACGTCAAAATGAACGAAATTTTTGTTCTAGAAGGGCAGTAACTCGGCAAAATCTATAGGGAATGACCATAAAATATTATATTTTTCGAATTTTGACCCTCCCCCCCTAAATTGCATTTGCGCGAGGGTCAGGGGTTCACGTAGAGGTCTCAAATTTTTCAGGCCTTATTTTTGATCGGTCCCACAACTTTTTTTCATTGGGCCAGATGGATTTGAAAAAAATCGATTTTTGCGATCCGCCCTAGTGTACATCCCTCAACTCAATGGGCGTCCTCAATGGGTTGGGTGAATAGTTCCTATAAATTAGATTTCCTATAATAAAATGCTGAGAATTTTCTGTAGTCAAGTCAAAATCTCCATAAGTATTCACCATCTATGTGCTCCAACCAGGGATGGCAAGTGAAACTAAACGAAAGTCAAAAGCAGTAAAATTTCAATAGTTTCGTTCCCGGGTGCGAAGTGTAGAAACGAAATAAAATCGATTTCAAACCTGGGAGCTAAACTCTGGATCGAAACGAAATCGGAGTCAAAACTACTTGCGGTCAAAATATAACTAAAACTCTGGGACGAAAAGGCACTCAGAAATGTTTCGCATCGGAGGGATCACGTGCTTCACCTTCTAACAGTTTAGTTTCAACCCACACACCGAGTACGAAGTACGGTTGAATGAAGTAGAGGTTCGGCCTGCTGCCATTAGATGCGTGGAGCACTCATATTTTTACCAAACTCAGGAGAACGGTGAATGTTAACCGGCCATTAGATTTTTAAGCCCAATGATTTTACCTCTATGCACGCATGTCAAACGTAATTGGTCGAAACTATTCTCTCTTATTCACTTCTTAACTTCTGGGATGGAAAATTAACTATGAGTATCGGAGTTTCGATTAATTTAGTTTCATTCCCGGGAGTTAAGTGCCGTCCTGGGTCGAAACTAAACTACTTGGTGATTTTAATTTCGTGCGGGACCGAAACTAAACCAAGCCTCGTATTTTCGTTTCACTCCGGGTCGAAACGAAACATTTTCGTTTCAATGGCCATCCCTGGCTTCAACCCGAAGGTTGATTTGGATTGTAAGAGGTAGAGCTCGCCTCAATATAAGTCAGCTCATTGGTATTCATTTTAGTTACGTCAAAATCTCCAAAAGTCCTCACCCTCCATGTGTTTCAACCCGAAGGTCGATTTGGGTTGGAGATAGATCTCGTGTCAGGAAAAGTCAACTCATTCGGACAGATATCCATTCCATGGATCAAGAAGGATTTTATTCATTCCCAGAAGTGGTGGCTATGAATTTTTCTCTTGCTTCCCATCGGGTTAGGCACTGGTTTATCGACCAGCCCTGAGCACTATGAAAATGTATTTCATCGAAACGTTGGCAGATATGAAGTGCCTAACCCGTGGGGAACCACATAAACATTCAGTTTCCACTGCTCACTTCGAGCTTCTAGGATTTTTTCTGAAGTCGAAAGGTGTTTTCATAGAAATGCTTTTGCAGTAGCGGCGTCAGCGTGTTATAAATGAGTTCTTTTGCTTATATTTGAAATTTTGAGCCTTCCAAGAATTTCAGCCTGAATGGAAATATTATTTACATTCATTTGTAAAATGCATATGCCTGAATGAGTGAGAGAAATTTACGAAAAGTCTAAGTCTCTTTGTTTTTTGAACCATTTATGCTTGCCTTTACATTAATGACCTTTGAAGGGTGGTGAACACGTTTGGAGAGCTATTTTACCATCTCTTCTGGGAAGAATCAAATCTGGCTATATCAGTAATGTTCATGTTTACGAAATATATTTATATATACCGTTCGGTTCGACCAATCAAATTCTCGAAGTATTCAACTTTTGGCAGGCATTTTAATAACGATAATTATAACTATATTAATCTATGATTTTGGCTTGTAACGAAGCATTCTTGAAGATTATTTTGTAAAATGGTAAATTAGATTTAGATTTAGAAAGATATTTATAGCTCTACGCCTTATTTCTTCTAAGAAAGAAAACAGTTTACCGTGCAAAATGATGAAGTACAGCATATTATCATCATTAGTCAACGATAGTAAGATTGGCTTGACGTCAAAGTAATTATAAACATAGAATAAATAATCATGATAGCGTCATAGCGTTTCAAAGCCCTGTCAGCTTCAGAATCGTTTTCTGGCTATGCCATTCTTTAATGGTAATAGGGTTTGCGCTCATATATATATTTCATATCCTTCAGTGAGGAAAAAAGGGTCATGAATCGTTCGCGGGTTGTCCCAATGGAGATTATGGCAAGGAGCGAGAGGAATTATTCGCCGCAGCCGCTGGTCGGCGGGTCTTTATTATCTGCCCGCCACCACGACTGTCTTTGCGGTCACCGATCTCCCCTCACTCTCCCCAACAGTTGGGCTTCACCTCAGGTGACGCGTGGACAAAACCAACTCCATCCCGCGCTGATCGCCTAATTGAGGCCGTCGGGTTAACTGCAGCCGGATAATTAATTGATGATCAATCAAAGTACCATTCAAATGATCCCCCCTTTTAAAGGATAATCCTTCATTAAAACCGCCATTAGAGCGTAGTGGTGACCGTCGCGCGTGTTTGAGATGTATGCACAAAGGCTTTCTCCACAAAGGTTGTTCCCCCACATCAATAAAACTGAACGAGAGAACCGTGTTTTTAATATTTACTCCCTGACGGGATGGGGTGGATCTGAAAAAATCTGAGGTCAATAATTGACACTGGTGCCGTCATTGGAAGCCCTTCTTAACATTCCCTTTCACTGCTTTGTCTCGCGTTCATGAGTTTATCGATTGGTGGGGGCGATAAATCAATGGGGCGTCGTGGAGAGATGACGGTGAGGCCGTGATGGGGATAATACTTCCATTTATTCAGAATAGGGCTTTGAGGATTCTTCTTCAAGGTTTTTTACATCCATCGTGAATGTTTACTAATGCTGTTTATTTGTTTATTTATACACTAGGGAGGGGCAAGGAGAATAGCTTCAATTTATTGGCTCATCTGGCTCTTGACTGTATGGAACATGTTCTTTTGGGGATTTATTTTACGAAATAACTTCATTAGCTCCCCCCAGCCGCTTTATCGTCCCATGTATACACATGCAATCCCGTGTTCATACCATGCTATTCAACTCTCAAACTATACTTGCGTTGCACATTTTTCGAATAAGTAAATGTGGTGATTTGTAGCAAAAATTGCGATTTTAATAACTAATTTTTCTTCATTATGGTGTCTTCTTATTAGCTCGGTTTTGCAATCAGAGTGTGATGGACGTAAGGTATTCAAATGCAACGATATTTGAAGAAGTGGTTTTTATTTTTTATGCTGCGGTAGAAACATTAAGTTAGAAAGTAGGGAATCCTACTGGAAATTTAATGCCCCGCAGTCATCGTAAATGTTAACTGGAACACGGCCATTTTACTACCTGCGAAAAAATGTACCCTTCCGGTAAAAAAAAACTATTTATCATCCTCTTGTTCATTCTAAAATTTCTTGTGGTATAATCTGCTGGGGCAGTGCATAAATGAGAACATTTAGTGTGCACTCGTTTTGCAAAAAAAATAAATAGGGTAATTTTGTCTAAAAATTATTATGAGCATTCATTTCCGTTGTTTGTGGCCCTAAAATTGTTGCCGCTAAGGCATTTGTATTTATTAAAAGTGTTTAAATTGTTTTTTGCCAGAAGTGGAAATATGCCAAGTGGATGTGATAAATATAAATATAATTTAATGAGTGAGTCATTTCTAGTAGCAAGCAGACTTAAGTTAATATTATATAAACGCTGTTTTCTTTACATGGGGCCAAAGTTATTTCATTTACTGCCCGCTAGAATAAAAAAAAATCCTGAAATGTCATATTAAGACTTGCTAAAGACAGGCTTTTCTGGCAAGAAATAAGTGAAAATTTATTTTGATGCTATTTATTTTAAACACTCATGTATCATTTACTGCATTATTATTTTTTATTTGCATATATTTTGTTATTTGATGGTGGCTCGATTCTGGTCCTATGACCTTGGAGGCCACCTAAAGCTCCTTCTCCTTGTTATTTTTGTAGTCAGATGTAAAAACAAAATATAGGAGTAAATAAATTATTATTATCATTATAAAATCGACCTTTCCTCTAATTCTGTGGTTTGGTGCTATTTTAAATGCAAGTCTTATTTTTTACTCTTTGGTTCACTTGTCAGGTAATAATAACAACTCCGGACAATTCTTTTTCAAATATTTCAATGATACCTGATTGGGGCAATAATCCGTCGCGTTGCCTCTTGTCAGTCAAAGTATGTCTCTTTGCTAGTTCATTGATTGCTAGCAGAGTTTTCGTTTCTCATCAGATCTCGTACTTTAGTCCTTTTAAGAGAAATTTCTGGTACCGACAGACTTGGAAATACTTGTGCAAAAGATCCACAGAGAAAAAGTCATTCGCCTTGACCGGGATTCGAACCCAGATCCCCCGATTTCCGGTCGAGTGCTTTAGCCAGTTAAGCTACCGAAGCGTCATTCATCCCCGTGGATATTTCGGACACTACCTGACAAGATGTGGCTGGACTGCTGAGCATATGATGCCACAAGCAGTCCAAATCCGACCGGAAATCGGGGGATCCGGGTTCGAATCCCGGTCAAGGCGAATGATTTTTTCTCTGTGGATCTTTCGCACAATGTGCATTGCGGGTGACTCCCGTAAAAGTTATCACCGCGGCTAGTCCCGGTATACTTTAAACTTGGAAATGCTTATTCGCATCTGATGAGATGAGCAAGTTAGGATATTTTATTTTCATGATCCAGCGTTGGTTTACATCCTGGGAAGAAGTAGCCCAGTGGTAGAGCATCTGGACTATGACAGTTCTTTCTCTATCATCTTCTCATGTGTAAAACTTATGTAAAGGCCGGGAAACTAAATAAATTTGCATAATTTAGGAGACGTCGCTTTAGAGTTTATCGTTTTGTGATGTTGTTACCAGAGATGCCTAGCCGCCTCGCCAGTTTCAGGTAGTTTTTCGCAAATATCTTTCTTATTTTTTCATGAATTTATACTCTTCCGTACATATTTTGATTTAAAAAAATGTTGCTTCTTCTGAGCGCCGTCTCAACCACGACGTTTTACAAATAGCTTCACTAGCTCGATTTAAGCCTATTTCTCCATATGAGTTGATGTTAAATTACTCTAATTTTACCGCAAAATACTTTAAAAACGGAGCATGAGAATTTGTGTCTCTTTGAATAATTGAAAGTGTGTCTTTCATAGAATATGTAACCAAAGTTTCATGAAATTCGTGCTACTTTTACCAAGGCGCTGTAACTACCGTAATTACGCATTATGTTAATTGCTTACGTTTTCCATAACCACTTGAATTCGCGCTTTCGCTTTCTTTATTTTCTCCTGTTTCGCCACTAACCCATCTGAGAAATTTCGCGTAAATCCACTTCATTGGGTTATCAATTTTTCCTTGTTCGCTATTTTTAGAGGTCCCTTAGCTTCGATCGTCAAAACGAATTGGAGGCTCGTTGGATTCCACGCCAAATGTTGGCTTATCACCTGTCAATTCTCGGCCAATTTCAGATCGTCAGGTTTTCCGAGCTTCTCTTGAATCCCGGAAACTCATAATTCTCCTCACTGTCAGTTGCGGTGAAGTGGAAGTTTCCTCCCGTTTTGCCCGTCTTGTCATTTATCTTGCCTGTCTGTCACGCTACCAGCTGTTTTCCCGAAAATCATTTTTACAAAAATTATTCTGAATGGTCGATGTTGTACACGAAAGAGAATCATATATCAATACGTTTATCAAGCATTTTATTGCGCATCAATCCCGATGATAAGTCTTTAATAATGTATGATATGATTTTTTTTATGAAAGTGAATTAAATGAATTCTTTTGATACCAGGAAATGGAATGAATTCTTTTTGATGACTGCTAATAAATTTCTTTCTCAGGACATACAGATGTATTGGCTGGTTACTTACGGGTGGACAATGACATTGAAGATTTCTCGGGTCTCACAGCGGGAAAGATCCTCCACATATCCTTCTGATTTTCGATGAGCAACTCTCTTATCGTCTTCAAGGATTCAGGAATCCAAGAATTTGATTCCTAAATACCAAAGGTCATGTATGTACGCCTACGATAATTTGAGGGAGCATGTTGGTTGATTATTTGTTATTCATGGGTATTTGCATTGCTTATTTCCTGCTACGCTTGCGTTCTAATTTCCATACAGTGCGGTCAATATGCATAAAATATTAGTTTTCTTTGATTTGAAATTTTAAGTAATATGATTGTATTTTTAGTTAAATATGATGAAAATATTTAACTTAGACATTGTTTAGCCAGCAAACATGGAGTGGGAAGAATATTTCTCATGAGAAAGCTCGTGATAAGTAGAAAACCGTATTGGATGAAATGTGTATACACATAAGGTAGAAGAGCAATATTTTTTATTAATAATGAAATGCATGTAAAAACTACCCATGTGCCGTATCCGTCATTGGGTATGATAAAACACTATAGAGGAATAATTTTTACTCTTGACATGTGGGGATTGGTGCTGAAAAATGTTTTTGACAAAACACAACGCATTTACATTCAGAAATATCCTGCATTCGTCTTCTGTTTGAACATTTATGTGCCAATTTAATCAAACCAGTTAAAAAGATACCTTTTTATGCACGCAGTGAATAAACAAAAACCAAAAACTAAAAAAAATAAACTACCGCGATATCAGCAGAGAGATAACTCAAAGCATCGTGAAAATAGCATTTCCAGCTGATTTCCCTACTTGATACCTCGGCATTGAAATGCAACGGGAGACTCAATCAACACTGTTTAATGGGATGGTTGCCAAACTCAGCTTTTAATTTTTTTTTATTATCATATTATTTTGGGGCTATGCAGTGTCAGTATTTTATGATTATATAATGCATAGTTATGAAATTGATTTTTTTTGTAATTGCTTAGAAAGAATACAGAATTTTGAATAATATTTTGCAGGGTTGTCTGTTTAGTACCTTTATATCAGATTGTTAATATCATCCTTATCGAGCATGTTGTGTAAAAAAATAAATTTTACGTCGTGCCTCTTCAAGTTTTGGCTCCAATTAGTGTGCTAAAATTGTGTTATCTTTGGAAAAAAATATCTTATAGTCATTTAAATAGGCATTCAAAGACTAAAAGCATGTCCTTTTAGCGAATCGGAAGTACTATCGGAAGAGATCTATGTGACTGGGAAGAGTTAAAAATCTAAAGTGACACCTTAATTGCTTCGTCGACGACGTAGGAGATAACTAAAATTTCTTTGATTGATGGGACTCCTTGGAATTTGGCTTTCGAATAATCTACGACATAAATGGATGACAAAATTACTTACAATCTACTGATTTAGGACTCGATCATTAAATAATTTTCATGCGATAAGAAAAGCCGGTAATTTACAAATTTGGCGGACGGCTATTTCTAATCGAAAACGTCGAGTTAACTTTTGCCGGTATTTTACTACACCTCTACACTACTAGACAGCTTCTACTTCTTTTTTTGGGTAAATATTAATATCAGTAATGGAAGGTTATTGTTTTACACTATTACGCGACTGCTTTAAAACTATTCAACCTTGAGGGACATAATTTCCGACCTGTTTTCTATTAGCGGTACGTACTATTAGCGGAAGTTTTCTTCAGGTTGGTGAATGGACCTGCTTTCCTTAATCTTATTCGCTCCCTGTTAGTGGCTTACTTCTCATGATTATCGAAAATGAGTAGGGAAGACAATATGTACATCAAAATATCTACGGAAACTATCGGCATATCCATATTCAAGGAACTGTCGAAGATGCTCAGAGTCGTCAATAATAAACATTGAACTGGTTCATGAGAAAAACTTACAAAATATTTTCGTCTTTTGTTATTTTAACGTACTTTTAAGGGTTGGAGGAGGTAATTGTTTCTCTTGTGATATTTGTTATTAAAATTGGATAATTTTCCTTCTCTCTTCGTAATTTTCGATTAACTTTATGTGCTCATTTATCAAAATAAGGTCGCTTAGACCAACGGTGGTGAGTCAGATGAATTATCTTGCAAACGTATAATGCGAGTTTTCGGTATTTCATATAATTACTTAATTCCATTAATTTTATTGCCAACTTATTCCTTTTGGTTAATGCCGTCATCAGTCCTTTTACCAGTTGAATAACTTGGGTAATTACAGTTAATATCGTTTTTTAGATTTGATGAAGCACCCGGTAATCGTGTATAATTTTAATTAAATTATCTTGGTAGAATAACATTAAAAATAATATTATTGGTAGAGATTTCTATATTTGAATGCTTGAGATCGTGCCCTTTATAGTTTTTGAGAGTCGGTTACGATAATAATTCTTTTGAATTTACAAGTGTACAGAGAGGAAGTAGAAAATGGCAAAAATTATGGTTATGATGGTGTTATGGTCTGACTTACCTACAAGTAAGAATAAATGCCTACCAGAAATACTTTTGAAGCTGGTGAAATTTGTATAGATCATTATAGAGAAATATCTCGTAATTTATCCGTAAACAATGTAGTTTTGCGTATGAGGCTAAACTTTTTCACCTTTGGTGATTATTTTTATCAAAAATTAGAAACCAATATTAACGTACCACACAATTTAATTACTTGACCGACAGAGGTTTCGGTGACCAGTGCTATAATCAAGGCATAATTAAATAATAATATTGGAATTGAGTTTCGGAACTTTGTTCTCTCTAGTAATTAAAATTCTTGCGGGAAGTAACTATTGAATTATTAGTTTTAATTCCGAATATAACTTAAACAGAACTTATTGTATCATGTCATTAAATTGGCTCCCCCATATTGTGATTGCTAACTTTTTTATCTACTCTAGCGACAGAATTTTGAAAATAGATTTTTATGGTTTTGCAGCGTCAATTGTAAAACTAACTGGCTTAAGTTTCTTCTCGGCTATTATGAGGTATTATCGTTGATTTTTTGTCTGTTGTGCTTTTCAAGCAAGGGGAATGCATTGCAAAGGCTCAATTTTATTCCATAGGTGGTGTTCAATTTTATGGTGGTGCTCAATTTCATTCCATAGACTGCTGTTGCCACTGCGCTCGCATTTTAATCGATTTTCAAAAATGTCCGCGGCGCGGTGATGAGTGCAATGTGATCCACTAATTTCCGATATTTTTCGGTAAATTGATTCTGATTGAGAGAAATAGCATGGAGCAGTAATGAATTTGATAGATCACTATCATCATTTTTATAAATTTCTGCTAACACCCCCAGTTGTACCCAGTTATACCTTATTTCTTCTTGAAACTCAGATTATTATGTTGTCCGTCAGCGTCACCTGTGGCGAATTTCTTAAACCCATTTAAAAGTGCGGGTTTTGGCAACACATTTAAAGGCCAACTTGAGGATCCTCATTTTAATATTCGTGCTTTTATGCATAGTTAGTTTGGTTTTTAGATTGGATTGGCACTAATTGGAAAAACTAGTGAGGAACTTATTGAGGAATGGCTGTGAGAAAAATAGAATGGACATAGGAGTAGTATACCGCATATCATTGGATAAGTTCTAGCATACGTATACTAAAAATAGCAACTTTTCAGGAGGTCAAAAGAAACGATTTATAATTTTTATTTTCTTCGCATTCCCTATGGAATAAATAGGATATATATGAGCTTGCGAATAAGTGTGCGAGTATGAGAAAGCTTCCGAACATACGAAGGCTGCGCGGTTCGTAAAAAACTGGTACGTGCGTACAAACGGCGTTACCCAGATGTTAAGCGAATTAGGCTGGGAGCCGCTGGAGACTTGGAGGCTGCGCGCTATGCCTATAATGCTAGAGCAACTGAGAATATATATCTTTAAGAGCGACACGGAGAACATAAAGTAGTTCTAGGTCCGACAGAAGCAATATATTAAGAGCGATGTTTAGCCGAACGGATAGATATGGGAATTCGTTTTTCCCCCGAACCATGAAGGACTTTAATAAATACTAATCGTAATTTGGCTGGAGCATTTCCTTTTTCTGCGTAAACGGACAGTGTCCTATCACCCCCTGCCACACACCTTTTAGGTGGTTTGCGGGGTAGTATGTGTATGTAGATGATGAGTCTGCGTTGGAGAAAAGTCAAAGAACGCAGCGGCGTCATGCCACTTGGTTAAACAGGAAAACATCGGCCGTAATGGAACACGGTACGCAAGGACACGGAGTATATATCAAGAACCGTACTAACCCTGCATAAGACACGTATTGCAGAACTACATGTATATTTATTGTATTACCGTATTTTCCATTGTTTATCCGCCCTTCTCTTTTACAAACCCGTCATTTTCAATTCAGGATTGATAGAGTCTCGTACTAATATTGATGGAATTCCAAACAATATTCGATGCAGAAAATTATTTCATATATTCAACTGCCAATTAGTTTAATTTATTTTATGAATTTTGTTAAGCTTTTTTGAATTTTTTAAAAGTTTTAGTTATACCTTATGGTTTAAAACTTTTAAGAAGCCCGGTGGATAAAAACAACAAAAATAATTTCAATAGAGAACGTGGACGTCATATTAGTGGCACGTGGCTTCCCGTAATTTATAAATGAAGAAAAACAACAGAATATTTCAAGTCCACTCTAACCCCACTTCCATAAAAGATACATTGGAGAGCAACATCGGTGGAATTATTTGCTTCGGAGAGGTATCCGACAAAAAAGATCATACGTTGGCCAGTTTTATTAATTTCGCGGGTAAACCAAAAAATAGGGAACCCCACGAAAACTTTGATGTTCTGCCAACCCTTTGTTTATGGTCTCACGTGTGGACGTATATATTCTTTAGCATTCACTCACATGTTCCCACGTTGGTTCCCTCCCTAGTGAATGGAAATCCCTTTTGTTCCGCCCGCTTAAAAATTCCAATATTTAATATCACGGAACTTCCAACCGACAGGCACGTGTTCTCCCTTGCACATTTTAATAATCTGAAATCCTTTGATTTCATTCTCATCGTGTTTTTCCTATACGGGACCCCTCCTTGCAGGTATCCCATATTTCAACTTTAAGTCGTCGCCGTCCGTTACCTAGCATTCCAGCGTTGTGATTGGTATTCGATTGCGGGGTCTTAAGAATGTCCGGAAAATATGCGGGTGACTTGAAGAATTTTCTTTGTTCTTTTCAATCAATTTTCTTTTGCTTCGAGAACTATCCTTTTCAGTGTCTCGTAATATAATCGCTCTCATGTCTACTTCCATGGCCTGGTTCACCAAGGGAGTCGTACACGTCTTTGGGATTATAAATTACTGTACCAGGAAACATCCCACCCTCTCATATGATTTTATGTATATGACTCCTATGCTATTGGATAAGAACTGATTTAAAGTACACTAACTTATGGATTATGAGATAACTCCAATTGAGATATGGCTCTTAAATCATTTTTTTCAGTTAAACTCCGCAACAAACGTTCTCATTTCGTGACGACATGTGGAGACACGCGGATAATGAAAATAGAATGTCGTATAAGTCAATAGCACCTATCATAGCAAAAGCAACTATTCCATCTGGTGAGAACAGAAGTGACGGCTGCCAAGATAGACTGTTACCCTATTGGTTTAAATAATATGTTAGGTAAAAAAGGGGTCTTCAAAAGTTGGAGGATTTTAGGTTGAACCTCAATATAACGAGCAAGTGGGATCGAAGAGCGAGAAATCAAGAAAATAGTAGGTAGAGCATTTTGCGAATGAAACGACTTTCGCGGATATCCCGTATACAACTGTAGTACGCGCCTAACAAAGTATCCTCACCATGAGAGGTGACCCAGTGCAGGAACTCTGTCCCGGCTACATGAAATTCACACTCCTGTGCTTTAGTATGGGGTGAGGTCCTTCCCCAACAAAGATCTTAGGCAATCCTAACGGTTGAATAGTTAAGTGAGTTTGCTTAGCATTGCAATCCAAAAAAATCTACATAATGAAGAAAAAATTTTCAAGTATGTGAGTATATTACATTGTAAAACAGAATATCAAGCGGATGAATGCCTATCAATAAGGATTTTAAGTTAAAATAAGAGTCCGTAATCTTACAAATAACATGTGAGTAAACAAATAACCTCATAGTGATTTGGTTTATTTTGTTGTTTCGTCGTCCCTTGTTATTAATGGACAGGTCTTGAATGAAAAAATAATAATGGGTAGAAATAAAAATGGATGCTTGGAATTGCAGAGTAAGTATAATCGATGTTCGGATTGGGCACCAAGGTGGATTAATTTGGAAGATGTTAAGTCCTGTGTAGCTGTCAAAGTTGAATTAATGTATTATTACCGTAATATCATACTTTGCGATTATTTCTCCGTCCTTTTATTTAAACTCCTGTCATTTTCAGTACAGGATTAATTGAGTCTTCTAATAATATTGATGCTATACCAAAAATAGTACTTGGAGCAGCAAAATATTCCTTATCTTCTTTTGCGGCCCTATTTAATTTATGTTATTACTTTAGAATATTTTCCAAACAGAAATTAGCTCATTGAATAAAAACTCATTACATATTGGTATTAAGGTGGATTTCAGTTAAATACAGATTACACTTGATGTCAATTATTTGAATAAACTTGTTCACCAATTCAATTTCTATGGTTGGCAGTGAACATATTTCAAAACAAAGCTTCAAAGCTGTTAAATAAAAGATGTCTTATTTCACCAACATTGGAAAGCAGATCTTGCTTACACTCATGGCTTGATTTTGTATTCCTATCTTCTCCACTAAGTACAAAAAAGCTAAAAATTTGCTATTTTACTAGTTGATGGCATACTTTTGATATTACAGGCATAAATACGCTGATTTGTAGTACATGATTAAGATTTAGAATGATTTACGAAGATATTTATTGTACCACGACCCATGTCCTCTAAGAAGAAAAATAATTTACTGTAAAAATATCATTGAGTAAATATAAACAAAGAATAAGTTGGGACATAGAATCATGTGCAAGTACAAGCTAAGATGCTCACAGATCATTTCCATATTTGGTCCACTTTCAATGCCAATTTTCTGATTTCTATATCAAAGTGTTTGACTAATTATTTGCTACACAGAGAATATTTATTTAGTTTGCACGTTCAAGCAATGAATACACTATTTGACGTTTAATCTTGGCTAATTTTTCACATCGATAATTTTAAGTCGTTACCTTCTCTATAGTTCTTTACACTCAGCTTTTGTTAAAATTCATTTCCAATGCCGGTAAAAGGAGTACATCTATACACCATCCTTTTTGTCTGACAGTTGAATTACTATCGATATTGTCCTTTTTCACCGAATTTTAATATTTTCCGTTCAAATTCTACTGAATGATTTCCCAATACTTTATTATCCAATACTAAATCAACGCTAAAAAAATAACTCAAAAAGTTATGCGTAAAATGTACTTCCTCAAAATACGAGACAAATTCATGCAGTCCTGGATAATTTGCTGTTTCAATAATAAGTATCATGAAAATATTTTCCGGTGTCAGCTTCAACGCTAAAAAATTATTTCATTCTTAGAAAGTTCCTTGCGGAAGAGATCACGCGGTTTAGTTCAAGTTTACCGTTCATAACATGAAGGATATAAACTCGTTAGTGAAAATTAGATTAGATCCAGCTTTCACATCATCACTATGATCCTCTCCCTCAAAAGAAATTCACTTGGTCATGAAATCTCGGCAAGCATCATGAAGTATGCACCATAAAACGCACCAGCTTCTCAACGCCAGGAATTCATCATGGGAAGCGTTTTTCCATGTTACCGTTTCAATCGACCGATAGATTATTCTGCACGGTCTGAATTAGCATCTAAAACGATCAATCTTGAGAGTGGCTAGGCCAAAAGCAATCTGGGTCACAGGTGATGTTAAAGCTCTGGAGACGGCATCTACCTAATAAGGAAGACGATCGGAGATACGAGGGGTGTTTGAATGTCGAGGCCATGCCGGATTACCTTCCGCGTGAGATTAGTTTCAGTATCAACGAGGCATTCACCGGGAAAAGTAAACGAAAGGGAGCTCAAAGCATAGAAGAATACCTCTCAACTTCCTTTTCTGATCCAAGTGTCACTAAGGGACGCTTGATTGGAAAAATAAAACGAACAACCCCGAAAAATATTTTAGTTCAATCGAATTACTAATCAATTCCAATTGAAGTATTTTTCCCACCCTAAAGAGTATTTCACCGTATTTTTTAAGTACACACATATTTTACGCAATTATAATTACCTCTGTTCCTAAGAGAAAGACTAATTACGCTTGCTCAAAGTATTCGTCAATGTTATGATTTTGTAAAAAAACTCTCAAATATAAAATTCGTTTTATAAAAATGAGTGTACTACATTTTTAGACAATCGTTAAGAAGAGAGTTTTCCGTAAGTAAAGGTTTTTATCAGCCTTTGCTTGGAAATTTAATTGCTGTTTTTTTACGTTTAAGCAAAACCTTACAGGTATGAAGATATTTTCACAAAAAATAAGAATATTTAAAAGTCCACTTTATATATAGAAGTACGATTAGGAGCGCGTTATTAAATAAGAAAACAAAAATTAGTCCTCGATATTTATTTGTCTTCCTTAGCATTACCTACACATATTTGTAATTCAGTTAGATTATTATCGCACAAATTAACCCTTAATTAAATACATGAATTTCGAAATGCGTGCCAAAAACTTTTTTATTAAGAAAATGTATCTAAAAAAGCTTCAATTACTCTATTTTAGTAAATTTATCGTTTTCTTTTATTTTGAAGGAAACGTTTTAATACGCATCACCTAACTTATGGTCACAGACTACTTTTACATTAAATGGATAACAGATTTGGAAATTTTCCACAAAAGGTTTTTATTTCACATGCCTACTCATTGAAAACTTCTCACTGCGGCCCGTACCTCTACTAATTACATGTATAGATATCACTCGGGTAAATCCTTTTACTCCTTTCTCATACGGGAGCATGACTTCCTTCAACATAATTAGAAGCAGATCACCTTTAGCACCTACTGACAGATTCTAGAACCACATAGTTAATTCATATCTGATACACCATGCGTTAGAGAGGAAGATTTGTGCCCATCAAAAATAACAGGCAATGAGTGTAGTTTATCGCATATGATACAAAATGCAGTCAAGGATTAAGTTGTTCCATTACATTCAAATCACACTTAAATTTAATATCGGAAGAAATTTGTACATTCCACGTCCGTTACCTACTTTCCTTAAAATTATTTCCATAAGACTGTCCAAAGCATGTTCGATAAACCAATATCCAACTACCTGTTTTTCAACATATTTTTTGTATGGACGAAAAATATTACCAGCTTGGGAGTAAGCGAGTTAAATTTTGTTAATCCTTGATTAAATTTTCGAAGCATATCTGACTTCTGTTTACACATTTCTCTAATGAATTTCAATCCGAATGTGTATAATGAAACGTATTTTCTCAACGTTTTGTTATTTGATGTGCATCAAAGGATTATATGTGCCTATTAGATTTTGATGGATAACATTTATGTTGGTGAAAGATACAGCGATTATTGAAACGCAAAACTAATATTTTGTAGGCATGTATCTTTCTTATGAGCACAATTTCTTCTGATAATACTGACACCATTTTTTAAAGCAAACGTCTAAAATATATCTTATTTTGCCCATTATATTATATATTATTCAATCGGAAGAGAGATTTTTCCCTTCATCAACATATTTATAATTATACAAATTATGTATTCAAACATGTTTTTTGCCTCCTGGTCACCATAAATGTTATCCATCAAAATCAAATAGATAGCTATTATAAAGCCCCTCCGAGATAACCGGCCGTTGTTAAAATTTTTATTCGTTCTTCCCTGGACTGAGAATGACAGAGACGTGACTTCTAATCATTGAACAAGGAGGTCGATGAAGGCTATTTTTTATTGCATAGAGAGGAAACCTGTGCCGCTGCTAATTAATCAAAGCTTAGTACAACGGCTCTCAACCACCTCTTGCCTTGACCGATGATCCTTCAGTGAGCTGATGTGGTTTGAGGTTGGGGATCCGCCTGGCAGGAGTATTTACATCGAAGAAGAGCTTGCGTGTGATGATCGCACAACCAGGAAGACCCATCGAAAATCCGTCTACTGTATCGCCATCTGGCCGAGGCCGCATGAACGCGAAAGAAATCGGTCGGGAGGACAGCGCACAAGCGACGCTTGTCGGTGAAGGAGGGAACTACTTATCAACCGTTGGCGTGCTGCACGAAACTTCATCCTGGTTACTGCCGCAAAGCGAGTATGTCGTGTGTTGCCTTGGCGCTAACCTGGCAGGATGTTGGTCAGGGCTTTGATATCATCTCATGTCATAGGAAAACAATGTCATAGGAAGCTGAAAGTATTTTCCATCAGTAATAATGATTACGTACGAGACCAATTTTTTTTTGCATTTGGACGAAAGCGTCGAGGCAATAGTGTTAATGTACGTTATTTTGCCTTGATTACGGAAAGGTTGGACATGGTGTATATACAACTAGAATTCTCGTATTTCCAATTACATATCCCGCATAAAAGCTGAGAGATCTATTGATTCGATTGACTGTTGTCGTCTGTTGCATCTGGAGTATGGAAGTAAAATTCACTTTTAACGTTAAAGTTTAATGTTTGGTGAACGAGGGAGAGGAAGGAAGAGAATAGGATTTTTCAATGGAATGATAGGCAGTAGGTCATATTGTGAATTAAAATAGGAAGTGCCAAGCTAAAAAGGAAGAGGAGGCTGAATGCTTCTTAAGTTCTCCATGGACACCAAACACTATCGGTATAATATTTTAATAATAATGATTTGGGTAATGAGCTACATGCACAGCTAATTAACATGGCGTTACTTTACTTTGGTGGAAAGCCAAAGCATACATTTATTGATTAATTTCAGATTTATTTGAGTTATATTGTTCAAATCACAGTTACGACCTTGACTCATGAATCAAATAGATATTAGAGGTCGCTTGATAGTTCTTAGAACATTGTTGTTTAACTTTCTCTGGCCGAGAGTTAAGGGAAAATGTGTTTCCTAGATAGCTATTTAAAGCTGCAAATTAACGCCAATATGGGCCAATTCAAGTTGTTGTGAGCAAGTCAAATATTAGTGTCCTGATATCCAATCGACCCAATATAACCAAATCGGCCTCATTGGGACGCAGTGTCTCTTATCTTGGTAGGGTGCTGCGTAATCCCGCAGCGTCAATATTAATATGAGTGCCGACTTTTCTAAAAGCGAGTGGGTTCCCATCGCTCGGGCTGATGAGAAACTACTCAATTCCCGAATCATCGGCAGCCATATCGACATTAATCCTGGAGGGAACCCGAGCAGGCGTCTAAGACGCCACACGCCGGTACACACCAGAGAATCCTTCACAGCAGAATTGAAATAAGACGGTAGGAAGGGGTTTCAACAGATGTAACTGTAATTTTTAAACGTTTGATCTTATTTATACCAAGGTATTACAACGCAAAATTGAGTGCCAACGAGAAGCAGTATTATAAATGGGTGCGTCGCCGACTACTTTGTACCTTCTCAGTAGGAAATTAATTCAAGTAGCATTACTCACTTAATAAATGTGAAAATAGGTTATGAAAATTTATTCTTTTTAAAATCCTAAAATATTAGCATTATATTTAAGCATAAGGCCAGTGCCTTTTAGGGAACTTATTGCTCTATGAGTCATATTAGCATCATCACCGAGATTTTAAGAATGGTCCACTATGACTCCTTCCTCCTCGATGCATGATAAATACTTTAATCTCAAAGAACAGTGTTTTATTTTCAAAGGAAATGGTTATTCACCGATCTCGTGCAAGCAAATTTTCAAATAGCTCTTCAAACAATACTTTTATAGTTTATATGGCTATAAATCTTTGATAGCCGTCGATCACTCTCCAGATAACTCAAAATAGACTTGGGATTGTACTCGGTTTTAATAATTTAACCCGGCTCGAAGAGCGGGTCTCATATTTGAATCCGTTCGTCTCAGTTAAAGGCGAAAGTTTTGCCGGCAGTTGTAAACGAATGGTTTTAAAAGGCAATACAAATGATTCTCGCTTTGTTTCCAATATTGAGGTCGATTTTAAATTAGTCGTGCATGCATATTTTAACGAAGTGTTTTCCGGCGAAATTCGTTTTGGAATTCATTAAAAAATCTGTAAACGGAATTTAATCATGCTTCGAAAATTTGAATAGGGATTAGCAAAAAAAAAAGATTATATTCCGCGTTATGAGAATATATTCCGTTATTCAGGTAACAACTAAGAACCTATGTGTTGAAAAACTGATGAAATTGGGCATTTAGTTATAAAAGATGTTTTGGAGGGCCTAATCGAAGTAATTCTGAGGAAACTATATGACGCAGGTATAATTCATACCTCTCTTCCGAGGTTTATCTTAACTTAGGGTAAAACCTGGTTCCACTTATGGTATATAAAAATGTCATGTCAGAAAATGCCTTAAATGCCTACATTTTAAAGGAAATGATCTATGCATTTAAATAAATATTGAGTCTTAAGTAAAATAGTTGCTGTATTGAATGTTACGTCATGTTGTAGGATAATGCTGTTTATGCGAATACGTTTACTTAACATTTCAATGTATGCAATTTTAATGAATACTTTACAAGCCACTTCGCGTTTAATAGCTCAAATCTCTCTTGGTTTCTGTATATATTATTGGAATATGCAGCGATTAATTCACATGTAAAATTTTAAATGCGAATCACATGTCTTTAGAAATTACTTATTTTTTAATATTTTAAATTCACATTGTGACTTGGTAAAGCGTTACATCAAATTACTGAAACAATATCACTACGCCTGCGCTGGCTAATAGTTGAAGGAAATACTGGAAGGCAGTTGGGGAAAGGGTTTGCATTTAATGTTTGTAATTGTTGGTGCATTGAAAATGATTTCGATACTTTATGCAAGCCTGTGAATGAATTTATGGTTCCTTTGCTGACAGTAAGCTTTATAAAAAACGACCCAAACTTTTTTTATTTCATATGCCTATAACATGCAATTCCATAAATGTGCAATTGCAGTTCATTGGAAATTTCTATTTAGGAAAAAAAAACTATTTACACTAGTATGAAATTTCCTAAAGAAAAATCATTTGAACTGACTAGGATGACTTTTCTGTCATTGTATTTCATTTTTCGATGTCAATAACTTAGCACCCTTACGCTTAAATGAGTGCAAAATCAATTTTTATACAGTGGGATTGAATTTGTGATATAATTAGTTTGTAAAACGTATAAAACATTGAAATTTGAGGATGGCATTTTTCCTCTTCATACCAACTCATTTTGTGTCTCAGCACGCTATAAAGAAATTTATCTCGTCAAAGCTGATTTGGTAGTCTTTGTTTAGTTTTGGCCTGCATTCCATGGCCCACGCAGGCTGTAGGCCCCAGAACTTATCTCAATAAAATATCAGTACTCTCAACGAATGAGTCTACAGAAAATGTAGCTTTTGCTTGAGTTTCACAAAAGAGTTATCGGCAAGAATAGATTGTTTTTCATTGTTCTCCAGAACAAATTCGGTATATACAGAAAGAGTCTTTCCAATTGTTAAATTCGCTATTCATGAAAAAATTTTCTGCATAAATTCATATTTAAGGTCAGGTTTTAAATTTTCTAATTGTTGTTATTTTATTCCATTGAAATTCGCCATTGCGCGTTGTAGCATTGAAGGGAATAAATTCAACCTTTTTAGCATATATTATTCATGGATAAAACCAAATACTAGCCAGCGTCATATATTTAAGTAAGTGTAGTTTAAGTGCAGAATGATATCCGATTTTTGTACTAGGGCATTTTTGCATTCCTAGACAAGTAACGTGGACTCCAAGTGTGTGTGGCAACAGGCAACTACGTTTACTCCGTTTCATGCAAGTATTGAAATGAATATATTAAATGATGTACATACATTCAATTGTTGTTTCTCGTCAGTATTTTGAATGATGAGACACAGGTTGATCTAATTAGAGTTAGGCCTTATTGAAAATAAAAATTATAAGAGATCTGCAATTGTCGTTTGCCTTCAGTATCCTTAATGATTAGAGAGAGGTTGATATGATCAGAATTAGGCCCTATTAAAAATATAACTTCTAAGAGATCTTCAAAATAATACACGTCAAAATAATAATAAATCAATATATTTTTTAAATAATTACAATAAAAATATTTAGCACTGTGGCATATATTTAGGAAAATAGGCATTTTAGGCAACATTTTTGCCAATACGTATGGATAAATAAATTCTGTTTTAGAATTCATTAGTGCGATACTTGTGGATAAAATTTAATCTGCATTTCATGGCGTACCTACCTACTTTTATAGCCTTCGTGCTCCACGTGGTCGGTTTACGATCTTGATTATATGCCTAATAAGCAATTCAATAGCTTTTCGCCTGCTCCCTATCCTGACTCCATGCTTGCCTCAGCGTTTTCCGGGTGGATAACGTGCATATCCGTTTCGCATCACATTTCACAAATCCCATCGGCTATCACTGCATCACCAATAAAGGATAGGCCTCCACATAACTTAAGCAGCGGATAACAAGCCTATGTTCCCCATATTATCGTTTTATTTACAATTTTTGCCGTAGCAATGCTTAACACGTTCATAGATGAGAGTGTATATCCCACACTTCATTTCAGAGTCAAAGTTCATTTATAAAATAAATACATTGATGATAACGCATATTATTTTGTACGTACTCCTACTATACTTCATTTCGCTATTTCTCCTTTCCCAGAAATTCAGAAGCATTGCTCCGGGAAAGAAGTATCCTCATAAAAAGTCCATAGAAATTCAAAATTTTGTGTCTTTTTTAAAGGCTATTATTATTATTTTTTGAGAATAGGCTGACAATGTTTTTCTCTTGAATATTATTCGGGGTTTTTCCATTCTTTTTAGTTCGCTTTTGAGTGTAAAAGTCCTTCCTTTGTGGAAACAAGTCTTTTAACTTTGATTTTGCTTTCACGTTATTAAAACCTCTTTCACATGAATTTATGCCTCATCCATTGTTACTCTTCTATTTATCTTGTCATACTTTCAATTCACCCTTTATTCCTTGAAATTCAGGGAGAATAAAATCTCTTCGTCATTCATCGGTACATTTTACTATTCTTCTCAGTCTTTTGTAAAAGTATTTCCAACCTTTTACATTTACCTTTAATTTTAAAGGCTTTTGTATTGCTGAATTTTATTTTGCGATTTCCTTATAGTTCTTTTTATTCTATTGTGCGATAAGTTTTCCTGTAATACTTCAATTCCTGGATTTTATCTTTGTTTTTCTGTAATCATATCACTAAAATATATTTTTTTAGTTTTTATTCCTAAATATGACCTCTTATTTTGTTAATATAGAAGTCGAAAGTTAGTGGCCATTTTTAATTTTCATCGATGCATCATCCAAATTTTGTCTTATTCAGTTAAACTCCTCTAAAAGCAGTGATGAACGCTTTTTTAACTTTGTTATTTGAATGCGATTGCGTCACTCAGGTTGGCTACTGGAAGAAAAATCGCTTAAATATGTAGCTTTGGCAGTTACGGCAAGAGAATTTTCAATTAATGACCTCAGGTGGATGCGAGCAATTCCTTAATCTTTTGCCGATTGTGGCGCCCTATGGTGAACCCACCCACCACGTTCGCATTTATTGTCGTCATTTATCTCGTAAGGATGGTGAGATATCAATTGGCTGATATTGGAGGCCACTAGTTTTAAAAGAAAGTTAGTTGTTTCTTCCGAAACAGTAGAATACTTTTCCAATATAAAATGTGAATTCTGTCGTTATCCCATTAATTGATGCTCGTGGCGATATAGTAATAGTTTGGAATTGTTAGAGCGAAGGTTTCTGCGGTGATGGATTGATCTCTGCATATTTTCAAGGTTTTTTTTTTCCGCGTCAGTTGGCTTATGCACAACAGTTTCGGTGGGTATCCTGCCAGCATCTTCTGGTCAAAGATATTGGCGTTTGTTTTCTGCCCAGTTAATACAGGGTGGACATGAAATATTTCTCGAAATTTTAACCCTTGATAGCTAATGCTAGCGGGAACCAAAATTACTGGTTATGTTTCGGTCGAAAACGCGCAATTTTTACACTATAGAAACTTTTAGCCAAGTTTTCCGATTGGCCGCGAGTTTGTTCTGTGGCCCACTGCTCTGGAAAACTCATGACTTCCAATGCTTTGCCTGCATTTGCCTTTGCCTTAGTCCAGAGCAACAGGGCGAATACGCGGCCAATCCAAGCGCTTGGCTCTATGTTTCTATGGTTAAAAAAATGGTGCGTTGGTAATTTTAGCTCCTACTGGCATCAGCTGTCCAGGATGATAATATCGTTGCATGATTTTTCTCCATTTTTTTAAATCTGGGCTGGCTGGTTGCTCCTCTCTAATTGGCTGCATCTTGGATGAGTCATTTCCAGGCGCTGCAAAGGAGATATCCGTCCTCTCTATATAAATTCAACGGTTAAAAAAAATATGTATGGCTTCCCTGATTTTCCGAGGGAAGTATATGCTCTCCTTCGTGCAACATTTTGTCTCCTCAAATTTTACGTCGTAGCCAAGTCCTGACGACGCATGTTTCGGCGATGGCGAAAAGTCGATACTCCTAATTTTTCGTGATTCCAAGCCGTCATCAAATTTTCGTACATTTTATCACGTAATAAGATTTAATTTCTACCATCCCTCCAAGTAGCATTTAACTCTTTACTGTAGCTCTCTAATGGTTTCCCAAGAGCCTTAACCGATGCTGGTCGTTCATTTGAATGGATCTCCAAGCTTTCAGCTCAGGTAATAAAAAAAGGGAAGCGTCCACGGAGTAGATTCAAGCACTTTTCTTGATTTCTCTTCTCAGGTTGCATGAAGCAAGTGATATTACTTGTAAATAGTGCAAAAAATAGGTATTATTTTTTTACAGTTGAATTTCAAATAAAATTCTACATAATAATGATCTAACTTTATCCTGACGAAAATTCTTAGTGATTGCAAACTTTGAGAGCAATTGTGCTTTGACAATATGGTTTTATTTGCTTAGGATCTTTTGAAGTGCCACAGGAAATAAGGGTTAAGGCCTGTATTGAGATCGTATATTCGTAGCCGCAATAAAAAAGGTGCGGGTCTTATACATGCGTGGTGTTGGAGAATATACTCTACGTCGCCTTTTATTCCTTACCATAAGGCCACCCACCTTCCCTTGCTCGGGAAGGATAGTACCCAGGGCAGTGGGTACTATCCTTCCCGATAAAATATGTATAGTAAAGGTTAAAAATATGTGAATATGAATTCCAAGTTCCATGCAATTCATGGTCATATACTTTTAGGTACGCTGAACAGCAAGCTGTGGGAAAAACAATATCCGTATACCCTGCTCGGAATCAGCTTATACCGCTTTTATATACAGTTGGGTTATACTGTGCTACACAGCATGAGAAAGTAAAAGAAGGGCGCTATTTCACACTCGTCCGACCGCACCTTGAATGTGCAGCGAGCGTATGGGATCCGGTGCAGAAAGACTTAATCCGCGAACTGTACAAAATACAAAGGTAGGCTGCGCGGTTCGTCAAAATTTGAAACGGGCGTACAGACAGCGTTACTCAGATGTTTAGCGAATTAGGCTGGGACCCGCTTGAGACTGGAAGGCTGCGCGATAGGCTTAGATTGATTCAACAATTGAAAACGGATATCGTTAAGAGCGACACAGAGAACATAATATTAGAGCCACAATATATTTTCAGGTCCGATATAAGCGACAAATTAAGAGAGATGTTTTACCGAATGGATAGATGTGGGAATTCGTTTTTTTCCCCGAACCATATAGGACTTTGATAAACGCTAGTCCCAACTTCGTTAGAGCACTTCATTTTTTATGTTTATATGGCTGGTGTCCTAACATCCCCTGCCACACGCCATTTAGAAATCTTGCGGGGTATTATGTAGATGTAGATAATATGAGAGGAGACCAAAAACCTCGTGTGAACGCATACCCTAGCAAAAAGCTTTTCATTGAAAGGGTAAATAGTTATGTGTATTTCCCTTTGAGTTTGTTTTTCCTTTACAAGGTGTGCTTATGCGGCAGGATGTCCAACCACAGGAGTTGTATGACATGACGTAACAAACGATAACAGGAAAACGACGTGAAACGATAATAGTGAAACGACGTTTCGGACGCTACCGAAAATAGCACTACGGAGTTTGGAAGTATGATATGTGCCTGTGTAATAACTTAGATCGTAATCCGTGCAGCCGTATGGAAATGTATTTATCGGACAGGCAAAGAGACATTTTTATATATATTGCCTATATTTATTTATTTTCAACTTCCCCGTAGACAGGACATGGAGGCCTTTTACAACACAGGAATTAACAAAGCACGATACAAACATCCATTCCCTGGATAGGGATCACCTACCCAGGCGGGATTATAACCCGCGACCTACGGTTTGGTAGTCGAGGACTTTACACCACCGCCACCGAGGCCGGCAAATGATCTATATGATCTGGAAGTGGGGGCAAACACATATGAAGACCGCAACAATTCGGTGGGCCAAACGCTCAAGGTCCTGCGGGAGATGTTACGGTCACTCGGCATGCGCTGTTCCACTTGTCCCCTTCCAGCGAGATTGAAATGTCTGGGGCAGGCGCGTTGTCACTTCAACCGGCTCCGCCGTTTTCCCTAAAAGGAGGAAAGACCGGGAGGTTGAGAGGGAAGTCGAGGCCTGCAAAAGGAGTTATTCTCGCAGAAGTCTTCCGAGCGAAACGGAGGAATTCAATTTACGGCCGGAGGAGTATTCTCCTTCTTGACAGATGTGATTTAAATGTCTTAGTCGCCTTAAGACGAGTGCTCTCGAAATATTTTCGTTCTTGGAATGGAAAGAAATTGAAAGGAAGAGCAGAGCGCATAAATGTTTCCTGTTTTGAATCATTAATCTGGGCTGAGAACTCGTGGGAAATTCCGAGAGTTTTTTGTTAATGTTGTGACCCCGGAATCCAATTCATTAAAGTAATACAAATAAATGTAAAAAAAAACGTTCGTAGTTGAGCTTCCTTAAATAAAAAACCATCATCAATTTATGTATCATTTTATCTTACATTCCCTCTATTATAACTGAACAAATATCCGAAAGTTCACCATATACAATTTAATTATAAATTTGAAAATGTAGTTAATATTTTAAGGTGGAACTTATTTTGAAATCGGCTAATGTATAGTAAATAATTATTTTAGTCCTTGTAAGAAATGATTTCGTCCACGGAGTAGATTCAATCGCCTCTATTGATTACTCTCAAGTTACGTGAGCGCTGTGATACTTGTCAATATTACAACGATAGGGGTAGTTTCTTTTTCATAGTTAACTACAAAAAAAAGTCAGAATACTAATGATATGACTCAATCATGAATAAAGTGCTTAGTGATTATAAACCTTGACAGTTCTAATTTTGCTTGGACTAGTGGATTTGATTTTCTTAGTATTTAATGTAGTGTTATTGGAAACGGAGGTTAACGCCTGACACCCCAATTTTAGATTAAAACTCTTATCATACGCAATCTTATATTAATCATTTAAGGAATCTTGAATCTTAAGAAATCGTAAGTTACGTGAAGCTACGATATCAAGGAGAAAATATAAAATATTACGTCAGTATTTGAAATTCCATTTTTTATTACCTGAGTTTAAAGCTTGGAGATCCGTTGAAATGAACGTCCGCCATCGGTTAAAGCTCTTGGGAAAATGTGAGGGACCTACTGTAATGAGGATGAAATCCCCCTGCTGAGGTAGTAGAAATTAAATCTAATAATGTACCAAAATATACTAGAATATGATGATAATGGCATAGAAAATGTTGTGTATATAACACGATTGAATATTTATTTGTGTGAAATCGGTTAATGTAGAGTTCATGTACCCTGTTAAAGGGAAAGAGCAACTCTTCATTTGAGGCTATTGTGACTGTATTAGATGGTAATACTTGCATCAAAATGGTACGTGTCTTGAAGTCTGAATTTTTAATATATGAGGAATTTGGTCAAAAGTTCCTTGCCTTAAGATCTTCGCTCTCAAAGAAATTTAGGCCTATAATTACAGATAGGATTTTTCGAATGGATTACCTCACTACGTTTTAATTGATCAAATATTCTATAGTCTATAAGAGTCTATAAGTGGATTAAAAGAAGACAAAAATGTGTTACAGGGTGTAATATATGTATGTATAGAAAGGTAGAAAATGGTTTAAATTTATAATATTCTAGATATCTGCTAGGTTTGCAGCAGTTCATTTTCTTAGGTGGTTTCGAGCAGCCTGCATTTAATGGAAGAATAAATAAATATCTTGTTAAGGTAACTGAACAGGGGCAGGGGCAAGAAAATAATCACACTATCCCGGAGACTTCTTCAAATGATATTAGAAGATTATCGCATGCTTTTCTCGATAGGGGATGCATTGTACAATGGAGAATCGGATTTTCCTTAATAGTACCTTGTTCAATTAAGGTAATGGACTCATTAAGGAGAGAATAGTAAGTTAAGTTGGGAGGCGGACTTGTAATACTCACGGAAGACTTGGAAGAACACGGTAATGCCAATGATTTGCGATTACATTCTCCTGTAGAGACATCGCGCCCACGACAGAAGCTTAGCGGTGCAACCAAGGATCGCTCTTGCTCAGAACTATTATTTTTTTACCAGACGGATAATATAGAAAATCATTTCAAATCAGAAATAAAAACCATGTTTAATTTTTAATTAAATCGATTGAGGAATTGAAACGATTGGTGGAGGATGATTTGGAATATATGTGATTTTTATTCTTTAAATGTCAAATAGAAGTGATCAATTATGCATAAAATAATTTAAAATTTGCAATCAATTAATTCTACTGCAATATAGTTGACATCCTCCTTGGACGATATCGTGAAAAAATTAATCTAATTAAGGCCACATATGCACCTATTTTCATTACGCAGAACTTTTGGCCTATGTTCAGGACTTCGTGGTATACCTACACCCAGGTGATAGGACATAGGAATTCGCTCCGTGTCACTATAGATTGATTTTTTTACGATTCTATCGTGGTATATTTCCTTTAATGTTTTATAGGGCTGTATATTATTTGTATTCTTATTCATATTTTTAAGTGATTTCTATGAATATTGGTATAAAATATTTTATCCTGAAAATGTTTGTAAAATATCAATTGTTGTTGCACTTGAATGAAAAACCAATTTTATACCCTTGGGGATGCAATATCGTAGTGAAAAATAGCTACTAGTCCAAGGTATTGTCCAAAGCATGAATGATTGTAATACGATGTATCTCTAGAGTATCACATTGTTTCACTGCCTATACCTTGAGGTAAGATAAAGGAAAGAAGGCTGTAGGGAAACTCTATTCAGACCGAAAGGCGCCAGCATACCACTGCTTAACTTTCCACCTGGCAGTCATAGTGTTTTGATTGAAGTGCTGCGCTTTAAGCGCTAATGGTCTTCTTTTGAATACTGTGTGCCACACCCGGGTTTGAAGCAGGACCGGCAAGATGGGAAGCCAACGATTTAACCACCTCGAAAACCCTATACTCTGAAGGTTGGCTAACTGAGTGAGTGAATAGGAAATGAAATAGATAAAGGAAATTTATAAAATTTATAACAGGGGAACTCATATTTAAGGGAGTCCTGAGTCCATATCGTGGAGCTTAATTTATGTTGCGACTCACGACACATTTTAATCGATTTCCAAAAATGACCTTAGCATGGCGATGAGAGTTTAGCCTTCCATTTATTATCAATTATAAATTAGGGTATTTGCACTCACGAGGAGTAACAACGAAAAGTTATGAATCGCAATGGTTAGATCATCGCTAACATTAATTTCGCTTAACACGCCTAATTATTGATCATTTCATCTCAAAATTCGGATCGTTTTTCCGTCAAAGACGCTGGAGGTTACTTTCGGAAATCCATCCTAGTTCGTGAAGGGTGAAAACGTATCAATTGACCAACTGGAGAATTTTCTACTGTACTATTTGTGAATTTAGCTTTGAAAACTTGGAATCATGCTTGAAGAAAGATCCAGTGGTTATCGAGCGAATCAATTGCATGAACCTTCTCCTGTTTCACACCGGTTGAGTTACTCCGTCTCCGTCGACGATTCAATTACCGACTCAGTACATATATTCCTCATGACTTCCGTATGTCGCTATGCGGACTTCTCAGTCTTTTGCACTCTTTCACTGGAATCAGGTGCTTTCTGATTGATTGGTGGGCCACTGCCTTCATGGCTTTCCTTGTTGAAGATAGTTTTCCGGCGCTGTTGAACTGGTAATCTGAATATCAATATTAATGGATTTCAAAATCCACTAATATTAAAAATACAAATATGGACGATAGTGGACCGCGAACGTTTTAGTGATTTGATGATAACCTGGATATCTATTGAAGTAGCTCTTGAGCAGGGGGATTTCAATAGCCTCTTATGTTAGTACATCCTAATAGTCTCTTGAAAGGCATCCATGTTTTGCCTTGTCACATTTACAGAGTGGTTTCGGGTAGGTCTGCACTCCGCATCAGAAAATTTCCATTGATAACCTAACCTTGGGTGACTCCTATGCACTTTATTCTGGTTTGTACTCTTACAACACGCTTGATACCAGATACTTGTAATTTATAATGTTTTGGACTCCCAGGTTTATCTTTGGAAGGGGAAGTTGGTCTTTCCCCTCATCCCCCTCCCCTCCTTCCCCCATCTCACTTCCCTCCCCACAGTCTTCACAATTCGCTCAATTCATCATCTTGTTCCATCCTTTTCGTCACTCTCGCGGAACCGACCGTATTAATTCATCTCAGACTGAGAAGGCAGTGCTTTTTTTCCTGAAATATTTATCTCTGGGACTTTTCTGAGGATATACGCGTAGTGTACATCTCCAACGGAGGCATTTTGCGAAGCACTTGATTAATTAGTCCCACACTGACTTCTTAAAAAACGTGTACTTCTCCGAATTAATTGAGAAAATGTTTCATCCACGTGGAAAGGAAAGGGGTCGTGGGGGTAAGGTGATTTCATTAGTTAATGAGGCAAAATGATGACATTTTATTCATCGTCTTGAGTAATACATGTAATTAGGGAAATGTTTTGGACAGTGCCTTTAGGGGACTCTTTTATTGATAAACTTATCTCCCATTCTCAAATTTATCTTATTATTAGCAGATGATTTAGTATTCTGCCGGTTAAGGTAGGTTGAAATGAGTGCTTTGCGAATTAATTTTTTTGGGATTGACCATTTGACCTCTTATTGATATATGACCTCTCACCTTAGTTCACAATATTACCTACTCCCTTTCATTAAATTTTCCTTACCCTCCCTCGCTTACCTAACTCGTTTCCATGTAACGCGATTTTTAACATCTCCAATCCGAACAGAACTCCTTTCATACAAAGCTTTTGTCTACTCCGTATCTTTTCTAAAGATTTCCTCTTAACCCACCATTTCTAGCATTTCTTCGTTCCTGCTACCCAGTCTTTTCTCGTCCTCTTTCTTAAGTGACCACGTTTCCTCACTGCAAAGCGCTACACCCTAAAATAACCTCTTCGCTAGCCTTTAATTTATGCTCTTACTCAACGGTTCTCTCATCAGCTATTTCCTGTTTATGAATGCCTCCTTAGTAACGTCATTCTCCTCCTGATTTCCTCACTACTGCGTTCTTTTTTCTTCAAAGTTCTGCCCAAATACTTAATGGAACTACTCCGCATCTTCAAGTTTGCGACTTGTACTATTAAAAATTTTTTGTACGAGGGAAGAGATCTCACAGTCTCTTATCTCATAGAAGAAATAAATATGGTGAAATGTGCAGCAACTGCTGATAAAAATAAAATTTTAAATGCTCCTTGAGAGTTTTCTACGTATTTTGTGACAAAAATATGTTTCATACACCTTTTACTGAGCTGATTTTACTCAGCTCCTGCAACTTAAAAAACTATCTAACTAAAATTTCCATTTGTTGTGCCCTATGGATCCCTTATAGCTAATGTTCATTCTATCCTAAAGAATTTAGCTTAAGTGATTCGTTATCTACAAAGTTGAGACATATGTGAATGTTAAATCAATGGCTTTAGATTCAAAATCATGATATATTTGCAGTCAAATTCTCCATGCGAAATGTTAATTTCAAGAAGATATTTACCTGTGATTTCGATAATGCCTCTGTAAATTCGAATTGCATATACGTGTGGATCAGTGGTGGATATATTGGGGGGGGGGGGGTATAAAGGGGCTATTGGGCATCCAATTTACACTAGATAGAATGGCACTTGTGTTCGGACCAGCAATACTTCTGGGAGTTTACATCACACTTAGTCCCCCCACTCCTTGTCCCTATCGTGGATCCGCTACTGGTGTGGACCCATTTTCAATATAAATGGTATCATATTTTGTTTATTCACCTTACCATAATTCCACGAAGTAACAATTATTAACACCCAGGTTTCGGTACCACTTCCATTAGTAGAAATATTTCACATTTTAAACTGATTTGGCGGTATGATCGCTTATTAATCCAATTTAAACCCTACGATCGTACTGAATATATACTACCAAGAAACTAAAATGACATATGAACTAACTAGTCCTGTATTAAAAACGGTTATTCTAGTTGATATCCTCCCCGAGATTTAATAATAATACGTGAAAGCAATACTACGACGTCAGCGTAAACTTCTTTTGAAAACATAATAATTTTTTGTGATCCTTTCCAATCCACATGGGTGTGTTTGACAAAAAAAGTTCAGGCGGTAAACTTTTTTTCTGACTCGTATTCGTGAGGACATAGACCTGTCACTGAGAAATAAAAGGTTTCCTATTTTTTGAACGTTCATGGAGTTGTCATAGCAACCTGCAATATCGAGTGAATGTTTTCCTTCCTACGTTGAATAAACGTGGAGCGATTGAATTTTTAGGCGGACCTCTCTTGCGAGGACGAGGGTTGTTAGTCTTTTGTTTTGAACGGTGGCGTTTTGCCGGCCGACGGACTACAGTCAGAAGGTTCTGCTTCGGCGAGAAATGTGCGTTTGGTCCGTCAGTTTATCTCTGTGATGGAGCTATTCCAAGTTTACTTTTGCCTACTTTGTTGTCCCCTGTGGTGCCTCGGGCTGCCATTCATGTGATTGAAAGGCAGTATTTACATATACTCTCTTTAAATTGAAAAACTAGAAGGCCGAATTATTTTTATACAGTAGATTCCGGTTAATGAGTCCACCGGTTTCTTGTGGGGGGCACTTAATTGGGGCAGATCTTGAAGAACAGAACACTATAGAAGAATATCTCAGAGTTTTCTCCGCTTAACTGGGATTAAATGCCGCTTTATTGGGCCATGAGTCGGCGAAATAAACTCTATACTCGCGGCGAAATAAAATTTTTTTCGTATCAGAATACTGTTTTTTATTTTTTCCTCCTTTCATTTAGTCTTAATTTTCACAAGTTTTTCTATTCTTGCCTTATTCTTAAAGTTCTTGTTTTTATACTTTACGTTATAGGATTCGGATTCCGTTTCCCAACCACGAGACCTCATTCAACCCAATGTCGCAAACATTCTTCAGTCTTCTTTCTATCATTTCAGCGTTTGTTTGTGCCCATATACGGAATCGCTCGCCTAATTGGGGCAGCCGCTTAGTTGAGGCAAAGTGCACCTGTCCCGATGTGACCTAATTAACCGGAATCTACTGTATAAGTCATAATGGATGCAAAAGCATGGTACTGGTCCCGTTACATCTTATAGAACGGGTAAAAAGGGCCTTTCAAGCAAGAGGGTGCGGGTTCTATCCCCGCATGGATAGGTTTCCCCAACCAGGACTTGGTTGTTCGTGCACGTGCAATAGTTAGATTTGTTGAAAACTATAATGTAAAAGTCAAATAAGTGCTGTTTTCGCAGGAGTTGGAATGGATACGTAAATTAAAAAAATCACTATTATACCCTTATACTAGAATATTTTCTAATTGAATAATAATACCTGGCATCAGTCATTTGTTCATGGCAAATGATTTTAATCAACTAATTTCAATTTAATCTGATCCAGGGAAATAATCTGTTCCCACTACCCTTCATGTGTGGTATGACATATTTCATATGAGTTAGTCTAGGATGAGCTCTATGATCATCAATCTTCAGGCCGGGTGATTATTGTTCACAATTACATTAGTTAAACACCGAGTTTTCGACGGTATGTACGTTCTGCCGTTATCACTGGATAATTTGTTAAAAGGGATATGAGGCGATTTACCTGGTTAACATACTCCCTTGGATTTGCTATTTTCCGATAATTTCACCTACTAGCACTGCAGCATCACGTAGGTGGATCAAAAAACTTGTGCTTTTTTAGCTTAATTGATTTTTATTCATTCACAATTAATGTAGAGTATAGCAATTTAATGCTACTAATATAAAGTCTTATTAACCCTGAAGTTCACCGATAAATAGAGTTAAGGACACAAGCGTTAAGTGGGAAGGTACCTACCGAGCGCATTTGTTTTGTTTTGCCGTTGGACTTGTATTCGGCACCAACCAGTTTATTGTCGACTTTGAGGAATCTAAGCCTTGCATGTAAACGTTTTTTTTTTGGCGGGTACGAAGTTTGTTTAATTTCAAGTCTATGAACTAATTTATGCCGTTGTTTATTAAGTTAATTGTTAAAGAACAGTTATTTGTTCAAAGTTTATATTGAATATTTAAAGCCTAGTTCTTCTTTCTACTATCATAAGCTGATTCAACCTACTTGAATTAAACCTTTTCCTTAGAATGGGTAATCCCTTTCTGAAATACTCCTCTGATTTTCTTACGTATTTTTTCACTGCTGTATTTTTATTTGATTTTGTTGAACTCTTACCGAATCTTCATTGTTATTACAAGTGAATGAAATTGTCATAATTCTTCAGTTTATTGGTACCAAAACCGTTGTAGACTTTAAACTCAATGGAGGTCTCTAATAAATAAGACGCACCGATTCAAAATATGTAAGGAACTTTTAACCTGAGAACCTACACTTTTACAGAAAAATTATTTTGGCAATTTTTTAAATTTTTTGTTTCATCGTGTGTAGCCAGTGAAAATAGTGCCTTTACTTAAGACGAAAGTAACTTTTTCCGTGAAGAACCTCGCATTTTTATGTATTGTATAAATTAATTGATTCCGGAATTGATTGCGGAGTAAACCTTTGTGTTATTGTTGTATCTGCACTGCTAATCTATAAGTGATATTATTGCTTTCGTGACACAGCCACGTTATAATGGTTTTCATGGTATTTTTAAGAGACTTTTAGACAGGCTAGATAAATTTTATGGTTTGTGTAGTCCTAAGTTGTAATTTTAGGATAATTTAAAAATTATTTTTAGGATAAAGATTACTAATTTCATTATTAAATATTTCTCAATCCTATTGCAGTGGCTACCAAAAGTTTTTGCGGTGAATTAATTTTAGTACTTCAACATTGTAATTGTAATTTTTTCAGCATGACCATAGTATATTGAAATGACATTAGTAATTAATATTGTATCCTTATTTTAAATGTGATAAATTAAAGGAAAAAGTACGAGGTTCATATATTCCCAGTTGGAATTCTTTGGAATATCGAAACTTACGATGCAGAGGTAGTTTTACACAATTTTCTCGTTATCAGTTATGAACACAAAAATTCATCGTGTATTAACAATCATCAACATTTTCCTATAATTATTTGGCACCGTGTAACAACGCCGTTGATAGATCAACATTTCCTCGTGTATTTTTTTAGTAAGTGTGACAAGTTCCTTAGAATGATTTTAAGAAAAATAATTTTTAGGTAAATACTCGATTGGTATATCGAGTGGTATAATTTAAATTTGGTAGCAATCACATTAACATAAAATATTGTTAATTTTCCTATCATTATCGATAAATTTGATAATTTCAGCGTCCTTTTCCGCTGCGTCCTGAAATTTCATTTGTGAAGCTGTATGATATTTTTCTACAATAAGATTTGATCCGTTTGTTTTTGCTAAGCATTTAACTAGTACTATTACGATGAAAATGATGAAATTTAATCTGCTTAACTAGTCACATTTGTGGCTAAGAAGCTTAAATATTTCGAGGAATGAAAGCCGTTTCATATATTTAGGTAAATCAGCATTAGTTCTGCTGAGTTATATCTCCATAATTCATTGCTGAAAATGGTCCTTTAAACTCATACTTTGCGGTCCTTTTATCCATGCATAACGAACTTGAGTATGCAAAAATTCAAATGCATAAAATTAGGGGAATTATCATGAGATTACTCTCTGCTCATTCCGTGGAATTGTGCTGTTTCATTGCATCATCGCATTACATGGGATAATCTTGGTGTAATAGACGTGTATTTTTTTGCGGATAGACTTTCATATTTTAAGCCCTTAAGGTTTCAAACAGGGCGCGTATTTCCCTAAGAATCACAGATCATCGCATTTGAACATATATCCTCCACCTAGGATTCACGGCCCTGCGTCGTGACCCAGAAGATAAGAAATAGAAAAGTTTAATCGGGTGTTATTACTCTGAAATCCTTCTTAAGACCCTCAACGGCGGCTCGGAATTAAAAGGAACTAGGAGCTTGGAGTAAAAGGCGAGAAAAAAAATTATCCGCGTAGAAGTGGCTCTTTTAGCCTTTTGCTATCACAAGTGTTTTCTTTGGGATGCCGCAAGGGGCAGTACCATGATAAATAGGCAAGGAAACAAAAGCATCGAGAAAATTCTCGCCTTTTTAATTTTTTTTCTTCCTCCTACCTCTGAATGCTTTTACTAGTCCCGCCCAATTCGTTGTAGAACCCCATTCTCTTATTGCCCCACCACGAAACTCACCTACTTCCAACCCCTATCCTAATCAAGTGCTTCTCCCCCCCCCACTCCTGGCTTTCCCCGAGAGTGCTTCCTCCTCCGGCCGCCAGGAGGCGTGCATGACGCGCGGAATAGCTTCGCGCTTTTCGGGATCGTACGGGAACAATGGAGTTTAACGAATGCTTGAGTGTGTGGTGGCAGAGGAACAGGAGATGTTGTTAGCGGGAAAATGGGGCTCCTTCTTGAGACACCTCCTTTCGCAATTCATCTTGCTTCTCCTTCCTTCCTCCCTGTGAGTCACCGGCGCAAGTCTTTTCAATTCTTCCAGCACTGCGAAAAATTGTTGCGGAAAAGTCGGGAAAATGTACACCCTGGTAGTACACGAAATTACCCCAATATATCAGAGTAGACACTTGCATTGCCTTTTTCTAGCTTTTTCATTCGTTCTAATTTTTTCGCCAATTTGCTAACTGACCTTTTGCCTAGATTCCATGCTTAACTGGACCTTCTTTTTATATTAAATGTCATTCTTTTCCGGGGATTGGTGCAATAAAATCTTGTCAACTAATTTCAGAGTTGGACTCTAAATATCTTCCGGCATTTTAATGAAAAAAATTGCCCTTAGGTTAATGAGGTTGATTATCAATGAGTGCTTCATCGAAATGTCGACAGGTATGGTTCGCCTACCCCAGTTAGTGGCATGGACTGGAGATGTTGCTAGCGGTAAAGGATTTGATTCAACTCCATTTACAATTCATCCTCTTTCTCCCTCCTGTTTAAGTCACAGGCAAAAGTCATTTGATTAATGCCGTTATACTCAACTATTGTTCCCCAATATCCTAGAAAGAGCACTTGCGTTACTTTTTTGTCTATATGCACAAGTTTCATGATTTGTCTCCCGTATTCACCCCCTGACCTATTCCCTAGTTAAGTAAAGATTAGAGGCTTTCCCGGAGAAAAGATGAAAAAAATCATCTCTGGCCTCCAAGCTAGATAGGCTCGAGAAGATTTTATTGCATAGCCTTTCCTTTTCTTCTCGTTAAGTACACCAGTCATTCGTGACCATTTTAAATTGTAATTTTCTTGTTATGTGGAGTTTATTTTTAATCGATGACGCAGTATAAATTATGCGTCGTAATATTTGCTAATTTTATTTTTCTATTTTCATTATTTTTTATCATAAAAAAATAGTTCTGGGAAAATTTTATCCTGAGTCGCTATCGGGAGAAATTCGTTGACAAGAAAGTCGACTCAACAGTATCCTACTTTGATATTCGATTATTCGATCATTGGAGTATTATCATTATCATAAATATATTTATCATCAGGCGATTTAGAATTTTGATATACCCTCGCATTTAGTAATGTTAAATACTCTAATTTCATGGCAGAGAAAGTGATTATTTTTCAAAATTCAATGTATCATAGAATTTAATTCAGATTGTAAATATGTAGAAGAGCGTTATTCCTCAGCTTAATATGTTTTTAGCTCTAGGTCTCAAAACTTAACTCATTTAATGCTTGAATTTGGCGCCGGTAGTACCGATGGTGGTCTTCACAGACACAAGAATATTTTTTGGATCCCTCTCTGAACTGATATTCTTCAGGGATTAGCTTTCTTCATTTTTTGGTATAAAATTTTCTCTATGCAAATGCATACACAATTCTCGTTCGTTGGAAATCTGGCTGCAATGTTACTAGAAAAGTTCAAGCTATCTTCTCTCGAATTTTCTTTCCACGGTGCGAACATCAATATTTTAAAATTCTAACACCCCCTGTCTCACGCCTTTTTTGGCGGCTTGCGGGGTATTATGTAGATGTAGATACCGATGTGTTTACAAATGGCCGCAGAAGTAAATTAATATTTGGCATATTAACATAATAATAAATTTGCATTTTTTATAGCGAACTTTTAACCAGTGGCATTTGGTACACTTCGGTTGTTTTAGATTCATGCTCTTAAATACGCGTATTTTCTTATTATTCTGCATACAAATTATATGTTACTTTGTTATGTACAGTACCGATAGTAAAGAAATTTATTTTACAATGATTCCTGTGAAATGAAGTTTTTATGCTCTGAAATAAAGTATTTTCTTTAACATTGAATGATGAACATTGATATTTAGTAAATATTTTAGAATAAATATTCTTCTCATTTTTACTACTCTGCTTTTTATTAGATTTTCTGGATTAAAATATTTATTAGCACTTATCCCTGATGTTCATTCAAAATTATGTCTTTCACCGGCATCTTCATTTATTGCACTCAAATTTGTAAAGATCTCTCAATTATTTGATCCAGACGAATCCATTTTATTTTTCCTTGAATTATATTTTTCCTCATCGAGAACCCATCTCCGCATTCTTCGTTTCACATCTAAATTGGTGATTGCAATTCCTCATGCTGTAATTTGGACCGCGCCGTGATTAAAGACGGGAATACTGTTAGGGTCTTTGGAAAATTTTCCCTTTCAAAGATAAAGGGAGGGATTGAGGAGAGGTAATGAAGTGAATGGCTTTTTCTTCTTCTTCTAATTTAGAAAAGGCGATTTTCGAAGGGGTTTTCTGGAGGAGGGGGCCTGCTGCCTCAAGAGATCATCTTATTGGAAGAATAAGGATATCGTAAGGCTAAGAATTGGGTGAGAGGAAGAAAAAGCAGGTGGGAGGGCGATGGAATGGTGGAGTGGATCAGGGTCAAAACCCACCCCTATTTCCACCTCAATGCGAAGATTACTATCATTCGTCGGAAAATCTGTAGGTGGAGGCCAAAAATCGTATTTATAGCCGAGACTTCGTTTTTTTTAAGCACGGACCTTTTCTTACTGTACGTGAGCTCATGAAGTGGTTAAGCATAAGGTAAGGTAGGTGTAATAATAATAATGCCTTCAATAAAAAGTTTTACTTTTTTTGAACCTCCTGAATGAGAACGGGTGATTGGGTTAATAGCTATGACGCTAAAACTCACGAGTATACTAGAGGTTTGGCAGGTAATCAGTTTCACTCTATTTAGCCTTAAAGAAAGCGAGACCATGATAAGTTACCCAGGTTGTATTTATTGCGAAGGTGTGTAAAATATAATTTTTGTTGAGTAAAATTAATTAATTCACTTTATAAAGTATCGAGCATGAATATTTCCAGATATCGTCGGTAAAAATCGTGCATCGGGGACAAGATAAAAAAGAGAACGATTAAACCAAGAAAGACTTGATATTTTTTGTGCCTCCATCCTTTACCATCTTCTATGTATTAAAAATGAATTGTACGTCCTTAGGTTACCTTGCTAAAACTCGCGAACGACTGGACCGATTTGGCTAATTTTGGTTTTAAAATGTTTGCATACGTCCAGGGAAGGTTTAAATGGTGAGAATATTTTTCTGAAGGGACCATGAGGCCGTAAAGAGATCCTTGACTTATTTACATAAGAAATACATGTAAAGTTCGTTATTGATGCCTGTAGACCTTTTTTCTTTTACGTATTTAAATTGGTGATAATTGTCAGATATAGTTGAAAAATATAACATTGGATAGAAAAATAAATACAAATTCTTATTCTAGCAATCAATATTCGTTTTTCACGCGATATACCGTAAAATTCGAAAACAAAACATTCATAGAAATGCTGAAACTTTACCGTTTTCGGCTTACTATCCCCTGTACGACCCTCAGGATTGTTAAGATAGTTTGGCATCTCTTATTTTTATTTACAAAATAAGTCCTTTCCTTTAGTCGTTAGAACATTCATATGTCATTATTTATTCACCAATTTAGTGCTGAAAAACTTTCTTCACTTACTTTCGGTTATTTTCGTTATTAACCTTGTTCATCTTTTATGTCAAGACATTTATTTGTGTTTTTTATTTCACATAGCAACACTATTCACCGCTAAGTGCGCGAGAACTTCCTTTTCATTGATTATTTACAATGCAAAGGAGAAAACGACCTAAGTAAGTCGAATTCAATCAAACGAGCTACCTTACGTGCTAACCAAACTGTTGGCCAGCAATAGACATAATAATAAAAGTCGTCTTGGTATGGCAGAATTTCGTTGTTGAGGACTGATAATGAAATGGATAGGCTTGGAATACAACGAATTCTTGAACATCCAACACAACAACAGCAAGCACGGCGCAATGAAATTCATCGATTAAGACGCAGTGCACCTGTGATCCTGGAAGCATTCAACTACGATCGGGTTGTAGATTATTGTGCCGATAATACAGTAGCAGTTGGGGAAATGAAAACAATTTTTCAATACTGTAAGGCTTTAAAGAGACAATGGTGAATAACTGGATTATGCTGGTTTGGTGGAATAGTAAAATTTCTGCAATTGGTGCCACCACCAGATCCATCACGCTCATTAGTTTATTGATTGGGAAATAATTCTAAACACTTATTGGCCAACATTCAAAAATATAAAAGTTTGTTTTCAAATGACTTCTTCATCTTTGTATATTTACAAGGTGCGTTCAGTAATGCAATAGGGTAGTTTCCTTCATCAAAGAAAACGAAAGGGATTGATTGCGATTCGTTACCCACCATCAGTGTATTCATAATATACAAATTATTTGGTTTTAGAAATACCGGTTTAGACGAATGGCAAGGGTCAATTTTATCCTCATTTGAAAAAGTCCAGATTGGCGCCCATGCGATGCCACTCCACGTGACGTCACAGGGACCTAGTTTCTATACAAGTAGATAGGAGTTTTACATCGCCTGAGGTTACCAATGCATACATGAGGCAGAGAGCTAAGGGAAACATGTCTTAATAATCACCTATTAAAACTGGCTCGAAAGGTCGGAAAGTTTTCTTCGTGTGATAAGGTATTAATTATCCTTATTTAAGCCAAGCGCTACCAGCTAGCATGGTACTCTGCTACCTGATAGCATCCTGCGTCGTATCAGCGCTTAGAGCCTCGCCCCAAGGTCACCTCACTTGCGGCAGCGGGAACCAGGATGACGTCACACGGAGTTTTCCCGGCATTCATACTTAACCGTCGCGTTTTCGCGCGCTGGAAAATTTTCACTTTTCATTTAATCGCGAAAAATTGATATCGTCATATAAAAATCTAAAAGCGTGAAATACGTATTCCAGGAGTAATAATCTTTCGATTTAGGAATTAAAAAAATAATAGGAAACCATCCTATTGAATTTCCTGCGCCGCGTAAATTAGTCGGAGTGGGATCAAAACACTTGGAGTAGGTTACGTTAGCGCTACTCTTTACAGCAAATCAAGTTTTAATAATCTCCAGCGATGGATGCGACAGGGCGTCGGTTATTTTATACCTTTGCGTATTGACCATGGCACGAAAAAACTGGAATCGAAAATCGAGCAAAGTTATAGTTTTCTGCTATGCTGTAATAATCTCTTGAGGAAACGAACAAAAACATTTGTGAGGCTTTCGGGGACGCTACTCAGTCCTACTCACAAGTTTTGAGATGGTTAAAGACCTTTAAAAAGGGCCGGGAAGAGGCAAGAATGAGCAAATCAGAAGTGAAATCAGTTCTCATTGTTTTTTAGACTGCAAAAGAGTGGTCTACAAGGAAATTTCTCAAGGAGAGACAGATAATGCTGCCTATTAGGTTTACGTGCTGGTAAGACTCCAAAATAGGGTCGTCAATACGAGAAAAGACATCTCCGCTACCTGACATCCATCTCGACAAAGCGACTTGCCACAACGCGCTACGAGTTCGCGAGTTCCTGGCATAACACGTGGTTCAAACGCTGCCCCAACCCTCATAGCCCTGAAGTCGCCCCAACAGACTTCTTTCTCTTACCTCAGATTAAGAGGCCTCTGAAATGAACCCATTTTTTGTCCAAAAAAGAGAGACAAATAATTGTGACGAGGTCTTTGCGAGAGGTCCCACAAGAAGCCTTCCTGGGCGCGTACCGGTCATGGCAGAGGTAGAAAACATCGGTAGAAGCCCAAGGGCAGTGCTTTGAAGAATTTAAAGTGTTCGTGCAAATATTTCCAATGAATTTCATGTAAAAATAATTACATTACTCTCGGAATGCATTCTAACCAACGAAAAAAAGAAGAAAAAATAGTTTATCAGAATGCATTTAATTGATGAACCGTATTGTAACTGTGTTTGTAAGGTATATATCAATAATTGAATAACAGTATATCATAATCATTTGAATTGTAAGAAAGTGTTATTTAATGACCCCATTTAATAGTGGTTGGCCACAGATAGCAATGACCGAAAGAATTGTGAGTAGGTAATTATTTGTTGTCATAATTATCTGTGACACAATGATTAGGTAATCTGTGGCGTAGTTGAACAACGGGACTACACATTAAATGTTTGGACTTCCACAGATACCTTTTAAGCAAAATTAGCCAATTCGGTTTGGACGTTTTCGAGTTTTAGCGAGAAGAACTAACTGCAATTGATTTATGTATACATAGATAGTTACGAAGGTGGTACGAAGTTCACCGGGCCATCTATTTGTCAATATTTACTGTGAAACAGCTAAAACTTAACACTTGAATATCTTTTTCCTCTGAGAACGTTTTGTTGTATTTTGTTGAATGGAAACTTTGTCCTATGTTTAGATCATATCAGTCGTAGTCTACATTTTTTAGTATCTTGACACTCTCATACTCCTTCAATGTAATATTGATTACATTCTTCCTGTTCATTTCTACTTCCTTGTTCACAGAACAAACGAAAAATGTTGTAAATATTTTTCCACCAATCAAACCATTTTGCTTACTCTTTCGAAGAATGCATACTTAGTCTGAAAAAATGAGTAAAAAGATTTTATGGAATGAATTCAATTGGAGAATAGTGAGCTGGTATGTAATCTCAATGCACCATGATCTTAGGATTGCAATAAAATTGACTAGCGATTCTTTCTATCGTAGCTCTACGGCGCAGTTCCATGAAACTTCTTTTCCTCCTAACTTCATTTCAAATCTGATACATCTGGTTTCACGTATAAATCAAATTTGTTCCCAGAAATGTCTTCTCCTCTGAGAAATCGAATGTATGAAATTAATACAAGCATGTACGCCTTAGCTGACAGTTGATGTAATTGCACTAAAAAAAGCAACGTTAGGCCATTGGAGACGACACTCTTGATAGTTTTATTTCATTGAATATTTTGAGTCAGTTTATCTGCAACGAAAATTTTCATTTATTCAGATCGTTTGAAGAGTACTCTATACATTTTCAATCAAAAAAATCAAATTCTATTTTAATCCTCAGAACGTTTCAAAAAAAGGATATAATTACCTATAATTAATCTCTGAAATCGATGAAAATTTTTGTTTTCTTAAAAAGAAATACGTATGACCTCTTTTACTGTTTGCACATGTGCGTAGATAAATCTAAATCGGCGGATTTACTCCAGATTATTCCGACTATCACTTTGATTATTCTCGTTAATAACTCAGTATTCAATCCCTTTGTAATTTGTTTTACATTATTTAGCGTGGGAATGTATTCGGCCGCCAGAATATGTGGAATTTTATGCGATGGCCCAATGTACGCTTATCTAGGGATAATTCTTGCTTACGTTGGCTTTTAAACTTCAATTTAAAAACAAAAATCTCTAATCATTCGGGGTGACTTGTGTCCCTATGCTGGTCATTCATGGAGGATTCCAAATCTGCATTAACGGTATTCACGGCGGGCCGAATTCCCTTAGTTTGCTTTTGTGAGGGCTTTTCTAACTGACCCATTACCATTTGTAAACTCGCTTGCGTCAACCGCTAAATTACTTACGCTCAAAAGGTCGACCTAATTAATTCCCAATGGATGAAAGTAGGCATCCGGTAACCACGCCGCCGTAGATAGCGCGAAAATTTCTGAGCGGATACGGCGCTGCTCCACTAAGCGGTATTTTTTTTTGTTTGTTCTTTATTTTTATTGTAGGTGCAGATCAGAAAATAAATTGCAGGGCGAGCTATCCGCTCCTCGGTAAATAGCTTTGACAGATTGACCGCACGTTTTTTTTCCTCTCCAAACTCAATTCTCAGTTTCGGTCATGAGATAAATTGTCAAGAACAGTTTATTTAACTTGATAATCTCGGTTTTAATAAATTTTAAACATTTATTGATGAAATAAAAAAGTTACGATAGTCAATGACACAATATTTTATGGTCCAGGTTCGATCCATTTCCTAATTTTCATATTAATATTAAATTTTTTAAACCCTAAATCATGGTGGGGCTAAAATGAGTGGAAATGTTTATTAGATAATAGTTTTATGTTTTTAGATTAGGTAAGAAATGGTATTTGCTGAATTTACATTGTATAGTTATTCAGATGTGTTTTTCTGACATACTGTTGATGTAGTCTGGCCACGTATTCGTGGTTTAACTGTCGTAACCCGAAAACCCGAAACTCAACTCACCCGAAAAATCTTATGCTTCGAGCCGCGAACGTAATAAATAATATTTGTGGTGAATTATTTGCGTTAAATACCATTAAATACATTTCCTATTACATTACATTAAATACATTACAAATTCGCGATTTCAGAGACAGGATGAAATCATTCCAAAACAGTAGTGCTATATTTAAGTAAATGAAAGGTCGTAGCACTTTTCCACAAGAATTTTTAATGCGTACAACGCGTTTCGGCTCACTGAGCCATCATCTGGTCTTGTACCAGATGATGGCTCAGTGAGCCGAAACGCGTTGTACGCATTAAAAATTCTTGTGGAAAAGTGCTACGACCTTTCATTTACTTAAATATGTCTAACTTCCACCAATTGAAGCCTGAATCTGTTGAACTTAGTAGTGCTATAGCCTATGAAGGAGATTTGCTTGAGAACAACTAATCACTGTTTAAAGAAGAAAAAAAATATTAAAATTATTTATTGAAAAGCGTGTAATGGCCGGTTTTTTCAATGCCTTTAATTTTTTAAAAATTAATCAAAATCTGAATGAAAAAATATTTACACATTTAAAACATTTCCGTCACTTTGGAGTGCTAAAATACACATGCCATATTTTTTTCTGTACTATATACAGTGTGGAAAGCTTTCGGAATAAAAGTAGTTATCTATGCTTTGTTTTAGGTTAATGTGGGACTCACTCATCTCCTCGGAAAGAATTGTATTTTTTTTGGCGCGACTACTGTCAAGGTCTCCGCTGGAAAAACGTCGCTTCCGAGAAATTGCGTGCAATTATCCGGCACGTCTCTTGCTGGCTCTCTGCAAAAAGTCGCTAAATTTTTAATGCTTTTTCACCTACATTTTGCCCTAGTGAGGGGTTTCTCTCAGAGGTTCTCCATGAGTGGTATTCTATGCTCCTTTTAGCTCTGTTAAGGTTCAGTACTGCGGTAAAGATCGATGAAACGAAGTTTTCGGCTATGAATGAATGAAAAAAAATTATTGCGCAAACAAATTAAGTATCGGCAATGCCGTAGTTTATTCTTGAGCGGAATAAAAAAGACCTCGATACTTACAAATGGTTATGTGTATCCGTAAAGGACGTAAAAAGGTGTACTAAGGTGAGTCTAAAAGTGACTTTTTACCGGAATAAAATCCAGGGTGAATGTTTTGAGTTTGTACCACGGTCTTATACACGAAATAATTTTAAAATATGATATAGTTTATTGATGTTGCCCGAAGCCTAGTTGTTTTGGTGAACATTGGGATAGAAGTAGTATGAAAATATTGAGATAGAATTAACATTTCGTGAAATTATGTTAGTGGTAGCATTCGAAGGCCATGTCTATTGGTGCATTCGCTTTAATCAATTTTAAAATTTATTTCTTCTAAATTTTTAATATACTTATTGGTTAACTTCAGGAGAACCAGTAAAATATATAAGGAACATAAATGCGAAGAACCTCAATAAAAGAACTATGCGTATTCGATATGATAAATTTTTATAGTGTTCCTACTGGACATGCCGCGGATAATTTTGGGCTAATAGGCACGAATACCACGGGCAGATGAGAATTTTGATGAGGAAAAATTTGAATTCAGAAAAAGCAGAGGCACAAGGGAAGCAATGTTGGCTCTTAAATTGCTCATAGAAAAGAGAATGCAAAAGAGTGAGCCAAAGATCGTTGACTTAAAGAACGCATTTGATAATTTATTTATTTATTTCCATTTCCCCACAAACATCACATTTACGGCCTTTACAATGAAGGAAAGGGAATTAACAATGAAGGAAATGCCCATGCTCTGGATGTGATAACTTACCCAGGCGGGATTCGAACCCGCGATCTTCGGTGTGGCAGTCGAGGACTTTACCTCGCCGCCACCGAAGCCGGCATATAGGCCGGATAACGTGGATTGGAACACAATGCTTGGAATACTGAAAGAAATTTGAGTTCTTTACAATTACAGGAGATTCATACACAGTTTATACAAAAAACATGTAGCGGTGATAACATCAGGGCCCAACTGTGAAAAAGCAATTATTAGGAAAGGATTGAGACAAGGCTGTGCTTTGTCACCCGTAAATTTCAACGTTAACATCGAGAAAGCCATTTATGAAATCAAAGAGAAGGCCTCGGGAGTTAATATCCATGGAGATGAATCAGTAATCTAAGATGAAATAACCGTCATAGCAGAGATAGGAAAGGATTAAAAAAAATATTCTACGTAATATGGGTAGGGTAATTGGTAAATATCAGCTGAAATAAATAGATCAAGATAGTATGCAGCCGAAGAGAAGAAGTCAAGACTAACATTCAAATTGGGCAGCAAAAACTGGTAAAGGTGAATGAATTCTGTTATTTGGGAAGCAGGATATTTAGCGACGGAAGAATCAAGAAAGAAATTATCATTAGAATAGTCCAAACGAAGAGAGAGTTTTACCAAAAAAGGACCTACTAACTACGGGAAATTTAAAAAATGGAAGTAAGGAAACAATTTATAAGAACCTACATTAGGAGGATGCTCCTATATGGAAGTGAGGAATGGACAATGACAGGAGCGGAGGAAGCAACGATAGAGGCCTTCGAAGTGTGGTGCTACAGAAGACTGATGAGGATCAAATGGATCAACCGAGTGAGTAATGAGGAAGTCCTAAGAAGAGTAGGAGAGAAGAGAAGCCTCATGGAAACCTTTATAAGAAGACGGAATAATCTTATAGGCACATATTACATAGGCATCTCTAGACATGATGGCGTGATAAAGACAATCGTCGAGGGTCAAATGGATGGCAAGAAGGGAAAAGGAAGACCTCGAACAAAATATATTTATATACCATATATTCCTAAAGATAAAGAAGGATGAAGAATGAGGAGAAATACGTAGGTATGAAAACATTATCTGATTGGAGAATTGAGTGGAGAGCTGCATCAAACCTATCTTCGGATTGTTGACTAGTGATGATGATGATGAGGTACGAATAATCAATGGCTAATTAAATATTCGTGAATGATAATAGTTGATTATAACTTATATTTTAGGTTTTCAAAAGACCCATGAGTTCTCCTGTAAGTGGTGAATCGAATATTAGCTTTGAAATATTGTATAATTCGCGGTATATCTCTGTCTCCTGTAAAAGCAGGTTGCGATAAGCAGTTTACCATCGCATGTTAAGCTATATGTAAGTATATCGCTAGAAAATTATTTTGTTTATGAGGGAGATACTTTGCCGAGGTTCTTACTTGAGGCTCTTTTGGTATCCTGTGAGTATTTGTGTCGTTGTACTTACTAGCCAAGGCAGTCAAAATTGATTGGTTTTGTTGGTATGAAACCAGAAGAAAACGCGAGGGTCGATTACAAAAAACGTCTGCGGCTGCCAAGCGATAAAGGAAGAAATGACTGATGTCAGAAAGCGATAGATATCCACTTTGTAAGCGAGATAAGCTAGCCCAAGATCCGAAAAGATAGCGTGGCTATTCAATATAAGGCTGGAGACGTTTAAAAGGTCGAGTCTTGGAAAGTCCAGTTGCACTGCTGGCTGAGAAAACATGACTCAGAGAAATGGAGCAGTACCGGACGCTTAAACCCTTTAGCAATACCCCAATACTCTATGTTGACTCAGTTGATGAGCGTTTTTAAAGGAGCGTTGAGGAACTTAGCCTTAAGTGCCAGGTTAATGTTTTGTTTTGGGGAATATGGCAGTGTAGCAATCCAATGTGTTCATTTCGAAATCACTTACTGCAGCTCCTAGGGAGCCTGCGATATTTATCGGTGGGCGATTTTCAAACTGAATGAGTTTATTTTTTAATGCTGGCTATCGTGGGTGGAAGGGTGTTGTTCAAGTTTCCTATCAATTGTTTCATGAACTTTCGATGGATAAGAACGGTCCCTCTGTATCCCTCGCAGTTATCCCTTCCCGAAAAGAGTTGGTGGAGGTTCGGTACGAAGGATACCTATTTGTTCCATGCTACATGTAGCGCGGAGTTTGTCTATTACGACTCGGAATTCTATTTGTACGATGTGATTTTTTATGTTGACTCTTCTATCTTTGATGCTCACCTACCCTTCCATTTCTTTTCCTGATCCCTCTCATGCAGTTCAAACTTCAGGTTTTGATCTACTAATTTTGAGGCGACCGCTTTCTGTGGTTTAGTCGTTCTATGGATATCCGTTATTTGCCGTTCATTGATGCTAAACTGATTCAATGGATAAGAACTTCTTATTATACTCTTTGGGTGTTCAAGTGTTGTGTAATACAATGAATGAATTTTGAAACATTCCTCCTAATTCAAATTATCTAAGGCTGTGTTATTTACCACGTTGGGTGTTATCCCGTGAAAATTTTGTTTTCTGCTTATCGAGGACCTCGCAGAAACCATGGCTCTTCTTAGGTTTCCATGCATAGAATATTCTATTACATTAGCAATGCAATGCATACAATATTAATTTTCCTTTCGCATTAAATGTGAGTATCGCTGTGGCTAATAGTGCGGAAATTTTCACAGAAATCTTTTCCATTTTAATGACGGAGCTTCGAAACAATATTGAAAAAATTTAGTTACTAAAATAAATTAAAATTATTAAAATAACATTTAACTCATTTAATTAAAGCTAAGCCAAGGTCATGTTGCGTCATTAAAAAAAAGGCCCCTACTGTGTGTGTAGACGAATCTCCAAGCGATTGTTGATTATCAGTGATGGCCGTGTTCATGTTGACGAATCGAGGAGATTGATATCATTTCCTTCATCCTTTGCAATTTCGTTTCATTGAAAGGTGAGCTCATCAACAAATTGTACCCGAATATGATTAATAACCACAAAAATCACACACGGTTGAGAGAGCGAGGAATTTTGGCGATAAAGAACGAAGATGGATGACTTACTTCGTAATTCGGAATCAAATCGATGGTAATCTGTCTACACTCAAATCTATTGACTTTGTAACAAACGAAGACCAAGTCACCTACTACCCATCCAAATATTTTGAAATTAAAATTTATTTTCAAATATTTTTAGGCATTTAAAATGATCATTGATTAATTCCCGCTGTAAATTTCCTCCCGTGATCAAATTATTTTGCTCAAATTGCCAACCGAAGTTATTCTTTAATTGTGATATCGCGCTAATATGGCCGTAACAGTTGTATTAAATTAATAGTTTCATCATTTCACGTTACAGGACCAACGATTAAGCAACGCTTTCTAATCTGTGATATGACCCGTGGAAAACTAATTGTGGCAAACTAAGAAGACGTACTACTTTTGATGTTGCGTTAGGGTGGCGGAAAATATCGTTTTTACCTAGTGGGTAAGGCAGCCTCTCGCAAAATTTCTGGGAGCGCCAATAGCATTTTATTTAGTTTGAAAGCATGTTCCAGTCGCGTAATAAGCACATTTTGTGTTAATTGGTTTAAAAAATGACTATTAACCTGAAACTTATTCTCATGTAATTGGAAATACATATTCCCTAGCGTTCCCTCTCCTTCAAAAAATTCTTGAATCACGCATTCTGTTCCGTAGGTATAGAACCCTCACTGAAGAACTCTGAGGCGAACATGCCCTGGTCAGACTCATGGTCGAATGAGTAATGCTGAGTAACACTCTGAGGACACTGCCTGAGAAGTCAAATGGCGCCTTTTATCCACTATTTTACCCACTTCACGCATGCGCAGTAGCCCTATGGGTTCCATTTGCTTCACCTCACTGAGCCAGTCAGTGCCCGAGTCGTCTAGACGTAAGGTTTCCCGTTTAAAAGTGAATTCCTGCTCATGTGTCATTGCTAGTACCTGCATTCTGTATCATAACGCATTTTAAAAAGCAGGCACTCAGAAATATTTTCGGCCTTTTTACCAGTCGTCGGTGTATTGTTATAGTCTTGCGATTCGTGTCCGTCTTACAGTATATGCGATGCACAGTGGCGTCAATGATTGTAGACCGCGGTTCTAAGCTGTTGAGTTCGTCCATCACCGTGTCTTGAAACCGGAGTAACACAAGTCGGCCAGAAAAGACAGCTAAAGTGGACATCATAGCGCTTGTCTGGTTTCTACGTGCATCACAGTGGCTAATCCTGCTGTATTTCTCCCGAATTAGTCGGAGGTAAGTGATATCCAGCTACCTATTTTATTATTTCTGTTGAAATTTAGTCCTCATCAATGTTGAAAATTGTTAATTATATGTAGCTTGTGTGGTGTAACCCATGAGTAAATGCTATATATCTTGTATCAATACGTTCATTGTTTATTGGAAAAATGTCCTTAAATTTCATTTATAGGCACTCTCATAATCACTTTTACGTGGAAATCTTATTACTAGTAATTCATTGCAGTACTTTTTGTCAACAGCTTTCAATATAAACAGCGTAATAAACTACGTTGTTTGTAAGGCGCTAATTTTGGCGTTACTGTTTCAGCTGTTTATCAACTCTCTAAATAATGTTATAACACAAGTAGTGCCGAGTAAATTTCAAAGTTTTTCCAAGTAGCAACCCAATAGGTTGGATTTAATATTTCTCAAATGACTTTGAGCCACATTGAACTCCTCCTATACCAAACGTCAGAAACTTTTCTTCGGCTATCATTTTCTCCATTTGGTAATGCGATGGTCCGGCTTTGTTGGATTTTGAGATGAAATTTTGTAGAAATCTCGTCCCCCACATTTCAGCCTAGTTTGCGTTAGTCGTAAATTTATTCAATTGCTTAATCTATGGGAAAATAATTTCGACCATGGTCTGATATTGGATGAAATAATATAGCAATTGTCCAGTACCAAATGTGATGAAGTACAACACGAGGCCGAATTCGGCGTCACCATTAAATATCACGAAAGTCACTCGTCCATTCTCAATGTACCTAAGTCTATTCAACTGTTAAAGTTTAAGAACTCGGCCTTCTGTGTAAACTACGAACATTTAACATGTGGGTGGGCGCAGTGAAGCAAAATCATTTTACAAGGACACATACTACTCTTATTCGGCCCTCAATATCAGCATTTATACACATAAAAATTAATCATTGTACACAATAAAAATGGGAGTTTATCCAGCACTATATATTGGAATGAGTATTAAAAACCACCACTGCACATCAAATGAAAAATTTCAATTGAAAATAACCGAAAAAGGGAACAAAAAAGAGTATTTGGGTAATAAATGAAATATAATGGAGTGTTAAAGATTTTTCGCCATTAGGTACTTCTCCAAAAAATGTTTTAAATCTTGCAAAATACGGTGAGAAATAAAAAAAGTAAATGTAACTAGCATTATCAATCAGAAAAATATGCTTAAAAAGGCAAAGTTTAAATGATTATGACAAGATATAACGCAGCGCGTAAATCCAAGGACGAAACTAAATTCGTTAATCAAAAGGAAGGATAATACTTATTTTTCGTAATTTAACGGTGTATGAGAAGATTCAGGGGGGTCTCTGATTGGCGTATACCAACCAAATACATGTGGAGTAATTCACTCTAACCAATTTCAGCATCATCATTGAAGAATATGATTATATTTAGTCAGCATTGATTAACTAATGTATGCATTAGGTGATCAATGCATGCACTGGAAGAGTTACGTGGATTTACATGTGATATTAGTACCCAAATATTGGTTCGTTGGGATGACAGTAGGATGTGATGAAGTAAATACTCTTAAAGTGATTTTGATTTCCCCTTATGGCAATTTATCGTTTAATTTTCCTCAATTAGTGGTTTAGCTAGCACGTGAGGTTAAGACTCACCCCGTACTATTCTACTTACTGGGATAAATCCCACGTCAAGGCAATGGGTTAGGTTTTTTTCAAGTATTCTTATTTAAGGAGTACAGTACTTGATAATCAGACAAAATCGAGATAATAATGTTAACTGATTCACGTTAAATATTTTATCACTGTGATTGCAACTTTGGTTAAAATACCATTATTGTACTCACTTGGTCAAGTCGCCGAGGCACATGCCTTTATTGAATAGATTTTTTATATCAGTATACGGGGCTGGTTGACATTACGTATTTTTTATAATTGCACTAGGGATTTATACCGTGAAATAATGCTAACAATGGCCTAAATGAGATGGAACCCGTTGGATTGTTATTTTTCGCTTCGCGCGATTCATTTGTCACGTCTCCTCACTCGCTCTCTCTCTCTCTCGTTTCGCCTTCATTTCATCCTTTCACATTCCTTGTTTCGTCCTTTCGCATTCACTTTCTTGGCAGAGGATCTGGTGCCCCATTAAATCGCGCTATCCACCCTCTTTTTAATTGGAAATCCTTATTTCCTTTCGTCTTGTTATACCTCGTCGCCTGCGCATACCTTGGGGAGAGACGACACCGTAAGGGCCTATTTAACTCGTTCCAATTTTAGGAAATCTGCGTAACATTCTTTCTCATCCGGTGCTTTCATTTACTTTATTATCACGGCTGTGTCCGTATCCGTTCTTTCCTATTCCTAAGGGAATGAGCCCGGTTGAACTGTTACGTTTTCTCTTTCTCCAGCGGAGGTCAGAGACTTTTCCGTTGGCTCTCGCGTTTTCTCTTCCGGTAATGCGATAACCCGGCCTTGATTGGATTTTGGGATGGAAGGTTGAGGAAATCGTGTCCTTGAACTTCCAGCTTTGTGTTGTATTAGACGTGAATGTATGCCATTTATCTTTGAACAGGAATACGTATTCTAACAGTTTGATGTTAGTTAAAAACAAGATGATATATGGTTTTTAGAGGTAAACTAAGGAATGTTTACTTGTAACAGTAAACTGGCAAATAAAACTTTAAATAGAGTGCCGCACACTTAAGATTGAGTTAGTGAAACTATGAAAGCCTAGTGTAGTTATTTGAAGCTGAATTAAAACATTTTTAACGGATTTTTCTTACAAATTTAAGATATTGAAATTCAATTAGCATATATATTTCTTGAATTGTCATGTATATGTTTCTATGTAAATATTTTGAGCTGGTGATGACGTTTCTCGAGTGTGCCCCGTGTACGTGTTGGACTTGTTGCCCGGTCTTTCATTGGCGTTGCTAGTATTTTTTCTGAAGGAATATCTGAGAAATGGGACCAGCAACGGCCATGGAACGTCAGATTACAAACCCAAGCACGCGGGGGACAACCGAAAAACATCATCACCAAACACAGTGACACACGAGAGCTTCAACGAATAAATATTTTTAGTTTATCAGGTTAAATGTTTTTATGAGTTTCCGATGTAAAGGGCATAAATAAAGTCATATATTTGCGCAATGTTTAATATTTTATGTTCATAAAGTAATAAGTGAATCCGATGTGGTGGGTCAACGAAGAACGTCAATGCGGAATTTGGTGCGAATATAATGCATATCACGCACAATTTATCGCTGCTTTAACCAGAGGGTGCTGACCTGCAGTCGGATTCAAAAGTATTGCAACGAATGAAGCGGCTTCAATCACTTTCACCGCAGTTTGGAAACTGAGTTTCGGTATTTTCTGTTGCATCTGTAGGAGGGAAATTTGAACACCATTCCCAACTTCTGCAATACTTCAAAATACATACTCTAACATCAAAATAATCTATGAGGGTAACTCAATATATAATCAACAGTGAACATTTTTAAACGACGAAAGTTATTAATATATTGACTCTAATTAGCTGTTAGGGACAGGAGGAAAAAAATCATATGTAAACAATTTCACTTAAGATTACCAGGACAATAAATAATTATGGAAATATGACCGAATGGATATTATCTATTTCTTTAACTCTTAAGTTAGCATACCGAATTATATCTATTTGGAAATCTATTGGCCTCGCCTCCTGATTTCACTCCTGGCAACTTGAGATAAACACTATGGCCGGCTAATTCGCCCCACCTAAATACATTACAGCAAAAAGCTGGTGAGCGTGATTAATTAGTTTAAAGATATGAATGGCATCTTATACGGTAAAATTCGAAATATTAACAATATTTCCTCATTATATTTTATGAGTTTCTAAACTGCGGTGAAAGTAGCGCCGCTTCGTTCGTTGCAATACTTTTGAATCCGACTGTACATTGTCGGACGAAACATGATCAACTATTGGTAATGAATTTAGATATCAACCCTACACCCTAAAATATAGCACTTATTGAAGTACTTACTACCTCTGAAACATAAATCTTGAAGTGAATTCACTAAAATTGATGTAATTTGAGGGAGTTTTTAATTAACAATCACTGAACTATTTCTTTTGCTAAATTATCTCTGAAAATTAACGAGCATCCGAGTTTTCCAAGATTACATCAACTCAATGGCTTCATGGAAAATTCTTAGCTATTAATCACATTAAGACTATCATTGGAATCGTTGGAAGCAGTTTAACGCACATCTTTACATTTATTTCTCCTTACAGGATGAATCCTGTTTCCTTAAATTCTTAACATATTACAATGAGTCATTGGTTCTTGAACAAAATTAACTTCGCCCATGTGGTAACATCACGTTATAAAATGCGATTATATCATCGAAGCTATTTTGTGTTCAATTGTTTATCTTCCAATAACCTATTTCATTTCGGGGTTACGGCTTCTTTTTCTTTAGTATTATTCCACCCTTGTACCTAAAGCCTTGCCTTTTCATTACTAAAGTACCGTTGTGCTATTGCTTTTAAAGCGGATAAAACAGCATAGTTTACATAGCTAAGAATGAATGGTTATGGAACAGATCCATTTGGAGTTATGCAATTGAAAAACGACTTGACTTGATACTCCATTTGAAAATGTAATCCGTTGGGTTTGGGACCGAAGGAATTCATTCGAGTCTTTCAATCCCTTTGGCTATTGGATTCATGAATTGAAATCACGATCGGAATATTTATGGAATGGTAAATATCTCCTCGGAACGAGGAACCTGCAAAATTCTTCGCCGCCATTTACACTCAGATCCATTTTTAAGTCGCCAGAAAGCCCCATCAAAAGGACCTTCCTCATCCCTCTCGATAATTCAATTTAATCCTATCTTTAAGTCTTACCCAATGCGCGTTCGAAAATCATCTGAATAAACATTGAAGAGAGTGGCGTGAGTTATGAGCGAAAATGGTCCATTGCCTCTGATTAACTTCGTTAAACGAATAGATGCCCTTTCTGCCTCCGGGTATAAAACTAAACGTCAAGTTTGCTCACATCGATAAAAGGCGATAAATGTCGATTGGTTTTCGATAAGAGACATTTGGTGCCCCACGATTTCTTCTTTTCTCCATAATTCTTTGTCCCCTTTTTATATCTCCATCCTTCTTCCAGCAATCAGTTTAAAATGTCTCCTATTCGTTTTTGCAGTTACTTTTCTTATTTTATTTTGGAAATTCTTATTATTCTATCACAGTCATTAGTATTCTGTGGGAAATTACTCATTTAAATGATTTCTAGTCTATATAAATAAAATAATGACAGTATTAAGTTATTTCGGGCTTTGGTGTACATAAATCCTCCTCAGTATAAATTTTTGGTACTCAGTAGCCTTTCTCTGATTACTTTTTAATTTTTTTCTTTATTTTAATGTTGAACATTCGGGTGACATTTGAATATTTCATGGTTTCATTTAAAATTTTTGTGATCTCATTATTAAATACACGATCCATTGTAAGTAATAGCTAACATCACAGTAGTATAACATTGTTTCTATTACGAAATATGTTAATGTTATATCATATTAGCTTTTGGAACATTTTCAGCCATGTTAGAGAAGAATTATATTGGTTTTATGATCCTGAAACAAGAATCGGAATTGTAATTTATTGGCTTGTATCGGCCATGGTGGCTTTCTGCGTTAGATACTGGATATTGCTTTTCCAAAGTCTTGAAGCTCTATTTTCATTTCCACTTATTTAAGTTTCGTGTTCCCACGTGCGCCGTACGAGCATTGATGAACAGTGTTTTGAGAAGTGCACCCATTGTTCTGGAAGTTATCCGCGCGTAAGTCACGGGAGCCTGAGTAGTATACATTGGAATTGGGGAGGGGTTCACTTCGGTTGGGAGGGAGACAGTGGCACGGGGTCGAGGCCGCGACCTTGGGGAACCCCTCCCTTGTGGGGTTGACGCTGTCCCCACGGCGCGCCGCGGCGGCGGTGAGGCAAGAATGCGGCCACCGCCGAGCCGGCAACCGCCGCCTTCCCACGCGTCGAGTCGTCGAAACAGCCACGGGGTGATAAATGCCCATTGCACGAATTACATTGAAGCATTATTGTGGGTATTTAGGCCGGATTAATGAAAATGTTATCGGTTTAAAGCCATAAGTTAACACCAAATACCAATATACCATCAGCTGTTTTTCACTGAGAACTAACGTAAGTGCTATGGCACATAAATTGCATGCGTTATTGAAAATTATATTGGTCGAATAAAGTGGTTAATGCAGTTTATAGATGATGATAATATGTAAGGATGAATGTTTTTAGTACAAAAGTCGAGACATGCTTATAGTCAACCACGCTCATATGCTCAATGCAGCCTTAGAATATTTTAAAATTTCAATAATTTCAATTGAATATCCGCGACCAGTTTTTTCTAGCAGACTCTCGAGCTTACCTCCTCTCTAATATTTTTACCAGACTATTTTCAAGGTAATACATGCAAACAAATTTTTGACACTGGGGTTTTTCGTCAATGGCGAGAAATTGGTGCAATGAATTGCATTAGGTTAATTTAGTTGATGGCCATAGGTTACTATTGGCAAGGTGAAAATTTATAGTTTTGTAAAAAATTCCTTCAGCATTGAAAAACATTATACAGTAGGTGGATATTAAACCAAGTTTTTTCTCTGAATATATTTATTTTTGCGATTCTTTCATCTTCTTTTCCTTAATAAGAGTCATTCAATTACATTGGCCATGTCTTTCTGAGATAATGGCATTCTGTGTGTTTATTGGTATTAGCCCAGCGCTCTACCAACATGGTCACCACCTCTATATTCATCACCATCATAAGTCAGCAGGTTTGAAGACAGGTTTGACGCAGTTCTTTACTGTTTTTTTTTAATCTACTAGCCTTTTCTTATGGACGTATTTCTTTTACTTCCATAATATTCTGGACTGCGTGACACATTCGGGGCCTTCCTTTCCCTTTCTTCCAATCTGTTGTACTTCCAAAATTATCCTGATGAGGCCATCATGAATAGGCTTGTAATGAGGCCGATTAAGTTGCTCTGCATTCTTTATAGGTTTTTCAGAATATTTCACTTTAATCCCGTTCCTCTTTGCGCTTCCTCATCCCTTACTCTGTGGATCTATTTTATCATCATCAGTATTAGATAGTACCGCCTTTCAAATGCTTCCACCTTAGCAGTGGCGTAGCGAGGGCTACGGACCTCCGAATTAAGAACCCACAATTACTTTATTCATAAAAGAAAAAAATTAAAATCGTGAATTAATCTAAGATTTCTTTGAAAAATGATTTTTTTTGTTTATGAACTGTGTTCCAATTAGTTTAAAACTCTCTTCGTAGTACCCTGTATTTTCAAAAATATTCCCACCATGTATTTGATCCCCCCCGAACGAAATTCCTCGCTATCCCGCTGCACCCTTGGCGTCTCTGCTGCTGCCGACGCCCATTTATCGCTCCTGTTAAGTGAAATAAGGGCATTTACTACAGTGATATGGAGATCTTTCGCCAGATCTTCTCATTATGTCGCTAAATGTGGACCCAACGGTGCAGTAGCAAGAATAAGAAAAGGGGTGAGACAAGGGTGTGCACTTTCCCCCCTTAATTTTAAATGTTTACATTTAGAAAGCCATCAATGAAATCAAGGAGAAAGCTTCGGGTGTCAATATCTACGGAGAAAAAATACTGTGCTGAGATTTGCTGACGACATAGAAGTCATAGCCGAGACAGAGGATGAGTTGAAGAAGACTTTGACAAATATGGAAAGGACAATGGTCAGATATCAGCTGAAAATCAACAAAAAGAAGACTAAGATATTAGTTTGCTGCAAAACCGAGGAGGCTAAGTCGAAGATTAACCTAGGAAAGCACAAGCTTGAAGAGGTGAAAGAGTTTTCTTACTTGGGAAGCCGAATTACAAACGATAGACGAAGCAAGAATGAAATAGTCAATACAAAAAGAAGAATCTTCTTACAGCTGAGAATACAAACAAAGAAGTAAGGAAACAATTCATCAGATGCTACAATGGAGTATTTTTTTCTATGGAAGCGAGGCTTGGACGTTGACAGCAGCAGAGAAGTCAAGAGTGGAAGCATTCGAAATGTGGTGCTACCGAATAATGATGAAGATGAAATGGATTGACCGTGTGAGTGAAGAGGAAGAGCTGAGAAGAGTTGGAGGAACGAGAAGCCTCTTGAAAACCTTAAGCAGAAGACGGGACAACATAGTTGGCCACTTTTTGAGGCACGACGGCCTGTTGCAGACTATCGTAGAGGGTCAGGTGGAAGGGAAAAAGTGCAAGGGACGGCCCCGAATGAGTTACATATGACAGGTTATAAAGGATGTAAAATAGAAGAAATACGTTGCTATAAAAAGGGTAGCGAATTGGAGGGAGAAATGGAGAGCTGCGTTAAACCAATCTTACGATTGTTGACTAATGATGATGACCTTATTTTACTTGATCGTGATATCGGTTTGGAGTTCTGGTTAGCGTTCAAGTGACAAGCCCATTTGATCGCGCAAGCATCATTAACAGGCTCCCTGTTCTGCCGCATTCCCTGTTCATAGACTTGGGAGAGTGGTTGTCGGGGGAATGCAAGGCATTGTTGGGTGGGTGGGTGTGGCCGGTGCGGTGGGTTGGGACTTCTCAACGGGTGGTCACTTGCAGCCTGCAGTTCCTCATCCCCCTCCTTGGGAAGGGTTGATCAATGGTGTAGTGACGCTTGAGCTGGACAGAGGAACGCGATCGCTCAACCAATCTATTGTGGGGTATTTTTTTGATTCCATTACGTGGGTATTTACGTGGGTATTCCGTGGGTATTTACCCACGAATATTAAGGGAATCCTTAAGTGTACCTACCTCGTAATGTTTTGCCACCCACCGCGCATATAAACGCGTTTGCTAAAGTACCCACTCGCGTAAAAGGCTGAAAAATTGTTCCGAGTTTTACCAGGAAATAAGGTATGATTAGGGGTGTTAACCGAAATTCATGTACAGAATGATGTTATCTATCAAAGTTATAACTTTAGTATTGCTCACAATTACGAACGTTATACTGCTAATTATTGGAAAAAAATGTGGATCGCATTGGAATCATTATCGCGCCGCGGGCATTGTTGAAAACCGATCAAAATGCGACCGAAGTGGCACCAGAAATCACTTTTCTATGGGATGAAATTAGACCTCCTATATGCATTCCCCTTGATTTTACCAATGAGGTTTCCGAGACGCTGTGAACATTTTAATATGTATCGGCAGAAAAAAAACAATAGTTGATAAACCACCAACGGAAGAGAAAAAAGCATGATTTTAAAATGGTATGATAAATTTTTCTATACAGTGTTAAATTTAACTGCAGTAAGAGAATAAAGTTGTTAATGTTAATGAAAAATCGAAGGTAGTCGTGATTTCTCGGTAAATTTGGCCTAATTTATTTTTAACGTGCCGTAAAAGGAAAAAATAAATGAAAAAGGTTCTGGTCAACTTACTTGAGATTATTTATGCAAGGAGTCAGCTTCCTAGCTCGAAAGTTAAATGTTTATGAGGCATTGGCCAGCATTGTTTTATTTCAGTCAACTGTGCGCCACGGAGGTGTGGAAATAATTATGTTCTCGATCTATTGTCACCTTCGCTACATCCGATTTCTAGCCATTTCTAAAACAAATTGTCACGAATATTACATTTGAGAATTTTCCTTTCGGCCATTAGTAGCGTTTTCACTCACGGCGCGGCGAATATAAATGGGTTTAATTAATTTCCAACCAACGTTGTTTCAGCCATAGCGATCAAAATTTCACTGGAAAATCGGCTTTAATTAGGATTACTGACGGAAATCTACATTCGAGGTATTCTATCGGGTGCATAACTTTTCAATACTTTCTCCTTTCGAGGGAAAATACGATATCGCAACCATAAAGAATTGCGGATCGTTCTGAGCTTATTGCTGCCCTGCGGAAATATTTGGAAACCGATTAAAGAGAGCCCGTATGGGCAGCATAAATTATGCTGCTGCGGACGGACTGGGCCTCCTCTATAGAGCCATGTATGACCTCGGAAGCCCAAAACTGTCCTATATTAGCCGCCTAGTTTTTTCTAAAATTAGATGGAGCTGGTGGAATCCAGAAGAAATAATTCTTTACAATTATTTCTTTGGCGTCATTCACACGCTTCCTGCTGACGCCCAAAGATTGGTCTCCAGTAATAAAGATGGAACTCGTCCGTAGCTCCATTTCAAAGAGCAAATTTTTCTAAATGAGTACATTTTTGACGTTGAAGGTGTAATCTTAATCGTGTTTCAAAGAATATCTTAAGTGTATCTTAAGAGCTGGGTCTGTAAAACCCTGTGCAAACGCTAATTACTCTAGATCACCATACTTGCTATTTAATGGGGTATGAAATGACGTAAAATTGTTTAAGAACACGCTTTTTCTGTATTAAATATTTTTATTGACTGCTCATTTTAGCGATAAACGATTCTCGTTCCTATATTATTAAGCGATTGAGCAAAGCCTTTAAACAAAATCAATTTTCAATGTATCACAGTTGAACCCTTCACCGTTCCTTCCTTCCTCTTGTCCTCCGACAATTATTTTCTTCTTGCAAAGAGCGCTCAGAAACCTCTCGAAAGGAATTTCTTATTGCTCGTTTGTTTTATCCTTATAATTTACATTTGTTTTCCATTTAGGTTAGTTTTGCCTTCTAAATTTATACTAAATGTTTACCGCTATGCCATTCAATTTAACCGGCGATTTTTAATTGTTTTAAACAGTAAATTAGATGGTTGCTGTCCTAAAATAAAAATATTTCGTATGCTAGGGTTCTGCAAACAATGATTAGCGATGGTTTATTTACTATCCTATCTTTTATCTATCATCTTAATTTTTTTATCTGCCTGTGCCTCAGCTAATTTTAGCATTATATGTCTGGGATAGCGGGTTATCTCTTTTGCATTTTTGGGCCGGGAAAACTAGCCAAGGATACCGATAGAACAGATTCTAACCGATTAGCCTTGACCCAAACTTTGGATCGAAGTGGCCAGCTCCAGGGAATAGGAGATCCGAACGAAAGTAATATTGAGAAGAACAGATAATCAGGCATCTATGACCCTAATCCAATAAATTTCGATATTTTATCACGTTTTTATTGAGTCAATCTCTTGTCTCTTTGTTTGGTTGTCTTTCTAGGCAAAATCTTGAAATCATATTTTAACCCATTGCCCGATTAGCTGTCGACTTATAATTTTCAGTCCGTATCTCAGCTAAATGACAGCGTGTGCTTACGCTATTCTTCTTTAGAGTAAGTTTGAGCCGTCATGTTTTCCAATTAACATTTATAAAATACTCAGTTGAAACATACATTTTAACGATTTGCGATAATTCAATCGTAATATGAATTTTCTTGGGTACTTAAGTACGGGGAATAGTAAATAATATTCTCCTCTATCAATAATGGGAATTGATGACAGGGAACGCTTTTGTACAGTTATAATGCAATTTGATCAATTCAAGAATCAATTAAGATCTAAGTTTAACTTTTAAAAATAGGTAATAGGTATAGGCCACAAGCCTAAAACTTCCTCTTTTATTCTGCGACGTCATTTGCTATTATTTGATAGCATTTTCTCATTTTTACTGCTCTTAATGGTCCTATCCAAGTCATCACTTGCTTATTCAATGATACTGTTTGGTATGACGAGATTTTCCTGTCAACGAACGCCTTTTTTTAGTAGCTTCCCCAGAAACTTTTCCTCTTTTATATCTCAGTTAGTTTTCAAATTCAAGTGAGTAGTTTTAGTGTATTTTTCAAGGTTCTCTAAGGAACGCAATAATAACCAAGATCAGGAAATTACATTTTTAAAACTTAGTTAGTGGAGCGAAAGATCCACAGAGAAAAAATCATCCGCCTTGACCGGGATTCGAACCCGGATCCCCCGATTTCCGGTCGAGTGCTTTAGCCAGTTAAGCTACCGAGGCGTAAAGCACTCGACCGGAAATCGGGGGATCCGAGTTCGAATCCCGGTCAAGGCGGATGATTTTTTCTCTGTGGATCTTTCGCACGATTGTGCATTGCGGGTGACTCCCGTAAAAGTTATCACCGCGGCTAGTCCCGGTATACTTTAAATTAGTTAGTTGAATTTTGGATGCATTGAAATGTCTTAGCCAGGTTACGGCTCGTGAGTGTCAAATTAAAGCCTTATTCATATTGCAAAGCCGCCCATTCTGACGATCAAAGGCTGCAGCAGCTGTTCTAAGGGTTAAAACGAACCCGAGGTTCTTCGTATCAAGGATGAGGTTTATATGTCTCCGCAATTGTGTGCTCATAAAGCATTCAGAAGCATGGACCGTCTCGTATTGAGACTGAGCAGCCTGAATGCGCATCTTATATTTCTTAAGGTCTATCCCTGCAATCAGAGTGAGACTTAAATGACGCGGAAACAATTGTCCATCAACGAACGTCGCGCCATTTCAAGGGGTCCATCTTACCACAAATTGTTGAATTCAATGTCTAACCCAGATGCCGCAATGGAAATTTGAAATGACAATTTTGGCTCTTTAGAAGGTTTTTAAAGGGTCCTCATTTATTTCGATAGTCTCCTAAATCATGAAAATTACACATAGTTTAAGCTATGATAGTTGAATCTTGAATATATTGCATTGCTGTTCTCAGGTCAGGACGGCTGAATGTGAAATGGATGATATATTCCACTGTCAAGCGGGGAATCGGGTTGGTTTAGCAGCTAGAGCGCTGGATTCCCTCCCAGTCGGTCCAGGTTCAAATCCCGTGACAGAGATTTTTCCGAGACTACGAGTTTCCCGCTTGAGTGTCTTATGTCCGTCCCCCTTTAGTCCGTGATCCCATTGGCGTCTTTCGTTAAGAGCAGCCTATGCCGGCGCCGAGTTTCTCTCCACCCTTTCCTCCCGATCCTTTCCTCTTGGCGCAAATGACCTTAGCTCTCGGTCAACTCTTCCAAATTGGAAAGTCGCTCCTTTGTTTTTAAAAGGCCATCGTAACTCATTCGATAATGTATTTTCTTGGTTACTTAAGATTAGGGATATATGTAAATAATATTCTAATCTCTTCCATGAATAACTAGAATCCATAGTCATGAGCCTTGTTGTGCAGTCATAATCCAATGTTATAGAGTCAATTAAGAACAAAGTTTAACTTTAAAAATTACCTTACCACCATGCAATTGCGAGCGACCCATGCCAGCAATCAAATGCCAGATCAGCTGTTCTATGGATTGAATTAACCCCAGAATCACCATGTGAAGGCCGAGTCCGACGGCGGATCCAGGATTTTTTCTTCGGGTAGCTAATGGGTCTGATAGATAGCCGGTCTTCTTATATTTGAGATTAAAACCAACACAACAGTTACTGTACGAAGTATTCTCTTGATATCAATATGAAAGTTAGGAGTATTTATGAGTTTATTTTATTAATATATTTATGAAAAATATATTATATATTTATACAAAATATTTATGAGTTACATGTATAGAAACAACAGTTTTTAAGCCCCTTTCCCTTTTGTAAGATGCTTATTTTCGAGCGCTGACTAGGGAATGACCGATGGTTGGAAATATGCCTACTTGACTTGCGCTAACGGATTAATGGATTAAGAGTTCATAATACACAAATCAAAACGACCGTAAAGTAACCGTATAAAAAATCTTGTCTATTTTTTAGCGTCTGGGGTGACACATATCCCCTAGACGGTCCGAAACGTAGTACTGTGTATATGGACCACTAAGGCAGTAAACCTACAAGCATAACAGATTTGTGTTACTTTTTCCTCAATTGCTGCTTTTTAAGGGTTCATATCGCAAAAAGGTGACTGTGCGACTTTACACAGTGACAAAGGTTCAAATTTTTTGGGTAAAGACCTTGAATTAAGAAAAGTGTTTCACAAATCCTCAGTTCATTGTGAAGAAAAAGCTCAAAAGCTAGCTAAAGAGAAACTCCTTGTTTTCAATGCCCCTGCAGGAAAATACAATAAATATCCGCCTATGGTCGAGCCAAGATATAAAGAGGATCTTCATGTCGGCCTCTAAATGTGTTGTCACCCTCCGCGCCTTTAAACAGGCTTACAAAAGTCGCCCCTCGCGTCGCTGACGGACAAAGTGATCCGAGTTTTACGGATAAATAAGGTATAATTACGGTTGGAAACCGAAATTTACATTTATGATGATGTGATTTATCGAATTTATAACTCTTCAATGCTATTCATCGCAATTACAAACATTAAAATACAAAATATTTGGAAAAAAGTTATACGCATCCCTCTCACCGCCGTGCTGCGGACATTTTTGAAAACCGATTAACATGCGACCGAATTGGCAACAAAAATCTGCCTGGATGGAATGGAATGGATGGAAATGGGATGGAATTCGGCATCCTCCATGCACTCCCCTTGCTTCCCTCCCTACCCTTCCTCTAGACGCAAATGACCTCAGTTGTCGGTCCCCTCCCCCGAATTTGAAAATCGCTCATTTGTTTTTAAAAGATCACTGTTACCACTGTTACTCATTCGCGAATGAATCATCTTGTGTATTTAGGAATGGGGATGTGTACTTAAAACTTGCTTGATACTTAAAGCTCTTGCCATCGCCACTGCACTCTACGCGGTAGTAACCGGAAAAGACCTTTAACGCGCACCGCGGAAATCTCCGTTCTTCCATCAAGAGCGTTGTTGTGCTCTCATAATACGATGTAGTAGAGCCAATTAAGATTCAAGTTTAACTTTAAAATATACCATCCAACATACAGATAGCAATACCAGCAATCAAATGCTGTATATGTTCTAGTTATTAAATTAGCACCAGACCCATCGTATCATTGCCGAGTCCTAAGTGTCCCTGACGATTGCGTACTCATAAAGCATTCAAAAGCGTGGATCGTCTACCATTTTTTTTATCCCACTTTCTCTCCCCTCGCTCTCACCCTGTGCGTATTTATGATGTGACTGTGCTCATTAAAACATATGGTCTCCATTACTCTCGTGGCATCTCGCTCGTTCCCTCTCTTTTTTTCTCTCTCTTAGTTTTTACCCTTTGTCTTTCTCTGCGGCATCCATTCCCCACGCACTGCTTCCATTTCTGCTGTCCATTCCGACCCTCACTATTCCATCCCCCAACCGAACCCAGGGTGGCCCACTTAACTCACAGAAATTTAATTCCCGAATGTTTTCCCGTTCCTCCCTTCGTAAATTTTCATTTCTCCATTAGGACATGTTTTACGTTTTCTGTGCTACAATATTATTATTGGGAACTATGAATTTTCCAGCTACATGGGTGCCAATTATTTACTACGTTAATCGATGGAAATTTAAATGAAAAACAAAGATATCGCGCTGCCAACTTAATTTTATTTTACTACTCTACCTCAAGTGTTTTGATTGGATTGCAACTATTATCAGTATCAGTAAATAAAATTAAGTGGGCATTACGATATCTCTATGCATAATTTGATACACTGTTCCACTATACCTCTCTGGAAAAAGTTGACTTGATTGAGAGTTGTTAGGTTAAATATAAGAAGTGTAGTAGAGCCATTTCAAATTTTATCGAGGGACGGCATAATTCCAGGATGTCCAACAAGTTGTACTTCAGGCAGTATACCAAAACGAAACACTGGAGCGTGTATAACAAGCTCTAGAATTTTAGGAATCGCAAGCTAGACAGCTATGTACCTGTTACGTAGCCCTCCGAAAGTGCAAAGTATTTGCTATAAGATGCGGATTTTCCTTATGTCATTTTCGTGCAAAGAATATATTACCTTCATCATTATGGTCTTTCTCACAATCTCACAAATTTTTAAATATATTTTTTGGTTCCTGTTGACATTTAAGGTTTAATATACAAACTTTTCCGGTTACTCGTGAAAATTCTCAGAAATTTCCCAAATATTTTCTCGATAGATTTTAAATTCCTGGAAATTTCTCGTTTTTCACCAAAATTCACCCTTAACTTCGCAAACCCTGCGGTTGTGATTGAGAAAATTCCTGTACTAATACCTCGTTTCCTATCCCTAATGTATTTGAGTTAATGAAGCGAATATTTTTATTCCGATAGTTCAAAAACTTCACGATTTTTTCCTATGAGTCCCATTTCTTATATTTTCCCATTAGATACACCAATTTTCGGATCCTTTCCGATATATTCTCGGTAGTTTTTGAATTCCTGGATTATTCACGATATTCCAGAATTTCCCGTATGCAGGGCCACCCTTAGTTTCGCAAAACTGTAAATTGTCGGTGAATAAGAGAATTCATGCATAAATATCTCCTTTCCTATTTTTCATTAAAATTAAGCTAATGAAACGTGTCTCCGTTTTTTAGGCTTTCTCGGATTCCCCATGTGAGTTCGCTACGTAAAACAGTAAAAACGTTTCGATGCATCTTAAAATTTCAGAATGAAAAGTTCATTTCTTATTTCTAATTTTCTAAATACGAAATGATGCATTTCTTGGTAACTTAAAATTTCCTGTGCTTTCAGGTATTTATTTTTTCTTGCTATCTCCCATTCCCGTATCCTTGATTTTTCCCGTTAGACCCACCAATTTCTGGATCTTTCCCGAATTTTTCATGGTAGATTACAATTCCCGTATTTCTTCCCATAATTCCCGTGCGGTAGTCCTCCCCGCCCATACCCCAGTGACCCCTTTAGGGCTGCAACCCCATCACGCGCCCTCTGTCGCAGATTAAAAGCACTGCCCTCTTATTTCTCTCTTCTGCGGACACTAATGAAGAGGAGTTGGGCGACGGGGATGGTCGCAGTCGACTGAAAGGGAGGAGACCTTCACTCTCGACCTCTGCCCCCACCTCATCCTCCCCCCCTCACTCTCCCACTTCAAGAGGGGGAGTGATTTATTTTGCCGCACTTAAATAAAAAAAGTTGGCATGGAATTAGTTTTCGAGTGAAGGGCCCAACCTTAGTTTGGTCCGCTGTCTCTTTGTTTGCTTGCTTGATCATCCCTCTGCTACGTCCCGTCCTCTCTTTTTTGAGCCACGCTCTCTACTACCCGATTTCAGCTTACATTTACATTTAGCGTTGTAGTTCCTTCTTAAAGTTAGCACTCCACTCGACGGCGTTACAATATTGTTGTTTCTACACTAACGTGATATTGCTATAATGTGTTTCCCGGTTAGGAGTGATCAAAACTATAATATTAATTTGAAAATTTCCCCGGCGTATCGGGTGCAGAAAGGATTCTGGTGTTCTCCAACGGGTAATCGGATGCCTATCGCCAAACGTTTCGAAGAACGACTTGTTCTTCATCCTCAGGGGATTTTCCGAATGCCGTCTTTCAAGATGGCCCGATATGCATGTACTAGAATCTGAGAATGAAAATACTGGTACCTGAGAATATTTTCTCCATGTAATATTAATTCGCCAAATTTCTTCTTTCATTCTCGTTTTTATTTTTGTCTATTATTTATCGTACTTCAGTTTTGATCATGTAATTTTGATCTTAAAAGTTCTCTCTGCGGGCGCAACTCAGAGTAATATTTTACCAAATGTCATTGCTACTTGTCTGTGCATTTCACTTCTGAGAGAAAACCTTGTGTAGAAATTATTCTTCTCTCATGAATGCACTTAAAATTTTGCGTGTTATTACATGCCTACTTTACTAGTTACAATGGGTTGAGTTTTGCCCTCACCTTAACCAAACAAACTTTAGGGCTGAATCACTGAGTGAATAATTAAAGGGAATAGTCTCGACATATTTATGATTCAAATGGCCCCAGGAATGTTTTACTAGGTATGGTTATTTGATAAGTGAAATTTGAACGATATCATTGTTTCAACAATGTCATAATATTGCTATGATATGTTTCCCGGTTTTTCGGAGTGATCGAAATATCATATAACTCCACCGAATTTACTCTTTCATTATCACTGTTATTTTTATTCATTATTCTTCCTACTCCAGTTGCGAACATAAAATTTTGATCTCGCTAGTCCCCGCTTCGAGTGTAATTGCGAGTGAAAGTATTCTTTAATGTCAATGCTACTTGATTGTCGTTTTCACTCAACGCCGAAAACCTTGGACTTTTGTGTAGAAATTCTTTCCTTTTGTATTGACGCAAAAGTATGTCCGCTATTATTTATATTATATGGTTACAATGGATCGAGCTCTGCCCTCGCCTATCCAAATCAACGTTCGGGTTGTATCATTGATTGAATAATATAACAAGAAATCTGAACATATTTATGAATCAAATGGCTCCATGAAAGTGTCATACGAGATATGGATCAATAATAAGTCAAAAAAATTAATGTGTAGTTTTTATATCGCGATATGTTTAAGGCTCTTACACTTTAATTCCTCTGCAATGAGGTGGAATACATCAATTTCCTCATAAATCCGTGGGATGGTACAATAGAGTGCCACTTATCTTAGATCCATTCTTTCTGGTCATCCGGATTCACTTTAAATATTCATCCTTGACTGTCAGTTAAGGTGGCACTTTCTCCGAAATCGGAGCTCAGCCTGCGGTTTACGCGTGTTAAATTTTGAATGGAACCGCTCTATCTCTCCCCGTGCTTAAATTCGAATGAGCGGGAAGCACGCATTTTACTAGCAGAAACTTTAACAACCTTTGGTCGTCAGAATAGTCCTGTGGGAGAAAGGAGTTGGTGATAGTCTGGGATGAACCAGATAGAAGCTTTAAGAACGTTAATAATTCGCAGATATATGGAGGTTAGACCATGTAGTTCCCTCGTGAACTATGTATTTTCCAACGACAGTTACTCATCCAATGGATAAGTCATGTGATAAAGATATATAATGGGTATTGCAAATTTTATGTGTACTATCATTTTTCAAAGTAGTGATGTAATTATCATTTTCAAGAATAATGTGTATGGTATTAACTCGACGCCATTTTTTCTGCATTTCTGTATCTCAAAACCAAGATTTGCATTATTCCCTTCAGTGAAAGCCTAACTTTCTATAGTTATAATCATGACTTTTACCTAAAAACTACTTAAAGTCTCCCTAAAATTGACGTTTGAGAGAATGAGTAAGTCCATAATGTTTTCTGATGTTTAAACTCTAATTGGTTGATGAGGTTTCCCTATGAACCTTGTGGAACTCATGTTTCCACCCCTTGCTGCATGCAACATGCAACGACCTTTCATGTTGCATGCTTTCGTCTTCGCCTTTGCCGCTCCGTTGAAATGTGGCATAATTCCATATTTGGCGACAAAATAGGCACTAGTTTAATTCTCTCTATATTCGTATTAATTATTCACCTTATTAATCAAAGATATTCCGTTATTAAACAATTGGAAATATTCCTGTAAAGATCAGGTTATAATGCTTGGGTGCTTCGTACTTTCTCCTCGCAATGATTTCCATAATTATTGTTAAAGTAAGGATGAACTAACAGCGGTTTTAGAAGTACTTCAGATCTGTTAATTGGTAAGATTATTACCTTGTGAACGAGTTAAATACCTCTATATTCTTAAGGATAAGCATTTTGTACCATTCTAAGAAATAAAAAAACGGATTATTTAAGGTTTGGGCGATTAGTTAAGCTGGCGCATCTAATTTAATACTAAATGAGTTTTATTCATATAGTCACCGTTGCTAAATATCCGGTAAGAGTAACAGTTACATCTGTGAAGATGAAGTCGCTGAATATGGCCCACTAATTTGTGAAGTAAGAATGTCCTTAGCCACCAGAGATGTGGGGTGTCACGTTAACGTGTTATTTGCATGAGACGGTTCGCGTCGCGTTCTCAGAGCTGTGCTAAAGCGGCCTTCAACTTCATTCCTCTATTTCCTCTCCCTCACTCATTTTACAGTTGGTACCCTCTTTACGTCCTCTGGCCAGCTTTCCGCATAATCGGTGGTTTATTTCACGACCTTCATGCCTCCCTTCACTTCATTAAGCTCCCGGGATAGCAATCGCTATAGTAAAACTTCCGTATCCAGCCCTCGTGCGAGCCAAATATGCTGGACGGTGCTTATGGGACAACAAAATGAAGTTTCATTGTGACTTTGAGATGCCTTTTTAGACGAGCGTCATTAATCGACCTTGTGGCTTAAAGCTGTAAACTTTTGCGCCACGCTGTGTTTAATATTTTGCTCTCTCCTTTATCTTGCCCTATTTTTCATAAGCACATGCCCTTATTAAAGGCAAAGTCAGTTATCACTGGAACACCACTAGCAGCTACTGTCAGAAAAAAAGAAATAATCCATCGTAATAATTACTGCATGACTTTCTCTGTTCATTCTCAGACATAATTGACAATTTACCAATCAACTCTACAACAGTGGTTTTAGTGGTCCTAATTAAAATTATGCTAATGGAAGAATTAGTTTATGCAGGATATCGCAGGTACAGTATTAATATACACGCACATAGAATGGGATTCATCATTTAACCGGTTAGCTTGAGCGCAGCTCGAACAGTTAATTTTTTGAGAAAATGAAGTTAATGTTCTTGAATTTATATTTTGGCTTTGGCATATCTTGTCGAAAAACTTAAATTTACCGAAATTTATCAACATAGTGCAGTGAACTCTAGCACCACGCTGAGTTTTCAGTAATATTCCGCAATCTTCTTTGGCATATCTTTTTCTTACCACATATCCTCATATACACACTCGTCTTTCCCAAATTTGAGTAATTTGAGAAGTAAACCAACGGAGGCAGATTTTTCAAAGAAGTAAAAATTATATCTATCATATCTATTTGAGTAGTACCTTCAAAATTCTGACACAGCATTAGCATTTGATCAATTGAGTCTACAGTTGAGGTGTTTTGCTTATTCAATATTGTATTTTACCATTTTATCTCATGAATTAATTCATTCAGCATTTTTATGCATGAAATGCAAATAATTGCTTAGCCAGTAATCTAGAGCGAAGCTCAATCCATTATTGTCTTTGTATTATGAACTTGCTTTTAATTGAACATATGCCATGACTTTGGGATCACTTTTTAGAGCGACAGTATCAATAGACTTGGTGCTTCCTAAACACAATTATCTCGTGCGCTAGGTCAGATAGAGTATTCGGCCTTCTGCTAAAGAGTATTTCTCTCAATTCTCTAATACCCATCACATTGATATTGAACTAAAATATTTTTAGCATCAAGATATTACAAGAGGTTTGCCTGGATTCGATTGATAATACGGACGGGTTGTGAATGATAATTATCTATTCAGTTGATGATTTTTTTAATAGTTTTTAACTACGAACAGCATAACCGGGATATAACTAATTGTAAGTGTGAAGAATTTTAAGATGATTTACTGCTTTGCTGTGAGTGGGTGGAGCTACTAACAACAACTGACTGCAAGTGGGTGGTTATGATGCTTTTATTACGCGTAAGTACTGGAGGTATTTTAGTGAACGTATCCCATTGAACTCAGCAAATTTAATGGGGTAGTGCGTTAAAAATCTAAATGGAAATTTAACGCTAGATAATCCGATTCGTTTAAACTGAAATATCCCTTAAAAGGTAATGAAATTCTAAAAAGAGTTCCTGAATGATAATTTATATTTTACAATGCCTGGAGAGCATTTAAACCTATAATAGAACTATGTCTGTGCATGCTTCAAAATTAATAATGACTGAATAATATAAATTTTCTATGTCAATTGTTTTGAGATAATTTTGAGTAAAATGATGTTTATTTTTGCATACTTCACCGTCATAAAAGGTAATAAAGGTATACATTTTCTCTGTTTGTAAATTATTTTGATAATATTTTCAGTAAAGCATTGCTTATTTTAGCATCCCTGACCGTCATAAAAGGTGCACGCCAAAAATGATTGAAAGCAGTTTTTATACAGCCTATGATAGACGTGAACGGCATGAATGAGGGTGATGTTTTAAAAATTCATGTAAATTAGTAGTTAATCTCTCGGATGATTCAATTTGGGCTCAATGGGACTCGTGCAAGCTTAAATTTTTCATTGTCTGTTCGGACTTCATTAAAATTCCGTTTTGTCCTTTCTGTTTTATGAATTTCAAATGGATTTACCTTGACCGTGACGCTCAGTCGCACTCAAAATAAATTCGTGAGGATTTTCGGAGCACTTTTTTAAACGAAACGAATTTTTTTAGCTCAAGCACCTTAAACAATGATTCATATGTGTGATTCGGGAAAGGCTAGTAGAAATTCCGTATCAAAACATCTATAATAGAATTTTAAAACAATACTCTCCACCTTAATCATTTGTAAATATAAATTGCTCAATAAATGCAGTTGGAGGTTTGGTATGATTAGGTTAATCATAATATTTTAACTAATATAAAGTAAAATGTAAATATCAAACGATAAATGTGACAGATAGTTAAAAAATATGTTCATTTCTATACTTTACTTTTGTAGCACAGACTGAACTGTTGAACACGATTCTTCAACGGATGAAAGAAAGTTACTGATGGCAGTATAACTATTTCGCGTCATTCCAGAAATAAACGCATCTTGAACATTTGTAATTTTTTTCTCCTAACGTGGCTGTTGGAAACTGAAATGTTGAAATAACCAGTAAAGCACTCAAAAAGGGGACTAACTAATAAACAACAAAATTCTTGAAGTTGAAAGTAGATAGCAGATGTTTGTGTCCCAAAGGTCTCATTAAGCGTGAATAACTCATAGTTATTAAATTGCTTCAAATCTTTGGATAGTTAATACATCTTTAAGGGATTGAACTTTTAAAACATACTTCTTCTAAAAATGTTTAAAACCAAATGTTAATTTCATCTCTTGTTTCAAATTATGACCATTTAAGTGCTATGGGTAGAATGGAATCACCCTAGGTTGACCGTCTCAACCATAAATTTAAAGTCATAAAGTCAGTAAGATGTTAAGGGATTGTCGCTGAATTTGCCGGGTCAAGAGTTCGTGTATAAAACAATCAATATAAACATGTGTCAAGGCATATAATAATGACACTGTTTAGAATTATTTATTTCAGGTTATTGACTCATAGGTGCCAACTTATAAATTAGTAGGAACCTTGAAAAAAAGTGTTAAAACTTTACGTTCCGTTGAGTGAAATTTGTACATTTATTCTAAACTCCCATATGTCCTCACAGAACAAAAACTTTTACATGCAATTTTATGCAGCCACATACCTTTTTTATCGCTTGTTCTTTTCTTTTGTTCTCGTTATTAGTGGCTCTTTCAACAGCGGAATGTTGAGGAAAGTCTCTGCGTCTTTGATAGTGATTTGTATAGTGTGTGAAAACATTATTAACTTCATATTTGCATTATCCAGTTACATGATAATCTATTTTGGCATTAAGAATGAGAAGGAGAAGTCGTTAGTTTAAGTGAACAAAATTTTTCATATGGTTTTGTCAAAGTATTGCACTTTCGTTGTGTTACTCATCAATGATATACTAAACATTCATTTTATAACCTTCGCCGAAGTTAGATTAATTCAAGTTTAATTTTTCAATGAACTTGCTCAAAAATGTGAAGTGGTATTCCTTAAAATAACCTTCCTTCAACATAGTCCCACTATACTTCTTTAGGCTCGTTATGATTTTCTCAACAACGTTAATTCATATATTTTTTGTGGGATAAAAACTTGTATAAGAGCAAAGTTTGTTAATCCCTAATAAAAAAAAGCTGCTCGTAAATTGCACCTTATTATTAATTTTAATTATTACTTATAGTATTATAGTGTGATGATCGATTACCCGTGTTGTAATCAACAAACATCAATCCTAAGATTGGTTTGACGAAACCCTCGACTCAGTTCTCCTATTGGCTATTAATTTTAATATCTGCTTAATTCTACTGCTCTACATCCGTCATCACCTTCTCAATGAATCTCATCTTTGGTACACCTATGGCATTATTCCCTTCCACCGATCCTTTAACCCTAATACGGGCAACATATTTTTATGACGCAATCGGGCAAGGTGAGTCCAATGGACTTAACTTATGCTTTTAATTTGAACTATTAAACAGTGAAAAATATTACTTTTCACATCAATTTGTAGATATTGTGCACTACAGAATCATTTAACATAAAATTGATTATTTGTTTAACAAAAGTTTTACATTACTTAATTATTTCATTTATAGTCAAACAGCAAGTTCAGTGGACTCTTATGACTAATTCTTTCAGTTTTCATAACATAAAACACCAAATATTTATCGTTACATGTACATAGTGATAATTTTACATTATTTTGACGATTCAAACCAAATATTTGTAAAATGCACATTGCTTTTTACATTTCGTGCAAACAGACTCACCTTGCCCGGATTTGTGGGAATTCAGGGAAAAAAATTATTTCTAAGTAATTTATTAGTGAATTACTCTAATTTATAGGAAATATACAGTTAGATGAAGAAAAAAAATTACAACATGCTGACATTTCAATAACACAATAAAATTATCAAAAATGTGATGCGATGAGTCCAAGAGACTCGCCTTGCCCGTATTAAGGTTAACGTCAATTTATACAAGACTCTCGAGTATATTGTTGTGCCCGATATCACTCATACATTTGGTTCACGAATAGTCTATACTTAACGTGTCACGATCGTCGGTCATATCACGCGAGTGAGTGGAGCATAACTTCATGCACACCAACGAATAAATGACTTAGTCCATCATTACTCTGGAAGCCTCTGCTCATTTTCACTATTGCCAAAGGAGAGAACTGCGAGTGATGTCTCTTGGCAATTCGTGCCGGAGTGGAAAATTTTACTCTTCACAAATTCAATTTATATTACTATTATTACTATTAGCATTACTACCTCATTAAAATTTTCATTGTTATCTTGATTTAGAGAATAATTTATAAGCACTTTGCGTGCTATGGGCGTAATATTGCGCCATCCGTCTTTTGAAAAATCGTAGTTTGCCATTTTTTCTGCAAAGTAGTAAACCTCTAAATCTAACCTCAAATGAAGAAAAAACAAAAGCAAATTTCATTCTTTAAAATGATACCAAACAACCATTCCTCTCATCAAAGGTTGGTTTTTAGGAAATAACACAAAAACATTGAAAATGGGCGGCACTGGGGTAAATATTTACAATGCCAAGGTCAGCGCGGTAAGTGTTAAGTTGCATTGCGTATTGCGTTTAATGGCTGCGCACAAAACCGTGATGGAGCAATTTTATCTTCTTTCTGACGCCTACATAGCCAGTTGAATGAATTGAAGAGGTTTAATGCTAACTTTTACCTAAGAATTTCCGGCAGTACAATTCCAGCAATTATACTTTTTATAATATTATGAAATATCTTTATTTATATCATCGTGGCCAATTTCTCGAGTATTATATCTTACCTTCCTTCATTGCCTTGCCTTCTTGTCCAATGTAATGAAAGTTGAGGAGGGCTTTATGTATTTGTACGGTTATACTTACTCTTACGAATGGTAGAACGTATCGACACCAGCAGCACTTACCCATCTCCGTTATGTGGTTAACCGTTAAACAGTACAAATTTTACTGCAAATCAGTGAGGCATATGGATTCCACATTTATTCAAGTTCAGGAGTATGTATTGGACGAAAGTATTGCGCACTCCCTCTGGTATTTTATTCTAAGTAAGTATTAAATACCACTCATAACTCCTCTAATAATAAATTCTAATAATATGTTCTTATAATAAATAATACTAATGATAGTGTCAAAGAACACATATTAAAGAAAAATTCAGCCGGTAAATATTTTAAAAATTAAACAAAACATTTGGAAAACATCAAATCTTTATTCATCATTTTGAAAACCATTCTCAATATATTAATAATATTTCTTTCAAAACCATGTACAATATAATAATCTATACATTCTTTCTGTGGAAGATTATTAGGTATTTTGTGACTCACGGTGACTTATTTTTTTCGAAAAAGGCATCAAACAAAACAATCACTCCGTTTTTACAGATATTACTCCCGTAAGATAAAAGAAAAAAAAGGGCTTTCAACTGTATCACAGGTAAAATAGGTGCACTCTATTTGAACTACATCATTTAGCCTCACACACTTTAACGCGCAACTTAGTGACTGCAAAATATGAGTTAATAAACATTTAATCGGCTTCAAAGGGGTATCAGTCCACACTCAACATTATATACTTTGTTTCTATTGTCATATTTATTCCGACGAACGGTAGAAAATAATCGAATCAACAAACAGTTCTTTCGAACCAGAGGCATGCCGTTAAAGAGAACATCTTCACCTTCTTTTGATGTGGCTTTGTAACCAGGACAACAGTTGCCTATCCTTTAGTAACAAAAGACTAGAATTACTGAGCTAAAGGTAGAAAGGGGAACATGTATTTATTACTTAATGTCAAGGAGGTAATTGACCGATCATCGGAAATTGAAATGCAACCGAGATCAAGGAGACGGTTACCTTGTAAACATACTTGTTAGTTCTCACCCTCCGTTGCTCAGATAGGTTTTATTCCTTTTAGGATCAAATTCGCATTTTTTGGTATTTCTATGCGGTTTCTCTGCTTGACTTGCTATTCTTTGGCAGCGTTCAGTCACATACCCTGTCCTCAAGTACAGCAAAAACCGTACACACGATTTTTTCCTCGATTTTTGGATGCATGACTCCGGTAACTTTTTCTAAAACTCAATTGTCCTGCATTATCATTTTTTTTACAAAAGCTCAACGTCAACACCAGTCCTTTGAAGTTCACATTTTAAAGGTCGCACTGTCCAATGCAAATCTTGCCTGGACATTTCCAACTCAAACCATATTTTTCGTTTTTTTGGAGTCGAATCCTTCCAACTCCACCTCGCGTTTGGTGAGACATGTTAATTTACATTCAACGTTTCAACAAAAACGATTTCAATTAGCTTTTAATGATATTAATAGCGCTCATTTAAAAGGCTCTTCTTTATAATGTCATTATTTGTCAACACCCTCCTTGCGATTCCTCATCACCAATTATTTTAGTTCACGTTGATATCAGTTGTTTCGTCCGTAGACCACAAAGTCTCGAAGCCAATTCCATTTCACTGAACCGACGACATTCATGCTCCTACAATTTCCTGGCTGGTATTCCCTGGAATCGCTCTGGCGATGGTCACTGGAAAGAAGATACATTTCATGAATTAGTCGAAAGAATTATCCAGGTCTCTGTTCACAGAATTTATCTATTTGATAAATGGAAACAGAAACTCTTTTTTTGAATTTTAGACCGAAGTATTACAAAGTGCTAATTGATAGCGTGCACCTTAGTACCAATTGCAATAAATTTATAGATTCTTTTGAATTTTCTGCCGGTATTATTTTTCTTAATGTCCAATTCACCATTTCAAGATGGGTATGCTATACTAAATTCGCATACTATTTTTTAATAAAAAATGAGTGAAAGCATACAGATAAGTGATAAAGTTTTTATTAGAATTGAAGGAAGCAGGTATAATTTTGATTGCATAACCCTGAGAATCTACATATCGGGTCTAAAAAAATGTTTAATCTTTTAAATGCATTTTTAATAGCTTCGACGATTGATTGGTTTGATTATCCCTGACATTTACAATGTGTGCGGCGGATAATTAATTGCTACACTGTGTTAATAGCTCCCTAATTTTCCTGTACCAATATGTTACTAGCAATATGCTATTAGCTCCTTAATTATCCTTTCGTACCAGATTTTTGAGTAGTTAGTAATATAATGGTTCATTAAAGAACATTACACAAAGAGAGTGTTTCCAATTGATGTTTAGGGTTTATCATATATTCCTACCTACACGCATAGCTGCACAATGAAAAGTTATATATGTAAGTATATTGGAATGATCACATAAAGAACGCTTTTTTGATTTAGCAAAGCATTTTCAACGCAAGTTACAATAGCTTAAACGATCTATTGTACATTTGATACATTTTCATTAAAACCAGAAAATAATACAATATTTTTGTTTCCTTAACGAACCAATATTTTAACTTAACTTTGCATTCTGTCACCACACTTGGATATTTAAGTGAGTTACCATTCAATTTATTGTTGCAGGTATGCGCAATATTTTACCATAAAATGAACAGTGTTAAAACGTTTCCATACGAAAAACAAATTTAGCTCCAAAAGAGGGAACTTATATGATGTTTGTACTGCACAACACTCCCAGCTCTTTTTGTATTTTAACTCCCACTGACTGAGCCACTGTTAATTGCGTATTTTGATTTTTTCACCCTTCTTTTGCATTCCCGTAAGAAACCTGAATATCAAAGGTCTGCCCCCATGCGTCGCTGCCCGCGAACTGAGGCACACTGGCCGACTGGACTACTGCCTCTTGCCTGGACATAAATTTTCCTATTGTTTCGAAGCGGCGGGCTCGGAAAAAGACCCGGTCCTCGCTCGCCGCTGCTTTTCGGCTCACCGCTTCAAACAAGCGCTCAACGCCACTCCGAATGCAATAAAGCTCGCCTGTATGGATGAAAACGCTGGACGCGTCCATTCTTACAGGGATGGGGAGGTCAACCGGATGCAGCCCACATGGAAGGGCGCTTGCACTGCGGTCAGTTCCTGGGAATAGAGGCTTCCGGGCCTCCGGGTGGTGCTAGGCTAACCTGACTGAGAAGGGCTTTAGAAATGGACCAAAGTTTTATTCGCTAGCGCATGTTCTGTTTAGGTGTTTTATTTTTAGTTTATAAGTTTTATTTATTTTTTGGAAAATTAGAGGAGCGGTGAGATATCATTAGCCGCGAAAAGTTTGAGGCGGCTTCCAGAAATTTTTCATGAGATTGCCTCTTGGTACCTACATATTGCCGGGGTAATTTCCAACGCCCAACCTGTTTGTACAAAAAATATTGGGTGCTAAAGAGTGAGCAATGATTTTCATCCAGTTTTAAGTTTTAATTTCATAATTGAAAAATGGTGGTCATTTTTCTCCTCACGCCAGTGTTGATGAATAAAAATATCTCTCAGCCTACTTCACGGTTGTAGTCCTACCTTTCAGTTATACGTTTTTACTGGAGTAAATACAGGACTGTAAGATATTAAAGGTGCATGATATGAAACGACGTTATTTAGGAAGTCATGAGATGTAGAGACTACTCCGTATAAACACATTCTTGATAAGCTCTGCGATAATTCCTTATAAAACTGATTTTGCTTGTATCAGCAGCATAAGTTATGCCCTAGAATTAAGCCAGATGAGGTTGCAACAATGCCCAAGGCCGTAGCTAAAAACATTTTGGTCGAAGGTTATTTCAGTTGAGGGATATATTTCAAGGTACTCTTTTGGGGGGTAAACTTAAAAGAATATTTCTCAAACAATTCGGTGGGGTGGGTTCAGGTCCTTATTTTGCTGTGACCGTACGATTGAATATGTTTGCTAAATATATCGAGTGGATTTTCTGTGTCCTTGAAATAAGACGCTTTTCGTCCCTTTTGAAACATTGTGGGTCTGACCGCTCCATTAAAATATTTTCACCCGATAACAGGAAGTCACTCTCAGCTTAGCCTAAAGCCACAAAGTGCGTCCACCGCGCTGCATATGCTGGGTCGACCTCTATATATAGAGATAAGCCACGAGATAAGTGAGTTCACTCGTCGAATAAATATAAAATGAAATGAATCGACCGAGGTGGTTATGATGAAGCCCTAAGAAGAGCAGGAGGGAAGAGAATGCCCGTGAAAACCTTTGTTAAGTAGACGGAACAATTTTTTAGGCCATATCATAGCCTAAAATAGACAGAATGGCCTGATAAAGATGAGCGTCGAGGGACAAGTAGATAGCAAAAACTGAAAAGGAAGACCTTGGATAAAAATATACAGGACATGTAAAAAAGAAAGTGAAAATGGAGAAATTCGTAAGTGTGAAAAGATTAGTTGATAGTAGAATTAAGTGGGGAGCTGTTTCAAACCAATCCTTGAATTGTTTACCAGTAGTGATGAAGTGAAAAAAAACGTGAATTTATTTTTAAGAAAATACTTGGTAGCAAATCTCTCAGGAAAGTAGGGCATTTTATAGTTTCGCTAGTCAGTCAAGGAGTGAACAATGAAATTGATTTACATTTTAAAATGTTGACTACGTAGCAATTAAAATTGTTTAAAAGCATTGATGTTTGTCAGTCAAAATTGATCTCAATGACTTCTTTTCTGACCACTCGTAAGCTATTATGGGTACATATTAAGAATCGCTAATGACTTCGCGGAGTCGTGGCCGTTCTACGTGCAGCAAGTACGTCTTTTGTCTGCCTAAGTCATGTGGAGTCTTCAGTAGAGCGGTTTCACCTTCATTTCCTCCCCACACGAGTCATGTGTCCACGCATCGTCAGCCTCGTAGTAGATGAGAAGCCTTGATATAACCTCTATCTAGAGAAATAGGGAGTGAGTATTTCTTAGTGACTGTAGTGACTTATGGTATTACTCCGTCATAACCCCCACATCGAATTTGGGTTCATGAATCGCCGATGGTCTATACAGATAAAAATATTACTTTTGAAGCACAAAGTATTATTAATACAGAATACAACGGTTTTAAATATATCAATTCATTTAATCCTGCATCACTAAAAACAACCATTGGCTTCGTTCGTCGGAGTTTTCACAATTACACGAGCACGAAAAACCATACCCTGGTTTGTAACTACCTGCTCAGGCTAGACGCGAACCCGCGACCTCTTTTTTGGCAGGTAAGGAATTTACCCCGTCGCCGCCGAGGCCGGCTTTAAATGAAAAGTCGCCTCTGCCGCTCGAGCAATCAATTTTGTCTTAATTTGGAAGAATATGCTGCTTAAAAATTACTTGTTTCATTTCATACACACGAGAGGATTTGGAATTGATGGATTGTTTTAGAGAAGCGTGGTAGCCTAGTGGGTAGAGCCCTTGGCCCTTGACTAAAGGGTCGCGGGTTCAAATCCCGGGAGAAACCATTGGGAATTCCGGAGTCGTGTTTCGTGGTGGCCCAGAGAAAGGGACTGGCTCGCATAGTCTCAAAGTGTGTGTTCACGCGCCTAAGTCCAGGAATAGCTCTACCGTTAACCTATTCCCGCCAGCCTAAGGGTTAAATTTCAGAGCGAAAAGGCGAACAGACGTTGTCAGAACGTTACGTACCGGGGTATTTAAATTCCTAGGAACGCCGATTCTGGGTGGAGGTGTGGAGATTGGAAATATGCCTTTGGTTTAAGCATGGTCAAAAAGCTAATGTTTAGAATATAACTTTACCCAATCAAACGTTATGATGCATAAATTTATTATGAATAACGAGCAACAACTGAAAACGTACTAATAAATACGTATTGTACGCTTTAAAATTGTTTAGGTTGACGCGCATAAATGACGAGAATCTTCATCTGTCCGGAACGTTCGGGAGAATGACGAGAATTCTCGCCATCCGTACGCAACGTGTTAAACACAAGGAATGCGTCAAAAATTGTTCCGTTTAAGTTGTAATGTTGTGCCTCAGTAAGGCAATTATTACCCTCTCTTTCTCTGAAAACTGTAGTACTTTGGTAGATGAATAATTTGTAGTTCAACAGCAGTACTGACAACAAGACAAGGTTTCCTTATTTTTGTCGATTATAATGCCATAAAACACTCGAGTTGGTTTCATATTGATACTAAAATATCCTGACCCTGGTTTCAACGTTTTACAATACCATATTTACACGAAAATTTGCCAATCAAACAGATAATAATTAATTGTAGTTTGTGAAAAGATGAACTCTTTTTCGTTGCAATAATGATCAAAATACATTTCAAATTCTTGGTAAAAATTACAACCAATTCACAGATTAAAGACTTAAATGTAAGCACAGATTAAAGTCCCTGTTGTCCTTCGATAATTTTAAATGAGGTATGCAAAAATACTAGAAAGAGTACCTAGTTTCCATCAAGAGCCCTCTGTAAGGATATATTGCTTGAACCGTCTTGATATCTTGTATCACATAGTGCAAAATTACCGACATAAAGCTGTTGAATATACATGTAAGTCAGGGGGCTATCAGTAACCTGCTACAAAATTGAAATAGAATACCGTACGTTTAATAAGAAATATTATATCCCTTCTCAAATTTCGAAATAAATTTGCTCTTCATTCAGTTGTGAAAATTGAAATTACCATAATTGTACGAATAATCACAAAAAAACAAGCATTCACAAAAGAGTCTGGAGAGTAACGTGTACGTATTCAAATTGATAAATCACATTCTAATTATAAATTAAATTGCTTTTCAGTGTTGAAAAATTACATTCCATTGGATTGGAACATGGAGCTCATAATTTGGGAGGAAAAAAATTTTATTTATCGTTCTGCATTCTCCCATGTTTTTTCTCGAATGAATTCAAGTAAGGAAAATAATCTTTATAAAATTTTACAGGAAACAAGTTTTGTTATTTAGTCCTTTTACTGTGGAAAATAGGTATTGAAAGTGTAATTTCTGTAAGGTTAGATGTATTATCCAACATTTTTCGTGTTGTGAACATATTTGTATCGAACGGCAAACCATTACTAGGTCCAACAGCTATTTTGTACCTATCTTATTTTATAATCGTTCTTATGAATAATACGGCCAGCGTACTTTCGATGACATAATGGAGCGTTTAATTGTGACGAGACCTGCTTAATGGAATGTTTTCCCTGTGGTTGGAGTGCGCAGAAACATCAAGTGAAGAATGAGAAAACGGAAGATAAGTAAAAAGAGATGACTTCGATTAAATCTTTAAGTTTGAAAAAATTGTCCCGATTCATATTGCGCATAATAAATTGAATACGGTTATCCCTAGGTAAAAATGGGTTCCATCATTCAAACAGAAATGCGATTCAATTTACAAGGTAATCCAGAAATCTACCAAAGAATGCTATCAATTTTTATTTTAAGGTGCTGAATTTCCTATAGAATAATCACTGTTTGCGCATCGAGCAATTAGCGTTTGTCAAAGTGGCAACATCTATCCAGTAACAAGAAAAAATATCAATGGAGCCATCAAATTTACTTCGTTTTCATATGAGAAACTAGCAAATATTTTTCATTAGTGCATTGAATGTTAAATATTTGAATAAATTCTTATAACTACGCTAGATAAAAGCTTTGTAATTCAATTTTTGCATATATATTTCTTTGAAGTAAAAAAGTATTGACTGTCATAATGATCAAATTACATTAATTATTTTGCTAAGCAATTTATTTGTATTGGCTAAATTTACGAAGATAAATAGAAAAAATATCCATTATGCACCCCAAATAACAATTACAAAGGTGAGCTAAGTTCTGTTCCCAATCCAAGTCTCCATTGTATGTTTTTAACTTCTTTGTATAGAACGGCTGCTATCATTATAATTGTGCATCAACATACTGAATTTGTGTTCTTAATTCATTAGTAAGCATTGAAGTTAAAAAGGTGATAAACGCTGGTAAAGTTTGCAACGTTGGAGAGAGATTAGCTTTGAAAATATAGCTTAGCTTTGAAATTTTTTTCTTAAGTTAGTCAAGGTTCTAAAGTATTTGTTGCGATAATTCCTTCTTTGCGGCTGAAATGTATTTTTTTTATTAAAAAAGCCACACTTTTTTGAGGTGGGGACGTTTTTTAATTATTTCAATTTTGATTTCATGCCATGTCGGGCAGTTAATTTCCCTAGGTGGTTTTAATTCAAAGCATTATCATGATACGCATCTATTCTTAACCACATAAATTATCCAAACCCGCTTTTTTGTTGTTCGTAGTCACCCTTTTCCCTTTACATCCCACCGTGCTTGGAATAAGGTAATTTTGCATCACCCATTGTCCTGAGGGATATTCGCTTACATCGTCGTATTTTTTTTTAAAGAACAATGATTACGCCTTGCTGGCGGAAGGTCATTTTTACGACGCGCATATTTCAAAGAAAAAAAGATAATAATCATAGCATTAATAAAAAAATATTTACAACAATTTATATTTTTCTCTCCGGTTCTTTCGGCCGGCATTATTCGGCTTGGCAGCTTGGCAGTGCGGAGTTTCCCCCACCCAACCATAAAGCCGTATATTCGTCCTCTTACGCTTCTTTATATATATATTTTTTTCTCGCCGAAAATATTATCCGTCCTATTTCATTTGTTTTCTTGGTAGGGCCCGGTAGGAGGAGGAAAGGCCGCAAATACTCCGTACCCCTTCCTCCCATCAGGGGCGCGGCGTTAGCATGGGGTTAGCGGCAGTGAAGCAGGCAGCGCGCGGAGGCAGGCATTTGTTTGCACGCCTTTGTGCCCTCTCCTCGTTCGACCTGGTTCCATTAATTGCTCGTTTGTCTCCCGGGCGCGCTCATGGAGAGGACTTAAATGAAGCCTGCAGGAAGGGAAATTAAAATTTTTCTCGACTCGGAGAATGAAATAATGAAAAAAAAAGAAAATTATTAATAAGAGAGTGTGGAGCACGGGGAAAAACCTTCCTACTACTCCTTCCACCTTTTTCGAAAACCGTACCAGAATGTTTTCGCGTTATATCGAATATATATTCTTTTTATTATTTCTTCAACCTTCCGTTGTTTTTTTCCACTTTTTTACATTTCCTAAATCTTCCATCGTTTATTTTTATCTCCCTCAAAACGTGCCGCTTTAATTACCTCTTCCTACCGCCTTCTTTTGTCCCGAGAGGACCCCCTATCTCTGCTTCTCCTCCAATTCTCTGTGTGTACGTATGCATGTCTCTTCCTCGCATCCTTATCCCTTTAAATTGGGAAGACGGATTATTTTTTCCCCCACGCCGTTCTAAAGCGGAGCATTTTCCTTTGCCCTCATTGGCTGCTTCCGTCGTTTATGTGCCCGCTTATTATTCCGTCGACGAGGTAAAAACAAATATCTCTTCACTCACTTCCTTGTATTGCGGAGGCATGGCTACGGGTCGGGTACTAAAGCCGCCCTAAGTTTTAAAGGGAAATAATAATGATAAAAAATGTATATACGCGTATGTATTCACTCTTTCCTCTTATCATCGGTGCATATACGCTTCCCACCTCGTTGATCTGATGCTTGTGATGCGACTGTTTGCATTCGAACCCTTTTCTAGAGTCTGCGGTTTCGATTGTTCCAGTAAAATCTGCAAGACTGTGAATAAGATGCTACAATCCGAATCGAGCGGTCTTAGACAGTTTGACACGTGCCAATTTAATAGTAATTGTATGATACACACTTTGAAATGTACATTTCTGTTAAATACCCTCGAAACTTTCACCAAATACGTTACCAAATTTTAGTCTTTACTGAGAGACTGTCGGCCGTACAAATGGTCCATCTAGATATGTATGTATTGTTTTCTCCATGCGTATTGAAAACTCATCCAACGCCCGGAAGCCAAACAGAATATTTTAAAGCCAGGGGAGAAAATTTACAAAAAGGTTTTAAAGATTTCTTTGTACACTACTATAAACGAATACTTTAAGTTTCCTTGAATAACCGATCGCAGAGTAAATGAAAACATAACGTGTTTCGTCTTTGCTGTCTTTCATTGAAGATAAACATCCGCGAACTCGTGGTACATACCATAATGGTGATAGCTGATATCACCAAAGTGTGCCATTAGATACGAGATAGGTTCCATCATATGAGAAGGATGAGCACTTCCTAGATTTCTAGCAATAATGATGGATTTTAGGAATCAGGATAAAAGTGGAATGCCAAAGAATTAGTAACTCAGTTCTAAATCATAATGTACGTACTTGGCATTCGTCTGGCCTGTGGCGATTCTTGGATTACTTAGGCTATTGTAAGGTCAAGTATTGTTGAGAATCAGGTCAAGGGAATCAAACAAGGGAAATTTCCACCTAAGTGTCTTTAAATTATTGAAAACCCAGTGAAATTATCAGGGAAAACGCGAGTAATTCCGAGCGCTGCGAGATCCTGTGCCATACAACGCGGTGTCGCGAATATCTTACAGAGATTCATTTTCTTCGCCTATCTTTCTAGGAGCATGGACAAATCAAGTTGGCACCACCTACAGCGGTAGGAACTAAACCATTTGTTAAATAAAATAAATATATAATAATAATTTATTTACTCCTACATTTTCTTTTTACATCTGAATACATATATAACAAGAGAAGGAGCTTTAGGTGGTCTCCAAGGTCATCGGAGTAGAATTGAGCCGCCATAAAATAACAAAATGTATGCCAATAAAAAATAGCAATGCAGTAGATGATACATGCTTGTTTTAAATAAACAACATCAAAATAAATTTTCAATCATTTCTTGCGAGAAAAGCCAGTCTTTAGCAAGTCTTAACATTACATTTGAGGTTTTTTTTTTAATTCTAGCGGGCGATAAATGAAATAACTTTGGCCCCATGTAAAGAAAACAGCGTTAATACAATGTTTACTCAGGTCTGTTTGCTACTAGAAATGACACTCCTTTCAAATGTCCCATATCTGAAACAGAAAATTTCCTTTTTTCAAATCGCTATTAATTCTTTATTTTTATATTTCTTAATATGGGTGTAAGGAAAATTATACGGATACTGAATTAAGTGAAATATTTATGTTTCTATGCAAACACGTTTTTTTTTTTATTAATGTATCGGTCAGAGCTATGGCGTTATTTACCGTACTGACAGCTTAAAAATGTGCATAAAATAGCTCATGTGTCAATGATGTTAGCAGTGAAAAAACAGCATAGTACATTATCACGGATTCAATGCGCATTCGTCAGAATTAGTTACATCTTTTTCCATGTCTGTCGCCCTTGACTAGGGTCGTGATTTTTCACCTCGTAATTTTCCTCCTGCTACTCCTGATTTGTTATAATCTCACGACTGATGTCATCGTTGCAGCGTTATGTGCCTAAATTTTTCTGGGTCAGGTACGCCGAAAAAAACCACTACCTCAGTTTCGTTCCATTTTTTCCTTTTTCGCTCTTCTGAACGTGTTTTACCGCTAACGGCCCAATGGAAATGTAAGCCGACGTTCTCCAATAAAAAGGGATGCATTTACTCGTGGAACACAGATATTTTTCCCCTTCGGTTCCTTCCTCGCTGAAGATTGTGTTATGTCGACAGGAATGCGCTGCCACTTGAAATCCTTATTAGAAGCTGCATGCTCCACGGTTGGTTTCAAAGAATGCAAGTCTGGTCATGTAACTCGTGAAGGGTCTGGATGAGAAGATAATGCGAATTCTCTTGCGAGTCAGTGAATCTTCTACGCATATTCTGCCTCGCTTTTAATCCCCATCAAAACATGTCCATGCACAATTTAAGCTCAAGGGTAAATCTCCTATGGTGCATGTTTTTAAAACGTGAAAATAGCGATAAAAGGTACTGGAAAATGCGGTTAAAAGAATAAGATTTATGAAAAAATTAGGCAAATTTAGAAGATAATTGGGCTACAATTAAATGTAGTTAAAATATTTGGATTTTGGCTCAACTAAATGGTTATGCGCTTTTCCCTTCCATAGCATTAGACAGTTTGGCGTCTCAAAAACGCAATATTAACCGAATGTATAATTAGCCGTATACTTATATATTGGGTTAATATTATGTAAGTATATAATGATTTCCGTATCCTTTAGATTTCGTTTAAAATATAATGAGGGTTCCACGTTATGGAATCCATTGAATAAAATATTTAATATGCCCAGACGTATTATGGTATTCATCGTTTGTGTTAACATTATCCATTTTTCTTATTCAGTAACATTTATTAAAAGGTGTATTACTTGATTTTTCGGATTAATTTTTGGGATTGATTTGAAAAACACTATTTCTAAGAATGTGTTTTGTTTGCTAAGTGTTAAGCATTATCGGATATACCTATATTCTTTCTGCTGAGAAAAAAAAACATGCGGTGCTTAAATGACTAATTTTTCAAAAAACATTTTGGTAATGCAGTCCGATTACTATTGAGGAAGGTATCTAGATTCATTTTTAGGGTGAAAATTTAAAGAACAGCATTTTATCATCTTACGTAGGCATTTTGATATCACCCAAGTGTTTCATTATTTCCACATGTAATTGTCTGATTTTTTGTTTTAACAGGCCTCATAATCTTTAAGTTTCCCGTAAATTAAGCCGTGATGTTTTTCATTTTATTTTCTCTTCTTTCGGTCATTACTGAGACAGTCAGTTTATTAGCGTTCAAAAATAAAATTGGAAATCCCCTCGACCAGTGAGGGGAAATAATGTTTCAACCGGTTACCCGTAGACCTGCGTTGAAGTGGATCCACGTTCCACTTTAGAGCGAAGTGCGGTGCGAGGCGGTACTGCGAGGTTGAGGCAGAGAATGGTCAATCGTAAAAGCAAGGGTATAGTGACAGGGTCGGGGGTGTGTTGCGTGGCACCGTAGGAAAAGGGTGCTGTTCCCTCGCGGATTGCCAAGGGATATAAAACTTGATCCATTTTCGCGATCTCTTTGAGATTTTTTTCCCTGATAACACTAGTAAGTAGTAGGAATGTATGTATTTTTATATATATAAACACATAATATATACATAATACCTATATAAACGTGGCATAATAATACATATAAATTTATGTATTGCGATCGTATTATGTTCAAATTTACTATCCCCTATAAATCGCTTGACTCAACTCCCGTTAAATCACGCGATGCTTCTTGATAACTTGGTGCGTTTTGAAGGGTGAACTCTTCTGAGGAAAGGCTGCGGCTCGTAATTTTGTCGCCAAAATTTGTTGCATGGTAGGTATTTTTGGCTCATAAAAGTGTAGGCTGTTCTCTCTAAGCACGACCTTGGGTCCCGGCGCTTTAGGCTTACATCTGTCGTTAAATGATTTCGCAGAGGATATAAAAATGAATTTTAGAGGAATTATAACATTATTTTTTTGCACACGGTTTCAGGAGAAATCTGCAATACTTTAGGAGGTGGTATGGGAGGAAATTTAAAGCATTTATTGTCCATGAACATGGGGTCAATTATAACCGCGCACTTTCACCCAACCTTAATTGTTGAGTGTATTTAAAAATCTATTGCATTAAATAAATCACCGAAAAGGTTGGATACACCAGAAATACAGCTTTTATGATAACTGCAAAGAGCATCCATAATTCTTTTTCTGTTCCCATTAATCAGCAACTAAGGAGTCGCGACCATGTATATTTTTTATACCCTGCGAATTTAGGAGTTGCGACCTTGTGTATTCTGTATCGTTTTGGCTCCTCAAATAGTGAGGCCTTACAGCCAAATTAAAGCTTCATTTTCTCATATAAGGTGTATTAATTATTGGGTATAGTTATATGTATTCTTTACTGTCACACGTAAGTGAATCGAGCTTGGCAACCACCATTCAAGCCAGTTACTCGTGCTTGTTTTGGCACTTTATGGATAGAAGGAAATCATAACAGCAAGAATCTATTACTAAAACCACTAACTACTAGTTTTTGCCTGGCCTGGGGTAATTGCTAAAAAATATCATCTTCATCCGGTCAATTTCGAAATTTTTGCCCAGTAAAACGACGGATTGTGCCATGATGATCAGTATTTTGTATTCTGCTCTAAAATTACTTTTGAATATTATCCAACAATTGTTACTTTCATGGGCAGTGTTGCTCCAAAGAATTTTTTGCATCGATTAATACTTTATTTTACTATTTGTGAGGTTGAATACTTTTTCATTTCTATGAGTAATTAGTTCTTGAACAGGTTATCAAATTAATTCTTTTTAGTATAATCAGCGCGATACTTTGTGATGCACAATTTTAGTGAATGAGGTAGATACGATTTAAGAGACTATTCTTACCTGCTACGTGAGCACTCCTCAGGAACTGAGGGCAAGGCGCTGTGTGGCTGTCAAGACAAACAGTACGAAGAAGCATAACCACGTCGCCGACATAGCTGCTGCCGTTGAACCTAGTAAAAGATAGAGAGAGTGAAATATTACTTTTATGAAGTCAAGCGATTCGTTTTTCTTCTGCAGGAGTTACCTATTTTATTTCTTGTTAATACATTACAAAAAATGTAAGTGCAAATAATGTAATGATAATTTTAAAAAATCCGTAAGCCATACGGGGAAGATAAAAATTTATATTTTTTCGTAGTTCAACGTTAAATTTTGAATCAACATCCTTTTATATTGCATTTAAATCGTATCTCTCAACCTTGTATTGTATTGCATACCACTATTCAGTTTTCATTGCTGATAAATATAATTTTTTAATAATAAAACATGTATATATTTCATACTAACCATAGAACTTTCAGAGGGCGGCATTTATGATAGGTAGGTAGATAATTGTAATCAACCAGCCATCAAAACATGAAAATGTATAAAAATTAGCATGATTATTTTCTAGACACGCGTATGTAGCTGACAGAGAATGGCTACAGGATCATTCATACTACATTTCAATACCTAGCCTTGAAATAACTCGTGACATTTTTTCTTTACTCTTGATACAATGCCACTTATTTAAGGACATAGTAATGGTATCCGCATCGCAAGTATTTTTAGATGCCTTAATTTTCCCAGCAGTTCATAATGAACGAGTAATCAATCCTATGAAATTTTTTCTTTGCTCCTTTTTCCAAATGGAATCCAGTAAAGAGCAGGAAGAGCAACCAATATTAAACCACACACACTTCGTGTGTGTTCTCATACACCAAAAGGATCCAAGCGTGGAATCTGATCCAGGCTGGCCGTCGTGGGCGATTAATCTTCTGGGTTCCCCGAAGTTCCGCTGTGTCCTTATCGGTCGATAGACCGGAAGAATCGCTCTTCGATTCGTGAGGGGAAAAAAACGATAGAAGCTCCATTAAACAGGATGACTACGCATTTTTGTATGCATCCCTTAAGACTCCCTTTGACTTCTATAGATCTGTGATTCCATTATATACATACTCTCCTACTGGAGTTCGCTTGACCTGGTTTTCCGGGCAACTGACCTGGTGAACATTATCGCCGTATGAATTCTACGGCTCTGCATTTAATTTAAGCAATGCCGTTTTCCTCCTCGCCTACCTCTTTTCTTAGTCGTTTTCCCCAAATAATTAATGCGAGATAAATGGCTTTGTACTCACTCACGCTCGTAAGTTTGAAATGCACGCCAGGGATAATAATCACCTTTAAACTATTCATTTGAGTTGGCTGATTAAATTCAGATTTTAATGATGCTAATCGTATTTTATACCGCGTGATGTGCTTGACCTATTGGTTCAACCAGTAGAATACCTAGCTAGCATATGGATGTCCCAGTACATATACTGGAACTACAGTTGTTTTTTTTGTATATATTATCCGTGGTGTGGCTGTTTTTCCTCGGTACAATGGCGCAGCGAATGGGGTTTTGGGAGATAAACTCCCTCAGAACATAGATAAATTTTAAAATTCAATCCATTTGACTCGATTGGATAAATTTTACTTATAGAATAATGTGAGGATTTATAAACTATCCCTCAGGAAGCCGTAACACTCACCATTTTGAACCATTTTCTTAAAATTTTCCAGCGGAGAGCACCCGCACCTCCCGTATCCCATAACCCCCAGTATTACTTGCTCCTGAAATCCCCCTAACCTTAATTCCTAGCTGCGCGCCTGCCTCGGTAGTCCCCTAAATAGTACTAGACAATTGCGATACACGTTAGTCAATATTCTGAAATAATTCTGTACTTACCCCACCATACAACCAGAGCCTGATGTTAGGCCTAGTTTCACTACAGAGTCAGAATTGGGGAGATCGATAATTGATTTCTATGGATAGGGTTGCTATCATACTGCCGTTAAAGGAAGGCCCGCTTTAAAAGGCCCGCCTCTCAAGAAATACTCTAATTACTCATTAACAATCATTAAGATTTTTTATGCTCATACCAATACTCAAACAGCTTTTATAACTTCATTACGATGTGCATTTGGGTATGGATTGTAATTTGAAGGGAAAATGCGTTTGCTAAATTAATTTGCGCTATGGACGCTGGAAGAAAAGCTAGAGTTGCGCCGTGGACAGCCTTTTGATTGGTATAGAAACTATAACGGCCGATCCGACGGATACCGTAATAAAAGCTCCCTCTCCGCGAATGGCATTCATATAACAAGAATGGTGTATAAAACACGAGGTAAAGAAGGAAATACAAAATACAAAATACACGACTTCACTCCGCCAAAATTTATATGAAAGTGAGGAGTGCTGACTAATGTTCCGTAAATAGCATAGCTGAACTTAAAAAATTAATGTACTTATTTAGATTGGAAAATTTAATCCCATTGCATTATGTATCACAAAGAAAGGGAGACATCATACCTTAAATATGCAATCTATTTTTTATATTAGATATCTGTTCCATTTCCTATCAAAGTATCGGTTTTATTGCTTACTTAATTTAGTTACAATGTGGACCTTAGCTGTCAGCCATTCATGCTTTCTTTCACGAATATTACAGAAGAAGATCCTGAAATCGGCCTCTCAAAATGTTTGTCACCGACCGCACATTGAAATAGGCTTACAAAATTCGCCAGTCGCGTTGCTGATGGACAAATTGAACCAAAGTTCACGGGGAAATCAGGTAAAATTGGGGTGTTAACCGAAATTGATGATGATATGATCTATCAAATTCATTACTTTTCAATTCTATTTCATTCAGTAAAAAACAAAATTATGCAAAATATTGGAAAAAAAGTGGGTCGCATTGCACTCACAACCGCGCCGCGGACATTTTTGAAAGCCGATTAAAATGCAACCGAAGTGGCAACAAAAAAAGCTTTCTATAGGATAGAATTGTCCTCCTCCATGCAGTCCATTTGATTTCTGTATTCATCCCGGAATTTCCTTCATCCTCCACCAGGGCGGCGTTCTCATGGTGTAGAACAGGCTCTCGTGAGTGGCATGAGAAGGTCAAGGGGTCGAATTGTTTCAGGGTGGTGAGGCTGCTGAAGAGAATCTTCCGATTGTGCACAGAGTGAATCATACGGACACTTGACTTTCCTCTTTCACCCTCGACAGACGTCATTCTGGTGGGATTAGGGCCGGTCTTGTTAGGGTCCATTCCTTTTTATAATCGCCCATTGGCTGGAGAGAGGTAAGGCCGACCCTTTTGCCATTCTAGCGTCCTATTTTTTTAAAATGGCAAATTCTTTTCTTCTCTAAAAGTGGGAATTCCGTCCTACCTACCGTTCCTGGCAGCATGAAGACATTTCCGGTGAAAAGTGCAGCCTAATTCGTCCGGGACTCGTTAGCGGGACTAAATTTATTCCCATAAGTGTCATTTTTCGTCCATTTAAATTTTCAGTCCCTCGATTTGAATTGCTCCGGTGCGATTTGAGGAATAAATAAAGAATTGAATCCGGAACGTAGGTGAGGCAGTGAATGACGTTTGAGTGTTCTGACGATGACTAGCTATTAACATTGGATATCCGGTGAAAAGACCGCTTGGAGCTCAAATGGGAACGATGGAGTGAAAAATCGATTTGCCTGAGGAGGAAAAGTTACGGCCTTATGTGAGATTAGACGTATTTTAAAAGCGTACTACCATAATTTGTGATGGATGAATAATTCGAGGAAAAAGTGTACTGTGTGCCTATTAAAATATAGTAGAGTAAATGTAAACTCATGCCTCGTATATGGAAAAAACCAGCCCTGAGTCAGTATTAATGCCTGGTAGTTATCAATGAGTTCACTGTAAAATAATTCCGTGTGTAAGTCAAAAATGCGCATCTTTATTAAAAGAAAAGTTCAACCTGACCTAATTTCTATCGTTTACTCTCTGATCAATTTGCTGTTATGCTTCAAGGATAACCGTAACGAAAATTTTTAGATGACAAATTTTTAGCTTCGGCTCATGTTGTGAAGGGCTCAGTTTGGAAATCATCTATCTTTGACATGAATTTGATTGTGGGCAGTGAGTGTTATAAGTGGCTTGATATACAATACATTATAATATCATATACTTGACATACAACAGACATTAGAGAAAATTTCAGTGCATAATAACTTTATCTATATAGTTTTTAGATGTATTTGCTACGTCTTAAGGATCAAGTTGGCATTGAATGATTTAGAAGTGACTACTCTGTCTTAACGTTCTCCTTATTGGTTTTTGGTATGATTTGGTAAACTTCTTGAATAAAAATCTTCTTATACTTACTAGAAATTCTCAGCTTTACTTTTACTTCTTACACAACGTCACACACTATTAAACAGACTAAAATGCATAGATATGTGGCTAACAATGTGTACCCTGTTACTGAATAAAATAATTACCAATAAATCATCTCTTTTTTTAGCAGATCCTGGATACTACCTATTGTCGCCAAAGCTCGAAAATTGGTGAAATGGAAAAAATTATTTTCGCTGAATATATTTTTTTCAATGTTATGAGGGGATTTTCTTCAAAATGTCATTAATGTGTTTCGAATTCCGTAGCTTTGGTCCCTATTTCATGGATGTCTATTATTTTAGTCTTCCCCACCTCAGGTCATAGGTCACTCTCATTCATTCGATAATACTCAGAACTCAGAATATTAACTTCTGTTACACTCCAGTACCTGTCATTATTCTCCTCTCTTCGTGTTATTAGTTTTCTCGAAGTTCTTGGAGGTTGAGACACCTTCAGCCTCACAGAATGAGAAAAAAGCCATAACTTGTAAATTCGGCATTTTTAAAGCTTTTCGGAATTTTTAAAGCGTTTAATTCTTTCTCTTACCCATTTTTCTGTCATCTTGCTCGCGTAAATCTTACCAAGCAGTCTTCATTAGTTTTCCTTGTTCCTCTGCTACTTTCGTGGACGAAGAATGTCTCCAAGGGAATCATTTTTCATTTAACTCAATTATGAAAAGTTTTTAAATGAAAATGTTCATTTCTTTTCCATTCCTGGGTGTAAAGCGGGAATCGAGTTTCTCATCTTGCTGATTAATGAATTTCAGTCATCGTACGATGTCCTTGAGAAAACGAATTCCTGACTTTGTCGAATAATTTCAGTGGCTGTCTCATGCATAAAATTTATGCTTCCTTTACCACGGTTACTCCAAATTCTTTATGAGGGTGACAAGGATTGATAATGACGTTGGTAACATAAGTAAGTGGAAGGAAATCCAAGAAGATATGAGAATGGCTTAAACAGTCTTAAAAGTTTATGGCAGCCTCTGAAACCTTTACTTCTGGTTATCCGACTTTTCTGCCTAGTATTGCTCCCGCTATATTCCCACTTTTCTATTCCCTGGCATCTCTTCAGTCACAAGATATATATTTACGGCAGATACATCTTGTAACTGTGATATGCATCATATACGTCAATCGACATTGAAGGGCCTTGTAACTCTTATGGTCAGTCGTGAGTGTGTTTAGCGGCCGTTACGAAAATATCTTTGAGGCCTTTTATATACACCCAATGGAGCCGCTCGGACTCATCAATCCTTGGCATTGCCACGCAAGCGAATTCAGTTATATTATCGTTTGATTACATGTGATAAATTTCATTCAACTCCATTTATATGCTCAAAGTTATCGTCGTCAGTCAGAAAAGTAGCAAAACTCCCATTTTCGCTTTAGTTCAAAGGCATTTTTCGCGCTCGCATTAATCCAGTTCCTCATTCAGCTGATAGATGAATTTCAGTTTGCGCGAGATGTCCTTGATAAAAAGAATTCTTTACTCAGCCGAGTTATTAAAGTCACGGTCTTATGCCCTAAATTTATCCATCCCTATCTGCGCTTACTCCACGTTCTTAATAGGGTGACCATGATTGATTGCGGTGATGTAAACAAAAGAACGAAAAAGTTTAAGAAGGCCTATCAATGATAAGACATCGAAATGTCATTTTGTCGATCTCACTCTAGGTTTTTTTAGCTTTTGGTCAATCTCACTACCTATCTTACTTCTTTCCGATACATATATACCTCATATTTACATAATCTTGAGATTATCAGTAGTGACATTGTAAAATTAGCTGTGAGGAGTTTAATTCTTCTCAAAATTTTGGTCAAATTTTTCAATTGACGGGATGTTTGGCGATATTTTGATTGATAACTGCCCTTTCCAAATTGAGTCTCTAGCCATTCAAGTAGCAAAACGATAAGTGTTGTACAGAGCAATTTCTAATACTTTAAGTGCAATGTTATGGTTTGTATTTTGTTTATTTATTTTTGTTATTCCGTTGTGTTTATTATTTTTCTTAACGTATTGTTAAAGTTGTTGGTTGATGTCTTCCTTTAAGAAGGACGTTCTCCATCTTGTTTCTGATTAAGTACTATTAAAATTGGTCAACTTGAATATCCTGTCGTCTGAATAGACCTAAGAAAATCAACAATAAGCGAGTAATTTTATGCATTTACTACGTCCATTGCCCGACGGATACGATTTCTTGTTAAAGGGTGTAGCCGGTTAAGATGGTGAAAAGTGCCCCCAGATGTTTTGAAAACAAAAAAATTTACACTTGAAGTGCATAGAAAAATATGTTTTCCCGAAGTTTTAGGCCCTAACGATGGAAATTAACCCCCAAAAATATTGAAACACGATTTTTCGTTTTTTAACCATATCTCCAGTTTTTATTTTTGTAAAATCTTTTTCTTTTACTATTACGTTCTAACATCCTGATTTTTTTTCAAATTTTTTTGGCCGAAAACTAAACTTTTGAATAAGTTTGGACGTTTCAAAATTAAATTAAAAATTTTAGGAAACAATAGACAAGCCGAAAAAATATATGTTGTTACTCCTACATCAAAGTATAATCCTAATTTTTTTTCAGATTTTTAAAATTGGAGGAACACTGTCAAAAACACGAATAATTGCTGTGCGCTATTTGAATCTGTATTTCAGGAGGGTATTTGATTTAACTGTTGAGAGCAACGATTGTTGATCAGTTTGTAGTACAGGGTTTGTAGTAGTTTCTGTTCAATAAGTATCGGGACTGATTCCAAAAAGCAAAATTTAATGTAGTTATCATGATAATTACTTTATAATCTTCAAAATACATTCCTTTTCCCAAAATACATTTTTTATTATTTCAAAAGATCTGGGGGCACTTTTCACCATCTTAACCGGCCAGACTCTTTTCGTACTGCTATGAATCACTATTTTTACGGATCTTAGTCATAAGTTTAATTTCATTAATTATTTCTCACTAATGGAAGGTTAACAACAAGATTTAAAATTTTTTAGTCTTTAGATTCCAAAATGGTTGGCTTAGTCTTCCATTGAATTTTTACTTCAATGATAACTCACTCTTTCCGTCTTATTGATTCATTAAAATCAGTTAAATGATACGCCCAGGAAAGCTTTTTCATCAAAAAGAACCACACCTAACTGTATTATATCTGAAATGTCTCCATTTTAAAAGTACAGGCTGTAAACTTGAATATTTCAGTTATTATATATATTTTCCTCGAAAGAAACCTTTGGAAACCCCCAAATAAACGGAGGTGCGAGTTAGCTCAGGGAAAGGAACAGTCCCACTAATTGTTTCATATTTACACGACTGAGGCTAGGGGAGACCTACTCTCAGCTATTCAAAGCAACTTTCTGTGAGTAGTATTATCCTACTGCCAAAATATCATCATAATTAAAAATTGATCCATTACTTTGCTCTATCAACATATTCATAGACCGCTGGTTATTCACCGAGTATAGGTTTTGGATTTATTTCTTTGGCAATGAGTAAAATCATTAAAATTCCTACTTTAAAAAATATGATCGCAGACTATCCTAACATGAACTGTATATACCTCGCTGGAATAGTTGTCTTAAGAAGGCTGATTAAATTTACTAGCCTTTTGAGGTGAAAAAGGCTGAACATTAAAAATAAAACGAGCTCCATTAGGAAAATATGACGCCACGGCGCGCCGTACCGAAATACTTCTCCGTTTGTCACTTTTATTTTATTCAACGTAATTGTCACCATCTATGTGCGACACCGGGATGTGTCCCAGGTTGCCATCAGAGAGCATTGCCAACCATATCGGATATTGAGATATCATAAATGGTACTTGACAAGTGTGAGGGTACTTCTTGAAAAAAAAAATTCCATCGAGATTCAACCAAATTTTCAATACAATTCTTTGTAAATATCTTTTTAATAGTCAGGTAACTTGTACAAAGGTTTTTAATTTTCATTATGTTAAGCCGATTCCATAAAGTCACGCCCGAGACAACGAAATCAATAACTTATCTTCTAATTTTTGGTAAAGTTTCATCGTATGAATTTTATCTTCAAAACATGTTTAAATATAAGCTATAAATGTGTTATTAATGCATTTGAGAATATGATTGAGGTCATGTGAACGGTGAATGTGTGTTTCTTAAAATATTCCCATCAAGGTCCCGCAATACCATTTTAGAATATGTGATGCACCAAGGTTCCGTCCTGGGGCCGCTTTGCTGATAGCTTATGCCTTGATACAATACCGGGCACCACATTTAGCGGGTGCTCTTTACTGGAGTATGAGCGAGCAAGAGATGCAAAAGGGATAGTAATTAGAGCGTGTGCCTCGCTGTGATTGAAATTCTCCCGACCAAGGGACGCATGCGCAGTGCGGGAGTGCACTCCGTATTTTTCTCCGCTGAGGATTGTGGGTAAAGGGGTGGGGTTGAACGGGATTCTCTCGGCCCCGGGGCTGCAGTGGATGCATTCCTTCCTGTAGCCATGGATGTGTGTCGTGAACACCTGTTATCCCTTGACGTCTCTCTGTTTCAATTCCTCGCAAAGCCCTGCCTTCGCCTAAAGTGATCCGCGTCTGCTCTCGCCGCCTCTGCTACCCATGTCCCTATCGCTAATCCTCTGTTGGAATGCTATTAGTTTAACATTTATCGTTGCCTTGCTGTGTACAGATTGAGACAATGCTCGATATCTGTATAATTTAGCGGATTGGGTTACGTGTGTATGAGTATATTTTCTTGAGTGTGAATCCAAACTAAATGCCGAAACACGTTTATCCAAGTTTCCAAGTTTTCACCTAGTTAAAATCTCAAACCATCAAGTCGAATGAATATTAAATGAACTCGAGGATAAGAAGAATTCCATGCCTTCAAAATCATGAATTAACAATGAGATGAATTGATTGTAAAAATGCAAAGCAATAAAAAATTTTCAAGGCGCATGCATCGAAGAACTAAACAATCAAATCAACGATGATACCATTGGTGGGCTGTATGTTATATTTAATTTTATCCATCGCTTAATTTTATGCACTTATACCATATTCCCCCCGTACTACCCATATATCCATCGGTAATCCTCTGTTGGAATGCTATTGATTTAACATTTATCGTTTCCTTGCTGTGGACAGATTGAGAACCTGCTCGATATCTGCATATTTTAGCGGATTTGGGTATGTGTTTGTGAGTATATTTTATTGAGTGTGGGTCCAAACTTAAAGCCACAGTCTTTATATTAGTTTCTTAGTCTGTCTTAGTTTCGTTTCGCATATCCGTGAATTTAAAAGTAATTCCGCAATCCGTATCTTCAACTTTCCCTTTGAGTCTTCAAGGTTTCACCTAGTTAAAAGCTCAAATAATCAAATGAAACGAAAATTAAATAAACTCGAGGATAAGTAAGTGCATGATTTCAAAATCATGCATTAATAGTGAAATATTTTTTTAAATACAAAGCATTTAAAAGTTTCCAATACGCATATAACTAAGAGACTAAACCAACACAACGGTATCTCCATAGGTCAGCTATATATATTCAGCTTTTATATCAATCGCTTTAGGCGATCCATTTCCACTCCCATCACTACCCATATCTCTATCGGTAATCCTCTTGTGGATTCGTGTTAATGTAATATTTATCTCCTGCCGAAGGCAGATTGAGAACGCTCTTGCTATCTGCATACTTAAGCGGATTCAGTTGGATGCGCGTGAATAAATTCTCCGAAGGGTAGGTAAGCCCCAATATAGTACCACAAAATATTTATAGATATAATTAATTTCCAAGATTTCACCATTTAAAAAACTTGAACCATCAAATTGAACGATAATTTCATGGAACTCGAGGGTTAGCATTTTTGTGCCATCAAAATCATGCCTTAACAAAAAATAAATTTATTGTAAAAATTTAAAAGATAGAAAGTTTGTGCTATGGGTAAAAATGTAATAAATGAAACTAACTAACCGATTACATCGTAAGTATGAAATATGTTCAAGTTTTACATCAATCGTAGTCCGGATTAACAAACGAAAAAAATATCAATTGAAATAAAGGAATGAAGATTCTGTTGAATATTTAATTTAGCCTTTACTTTCTATCAAATTTAACTTGTTACTTTTATTCGTTTAAATTTTACTCAAACTGATTCAATACTACCGTCCGTGAATTATTCATTTAATTTTTGGTGGTCGATCTCTTCGAGTCCTAAGCTTGTCCAACTGAAAAAGGTGAAAATGACTGAATCTGAAAATGGAATATAGCAATATATCGTATTATGCAATATAATAGAGTAGTTGTGCAAGAATGCAATGAATAGGTCCTGATGATTATATTCAAACAAAAGTGTTGGTGTGTGCATTTGCCGCAAAGCATTGGAACGCAAAATCAGACGTGAACACACGAGAGCACTCAAAGACAATGTCCGCGATGGCACAAATGCCTCTTGAGTACACTATGTCACACTTCAATATCGGCGCGTTGACCGTGAGAAAGGGAGTCACGCAAAACCATGGATGCAATAGAAATTAAACGAAAGTTGAAACCAGTAAATTTTCGATACTTTCGTTCCAGCAAAATTTATAAACGAAACGGATTTAAAGTCTAGGAGCTAAACTCAGGATCGAAACTAAATCGAATTAAAAACCACTTCGGGTCGAAACTAAACCAAAACTCTGGGACGAAACGAAACTTATATATCGTTTCGCACCGGAAGGATCAAACAGTTTAGTTTCGACCCACTCACCGAGTACGAAGCAGGGTTGAATAAAGCAGAGGTTCGGCCTACCGCCATTAGATGCATGGGGCAATTATATTTTTACCACTATTAGGAGAACGGTGAACGCAAACTGGCCATTCGATTTTTAAGCTCAATATTTTAACCTCTCTACGCGTATGTCAAGCGTAATGGGTCGAAACTATTCCCTCTTATGCCTCTCCACCCAATTTCTGAGATCGAAACTTAACTATGAGTAGCGGAGTTTCGATAAATTTAGTTTCGTTCCTGGGAGTAAAGTTTAGTCTCGTCGTTTCGGAAACTAAACTCCTTGGCGATTTTATTTTTTTGCGGGAACGAAACTTAACCTAGGCCTCTTATTTTCGTTTCCCTCTGGGTCGAAACTTTTTTGTTTCGTTTCACTTGCCATCCCTGCCTAAAACCTACCGGCAACGACGGAAAGTGGCCAATTAAAATTAACGTATTTGTAAAATACTAATCGGCGTCATCCCGTTGACAGCGGGCTTGATTGGAGTGACCACAAAAATTTATGAATTTATGCACCACACAGCACGAAATAATTTCCCCTATCGCGGTAGGAAAACCAAAATCAGTATTGAAATGAGTATAATTCGATTTTAATGACTTTTAAGTTAAATTTAAATGAATAATTCTTCAACCCACTGTTTGAATTTTTTTTGATCGTATTTGCGACAAAATTAAATTTTACTGGTTATTTTAAGAATATATTTTTAGTAACTGCAAACAAATCCTGTAAGCTGTAAAAGTTACATTTTAACTTTAGCTTAAATGAGTTATGTTTTTAGTAAAATAACTTTTAAGGAGATTAAATTCATATGTTACCAGTAAATTATTTTGGAAAATCTCCCAACTCAGACATCCTTCGCCCAAAGCGATCCACGTGTACATGTACCGTGTGTGCGTACCCTCTTTCCTCTTAACACCCCTGCTCCCATCGCAAATGATCTATTAGAATCCTATTAATTTAACATATATAGTTGCCGTGTGGTAGACAGATTGATAATTTACCTACGCTATTTGTATATTAATTTGCGGACTGGGCTATATGCGTGTGAAAATATCTTATAGGGAGTAAATATCAATATGTGTCGCATAAACTCTTTTCGTAATCCATTATTAACGTTTTCATCTTATTAAGAGTAGAAACCTACTGCTAAACACCTTTACGAGTGGCTTGCAGGATGATATGCAGATGTATACCGTAAATACTCAGCAAGTGAAATTAAAAAGCAGTATTCTACGCATCATTTGATGTAGTACACTGTTATTATTTTAGGAATCGTCCGTCCGTCTTCATTTAAAATATTGTGTTTAAGAGTAACGTCTGCGTGTTGACGTCGTCGCCATCGTGTTTAAATCATTCCTTTTTTATCAAGCACTAATAACAATGCATTAAATATTGTGTATCTTATCCTTTATTAAGTGACTCACTTCCATTTGCTCGTTCTCAATCGCGTCAGCCGGAATTGAAAACTTACAAGGCAGATACGATATAAATTTCCTTTATTTTGCGAGAGATGACGATTGGAATGAATGGATATATTATTCAAATACCTCTATAAAATTTTCGAAATCAGTAGACGAAAGGAATTTCATTTACAAAGTTCAAAGGGACAAGGTAATATTAATACCGATAAAGATTTTACTTTTATGTATGAGTATTGATAAAGGAGGATTCAGATGGTGAGAGAGAAATATATATATTTATCTAAAAAAGTCTGCGTGAATGAGAATGGAGAAATTAAGCGACGAAAGAAAAGAACAAAGGAGTTCCTTAGATAACATTTATATTTCGGATCTTGAGAGGTGCTTTGATCTCCAGCAGACAAAAGTATTCTTCTGAAAGATAGAAACCAAAGCAGGGTTTGAACCACTAATTTATTCCACGCTGTCCTTAAAATCAGTAACACTTCATTCTAACTCGTTTGCACGCAGTAATTGCATTTTCCGCTAAAATATCTCTTCTTTGAGATTCTTATCCTTTTGAATAAACGCCGCTACGGAAGCGGTGTTATTTATTGCCTGTTTTCGTGACTTATTTTCTTATGAGTCCCTTATCACTTTTAATCGATAACTCTAATGCGATTTTGATGCTGCCCGCTATCAAATTTTATTGCGCGGTATTTTATTCCTTAGCTTTATCACGAGAGCGTGTGATTGTGGTCGGGTTTTAATATTCAGCGTCAGATGAAGTGATGAAATTTGGTATTTCTGAAAGCTATTTTGTCACATTGTATAACGGGCTGGTTGCCAAAAAGAGGAAACGGCCTTAGCATACATTTGTATATTCCATTCCTCTCTGAATCTACATGGTGTTCACCAATCCTGCGTCTCTCCCACAACTTTAAGCCATTACTTCACATTCAGTTGCTTGGCAAGTGTTTTAGTCTCCACCTACCAATTCCTCTCCGGCTGTAATAAATAACCCCGGGTCGGCGAATAAATTTAACCTCGCCGTACGCTATTGAATTCCGTATTGGTGCCTCGTTTCTCAATCGTTCTAGCCTACGACTATTGAATTATAGATATTTACCACCTCTTGATCCGTTAATTTTGGCAAGCCTGAGCAAAAACTATGCTCAGTTGGAATAAAATTTCTGTAGTTCTATAATGTTCCTCTGCTATTAGTCTTTGACTTTTATCTCGCTTTATTGGATGATTATTTTCTGTATAAAATGATTTGGTGACCATTGTATTGTACAATACGGTGTCTGTTGTCCGTTATATGGTTGATTTATACACTAAAATTTTATGAAAATTTCCCTTTTGGATAGACTTCCATCTGGTGTATATGATTGACTTATTTATACCATGCATATATTTTATCAGGACAAATTACATAAAACATCAGGCATCATGAGAGTAACAGCATAGCTCACTCCTTCCAACCAATTTTGATATTTGTATATTCATGGTTTTAATTCGCCTTTCTTTTTCTCCCTTTCTATGAAACACAAATCTTTCTTTCCCTATTGCTTTAATTATGTCTATATTAAACATTTGAAAAAATATTCATTTTTTCTACTATATTGTCAATTAATCTTTGTATTTGAAATATTACACCTTGAATTACTGCGACGGAGAAACCATGAATTGAAGCCCACGTTTTGAAATATATTCTGTGGTGATCATAGGTGAGGTGCTCCTATTCTGCAAAAATCCAATGAGTCGTGTCATAGAATTCATTAAGAAAACTGGTCTTATAAATTCGATTTGATTGGCTAAACTTTTACATCAATATTCTCAACAGTGCCACACTTAACTGAAATTATAGTATATGCTTATGTCGCAATTTGATTGCGCGTGGTGCTAATGACCTTAGCTGTCAACGCATCCGTAACCCCAAACCTACTACTACTATTATGTTTTCCATCGTTTTTCCTTTTTCGAGGTTCTCTTTTACCTTTATTTTTTGCGTTTTACGGTTATAGTTGTTGCTTAAATAATAGGACCTTCAATGATTTGTATTTTGTTCTATTTATATTATTATTAATATTGTAATTTACGTTGTTCAAAAAATGTTTAACTTTGTCAACAAATATTGTAATTCAATTTGTGTACTTTTATTATTACTGGAATTGAAAACCACGTGGCGGAATTTTTTCTATTACTATCCCATCATAGGTATGTTTCTCATACTCTGCAACAATGCAATCGTTATCTGTTTTCTATCGACTTCCCTTTACATGGTTCTTTGTTCTTTTTCTTACTCTTGCTTTGTTTGTAATTTTTCTTGTGTAAATAATAGGGATCTCTTTGATTTGTATTATGGGCTGACGATGATATGTATCATTTTTTTAAATGTTTAATTTTACCGACAAAAATTGTAAATATATTTTCGTACTTGAGTTATTGCAAAGGAGAAAGCATGAATAGAAAACTAAGTTGTGGAATGTTTTCCATTACCATCACAGGTGCACTATAATATCTATTATTTTGTTTAAAAATTTTTAATTTTTTCCACAAAATTTTGTGAGTGAATTTTCATTCTTTAACTATTGTGACGGAGAAAGCAAGAATTGAAAACCACGTGGCGGAATATTTATTATTATTATCCTATTGTAGATGAGTTGCTTCGACTCTGCAACAATGCAATCTTTATCTGTTTTCTATCAGTTTCCCTTTTTGTGGTTCTCTCATTCTTTTCTTTATTTTTCTTTGTACGCCTCTCATCTTCCCCATTATTGCTCTCGTAATGCGACGGTGTTCCCGGAGTCCCTGCCGCTTACCCGTTAATGGCGTGCGCCGAGGAAAAAGAGAGGGATGTGCCATCGAGAGGTTGGTTCTTCTGCCACCATCCCCGCTTGTTCTCAAACTCCCACACACAAAACTCCACCTCCCATATCTCCCAAATCGATTTCCGCCGCTGACAGCTCGCCAAGGGAACCTTCGCATCCAACGGGCGGTCTCTCTCTCTCTCTTCGTTCCCGCGTACCTCTTAATGTCTCTGTCTTCCTTTCAATCGAAAGCTCTCTCTCGAGTATCGCTACTACCACTCTCCGCGCATTTCCTTTCATCCGATCCGGAAACCGCCCTGAATAATGTCCGAGACATTTGGCAGTCCCACGGGCGAAGAGAGTAGGAATATAAGGTACCTACCTACGCCACCCAGTGCATGATATGGTCTTTAGATGGCGTCCCTTTACGTGTATGTATGTGAGTGCATATCTCGGGTGTTTTTTTATTTTTTCATCTCCCGACTGCGTTCGCGTTCCTGTTTCTGTGTCACGTATCAATGAAAATATGCCTCGGAGAGGTAGAAATTCGCTTCCATTCCCGGATCGCTTCAGAAATGGTCTGTTACGTTTTGAGTAGGTAGCGTTTATGCTTCGGGACGTATCACTTGCTGTGTGACGATAAAATACCAAGTTCTTGATCAGAGCTGTTGTTCAAGATACCGTGGAAGAAATATATTCAGGATTTTTAGGAAGTATTATGAAAAATATCGAGTGTTATTTTCCTTGTTTCTTAAAATTATTAAAGGAGCTTAATAATCTTGAACTAATAGCATTTTCATCATGCTCCATCTTTGTATGATTATGTATTTCGGTTACCCTACCAAAATTATTCAAACATATGTCCTGCTTTTTGAAACTCTTGTTAAAACTTTTACATAAGAAATGAAGTATGAGGATAGTTTAGATCCTTTTTGAAGAAAGAACATAAATTTGATATTCTGTCCCTAATAATAGTCTTTAATGAGATATAAGGTACAGAATATGTAATTAGATATACACCATGCTAAATTACGTATTAGTATTAATGTGTTTTCTTAAATAAATGCCTACACGAGATAAATATCTTCATGCTATGAAATTTAAGTATCTTTTTATAGCGCATAAAGGCTCATTATCTATATCAATGGTAGATCAAGATATCTGTGGCCAGTGGCGGATCTATAGGGGGGCTAAGGAGGCTATGGCCCTCCCCTTGGGTATTCAATTTACACTAGATAGAACGGTAATTTTTTCCAACCCTCACCACTGCTGGAATTGAAACTTCACTTACCCCCCCCCCCCTTGACCCTATCCTGGATCCACCACTGTCTGTAGCTAACAAAAATTAACTCACATTGTGGGATCACTTCAGAAGTTAGATTACCAAATACATGAATTGTACTTAAATTGCTGATTAAATGCGAAGTTATAGATGTCAACTGCTGTCCAGCAGATAGAAATTTATGTATTTACCTTGATATATGTAACTTTAGCCAAAGGATTTAGATGAATGCCGATTCGAGGTTAAAGTGTTGAAATATGAAATGATTTGCCATGCTTAATTTCCCTGTGCCTAATGTTTCCAGTTCATATCACCAATTCTTTGGAATATAGTCATCAATAGGGATTTAATTTCCATTTTTTGATCACTACAGCCTGTTCCACGTAAGATACCGAGGTGACATTTTTAATTTTTATTTAAACGTATCTCAATTTCTCGAAACGTGTTGGTAATAGTACATTAGTCTATACTACCTCTGTTCATTTAATACTCTCCATGAAAAGATTTGTTGAAAGGAGAGATGAATAGGTAGGGGAACCCGGGGTGGAACGGGGTAAGCGATTTTTTAACTGCGAAAAAAAGTGACAATAACTTTATTTAGTCCAGATTGATAATAATCAGGAAAATTAACAAAAAACGGAACATGTGTTCAAGAAATTAAGAAAATAATTAGATAGCTGTATGAAATGCCGTAAAATCTCGAATTTTAGAAGACAAAGCACAGGCAAAAAATAGCTCCATGGTGGTGTTGAAAATTTTGCCGAATGATATCTAATGTAAAAAATACCATGATGTCTTTTTATTATTTTTATTCCTCTTGATGGTTTACTTTTTCTCTTATAGTTGATGCATATTACAGCCCTTTTTTACCGCGTAATCATATGAAGTACGAATTTTGCTGTTTCTCATCTAAACTTATACGATTAATCTGTATAATATCATCTAGTTATAAAAAATTTATCTTTTAGGTTGAGAGTCAGTATCCATGAAAATCAAACTCGGAATATTGATCTAAGATGAGGTCATTCATAAGGGGATTGCCAATCAAAGGGAACCGTTTCTATGAATGGAATTTATATCTTATCCAATATCTAATTGAACCTATGACCTAGATCATAATAAATAATAATTGTCCCATTCTTATACGATGATGTAGATAAAGAGTGCTTTTGCACTTGTAAGTTATGTACTACTGCTATGTATTCGCTGTATCCATCAAAGACGAATTATTGATGCGTGGGAAACAGTCGTTTGAATCATATTGATACGGAGCGGAGATATATATGGAGACTTTTAAGCTTTGCCCCCGCGATGTTTGTTATTTTTCCTCATTTCTTCGTGTTTTATTTGTCTTCCGCCGACGTAAATATTGGCGAGCCGGAGATTTTTTTTTCACCTCCGGGAAGAGTATTAGATGGGATGGGATCGGGACCCAAGCTTTTAGCGACCCGTCAACTTGAAAGGAAAAGAGAGTTTCGGCGAACCCTTGTCCCTTCTTGCGATTTCGCAGTCCCCTGCATATTATTTGGATCGGCCGCTTTATTTCCCCCAGGAATTCCTCCCCTACCTCCCCTTCCTCATTCATAACTAATACTTTCGCTTTTGCCCATATAACTCACTCTCTTTTCCCTCCATCTCTTTCTCTATATCCGACGTTTTCTCTTCGTACTCCGATTCAGAAAAAGAAAACCTTCAACTTTCATTGCCTTTAAAAGCGCTGAGAAGTTGGGGCAAGAGCCACAGATATACTCACCTACATGTTTATCGAATGGAAATGTACATAAAACGGGAGGAACTGTCGCCCAGGGTAAATTTCTGTCGCAATAGAGGAATAAGTTTCCGTTAAACACCTCTTAACTCCACTTGAGGCATGTTTTTAAATATATTTTTGTGATATTAGTCCTTACAATTGTATTGCTTTACTAAGGAGCATTATTTGAGTGTCATAAAAATACTAATAATTGCACTTTAAATTTTTAAATTTTGATATTGCATTACGCTCCCTTCAACCATGGTCAAGTTTATAAATACTCTTCGAGGATATGTGTGTAATATAAAACACTGAAAGGCAATTTTCATAAAATGGAAAAGAGGAATCTATACTAATATAAAATCCCCAAATGCTTCAATCAATACGGTGAAAAAAAATGGTGGTTACCGTTCCTAAATTGTTTAACAAATTACCTAAAGAAATGCTTGGTTTAACCACATATTCGGATGTCAAAAGTAAACTTATCTAAATTATCTACTTGAGGACTTTAATTTTTAATTTTAAGGCAATATAAGTATTTTTATCGTTTCTTTTATTGTTTTTAGATGTTTTTAACTTCTTGCAAATGAATTATGGAGAACCTGCTGATGAGCTTGCTCTGGCTCAGAAGGTCTCCTAATTGTAAAAATATTTTTTTATTCTAAAATATTGTAATATCAGGGTTTTTGTCTTTTATCTTTTCTTGCCCAATAATTCAAAATATGTGTTGGTTATTAATTAGTGAAAAGCGTGTCAAGAATTTGTGAAGGGAATGTTTTTAATGTATTACATGTATTTTAATATTCGACCTATGTATTTTTAATGTATTGTAATGTGTTTATAAACAATAAAAAAATATTATATTATAAATACAAGAGCATCCACTTATTAAATCTAACAGATCAGTCGATGAAAATGCGTTTATAAATTAGTATTGATTCTAGTTATTTATTTCAGCTTTGCATATTATTTGGATCGGTGTCTTTATTTCCCCCAGGAATTTCTTCCCTCTTTCCCTCCTTACTCATAACTAATACTTTCCCCATATAACTCACTCTTTTCTCTTCCTCTATATCCGCCGTTTTCTCTTCGAACTTCGATTCAGAAAAACAAAAGCTTCCATTTTCACTGCCATTAAAAAAGAGGAGAGGCCGTAAGGGGAGACGTTGGGGCAAGAGTTACAGATATACTCGCCTACATCGAATGGAAACGTACACAAAGCGGGAAGAACTGTCGCCCAGGGCGACTTTCTGTCGCAATAGAGGAATAAGTTTCCGTTAAACACCTTTTAGCTCCTGTTGAGATTTGTTTGTTAATATTTTAAGCGATATTTTTATGATCTTTGTCTTTACATCCCAAGGTTCGTGGAATAACTGAGGAGCGTTTTTTGAATGTCATATAAATACTTATAAATGCAGGCTACATTTTTAAATTTGATACTGCATTTCGCTCCATTTTTCCGTGGTCGAATTTAGAAACACTCTTCGAGAAGATGTGTGGATATGTATCAGAGCATCCACATGTCAAGTCAAGCAGATCAGTTTGATGAAAATGCATTTATAAATTAGTATTGATTCTAGTTACTTATTTCAATCTTGTATATTATTTGGATCGGCCTATTTATTTCCCCCAGGAATTTATCTCCTCATTCATAACTAATACTTTCGCTTTTGCCCATATAACTCATTCCCTTTTCCTTTCATGTCTTTCTCTATATCCGCCGTTTTCTCTTCGTACTTGGATTCAGGAAAAGAAAACCTTCCGCTTTCACTGTCTTTAAAATGGAGGATAGGCCGTAAGAGGAGAAGTTGGGGCAAGAGCCACAGATATACTCACCTACATGTTTATCGAATGGAAACGTACACAAAGCGGGAAGAACTGTCGCCCCGGGCAACTTTCTGTCGCAATAGAGGTATAAGTTTCACTTAAACACCTCTTAACTCCAGTTGACCTTTGTTATCATATATTGTATGCTGCGGCGGGTTCAGAGAGGAGCTTGTATGGGCTGTAGCTCACCCTCCGTAGGTATCCAATTTACACTAGATAAAATAATATTTATTCCAGTTGTCTAATTTAAAATTGTAATGCATTATATAAACTTACCATGAGGTGAAACTATTTAATATGAGCATATATTATTGTTTAAAAAAATTAGTTATTCGGAAAATTAATAATGAGACAAACTTAAAGTGCTGTCACAAGCCTCGAAATTCTCAAAATTTTTGTAACCTCTCGGACCCCCACTAATGATGGTTCCTCACCTAGCCCCCCCTCCTTGTCGCTATTCTGGATCCGCCACCGATATTAAGCGATTTTTTCGTTATCTTAGTTTTTACATCCCATTATTAGTGGCATAAGTGAGCATCGTTTGGTTGAGTATCATAAAAATTACTAATAAATTCCCGTTATATTTGTAAATTTTGATATTGCATTACTCCCTTTTCTTCCGTGGTCATTTTTAGACATACTCGTGTAAGAAGATAAGGCTACAAATTTGAGTATTCACTTATAGAACGAAGCACATCAGTTGATGAAAATGTGTTAATAAAGTAACGCTGATTCAAGTAATTTATTTCAAATTTGTGTTGATGTTTACTCAGTAACTTCATTTAATATTTAAAAAATATATTTTTGAGAGAAAGGATGTCACAATGTACCAATTTACATTTATCATTTCAGGTCGAGTATATATTTACAATTTCCTCATTAACATTATCCCAGGTGTGTGTTATCAGTGTATTTGTTTTGAAAGCTAAAACTTTAAATAGAAAACAGTTCATTTCTGGATGTGATTCCGCTAGTTCCATTTAATCTATCACGAAGCAAATTTCACCAATAGAAACGGTGATAAAGACTTTTGGCACCTTGCTGATTTAGGTGGAAGACGCTTTTCATGGTATCTGCTGTTAGTGGAAACAAATACTCAATCACAAAAAAGAAAGAAATCGAGTCCGCTCTTTTTATTTACACGTGTCTCCTTGCCCAGCTGATATTGGAGAAATGTTGTTTATCAGATGAGGGAGATTTTCACCTTACAGGAAATCCTATGGATTGATATATTGTTTAAAATATATAAAACTGTTTCTGACGATTGCATGATGTAAAATTGTGTCCAGCCTCCCAAATATTTTCAGAGTTACCTTAAAGAGTGAATTTTTTCTTGGAATACGGAAACTTCTCAGTTAGTGATAAATGCTAGCAGTCAATATCACACCTAATCATTTCTCAAACGCTCTGTTACACCATGCCACCCAATGACGCTAGAACGTATTATGTGTATCGTATTGGATCCCGAGAAGGATATTTTTGTACAGGGAAATATTCATATTTTCCATCAGAGTCTCAAAGAATTGGTGTTTCTTTGAGGAAGCGATTGAGGAGTAAAACTAAAAGTTCTGGCTTGATATATTAATGTAAAAATTTATTTATCTATAAGGTTAATTATAATATTATCTGCAGCGCAGTCATCCCGATTACAATTCTCTTTCAAATATCTTGTGTGTGTTCTTTGATTTGTGGCTGAGGCCTATGAATTTCGTCTCATTTGCCAACCTGCCCTCTGTTCCTTTTGCGCGCGTTATTCTGCAAAATTTCTAGTGATCCTCTTGGTTAGAAATTATTCTAGTAAAAGAGGTCTAGGAATGTTTTTTATGCAGAGGTCATTAGGTTTGTCCTTCTTTGATCATCCGTTTCCGTGAAATAATTTTAGGCGCTCACAAACTCCTAATGCATAATATCGTAGTATTTTTAGGCATCTCTACGTGGTAAGGATCTTTTTAATCTTTACTTTCCTTCCTTTTGAGTAATTTTAACCTGATGTTATCTACAGTTAATAAGGAAATGAAAATACATCCATGTGGACTTATGGCTGCGAATACGTTATAGTGATATGAGGGGATCATCGGGCTTCGCATGTAAATAAGTATAACGTACAAAAAAGTACGTGGGACCAGTTTATTTTTAATCACTGATTTTGCTTTTCAAATATTATTTTATCTTAAAATTTTGGTGGAAAATCAAATGATTAATGCAATGTTCATGACTCAATGTAGACACATGACGTTATTTGGTTCATTATTGTCTCTAGATATTAATAAGCATTTAGCAGTGCAAATGTGAATTACTGTAGCGATTAGCAATTTTATATTTTACGAGTCAGATTCAATTACTCCTCCAATTTGCCTCTAGATTAGTATTTCAACGGTCGCATTGCGTATTTATTAATCTTCCTGTTCCAAAAATGATGAATTATAAAAGTAATGTGTTCTGTTAGACTAATTAAATGCATGCCTAGAAGAACTGAATGCATCTTGTTGCCTGAGGCAACCTCTTTAACTTAGGGAACAAGATGAATTTTGTATCTCACGGTAATTGAGTGCGTTGCGAAACCGTGTTAAGGTAAATTAAAGTCAAGAGTTCATTTGTGTGCGTTCTTCTTCCCCGGGCGGTGGCTCGATTTCAACCGCCCGAATCATAAATCCACGTCGTTAGCACGTGCAAGCACCGAGGATTGATGGCCGCGTTTTGGACTCGATTTGCTTGGATCTGGCGGCGATGTGTATCACCTGCGCTTCTGGTCGAGATGGGATTGGGTATTTCGAATTTTATCGCGTAACTGCACACGGGTGAAATTTAGCTCACTGCGTTCGGTAGTGCGAAGGTAGTAAGATATATGCGATACATCTAAAGACAGTAGGCAATCGTTCTGCGAAAAATTAAATGCGATTGTATAATTTCACATGCATATTTGTATATTTTGTCGGAAAATTTTACCTTGCGTCTCTTTAACTTTCCATTATACGGGTCAAGGAAGCTGAAGTACACTCCTTCGTTGTGAATGGGCATCCCTGCGGTCCTAAACTACAAGGCGCTGCTGTTTCCATTAGTATGTTCAATGAACATTGTTCATTGTACGTTATATATTATATTAGGGAATATTTTATAAAGAAATCAGGCATAGCTCATGACTGTGGCGGAGGTAAAATCATTTATTTATCGAAAAGTGGGGAAAAAAACTAATTTGTCATATTAAACATACGATACCTTTGTCCAAAAAAAAAACGCATATCTGCAAAGACGCGCACTTTAGAGTCAAGGTTACTAGTAAGAAATTAAAGATTTGGATTATAACCACGTTAGTGTCAATGCAGTTTTCCACAAGAATCATAACAAAAGAGGTAAATAGGTTTGATATATTTTTCATGCTATCCTCACTCTAATAATTCAAGTGATAATTAAGCAATGAATCAAAACTGTCGCAAACTAATCAATCCGTTTTTATATAAAATAGAATTTTTATTGTTCTTCTAAATCTATTGAGACTTTCCTGTATATATTTTTCACACTATTTTAAGGTTTATCCTGTGCCTCAAATTACTGTTTAGTTAAGCATTGTATATTCAACTAAAATATAAATTGGATTTTGTTTTGCTAGACTATCAGTAATCATCAGCTAATATTATGTTGACTCCACAAAATGGTTTGGTTTTCATGCTACGTTTTTTACTAACTCACCATTATTAAGAAAAAATTCATTCTTCACATTTACTTCACAAGACCTGCATCTATAAAAGAGCATGTCCGCACTCAAGCGTGTTATGGAGCCAAGGATCGGTTTATCGGATAAGGAGCCAAGTAAAGATTTTTATTGTGCCTAAAATTAAATCACCACTATTCTATGAGTCAGGCATACAGTCTGGTATTGTGTAATTCTATTGATGAATAGATAATTATGATGGATGTACGATGGGGGCACTTATTAGGAAAGTTCATGTTGGAGTGATATTGTTAATGATGTGTTAGCGAAGACCATTTCCGATCGTTGTTTGTGTTGTTCATTCCATAGTAATATTTTCCATTTCTTCCCTCGCAGTTGCTTGCATTCGTTTTCGGGGGAGTCGGCACGATTTTTGTTCAGACGTTGGGAAGCGCGAGAATTGGCGTGAAATATATCAGCCTCCCCTTTTGCGCCCCGCAGGCCTTAAGTCTTCCTGGAAACACTGCGTTATTCCGCGGCTTCGCGTTCCTTGACGTTTTCTGCTTCTGCACCTCGTGCCGACGTGTGTATTCATAAGTATTTTTATATTCAGAGGCAATAATGCACTCATGATGTCAGCGCCATAATTTCTGGGCACCATACTCTTCTATTAAAAAATATTCTCTGTTTGCGTGAAGCGAGAAATACTGCAGGGCAGGCTACGAAGAAGAATGGATATGAAAGCATTGGCTTTGAGTTTGCGTAGTCCCTTTTTGGAATACTAATACAGAGATGTGTATAATATCTGATAAATATTTTCACACTTTTGCCATAGTTCAACATAAATAGGTAGGTAGGTCTTTGGACATCGGTATATAAAGGATGTCAGTCAATACTAAAGGACTTACCGGTATTTTTTAATCATTTGGTTCTGATCTTCATCCAAATGTTTTCCTTTATACAAAGCTTCTTGTCATGAAGTGATTTAGTAGTATAAAATTCATGATCAAAAGGGAGAATGCAGGAGTAAATAAATTATTATTATATATTACGCTAACCATCATTTACTCCACTTTTAGGAGGCTATGTTCGCGCCCTCTTCTTTAATTTTTATTTCATCACTTCAGTATATTGAGTATTCCAGTTTCATAGGATAGAATAAACTTTTTTTTTTTTTAAGTATACCGGGACTAGCTACGGTGATAACTTTACAGAGTCAGCCGCAATGCACAAATTGTGTGAAATATCCACAGAGAAAACACCATTCACCTTGATCGGGATCCCGGTAATGGCGAATGATTTTTTCTCTGTGGATTTTTCGTACAAAACTCATTGATATTTCACTGAAACGAAAAGAGTTGGTAGTGAAAGAAAATTTACTTTGTAAGTATCACAGTATGCTTCTATAACATCATCTCAGGTTTGGTCAGTTACAAATAGGCAGAAGTACAGCAGAAATATTTCAGCATTCCTGATGATATCGTAATTAACAGTAATGGTTGAACTTTGGTTTGTGATAAAAATGGTAATGTGCAACGTTCTGTAATATTGTTAAATGTCATTGGTATCTTTCGGCATAATTTATCTTATTTTAATTGCTTACGAGAATACGTGCTAGGGAGGCTAAAGTACGCTCCACCGTTGTAACAGTTGTATATATTTACCTACTGTTCTAATAACTGGAGACCTACTATATTTTAAATCATAATATTAGTATAACCACTGGCATTCTTCGATTTTTTCCAGATTATGACGAAAATGTTATGCAGTATTGGAAAAAAATTGTGAGATGACATTTTCGTTGCCGTTCCATAGCAAAATTTGGCACTTACTTACTTAAACGGGGATACGTTCCTGGGGATGTTGAGAAATTTTATAATTGGGTAAAAATAACCGGCCAGTTCATAGTTAAATGCGCTTTAAACGGATGCGGCTGGAGGTATGTACGCATTAAACTGCTTTTGTCTGTAGGAACGTTAAAGACCAAAGTACGAACCAAAGTACGAAAAGTGCGAATAATTGCTTCGTGGCGTGCTTCGTGGTGCCTTCGTGTCGTGGCGCTCTCAGTTGTTTGGATTGACGCTCTCTTTTAATTTAGAATTTATTCCTGAAATTTTTCCTTCCTTGTCACCCAAAAGGAGATTGAGGTATGAAATAATTTAGCTGGTTTGTGGCAGTGTTTCCACCGTAATAGTTTATATCTGGATAATTCAATGTGAAATGGCGACCTAACAAATGCTTAGTGGGTAGGTTAATTGCTTACCTTTACTCTACCGTGTGCTATGCTTCTGAAGGCTATGATGAACGTACCCACATGAATGTCATTTTTTAAATAAATTTAAAGATATTTGTTACCATTAATTATCACTTTGTGGCTTTGCACATGGATACAAAATTGCATTTGGGTGTATTTAAATGGATCTGAAAATTTAGAGAGTTGCTGACATTGATTTATAAGAAGAAAAATTCAATTAATATTCGCTATTTTTCTATACCGCAAGGGAAGAAACTATATGTTACTTGATAGTAATCTTAGGTGAAGTGAGTATTCAGGACATTGATATATATGTATCTTATCCCTTTTATTAATTAAATATTGGCGCTCAATTATATTACGCTAAGATGGTGGATTAATTCTGGTTCTATGACCCTGGAGACCATCTAAAGCTTCTTCTCTTTGTTATCTTGTTATCAGCTGTAAAACCAAATTGTAGGAGTAAATAAATTATTATATATTACGCTAACCATCATTTACTACGCTAATCATCATTTACGTATTAGGAGGTTATGTTCGCTCCCTCTACTTTAATTTTTATTACATAACTTCATCACTTCAGTATCATCTGTAATACGTGAATTAAAGAGTTAATCATCAGCTATTATGTTATATCGGTATTTTACGATGAGTGTCTGTGAGCGAAATTATAATAAAAGTTTGGTCAAACCATCGAGACGAACCTCATCGAGACCAACGAGACAGAACCATCGAGACCAACCTCATTAAGACGAATATTTTCTGATAAACATTATCCAAAGCACAGGGAGAATTATTTTAAAAGCTGAATCCATTGTTTGAGCCAATTTCATCGGATAAAACCCCAGTTTAGCAAGAGCTACCATATCGTTAATTGATATCATCTCTTTTATAGTTAGCTTTTGGTGGTGTATATTAGTGCTTATATCATACCTTTGTGTTTTAAAGTTAAGTAATAAATGGTTTTAAAATATGCATTGCAATATCATCAGTCATGGATTGGTATAACCTGATTATTATGAAGTCATATTTCCGAATAGATGAATGCAATTGTAAATCACTATGGCTTTAAAGGGTTTATGAGCACATATTGGCGGGTTTGAGGATACAGCAGAAAAAAATACTTGCGAAAGTACCTCCGAATAGATACGGTCGTGCCGAAGATTATTCTCTACCCCCCGTTCTATTTCTGGAGGAATAAACAAAGATATGAAAAACAGAGACCCTTTTCTCGGATTCATGCCTTGGAGGCATTGGTCGTCTACCCTTTCCACGATGTTCAGTTTATAACTTCCTCTCTCTCTATATCTCTCCCTCTCTCTCCAAAAGGCCGTGCGCGTTTATTGAAAATCTAATAAATATTCAGCGGTCCGCCCGCATGCTTTCTCTAAAGGGAATAAACGTGTCGGTTCCCAAGCTGGATAACAGAAGGCCCGAAGGGAGCATGATAGACCGCCGCATCGCCAGGGGGGACTTTCTGTCTGAGGAAAGTAGACCATTAGGACGTCTCCACTAATAGCACCCCGGATTTGCCAATATTTACTTTTATCAGGTGTCTTTCAATATGGAGCAAATTTCTGGTTTTGTACCCCTTGGGGATAACGGCGAATTGAAGATCGAATATATACATTTCTTTTAATTCTAGATGTAAGTGTCTCCATTTCTAAATCGGAATGGAAAAACAATGAAAAGCAATCTCACTTGAATATGCCAATCTTTAATGATTTCAATTGTGTGTATTTTATTTTTATTCCCCTCTTTATAAATCTGCAGTATATTTTAATTATGAAAACTCCATCAGTATAGTTAATTTCGTTTGGCTAGGGGTTTATCCGCCATTTCGACTAAACACGTTTCACAACGAGGAATGGAAATTATCAAGCTTTAAACTTTCGAATTACTTGATCTTGAAAGTAAAGTATTAACACTAAATCTCTCAGTGTGAAAAAAAATTTCGTCGTAGATGCAATTGTATTTGTTAGAAACAAATGACAGACGCAAATGTGAAAGTCATGTAAAAAAAATGTTTGTGATGCCTTAGAATTTTGGAAAGAGGTAAATTATATTTTTATACTAAAAATGATATAGATAGTACGCACAGCTGTAAATTTTATGTTTTGATGAATCGTATAGTTTATTCTAAAAATTGGAATGATAAAATGCATAAATTCCCGAGAAAAAAGGCTGAACATTTAAATATTTTTTAAGAATCATGCATCCTTAAAATACATAAACTAATTCACAAGAAAAAGGTTAAATCCCGAATAATTAAAAATTTTATTTAAAATCTTGAATCTATTTTGGGCCACCACAAACATACTTTCCATTTTCTTACGGCCACCTTCATTTTGACCTCTTTAGTTCTGTATTTCCCCTCGCCCCCCCTTCACCCCACCCTCTTCCTCTTGCTCACCCCCTAACCAACAAACTGAGCGGGTGCTACTGTTTCTGTGAAGGCAAAAAGGACGGCTCTTTACTTCCCTTTTTGTCGGTGGGCGTGGTGGGGACCCGTCCCTTGCGTCTTCACGACTCGGCTGAGGGGATTATGCTGTCATCTGCGGCAAAAGTCAAACGAGATCCCGGCTTCGCACTAAGGGGTTTTCATTGTCCACGTGCCCGGCGCCTTTTTCGTGGCACTAAGGGTTCACAATGGACACTTTTTGAGCTACGAGGGAGCTGGCTCCCGTGTTCCTTTGGCAGTACGGTTTTTTTCTCTTACCCACATTGCACGCAATGTGGCGATTAGTGGGATAGAACTGTGGGCGGCAGAATATTATTTTTATACTACAAAGTTTCCTGTTAAGCCGTCAGCAAAAGCCATCACATGAGGATAAACGTCAAATTTCCTTCCTCGACCGCTCATACCTCTTTTCATTAAAAGGCAGTCTTTACCTGTCCATTTTCAATCACTGCTACAAACTTTTGTTATTAACCAAGGATAAATTCTGTCGATGGCATCAACGCTTTATTTGACCGTAACCTTGTGACAAGTTTTATCCTAGTATTTCTTTTGAGACCGATGAACACTTTCACCGGGTGTATCATCTTATAATGGTACGGGATAAGCCATTTTTGATTAAAGTTTGTGGATACAACGAAAGAATTGACATTTTGGCAAATTTTGTCTTCCTTATAATGCAAGCCTGTTTTTCTGTCTACTAAGACCCCTTCAAAACCGTGCAAGCATGGTATAACTTGACTTGAATTGACCAAGACATTGAAATATTTCACCATTGAATTGAAGGATTTGAGGAGTTCATTTCTTTCATCAGCGCTAGGTCCCGCAATTTTTTTCAGGGAAAAATCCCCTTCGCATCGCAGTTGCAGTCTCCAAAAATCAAGGAAGCACTAAGCGATGAGTTTTTAAATTCACATGTAAGTTCCTGCTAATAAATTTAATTTTTAGTTTTCTTAACAATGTTTTTTATATATATCTCGATATAAATAATTATTATTGTTTCTATTGGGTCATTTCAAGAGAAATATAAGTAACTCTCGACTGATATTTAGCAAAAATTAGCAATGCAATCGACGACTTCTAATATGTCCTCCTAACTGATAACGTTGATGAACGAATTTGAAAATATGAGGATAAAAGTCAAACATAACGATAGATTCCGTTATTACCAGGCTGTAACCACTTTCGGCTTACCTTCAGTACAGTTACATTTTGGGAATTATATAGTTTCATAAGTGTTGAGTAGACGAATGGAATGTGTGACGAAAAATTATACCCAGCCATTAAATACCTCCGTACCATTAAATATCATCTCGTACGACACTGTTTAAGCTGGAATTATTTTCACATCTAAGGGATTTAAAATATTTATTCATCCTAGGTATTTTTATCTTTTGGGTATTTGTATGATAAAACTGATGATAGTATTTAGGGTATTGATCAAAATAGTTTCATATATTCTATATATTTTATTTCATGGAATTTAATATAAGCCTTCCAACTTCCGAAGCGCCAAACTCAATGATTTCTGCGGGTGGCAGGTGTGCTTTCCTACCGCTCCAAGCGGGGCTTACAAGTTTGGGCACCTCGTTAGTCGGGATATCTATTGACAAGCGTGCGGAATCTAGGCCTCGGGTGGTTTCTTTTCTAAATAATATTCTTTCACAGCCCAGGAATATCTTCGCAAAAATTAATCAAGATTTAGGCGTGCTTGAATATTTGACAAGCTATATTAATTTTTAGCCCAAAGCCATCTTTGAAAAATGACTTTTCTTGATATCGGATCAGTTTGTTGAACTTATTTCCTAAATGATTACATACTGAGAAACTAATTCTCGTAAGTTTCTCTTAAATAAACATATAACTTTCGAAAGATTTTCTCTTCCCCAGGCTATGGTGAATAAATATCCGCATGATGTAAAAATGGCTTTATAAATGTTTTAAACAGTACTCCTGATGATCAACATATGTATGTAACTTTCTACAGAGGCGAGTAATGCCAACAAATTTTTACAGAGCGAAATAACGCCTCGGTAGCTTAAATGACTAAAGCATTCCACCGGAAAATGGGGGTTTTGGTTTCAGGTCCTGATCAAGGTGAATCATTTTTTCTTCGTGGAATTTTCGTTCGCCATCTTGAGATTTAATTTAGTTCTTATTTCAAACAACGCAGTTTTTATGGTTGAATGCGCTAATGATAAGATGATGCTAATTCTTATAAAGTTTCAGGTGATTTGAATGAATTTCCTTCTTGATAGACGTTATGTTTCTACGAGGGGGAAGCGTAAAGTATGGTTGAACTTATCGCCCCGATATCTCGACAGGTACCACCATCTGAAAAGGACTTTCTCGATTAATCGATTTTCTTCGTTGAAGGTGATCGGAATCATAATCGGTCGAATCGGAAAAGAGCATATATGAATACGAAATTAATCAACCATCAATGCCACCATAGTGAGCATAGTTGACCAAAAAAGGGAGATATCTCCGCAATTTTCTTGATCGGAATGGAATTGGCTCTCAGGTGTAAATATTTTGTACATTTATGAATACGAATTCAATTAATCAACATCGTCACCATCATGAGGTTTGTTGCCCGAAAAAAGGCAGATTAACGTAGTTAAATTCTGATTCTGAATTTTCACGATATTACGAGAGCAGTTGAAATACTCCTTTTATTGTTAGCAAGTTAACCACTACTTATAGTGAGTTTTACTTGAACTATGATTACAAGCTTATCGGTTTTAATGGTTAAAGGTTATGCTAATTATACATACAACTTTTCCAGAGTAAATGAAAGAATTAATTTCTTGAGAAATTATACGGTTTTCCGAAAAGGAAGCGTCACGTATGGTTGACCTTATGGCCTCGATATCTCGACAGGTGCCGCCATCTAAAAGGGAGTTTCTCCATTAATCGCTTCTCTCCATTGAAGGCGATCGGAATCGGTTACGTACGATCGGATCGCGCCGATGCAAGCAGTCTTAACCCTCCTTTTGAGGAGAAAGAAGCTTCATTATCTCCTTTTCTTCCTTTTCCCTTCCTTCTTTCCTGATTTTAGGGCCTAATTTTGACGAGGGCAAACGTGAGTGAACCCCACGTTATCTCCGCGATGAGCCAACCTCTCCACCCGATCACTTGACACGTGCTAGCAAAACCTACTTGAGGGAGGGAAAAATCTGAAGAACGCTATCAAGGTTCTCTCATCTTTATTTTTTTCTACTTAGTTACCATCACAACGTCCCACGGAAAAGCCTCAAGCATTCATTATTCTTGTCACTGATCTAAAAATAACTTGCACTCATCCAGGCTTAATTTTACGGGTTCGATTTTTTAAGTGTTTGGTTAATGACTCGTTACATGTGGAAGCCCGAGTCGTTTTTGATGCATAGTGGCTGGAATGAAGTATTTAGTTTGCATATTAGGCATGTAAAAGTTAATTTGTACTTTTATTGGAATTCAAAAGCCTTAATAGGGAATATTCTCTGCTCTCATATTGTATTTCTTCTTATAAAACCAGTAGTTGTTACAATAGTTGTGAATATATTAATTAGATTTCATTTGTTGAAGAGTTATGAATGTATACCAAGACATTGATGTCAAGATAGCCGTAACGATGGCACCCGATCCGAATAGATTTCGAGGAAAATAAATTTTATAGCCATGCTCAAAGGTTTCGAAGGTAAACACCGCTAATGGTATTAATAATTGAACAACCACTGTTTTTATATTGAAATTAAAGGTAAACAGACTTGCCTTAATTATCAATTACCTTTTATTCCAGCGTAACTCATACACAGTAATCAATGGGTGCGGGAAGAAGTAAGAGGAGTGATTAGTTATTGAGGTCCATCAAGTTACTCTCAATAAGCTTCCCTGTGATCAGATCATGCAAACAAATCGGATTTAATTTGTGGTAAATTAATTGATAATGAAAATGAGTGATGATTCGTTTGTATGCTTTGCCAGCCTATTCCATTAGCTTATTGATATGGAGAATTTAGCGTATTTATGCTTTGGAAATGAGATTCTACGATATATGTTAGTCTCTCATCATCTATGTTTTTGTTAAATTAGCATACTAAAGATTGCGTCCAGTGTCCCAGCTTTATTTTGCTATCGAAGAGCAGGTACAGTTTGGATGGGAGATGCCGTGCACGTAGGAACACAAATTACAGTTTCAATTAATCCTCTTTGCTTAAAGACATTCAGAAACACGAATCAATATGATAATTGGATTGATTGCACTACAGGTAAAATAAGGTCAAATGAAAATTTTCCCATCATGTGATATTTACCTTACAATCTGAAGCAAATAGTTTAACTTTCACTCTTTAGGAAAAGACTTTTCCTAATAGAAATGAAAGGTATTCCTAACTATTGAAAGAATCATTTCATCATAACTTTGCCAAGTTACGTGATATTCAAACGTTAACTGAAACGTATGTCTAAAGTTAGCTCTTCAAATCATATAGACAGCACCTTTTGTTTCGTCCAGATTAACAATTTTGCCTCTCCGTGTAAATTGACTAGAACCGAAAGTAATAGCCAACGAGATTCCAAAATTCCAATTGTTTTTCCCCTTTCCCTCTTTTCTACATGGTCCATCATAAGATATGCCAATCGTGAAAGACGCAAGCTACGCTGAAAAATTCTATGCTTGCATCGCACAACATAATTAAATCTTTCCGCCCCCTTTCTGAAATAAGTTAAATCATCTTTATTAAAACTCTCAATAAAGAGAATATAGAGTTCCATTGCTGGAGAAGTTGCGTGAACGGTAGATATATTTTAGCAATGGATTTTATGCCTCTATTTATTTCACTACGGTAAAACTGATTTGCGAGACATTTTTCTACAGAATTGCTAGGAAATAATTTATCGCCCTCTATCCATATTGGGTATCTAAGTATACAGTTATTGCAGTAAAATGTCAATTTTTTGTCTTAATTGGTCAAATTCCTGTTTCAAAAATGGAATCGTGCATCATTTGTTATACTAATTTATTTTAAAAATCCGAAAAGCGTCAGGCCATTAAAATAATGAATACCTATGCATTTGAAAATGTGTATTCCTATTTCGCTTTAACGATAACAAGTTTTAGTGACAAAACTTTTGGAAAGTGGGTAGAAAATATTTTAGGTGATAATTCTACCTTCCTTTATTCCGCAGTTAATGCTGTAATAAAAAAAACTCATAAAATTGTCAATCTCAAAACCAATTCTTTGATTTGCATGCGTACTAGCAGGCACCCTTTTCATAGGTAAGTTTACCTATATATGAAAGGAGAATCATTTTGTAGGTTATGTTTATTAATATATTGAATTAAGCTTTTATGTAAGAAGTGTTATGCATTTTTTGCATAACGCTTCTTACATAAAAGCACGCATTTATGCACGCAAAACCATGGAATAAACTAAATTCTAAACGGATTCCCGTTGATCAAATAAATCGTGATATTTCTCGTAGCATTATAAATCTCGTAGCATAAATAAATGCTACGCATCCATATATTTTGTTGTGCTTATGTTGCAAATGTGTGAGCAGGCGGGAGAGATAATGTAATACGGTGAGACGAGGAATAAATATTGCTGCGGGACTAAAACGAGGGACAGGGGTTTGGGAAGTTAGTAAGAGAAGTGGATTAGGACAAAGAGGGAGAGAGAAAAGATAGAACGGATACGAATTGTTGGGACCCAAAATGCGGCTGCCGGGGACACGCCTTGAAGGAGTGGGAGGCGGAAAAGAAAGAGGAAACACGCCCCAGAAGAAAAGGCTTCGAGCCTGTTTACTTACTGAGGAGATTGATGGACAAAGGGGAGTAAAGGTCGCTTACATGAGTTTACAGGCTACAAGCCAGCGTATTCCGTAGCTACTGGTCAATTTGGCCTTAAAAATCAGCAGGGTGTCGACAGGCCCATTACAGTGAGTAAATCAGGGAATCAATTGTAGATTTTTAAGACGGTGAACTTTTATTTCAACTTTGCAAAGCTACTCAGGTTTTTCACCGCGTCACTGATGAAATGGTTACTGACATTTCGGTAACCGAGTCGATTCCCGTCTTCGGTCCTGAACATTGGAAATGTCGGTGGCCATGTTATCAGTGATCCGGAGGAACACATGAGTCCTTATAGCACCTTACACGACGGGAAAACTCTACAATACTTGTAGAAGTGCTTGGAATCCTTAAAATTATTGTTTATCGCACAAATTAGTTAATTGGGAACATTATATGTGGTCAGTATTATTTTTTGAAACGCCTTTTCTTTTAATTCATGTTTCATGAGAGTCCTGGCCTATTAGCTTGTAAAACAGTAGTTTGTCGCCATAGCTATTTCTGTAGTATCTGCTATAGTATTTTGGTTGTTCCAATGTCAGCAACATTTTGACGGATCGAGTTTACGCCGGAGTCACTTCTTCAGTTGATGCCATAAAAATGAAGGAAATAGGAAAATCAAACATTTAAATCCACCTCGTAATCTTCCACTTCCGGCACACCTTATTTCTCAAATGCGATGAAATAAACAAACTTAGAGAGCCTCTTCAAACTAATGAAATTTAAGTATCCTTTGACTGCTCTGCTGATCTTTCTTTGGAGGATATATCACTTCCGTTCGCATTTTATCCTCTTTATTCTGGTATTTAAGAAAAGTATGAAACTTAAGTAATTACGCTAAAAATTTCCGAGTAAACAGAGAACACCTCAGTACACATTGGCCTGATTCTTAAATAATGATATTTGGTAAATAAGGTAATACCCAAGGTAAGGTAATTCTCATTTATGAATAAAGAGAATGTCTCTAACGGTCCATTCTGCATACTGGTATAATTTCAAGATAATTTGGTAAATTTTGTTAGCATCGAAAGAACAGAGAGATGGCACATGACTTGTACTTGATAATGACCTGATGGTCGAAACGTGTCGTACTTTCATTAACCGTTAACCGGTGACCTGCGGTCTGAGAGACCACTGCGTTTCTAAAATTACGAATATTTTCAAAATTAATATTTCAAAATATCTATAATTCTCGTTAGCTTCATATTTTTGCATAACAAGGACATCCCACTCTTATAAATTAATGTTCCTTTTATTTAATTTTGTAAATTTGAATTTCAATTCGATTAGCGGTCTTTAAGACCGTACGTCACTAGCACAAGAAAGCATCAAGAAAGGAATAAGCTGGATAAATTTCATAGCTACTTACTACTTAGCCTTCTTACTTTAACATTTAAGGCTTTTTTTCAATCTGACAACATATTGATGCATAAATAGAGTAATTATAACTCGAGTGCTTTGGGAATAAGTTTTTTGAGCCTGCTTCAAATCACAATTTTTAATGACAAATTGGTTCGCAATGGGGGTGTAAAAATTTTAATATAAGTTTAAGAATAGTTAAGCATTAAAACAAAAATTAAACAAAACAATAACAATGGCGTTGCAACATTTTATGAATTTTTTATTTATTGCGGTCTCCCAGACCGCACGTCACTGGTAGTGTAACAAATATTTCACGTCACTGGTTAAGTGTTAATAACCTGAGGAAAAGTGCCATCTATTTGTTCTTTCAGTACTTACGGATGTCATTCTACTATATCTCGTCTGCTACTATTACTTTTATTGATAAGTTTTTCTCAAGTAATACGGTAAGAATAAAGCCTGGTCGAGCTTGAGTGATGCGTGTTCCTAATAGAGTACATACCCCCTGCTTCATTGGTCTTTTTTGGTGTTGAATTTCTTTTTAATAACCCAATTTCTGTTAATTTTCCGGCCACATAAAATAATACCGTAAAATATCAAAGTTTAATTAGTTTGAAGGGGTTCTCCGTTATTTTTCTTTGTAAGCTTTCAAAAAATTTAGCTATCAAACTCAAACTTAAAAATTTGACTGTCTAATTGTTTCCTCAAATTTAACTCTTTTTATAACTGAAGGGGTGAGAAGCCAAGGGGTACAAGCGGTTTCCTTTCTATGCAAAGTTAGGCATAAAAATTAATAAAAGAAATACGCAATAACTTGGTGACCAGGGGATACAGGTGAGTCTCTAATCTGTGCTGACATCGAGTGGAAAATTAAATGCTCTGCTAAGTATCCAGTTGATTTCGCAAGTTTTCATCACTTACTATTCCTTACCCTGTTTAGAAAGAAAATCACTTGTACCTCTTGGCTTATGACCCCCTCAATTGAGAAGCAACCATATTGAACAGGGTTGACTCATAGTACCCTGAAAATTTGTAGATTACCGCACAAGTTTTACGCGAGTAATCCGTCAGCAATAAAAACTGGTCGAGAAGGGGTGTGATGCGTTCTCTTAAGGAACGCAGACTAAAAGAGGAGGGAAACAGGTCTCTGGAAACGGCGGGGTCCAAGGGAGTGAGAGAGGGGGGGAGGGTGGTTGACGCCCACTGCAGCATGGGGGAAAGGAGTCATAATGATAGCGGTCTTTGGTGTGAGGCGGCACAGAGGAAGGATTTCGGATGGCGTTATTAAACGCGTGATGAATGGCGGGGCGGCGTCTTATCCCGGTTCCGCCAGGGTTGCAGGGGAAAAAGAGGGTTGGACGGAGGAAAATGGGATGTGAGGGTTCTTCAGTAACGGCTGGGAGAAATGGTATGGGTTGCAGAGGCAGGGAGATGTAGTGGGAGAGAGAATTTAAGACTGAGATTATTTGTACCTGCACGTAGATACAAGCTGGGGGGTTTAGATGCTTGATTGTGGAACTGTCATATTTTTTCCAGGATAAGCACATTCTCGTTCATCGCGAACATGAGTCTGAGAACCGTGTGCAGGTATTACCCGCGCTTTAAGTGAATGTCTCTCTATTTCTTTTTGACGCTGGTTTCTATGGTTGGCCATATTCAGTCGTGATAACTTGGCTCAACACTTTATTCGTAGTTTTGGCTTTAAATAACAATATTTTTTACTATGGTCAAGTTGTTACATTAGATTCTTGGATAGGAGGAGTTCAAATCATGATACTTCATAGCAATAATTTACAGCTTCACGTTACTCTAATTTGTTTTTCTTTGTAAATCCTTCATGATCTATGGAAGCAAACTTCGGACGGGTGTCATAATAAAATTTACATTTATTATATCAAATAATTTTATTCGACGTTGTTAGCCTTAAAAATGAATTTCATAGCATTGTAGTTTCCCACGAAGATGTTATTGTTTATTTATTGTTGAAAAACATTTTACAGATGCAAATAGCTATAAATGAATAACTAAGCCGTAAAATGCCTGTAGATATTTACTGGATTTTTAGGGAAAAATCATCATGTAGAGGGAATAAATCAATGTTTTTATGAGCCAATTTATTAGCATCGACAAAGATGTTAACACTGCCAACGTGCTCTACATAAGCTTCCTCAAGGATTGATTTCTTTTTATCGGTAGAAATGCTATCTTGTTGCCTAGGTATTTTCATGTAAGTATAAATTTATAACTTAGTTCTGTCGATGGACGTATATTTATGCTGCTTTAGTTAAAATATCAGGATTATATTTTTTGAATATTTTCTATACATTCCATTGTATCAAGCGAAAATCTATATTGGTAGCCTTCAACTCGTATGATAAAAAATACTTGATATAAATGACGTAAAGGGAGCCGGTTGTGATTTTCGCTGAAAGTTGATTGAACAGCATTAAAGCTTTTATATATTTTCTCATGTACTTAAATGACTTTAAGATTACTTGTCATGCATATTGTTTAAACTAAGCGTTGACAGTGATCAAATCGGTATTGTAATTGAAAAAAAGTCGGTGTAATTACAGTTCACCTGGAAAAGATATAGTTGCGAACATAGTTGCACCAATGACTTCTCTGACCGGGGAATCAAGGGATTATTTGTGCACTTTGTGAGGACCTTTTGATCCGCTTCCACGGATGATAGAACAGTGGTTTTTGGAAAGAACTTTCATCAGCTTTTCAGGTCTTTGGGGGCTTAATTCTCCTCGCGGGTTGCTCTAAAAAGCTTAGATTAGCCATTTTAGCCGGCAAGGGTCCTGAAGTGCTTCTCAATTGCTATTCTCTCACCTCCTGGAGGTACTTTCCTTTGGGTATGTACAAATAAATCAATAAATCTTGTTGGTGCAAACCTAGATAGTATTTGAAGAATACTGCCATGTATGGCCTCGTTTAAGCCAAGATTCTATTCATCCTATGTAAGTAATTAATATATGCGTTGAATTGGCGTGAGTTCACTTCGTGAATCCTATAGTTAGATAGTCAAAATAACTACTAAATCTTAATTTATTTTTCGAATTTCTGTTTTAAGTTTTCAGTCAGGATATTTTTATTTCCTTAATATACGTTTATTGATAATTTTGGCGTAAATATCAATTTCATATTGAGTGCGTCTTGAGTTTCTTAAGTATTCAGGGATTGAAATAGCTGGTAGTATGCGATACATATGAAGGATCTCACCAACTGTGATGCATTTGTTGGATACGTTCAGAAACGTCAGGAAAAAACTATATGGAAATGAAATTCTCTAAAGACAGTAAACTACTTTCCATTCACAGATTAATCCCTTGATACAATTCGCTCAACAAATCTTCGTCATCGTCATATACCTTCAGGGGATAATGCCATTAATGTATAATAAATAATTAACCATTGCCATTCCCATTTGTAATTATTTATACTTACTGTGGATAAATAAAAAATGGAAAAATAAGTGCTGCAGGTTGATATTTCTAGTCAGTGGCGTCACAATGTGGAGACCTTGTTTTATACAATTGGTATTCAGAATTTGTCAACGTTTTGTGTTTTTCATACAGCAGAATGACATATGCTATATGTCATTCTGCTGTATCCCCTGCACGTTTCCACTATGCTAAATTGGAACTTGAAATCGGAGAATAAATCGATGCGTTGCGTACCACGCCTTAGAAGGACAGTTTGTTTGAAGGAGGGTCGCAGACTTTGGGAGAAGTGCTGGGGGAAAGAATTTCTCTCCCCAATCCTGGCCACCCAGGGGCGCTTAGGCTTGAATTAAGATTATGGCGCTCCTCTTCCTCCTCAACGCCCACCGACTAAAAATAAATAGGATTGTGAGTTGAGGAATTCATTAAAGTGAGTGAAAACAGAATTTTCCGGGCCACGAGGGGCCGTTCCGGTTTGTCGTCTCGAAGTGACTTTGGACAAAAAGCTTTTTTTTCGCCTAATCTTGCAGTGTTTGTACATTTAAGGGAGATATTTGCGTGCGGCCGTTCTTCAGTTCATTCGGTGTGACTGAAAAATGAATACAAAAATGTATTTTGGCGTCCGCGGATTTCCCCGGCTTCGCTTGTTGCTGAATCTCGCAAAAAAGAGTCTTATTCCGTCGTATGAAAATAAAATAATTGGTAAATTTTGGTATAGGTATCAAATATTCAATCTGACCGCACTTTGAATAACATATTTACTGTATTGTATATACTGTGTATATAATATCATTTTTGGACTCCAAATTACTTATTTACTTGTCACACTTTTCTTATGATACGATTAGTAACTATGCAAATTGTGTTCTTTTGAGGTGGGAGTAAATATTTTGGCGTGTCAAGGCAGAGAGTAATGGAGGCGAGTAATTATTTATGGAATGAAGATTTTACTGAGTAAAATATAAGTACATGAGCTGCAAATAGTAAAAAACATGTGATGAATAGCAAATAAATATCACAGGATTGATGTCCGCAAAAATTTCTTGCCTCAAATATTTCTTTCAAATATTTTTTTCTGCTTGATGAAAACACAGCTGCTATAAAATAAATTTTGTTATGTAACTTCACGATTTTAGTGTTCACAATATTTTTATTACGTTTTGAATTGCGACAAGATTATATAATCCTCTTTCTTATTCGAAATTATTTTTAGCTCCTTCGTTTTGCAAGTCTCCCATTATTTATTGGGGTAAGCGTATGATGAAATTTTTACCGGACGAATGTAGAAGATACCTGATGCTGACAGGATAAGCTAATTATGTCGCTCATGGGGTGTAATTATTCCTTATTGCTCTTTCAATAGATTTAATGATAACCCTTATCATAATATTTTATAAAATTTAGTCACATATTTCCTAATGAATACAGTTATAAACACACGTTCCAAATACTTAAGTCTAAATCACTTTCTAAAATTGTCGTTATTAATAACATACCATCCCAATCCGCATTTAGTCTGAAATTTGTTTCATCGTGATGTTTGTAGATGAGATTTTTAGCGACACTGTTTTTCGTCATAAATTCATTTTTGCTCTTTGCATTAATTGATTCCTACTGAAATCATAATACGTGAAAGTCGAATGGCGTTGAAAATTTTGGACTTTCGCCACTGAGAGATAAACCAATTACCTTCCGCAACCGTAATTGGTCGTCATACGAAATTTCCCATGTGTCACGTAGCTTTTAAACATGTTCTTCCTCATTTTATTTCATAATGAGCTGGCTGTCTGAATATTCTACGTTGAAGTAATTGGAGATGAATTCAGCTCTCCATCTTTAGTCTCTATTTATAACCCACGTCACATCCAACCCTATCTTTTCCCCTATTTATCTTTCCCAGCACCATCACCAATCTTATATTCTCCTCTCATTATTTTTCATTAGAGTTTGCTTTCGAGGTGGTCCAATATATCTTTTACTACACCTAGTTAATTCACCGTTATATGTGGGTGAGTTTCTGGAGCAGCCGAACCGCTATTTGTATTTTTTGGCCCCTTGCCAGAGGACGCCATAGGTGATTACTTCAATGAGATCGGTCTGTGCTCTCGAAGTAAATTGCGTCAATGCGTAGGGTTATTCGCTCCTCTTGGCTGCGTAATACAGGAGACAACCCTTTGATAGAATAAATTCATGTGCAAGACCAAGAGTTGGTGTTTACTGAATAATATCCCATAATGAATGAAGAAAGACAATCATTGAAAGCTATTACTGTAAATAATATTTTGGGTCACAACCATCTTTACAATTTTGTAGGATTCGAGAAATTTTGTTCCCAACTATTGGATATAATCTGGATAATTTTACATCGGTGTCCATATGACGTTATTAATTATGGTTATTGCGTGAGTTCAATTAGATAATTATGTATGCACGTTTTTTAGGAACTAACCTCGTCGCTATTATTTTTCACAAGATCCACGTACTTAGGTAATAATTGTGAAAAACAGATTCTGTTATCTTGAAGAACATTAGAAAAAAAAGATGGGCTAGAGATTCCGAGGGAAAAATGCCAAGAATTTATATTTAGTGGAATCCTGATTTGAATCGCTAACTGCAGAAATGCATTGTGTCAAAGCTGGACGATTTATCTTTTTTTATTTAAGCTGCTGCTAGGTGCAAGACTGAACGTTTCCTACTATAAGAAAACATGTCATGCTAATGACACTGAGCATATGTTTCCACAACATGTTTCATTTTAGTAGGAAACGTTTAGTCCTGCACCTAGCAACAAATTAAAGAATAAAAAAGAAAAATCGTCCAACTTGGACATGATGCCTTTGTGCAGTCAGCGATTCATATAAACCCTGAATGCTTCTATGAACTTAAATTTGATGTGAATTATGTCCTCACTAAACTTCAAAAGTACCAACATAAGCGACGATAATGGTGGCTATGTGGTGGAATTACGCCAGAATATGCTAACACAGCTAATAGAAAACACTAAATCCTTAATCAATCTTCCGCAAATGCATTTCACTTTATTTTTTAACAAGAACCTACTTTTTGTAAGCGGGTCACTAAGCTTGTAGGTGGTGGAGGAAAGTAGCTCCTCTGTAGGAATTCGCCTGGCTAATGCCTGCCGCTGAAGTAATTATGGCCCACTTTGAATGACAAGCGAGAAAATGAATGCGGCGGTTCGCGAGAGCGTGCCATTTTACCTCGTGTCCCGTCGGGACGCGCTGCTATCGGGGAAACGGACCGACGAGCTAGCTGCGCCGGGAGCTTTAAAACCACGATTTTTACCCATGAGCCTCGTTCCCCTAGGAACGCTGCGCGGTTGAATTAGTATGTGTGTGTAATGTGCTGCATTTGGGCCATTCATAGTAATTAGATTCGTTTCGGGTAGGGTTATTTTATTTTTTCCTTCGTCTTTCTATTAAAAAAAAAAAATGTTCGTTGAGGGAATAATGGTCTCTGGGTGGAATTACTTTCGGTGCGTTTCAAACAAATAACTTCCCCCCGATGGAGCATTCACTTTACTTTTTTTTCTTAGGGAAAAGAATAGGAATTAAAGGAATGGAAGGGAATTATTTCGATCAAACACGACCACCTTGATCGTCATTTTCAACAGAAAAAAATAAAATAAGAAAGGAAATCTTCACTCGTCCGCGAGAGCCAACTAATTAATTCCCACGGCAAGGGCCTTTCATTTCCCTCGACTTTTTCGCCTTTTCGTGCCTTCTCTTATTTCCGCCTTTTCAACAGACACGTTCTTTCGGCCACACCTTACGGCTTAGTCCCTCCTACTACCATTCATTCCCCTTTTATGCCTTGCAAATTTCTCCTTTTTTCATTTCCTACTCATCACTTTTCCCCCCAAAAAAATCAGTTAGGTATCCCAATAATTCCTTTCAACCCATAATTATCCTCGTAGTTTTTGAGGCATTTGCTGATTTTGAGGAGTAGGTTAAGCGTGGATTTGCAGCACTCAACGGAAACCCTAGTACTCAATCTGTCGGTTTCCATGACGGTTAAATGCATGAAGAGCATTTGTTCCCGTGCTTTCATAATTAGAACGATTGTCATAATTGCGTATACACCAATGGTGAAGGTCGCCGTGAAAACATATTTGGTTTAGCCGCGGTAAACCAATAAAGCCCGTTGAGGCAAATATTTTTTCTTGGCAATATTCCTCCTTGGTGTACATATCTCTGCACCCGTGCGCGAGGCTGCGTATAAACTCACTTGTTTCATGCATTGTCACGATTGTGGTAGATATACGCGTTGAACACTTCGATGAGCGTTTAGTATGAAAATGGAGAGATTCAAAGAAGCAGATGCAATTTATGAATGTTAAAAAATTATGAAAAATTATTTTTTTCCTTAAACCTCTCATGTGTTGCACATTTTTTTCATTCATATCATTTTTCATTTACTGCACATCTTGTCTTCTTAGGAGCAACTATTACCTACCACTGCTTTCAACTACTTCTTCATGATTGAAGTTATTTGGATTTGAGTAATGATGATAAATAAGTGGTGATTTATTCGCTATGGTAAAAAATGAGAGTAATAATCCAGGGTAGTGGCAGAATACGATGGATAAGAATGTCGTAAGCGATAATCATGGCTGTGTCGAAATTGTTCCATAAATGTGGGAACAAGCGGATTTAAAAATCAAGCTACATGCATTAGTGAAAAATTCCAAAGATTCATACTTGAGTGGAAAATTTTTTCATTATAACTAATTAAGTTAATTTTCAGAAGTTTGTGATAGGCTTTTAACTCGTCAATATGACTATTGCTTGAAACGCTAAGTGATCATGGCATACAAGAATACCTCTTATAAGCTGTCCTATATCTCATGCTATCCCTCAAGCTACAATGTCAACTTTAAATTTTTTTAAAACATTCTTTTTGTTTTTCCCTGAGTTCATATTAATTCTCTAGTTATTTCCCACCGTTTTCACTACTTACCTACTCTATTACCGCATGACCACAAGTGTCAACAAATAACCAAATGTTCGCACACTAATTTAATAATGTACTTAATTTTTATTTGTCTTAAGTTGTTCAGGATGGTGTCTGTGTGTTATATATATTTCAATATTATACAACTAAAACGACATATTTTCTAATTCTTCCTTCAGTTTTGTGCACGAGTGGATCTCAAAAAAGGAAAAATTGGGTAATATTAAGTGTTATTTTTGATATTAGATTTGATCTTAACTGTCTTATTTAATGCAATGTGGAAATCCTTCTAATACGTTGAACACTATGTATAATTTCGTTAGGGAATTTTTTTAATAAAAATAAAAATAAATATATCCCTTGCCTCACATTTACAGACTCAAATGTATAGGCTTTTGTTCCGTCTCCTCATTTGAAAAAGAACTTTCCCCTTTGCTTCGCAGATTTCCTCCTCTTTCCCTTTTAACTGTCACTTTCGCGTCTACTTCATATTATTTTTTTATAACATATAATCCTCTTTCCCAGAATCTTCCTCTTCTACAGTCCCTTGTTATTTTTTTCGTCCACATAGTCATTCCCATTGAGGCGGGGCATTTTTGGGAAATGGAAATACAGGCGTAGTGGGCGTAAGACGTGCTGCTTTCGTTTATCGTGCTCCCACCTACTGCTTTAGATTTCCTTTTCCTTTCCTGGCATTCTAAGAGACGGCTATTCCCACCCCTTTCCCTATCTCTAGTGTGCAGCTTTATTATTAATATACAAATAGTTACTAGTTGGCCATTCGACAGGTGGTATCAGTTAAATGATGAATTACACCAACAAAAGAAAACTAAATCGGTCAAACTGAAAATTAGTGTTGAAATCAGTTTTCCAAAATGAAATTTTTGCACCTATTCTTCAAAATCTTGAGGTACTAGGAAAGGGCTGAAATAGTTCTGCAGGGAGTCTATTCCAATGATCAATCATCCTCTGAAGAAATAAAAACTTTTTTACGCTGGTCCTTTGTGACTGGCATTTAATCATGTATTGGTGATCACTCTTTCTAATTTAGTTGGGGCTTTCAATCTTATCTCGCAGTTCTTCGCATGCCTTTTCCCTCGCAAGTGTGCAGAAGAGTGCGCAACGCTTATTTATTTTTCTTTTTCTCCGTTCTAGCGAGTCCCTTATCGGTATTTGTAGCATTTTTGAGTCCTTCCCAAGGCTAAGGCAGTATTTTCCGGTTAATCATAGCACCTATTTGCTTTAAATGAATCTTTCAATGCCATGCGTGACAAATGTGGACTCTTCAATCGAAATTCAATGGCTTTTAACTAGTAGTTATTCACGACGCTCTAACAACAAACGATGTTGTTACTTTTTGCAGCATTTTGAGTGTATAAAACAATCGATGCATGCTTCAAAGTCATAGTTAATTCTTCGCCAACCCTGATGGCGATAGGGGCCTTGCCTGACAAACTCAAGGTCGGGCCCCACCTTGGCGTGGTTGTTTGTAGTATTCCGTTTTTGCCTTTTATAAACCGTGCAGAGGCTTTTCATTGGGTGAATGGAAAAAAATTGGAGCATACATTAGTATATACATAGTACATATATATTGGAGTATACATTTCAGATAATACGAGATTTACGAGCGTAATGAGGAGTATTAGTGAAGAATGGAAAATTTGGAGAAGACAAGAATAAATACGTAGTCTATGCTATCAGACAGGGCAGTTACGTAGAAAGAACTATGAAGGGAATAATTGGGAAGATAAAGGCGGAAACATAAGTACCTTTTTGAGGTAATAATTGACGAATAAGTATGCCAAGTACCACAGGAAAGTAAAAAAAGTAGTTGAAGACAGCTGAGGGTAAATTAATCTTAGAATTTTAATACAATGCTTTAACTTATGGTCCTGAATTGGTAGAGTACTTGGAATTTTCCCTAGTCTAAAGATTCCTCGCTTCCCTCCCGTCTCGCCCAGGAAATGGACGGCCGAGAAGACAGAAGACGGGCGCAAACCGCAGTCTCTCTCTCCGGCAACTCGGAAGAGACGCGGACCACAGTAGCGCCTTGTCTTCGAGGAGACCTCGTTGGCGTTCTCCACCCACACAGACCACCCTTATTCCGCCCGCCAGCGTCTCTCAGATGAGCCGACGAGGTTATTTCGCCAAGACGGCTTTCTCTGTCTTTCCCTCTCTTTCTCGGATTTATATTACATATTCTCCTTGGGATTAGAACGGCGACGATGTCGTCCACACGTAGTGCGGCTGACCTTCGAGGACATCTTACCCCATCGTCTATTTCCATTCCGTTACGTCTTATTCCTTTCAGGGTGGCCAATTGTTCACAATGGTTTTGGAAATGAATGTCTTCGTGGGAAAAATATCATGCATACACTTTGCCTTAGGGGTCATGATGGAGATAAAACTTGAGCATTTTTTGTTGACTTCTTTAATTTTTCCCTTCATAGTTCAATCCTTCCTTCAATGGTTCTTACTAAAGCATAGCTTTTATTTAAGAAAAATCCAGAAATTATATGACTTTTGATTTTTTCAGCCTTTTAGAGATTTCAGAGTTTTATCTCGCTCTAGTCATAACGATATGAATACATAATTGATCATTTACTGGTAAATAATGCTAGAGAAAAGTTCGGAAAACACCAAAAATAATTATTGGCATTATAATCGTGGTATTGGTCTAATGATACTCCAACAAAACTACCTTAGTGTAAAGATTTTAATTGCATCAAAATGGCAAAAATCAATTACAACAACAGTGCTAATGATTATTATTTTGTGTTCCAATACATTTTGTGGTATATAGTCATAGACTGAGTGAGAAACCATACAATAAAATCAACTGCGACCCATTTTCATAATTTTCGTGTTTCTGGGCATGGGATTGTCTTCTTGCGAGTCTTTGAATTACTAGATCAGCTCAGACATTCGTGCCCCATGAATTTCATGAGAACTTACTACCCACAATATCGTCGGTGCTCCCTGTAGGTAATTTTTAACAAAACGGCACCGAGTATTCATCAGAGAATGAAACCCATCCTACCAACGAAGAGCCCTTTATAACTGAACAAATAGCCTGCCGAACCAGCTATCATTTGATAGTTCTTGTCGAAGTACAGAACGTGGAAACTCAAGAGCTTACAAAATGGCCTGGAAGGAGGGAAATCCTGAAAACCGCACGGGCATTGCTGGAGGGTACTGACCGCAATACGAATGATAGGAGTAGGAAACTGGAGATGGTCAGCTACCTACAGTGTTGCTGCTGCTTTGTTTGATACTGCGGTTGGATCTCTGGGGCCGTTCCTGTGCGGTTTGATTGTTTCTTCTCTGTACCAGGCGTTCGTAAGCTTCGGCATTCTCTGCGGTAAATGTTTTTCTTCTGCAGGGAATATTCCAATGGTCTTCAGTTTGTGGGATGGGTGAGTATAAATGGGTTGATGTCAAAATTGGGGCGAGCTTGTTTCCCTGTCCTCGCCGAGTCAATTTGCATAAAATTCTAATGATGTATTTGGCTGCTCCAAACCACAGCAAAAACGATAGAAATGTTTTATCTTACTCATTTTATTCATTTTGTGTAAAAAATTAAATGCTGCTGAAAAATGTTCGCAGATATGTAAATTGCACCACAGTTTTCAAAACGTATTTTCTTCAGGTAATTTATTCACCTACATGAAGATGAAACTTGTTGAAACTTGTTTTGTATTGAAACTTGTTCTAAACCTGTATACCTAAAGTATCTCGGGAAAATTTCCATTAACTTTTGCACTTCCATTTTGAGTATTTCCACTACTGCATAAAATGCGACTTACCGTTGCGGTTCGTCAGTGAAAATCCGTTATAATCATCCCAATGGAGCTATATATCACCGAATTAATTTAGCATAGGATAATTCCTATTCTGCCATGGTTGAATTCCATTTTAATTCCCAGAATATTTTGGCGACTAACATGTTGAGGTATGTATAAATGAAACCATTTCTCTATAAAGTTACTTTTTTTCATCAGTCACATGTGGCTTTTTCAGTGGTTTGTATGCGACCTCATATAAATTCCATGGTTTAAGTTAGTTTAAATTTAACAGGTTACCGGACCTATTGATCTCGATTACTACGTAGCCTCGTCGCTATATCGTTCCATCAATTTATGTGATTGCCGCTTTTAGATGACGCCTTGCTTCTAACTTGAGAGGTTGCAACCAGCAGAGAATGAAGAAAGCGAAAGGGACGACATCTACGCTTTATTAAATTTTTTAGCGCTTCATTATCGAATGACATTTGATATTTGTTCAAATCAAATACAAACGGAGGCTATGTAAATTCAAAAATGGAATGTATTCCATGAATTTTGCGATAGATTCCTATTTGGCATTACGTGGAATTTGAATGTCAGAGTGTATTTTTCTTCGTTAAACAACTAAGCAAAAACGAGCGCTCAATATTTGTGCAAAAGAATGACATGATATTTTTCTGATGGCGTCCGACAGAGGTACATTTGTGGTACATGTGGCTTTATTTGGCTTTTGGAATTGGTTAAAAAATAAAAATCACATTTCTTGGAGCTAGATATTGGATATTAAACTCATATTGACTGTGAATTACAAAGGTTATTACATAAAAATAACATTTACAAATTTATATTTATTTTCAGACGGATTCTTCGGGGAATTGATACTTGTCCCCTCATACGGGCCTGGTATTGGCTGCTATTTCGCATGAATACCACCAGTAGATCCCAGATGGAGGAAGTCGAACTTAATTATGTGATTTCAACTACTTAAAGTGAGTGTTTTGATCTATCGATAACATAATCGACAAGCCACTTTCTGGCATGGATTTTATATTCAATAAATAGCTTTCATTTATTAAAAAAAATAGTTGGCATTAGCTGATAAATATTATAAATAGAATCCCGATATTTTCCCGTCGGAATATAAAACTTTTACTAGGGTGTACGAAGCACTTTTCGAGGTACCGGATGGGCATATTTGAATTTATATAAGTTTTACTTTGGTGGTTTAAATTATATTTATATACTACTAAGTGGTAGTACTGAATTCTATTATTTAGGCATGTCTTTTTTATTTGCTATCATGAGTCATCATCAACATTAGTCAACAATCCTAGGATTGGTTTGACGCAGCTCTCCACTTTTCTTTTCTATCCGCTGACCTTTTCATAGCTACACATTTCTTCCCTTTAACATCCTTTATAACCTGTCCTATGTAACTCATTTGGGGCCGTCCCTTGCCCTTTTTCTCTTCACTTGTCCTTCAACGATTGTCTTCATCAGACCGTCGTGCCTCAAAATGTGGCCAACTAGGTTGTTCCGTCTTCTGCTCAAGGTTTTCAGAAGGATTCCCTTTTCTCCCACTCTTCTTAGCACTCCTCGATACTTACGCGGCTAATCCATTTTATCTTCATCATTCTTCGGTATCACCACATTTCGAATACCACACTCTTGACTTCTCTGCTGCTGTCGACGTCCTTATTTCCATCTTGAAACATGTTCCATATGTAGCATCTGATGAATTGTTTCCTTGCTTTTACGGTTGTATTCTCAGCTGCAAGAAGGTTCTTCTTTTTGTAGAAAGCCCTCTTCGCCTGCGCTATTCTACTGACTATTTCTTTCTTGCATCGTCCATCGTTGGTAATTTGGCTTCCCAGTAGCCAAACGTAACGCAGATAATAACCCTCTGTAACGAATTGAATCCACTCGTTTAACGTTGGCAAGCGTTTTCAGGAAAATTTCCTTCGAAATGGTATTAAAGCTAGTTGGATTGTACCCGTGGTATAGATTAATTTCATCCTATATCGTGTTGGGTGACTACAACCGAAGCCAATGGTATATCTTTGACGCCAGAGTTACTCCGTTATTTGATAATAGTGGTTTACCGTCTTTCTTTCAGTGTCTTTGCTATCTATAAGTATTTAGAACTTCGGATGGATAATGAAGAAGAAGTTTACTTTTTTAAATTATGACTTCCTAATTATTTCATAACTTGCAAATATATTTAGTAGCCTTCATTTTTCTCAAACCTCTTATTTATTTAATTCGAGAGATACCCTTGCGAATTTTTAATATACGGATTTCTTAGAATTACCTTGCCTCTTATTTACAATTTATGTGCTTCGTTATCGTCCAGAATGAATTTTTTATTAGAATTTGCTCTTATATCTAATTTTATTTATAACCTGATTTATCTCAATAAATATATATATAATTTTGATATAATTTATGATCCACTTTCGTTCACGTCGGAATATTTTCCCTTCCTAATTTTGCGCCCACTCGCCGCCGAATGGGAATGTTTCCTTGTTAGTCTACACGGGCTAATAAATGGAATATTATTATTGTAAGCAAAGTTTTATTTTGAGATCCTGAATAATCCAATTTATTCAGTTCCGAAGGTTAATTGCGTAATGTGTCATTTAAACATACAAATTGAAATTCCATAGTTGAATCTTATTCTACTTTACTTATGGGAATGAGTGCACACAGTATTGAACAAATATTATCGAATTTGTAAAATTTTGTTTTAATCCGATTAGAAAAACAGTATTCAGGGAATGTTAATATTTCCCAAATTAAATGCATGATTATAGCCAATTGTTATTATTATTTCCGACAGTGAATTCATTAAGTCTATTTTATGTGAAAATATAAAACCCTCTGTAGAAGTTAATTCTATAGATTGGGGGAGTAATGCCATTTAGTGGCACATGATTATAACCGCATATGTACCACATGTGTATACAATTCGTTTTACCCAATATGAATATGAAGTAATCTCATTTTTCTTCTCAATCGCATTTATTCTTTGTAATAAAGCTCATACTCTTTTCATGTCATGATAGAATATTTGAGGAAAGAATTCATTACCAATAACCATCAATAAATGCATTGTAGAGGGTGGGTACATTTTTAAAATTATTGAAGCTTTACTTAAAGAGTTTCATTTACACTTTCTCAATTATTCCATCACTAGAGCATATCTAAAAAAGTTGATATTTACTGTATTACGTAGTTTCATGATCCCTATCCTTAGCGAGATGCTGTTGATAAAAATAAATAACAATGAAATTAAGCTTCAAGGTACTGATATATAAAATGAGACTGCCATTCATTTATTCTAGTTTCTTACCATGTATCAACCCCTTATCTACCAAATCAATAGCTCTCTATTTATTTTCCATATTTTTCTTCTTTATTTTGGCGTAAAATGTACGATATTATCTTAGCTAACCCGAACGCCTGTTACTTAGTTTATAAACACTCATATTGAATCTCAATATAATAAAGATGAACAAGAATTTTTCCTCCTTCGCTTCCCTGACGCCTACTGTCTTGATTGGAAATGGAATTCCAGTTATTTTTTTTGGGGTGGTCAATCACTGTTTTCTCAATTGTTGATGGAACATCACTCCAAACGTCAACTCCGATTCCCATTATGATGTAATCCCCGCGGGCTCAATGCAGTTCGTCGATATTCTCCGCCAAATGAACTCTACCGTACATATTTCAACTCTGCTACGAATCCTCCCATACAGCCACTGCACATTATTCCTCCATCATTCAGTTCAAATCCTATTCCTCGTCCGCAATGTCCTCGAAGCACAGTTCCTTCAAGATCTATTGATTTTCCTCCGATATATTTCCTGGTCTAAGCTCGCTCAGCTTCAACATAAATATTTCTTCTTCTTTGAATTAGCCTTACAGCACCTTTACCCTGTGAAGCTTCATTGTACCACATCCTGTAAGATATATACACTGCTTGCCTGCACGTCCCAGCAATTATCGATATGAAACATATTTTGTTTTGCGACTCACCCATAGTTATTAGGAAAAAAGTTTGCAAGGTCGTGGCGGATTCATAGTGATTACTTGGCACTAAAACTCCAGTTATCAGTCGTGAATACTTAAATTATTAAAATTAAATTACATTCCTCAAGTATGTGAAGTATTTGTGAGCAAATACATCTATTTATTAATCTCCATAAGTCGGTAAGAATACTTTATAAAACTAATGAACCAACGACGCGTCACGACGCTATGTATATGATATTTTACTCTGACTCATTATTTTTGGACACTTAAATTGAATAAATTCAAGTGTCCAAGAAATGTGTATTCGCACAGTTCATTATAATTGGTCGAAGACATGACTAATGAGCAACATTAAAAATTAATGCTTAATGCATTATCACTAGTATGTCTCCTAGAAATTTTCACTGTGTGAAGAAGGGAAATATTTTCATTGCGGAGATGCTAGCAATTGTTTAGGCATCTTCTCTTGCATGAAAGGTATTACAGCTGTTACATGGAGGGATAACTTGTAAAAGTTTTTTTTAAGGTGAACATTTGATGAATCTTGGTAAGGTAACTTGGTAAGAAACACAGCATAGAAACTGCCCTATATCTTTGAACCACCGCATTATTATTGTATCATTCGTTCATGGAAGGTAGTAGGCGTGCGTGGCCTGATGATGCCACTTTAAATCTACCATTTTTCTCGTACAATTTTTATTATTTGTACGCTTCTTACTTGGTAAGAATATGGATTATAGAATTTTTTCTTCTTAGTCTTTCCCTCTATAATGGGGCTACCTCTTTCCTCTCCCCGTGCACTGTGTAATTTATGCACGCATGCGCCAAAATTCGTCCCTCAATCACACGGTGCCTTTCCACTCTGCCTGTTTTCCATCCCTCTTATTATCCCCTCGACGACGCTCCGAAATACGGGGAAGGACCATCTGCGCTCTAGAGAGGAGAAGGTGGAAGATGAGGGAATGAAGAAGATCTCATTCGACTCGCCTTATAATTTCGCCCACTCCATCTCCACCTTCCGTCAGGGGTCATTACGGCGCAAGGGGTCCTTTCTTATAAGGAGCCTCCTCCGAGGAAAGAAGGAAATGTCAGCTTCATGAAAATTCTAAAATTTGCTCCTCTAATTGTGCTCCTTCGAATGGCGGCAGAATTTGAATTTTCATGTTATATTTTAGTTTGTAATTAAGTTGATTAGGTTGAAAAGTTGAAATTTACATTTGAATGTTTGCATTTTTACATAGAGTTCTATGGAAATGCTTGTCTAAGTTTGAGAAAAATTCGGAGTAAAAACTGATTTTAAGTATTTCCTTTCCGGCAACATGTATTTAGAAAAGATATTGTACTAGGACTCCTGTCCTCTAAGAACAAATAAAATTTACGAAAACAAATTCATAGAGTAATTTAAAAGTAGAAGTAATTAAGCATAAAATCAACTCAACTTACTCATTGTGAGCGATAAACTAACAGGAAAATGTAACAAAAGAGTTCCATTTTACAAAGAAATCATATCATCACTACATTACAACAACAACATTATGCACAGATAACATATGACGCACAGTGTTCCAGCAATAAATCATAGAACCAATGAGGAAGAAGTTTTCGGAATAGCAATAGATAACATGATGAAAAGAATAAAAACCATAGAAAAAGAAGAGATACACATTTTTTTTCAATTAACCAATAAGTTATTATGGGGAAGTAAGTAATAAGATGTAAACTATCCTTGAACGATTTCAAAAACCGAGTATTTTTAACATCATCTGGTAGATTATTCCAAAGATTGGATACTACAACCTGGAATGACTTCTGGAAAGAAGTTGCGCGATGAGAGGGATAATAGATGAAGTTAGCATCTGATCTTGATGTACAGCCGTAAAAATACATTAACAAAGAAAAATCACTCTAATAGCGAAATTTTCTCTCAAAAGTATGCTACTAGCAAATTTATGCTTATAAACTAGAATATCGCACCTCGCTCCTGAAGGATATTTTTTTTATCGATGTCCAAAACTTTGAAACCAGGACCCTAAGGTTAGTCTCCCTAATCTCTACCCAATAATCCACCACGCTCCTTGCATGTTATAGTTAGGGAACGTAAATAACACTCCCATTCATGTGATAATCTCTAATTCGGAAAAGAATTTAGGTATTATTTTATTCTTTAATTCCTCGCTTATTATTTATTTGGCATAAGTGACAAAGGTTTTGAGGATGTGCTTGATACCTACATTTATTTGTTAGCAATTATTTGAAACCACTTCACGCGACTTGGGGTAGACCGTTGCCGTACGATTCATATCTTTATATTAATTCTAGCTATTACTAAGGGGAGTTATATCTGTTGATAGCCGAAGAATCATTTTATCAACAAATTTAAAAGCAGATATGTGAACTTGGTTGCGGTTTGTAGAATTGTTGTAGCTCTGTTAGTAATTTTTTATCTGGCTCGTAGGTATCTAACATACGTTTAGTTATGTTAACGTGATAGAGGAATTATTGTCTTAATTCGCTCTTCTGAATCACTCTAGTTCCTCCAAAAACCAAATGAGGCCACGCGGCAAACCTCGTGTTCCTCCCTCTAAATCACTTCCCCTTGCGGAGAGGTATGCTTCAATCAAATTCCGATAGAGGGCGCGAGCGTGTGGTCGCATTGGGCGGCGTGAAATTACACACTGAGCAAAGGTGTGGAGCAGCCCGTGTCAGCGTCTTCACTGATCCGGCAAAGCATTCCGATCAGTTCTCCCTCCCTCTCGAGGCCGAAACCCATGGCTGAGGGTAACTCAGAATTGAACCAGTGAATTAATGATATATCCGGAAATACCTCTGTCGTGAACTTTGAAGCTACCACCTACATGGATAAGTACTTATTAAATCTGTTATTTCCACCTTCATTGGCAAACAGACCTGAGTATGGTTTGATGCAACTCTCTTCTATGAATTTTTTTTCGTATTTGTAGTCTTGTCCCATTTCTATCCTTGATGTCGCGAGCAAAGAATATCAAAGGTTATAAAAAAATTGAGCTGTTACAGCAGTTTAGTTATAATCATGAACTACTCTACCTGATTGAGGCTATTGCGGTTCATTGTAGCTGTTGAGGATGTTTTTTTATGTGCCCTGCGTACTTGTTTGGTTTGTTGCCTAACATTTAGGGGCCATTAGTGGTCACTTTTTCTTCGGGAATAAGAATAGTTTCCCGTAGAGGGTAGTTATAATGGCTCATGGAGATATGGAGATTGAAAGAGGGACTTCTTATCAATGTAGATGGTAGCTTCAAGGTTCATGACAAAGGTATTTCCGTATCTGAAATTCACTGATAAGGAACTAATTCACTACGGAAAAACTATCCTAATTCTCTAAGAAAAAGTGATCAGCAACAGCCACGAAACTTCGGGTGACAAACTGAATAAGTTCGTGGCGCGCAATCTAAAAATCATCTACTCATCTAAAGCTACTCTTTCTGCTCAAGTAAAAGGAATGGAAAGTTAATCATATAATTATTTGGACAGGACAGAGAGGAAAGCGGATTGAGTAGAGAAGGGACATGTGTTGGAAAAAGAGGCGTGTATAAATGGGAAAGAGTTGATGAGAGAATAGGTATGTTAAAACTCAAAGAATTGGCAGGTGAAAAGTCTGAAGTAGAGCGTAGCACCTAACACTGCGGTAACTTGAACGCTGACAAGGAAAATGAAAAGGGCTGGAGACTTTTTTGATGTGGGTACGGAGGAGTGGGAGTGGACCGAGAAGATAAGGGATGACGAAGTGCAGGACATGGTGGACGAAGGGAGAAAACCTCTATGTGATGGATGGGTTAGAAAAAAGGCTTAGATGGAGCTAGTATTTAGCGGGGAATGTTAAAATGTTAGCTGGGAGGAATTTTAAAATCAGTGTTAGAGGAAAGGCTGTTAGGTAAACAATGGAGGTGAGAAATGAATTAATTGATGAAATGATTCTGATTTGAATAAGCCTTCTCATTGACCCTGCTATGTTAAAGTATATTTATAGACAATGATAACAAAAAGATTTAAACAAATATCGATGTTTATGTTGTATCCTCATTACCATTTTGTGACAAAATGAATGAAATTATATTGCCGCTTAGTATTTTTTTTGAATATGAGCGAAACAAATTTAAATACGATTAGCCTGAAAAAGGGTGAAGTAATGCTAAAAAATGATATTAGGAAGTTATCTTCCCTCAATGTTTCGTAAATATTACTTAAGTACAATAGTATTCCAATTGTCAAGAAAGCATCAATATTTTATAACAGTACGGATGCTTAGAATATATCTAGTAATATATTTGTAATATATCTCATATTTTTCTGATGAAAAAGAAAACGTGTACTTTTTCGATCATTGGTTAGAATTATATTAGTTTTATTAATGTCATTATTAAGTTCAAAAATGATATATTTGACTATCTAAATAGCCGTAGTATTATTATTTAGTACCCAAACCAGCAAATTCTCCTTGATATCCATTGTGAAATGATGGTACATAGCTATAATTGCACCAAATACTGCGGTTCATTTTCGGTAGTTTATGGAACGGTTAATTATTTAGAATGAATAATAGTGATTTTGGGATGTATCTGCAATGTAAATGCAAATACGTCTATGAAGAGGAATTTTATTTCTCATTATTTTAGTTGATATTTAAGCAAATTCATGAGGTAATTATGAAAATAACTTTCCTTCTCTTTGGCAAAATCCGTTCCAAAAGAAGACCCTGAATGCATGGTATTTATGTGCTCAAAGAATGCTGATATTTTTTGAGCTTTTGCTTTAGCATTTCTCGCGAGAATGCGTATCACTGATGACAATTGGTTAGTTATATTTAAATTCATTAAGTGTTCTTACAGTACATTTCTGTAAATATGTTCCTTTTTTGAAAGGCCGTATTTCCTGAAAGTTTGCACGAAATGTGTTTGAACCAATTATTCGATAATTTCAAGTAACTGTGCATTATTATTCCGAAACTAACCTTTAATAACAAAGAAAACAAATAGCCGACCAACGTAAACAGAATCATTTTTTCTTTAAATAAATCCACTTATCTAAAAAGTGATGCTTAATGAGAATACTTTGTCTAGCTCGCAGAAAGAGAAAGTAAAATCAGAGGCCATAGTCCAAAGTTGGTGCTGGGAAATGCGAAACTCATTCCTGAGGGTATTCTAAAGTCGCCTCGTTAGGACACCAAATGTCTTTAAGGATTTAATCATTTTCAGCGGTGAAAGTAATTGGCACGAACCTTAAAGAGACCCTTGTGAAGTTAATTGGATCGAACAGGAGCTAAACAAATCAGTTGAAACGTGGGGATGACGGGATGGTCGGATGGTAGTAGGCCGATGTAATAAATGAAGGGAGGAAATTGATTTTATTTTCGTTAATCTATCCTCAAAATAATCGTCGCAGCGGTGGAGGCGTCGGTGTGAACCAGTATTTTTTATATGTAAGGATTTATTTCCTTTTTATTAAGTGAGATACTGAGAGCCACCATTTGGATATCGGCGAAATAGAGGATATTGAAATAAAATTCACTTACTGATTCTTAGCAATATGGTATTCCATTATAAGCTATCTTGGATAGTTAACTATTACTTATACCACTACCTTTTTACATTATGCGATCCGGTTTTCTATTAGTAATCACCATCTCCAAGCGTAAATCATTATTTATTTACCTTATTATGGTAACCAAGTTACCCAACGGAGGAAGAATATTTTGAATTTTGAAACAAAGGCCAAAATAGGGGAAAAGGATGGTTAATGACATTCGTTTATCAGAGTGTTGTCCTGGTTTTAAATATTCTTTCAAATTTCCAATTGATGCCTGGAATGTAATAAGCGGCGATCGCTGCATAGTTTTAAAATATTCATTTTAAAATCACTCCTATGGAATTTACATATTTAAGTGCTTACCAAAATTACTTTTATCATCTTTGTTATTTCTGTAACCACCTAAACGTTTTTTTTTCCTGACATCGAAGCTTATTCCTGTCTACCCCACCTAGACACTATTGCAATCGCTGCAATTGTAACCGGCTCGCTTTATCTAAAAGAGAAGTTATACGTAAAAGTTAACTATCCGAGAGACCTGATATTAAAATAAGTAATTAGGTCATACTCATGTAAATACAAAAATAGTTAGAAATCTCAGGAAATATCAACTTCATAACTCGACATTTGATCTTTTTAATCAAAAAGATAGTTACAAAGGGCAAATAGATAAATATTGTGAAGAAATATATGTGACTCCTATTCAAACTTTGATATTTCTTTGCGAATAATATTAGTTTTTATTTATGTGTTGAGGCCTTTTACTGAGGAAGTATTAAAACTTAAAGGCACTGTGGTATTAGGCATATGAAGGTAGTTAAACAAAAAACCTTAAGTTATAGTTTATTTTTTCTCCAAGTTTTGGCTTTTTCACTGATAACGTGTTGTTTGCACTATCTCAAGTGAAGGCCGTATTTTATTTCTGCGTGCTGAACATTTATCCACCTAATGCCGTTTTACGTGGTCGTTGTTAACGTATTTAAAATCCATCATTGGTCACAAATCTTAAGATTCTTGACGCAATTCTTTACTCATGTCTTTGAGCTTATCTTGTCGCGTATTTTAAATTACTTGCCTACAAAACATCGCATGTTCCGACGATAAGTTGAGTAATTAATAGCCTTACCGCACGTAATATTTTTTGAAAATTAATGTCATTGGGAGTAAGAAATTAAAACTTTTCTTGTTTTATCCAGGGCTATCCAGGTTGTTATAGCTATCGTTCCTTGCTGCGTCGCAGGTTAATTTTTGTAGCTAATGAGTTCCCTAGGTTTTCAAGTGCTGCCGGCTCGTATAAAAAATTACATCTCTTTAACGTCGAGCGGAACATCAAATTAACGTACGTACCAGATCGGTTATTGGGATTAATTGCGACTTAGTTATTTTTCTCACAACATATACGTCACCCACCAGTTTTCGACAATAATGCGTCATTATAAAGTGTAAAAGGGCCATTGCCGTAACCAGATGAGTAAAATAAGCGTTTTGTCCTATATTGCTGAGTGGGAATTTCTTTCAGTAACACGTGATACTAGGAAAATTTTGTTGCTATTTTTCCTCTTTGATTAAAATTCACAGTACCAAAGAGGAATGTTTAACTTCATTGTTATAACGTTACTTTGAAAAGTACTGCTGTTAAAGCACTAAGTAACCTATCGTATTATGCATGTGGCTGGAGAAATACAAGTAAATGAAAAACCATAAGTTTTGAAAAGTGCTATCAAAAACTTCCTTGATATTATACTATTCCGTTTTTTAAAACTGTATTATTTTTAGCTAAGAACATTTTATTCGTTATTAATATTTTTTCATAGAAACATTAAATTTCATTTGGAATTTTTTTCTCCTTAGCAAACGCATTCCTATCCTATTGCCTATTTTCATGCCTTACTCGGGGCCATCATTTTAATGTTATTATAATATTGAATTATAGTAGATTAGTGCGTCTCTGTGAAATATTATAAATCTTTGAGATGGTAGAGAGACGCCATATTTTACCCATTTCCAAGCTTTTAATTCGATCATAATAGCCCGTGGCCGTGTATACCAAATGATGGTAAGTCGTCCCGAAGAGCTGGAGGAGAGGAGTGGAGCTTGCGCATTTCGCGAGAGGGTCTGTATTTTCACAGCGTCTTATCTCCTCCGTCCCCCTGACTCAATCTCAACCTTCTTAATTCCTTCCAACCTGATTTCAGAAAGGAGTGAGACGCTCTGGCCATATCCCCTCCTCGAGTGAAGAGTAGGAAAATAAGGGTGCGAGATTTAAGGGTACCGTAGAATTCTGTCACCAGGGATGAAGAGCAAATATGTCGCCAAAACCCATTTTCGAAGCATGGTATGACTTTCATTAGCTTTAATTTTCTTCAGCAAAAAAGTATGAAAATAGTTAAAATAGGACTCATTTGTGAGTGCTAGCATGATTGGTTGCCTGAAGAAGTTATCAGTAAAACAGTGTTACATTTATAGAAAATTATTCAAAACTGAGGCTTAAACAAATATATTATACTAACTATAAATCTTCCTCCTTTGACCAAAGAGCACATTTCTAGCAAATTTATATTTTCTTGCTCGAAAACACATTATGCCTTAAATTTCTTAAAAATTATTTTATGGAATGTAGATAATCATTAAAAATTATACCTGCGAAAGTATTTAAAGGTTAAAATCTCTGAAAGTAACGTTTGTACGTGATGACTTCTTTTTGGTATGAATGCACAATGACTATTATCAATGACAATGTAATATGTATTAAAATGTGATTTATATGCTACATGATGAGGAAACTCATCGCCTACGATTTAATTATGCACGTAATAAAATTAATTCCTCTCAGTACCAATTCACTTAATGTTAAATTTTATATTATTTATGCAATAAATTATTTTTTGAACAGATATAGTAAAATATTTATAAGAAATTTGGTGAAGCTCTTCAGTGAAGATGAATCTAATTTGTCTCCCAAGTATTAATTTGACGACACGGAGACTACTTATGACTCTGCCAGTGAAACAGTTCCCGGGACGTTCCAACTCATTTGCGGTATAGTAAAACAATTTGAGATATAGTTCGTATAAATATTGTAAAATGGTTATAAATATTTGGTGAAGATCTTCAGAGGAATTGAATCTCATCAGTCTCACAAATATAAATTTGACGACAGGGCGACTCCCTATGCCGCTGCTCGAGAAGCAGTGCCCAGGGCGTTCCGTCCCATTTGCGATACGTGACTCGGAGAGGAGTTAGGAATTTGGAATGGGGACTTCTTTGAGTTCATACTGGGAGAGACGAGATTTCTTCTCGCATCATCCACTCGGAGATTTCGTTTAAATCCTTCGAACCCTTACCTCACACTCCGAACCCCCTTTACCCACCGTGCCACCCCCAGAAATCTCCCTTCTCCTTTTCCTTCTTTCTCTCGAATGCTAAGCTCAAGATGCTCGCATAGAATTTCGGATCTCATCCTTTGCAGCCATTCGATGAGAAGATGGATCATCTCTTCCTCGCTACTTCTCTTTAGAAAATATTGAGTTACTTAAAACCTGCATCTGTTCCTTGAGATTCCTTGCGTGTACTAACAAGGAAAACAGATGAATTATATACAAGATACAGTTTACGACTTAATTTTGTGGAAATAGTTGATATTTTACTTAATAAAATTGCTTGGTCTTATTTTCACATTGTTTTATCTCAACCGACCTGATTTCAGCATAGAATCCCATTTTCTAGGTACATGGTTCTTGAATTGCCTATTCATTCATGGGGATGAAGTCGGTGTGGTGGCTAGAGTGTTGGCTTCTCTACCAGTGGGCTCGGGTTTAAACCCTTGCGGTGGCAGAGAATTTTCTGTGACTGCCCGATCCCTACTTGAATGTAGGGTGGAGGATAATTAAAGCGCAACACTCCGTCCGTTGGATCGGACGTTAAGCCGTGGTCCCCTTGGCGCCTTTCGAAAAGAGTAAACTTATGCCGACGCCGGGTTTCTCTCCGCCCTTTCTTACCTACCCTTCCCTCATGGCGCAAATGATCTAAGCTGTCGGTCGCCTCCTCCAAATGCCATAAGGTACCTATTAATACATTTCAATTGGCGAGGGGTGGGGGTAGAGTTTCGGGAATGAGGTTTAATGGATTTGTGAGATGAGGAAGGGGTGAGAGGATACTGTGTAGGGTTTTCGTAGGTACAATAGGAATGAGGGGAGTGATTCATGATAGCGTGAAATAAAGATTGGTGGGAGGTTTAGCAATGTGCAGGAGGGGTGAGTGGAATGGAGACATATGATCGTTTTTAAGTCAGCAGGGAAAATTCGGTCTGTCCGAATAAATTAAGTTTCCACACCTTGTTGAAACCATTTAATATTTTCGGATCAAAATTTCATCATTTTTATTGGTCATTCAGTATTATGTATCTTGAAAATGGCCTTATGAAATGTGATGAAACCTAGCTCGGTTGAAATTAAAGAATGTGGAAATGAGACGGTGATTTCATCATGTCAAACATATTCGCAGATATTTTACGCAATGACAGAATAAGAGCGACCCGTTGGGTTAAATAAACGTTGTGAGCACAATTACTAAGTAGTAATTACTCCCAGTAAATAATGAGGCGTACGTTACATTTATGCTCCGGGGTGTTTTCAAGGTGCAATTTTAAAATTAAATATTGAGAAAAAATGCCACGGATAGAGTCCTTTGGGTTGATGGAGTCGAAAAATGTTGAGGGAGGTCTGAAGTTTTAAGGAAACCTTATTTCTCGCGGGACCTACCTACTTCAAAAAGTCTTTGTCCTTCCTGCACATATTTTCCCCTGCAAAATTCCGTTTACTCGAAGTTTGTGCTATTGATTCGTCCTCAAGAGGTGTTTGACAAGGAGAAAAATATACCAACGGTGAAGATATCTGATGGACTCGGCTAGAACGACTTGGGTAAATCCGTTAGATGAAGCGCGTTGGAATCACGGATTTTGCTGTTTACCCAGCCGCACCTTCCAGCAGACAGACTTTAGTAACCCAGAGGATTGGCGATAAGATTCCAGACTTGGAGACGGCTTTGAATGCAAACAGTGTGACGTAGCCAAATGAACGCGGATGTGGTTGTTTTAGCCTTGCCTTGCCGTCTTACCCCTCATTTACACAAGATACGCAACCACCCACATTCCTGGAGCATTTCCCATTCAGATAAGGTTTAGTTTAATTATGCTTCAAAAGTATTGTTAAAAATTAAGCTCTCTGAATTCCCAATGCAGCTGTGTAGGTTCGTTTGAAATCAGTATTGTTTTGCAAATGAAATCATTGATCAAAATTCACTAATTCTTGGTTAACCTTGTGCTATTCCATAATAAGTTTTTCCTGGATGTACACAATTACTAATACCACTTTTTTATATATGAGTGCGCGACCCGGGTTTCAATGAATAATCATCATCATCAGGTGCTAATTATGATTTGTTTATCTTAATGTTACCTAGTTACTTGATGAATTTGAAAACGAACGCCAGGATAGGGGAATTTTTTCCCCCTATTTTGGCGTCCGTTTTAAAATTCATCAAGTAACTAGGTAACAATAAGATAAACAAATCATAATTAGCGCCTGATGATGATGATTATTATTATTGAAACCCGGGTCGCGCTCTCATATATAAAAAAGTGGTATAAGTAATTTTGTACATCCAGGAAAAACTTAAATCATTGATCGTTTGTTTGAAATCTCTTTTAGGGTATTAGGTTGGATAAATTATGGTAACTCTTTGGAGTTCTCTAACTTAATTGCTATTTAATGATAAAAACATTATTTTTAAATTGGAAGCGTAATTTTTATCTTACTAAATTAAAAAAAATTTATTGGCTGATAATTACGACAATGTGAAGCTTTATTTTCAAAAGTCACTATCCTAATAGTTCAGCAAATATAACAGGAATGTAATACTTAATTCTTTTTCTTATTAAGTGGAAATCGTTTTTATTTTATTCCTAAGAAAATTCTTTAATTATTACTGGCATTGAAGATAATTTTATTTATATATTTTAAAATGTCATCATTAATGCATTTACACTATAACTTAGGGACTTACCGAAAATTTTCTTGTTCAAGTGAAAGAGCATTCAATTTAATTCGTATTGGGCTTCCGCAGTAAAGGAGGCTGATTTTGCGAGTGAATTAAACGAACCAACTTAGCATTGTACCCCACGCTCTTGGCCAAGTCAGTTTGCCTCTCCCGAAAATTTCGTAAGTCGTAATTTCGTACCAATTCTCCAATTTTTTGAGACGAAAAAATGCCACTGCGATGACTTGCTTGGTTTACTTCATACCTCTACCTAGTAGCGCACAATTTATTTCCATCTCTGGTGCTTTATTTAATTTTGATTCCTCTCCGGGAGAAAATTCATCGTGGCAGGAGTGTTCTAGGAACCTGACTGTGGAGTATGTAAGGTCTAGTAATTCTTTTGGTAATTTTTTTGTAATGGAGTTCATACAGATATCCACCATTGCATTTAATGTTATGAACAGGAATGGATTATCGCAACATGACTTAATGATCATTTATCATTGTGATTTAACTATTCTTCTCCCAGAAATATTACGAATGTGTAGGTACGTTGTAGGTTGCTTGAATCATACATGCACGTGGTTTTTATGAATTCTTGTTATTTACTGAGGTATATACCAAATTATTACAATTACCTTGTATTAGTTGATGTACATATTACTTCTATCACACTCTCATATTGTTTCCTTATCCAATAGCCTTCAAAATAATCCCAATATATCCCTTAAACTTCGATCTTGTGGCTTTCCTTTCTGTTGCTTATTAGTTGGGGTTGAATCTGGCAGTGGAGGAATTTCAGGGGGTATAAAAGAAAAGAATGTTCTCTAAAAGTTTCGTTTATATTTTTTCCGGCCATTCTGTTTCCACCCCCTCAACACATCATTTCAACCCTCTTTTTAAGGGTTCATATTCTCCTATTATTTTCTCACCGTTGCCCCATTTCCTGCTGCTGGCCTTTTTATTCTCATATTATTCTCCCAATTGTTTTCGCGTTGTTTCCCTCGCTTTATCTTCTCCATCATTTCTCTTTTGTCTCGACCTTATTTTCTCCGATTCTCTGGATCCGCTTTCCTTTCCATTACAGGAAAAAAACCTGCGGGGCAAACCCCTCGTTCTTTCTTTCCTCCATCTCCCTTTTGAATGCTTTTTCCACCTGTCCCCGAATCTTGCAACACCATTTCTCCCCAAAAGAATCTTTTGAGTGAGTGATTTACCGAAATGGCCAACTGGAATTCCTCAGCCTCCCTCCTGAGATCTATCATATGAGTAGGTATCCCTATCCATTTTCCTCATGGTTGTTTGGAAACATTTCACCACCCGTTTCTAAATACACGCCTTAGTTATTTATTCTCCGTTCCATTGATGTTTGTCTCCATCTGGTTCGGAAACAATTTTCAATATATTTTTTTGTTGTTTAATCCAGCATCACATTCATTCGCTTCATCTAAGTTCAACTTTTGAATTGATGTGATAGTTTTTAAGGCTGTGGTATTGAATTTAAGTAGTGAAACTCTACTGAATGCGATCGCAGGACAATATCACAACATATTTCATTCGACGCTATGAGCAAGTTTCGTGATTGTTTACGTAACAAACAATTTACCTTATCTTGTCCTTGCTCATTCACAAAAATTTCAATTAAGTTTCCCGAAAGTGTCCCGCTGCCCTATGAGTTTATGTGGCTATAACGCCGATGAAACTGTAGTTCGATAGCATAAAGTAAGCTGTAAATAGGCTTAAAGCGAATTTTAGAAATAAATATCCCAGTGCCAACTCTTATAGGTTAATAATCTCTTTGGTCGATTTTTAGTCAGACGTAGGGAACCATCGGCCGCTAGGAGAATTGGTAGGGCTGAATAATTCACTCTTTTAACACTTCAATATTTGTAGTTGATCATATATCTTCACTTTGGGCATATTTTTTCTTTGTCAGGCACCTCCAAAGCAGGAATCAGTAGCTTAAATCCCGGAAAAATATTTGCAAGTACCAATGTTCCTTTGTGTGAAGAGTACCGTTGGGTACCGTGCAGTACAGTTGGATAAAAATATGAGGTACCAATCTTCCTTTGGGAGAGCATGGGTAATTTTTGCCCTATTTTGTATGAATATTCGAAAAAAAATTAGTATTCCTAAACCATGATTCAAAGCGAAAATATAACTAAAATAAGCAAATTCATTTGAAACATCAATTGTGGCTTTCCCTCTTCAATTTATTCGGGAATAGTTTCTTATTATAATGAGTACCACAGTCCAGGCAGCAACAGCTTGTATTGGAGAATCCCTCGGACGCTTCTGCAATTCAAATGTGTAGCTCGTCTTAACGGAGGCAATCTTATCACGAACACGGTCACTCGCCATGGGAAATTCCCCGGCCTACGCCGCTATCGACTAAGCAGGTCGCGGTCTTCCCCGGCGATGAAGGATCCTTCTGGGATTAGGACGAGTTGGAGAGGCTCCTTCTGATTGAGTGCATCATGCTGGGTAAACTCCTCGAGAGGGATTTGCATTCTTGGCGAGATCGAAACCAGAATCCATAAAGGGTCGATGGGGTACTGCTATATAAGTGTAGGGGTACCTACTAGCCGTTTCAACATAATAACAAAGTCTTGCATTTGTAAGTAAATAGAATTTGTTAGATCTCAGTCGGAAATAATTGCTCGATAATGCATTAGCATATAACTTGTTTTGTTTTGCCTACGTTTATTGCTGTAAAAAGTTTTTTCCGCATTCTTAATTGATGTTCCTACGCTAAGGTTGACTAAAAATCCATATTCTTTGACTCCTAGGTAAAAGTTTTGCATTTTGTGTCATGTATATCAATTTGCATCATCCACGGTGTAACTTCTCTTTACGTCAGTTAAATATGTAGTCTTTTCTAAAGAAGACAAGGTTTCCAAAGATGAAATAAAAATTTATTGTTGATCATGAATAAATTATCACAAAATCTCCCTAATACATCGCCTTGGGAAAAAACTCTAGTTATACGTTAAGAAGAGGGACCATTTTATTCTAATATGAGCCCCCAATTATGCATGATGAGAATTAGTAGAGTTTTGGAGGGAGATGGAAACTGAACCCCCAACTTAAATGGTAATTTGTCAGAAAAAAGTACGACACCTGTTAATTCATGTACAATGAAAACAAAAACATAAAAAATTAAAATAAACTTTAATATTACGTAGTAATTATGATATTATATCCATAAGTTAATTTAAATAAAATTTCCAGGCGCACTTTAGGGCTATAGAATACCTTCCATTTTATTAGGAGGTGTTCCATAGACCGTAAACCCCTGGCAGGAATACTGGACCAACATATTTTAAACTATAAACATCAATTATGACAATCAGTTCTGCTTTCTTATTTCTAAAACATCAAGCTACCGAGATGCACTGTTAGTACTGAAGTACCGATCAGTACCCTTTTCTAATTACTAAAATATCAAGATCCTTAATTCCCGTGGTAGAGGAAACATCACGGTGCGCCTCTGCGTTCATTCTTCGCTCAAACTTAGGAATCCGGAGGGTAAGAACCCTACTACATACTTGTGTTGATTGCCATCAGTTCTTGCATGTGTGGGTGGATAGATGGAGCGGATATTCGTGGCGGCCGGCCAAGTGTGTCCGCGGTCATTCCTCGCCGCTTTCCGCATATGTAGGTCAGTGGGAACAGAAGGCCGATGCTTTCAAGGGATATTGAGAGGCGGCTGTGTGGCTTACTAGCAGGAGCACTGAGGAATGTTGACTGGATTTAAGCGCGTCGGACCACGGTCTAATATCACCTGTCGCGTGAATCACAACTAGACCTGGAAGATAATGCATTCCGAGTTAAGCGCCGAATGCTGGATGCGCTTCGGTCCCTATTATCGGGTTGAGTTGTCAAGAGGAGTTACGAAAGGTTTTTTTTTCTGCCAGGGCTGCCTTCGTAATAATGTATTTAGATGTCTCCGGAATAATGAAATAGAGTGGTTCACGATAACCATTCATGGAGGATAGGTTTTGATTCAATCCTATAAAGACGCATTATATTTCAGCTGTGTGATGAAGTTATGTTTTACTACTTCCAATTGAAATTTTGCCCTCGAAAATATATAAAACTCCGCGCCAAACCTTTTTTCTGATTCAATCAATTTCAGCTAGAACCCTGAGAAACTCATTTTAACTCATTGGATTTCTTGAAAATGGATTCTCTGAAAGCAGGCGATTTATTCCCATAGTTTTTCAGTAGAAATCTATTATCAGTTGATGTAGGCTAGGAATTAAGATGTTCGTGTTCATTTCCATCAATGAATATAAAAAACTATTTCGATATTGTATGAAACGGGGACTACTACTTGGGAGGCATTGTTTATTCGTCAGTTGGCACTCCTGGCTCTTGATACCAATAACATAAAAATAACCTTGTGGTGAAAGTGGCAGCATCTTTGGATGGAAATTGGGGTGTCCGGATACCACTTTTTTAAAGTTTGCGCATGAATTTGGTGGAATTTTTTTATATATGACTATAATTGTCGTCAACGGTTTTGATCCTGAAGTTACTGCTAAAGGATTTTAGGTCTTGTAAAGTAAAGCTTTGATAGTGATAAAACTACGGAAACTATGGCCGGGAATATAGTTTCCGTGTGCGGCGTGAGGAGTCAATATTTTATTTCCAGGTTCCAATCCTGGTCAGACTAAATTTTTTTACACGTTTTTTCCTAGCTTTCTTCGTCTGTTTGTGTGTTTTATCGATGGAGTCTTGCAATTGATTTACCCACCACCAATCGTCGAGTCACCTTAAAATTTTGCACTAATAGCGATGCAATATTAAATAATCATTCATTTGAAATTGTTTTTTGATTTGTTCCAATGTGTCCAATTAATTCAACGCATTTTCATATGGAAAACATTTTCAATAGATGGCATTAGTTACCCATTTATTTGGCCGAAATTTATTAAACGGCTCTGGTTTAATTGATTACGTAATTCACCGTTTAAAAGTAGAAAATAAAAATAATTTAAAAGGCACAATTTTGCCAAAAACAGTACATAATACGCTTAACAATTCAGGGGCCGCGTTAAATTTTGTTACGCGGTTGGGCGCGCGGGCAACACAGGTGGTCAAAATTCAATTTTTTATTTCCTTAAGTTTTCAACAGTTCGTAATAAATTTTTTGCAAGCAATAAATTTGGATTTATTGCTTAGGGAACTTTTATCACTTGGGAACACATTTGCAATTAATATAGGCACAAAATTAATCACGGCCCCCCTCCCCTGCGTAGGACGCGAGAAAGTTGGCTATTGGCCGAGATACCCATAAAAGTAGCATAATGGTGGAAGTAACGTATTGTTTACACGTCAAAGCAGACAAATATGTTACAAAATTTGTTTTGTTAAAAAATGTTACAAAATAATGCTGACAGAAAAATGTTACACAGTGAGGTGCATGGGTCACATACGTGGTGTAGCTACGCCCGCTACCATTCGAGGGCAATTTATTGCTAATCCTGTGCCGATTACTAACGCATAACTATTTTAGGCTTTTGAGGACTTTATACTGTGCAGATACTGAAAATTGCATTTATATTACGCCATACTAAGAAAAACGGCAAACGTATAAAACACTGTGGGCAACCCATGTGGTCCACGCGCCTATAAAATTAAAACAGGGCTCCTATTCAACCGTGAATTAGTCGTTAATTTTGTCTACTGTGAAAAAATTCAGGAAAAGGCCGTGAATTTCGTCAGAAAGCCATAAAAATCGCTAATAGGTGACTGTAAATACGATTGATGGATCAAATGAAAAATCGATATGCCGATCAGGTTTCAAGGTTAGTAACTCGCAGAAACTGTCTACGCATTTATCCGTTTAGGTACATTAAAAGCGCAATTTTCGTGAGCCGTGGTGACACATTAAACCTGTGATTGGAAGTCCGGTAACCGGTAGAGTGTTGATTAACCCTTGCAAAAAATCAGACTCTTCTTCACTTCCCTGTCATCCTACTTCCACCATTTTCCTACTCACAACCTTTGGCTGGCCATGAATTTTGCTGACGATAGGTGACGGCACTTTCATTGCTGCGTTTAAATTCACGGCGTCTGTTACGTTTGTCAAATTTTTAGTTGACGTACGACGGGTGATTGTTACGTGATCAATATTTTTGACTCAAATGGATCATCAAGGACCGTGAATTTCAAGCCTTGAAAACCTGGAATAACCGTGAATTTTATAATTTAGCTTGGATTGGGAACCCAATAAAAGTAAAAAGTAAGCTTTTCATCACTCGAAGAAAAAAGAGTGGGTGCTGATTAGGTTCAGATATTAATATTGAGAGCCAATCCTTACCTAACAGGAACTTCTGCACTATAATAGACCATATCAACACTCACGCTATACCCCTCAGTGATGACAGCTTATTTTTTATGATTTAGTACACTCCATGCTATTGTTGGAGACGACGTGTTAATTCCCTTTTTTTCTTTATTTTAATATTTATTGTCAATCTCAACCCCGTGGCATGCATCAATGCGTCGCATGATTTTACGCAGACTTTATGAGGTCGACGGTAAATTTTAAGGTTTCGCACACGAGTATAACAAAAGAAGATCCCAAAGTCGGCCTCTAAATGTGTTGCCACCTACCGCGCGTTTAAATGGATTTGCAAAAGTCTCCGCTCGCGTCGCTGACGGACAATTTGATACGAGTTTCACGAGGAAATAAGGTATAATTAGGCGTGTCAACCAAAATTTACATTCATGATGATTATATTTATTAGATTAATAACTCTACAACTCTCTTCCTCGCATGTAAACCAAAATTTTACAATCATGATTATTTTATTTGTCAGATTCATAACTCTACAATTATATTCCTCGCATGTAAACCATAATTTTACATTCATGACGATTTTATTTATCAGATTCATTACCCTACAATTCTCTTCCTTGCATGTAAACCAAAATTTTACATTCATGATGATTTTATTTATCACATGCATACCTCTACAATTCTATTCCTCGCATTTATAAAGTCCATACTGCTAAAAATTGGAAAAACATGATCGCACTGCACTCATCACCGCGCCGCGGGCATTGTTGAAAGCCGATTAAAATGCCAACGAAGTGGCAACAGAAATCGGCCTTCTATGGGATTGAATTGAGCCTCCTCTGTGCTGTCCCCATGCTTTAGCGGATAAGGGATGGAAGTGTTGGCAGATACGGTGGTTCCTGGTTCGTAAAGGAATTGGTGCATGCAGAAGGACGGACCCGCATTTGAGGCTGGCCCTGGTCGCGCTGCAAACAAACACCGCCCAAATATTCGAATATATTCGAAGCACGCGATTGTACGATTACCATTTCTGAGGTGGCGTCACGCACTTCATTCTGAACTAACGCCTTCCGGCCCAAACACGAAATACATTATTGCGGGAATCCATCCATTCCAACGTATTTCACAATGCTGGTGTGAGTCTCGATACTGGCGAGAATGGACGAATTTCCTTTTCGATGATATCTGGCTCGAAATTGTGGCTTAATTTTCTACTCTACGCTTTCCGAATTTATATCTCAAAAGCCATTCAATAATACAAACGTATGCATAAAGTGAAGAAAGGTCGTCACATAATTTAGATATGAAGATTGCCTACAAAATCGATTTATTTAATCGTCCGAATGAAGAAATTTTGATGATATCGTTTTGGCCGATTCGTATTACTGTTGGTTGATCACGAAAACAAAGGATTAGTTGACGTTAAAATGGAAATTTCTCGCGGTTGGTTAACTCATATTTGATTCGCCTTTGAAGGTAATTTGTGTTCTTAAGAGATGAAGAATTATAGCAAGCATGGATGGACGCAATCTACCTTAATGGAGCCCGTGATTTATATTTTTTGCGCGTTCTACAAAAGTTTATCGGATTTGAGATGATAATTTTTTTCAAATTATGGTGATTATTTTTTGCAAATTCTGGGAAAGAAGTAATTGACCACTCTCAAAGAAATGCAATTGTAGCTTCCTAACATTTTATTGAAGTACAGTTCATTAAAAGAAAAAAATCGACCATTTGGGCACATCTGGATGGAAAGTTTAAAGATTAGTGATGGGATAATAATAGAATGATAATAATCTCTTTGAGATATTATGAATTTTGTTGAAATGACACATTGCAATATTTCCACTTATAGATTTATTTTACACTACGCGTTTCGTCGTTACAACGACATTTTCAATTTACACTTGGAAATGTCATTGTAACGACGAAACGCGTAGTGTAAAATAAATCTATAAGTGGAAATATTGCAATGTGTCATTTCAACAATATTACGAGCTTCCACCTCATCGTGCCTATCATCATACAAGAGATATTATGAAGATGTTTCCAAAGGATTCACTTGGGATTTAAACCCAGAACCCTTCAATAACCAGCGCTCTTCCTAGTAATAAGCTACTACGATTCCGCTTTTCGGTTTTTGTCAGTGAAGATTCTGACGTAATATGCAGAACAATGAAATAAAATGAATGCATTTTAAAAATGATTACAACTGAAAGAGGCTTTTACTCATATCCATTTCTAAAAAAATAGAGCATCTGGCGTTGTACACTGAAACCATACTATTAAAAGTAATAAAATCACCTGCACTTCAAATATTAGCTTAATTTTTTTAGTAAGCTCCCTCGTTTGCTAAGATAGTTGCTTATCGAAAAAATATTCGAATGCATATTTTTGTAAAATATTTTACTGACTGCTGTTTGTAGTGTAGCTTGAAAATATGTTGAGGACTGCATCCCGCCCACAAATCTTGAGTTTCCAAACCTTTCATTAAGTAATTGATGATTCTATCGTCTAACCTGAGGAACAACCTTCTAACGGATTAATGAAAACCTCACTCCTTGCTCTTAAAACCTACCTCTCTTTATGAAGTTTTCCATCTTATTGAATAACACTTTTCTAAAAATTCTTGGTTTCTTAGGTTATGTTAAACCTACATTTTGCATAAATCATAAATAGTTCATAAATTTTGTCATAAATTGCTTGGGAGTAAAACGGGCAAAATGTAAACTGTTAACTCCATAGTGAAATCATATTTATTGAATGGGCGTCGCAAATAAACTGACGCTTGTAGTCCAGGCCACTTGAAAATATGTTGAGGACCGCATGCAGCCCACGAGTCGTGAGTTTCCAACCCTTGAATTAAGTAATTGATGATTCGACCATCTACCCTGATGAACAGGCTCCTACCAGATCCACGAAAACCTTACTTCTTGCTCTTAACATTTATGTGCATTTTGTATGCATGGGAGGGCCCCAACATGAACGTAGAGGCTCAGTTTCTTCTCCTCTCGGGCACTTTCTCTTCCCAACAATAATGAATCCTCCTCGGGTGGCTAATAACTCAAGGAGAAGACCCCTTCAGCACTTAAACAGGTGTGCCCACCCTCAGCGCCTACTGTCTCGCCAGGGAAACAGATTCAAGCGGTTTTAAATATTCAGTAGACGAACGCCGAGGAAAGATATCCCGGAGGCGCCGCCCTCTCCCAACGCCTTGTGCCTACCGCTCCTGAATTAAGCGAATCTCAGCCCGGCCTGGCCCTTTTCTCGTGGATACACGAAAGAGGCGGCTCTGTGCTTAACAGAGGGAAGTCCATCTGTGTGTCAGCTCAGGGGCTGAATTCGAAACAGAAAGGGGAAAAGGGGTTTGTGTTCAACGGATCCCTGCTTTGCTGTGTAGCGCCCACCTCTCGAGGAAGACAACTCCCTTCTTGCTTGTGTTGGTCCCAGCGTCCCAAATTCTGCTGTGTGTGAGCATCAGCGTTGGAATTCATTTGTGTGCTATCCTCTATTCCGCTGTATCCTCCCTAATGATTGTTCTATTTGGACCCACAATCGTCCTCCCATCGCCTTGTCCCTTCTTCTACCAGTGTACACCCAAATGTTCTCAATAAATTTACAATATTAAGGTGATATTTCTAACTGATTTTTTTATTAGTGTATGTTTTGATTTTTTTTTCAAAGTTAAATTTCCCTTTTTTACCATGATTTGCCATATTTTTGCCTACAACAATTTTAATCGCTTTTTTGAGTGTTTGTAGCTTTCTTGTTCCTCCCCAAGTATTTTTGCATCTACTGTCCATGCCAAAAGTATAGAGACTGAAGTTTGAGCGGGTATAAAATCTTACCCTTTAAACATTTTCTTACATTTTGGTGCCATTAATTTTCTTTTTGTATTGCGCGTTGATGAGTATGGTTGAAAAAGTTTTACTCTACTAGTTTCATAAAGACATAAATAAAGTATAAATAAAGATAAAATTTAAGCATTGGCTAGCATAAGCCACATTGCCACAGCATGAACCACCACATTACTAACTTTATCAAATTAATATTAAGTTTCATGCGTCTTTCAAAATTAGTGCATTGTTATTGGAATTTATTTTAGAAAATAGCATTTTACAAGCAGCGGTTACCCGTGTGCGGTGAATTTTGACATTATTGTCATTGGCTTGTTTTTGTGTCTATGTAAATGTAGTATTAATTGTGTACCATCATGTGATGATGTTATAACGATTTTTATATTTTTACGCGTAGCGATGGGCGCCGATCGGTAAAAACAGTGGCTGTCAATACCGTGCTGTTGTCAAGTGACAACCATCAATCGAGTATAAATCATCAATATTATGGATGCATGTATAATAAACTGCATGCGAGTGACATGCACAGAGTGTGAACTGCTTTATGCATGGTGAAATTACCTTTGTTAAAGAAGCATCATAAGTATGCATGTCCCATGATTAGTCAAATATGGCATTTAACATAAGTACAAAATTAGTTGAAACTGCGATCGGTGTTTTCACGAAAAAGTGTGATTTGTAATCAATCCTGCTATTTCTTAATTCTGCACACAGCGCATTTTTTGCGAGACCTTGTTTACACGTGTATCGTAAAATGAACATTGTTCACGAATTAATTTTCTGTGACACATATCTGTTAAAATTGCGATCGGAATCTGAAATAAATAAGTTTCAAATACATAGTTTAACCATTTCAACATGAACGTGTTACGAAAAGCCACTCTATTAATATAAAAATCAAGCTGAATTTAAGGAATCCCTCTTTTGTCGTTCAAGATGGACAGATGCATAGGCGGATTTATGGAGGAGGGCCGGGGGCACGTGCCCCTCCCAGATGCTTAACAAATAGACAAGATTTATAATACGGTTATCATTAAGTCCATTTTGTTTTGTGCATTACGGAGTTTCGATCATTTGAGCCTTGAGTCCAAGTTAAGAAGATAGATTTGCCGGTCATTGGTCATTCGGTGGACAGCGGTCGAAAAAGCATCGCTCAAGTTTGAAAGGGGCTCGAGGAATGGTATGGTGTTGGGAGGAGGCGACCGACAGCTTAGATAGGTAATTTGCGCCGTAAGAGAAGGGTAAGTAAGGAATAGCGGAGAGAAACCCGGCGTCGGCATTAGCCTGCTCTTAACGAAAGTCGCCAAGGGGACCACGGCTTAACGTCCCATCCGACGGACGGAGTGTTGCACTTTAAATGTCCTCCACATAGCATTCAAACAGGGAGTGGGTTGCTCAGAAAATTCTGGCCGGGATTTGAACCCGAGCCCACGGAGTAGGGAGCCAACACATTAGCCACCACACCAACCCGATCGCAAAGGGGCTCGAAAGCTGTCGTTATTATATGAGGGGGTGAAAATCCAAGGGGTACAAGTGGTTTTTTTCTCAACAGAGTTAGGTAAAGTTAATTCTTAGATGAAATGCACAATAATTGGTGGCCAAGGGATACGAGTGTCTCTCAGTTCTGTGATGACACCGAGTGGAAAATCTAATTCTCTACTAAATATCTAATGGATCTCGTCTGTTTTCTATAACTGATGATCTGTACCTAACTCTGCATAGAAAAAAGACATCAACCTTACCCCTTGGCTTCCAGCCCACTCATATATTATGTAATTTATTTACAAATAAATTCAGAGGTAAGGAAAGAAAGGGATAGGAGCATATAATGGAAAAAGGACGAGGACAAAGGTGCTATGGTAGATGTTCGTGTGGTACCGTAGATAATCGTTCTACTTGTAATTGTGTAACGGTGCTATGGTAGATGTTGTCCTTTTTCCATTATATGTTTCTATCCCTTTCTTTCCTTACTAATGAATTTATTAGTATGTTTGCGCTAAAGGTGCCGTGTGAATGAAGTTATGGAATTTATTAATATTTTCAAATTTATTACTTTGATATTAAGTTACTTAGAATATTTCGAGCCGAAATTGTTGTATGATGTTTTAATTTCAAATATGAGAAGACCGTTCGCCTGTTACTCCCTTGTGTACCCCCATAAAAAATCCTACATTCACACTTGGATAGATGCTTGAGGCATCTTATATGAGATGTCACGTTGGGTGCATCTGAGCCACCTCTCAGACAATATTCACTCTACCACGTGCCTGCGCGCGAATTTCAGAGCGCTCTCAGTGAGTTCTCATGCTCTAATGTGAACAGAGGCGGCTAGGATTGCAGGATCGGATGGCTTAGGAATATCGCCTCCGGTTGTGATTGTGCGGTCGAATAGTGGGAAGGCTCGCCCAAGATTAGGAGCCACCTACTCCAGATGGATACCTTCGGATCCGGGGCCGTGAAGACGGCGTTTGGGAACATTAGCCTCAGGTCGTGGAGTCTGTTTAGGGCGTAAGCTGAGATGACAGCATTACGATTAGTGACGGTGAAACCCTCGAGTATTTAAATGCATTGTCCAGTCATATAGAAATGTGGTTGAATGTCATATACTTATCATTTTAGAGGCATTACATTAAAGTATTATACGTTTCTATACTGGCTACATCTTTTCCTATGATAATAGTTCTACTTGTAATTTTGTGATTGCAAATAGCCCTTTTTGAATCATCCTTTTCTGTAAAATCGTGAGAAAAGCTGTGTGAATAATTAACATTAATAAGTAAAGACTTTTTAATGTTTGAAAATTGTAAAAAATGAAAATAATTGAGTGAATACCCGTGCGAAACAATTTCAGGAAATTCGGCTTGTTGTCAAGATATTGGAAGACATTGCAAAATTACCTCCGAGAGAAATATTTCGATTTTACGATTACTATGGCGAGTGGTTTCCTCTACACATTTATATCCAAAATTCAAGATCAGATCCATGTAATTTGACTAATCATAACTTTCGATAACATTGAAGTTAAGGTTAAAACTATGCCATATCTTAGATTAGACATGACCATGAATAATAAAATGGACCTACAAAAACTCCCAGTGTTCTTATACAGAATCATGTTTCCGCTTACTATAGTTCCACATAGGCTAGGGTCTTCTTGCAGCCCCTGGTGAATGCTTTTCCTTCCCGACACTTAACGCATTGCTCATATGTTTATGTAGATTTCCATTGGAATGAAGAATGGGAGGAAGGAACGAATAGGATAGGCTTTGACATTCTTCGCACCGCCACCCAAACTCATTTGGCGCCCTTGTAGCGCCACCACCTTGTCTTGGGGAGTAGAGTGGGGGGCGGGGTACGGTTCAGAGGTGGAAAGGAAAATGCACCCTTCTTTCTTTCCCTGCCATGGGATCTTTATGAGCCGCCGCGCTAGCTGGCGGGACAGAAAACTTAATTCAAAGGTACACGCGAAGGAAGGGGTGAGTTATTGCCCAATAGCGTGGGTTGGGTCTGTCTTTGGGTGGTTATCATGCCGTTGGTGGTTTTTGGCGGAAGGTAGGGGGGGAAATCAAGGGTTTGGTTAGGGTACCTTGGTGCTGAATGGAAAGAAATTCGACGGTAAGGGGGAGATATTATGCATTCCGACGGGTAAAAGTGTGGAGATCTCTCCCAACATGCCAAATACCAGGCTGGGTGAAAAATGGCTCGTCTTCGGAGCGCTGATTGCGAATCAACATCGCCGGGTCCATCGTCGGGGGTATTGCCGGATTGTAGGTGTTCATCCCTGCTGTGGCCTACTTTAACGGTGGCAGGATTACGGTAATGGCCCGTGTAATTGCCGTGTGGGAGGATTGGAGGGGCGAATTCATCCATGATTTGAGAGGCAACTTGAGAGGTAATTCGAGGTGCACGTTAACGGCTCTGCTTGACCTCTTGCGGTATCCACGCGTAATATTTCCGCTATTACTCCCTCATCGGATCAATTCTAAAACTCCTGTGTTTATCATAAAACCAGTAATAGCCGAACTATACATTTACTCCTCATCTTTTTATTCATATGTGGATTTATTTGTAGGAGCTTAGCAACTGTATTCGTCATTTGTAAAATATTATTATAGCTCATGCTTATATTTTTTCCCCTTAGCCTTTGTTCGCAGCAACTTAAATGGCATAATTGGGTGTAATAAAATCTAATGAGGAGAAATTTCTCAGTTTTCTCTAAGAATTAGCCTTTAGCAATGAATATATTTTTGTTCATCGATAGAAATTAGCTTTGCTGTAAGTCTTCTAAAATAGATGCCATCATAAATACGCGTTTTTATTGCTTGGATTCAAAGCATTTGTAATCAATTGGCCCTGTTTAATAACATAAGTTACGGCAAGTTAGCTTGTTGCAAACTGTGGTGTATGTGGTCATTGAAGTAATGAAAATATCGGTTATAAATGAATGTTGGGGATTCGTTTCTAATGTCGTAGTAACTTTGCAGTTTAATTAATGTAACTCTTTTTGTTGGAGTGTCATTTGATTTTTCTCATATCCCTTCTCGCTTTTTTTGAGAAATGAGAATTCATTTTTATATGTGTCATGGTTGTATTACTGTGATTAGAATGAGGCATTGAATTAGATGCCGAATTGATTTTCCTATGCTCTTCTATGTATTTATTGGAGTAATGCCGGGAACCGACAGTAGTCAGTTCAAAATTGTTACATTTAGCTTGTTGGAGCTTCTTTCCCAGACTTTCTTAGGAATAGACTTTCCTTGGAACACATAGATATCTTCTTCTAGCATGATTTAAGTCTCTTATCATGTGCGACTGGAAATACTCACAGTTTCTACCTACAAAATCGTTTTAGCCATTTAATGGGAATGGTTTATTTTGCCTGTAATGCATCCATTCATATTTATATGACTTCTCGTATATGTATTTGATTATAGTTTGGTTTTAATCAGTTTCCCTACCATGTTCTCTGAAAGAGTTTACAGAACATAACTGCATACTCCTTATACATGCCAAGATCCTGGAAAATGGCTTTCTCGGACGAATTTAAGGAGTCCTTAAAATCAATTTTTGGACTGGCATTGGAGTAGAAACTTAGGAGAAGAGTATGGAAGAGGTTGGAGGTACAGGGTGCAATCTCTAACCATTTACGCTATCTATTCCGAATGATTAAATTATAATTCCTGGATCAAGAGTAATAATTAATGGGAAATTAAGTTTCTGATAGGTTAGCGCTTTGGATGGCCGAATCAAGAACGTTAACGAATTTGGAGGTATTCACTTTCTTTTGTAGTTTACTTTTTCCATCTTTTAGCTTGTTTCCGAATTTGTAAATAATGTTAATTACTCAAAAATTAATTTTTAGCCATGAAATATCAGGTTGTAATTACGGGCCATTTTAAATGCACATAGAACATTCTGAAACTATCTCTATCGGGTTCCCCATATGTTCTTAACGGTTGGAGGAGATTTATTCGTGAATAGTTTAGAAATAATGACATGAAAAAACTTTGTTTTATTTTACCAATTTATTTGAAGGTATGACTAGTTTCGACGCAGTGGCGTCAACATTAGATAGCCGCTGCGTTGACACTAACTACACCTTTAAATAAATTGGTGTAACAAAGCAATTATTTTTCATTTCATCGCTGAAATGAAATTCTAAGTAGTTGAAACTGAGATGATAACGATTATCAAAAAAAGTTAGGAATATTTGTAATGCGTCAGTTTATCGCCTTTCCCTGCCGCTTTATCTTCCGCACCTTGGGACTGGCGGCCGAATAAGCCCCGTGGACAGTTTTGAAATCCTCAAATCAGTGGCTTAGCGAAGGGAGGGTCCGCACCCCCCACGAAATATAAAAACACGCTCACTTTGCATCACAAAAGGCTAACCAAATATTGAAAAATCATGTATTTACAAAATATTTCATTGAAAAATGAATTTTTTTCGATTAATTAATGTATCAAAATTAAAATTGATTGTTTGAGGCGTAACTTGGTGAAAGCGATTCATTATTAGCATTGAAAAGAAGAACTTTGTGCTTTCGCATTAATATTTATTCACAAATTTACGACCATGGTTTCAACGTTAGTCGTCATCCTCAGGTGATGATGATAACGTCTACCGTTGAAACCATGGTCGTAAATTTGTGAATAAATATTGATGTGAAAGCACAAAATTCTTCTTTTTAATGTTAATAGTGTCAAAATTAGTTTAAAACCTACTCAGTATCTTGTTTACAAAAACATCCCCCCTGGTTTTGGACCCCGCGAGCAAAATTCCTGGCGACGCATCTGCCTCATGTGAACTCCGGCGGCCACTGCTCACCCATCATCCAGTAGGAGTGGAGGAGTTCCCCACGGTGTTCCACGAATGAGCACACCACGCTCAGAGCTCACCTACGTTCTCCTGCGAGGCCCTGGAACTTGACTTTCTCGGACGAGGTTAAGGATCAACGACCCATCAACGCGGAGAAAAGTATCGGAGGTGCTAGGGAAGGGGGTCTTAGGGTAGGAATGCTACCCAACCCTTCCCCATACCCTTAGCCATCTCGACTGCCTTCAAGTGGGTGCGGTTCCTCAAACTCGGGGTATTCGACTGGAGTCTCTAGTGGCTTTGCCGCGGGACTGCCGTGCTTCTACGCTCTCCTGGCTGCGTCAAGCAGGGATCTCGTGTGGATGCAGAGGAGGAGTTGGAGCCGTTCGGTCGGTAGGAGTGTTTCCGTGGAGAGGGGTTGATGCTTAGGTTTGGGATAAAGGATTGAATGGGAGCCGCCAAACTGCTCTCGAGAGAAAGCCGGGTGAAAGTTTTGAATGCCTCGAATGGAACGCAGAAGTTCTCTTCTGTGAATTGCTCGATTTAAATATCTATCGAATAGTGTTGGTAATTAGTCTCTAATCGATATAAATTCGAAATATTTAAAAAATATTTGCATAAAAATTATGCATAAATTGCTTGCGTTGGCTTTATTCTAATAGAATGGTAATTGGTCGAGTGGTTTGACGCCAAAATACCCATTGCGGGATACAAATATAATGCGAAACTGTCGTAAAAATGAAAAAGCTTGATGCAGTAAAAGATAAAGAGTAAGTTGCCGAACTGACCTCGAGAGAGCCAGGTGAATGTTTGTACTTCAATGGAACGCAGAAAATCTCTTCTGTGAATCGACCACTTTAAAGATCTATTATTAGTGCTTATAATTGGTCTGTGATCGATATAAATTCAAAATAATTTGAAATTGTTGGCATATAAATTAAGCTCAAGTTACTTGTGTTGGTATTGTCCCACAATTATTATGGCTACCTCTAAATTTATTTTTCTAACAAAGTATCTTGGGACCAAGATATCCATTGAGTGATAGAAATATTTTGTAAACCAGTCATAAAAATGCATAACTTTAACGTCGTAAAAGATAAAGTGTAAGCTATAAAACTCACCTCTGGAAAGAGCCAGGGGAACGTTTTGACCTCAAAGTTTCCATCCCAGCATTAATTGTTTTAAAAATCCATCAATATTTTAGTTACTGGGGTTGAAATTGATACAAATTCGATATAGTTCGAAATTAGAGACCTGACGTTGAGAATATCCTATCTGTGTTGGACAAGATATGGATCTCTATTAGTTCAGCAGGTTATCACGAAAATATCTATTAACCAGCAGTAAATTTTCTGTATGCTATGACATTAAAATTCTTCTACTTTGTCTGTATGGTATAAAAATGCATAAGGTAACCAATATGTATTGGTGTCGTAAAATGCAATCATATGTGAATATCTCTTAGCATTTGATTTTCAATCCATAGAAGTTTGAAATATATCAGACTAAGTCCGACGCACTGAATTAAGCGTTAGTTTTGAGTTATTTTTATCGGCAAAGTTGTGATTTGGTCTTTTGGCCGCATATGGGTAAGCTGATTGCCACCAAAATATTTTATAGAACTGCTGCTTTGTCCTCACTTAGGGAAACCAAAGTCGTACGAGAAGAAATGTATCAAAAAATTACGTTCCTAACAATTTTCCACTTTTTTTAAAATTGATACCCTTTCGATGTCCATAAGGTGTCGTTTTAAGGGAACCAACTCATGTTTCAGTTGTCTTAATTAAGGTTTCATTTTTTTAGAGTAGTTAGGTTTTAAAATTTTTAACACTATCGAGTAAACGTAATGCCACAATCCTCTGTGTGCATAAATTCTGTACAATTTTCTTTCTTCAGCAAAGCTGGGGGATATAGAACGCAGTGTCCAATTGGTTGAATCGGATATGTATCAATCAGTGTTTGTAATAGATTAGTATCTGATGAAAAGCCGTTTGCTTCTAATTTTATACCTAGAGCGCTGGTAATTTGCTTTGACTGTGATGTGGATTTTCGTCATCAATCGTAATCTGTCGCAACGATCAAAACCAAATTTATGCGTGATACCATTACATTGCAAATGGGATTTAATATTTCTAGATAGAGCATGTGTTATTTGAGAATAAATTGCTTGTGCCATATTTATACCGCTAAATATACCTACATCAATTTTGTGTTTGTAAGTGGTTTGTAATCAATAGGAGTTAGTTTGCGTGAAATAGTTTGGCTCCAATATGTTAGATTGAACTAGAATTACTTAACCTATCAAATCATTGGTTTAGTATTTGATTGTCACTATTCCAGTAAGTCTGATTCAAACTATCTATCGTGCACTGAAGGTCTGTGTTACTCTGGATTAGGATCTTTCCCAAGCTACCTCGGGGAAACGAAGAGGGTCCGATTGTTTCTTTCAGGTTGATATAATATCGGCATAGGGAATCGCTACACGTTATGTTTAACACTATTTATATGCCTACCTCTAATTCTAGGTTTTTACTCACATGATTTACGAACTTTCAGCTGACAAAATTCTCAACAGTGAAGGCTCATGAATTTTACTTACCTGAAAATAGAAAGAATAATAATTACTCAATGACAATTATAGAAAATATAAATATGTATTATATATCTTTTATGGGTAAAATTAGAGAAGAAATTCGAACAAATGAATTTATAACGAATGTTCTAATGAACACATATAATTTGATAAATATTTGTTTGTTACATACCCTCTTCTGCTTTGAAGAGCTATGAGCTTATGATTACCATTTCAGACAAGATTAAGCACATCAGTATTAGAAAAAAATGTTCATTATTCATTATAAAAAAATGTTCAATAGAAAGCAATGAGCATCATGTTAGGGAATATATAATGAACATTTTCCTCGCTTTCTATTGAAAAGAGCAAAATATTTTATATGGTTGGAAACGGTAAAAGCTCATTTTTACGGCGAATCACTTAACGATCTCTTAGTGACCTCTCACAGTCTATTCATGCTCTTCTATCACTTCCCACCTATCTCAGTTCTGATTTCAAATCTCATAGTAGTCGTGTTCAAGTATTACGCGAAATTTATATTTTTTGTCCACCCAGAAAGTTAACCCTATAAGAACGAACATTCAAAATAATTTGATGCTTTTTCGAGAAAACAGGGAAAATGTTCGACGGAACGATAATTAAGAAAAGAAAAAATAAATTGTCAGCATTAGTTTTTTGTTAAAGAGCACATAGTGTTGAGTTCTTTAAAAAGGATGAGTTCTTAAAAAGTAAAATTAGAAATAAACAAGTTTGAAAATGATATCATCCTTGTTCAGTTCTTTTAAAAAGGTGTCAACAAGAATCACAGGCCTGGAGTTTATCTGGCTTCTTTATTGGCTGCAAAAAAACTTGCGGAAACCAAAACCAAACCATTCCATAGGGACGACTAGGTAGACTGCACTTTACGACACACTTGACAAATACTGAAATAGCCTCTTGTTTACCATCCTTATACAGTTTACTGCTTTTTGCTTCGTTCTAACATAAAACCAAGCCAGAAACTGCCATGGCAGTAAAATTTGTGATGAACCATCCGCTTTTGATGGCCTCTTAACGGATAAATTCGGATCTAGAGGTTCAATAAAAATACTTTGTGTGAAAGTTCTAGCCTCTGGATATATTATGTGCGCTTTCAAGGAAATGAAGTTGGTGTGACTCCATTAATGCTAATTTTAATTTTTTTATCTGCCCTTATGAAAATCCGTAATAGCGAGAGAAATTAAAAATTATTTCATTTAAAAATTAGATAATGAGTTGGGATTAACGATAACATGAAACTGCTATTTAGGAATTCGAAATGCCCTCATTGAACTAAAAAGGCTCAAAAGCTCTAAAAGCTTGGGTATTATTTGCTATAAAATTGGCTATGGATATGTTATGGAAAGTTTGGTGCGATTTGAGTCGATGAACTAATATAAAAACGAGAAAACAGCGAAAAATTTCGACGGTACGATAATTAAGAAAAGAAAAAATAAATTGTCAGTATTAGTTTTTTGTTAAAGAGCACACAGTGTTGAGTTCTTTAAAAAGTAAAATTAGAAATAAACAAGTTTGAAAATGAAATCATTCGGCTTCCGTCCGAAGAGTGCCATACTTATCTCCAAGTGAAACCTTCATTGAAATTCCATGAGAAATTCATTCTTGGAGATGGATTGATTCTCCTTCCTATTGTGTGTGAAATTTAAACTTCTATGATCCATGGTGATTTCCGTCCCCAGTGTCTCTTACACAGACTGATGAAGCGACATGTCTGGATCCTCTGTCTGGTACGTATAAACCCAAGTGAAGAGAGAATTATGATTTCCTCCACTCAAAACTTTGATTTTTATCTTCTCATGCTAACTATAATTATTCTATCGGTGACTCCTACCATTTTAGGCGTAAAGGACATATTAAGTGCCTATTTAAGAATGATAACTGTATGAATTTTGGTCATTTAATTCATTTTCAAAATTAGCATTTCCTTTTTGTGTGCAAATGGCTGGTGTCCTAACAGTCCTTGCCACACGGCTTTTAGTAATGTAGATGTAGTATGCAGTTGTAGATGAAGGAATAATCACTCCGAAAATTTACTCGCGCTATCCAAAACAAGCGTGTGGGAAAAGTCAGTAACAAAGGTTTTCTATCTCCACGACAACGCTCCTCCACACACGGCCAATTGAACCCTAGAGCTCCTGGATGGTTTTGGATGAGAAGTTTTCGACCATCCGTCGTACAGCACAGATGTGGCACTAAGGCATTACCGGGACTACCCCATGTTCCAAGAAACGGAAGACGTGTATTGCTACGCAACGAATTGGCACTGACGCTGAACTCCATACCGGTGTACCTAAACCGTTGGTTGAACTTGAAGGTGGCAGATTTCTACAGAGCGAGTATTGATAAGTTAGTACGACGTTATAATAAATCCCTTAATTGAAATGGCGATTTTGCACAAAATAGTCAATGCATTTATCTTCGAAATTTATATGTTAAGAAATGTTACTTTCATTTTGATAATTTTTATTTTATAAACCGTCTCTTACTTTTGGACTGCCCTCGTAATTAAATTCCCTTGGTTCCCAAACTATATTATGACTTAAGCACTATTTCTGCGCTGTTGTGACGATAATGAGTTATTTAAGGCGAAATTGTCCGTAGCGTAGTTATGGAGGCATTTTTGAGCGAGATATTAGAAAGGGCTGTAACATTGTTCCTAACTTTGAACAACGGCAGGCTTAAGCTGAAAATCGTTTTATTTTTCCTTTGTGGAAGAACGATTGAGGTAAGAGAGAATTTGGGTGTTATAGCGAAACGGCTACAGAAGGGTGCTTAAACATGAATAGGAACATGGGAGTGCAAGACGTTAAATGTGAGGGAATTGTGGAGGAGAACTGCACGAAACTCTAATCGCATTAATGGATTTTGCCAATTGTGTTGCTAGACAAAAGCGTAATTCCCTCATAATTACTCCATATATAGAACCTGTTTGAGGAATATAATAGTTATCGGAAAGAATTGGTCCTTCGAAGGACCACGAAGGTAGAGGAAAAGCGAATCAAGGCTCCAATAGAAAGCCACAGTGATGACGATGGTGAGGAAGAGTAGTCAAGGAAGCTATACGTCACCATCCCTTTATTGCTGGAATATCTGAAAGGATCGCAAGAATATTAAAATAAAACATGACGTGGTCACCAGATATAATTGTGTGACCAAGATAAGGGACTTCCTCCCCGAGCCCAAGGCCATTATTCCACAATAACTATATGAAGGGGTATATAAGGTGCCTTGCTCCTGCGGGAAATCCTACATTGGAGAAAATTACCGCTCCTTGCCTGTATGGATTAAAGAACACCAAAGGGCCACCAAGAACAAACAGTTTCAACTCTCCGCCATCGCCGAACATTCATGGTCGGAATCTTGCCACAACATCCGATTTGAAGAAAAGAAACTTTTAGTTAAGGAGTTCCTAGACAAATCAGGTAAGCAATAGTAATTCAAAAAACACCGTTGAATTTCAATACAGAAGATGGATACTTCCTTCACAGTGCCTGGTAAATAGTTATCAAAGAGAGAGCAAATCAGAGAGAAGCGCCCAGTCTGACAGCCAATCACAGAGTAGCTCCCATCCAGCCTACGGTATATAAGCGAGGTAGAAACCAGCAGCCGACACCTTCGACCTGAAGACGCTGGCAGGATAGCCAGCGAAAATGTTGTCCATAAACAAGCTAACGCGGAAGAAAACCCTGAATAAATGCAAAGATCAGACCATCGCCGCGGAAACCTAAGTTCTAATACTCATCGCTTTCATTCTTAGCAGTACTTGTTTCCCTTTTGTGTTGCGGCTTCCCTTGATAATTGTAGGAAAAGACATGGAATTGACAAAAGAAATATGCGTTAATATTCAGTCCATTTAGTTTTTGTTGCTGTTATATCTGTAGTTCCTCTTGTGCTGTTTCATATGAGGAAAATCCAGGAGGAGCGGAGATGAAAAAATAAAAATGGATCAAGTCTTATGACTTACTTTTGATACCAATGAATTCTTTTCCCAATCACATTTTAAACAAATAGACAGGTATATCAAAATTTGTTCGCGTTCAAACGAAATTTGCATGACGTTGCAATTATTCTAAATATTACCTTTAGGTATTAAAAGGATTGCTCACTGTGAATCAGGTGAAAGGAAAAATGACATTACTAACAGTTAGAGCGATGGAGAAAATCTCTCCTTAGGAGAGAATTTATCGCTAAGTGAGTCGCTATCGCTATCGCTAAGAAAGTAGAGATTCCTCATGAAAACCTTAATAAGACGACAGAACAAACATATAAGCCATATCTTGAGAAAATATGGCCTCATGAGAACAATTATCCAGGGACAAGTGGATGGCAAGAATGGGAAAAGAGGGCCTCAAATAATATATATTGTACAAATAGATAAGAATTTGAAAGAGACGAAATACGTAGGTGTGAAAAGATTGGCCGATGGGAGCTTTGAGTGGAGAGCTGCGTCAAACTAACCTTAGGATTATTGACCAGTGATGATGATGATGGAGAAAATATAAATTCATTTTTGAATTAGGGGTGAAACGCAGCATTAAAATGAACGTGCTGAACGAAAAATTAATTAAATACACCAAAGGATGAAGTTCGCCATGAAAAAATATTTGACTTAGCTGGGATTCGAAACTGGATCTCCAGATTGCCGGTCAGGATCTTACATCTTGTTCGGTAAAACCCATCCCGAAGTTCGCTCTGAGAAAATGGCTTGGTGGTGGAACTGGTTAAAACGCCTGACCGGCAATCGGGAGATCCGGGTTCGAATCCCAGCTAAGTCAAATATCTTTTCATGGCGAACTTCATCCTTTGGTGTATTTAACTTTGCACCCGTGCGCGTGACTGTGTACAAAGTAACTTGTTCCTGCAGTACTTTAAAAAATTAATTCTTGTTCCTTAGGGTAGTCTGTGTCAGATGTTAAGGTCATAGGGTACATCCACGTTCCCGTAGCATTAATGAGGAAATAATGAGAGGTTTTGGGACGGAAAGGGTTTGGTCGTTGGAGCAAGTTGCCATCCGTTCAGGGCACGGTATGTGTGTGTGTCTTCGTGGGTATCAAAATGGATCCCAAATGGATCGTTGATCTCCCATGCGAATTGATTGCCCTCACTATCCCTCACCACAGCGTCACAATCTTCCTGCGGCTTTCACCAAGCGGCAGGGTGATAGGTTTTTTAAAGAGTTGTGAAGAGAAACCTGTGGATAGTAGAGATGGGACACTTGTGGGGTTTGTCGCCATGGTAGTGGCAGCCACCAACTAGGGATGGGGTGATTCCTTGGCGAGGGGGATGTTTTGTGGTTGTTAAAGAGTGGCGTCCGTGAAATCGATGCTAAAAGGAATATAGAGACCTGATGAAACGGTTATGTATCTTGGTGATGGAGGAAGTATTGGCTACTGATGTAAGGCTTAGGTTGAATATGGGATGTGATTAGGTGGAATGATGTATTATTGAGAGGATTGGAGACATGATGGCCTGATGAAAATAATCGTAGAAGGACAGGTGGAATGGAAGTACCCACATAGCAGAGATATGTCTCGGATATGTCTCGAATATCACATTTTACGTCTGAGAGACATTCTGAGAGCTTCAGAGACTTCTCTGAGATGTCACTATGTCCAAAAAAAATGGTCTCTCAGATGTCTCTTGAGACGTCTCAGACAAGTCTCTGAGATTTCTCGTGAGATTTTGTGCAATGGTATGCTTTAAATGTAGGCAAAAAAAATGATTAAATGCAAATTATACAGTTATAGCCTACTTTTCTCGATCATTTTTAGCAACAAATTTTGTGATGTATGACCTTTTGAAAATAAGAAACCCATATTAAATGTTGTGATTTCAATAATCAAAACTGCAGATTTGCACCGAAATACATTTATGGAAGGTATTGATGGCGTTTAAATACGTTTTTTTTAATTCCTAAACGACTCACGATTACATCTCCGAGACGTCTCTGAGACATACATGATATTTGAGACATTCGAGACCATAGTGAGACGTCTCTGAGAGGTTCGTTGCTATGTGGGTAGGGCAAGTGACGGCCCCGGATGACTTACAATGGACAGGTCCTTAAGTATATAAAAGGGATGAAATATTTTGCAATGAAAAAGCTAGCTTATAAGTGAGAAGGATGCAGATCTTCGTTAAACCGGGATTAGGGTTATTAAATAATGATGATGATGATGAAACATCTTTAAAATCTTTTTTCGCAAATTTACAGAATAAAATAATTAATCAGTTTCAGCCGGGACTCACGACACCCTACGTTTCCAGGTCCGTATCTTGCTAGTTATTAAAAAAAGTAATTTAAATTCCCGGTGGAAGCGCCTTTCTGGACTGGTCAACGCCATTAACGCCAATTTCAGTTATCGTATACATCATACTATCCTTCATAACACATATCATTACATCCTTATATGAAAAGCAGTTGCTATTTTCACCTTTGTTTAATTTTTTAACGCCGTTCAGTTTTACTGAAACGAAAACTTTCCATCGCTTGCAAAGTAAAGATGAAACCTGTGGATAATGCTATTTGGTATTAATACATAGTTTAAGCCAATATGCATAAGTAATTATCCCTTTTATTGTTATTTTTTGAATAACGTAGCCCTTTTTTAACTCTTAATGCTCTTTCTGGTCACTTTGTTGAGATTTTGTAAGCATTCTTGAAGAGTGGTGATACTTTGTGCGTATACTTCTTTCCCAAATTTAGCTATTTCTCCAACTCACGATAACAATATAGATGTACACCGAAGAAAATTGCACAAAGTCTTTTTTACATTTTGGAATCCATATTTTCACATCATTATTTTATCTACTTTCCGTTTCAATGCATTCATAAATAAAGTTGTAACTGATTTGCGAGAATTATATGTGTCTACTACGCATTTTTTTTTGTAGAAAATCCGTCCGGAATTCTCGGAGGAATAGTGTTCGCGAATGTTTTTTTTTAGTTTTTAATTCGTACCCTTTAATGGGAAGACTTAGAATTCCTATCTCCTCACTGCCACAGTGAAATGGTTTATGAACCTCTTGAGTGAAACGCAAAGTGTAAAGGGTGACATTATTAAATCCAATATTCAGCCTCATTTCTTTCCATAAAACTTCCTCCGATGGAATGGAAATGCTTTGAAGTAATCGGGCGTAGGAGCGCACTCCTTGAGACGAGTGACGTTCATTTGACCCAATTTTTTAAAACTTTTTTTTGCTTTTCGTCGACCGATGAGATTACTGGGGGAGGATTTATATAGGCCGGATATAATGGGCTTTGTTCCGCTCTGAGTGCGCTCTGTTATCGGGACTTAAGGGAAGAATTCGATTCTTTGCGGCTTACTTTGACGTAGAACAACTCATTGATGCCAAAAAATAAATGAGATATTTAACATTATCTTGATAGAATTAAAGCACAACAAAGCATCGTTGCTTGTACATTATGTTCATTCGATGGCTTATTCTATTCTTTTTTCCCCAAATGGGGTATACTAGGGCTTATGTGTGTCCAAGGGGACTAAGGGCCCCCGCGCACTGGCAACTTTTACAAAGCAACTATTTAGTTGCTCTGTGGATGTTCAAATGAAACACACGAAATTGACTGTGGCCCCGCGCACGGGCAACTTTTTAGTTGCCGCAACTGCCGTGTGTTCCATAGGGACTTCCTCAAAGCAACTAAATAGTTGCTTTGTAAAAGTTGCCAGTGCGCGGGGGCCCTAAGTATGCCTCTCACAGTGAAAAGACCTTGATACACGAAAATTTAACTCTACAAGTAGGTACTAAAACCTTTTATAAACGGTTTTGAGGGAACGGGTTTTAACTTGAGAGAATACATGAAAGAAATTAGTCTTAGTTACATTTTAACTACAGGCATATTTTAGAGTTCCGTATCTACTCTGTAAACTTAATAAATTAGTATTTTGTTTCAATAGTGTTTTAGAATTCCCGGATTTTATTTTTGTCGGAGTCAGAAATACGTATTTCATTCCCAAATAGTGAATATGTGTACATCAATACCCACATATAAAGATTAGGCCCTACAAATCCTACTCGTGGGTGGAAATCAAGAACTGCTGAGTTTTCTGGACTTCCAAAGTTATTATAACGTACTAAGGGTCTGGATGGGGGAAAATACGTAGTTGTTTTTGTTAAGGCGAGTACAGTTGGATACTTAAAACTGAGAGTGCATTTACAGGAACATAATGTAGAAAGAGTTGCTGAAAATAGTATTTTGATCACCCACAGTGGTTCCGTTGCATCATATGTAGTTATTTGTTCAAACCACTTCTCTTCATTCCGTATAGCCCTATGGATTTAGCGCAGTTACACGTAATTGAATTAAGTCGGCGGTCTAGCGGCCAAATAGAGTGGATATGATTTTTTTATTGCTTCTCTGCTGCCTACTCCGATCAAGAATGACCTTTGCGGTATCATTCGCAAGTGTCGGTATGGCAACGCAACCGCAGCTCCTTGTGTTGATGCAGGGCGGTGCTTCGCGGCCTGGGGAATAATTTAGGCCCGTGCTAATTGATAGACGTGAGAGGTATCACCTCACCGCCGGGACTGGGGGCCTAATTTCCACCGCGGTCTGCAGTTTGATCTTCCTTGAGCTAATTGAGATGAGCACCTCCTCAGACGCACGCAGGATTGCTTCAGATTCATGCAGCCACAATCGTCGCTCCGTGGGATTGGCGAACCAGCGGTGAGTGAAGACTAGGCCTGACGGCTTTTCCCATGCATGCTGATACGTTTCACACTTCGGCGAGCATTGGTGGTGCGTCAATTAAGGTCCAGAGTGAAAAGTAATGTGAAAGATGGATGTCTTGAACCGAAGAGGGCGAAATTTATTAGTTTCGTACCATCAGATTATTTATCTTTTTACTCCAGGATACAAAGGCGAGGTATATCATTTTATGGCACTCTTAGAAAGGTGAGTAGAGGTTGGAGGCACCTTCCGGAGCAAATTGTCATATTAAGCTACTTTTATGTAATTTCGGTTCTGGAATCACCTTAAAGTGATGACTTGATCCGAGAAAAAAAACAGTAATTGATGCCTACCATCTGATTTTATATCTATTTTACACCAAAATATTTTGGAGCTTTTTCCCTCAGGATAGTTGTCCTAAATGGCTTCTTTTGAATATTATAAGTAGTTATTTTCAGTAATAAGTGGTTTTTAATCGGTTGCGTTCATATGATTACTGAAGTTAACTATAAATGGGAATAAAATGACGTTGAAATCGATTACAAAAAGCATTTTAATTAAATGCGTTCCAAATCGATTGCCAAAAATTAAACGGGATAGAATTTTCCTAGTCGGAAAACATGTTGATAAAGAAGATCTTGCTAACAATATTCTAAGTTTCAGGAAAGGTAGAAATTGAGAAATCTCCTTGTAAGGGGCCAAATGAGAGGAGCAGGAAGGAATTGAATTGTAAAAGGAAGAAGGAGTAGAAGGAGAAGAAAATTTAGTGTACGCCATCAATTTAATTTTATTACATCGAAATTATTTTTTTAATGGCATTATTTTATGCCTTATCCTAAGGAAAGTATCAAATTCCTTTCAAACATATTGATTAAAGCATTATTTATGAGTTTAGCGTTTTGATCTAAAATCCTAGTCGCGGATGTATATATCGGCATATCTCCTCTGGGAGGTGAATACATTTTAGTGGCAAGAGAGTAGTTCCATATTCTCCCCTTTGAACTATACCTCTGCCTCATAGCATTTCTCTTCTTTGTTGGAGTGCGATAAATTTACTCAATTACAGGTATTCAAGTGCCCTCATAGATCACCTGAATACTTAGACAGGTACTCGAGAATCATTCCTTACGTCTAGGTTGTTGATTACCTAAGCGGTGATCTCAATTACACACAGAGATTCTGGAGTATTTATTCAGTTAACAGAGTACCCACTCATGCATTTAGTAGGATTCCATTGAAACGTCAGGCGCAAGCGTTGTTATTCGGCTAAATTTACCACAATTTAAGAATATAATTCAAGGATTGTGGAATGAATCTAATAGTAATTGTCAAGGCTTCTTTTCGTGGAAGTACTGTCTTTTGGCATATTACACTCGATGCATTGCTGTCTTCTAGTATTCCAATTTTATGTATTAGTAAGGATACAGTATCCTAAAAATATCTTGAAATCCAAAAAAATATATGACCACTAGAGTGATTTACATAGTACTTGAATACGTATTTTCGAAAACGTGCGCTAAATTTTCTGGATTTTATTCATTGTTTTATTTGAATTTGACATTTTGGGAGGCCAGACACGAGGAAGAACATGTTCTTGGGAAGGAGAATGCAGTTCAATTTAAGCTAACAATGTTGATACCATCAGCGAATATGCATATTTACGCATGTGACCACTCACGAGTGTTTTGAGAGGTCATTAAAGAGAATAAAGCTGATACGTAAACTCCTAGACGATTGAGGAAATTTCTCAAAATCTGAGTGCTTCCGCGAGCACTCTGTAACCATGACGAATGCGACGCTGCAGTTTGAATTAGTGATATAGGTTACGTTTATGTTCGCCTCGGTAAATATGCACCTTGAAGAAAGTAAACTTGAGTCCTGAGGAGAATACGGGTAGTTACCTGAGTGATACACAAAGATATCGTACTACACACTTAATTTTATTTCACAACTCTATTACACTTGTTTAAATTGGCGTGAAATCATCGCCAAACTTTCAAGAGGCCAAATTTAAAGTGAATTTTTTAATAGAGATATTGTGGATGAGCATATTGAATGATACAGAAAGATATTTTATTTTACAACTCCACCACACGTGTTTCGATAATCTTGCAATCATCATCAGGTACTGTGTGCATATTTGCGTATCAATTAATATGCTGTTCCACGATATCTCACCGGAAAAAAATTGGTTTCAATTACCTGTATATTCGAGTACTTGGATGCACATGTATTTCTGCAGTTCCTATATTTCCCTGAAATCTACGAGGGATCTATGTGGTGTCACCAAAACGTATGCTGGAGCATATTTGGTACTCTCTTTGTATCGTATTCATTTTTCTCATTCGAATCCGACAATGGGGGAGCCTGAGCATACACGAAAAAAGCGCATGTTCTTGGGAAAGGGCTTACAGCTCGACCGAAATGTTCAGCATGGAGATCCGCAGCGAATGTGCATGTATCTTTGTATGTGTGACCACGAGCCAGTGTGAGAGGATTTCGGATTTGAGTGGTCAGTATTGGCGAGAACGGGTGATTGGTTTCTGGGGAGGACCAGTACGAGGTGAAGAGAGGGTGGGTGAGGAAGGGGGAGTATAGCAATCGAAATGTACTTGAGGGGGTTGGGGGTAGAGGAGTATGTGGCGAAAGAGGGGAGGGGCTGGAGTTTTGTGGACCCTGGAGGGGAATATGGTTGATGGGCCAGCAGCCTGGATATTGGTTCCCGAGGAAATTGAACGGGTGTTTTACACTGCGGCGGTTCTCCTTACGTAAATCCAGTCGGGCCAGTGTCCTGCCTCCACCTCCCGGGCGAAATAAAGCTTTCATTTAGTATCTCTCCTCTGGCCCGATTCGACCTCGCGACCCCGAAGAGCTCGCCGGGAAAGTGGCGATCATTTTAAACATTCGGCTCTGCTCCTCGTCAGCAACTTTTTCGCACATTGCAAGAATGAAACTGTTCTCAGCATTATTTTATACTGCACGCTTCTACGTTTTGCCACAAATGTGCCTTCGATATTGGAATATTAAAATTTTGTGAGTCGGTTTTTCTGAATTCTTAGTACGTGAGGGTTCTTTATAATGTATGCAAATTTACAGTTTAGAGTCCAAGAATGGGTCTTTACTTACTAAGATCCAACTAGATACTCCTTCATTGTAGGTAGTATCATTTATTACTTTTTTACTTTTAATCTACGAATTTTTAATTTAATTTTATTAATTAATTAGAGATATTAAAAATACATATTAATAATAATAGGTGTAAATGATGCCTTCTCCAAATAATAACGCACAAAAACCATTTCTTGGCATTTTGATTTGTTTTACTTACAACTTACCATTTCTTCGTCCATTGGCGACGAGATATAGATATGAAAATTATTTATTCATGACGTTTTTCTCGCCTAAGTGTGGGGAATTTGTCGCAAGATCATCGCTTTTAGTTATTTAACAAGACGACCGAGTTTATCAATTATTGAAGTGTGTTATAAATGGCAATGTGCATTCGACAAATAATTTTTTGCGTTGGTATGCCTTCGGGACTTTAATACTCACTCAAATAGTTAGGAACACAAGCTTTCAAGTGATATTATTCATGCTTCGTGAAGCCCTTGTATGCTTCCGTTTAATGATAAATGCTATAGCTAGAAACAGGCCAATTTTTTCACATTTATAAATAGTTTAACCTAAGAATCATGGCATTATTTTTAGTGCCTATTTGATAGTGTGTATATATTACTACTGAAACATCATAACATTGAATTAATCAATGTGTTTTACATACAATGTATCAATGTGTTGCATACACTAGTATACAAGTATTCTAAATATATTCTCATAATTATTTACAGAAAACATTGATTTATTCAGTGTTATGATGTTTCAGTAGAATTATATACACACTATCGAGTAGACACTAAAAAGAATGCCATGATTCTTAGGTTGGGTTAGTATTCTAAATATAATATATACTATTACTCTGATCTATAAGAATAAAAGGTTGTATATACCTATTACATACTTTTATAAATAATACAAAAAATGACTCCTTTGCAGTATATTAAAAGTGTGCCACGTAGGAAGTTTTTTTTTGTAGCTAATCGGGTAAATATAATTTATCAATGAAGCGTAGGCAATGTGGCAGTGTTTCTGTAGAATTTCTGATGCATATTTTTGGTAGATGTGAGAAAATGCAGCCTTTTGCACCGTAGTTCTGTGTCTTCTTTTTATCGAAGTTGGTTAATGTTTATTACACAAAGACCAACGATTGAGGAGAAAAAATTCGAAATGAATCTGTGCGAGGTAGTAGTCGCAATATATCCGTGGATCCCGGATTCTGCGTCGCTGTCGCAGATGGAGGTTGAGCCATATTTTTTGTTGGATTTAACATCAATCTTGCGCCTCTCCGTACGCATCCCGTCCTCTCTAAATGTAATTGGACAATTTTTTTCAAGCATATGCCCTCCAAATCCATTGCAATATTTAATGAAATCCTTTTTATCAAATTTTAACTATTTGTTTTCCTCAATATGGAAAATATTTCCAAGAAAAAGCTTCACTTTGCGTGCATTGTATCTTATTCAATTAATTCGATTTAGTTTATTCCAATGCCACCGGAAAAATTCGCCTTTTACATAGTTTTTTCACGTAGCATAGGTTTTATAACTTAACAATTAACAATATACGAACATCCATGCCTTGGGAAGGGGAAACCTATCTAGGAGTGACTTAAACCCACGACCTATTGTGTGGCAGGCAGAGTAGGTACTTCAACCCGCTGCCACCGAGGTCGTCAATTTGTAATTTACAGGAAAAGGAAGACAAACGTTTTGATTGTATGAGTTCCCAATCCATTGAATATTGTTTACAATTTTTTACTTGCAATTAATTTTTCTCTTTATGTTAAAAAATTTCCACGATGAACCACTCTTGCTTATTCTTTTAGACTCACATATGCATTATTGGCGAAATTTTTCGGTTCCTTTCGAACATATGCGTTTTAAATCTATTGTAATATTGTTAGGCATTTCACCATTTATAAAAACTAATTTTTCTTCGATATGAAAATAATTTCCACGAAAAAAACATTGATGTGATTTACGACTAATTTGTGGTTTATAAGCGAAACGGTGAGACAAGTAGGTACCGCAATCTAATCTCCGATACCGGGAATTGTGTTATAAAAAATACACTCGCAAAACACGAGATCATTGAAAATCGCGAAAAAAAAACAAATCCCCAAATTAAAAGTTTTCTACGCCTATTCTATCCCACATTTTTTCCCGTATCATGTGTGCCTGTACTTTCTCGGAAAATCCACTCAAAAATCCTTCTCTCCCACATCCGCTAGCTATTCAACCGTTCATTCATTTATTAGCGAAAAATTCTCCGCCCTACTTCCCATGGATGCACGTGGAACTCCTGTCTTTTTCGACCGAAGTTCCATTTTCGCTCAAAATACAAGGACGCATGCTAATAAAAAAAGGAAATGTTTTGTGTGATAAATAAATAATTTTCACCTACGTTAACTGCTTGATATTTTTTTTCCGCTCAGCCTGTTTTGTGCAACACCCACTTCGCGGGGATGTGAAAAATATTCAAATTTCTCTCGTTTAAATGACCTGCTTTTGTGAAAAGTAGGCTCTCATTTTCTACACACTGTCTTTCAATACCTCCGCACTCGGTGAAAACTAACTTTGACAGGTTGGTTACGTGTATTCACATCAAGTTGAGTACCTACTGTAAGCATAAAGGAAACCACGGCAACGATTTTCTTTGGGAAACTATATTTTTTGCTTCTCGTTTTTACTGTAATGCTCCCAACTTTTACCCAAGAGCAGTGTTTGAGTGGCACTTTTTCCATAAATGCTTGAGAGTCGACCGTTTCTCTTCCCCATACTATTCGGAAAAGAAATTTTAACTTCACTTAGGTAAGTTTTAAAATATTTTATTTCATATTTGTAGCTGTATATTAAAAAAGTCTTCAGTTTTAACGCATCTTTTAACTATCACTTCCCGCATATGAGGCTAGATGATGTAGGTTCGAGTTGAAATTAGATTATTGAAGCGTTATTGAATTCGATTATTTTACCATTTAAGCATTTGGAAATGGGTTCCGCTCATGTTTGAGAATCACGAAAAAACTTTAATCATATTTTGATAAACTGTTTGTGTTTGTATAGGAATTTCTAGTGTTAATTCGTGGCGCCCCATGCGGCCCAGAGCCAAACTAACCGCGACAAATGAGTATCATCACGCGTTCCACTGCCTCGCTAGTGCACAGGCAGTTGAACAGGAAAGGTCGATGATGCAAAGGTTGGGTGTACTAGAATCCTTCCTGAATAATTAGCTCTTGCCAGAAAGCGTTTTCGTGTTTGCAGCTACTTTAGCGTCTTGTGAGCTTAACGTAAGTGATGAATTCCCGTGCAGGTTTAGTTTTACTGCCCTGGCGGAAATAACATTTCCAATTTCCAGGTTTATTTCCCTACGTTTTACGCGACGGATGCTATTGGCAGTTTCAAACTTGGAAGCATTATTTCTTTTAAGGCATAAATCACACAAGTGCCACATGGTTTTCATTCCATTCCAATCATCGTTCTCGCATAAACAAGAAAATTCATCCAGAAAAGTAAAATAATATTTACGCAGAATCTTTTCTATAAACTGAGAGTAATTCTCTAAGATGATGGCAAAAAGTCATTTTTAAAGTTAACTGTGTCGAGAATTTTTCAGTATTATGACTTTAAATGCTTGCCGCTATCAGTAATGATTTTATAGTTTACAGTCAAGTATTCAGTAAAGTATATTATTCATTCATTAGATATAATGCATTAAACTTGCTATATTCTTTCACCCATTTTCTCTATGGTTGGTTTTCTTACTGGTGTCAATTAATTCTCAGGCTAATTTGTCAGATTCTCTCTTAATTTTCAAATAGTGACTTTTTTATATTATGTTTGTCATCTGACACTGGTCTACATCTACAAATGCCTCTCTCATGACCAAAATACACTCGAATTGATTTTGTTCGCATCTACGAAAGGAGTTATTTTAAATTAAGGTGCATTATTGCTTATCATGCAAACCACTCTCTCATGAACATAATTTCTAAATTCGATGAAAAAATATCATCATATTTTAGTGGCTCTACCGTAATTTTAACGACTTGAATGTAAAGTAGGTGCTAGAGAAAAGCACGCTTGACGAGTTTGAAAGGTAATGGGCCTTAAATAATTCTCTAAGACTGAATTGTTTGAGGGAAGGCTTTCGCTTGGATGACGTTTCTATAAAATCTGAGTGCAAACTTACTGTACTTTTTAAGGGATTTTTTTTCCTGGTTAATGATCATTTAAATTCAAAAAGATAGCTAACGAGCGGAGCGATTCTTTTCTTAACCAGTTCTCTTACAAGAATTTTTAACAAGTCCGACTAAGCGGTTTCTTTGACCCTAGCCTTTCGAGTGATATTGAGTTTGAAAGGGCTCAATGGCTTCATCCGACGCTCATGCTTGCACTCCAATTCTACTGAGTCACTTCGTATGGTCTCTTGAGATCGCCAGGAAACTTGTAAGTGGTTCTGCGATGCTCTCTTTCGTACCAGTGCGATTCTATTAGCATTTTCGCGTCATTTCTGGCAGGCTCAAAACCTTCTTCTCAAGAGCTCTCATAAGTTATTTTCTTTTTCCACTTTTTGATAGTTTACTTCCTTTATCTTCAACGCCTCCTTACTAACCATTTGGCCGGTTACATAGTTTTCCAACTCTTAAGACCTATTATAATATTACGTATGAAAATCATAGACTGCTTTTTATCGTGATATTGGTTTGATGATGTGTGCCTAGTTGCTCACACCTATTAGATGTGAGTTGCTACACACATAATTTCGGGAATACTGCCTGCTTTCAACAAGTTGTGATAAAACTATCGTGGATATTGCCATAAATGCTGTGATTGATTCAAATGATGAGCAATAATAATATCCGGCCGGGAATAACTCCAAATATCATAATTGGGAATGATTCTTTTCTCTTTTACTTTATGCATTTTCGGTTAAATAATTTTGGATCTCCATGCAATTTTCGTTGGAAGCGGAATTTAAAAATGAGTTTTTTTTATTTCTCTCATTTTGATGGTTGTGTATATTGGATGATTTTACGAGCCATATTCCGAATAAACCCATCTAATCTCGCCGATACGGAGAAAAATGCTCCACATGCAGCATCTGATGAATTGTTACATTAGTTACGTTTTTTCCGTTACTTAATTTCTTTATTTCGTTACTTCTCTGCTTGTATCCTGAGCTGCAAGAACACTCTCATTTTTGTAGCTCTTTTTACCTTGGCTAATGTACTAATTCTTCCTTGCTTCGTCCATCGTTATTAGTTGGACTTCCTAGGTAAGAAGATTATCTTCAATTTTTTCTTTTCCCAGGTTAATGTTTGTTCTTGGGTATCAGAATTTCACCACTCAAGGAAGAGAAATTATTTAATCCCCATGGACCTCATTGCTTTTCAAGGAGTTTTTTTCGAGCTTGAGAAACGGCTTCACTCGCAGTTTTAGCCCGGAACCATTCGCTTTAGTGTCAAGCAAATACATTAGTATGGCGTTGCAAATTCCACTTAAAAAATTATATTCTAATTTCGAATGAATTTTTGTCTGCAGATATTTATTACTTCTATCGTTCTACGAAGCTTCTGCCTTTCCTATGATTCCTTATTATTCTTCTTCCTACTTATTTCTTATTTTGCTAAATTCGCTTCTCCCTTCTTCAACTAACAATTGCCCTTCATTAGCCTGGCCTGTAAAATTTTCGCTACTCCCGAGATCCTCCACAATTCCTCTCTCTACTATATGGAAAAAATTTATTTCATCGCCTCTTCCAACTCATCTTAAACATTCTTCTCCAAACCAAACATCTCCAGAATGCCCAGTTCACAATTATTCGCTTCACTCAATGGTCAACTTTCATCCCCACAAAACACTTCACTCAGCCAAGGTATAAACTAGCTTCCTCCTCTCGCAACTTCTTGAGAACCCTTGGTATGGATTCCTTTTGAGTTTACGCCCTTGTAACTCGAGTGTTTGCTTTTCTTACGTACAATAACCAAAGTCATAACAACGGTGTAAGCTCCAGTTAATATGGCAACAAGAATTTTCCTTCTGTAGTCAAAAGAAATATAGTACATCGCTGAAAATATTCTTGACGAGTAGTACCATTTAAAAATATATTGTTTCATTAGCTTAGGCTCATTAAATTGTTGTACTCGATGGTTTAAGGCTTTACTTTGTGAAAATCCATGGTAAATTTTTAAAAAGGTATAGTAAATTTTTCACAGAATTTATTTTAGTCGACCGGTTTCACCGAAAAGGCGATATCTTTAGGTAAAAAGTTTGTTATTTTGGTTTTTATTTTGTTGTTTATTTGGTTGTCATTACGCGTTGGTAGAGGAGGGTTGCGAAGTGGGTAGGGTAATGGGTGCTTAAGGAACTACCGCACCGGTCCAAGAACTTCTTTAAGCACCCAGTTCCCTACACATCCGCAACCCTCCCCTACCAACGCGTAATAGCAGCCAAATAAACAACAAAATAACAACCAAAATAACAAACTCTGTACCTAGGATGTAACCTTTTCGACGAAACCAGTCGGCTTAAATAAATTCTGTAGTAAAAGTAATATGCCTTTTTAATTCTTCATTAAATTGTTGTTTATCTAACTTTGAATTTTACTCATTAAAACTTCGCTAAATTAACCATCATTATATTCTTCTTTTTAGTGAACTAGAATATTATTATAATTTTCCTTAGTTAAGGTGTGTGGAAATTAAGCTAAAAGCTCACTACTTAATAATTGATTGAGAGTTTTAATTATGACACCATGCATTGAATGATATTGTGAACCAATTGAATAAGGAGCTATATAAACTCGTATTTGAGGACTAATGTAAAGTAATGGGTTATATAAAAAAGCCATTGCAGCATATCAGTCGATTTCTTCATTGTAGCGAAATCGAAAATCCATTTTCATCTACAATACTTTAGTGAAGGTATAAAATTTAGAGTAATTAAGAGCTATGACTTTAGAATAAGAAGAACTAATACGAGAGTATTAATTAATCTTCACTAAAATGTCCCGATGAATTTAGTATGCTGCAGTATTATGTATTACTGATAAGGGGAGACAGATAAAAGGATTTTGATAGAAGAAAATAGTAATGTTTGAAAATATAACACTAATATCTTGGAGATTAACCCTGTTTGGGGTCATTAGTTGCCCATAACCCTTCCATCATCAAAAGAAAATCTCTTACAAGGTAGAACTAGGCATGAATATTCCTCATCATAGCTATCCCGACGTTCAGTGTGGTGCTACGACTTCCTTGTCAGGTTTTTTTGTCGAATGAAACTCGTATCTCCAATTGCGATGAATCCCTAATGCTTTTCCTTACTTCGATGGATGAAAGGATGCAAGATAATGGAGGAAGCGTGAAAATCAACAAATCCGGTAAATCGAAGAAAAGCCCATTTGAATATCATCATCACGGTTCGGCTCTTGTGTTTTTCCTCCCTTAATTACTTTCATTATATTTTTTCCCTTAATCTCTTTGGTGGGTGAAAAAAGAAGGGATGAATTTGATGGGATATCTAGACGTTGGGTAAGAGGCAGAATTTTTGAGGGGTAGTTTTGGGGGGTAAAATAGAATGGGATGGAAGCGATGGGGCAAAGGATGCGGGGGTTAAATTGATCGGAGTCGGATGCAGTCATTTGGCAGTGATCGCGTTAAAGAAGCGGAAAAAAATATCTGCGGTGGATCGGATTGGCTCTCCCTAAAAAAATGAAGAAAATGATTGGCGACGGCGATTCGGACGCAAAGGTTTCAGCAGTGAAAAAGGGCCTAGGAGTTTTCGTTTTTTACTCTGATGAGTCCCTTTATGATGACCGGAAAAGCTGGAAGGCACAAGGATTGGTTCGACAAAGGTTTAAGGTCTGAGGATTTCAAAAAGGAATTTCTTAAATTACCTCCGTCAACATTAGGCTCGAATGCGAAGAATTTGACTGTATGTCGACCTAAGTTTATTGGAATTCGTGCCAAGTGAATGACTGTGGATGTCATAAAGAGAGGTCTGTACCCAAAGATGTTAGAAGCACTTCAATTTTACTTTCAAGTATGAGACCGGAGTAAAAGTATTTATGCATTTTCAAGGGATGAAATATGTTAAGGGTTTACTTGTGGCCTTTTCAAAAAAATTATCATCGGTTATATTTTTAACGTATCGTTGTAGTTTTCATTATATGTTGAAATTCAATTGATAAACAAAAACGAGTTTCCTATTTGTGAAGGCTCATTGTGATACTTTGTGATTGAAAACTTTGTGAAAGTTCATTGCGATAAAATACAAACAGCCGCTCTATTTTCCCTCACCTGTTATTTTGTTCAACCGGTTTCAACATTTGAACGTAATTTTTAAAATCGGTCACTTCACAATTACAGATTCTCTTGGGAATGACGTGTAAAAGTTGCTCCTGGTTGAGTGAATAAATGAGTGTGATACATTACTGCAGCTGTTTGTATCGTATTGAAAATGAGTTTACCAAAAATCTACACCGGCGTCCACATAATTTATCTAGCTTAAATAAATTCTTGTCAAATTCTACAAGTATCCCAAAGCATATATTATGCCCAAAATATTCCCCGAGTAATTTTCCAGGTATTTTTTTATGTAATCTCACCTCAATTTGCTTTAAACTCCGTCCTCGTTGTCTTGAATGAACTAGCAAGTTGTTTAGTAGAAAGAGGAGCAGGAACTGGATGAACGGTATATCCACCATTAGCAGGAGTAATTGATCATGCCGGAGTATCTGTTGATCTAACGATTTTTTTATTACATTTAGCTGGAGAATCCTCAATTTTAGGTGCAATTAATTTTATTACCACTACAATTAATATGAAGTCACCTGGAATAAATATAGATCAATTGCCTTTATTTGTTTGAGCTGTTGTACCTCAATGTGTAATTTAAGTGACGAATACTCAACTTATCAATTTACTTGCTAATGTCTGGAGAGGAAACAAATTGTAGATTTGCATGAGGTTTACTGGAGTGCAGTGAAGACTATGCAGTGTAATTCTTCCAGCAAATTCCAAAGCGATTTTTTATGAAAAGGACTCCAGTAAGAGTACTTGAGCACAGGCGCGTTGAAGGTAATGGGAATTCCTAGGGCACATTAAGGACACGGATGGCTTTTTGTGGCTCTGTGGAGCTTGACAGTGGAGGGCTAGGAACGAACGGAGCTCAAGTACCCTTTTGTTGTTTGCAGAGCTAGGAAGTTTCATTTCCTCGGATGGATATTACACGGCGAATCTTCGCGATGAAAGAAGTCACTTCAGACGAGAAGTATGCCCCGGCAGATCAAATGCTTCACCTCGTGCCTATAATACCCAGGGCTGGGCCCTGAGAGCCAACAGTGGAGGCTATTAGGAAGCAGCATGTCGTGGAGAATATATGACTCTGATTTTTCTAGCCCTCTTTCCTCACTGCAACAAAGACTGCTGGTATTCATGGAGTAAACGACATTTTATTGTCTTTTTAGTGTGAAGGAAATATTATTGCCAGGATTTTATTGCTTTACTCACAGTTGAAAATAATGAAAAACATTTATGAAATTGTCTCAATCTAGTACATTTGACGTGTAAAACGTTAAAAACTATTAATTCACTATGAATTGGAAAGCAAAGAAGGCAATTTAGCCAATTTAAACTCTATTGCAGTACTGTTTTCATTTTGCTTCTCATTGAAAATTTTCTACAACCTTACGATATGCTTAATGAAAATGTATACACCCCGCACGCAAGAAAATCATTTCTGAAGAGTGCGAAATAAATCACTTTGTGATGTGTCACGAAACTTATTTCCGCCCTATCGGTATGTGGTTCTACCAAGTTAAGCCTGAATATTTGATATACATTTTTCAAGAGGTTGTTCTAGTTTAATTGAAACTTTTTCTGTTTCTTGGTTGTTTTTCGCAATTTTCCACTTTGCTTGATTGCATTACGTGACAAATACAAATACTAAAGCAAGGTTACCACATAATATGCTACCCGAGTTACTTACTGCAAAAATACAAGGTTTTAAACTTTGAAGACATTTGAACTCGTGTCATACTTTAAGCACATTGCAGTACTTGTAGAAGTAATTTTTTCAGATCGAATATTCTGAGAGAGATGTTTTGTGTTATTATTATTACTTCATTGCTATTTTTTATTATTGATGCACTGTATTTTGAAGATTTCTCTTATTGAGAAAGAACACGCTTGGGACTAATGCAGGCATAAAAAGGCTTTAGGAGAAACATGCAAAGTTGCACGTGCATCTCCCACAGGGAATGTGTTGAATTAAGACGGTACTAGAGATTGCATGTCATGAGGTCTTTGGAAAACGTAAAACTTGAAGGTCATGCCACGAACTAATGAGCAAGTTTTTCATCCTCTTATTCCCGTAGGTAACGCGTATTTTTCTCGGCATTTGATAGGTGGAGAGTGCAGGAAGAAGGGGTTGGTTGGGATGAGGCACTGGGGAGAATATGGGTGTGAGGAAATCGGAAATTTATGTGACAAGGGCGATGAAGGGGTCGTAGGTGAAGTGGCAGTCGGCTGGGTTCGGAGAGTGGGAAAAGGTGGAGTGAGGGTGAGGAAGGATATGAGGTTGAACGGAAAAGGTGATGAGCCAGCGGAACGGAAGTCGGTAGTGTTCGGTGGGAATTTCAAAATGGCCGCGTCAACTTCGTGCTCCCTCTTGGCCTGCCCAATTCACTCATAGATGTCCCCTATTTCGAATTCTCACCCCGGTGGTCATCATCGTCATGAATTACATCGAATCACTTCTTCGGTCCGTCTTCTATTCCTCATTTAGCCGATTCGCAAATCTGTTGATTTTTTCTTTCTAGACACTAACCCTGTCACTAGTGACACAACCCCTTAAATATTTTTTCCTCTACTTGCATAAATCTCCTTAGGTCCTCTGCTCACAACTTTAAAATTTTACGAGCATTTATGCACGCTAGATATGATCGGCTTTTATGTACCATCAAGTATAATCGTCTGAAAAATGTAAAAAAATCCTTGTGTAGGCTTTCGCAGTGTGGTGAGGATTCAGCGTGGAGTAATTCGGGGTTACTACCGCGTAGATTCATCTATGAAGGCTACAGTTTCGCCGGCATTGTTTATAAAAGAATATATAAAGGTATGTATATAAATGCCTGCGGATAAAAAGATTTCCTGTTGCAGTTGGAACATAAATATTCTAGCTATTGAAAGTCGTTGTTTGGTAAGTTTCATTTATTTATTCACTAGTTTAATCTGCTTTATTCATATTTTAGTTACCATTACTGGTAAGCGGGAGTCTTTGGCACATTACGGAACTCTATAGAAATTTTCTGTGCAATGTTTTGAAGATATATTACAAATGAATTAAGATATTTTGAAAAAAATGTCGTGTGATTGTTGATTGCTTTATTACAATTTTTCATTCACTTTTTTTCCTTTAATTATTGGAAGTACTCTGCGGTATATTTTTCTTGGCTACAGGACTCTCAGTTACGCAGGGGTTATTTATGCGGTGGCGTATAGAAAATGGTAGAAGCGAAAATTTTATGTATCCTCAATTAAGAATTATCAAGTCGAGGAGCATTTGGCTCATTTTAATTGAGTGAAAACGTTTGTCAGGCATCAGACTTCAAATAATTTTGTCCTTTCTAATATCTATTGCTACAATTTTGAAATCAAATAATAGCATGGTCAAAAGAATTTCGTAGAACTTCGATTATTATATTTTGAGAGTTAAAATTGTGCACTTTCCCGGCAAGTTAGCTTATTGAAAATGTTCTCAGTCATAGTTTTAGGTAATTTTTACTGTTGTGTTTGCTTCAATGTCGTTTACTGTTATTTTTTTTGATTAAACGTAAAACTTTGCTGTTAGAAAAGCTATTGCCTCGTTTAAATTACAAAAAATATCATAGTCCGATGAAGGATGTAAGCTATAAACGATTTAAGTTTTTCCTGGTGAATACTTCTGACAAATATTTCTAAAATATGGGAAAATATGTTATTTAATAATATATATTTATAAATAATATATATTATTAAATGGGACGACACCAAAATCCTTTGCCATGCTCAACGTTACTGGGACCGCGTAGTTAAGGAAGCAATAGAGATCCGCCTCAATCCCAAAAATTTCAATCGGGACACCGGCTATCATCTAAGCACTACATGGAGACCTGTAATCAGCTGTATGAAAAACATAAGGGTTAAACGTGAAGAATTTCAAAAGACCTACAGCCAATCGGACGACACCTGAGCCGTATTGTTGTCCTCGGTAAACGGTCGATCCAGTTCAGTGTGAAATTGAACTTCGATAGAGTAACACAGCCTTGAGGATGGAAGACAAGTCTTCCGAAACGTCGGCTTACATAAAAGCTTCAACCTGGATGCAAACCCGAGAAATATTTGTCAGATGTAAGCTATGTTTGTCAACAAAGTCTAATGTGAAAATTTATCACTAAGCGTTGTGAGGCAAATATTTTGCATGATTCAATTAAATTAATTTCCATTGACATGGAGAAGGATTGAAATTTTCTTAAGATGAACGAAAATATACTACTCCTGTTTCTGTTTCCGACACTCTTGAAGCAATATTTGTCGGAACATTTCATAAAAACGGTTATGGGTGCCGAAACATTAATCGAAACCATGACCTTCAAACGGCGTTCTCTTATCCCAGACCGCCACTCTCATACGCCCTATCTTCCCTGATCTTTTGGTGTCGGCAAAAATCCAATCAAGTGCTCCGTCATGATCCCTAATCTTTGTGTATCCCAAAATTCGGGAATCCATTCCAATCTGCGATGTCGGACGCGAAAAACGGGCGAAATTGGTTTGCCTCCGGTTTATGCTCTTTCCACCAACACCAACATGGGCCATGAAACCTCTTCAATCTTGGGACTGATCGAAACTCCTCCACCTGCTACGACATCGTTGGCTTCTCCCGCTGGCGAAAAACACGATTAACTTTTGCGGCTATTACTCCACTCCCCCGTGTAGATCACTTGAGTGCCCTCCTACTTCCGATTTTCTCCGAATTTCTTTTTCTGAGATGACGCTATTTCGATGCTGTGGCTAATTTATTACAAAGGAGTGACAGGCATTAATAAATTAATGAATAAAGCTCAACAGGTGAATTATTATATCTCCTTGTGTCATATTTCTCCAACTATTGGCAATCACATTAGAAGAAGGTCTTGGCCCTCTTGGTCCGTTCACTGATTTTCATAATTTTATGAGGAGCATGTGAATGGCATTTTTATCACCCTGATGTACTTTAAAAATACTATGGTGAATAAATGTCTTTGTGCAAACGGTTCAGTGATATTTCATGCATATAAGGTTATTATTGAGAGAATAGAAATGTTATTTTTGAGGATTTTTGCGAACTTTTTCTACCTAATTATATGATTACGATAACTTTCCGTTTTCGGAAGTGTTCATAGAACTTCGTCGGATATTTTGTGCAGTACTTGAAACGTAGTGAATGATAACTAGTAGATAATGATGACGGGTAGTGAAAAATACTTCATTATAATAAAGTGTATCGTTAATTTTTCCTCTCTGTACGTATGTAATGCAGTAAGCTGAAAGATTCAATATCGTATCGTTATTAAAAAGCATTGGACTGAACTGTGGATATTCACCTCTCTTGATAAATAAAATATACCTCAACTCACACTCTACCTTGAATCTCTTTTATGGTAACCCTGTTATGGTGTAGAGGGGATTGTGCTAGCTAAAACTGACGAGTTGGTTTTGAGTATGGTCCTTGGCTGAAATAGGTACTTCAATTAATTGCTCTTCAATTGAATAGCATGAAGCCGATAGTAACTTTTTATTTTTTCATCTTTTTGTTTAGATTATCGAAACTTCACGAGTTCCTTTTTGGCGAATTTTTGGTTGGATTAACGTAAAGTTGATTCGTGTCCAAAAATTCACTTACTCTGTAAAGGTCATTCTGTAATTAGTCCTTGCTTATTTGAAGAATGTAGGATCGAAAAAATAGTTCTTACCTAAAATTTTATCAGTACTTAAATTATAAATCTTTTCCATCTATTCATATTGGAATATACTAAAGAGCTGGTACAATATGGTTACGATATACGTGTACGATACGGCAATAAGTGTATGATATGGCAAGGGTACGATAGTTTAAGCAAGCTGAATGGAATATAAACCAGGGCGCTGTTTGAATTAAATTTCCCACTAAGGTAATTCATTTCTCATAAATAATGGTAAGGTTTATTTCTACTTTATTATACGTATTTCTCGGGATTTGTTCTTAAACATCTTCCCCAAATAAGAGAATAACCACGAATGCCGCTTTTAATTACCATTTTTCATTGAGTTTCACAATTTTATTTCATTCATCGAGAATGTATCTCAAATATATTTCGAATGGAATTTGTTATCCCCATCAAATTATTGCAGTGCTTGCTTTCATCCATTCTCAGAAAATATCCACGAAGCCGCAATAGAAAGGAGTCCCTACCGCATTTATGTGAAGTCGAGAAGGTGGTTCTCAGAAATTATTTCAGTGACTCTGTACAGAATTGGCTCAGAAAGAAACAGAATCCTTTTCTGGCGTAATTAATATGAGTGTAGCTTTATTCGTTACGAAAAGTTTCGGTTGAAAGGTTACTTGTACAAGTGGTTGTCATAAAAAGTTCATAATGCAGCTCTATCTAGTCTCATACCTAAGCCACAAGATAATGGAAATATAAGCTAGTGGGACTTCGATCCTAAGACCATCAGATTGGCTGGGTTTAATGAATATACCTTCTATCTCCTCTGTCAATGTAACATATGTACATATCGCTGTCTCTGTTTCAAATGATGGCTTTGTGTCCGAAGCGATGGTATTTTATTTTGCAGCAATCTACAACCATATCTTTAATCATCTATTTAGTGTAAGCCTACCCTTTGGTATTAATTATTAACATAGTTGGCCTTATCTTTTGACTCGTAACCAAAATTCATGTTGAAATAATGAATGCGGTAACTCTTTGTTCCAGTTATAGTTCAACCTCCGGTATGTTCCACTACCGAATCCATTTTGAAATTGGTAAACTGGTGAATAACTTTTATACAGTCTTAGTTTTGCATTTTTCTTGTAAGTGCCACTAAGTTACCACTAAAATAATCATTCTTAATTTACATTATCTAATATTAAGATTTTATTTTTTATTGAACATTAAAAAAGTTCAAGTGTTAAGTTTCTATATATTTAAGAGATATTTAAGCCATGAAGATGCGCAAATGAATGAAAAAAATAGTTTGGAGAGGATTGCTATTCAATTATTAACCATCTCATTATCTGCAAAATAACATTGTTAAATTCGAAATATTAATAATTAACATTAATGCTTCTTTGAGTATAGGTCTTCAATAATTAAATGCAACATTTTTTAAACTTTTTGGTTTAATTTTAGGCCTTCAATACGGTTTTTTTTTCAAAACTCCCGGATGAAGTTATAAGTTTGTACCAAATGTTAAGAAAAACTTATGTACTTAATTCTTTACGACCCATACTCCAAGACTCTAATCAGCCTAAAAACTTGGGGTCAAAAGAAAAATATTGATGTATAGACCGTCATTAGAGCTTTTTTACGATGAATATGACTTTTTTGTAAAATAATTTAATTAGTAGACCGAATTTAAAAAATTATATTCACTACAAAAAATATCTGATGAAGGTATAAAAATATACCGAAATGTTGAGTAAAAATTGTGAATTTAATTCTTAAAGATCTACACTACATGGCGCTAACGAACGTTAAAAGTTGAGGTGAAAAGAAAGAAAAAAATTAATTTATATAATTATTAATAATATTGCTTATTATTTATACTTCTGTAATACTAAAGCATCTTTCAAATGGCAAGGTGACCCTCTTTGTGTTGAGGTGCCGGGATAGTTTTCCTTCTCCATTTCATTCTCGCCTACATATCGCGCCTTTCTCGTCTATCTTGACCGATCGCCCGTTCGCTCAAACCGTTCAAATCCACTCTCATTTTTCTGTATTCTGTCGAGTCAGGCCGCTGGATTTCCCTCCCTCTCTCTCCTCTTTCACGCGTAACATCCCTGTCCCATTTGTCCTCTTCGCAATTGATGGATGAGCAAAGACCGAGTCAAAGTAACTGGATTGCTGGTGATGACTGCACACTCGGTGAATTATACGTAATCTTGAAAATTTTCTCGAGTCTTGTTTCACTTCTTTATTTTTAAAAGGGTGAAATATTGAAATAGCTATAGTTTTGGACTCGCAGGAAAAACAAAGTCAATGGTAGAGTTGTCTCCTTTTAAAGTATATAAAAATATTTTGTCAGTAACCAAAACAATTCCAAAATTTTACATAGAAGTCAAGTGAAATCATAACACAAAATTTATTTTTGCATTCGCTAGATTTTCAAATGTGTTGCCATTTCTTGTCATCTACTCTTTGCTTCCTGTAGTTGACGACACTTTTTCCTCACTCATATGGATCAATATTCCGGGACCAGAAATGTGATCAGAAATCGGCAGAAATATCTCCGTTAGTAGGAATTATAAATACATCCAAGTTATTTGGAGCAAGTAAATTACTTTTAAACTACTACTCAAGTAAATTACTTAAATTAATAACACTAGTTTATTAGACATTGAACTATACTAGAAAATTAGGTCATGTATTTAGAAATCCGAATGTGTGGAAGGGTGTCTCCTCTAAAAGAAAATAATTGAAAATTTATTTTCTTATAATTATATTATTAAAATTTAATCTCTTAATAATTTCCAGGAGACCTCGAATATTACCTATTACTTCCTGGAATGAATTGTGATCGAAATATATGACGGATTACTAATTTTAATCCTGATCTATAACTAATATCAGTTACTTTTTTCGATACTCCTCCCATCTTTCTCAATTTCCATTGTCTTCAACCTCCCTCTGCTCCACCCGCCATCAACCCATCCATGCTTCCTCGACGCGCGCCGACCCTGTCTTCCCCTCCCAACGAAGATTTACCGTAGACGAGCGGTGGTTAGGGCAAGATGAATGGATGCACCATGCTTAGCCCCCCTCACAAACGCAAGTCCCGAGGTATTGCGGAGCGCGATCTATTCCAGTCAAGGCAGGAAATCCGAGAGGTGCAGAAGCACGTAGCCATAAGAGCCGACGACTTCGTGTTACTTGATTTAACCATCGTCATCTGAGGTTTTATAGCACCGTTCTTTTACGCGCTACGTGTATGCCTTTAGTGTGAACAGATATTTCGATGAAAAGATCGTTTGTTCTTGGCTGCCTTAGGGTTTAGGGTTTGCATTTAGCACCGCCCTGAGAGGCCGAATTCGAATTGTATGTGTTTATAGAGGACAAAGTTCCCAGTTGTGAGATTATTTGGTTTCCTTTATTTAGAAGGAGTGAAATGCTCTTCAATAAACTGAAGCAATATCAGGGTGATTGTGCGTTTACAGCTTATCACGGCATTGATTCAATTTTAAGGAGTAAACTGAGGGAGTAAATATATTAAATAAGTTTGCAATGAAGGTAAATCATTCGAAAAACATCGTTAAAAGCAAGGTAGTTTCCATGAAAATACTTAGTAATTTTACTGTGCATTATTGCAGATAATTTTTATAGTTTATTGGAATTTTCATTCAAAATGATTTTTGCATTAGCTTCTAGGCAATTGTCTATTTAACAAATAATCATTCTGACGTAAAATTATGTCAGTGAACTATCCCAGACTATAGCCCGTGGCTTTTTGAGTGTTTTTTGAGTTGACTTAAAAAAATATATGCATTGCAAAATTTTTATTCTAAAATGTACTCTACGAAGGAAAAGGATTTTCAATTTGAATACTTTCTCTAGTATTCTTTTTCCCCACAACCGAGCAAACGAAATTCAGTATATCCGATCAGTGTTAGTTGCTCTCCACGGGGAAAGGGACTATCTATAAAGTCCCTCCTTGAGGTGGAAAAACATATTTTCGTGGTTTTATTTCGGTCATCCTTTTTCCCAACGTGTCATGATTCCACAGGGAACATTCACTGCGTCATCAGAAAGCAGATGTAACGTATGTGACTCGGTGAAAGAGATATTCTCCGAATAGGGAATTCATTCCTCGTCCAAACCCTCACCTTTCACAGATGTCTTCTGTTAGGAGGGCTGAGCATGAGACAGTGAATCCCACATTCTTCCCGATGTTCGCATGTGACACCCGTCCCTTAGGGGAACTAATTCTCGCCCCACAATTATCTGTGCTCCTTGTCGTCACCCTTATCTCAGTTCCTCACACCTGACGATAGTAAAATATGTACTTTAGACGGTCATGTAAGGAAAGTTGATGTGTATACGAAAATTGAAGCGTTGACCTTAAACAGTCTTACCCGGTGCCAAACCCTAGAAGATTTCATAAATAGATTTCCTCGGGAAATCTTACGATCTTTTTTTTCTTATAACAAATTTCTAGTGAATTTTAATTTTATTACGCCATAGAATCACGCCATATTAGGCCTGATATAACTCTCTAAATTTAGTACTGATTACAGTTACACAATTTTTGAAGTAATTTCTTGGTTAAATAAAAGCAAAAACACTTATCATAGTGAGGAAACCGGAACTATGGTTAGGATGGGTGAGGATAGAGCTCACCCCAAAATGAACCACAGGGGTGTGAATTGTGACCATCAGTGGTTAGGGAGATGTTTGATCTCTCTCATTTACCAATTCTGATTTCTAAGGTTATCTGACGTCTTATGTCTGACGAGAGGTTAACGTCAAAAGACGAGGGAAAAATAAAATCAGGTAAGTTTAGCATTTTCATTTCTATAGAATGTGTGAATAGTACGGAGAAAATGTGACAAAAGTTATTAGATGAAGACGTTGAATGCAGTAGTATAACGAAACAAACGTTTTAAAAAGATAACATACGAAACTTGACGTGCAAGAGGACATCTTTCTCGCTGCTGTATCGGACATTAATCGTGACATATTACTTCGTTCATCCCTTTTTTGCGAGAAACAAATTCGACTTGTAGACTTCTACGTTTTTTTTATATTTAGTTATTAGTGATTGATTTTTAAAGATCGAATTTTACGAGTAATCTTCGAGTGACATCTCGGGAGAAGCTATATTTCTACCATATTTCATCGTTTTATATTGGTATTCAACCTTATTTTCGTTGAAATGGCACGATATAAGCTCCAGCGCTGTTTTCATCAACCCAAAAGGATGTTGCGTCAAATCTGCTTTTTGACGGATCGCGGGGCCCTTGGCGTTAAAAATTGAAGACATTTGTCACCTTTCTTTTTTATACGCTCTGTCATATCCCCTCTCACGTACCTTCTCCCTGGATATGGCCCACTTGCAAGCATGCGCTTCGAACAGTCTTTTATCTCACATACTCCCGTCCTCCTTGTTTTACCCCTCAAAAACCATCATCTTACCCCATCCACTCTAGTGAAGATTATAAATAAAATCGCTATTATTCTTACAGAAGAATGATGAAGATCACACGCATAAATAGTGTGGGTAATGTGTAAGTTCTAAGCAGAGCTGGTTGGAAGATAAGTATTTTGAAAACCTTGGGTATAAGACGGAATAATTTTATCGGCCTCAACTAAGGGCAAGATGGCCTAATGACATTTATCGTAACAAGACGGGTGGAAGGGAAGAATGGCAGGGGTGAGTTACGGATGAGATATTTTGACAAGGTGATGAAGGATGTAACACGCTGAAGAATTTTGCTGTTATTTAATCAATTTCCGCCCACCGTATAACTTGGCTACAACCTACCATCCTGAGCATATGAAGGCTCTTGCAGAAAACCAGCGCTCCTTTTTGCCTTCGAATTGTCATAAATATGTTGTTGGAGCTTGCAATACTTAATTCACAAATCAGTTTATTTTTGAAGCCGGCCGAAATAAGCTGATTGATGTAAAGAAACGGGTTCGAAACGGAAATTCAATACAGACGACAACTGTCTGTATGGAATTGACTACTATCTGTGAATTGCACGTGCAGGTGTCATAAATTTAATCAGGAAATGTCATTATTTTATCTTTCCTTTATCCAAAAATATACTTTCCCTGAAGATTCATCGTTTCTATCACGAGCACTCATGCAAATTGAACAATATTAGATTTTGACCACGTTACTCCCCGGTGTAGCTTTTGCCAAGGGTCATTCTAAAGGAACAAGTAAGTGTAATACCAAGATGTTTCACTGGGTTACTAAAGACGGCAGATGTACTCGGAGCAGCATACCGAAATATCTAGATTTGTTATACGAGATCTAGAATTACGCTAATATATGGCTACATTTGTTCTCTTCACCATCTGCATCATATTAATTTTATTTTTCATCTGGAACTACAAGCGCAAATATCACGGTTTTTCTGTAGATCCATTTTCTTTACCATGACGCACAACCAATTAATATAACTTACTATTTAACTTGATAGGGTTCTATGATTTTATTCAGTTAATGAAACTTTCAAACAGTTACAATTTCATTGAGGCAGTATGATAAAAAACATGCTAAAGTGACAGAAGAAACATTGGCATAAATAGCTAATGAAGCCGTTACGCGTCTCTCAAATTTGTATTCTTACGTTGTTTTCGCAGTAGTATGTATTTGTACTATCGTTGAGGCTGTATGTGAAAAAACATGCTGAAGTGATAGCAGAAACATTGGCATAAATAGCTAATGAAACCGTTACGCGTATTTCAAATTTGTATTCTCACGTTGTTTACGTAGTAGTGTGTATTGGAATGAGGATTATCAAGAGTTCACTTGACATTTATAAAATGTATGCAATTTAAATTCTTGATGCCTTACGTATGAGCTTCCTCGATGAGATATTGTAGCAGAACGGGCTCTATATTATTGGATTTTTCTCTTTCTATCATTTCTCTTTGAAAGACTGCGAATCTGTGAAAGATTCTTGATCCATTTGCTACCTCGAAAATCGAGTCACCCAATGATTATCTGGGAAAGGATTTCTCTGAAGCGTGTGCCATGGAATGTTTCGTTTTTCTTGGCAATATTATTTTTGCGTTCAACTTTATTGCAGGACTAGACTCTTGTGAGAACCTTATAGAATAAATTTGTTAAGTGATTTAACATTTAATGCTATCAATTTATCATCGCCGACTTTATTAGGGAATTGATTGGTATGCATTATTTAACATATCATAAAAAAGTTTATTCCATGAGAACTAATTTGTGGAACAAGAATATAATACGTAGCATGTTCGTATGAAAATTCCCTCAGAGTACTATCTTCAGAAATAATATACCTACCTGATAAAATAATGCTAGTAGTATTTTCCATTTTTGCTTGGTGTTTGTGGGCTTGGTTTTATACTCACTTCCCTTCCATTCTTGGTGGCATTCGACCTTTGAAAGTTACGACAGTTCCTGCGACCCGTCAGAGGTCGCCACGAATAGTCGACTTTTTTCACGACGACATGGTAATGAGGCGATGAGGTGACGCTAAAGGTTCTTGGAAGGGCAGAACAGTCCGGCCTGAGGGATGGAAGATGGTAGCGACGAGGGGTTGGGGGAGCGAACTAAACTGCGGGGTGGGCAAAGTGAAGAAGAGAATGTCTCAAGGAAGCTACGACGTCGTAAAATCCTTGCGCACTCCCTAGCTCAGCACGAAGAAGTGCGAGTGTCTGGTACAGTCTCTCTAGATTTATGATCCAGTAATAGATTCCTATTTCTCCGAGACTACACCACCAATAGGCTACACTCTGAAGATACTGGGACAAATAAAACTTTAATCGTAGTTTCCATGGGCTACGCCTCTCTGGTACGCATATTCCTCACTAATTAGGCGTAAAAGCGGAATCATATTACCATCGCACGTAATATTTTCTCATTTTTCCAATCGTAGTTTATTGCCTAAATTATATTTTATCTTGCTGGTATCGATATTTTTATTTCTGTACAGTAGGAATCGCATACAATTTCTTTGGTAGTGGGTCACCATTTCTAGTTTTTTATAGTCGTCGTTAGTTTTGCTTTGTGAGGTAGAGCTCACTCCTTAGTGGTTGTTGGGTGTGCCAAATTGATAAAATCAGGGTTGTAAGGCGGTGTCTTTCCCTGGCCCATCTAGCTCTTCCTGAATTTTATTTTCGGGGATCCAAAGACGCCATACTAAACATGCTGGTGAACATAACATGTTAAGTGTTGTTACCATAAAAATGCATAAGTATTTATAATACCACAGGTAATTAATTTATTATCTATGGTATTAATCTAGGTTCATTTTTGCTCAACTGCATAAATTACAATTTTTTCTGTGTTCACAAATCCCAATTATATGTAAAAAGTATTGGTGATGGTACAGATGGGATAAATATTGACCATACTAATGATCTTTAGGGGACAAATTGGGAATAAATCTGATTTGTTAGCGGAAACAAACGAATAAGATTCCAGTTTTATATCATCGTATTTAGAATATTTCTTAAAGAACTTTTGCATGAGAGGAAGAATTTTGAACACAAGTAAAATATTACAAATAATAAAAGCGACAAAAATGCCTTGGGAGAGTTATTCCTTGATTCATCCTCATTAAATAGCATGATGAAAGACCAATTTTTGTGATTGAAGTGCTTTTATGAATTTAAATCCTACATAATTTCATGGGGATGACGATCCTTGAGGCAAATATTGTCTATATTCCAGCCACTTTATCACGAATTTCTGCAGAAATTGAATCGGAAGAGAAATCATGAAGGTAGAGTAAGTATTCAATCGCTCGGACGTAATAAAATCCCGAAACCTTTCAGTACCAAGTCCATTAAATTGTGGGTCCTCCCATCGTTCTCTACCTTGATTTTGGAAATCGGACCTGGATTCTCTATATTTTCCCCGAGTTCTCTTGACTGATCTCCGAAAATGTGATTCGCCTTTATTCCCCTTGATCGCACAGTTGAAATAAAAATACCTTTATTTCCACGTCCATAACTTTTTTTCCCTTCACTCGGAAGAAAGGACGATAGCCCAACAAAAAAAACCGTAAGGTAAAGTGCAAGCTAAAATCATGCGAGGCTTATGAAGGAAAACGTTTTCCACTTTTCCACGGAGGTATATTTTTTCCCCTGGAATAATGGCAGTCTCTTGATCACTTTCTTTCCTTTTACTGACAAATTCAACGGTGCTTTTGTGATAGTACTTAAATCATCATCGATTTCTGTGCTGCAGGGAACGGATCTTTTTACTATCCTCTTCCAATCTTTTGTCCTATCCCAAGAGTTTGGCTTTGATGTAAAGCATGATTACCTTGCGTTGTCATTGAAAATTGTCAACAGTGGGAAATCTTTATATCAACTAATCCGTTCATTATAAAGTTGGGTGCTATGAATATTTTGAATTTTGTGGTAGGATTAGCTTCTGTTACGCTTTTCGATCAACGAAAACTTTTGTAAATATTTATAATCGCTCATCACGCGCGAATTGCAATTCATGTCCACTTTAGAAGCATAAATTATCCAAAAAATAAGGAGAGAGCCGCTAGTGCAGCTGTCCTGAGAGAGCAATCGGAGGAATGTTGACCATTTTTAACTAAGATTTTATCCACTGAAAATTAGAAAACTTAATTTTTTCACATATCTTTATCATCAATATTCAATGCTCTTAGGTTAAAAATATTTTTTTTCGTTTAAGAAGCTTAGATAATTCTATCCATCACCTTCAAATTAGACAATTTGATTCATGTTTGGATGCATGTATTTGATGTATAAACACTTGATTTCCTAATATCATGCCAAATTTGAAATAATATTAAAATTTTAAATAGTATTTAAATAATATGTTTCATCACTAGTAAAAATTAAATATAGTTGCAATTTGTGGCAGTGATTGAATAGTACTCATTATATCCTTTCTTTATTAGAGTAAATATCAGCGTAAAATATTTTACTTCATAATTTGAAATACAGTGGCCTTATTCTCGCTTTTTTTCAAGTTAAATTAAAACTGTGATTATTGTATGCCATAATTTGATGTTTTACTGAGATAGAATTGCTCCTCATGCGTAATATGCCAATGTAAATGAAATAGAGCATGAAGTATGGAATGGTCATAACCTTAATATGGAATGAATTCCATGTACTTCAAGTGACTGATAAGGCTGGAACGTCATGAGAGGTTGATAGGAATGGAATGGAATGCAATGTATTACCATTTGATAATGGGTTTGGAAATCATATAATATATATGCCAAAAAAGGAAGCTATGGTCGAGGAGTAGATGACGAATGGGGAAAAGAAAATGGGATAAAATATAAGCGGCATGATTGATGAGTTAAATGATGCAGGTAGACAGGGATGGAAGTTATTGGGTTCCGGTCGGTAAATGATCATGAATGCTTGTAATTTTATGGCTAGCTAGAGCTTATTTTTGGTAAAAATTCAATAAGATAAAGTTTGAGTGCTCTTAATATATTACTCATTGATGAAATTCACTTATTTAAATTGTTTTTATACTGAATAAAATGCCACACCATACATCCTTTAAACAAAGTACGTAAATTCTTAGAATATTCTGTGAATTTAATTAGGAAATACTTTAGATACATTTAATCCTTCAAAAGGTCATGCTTTTCATGTTTAAATAAGGGTGCAAAAGTTCTTGGCATTCCTATCGAAAAATGATCCATGACCACTTATAACCGCGTGCTTTGTTAGAACATATTTTTAGAGGCTGATTCAGAATGGGTTCAACTATCCTGTTTATTGATTATCGTTGACGCAATTCAGTTACTTTTAAACATTTTCATTTAAAACTATCTCTAACGTGCTAATATCTATTCTGTATTTAACAGTAGTTTATGATATCGGTAAAAGAGATGTATACACGTCTTTAACCATTTGAAAATTAAGCGATTAAATAACCCTTTTAACGTTCCCATTTATCTCTAGAAATTATCGTTGCCAAAACGAAAGAGTGGAAATTGGCATTTCGGCTGCAGCCGTGAAAATTGACGTTAACCATTCAGCGGGTAATATGAAGAGGTGGGGGTTTTATTATTTATTCCTTCATGTCTCATCACAATCGAATTGATGCTTTCTGAGTGTTGCAGCGGATGTTATAATGTCATATGGTATTAAAGTTAGTCTCCCCATTTTCGCCCATCCGCATGTCGGGCCAGAATAATGATCCAATTTCTGCATTCAATATAGCTGTTTATTTTTCCCCGAATTACATAAGCACCCCGAAAAGCATAGCGTCGCATAATCCGGTCCGGATCCGCACTTGGGGAAGGGCATTAGTGGAGGCAATTTGCCGATTCAATAAAATAGACCCCAATTTCATGCGCAGGGTGCCCGTAGGTTAGTGGGTCATCAGGGAATATATTAATAAAAAAGGCGGGTTCAGGGCGTGAATTTCCATTTCTGCCTCGCCTCCATTTAGTATTTTCTCCCTTCATATTTCCTCGATATATATAAGCCGTTTTGCAGCCAAATTATCATGCCCTCCCCTTCCTTCCATTCTCCGCTTCACCTTAAAGCTCAATTCCAGGCTCCATTAGCGTCCCCATCCCCTTGTTTTGCCTCCCTCATTCTCCAACTTTCTTCTCCATTCTCGGCCAAAATCCACGAATAGAGCAACGTCATTTTGCGGTAGGCTTTCATACGAGCATTCAATTGTTTTCGTTGTTAGTTCAATATTTTTTAAAATTGTGGTTGAACTTATTTGGACTTATATATTGGCTATGATTCAACTTATACAAATAATGTCTTGCCAAAATTTAATTTTTTAGTAGGTTTTAATGCGTCTCATTCTGAGGATGCCATTTATAAATTGATTAATAACTTCACCATATTTATACACTTCCTTATATTTCAAACACCATACCCATCACTGCCAACAATCCCGGAATGGATTTATACATCTCTCCACTCAACTTTTCGTGCATGTGAGTGATCTCATGTTAACCCTTTCTAACCCATAGCTGATTATCTGACAAGTTAAAAGGTTGTTTTACTGAACAACGGCCACGATTTACCTTTGGTTCCTGTTGCATATGGCACTGTCTTAAAGGATACCTAAATTCCAGATTTTGTGGCAGCTCTTGAAATGAAAAGCATGCATTTATAAAATAGCTTAAGGAGCTGTTGATTCTAACTGGAGCGATGAAATCAAGGAAATTGTGGCAAATTAAAAAAATATAATTCCGGACAAACGTTTCCATTCTAAACATACCTACTTAACAAAAATGCCACTACATCAGCTTAATATGCTATATTTAAAATTGGTATGGTTGGTGCTTCGTCAGTAATCCCTGCCAATTTTGCCATTCTTGAACTCATGTCTTCTCAAAAAATCTCTCTCTTCAATATCCCTTCTTGCACTTGAAGATGATGTTGTATATAACAAAATAAATGTAGTAATAATATACAATTGTTGACAGGAGATGATACTTTCTTATTCCTCCCCCCTCAGGTTTATTCCAGGCCCTTTCGATACTCAAGACCATACAGCCGATTTACCCATTGAGAGGGTCAGGAAATTTTCACTTTTTGCTAATCGTATGAGGAAAATAAACAACAAAAATATGAATGAAGGAAATTAGATGAGGCACAAAATCATTGTACAATTGTGCGTCTAAGCATAAAAATTATGATGAAATTTAAAGAAAGAATCACACATTGAGTTGCAAGTAACTTACTGCTCTAAAATACGGCAGTTCTGTTAAAGTGGTGCGGCATTTGCCAGCAGTTGCTGTGAAAATTTTTAATAGAAAACCATATATAAACCTTAACATACATGCTTACCATGTAAGTCTTGCTGAATTGCACGTTTGAATATTAAATGTGGAACTGGTATTTTTGTGAACATTATTGCTGAACCTTTTCTTTTAAATTAGATCATATTTTATATTTTCGCTGCTCTTTATATCGGAGAACATTCTCGGAATTTCGTGTAAGCCTGGAAAATAGTTTTTGCGCAACATAATGGGTCTGAGAATTTATTGTAATTAATTAATTGGTTTTAATTAAGTGATGGTACCTATTTAAATTGGGCTTCTAATTATTATCTTCCAATTTATTATCTATCTATAGCTGATTACTGTGCGCATCCTCAATTTTATTCGTCTCCGAACGTCGTCACCGCCCTCCTGCATTTCAGTTTGCTTCGATGTACCCCGTAATTGTGAGTAATTGTGCTGTGCACCCAATCGAAACTATGCTCTGTTCTCTTGCTCCCTTTATCCTTAGACAACCTATCATCCCGTCTCGAATTCACAGAAACAAAGCTTCCCTCAAGAGAGATGATTCACCTGCTCCAATTACAGTTTCCCTGGCGCCTATTCTACCCCTCACCTCATCACGCACCCCCCTCTATTCTTCTCTATGCCTCCAGGGCACCAATTATCGGACACACAATCCGTCCAACGCCTTCCCCAACTCCCAACTTGCCATTCGCAACTAGCTGGAGGGAACGACTACGACGGCTAGACGCTGAAGAATCTTTTTCCTGGAAGGTGCTTCATGTGAGGGAATATGAAAGCAATCAACCGTAAACCTTTCACGCATGGAAAAAGAAAAAGTTCGCAAATATCTAAATTAAAAAAAAACATTTTGCCACGTTACCAGCCGTCGTTATTGATAGGGTCTCTACGTCGTTATCAATTGCAGGAAAGAAGAGAAATACATTTGTAAGCCTTTGGAACACGACTTGTTGCGTTGCTCGATTTAATTAATGGAATTAAAATTAATGTAATTAATCGTATATTTTTCCAATAGGAAAGTAAATATTCTCACTTTCATGTGAGAGTTATATTCGTTTGTTAATCTCTCGAAAAATATACTTACTGTTTAAGATTGAGTGATTTAAAAATATCCTGCTCCGTTATAATGGTGAAAATCTTACAGTTCCGTCGAAATGGATATTATTATAAAATAAAACACTTAATTTTATTTGGATCAGGATCGTAATACGGTACAATAAAATTGATAAAAAAATCTAATTATGTATTTCAATATTTACTTCAAACCTTTTTTTGCCGGAAATAAAATTTTCGGGCATTTATTCATATTTATTCGTACATCGTAACTGTGACCACCCAGGCGCGCAGTTTGATAAGATATAATTTTTATACAGAAAAAATGCAATTTTGAACAAATAAGTATTATGCCGTGGAAAAATGCATTTGAATGCTGTCTTAAAATATATCTAACAAGTACTTTCACTGCAATCTTATAATTTATCAATAGTTTAAGGAGCTACGCCGAAATTGGTATTGATATATCCGAATAGTATTAACCATCGAAGTAAAAAATATAGGTAATAATTATATAGTAAACATTCCACGGCGAGGGAAAGTTTTATTTTTTTCACATTCATTTTTTCTTACCGAGATAAATATTTTTGTTACATCGTTACTAGCCTTCGCAATTCTGCGGAGAATAGATGGTATTGCTGCGTGCAGTTATAGAAAAACTGCTGAAGACTGGAAAATCGTCATTTAGAAGGATAAGTCGATACGGCGTGGTTTGATACAACTGATGAAGAGGAAAAATAGAAGCAATCAACCGTAAAAATTTCACTGGCGCAGATAATGTTAGCTTCTTTCAAAAAACAAACGTCATTCGAAAAATTTCTCTCATATAATTTCTTTAACCATTATAATTTTATGGATCTCCACGTCGGCACTAGTGATAAGAGAACAAAACAGTCTGAAGGTTGTTCATTCATCAAGAGTAAAAGGCGTAACCGTAATGCAGACTTATTTGATATGATTAAAATGAAGAAATGAATCATAAGTTTTTTGATGGAAAAGGAATTGTTCGCCATTATTTCTCCTTCATTAAAAAAAATCATCATTAATTTCACTTGAAAATTTGACATTCCCACAACCTCAGTACCGTAATAATTGTTGGACACCTTTTCCGGTACACATAAAAAAGTTTAAAACTCAGATTGGAAAACTGCTTCAACCAGAAATTAACTGTGAATTGATTTGTTATATTTTACATCTTAGGGAAGAATTACAACCCTTTTTCGATTATTATTGACGTGTATCCCCCATCCCTTTATTTATATTCCTTGTTAAAATTTTCAAATGAGTTTTCTAGCTAAGTATTGTAAAAATAAATTACGTTTTTCTCATTAGGAAGGGCCGCATATAAAGTTCAGTACTGATCCTATAAAGAGATTTTAGCTTTAAAAAAATAGTTTTAAAAATATAAAAATGCGGAAAAAATGACTGACTAATGATATTGTATATGTTTGATGTAATACGAACAACTATCGCGTTTGCATTAAAAATCTTCGCCTCCGATTGTAATGGATTGAGGATACTCATGATATTGAGCCAATAGTCATATGATTGCATCAACCTGACCCCTTCTCCTCATACTTTTCATGCTAAGCCGCTTATACCATGGCAACTTACCGAGAAAAATCTATACGTCCTCTTCGCTGTATCTACGAGTCGGTTACCGTCTCGAGGGCTTGGATATTGATCGGAAGGATTTCAAAGACCCGAAGATAAAATCTTAACTAAATACCAGAGAAGAACCTCAAGTTCTTTGCTCTTTCTTCAGGATGGGAGATGTAACGATAAGTTCTTCAACAGTTGAAATAAAATTCAGTTCAAAAGTAATACCATCCCTTTCTCTTTACGTGACATTTGTCTCTTAGGAAAATATTTCTCGTATCAATTCGCTTCTAGACGCAAGTTGTTGTATGAAGAGGTTATGTTTAACATATATCTGTGCTTTAAAGCTCTATAGCACTTTGTGAAAATTAGTTGATCAGAAATTTTGTTCTATCATAAACACATCCTCGTGCATTTATATCATAACTCAAGCATAAACTTTCCAGAGTTACTGATAGACTATCATATTAGACTTCTTTGTCATCTATATTTGCACACCTGATGGGCCCGATATAATGATGGAGATATTTTGCCGAACGCATAGTCACCTATAGATATATTGATATCCACCACGAATTTTAATGGATGCATGGAAGCCAGCACTCAAGCGCCAACAAAAATGTGAAACAAATCACGAAGGGAAATAGACTGCACTTCCATCAACGCAAAATATATGTTCCAGTTGGTATAAGTTATCCAATTTGAATCTTATCATTGTAAGTTTTTATGAGCGCGAATTCAGATTGTTGATATTGCTACTCCGTTATCTCCTCGCCGCGAGTGTTTATTAAAACGCTTAAAATGGCAAGATAAGCTAAGCTTCCCCAAAGTAGAATGGGGCCTCCAATATGCAGTTATCTTGTCTGTACCTTAGGTGACTACTTCCATTCTTAAACGAACTGCCGAAATTTTGAGCACCGTATTCCTTTGAATACATAAGTCAGCTCTGTACATCTGGTACCTATTCCAGTTCCTCAAGTGCTAATCATACATTCCCGTTTTTCCTATTTAGGGGCATATTATCAAGAAAGGACTCGGTCATAATTCATTGCAACTCAGCTGGAAATTTACTTTTCTAAAGGACGTTTTGACCTCCATTTTCTTAATAAAACATACCAGTTCTGTACACATAGTACTTATTCGTGTTCTTCAAACGTATATTATACCTTCTTTTTCTTCCTGGTTAGGGTGGGAGGGGGTGTTATCAGATATCAGGAGAGTACTCGGTTGCAATGTTACACCTCTTGTCCATGAGTTTGCTCTTCAAATGGACGTTTATACTGTGATGTTTTATGTATACATATCAGTTTTGTACTCATAGTGTCGATTTGTGTTCTATAAACGCCTGTTCTGCGTTCTTGTTCTTCCTGGTAAGGGGCTATTTATCAAGAAAGGAGTCGATTAAAATTAATCGCCATCCAGCCATGATTATGATCTTCCAAGGGACGTTTTGACCGTGATTTTCTGATGAAAACGTTTAAGTTCTGTGTTCATAGAAGTGATTCTTGTTCTTTAAATGCCCGTTGTGGATTCTTGTTCTTCCTGGTTAGGGACAAATTATCGAAAAAGACTCGGTCGCTATGTATCACCACTCAGCCAAAAATTTGCTCTTCCAATGGACGTTTTGAGTTTGATTTTCTTATAAAAACGTATCGATTCCGCACTCATAGTATCGATTCGTGTTCTTTAAACGCCCGTTGTGGGTTCTTGTTCTTCCTAGTTAGGGTGTCAAGGATGTTATCATGAGAGGACTCAGTCGCAATCTATCGCCACTCTGCAATGATTTTGCTCTACCAAGGTACATTTTGACTGCGATTTTCTGATGAAAAGTATCAGTTTTCTACTCTTAGTGCCGATTCGTGTTCTTTAAACGTTTTTTGTGGGCTGTTATTTTTGCTGGTTAGGGGCAAGTTATTAAAAAGGGCTCCGTCGCAATGTACCACCACTCAGCCATGATTTTGCTCTTCAAAATGACATTTTGAATGTGATTTTCTTATGTATTTTTAGCAGTGCTGAACTCTTAGCATGTATTCGTGTTATTTTAGCGCCTGCTGCGCGTTCTTGCTCTATATAATTAGGGAAAAATTGTCAAAAAAGGGCTCAATCGCAATGTACCGCCACTCAGCCATGATTTTGCTCTTCCAAGTGATTTTCTTGTGAAAACGTATCAGTGCTAAACTCAAAGCATCGATTCGTGTTTTTAAACGCATGCTGTGCGTTCCTGTTCTGTTAGAGGGCTATCAAGAGAGGACTCGTTCACAATGTACCCCCACTCAGACATGATTTCGCTCTATAGGGCTCCGAGGAGGTCTCTATCTAGTGCTGTCAAATGAAGAGGACTGCTCGCCCTCCCTCTGTGTTTTGTTTGTCGCCGATTCCGCATTGTGTCACTGCGGCGCTGGTTTCACGATCCGATCGCTTCCATAGCGTCCTGCTGTTTGTTCTCAGTCAATTCTCCCGAAACCCACATCCAACTTGCCCGCTTTGCTCGGCCGTAATCTCCGGCAGTCTTGTCCTTTGATGAACTACCATCGCCTGCCTCTAGGCTCGCAGTTTTAGAGACTGGCGGCGAATCCTTTATCCTTATGCAACACCTGCATAGGATTGCTACGCGGCGATTGCATCGGACCGTGCAGACAAATCAAATGGAATCAATCCTGTGAACGAGAAATCTCGACGAGAAATCTCGATCTTAGCGGGATGGTGTAAGCCAGAAAAAGGTTCGGATCTTGAAGCCAGACTTGGTGATTTGAGGGTAGAAGGTTAATCTCCGATACAATATGATCGTTCAATCAAACCCAAAATGGTGAATGATCAAATGTATTCGGTAGGCGGAAAAAAAATCTTCCCCTACCAGCTATTCACTCGTAGGTGTAAATTATACTAATGCAAAATTTGCCGCCCATTTTTCATGAGTTGGTGACGTCATTGGAGATGTTTCTCATTCACTCGCTCTGGGAGAACCTTTAACATGGGGATGGAAAGGAAGGCATCTATAACGAGAGTTTGAATAACATGGAACCGTGAACGAGCCCAAAAGATCAGAAGGTTGTCAGAAACAAAGGTCGGAAGGTGGTGTCAATTCAAGTAATTGGTCCATCGGTTGATGTTTCATGTCTATCGACATAGTGTCTGTACGCTCAACAAGACCTAAAACTTGTATTAATAACCTGAAGCCACCCGGGTGTGATGCTGTATTTTAATTCCAAATACTTATCAATACACACTAATTTATAATGCTATTAACGTAAATGCTGAAGTTTTTCATGTAATATGTTTCTGGCATGAATTTGATATCTATGTCTTCAAATTATTTTCACTGGTTATTTTTTCCAGACAAAAAATCACGTAATTTGCTAATCCCTATTTTGGATCGAATTCCATTGCAAGGTTCATAGGATATAAAATAGATTTTCACAAAGATATCATCATCTCTCCTCGTACGTCTACAACAGTAAAAGTAATACGGCTTTGAGATTGACAACTAGAAAATGGAAAATACGTTGTGTTTCAAAGCCTTCAGAGTGAAGATCGTGAGATTCATACCTGTAGATGCCCCATCTCGCATGTATATCCCCAAAAACCACTCCTTTGAAAATGAAGCGTTGTATTTTAGATCCTACTGAGTAAAGAGTGTTAACACTTTGAGTGCCGCCCACTACTTTTAAAGCCCTTCTGAAAAATCCAGCCATTTTTACTAAATTCGCAATTTTTTAAAAAACATTAGCATCAAAAATATATTTATACCGTTGTGTATTTCAATAAAAATGGACTTTGCTCTTCTTTATAAATTATTTGAGTAAAATTTATTGCTAACTTTTAAATATATTTTTTAATAATGAATACCTACTATTTTTGAAAAATAAAAAAGTTGCAACAAATGATGTACCGCCTTAAAATGCATAATATTTTTTATCACGCTCAATTGGAGATATTTAAACCATGGAAATCATAAAAAAGCATTGTTCCAAGCAAATCATTCAAAATCCTGGATGACAAAAAGGGTCACAGCACCCTCAACGAACGGTTCTTTCCTTTCCAAAGAATGTTCACACAAAGTAGGCTGAGATAAGGGTGCCGGTAGCTACAGAGGACTTTTCGTCCTCAAGACATAAAAAAAACTCTTTTTCCATCGAGCATTGGATTTTTGGAATAACAGAACCACTAAGCAGTAAACTGGAAAAGTACCACGGGCGAATTATTACAGCTTCACGCAAACAAAGTCAATAAAATAGATAGACATAATATTACGTCCATGGCAATCCTCACAAGGATTAGCAGGACTTAATATTACTAACGCAAAGCTAAACGTAACTTTGGATGATCTTAGATTCGGTCATTTAAAAATGTCGCTGCGTATTGGGAAGGAGAATATACTTCAAAAAGTATGCTGGGGAAATCATGGTGCTGACGCGTTCTCGAAGATCTGATGGGTGGGGAAAGAGGAGTGATAAGAATAGACCAGCGAGGGCGCTCAGGATGCTTTTATTCTTTCACCTGATCTGACTCTAAGGCCACAGATTTAGGCTGGTGACGCATCCTTCCGGAGCTGTGACACATGTATAGAGCCCTTTGCTGCCTAACGTGCGCACCGAACCGGGAAAACTGATCAAATGGAATCTCATGTGTGAGATCTCCCCATTGTCTCGCTACGAAGAGTCAAAAGGCTTCAGTAGATAGACTGAAATGTGAATTAGTGGTCCAAAGGTCGATGCTTCCTAATATAGCATCGAAATCTATATATTTTGTAGTAAATTACATTACACATATCGTTTGAACTCTCTCCGTTATTCGCATTTGTGAGAACAAGAAATTAGGTGGAAAAATCACTCATTATTATGTTGTTTTTTAGTTGATAATAATCTTTATTATTGTTTTGTAGCCTTTTAGCTATTAGTTTAGCTTTAGTAAGTACCTATTTTATATGTATCATAATGAAAATAATCTCACCTCTGGTCTGTGGTGCTTCTTTGATCCTAATACGAGGTCGATGCTTGGTGTTTATTCAGTTGAGCCACGAAGTAGGATAAGAAAAAGCCTTGGATTATACTTGAGTACTAATTTATTAACAGTTTGACATGTGGTGGGTAAAGTTTCCTTTTTCATTTCCGTTAGCACTGACGTAGTTAGATGATATTTCATAGTATTTATTCTTGGCGAGTTACAACATTCAATATAACAATGTTTTTCACTAAGAATCGAATCGATATTAGAACACAGATTTATTGAGCTAGTTTCGCTTCATATTCCGGAATTAATTTGTCCCGTGATTTAATTTATTAAATCAATTATGAGGCCGTTTATGTATTTGAAGAGCACATTAGAGGAGAGCGGAAATTGCACTTAGGATTTCAAATAGAAAATTGCACATGTAAAAGTTTTAACGTATGGGAATAGCATATTGAGAGGGCAGCTTTGTAATAGAATTTAGAATAGGCTTTCCGATAGACATATTTTGAGCATGGATGTATACGGCGCGGGAAAGATGATGCTAAAAAAAGAGGGAGAGGAAATGCTTGAAGCGCCTGAGATGTGAGCATGAGGGCTAATGGAGATGGCTCAATGCAAAAATGGCTGCAAAATCACGAAGAAAGGTGTGTAGCTGCGAAAAGAAAATTCAGGAAGGAACGTAAAGGCAGAGGAATAATCGGAAGTCGGTACTACGAGAGAAAGGAATACTAATACTGGCGATAAAGGGAAGAATATTATGTTAGCTGGGAGAGGAGAGGAAGATTTTCCGGATAAATAAAAGTAGCAAAAGGCTATATTACAAATAAATGAGGCAAGTTTTTCAAGGAAAGAAATAAAAAAAGTGGTGAAAGGTAGAAAATAATTTGTAGATTGTACATGCGTTATAACGTGTTTGAATATTTTAAATTGCATTTAAATAACGATGAAATTTATATTAAAATTCGAAGTGCAAATTTGTGCATCTTATATGTCGGTGTAAAATGCAACCTTCATGATAATAACAAAGGCCTTAAGTATAGAGATGGCAAAGGAGAGAAAGAGGAAGTATATTTGGAGAGAAAGTTTCTTCTATCCTTGAAAATCCCAGAAGAACCACACCATACCTCTGGAGGATTGAGGGGGCAGGTGTCCGTCTGTCTGTCACAGGGGCGGAGGGGTGAATGGGATGACACCCTCCCTTGCCCTAGGGGGCACGTTTGTCTTCCTCGTTGAACAAATAGGACAGGACCCTTGGGCTTAACGAAGAGAGGACGTTCACACGCAGTCATCGCTATTAACGATTGGAACTGTCATTAGAACGAAATATACATGAAAGCTGGATAAACGATGAAGCATAACTGTAGACTCTAGAAAAATGTCTAGACTAGAAAAATGTCTTGAACTAATGGTTTGCCGTTATCATGAACTAGTCAATGTAGAAGAGCTAATGCATACAACTGCAATTTTGAGTCGGCAATCATAATATTAATTTGGAGTAATTTTCGGTTTCCAGGAATGTCAGGCGTCACTGTCGTATGGTTCACTAGCAAAATTTATATTCGGTTCCAGAGAAATCAGATTTTATTCGTAATGAAGACACGACCAAATAATCCTCTCAGTTTGGTTTCTAAAAAATATTCCTTGGAAACCTGAAAAGTATATTTTTTTGTTTCAGATATCCAATAATACCTACCAAGTTTGCATGAAAAAGCATCATTTACATTGAAATTTATTATTCAAATATGCATTGCTGTATTTTAAATCACTGACTTTGAGATGCACTCTTAAGTTTAATTTTTGATACTAGTAGACTGATCAAGTCTTCATAAATGGGGAATAATGATGTACTCAACCCATGCAAATTGGTGAGACAGTTTTGCATTGAGAAAGACAGTGAGGAATAGTTCATGGAAAAAAATACTGTCTATCAGTTTATGATTCAGAATTTAGATCGATTGAATCAATAAATTTAAAAGGGCATAAAAAGAATAATGTCAGAAATTCTAAACGGATTTAATGGGGCCTGAGAACATATTGGGCTACTTGTAAGCTACTGATGTTGTTTCAAGCGATAGGGAAATTTAATTTTAGCCGGCTAGTTTTAGTTACCCGCAGGAAACTATTCAATCAGTGCTGGGTACTTCCTGTGAGTTTATATAGCAGGATCGAATCTGGCTTGCAAGCATGATCGTGCTCCGAATGCAATATTTTTCCGCACGTGCTGAATTTCCCTTACGCTCTTTTATTCAAAGGGATATCGAAGACCCATAGGCGTTTCCGCTCTGATTAAAAGAGATTTCGTCTGCGGATTTTGCTGCAGAGCTTTCAAGCTATGCGATGTTGAGCAAAGTATTGGGTGTGGACTCAATATTCCATTTTATTTCAAAAGCATGCGGTTGAGTTGTAAAGCTCAAACGCGTGCTGCTCTGATTCCTACTTCATTGAGGTATCGTGTTTTGTACTTTCAAGTGTAGTTTGCATTGAACTGCATTACGCCGTTCAAAGGTTCTAGTATGGCAAAGCATCCTCATGATGTTATCTAATTGTTCCTCTTCTCTCTGCATATGCGCCAGCGTTAACGCTTAGGGCTAAATTTGATAGTGGGTATGCAAAGGGATCGGTATTGGGGTAATTGAATGAAAAATGACTTCGTAGCATACTTTTGCGGTATAGTTAATGGAATGTTGAAAGAAATTTTTGACGATACCAAAATAATTCGTTAATCATTATCACTTCAATTTCCATCCCATAGATGGCATATGTGCATAGTCTTATAATTTTTTTTACCGGCGAACAATTGCGGTGAAGTTTTCTCGGGTTTCGCACCGGGTTAGGTCCTCCATTTCTCCTTCCAACGTTTAAACGGACAACTCTCCCATCGTCATCAGGGCTTCCTGAACCTGAGGGTGTCAAATGGCGCACAACATAATATGCGGCTTAGTCAGGAGAGGTGTTAGTGAGTGTAAAAAACCTTTACCAGAGCCGAAGCGGGTTTTTCAGTGGAGGTCTAGTTAAATTGAAGTAGGGAATCATCAGGGAAAGAATTGAAATAGTTTGAAATTTACGGCCAAAAGCCGCTCCGTTATTGTAAGCGTGTTTTTGTTATCACAAATCATCTGGTATAGTAAAAAGTCTTTCACCTAAATATTATCTATTGTATGATATACATTTTTTTTCGTGTTATTTAAGACGATTTATACTCTACGCTGCAGCGATATTCATTTGGGCCGCATGGCTCAACTAACAATGGTGCTTGCTTATTTAAATCTTTTTTACCTAAATATTGATATGTTTACCAACAAAATTGTTTATCGGTAGGTAAACTTTCATCGACGAGCAAAAAAAGTAGTAAACGGACTTTTTCAAGTAAAAGATTACATTGAGATTTTTCTTGGGAAATGTTATTGGCTAAGTAATAGTGGCCAACCTGACTTCGAGTACACCTTTCATAAAGGGAGCTGAATAATTGCATCCTTGATATTTCTACATTAGGTTACATTTCTTACCGAGTATGATTTACAAAATGCAACTTGAAAACATGATGATGTGTTTGGCAATTAAAACTCATATTGAAAGGACGAATTTGAAATTAATTCAGCTCATAAAATGCAATTGACGTTGGAACTCAATTTTCAAAGCTCCTGGAATTGTAATTTTTTTAGTCATGCGAACGCAATTCATAAAATATTTCTCCAATATTTTTCATCTGATTTAATTGGTCAATCCAGTCCCTATCTAAGTATAAATGGATCAATTTAGTATTTTAATGGAACTATTACGCGCATATGCTCGTTGAAGTAATTCCACCTGAGTAAGGTCTTTAATTTTTGTTCGCCATGAAAGAGCGGGAGATAAATCAGAGGTCACATTGGAGGTCAGGAGGGGGTAATTGCGAGGGCAGGAGGCCAGCTCCTAATTCAGCCAAGGGTTGGATGATTTATCGAGTAACTTCATCACCTCCTCTCATTTGTCTCCTCTCACTTCTTTTTCTTTATCCCAAGATGTGCCTTATGCAGCCACTTCCCATCAATGAGGATCCAGCTCTCATCTCGAGTCATTCATCTTTTTCATACAATCTCCATGGGCCTGAGTAATAAACCTCAGTTTATTTACTCTCAAGATTAAAAATTTTAATTACTACCTTTTATTTGTCGATAATTATTTTTTAATTTTAAGCTGCGCTTTGTGTTTGACAATCCCGAGAAAATAATTGCTATCTTTTTCATAAAATTCATTGAATTCCGAAACCGGTGGTGATGCATGAAATGAAATTATCAGATGTACTCGGGAGTGTGACTTTCTCTTTATTCGTAATTTTACGTCGATATCGCTTGTGAATGTTTGCAAGCAAGGCTTTTGTTTGCTTCTCTTACAACTTATTAATAAATATAAGTAATAAAAATATAGATACCAGTAAGGCTTTTATTTTCTCTCTATGTCTCTCTTTACTTTCCTCATCTTTTTAGTCGAGTTATTTCTTATGCTGCATTCATTTATTGATATTTCCTCTGTTTTCTCAATAAACTCACATCAACAAATATCAGCTCACAGAGATTCTGTGATATACTTTACCTCTTTGGATGTCTACTTCTCCGGCAAAATACTGCGAAAGATTCAGTATCAATAAGAGATTTTTTCGGGAAACGGTAGGCTTCTGTGGCATTTGTGTACTCTTGTCATTGCCTCTCTATAGATGACCGCTTTTTCCCGGCAATTTCAATCTCCCAGTATGCGTAGCTGTTCTAGCCTCCTGTTTTTTCTTAAACTTGTGGTGGGTATTTGAATATTACCACATTGGCAAAATGGATAAATTATATTCGATTTAAGTGTTTCATTACGCCGATAGTGATGCATAAGCATCGCTCCTATAAAAAATATTTAATCTAAAAGACTCGCAGTAGATTATTTTTAAAAGCCTTGGGTTGACAATGTAAAATATCATAATCGGTCGATTATTAAGAGCTATATGGCTTTGAAGACCGACCATATGCGGGTGATGGAACACTGTGTGATTTTGTGTGCTCAGTACATCCCATCTGAACGTTTCGTGCCTATGAGATCCCAATCAGCGACTTATCTATAACTAGGAGAGCTTGGTAGCCTATAATATAGACCACTTGGCCGAAGGGTCCCAAATGAGGTCTGTTGCTATTTCTGTAGTAAACTCGCTAATTAGTTCTTCATAACAAAATGTAATAACTTCTTGCTCTCATTTTATTTCTCCCCAACGGAAACCGTGAGATACGTTTTTGGGCATTGCGTAGATAAAGACGAGTATTGGAGATAAACCTGACTTCGTAGCCTGGAGGTACGATATGGTGAAATTTTTTTCCCAATATTTACGATTTTGGCTTCGCAACCGATTGAGTTAAATTGTCGTGGGAGATCTATGAGTTAGCAAATATGTGGTTTCGGCGACTAAATGGATGGGCGGAGGAGAAGGAAATGTTTGTTCAATATACGGAGAGTGGTCTTCGTGAAAGATTCGAGAGAAGAATCCGAGGAATGGCATGGAACGAGAGAAAAGGCGTGGGCGGCGAGGGATACCGCTGTAGAGGGAGACCTCCCCTTCCCCCCCCCCAGTAGGGGGGGTCAAACGAAGTAATCCCGAGCCATTGGTCACGACCAATTTGGAATGAAAAACACTGCCCACCAGTTTGGGGAAAAGGAGATAAGTCAGAACCGCGTGGGGGGAATAGGGCGGTCGCTTGCCTCGGGTGGGCAGTGGATTTTTGTGAATGTTTGTTTGCTTGCTGTGACGGGGGTGGTTTTTGGCCGTTTACCGGTTCTCGTTCCGCTTCTTTTGCGGTAAGGAATAGCTTCAAGGAGATGGACCAGTTCGACAGAAAACCTTTCGAACCCAAAATTTTATGGGTGCGGTTGCTGCTTACTTACAACGTGAAATAGTGGTACAATGCTACCTTCTAGTATAATTTTACAATTAAATGAGTATACTTCTTGACCTCTTATTTACCTATTTCTTTGAGAATCAGTCTCCGTTTTTAATCAATTTAAAAAAATACTAAGCTATCATTTTAGACGACATTTTTCCAATAGCAAAGCTCGATTAAAAATATGATGCAAATTGTTAATGTTAAAACTGTTTAAGATTACATGTGTTTATACATTTTTACAACCCCATTATTTTTTATGCATCACAATTGCTATTACCATTCAATCTTTTATAATGGAAAAATAAAGCTACGTATAAAAAGAGAGGGAGTGATTAAAAAAAACTAGAATTATCCTTTCGAAATACTCTGTAAATTCAATTTGTGATTTATTTCCTGGTGTATAAGATGATATAAGGTTTGTTAAAACACTGATGTCGTATACTTATTTATAGTTTACATATTTAATTTTACCCTTAGGACGAATACACCAATAAGTCTAGTTTTCACTCACTCTCTTCTCACTCACCAAACCGAAGATTGGATTGGATTAGTGACCGAGGAGCTTTCTCCCGGATTTGCCAGGCTTATTCGGGATTTGAAACAGAGGCCTTGCAGTCAGTAGCCAAGCTCGTAGCCGACACTTCCCCATTCAGCATGAAATTATGAGTGAAAAAAACACGAAATATGCGTACGCGCTACCCATACTGCACTATGTATCCAAGAAAGCATACCTAACTTGGTAGCTATTAGGCGGTTGATTTATTTCCGTTTTGGCCCTTAATCTTATAATTTCATAATTAAAAGTGGAATAATAGTAAGAAGTTTCTTCCCTACATCATTGCTTAAGTGAGCTACATCTCTTAATAACTGCGATGATACATCATTTTCAAGAAATAAATTGAGAATCAAAAGAATAAGTTAAGAATTGTGTCAAAGTTTTTCTACAAAAAATAAATAATGATGGTTTGCCGCAAAAGGTTTCAACGACGCAGCGTGTACCCTTAAGAGGCGTCCCATTGCCAAAGGGGCGAGGGGATGTGATATGGGGGTGAGTTTAGGGATGACAGGGATGAAGTGATGAAGATTGGATCGTCGGGGGATGATGATGTAATGCTATTCGATGGGATAAACGCATTACGGAGCGCACATGACAGGGTGGTCTCGCGAAGGTTAGCGGAAGAAATCCTCGCCAATAGAGAGTAGAGCTGGAGTTTGTGCTGATATCCCTCCTCTCTCGAATAACACAATTTATTTTCTCGTTAAAGAATACTAAGAGCAAATTTTAACCTGACAATGTTACGGGCTAGTGGTGTTATTATATATTTGAACGAGTAGATAGGAGTTTTACATCGTCTGAGATTACCAATGCATGTATGAGGCACAGAGCTCAGGGAAACATCTCTTAATAATCACCTATTAAAACTGCCTATGGTCGGAAAGTTTCCTTCGTTTAACAAGGTATTAATAATCCTAATTTAAGCCAAGCGCTACCTGCTAGCAGGGTACTCTGCTACCTGCTAGCAGCCTGCATCGCAGCGGCGCACTCATCCTCGCCCCAAGATCGCCTCATTTTGCGGCAACGGGAACCGGATTGACGTAACACGGGATTTTCCCAGCAATCATACTTAGCCGCTTACTTAGCCGTCGCGTTTTCGCGCGCTTAAAAATTTTCAGTTTTCATTTAATCGCAAAAATTAGATATCGCCATTTAAAAATCTAAAGTGTGAAATTCGTACTCCAGGAGTAATAATCTTTCGATTTAGGCAATATTCCTTTTTGAGAATTTTATTCTGGTCAATATTATTTGTGTTCTTTAACATGCAGTTTTTAAAACCTATCTCGAATTACCCTTAATAGTTTTGAAACGTAAAAATTAAAGAGTAGGTAACCTTCTGTAAGTGTATTTTACTGTGGAACCTTTTCTCTTAGTTACATGAAGAGGTAATTTTCGTCTTGTTTTATTATTTCCCCATTATGATTTATATTATCTTTAATCCTCATTTTTCAGGATACCCCCTCATTGCTCTTTATCAGTTGCTATGACACTGAGTCTTAAGCAAATATTTTCTAACTGTAGGTGAAACTTGCACAAACTGTAGCACTAACTTGCGTCGAACCACTCGAGAATTTCTGAGAATCGTGTATTTGGCAACCTGCTAAGTCAACGTGAACTGAATTACAGAAATTAATCTGCACCTCGAAGCATTTAGGCACTTTCAACCTTGAATCTCTTAACTACATGCCCGTTTGATATTGCAGAATTGTAACTAGTGACATAGTCACGTATCGCGCCTGGTAGAACCCATGAAAATGGAATGCCACCTCAACTCCACTTTGTTATTAACTAATAAATTTTGTCAATTTACTCTGAGATCGGGTGAGAAAGGCTTGGATAGTGGTGAAACAGAAGGAGAGAGAATTCCTAAACACGTGACATTGTAACGCAAACCCTTTTTACCTGTGACGAGGGAACAATTTGGTTTGCTACCTAAGGAACGGCATCAGGAAGAGTTTTTTTTAGGTGATGTAGAGAAACGGAGATATTAATCGGCATATCTAAGTCCTAGGCATCTTTTTTATTTGGTATTTATCGCTCGGGTACGTACAACTCTTAAGAATGGTAAGCATTGACAAAGACACGTGCATCACCTCTTAAAATCAACGAAAAGCGAAGCCACTTCGACTTGATTTCATAATTAAATGCTACATTTATATGACTTTACTCCTAAATTCACGATGAGAGGCTTAGTATATCGCAAAAGAGAACATTTTCGCGATAGTCAGTACTTGAGTGTATAGTATTGTAAGGCAAACGGTTTGCATCTGTGACGAGGAAACGGTTTTGAATTGCTGCTTGAGTATCGGCGCTGAGAAGAGATTATTAGGTGATGGAGTGAATATAAGGTATAATCGGTATCATAAAGTGCTTTACCAATTCCCAATTTCATTTGCTGTTCACACACGTACTGGCCTCACGCATTACAGTGCAAAGTATTGTTAAATACGTGTGACGTGCCTCATAGATCCTGGAAGAGGGAAGCCACTTTGATATAATTTCGTAAATTTAATCAGAAATTCTGGAGGAAAGGGTTAGTAGTAAAAACGTGCATACTTTTGCAAGGGTAAGTTCTTGATTGTATAGAAATTGTAAGGCAAACGGTTTGCACCTGTGACGAGGAGACGATTTATAATTGATGCTAAGGAACGGCACTGATTAAGATATTGGGAAAAAGTAAGAAATAATCGACATCTAAATGTGTTTTGCAAATTTATACTTTCATTAATTAACTCATTAGGTATGTTTGACGCATTAAAATGCTAAGTACTACAAAATAAATTAGGCGAGCCACATAAAATCCTCGATAAGAGAATTCACCTCGGCTTGATGTCATAATTCAATGATTAATTTCGTAGATTTAATCAGAAATCCTGCAGAAAAGGAGCAGTCGTAAGAAAAGATCATAGTTTTTCGAGGTGGAGTTTTTGAGCATATAGTATTGTAAGGCAAACGGTTTGCATCTGTGACGAGGAAACGATTTCGAGTTGCTGCTTGAGGAACGGCCCCGGGAAGAGGTTTTGAGAGAGGGTATGGGGCGTGTTCTCGCGCCGTGGAATGAGGAGTAGGTCGGGGGAAAATAGGAGGAGAGTGCCTGGCAAAAGGGTTCGCATGGAGATTTATGGCGGGAACGAGCAGAGTCGATGGAGAAGTAATGCGTTTAGGGGGATCTTGGGGAAGGGGTGGTCGGAGAATTTAGTAGGGGGTTAAAATAAAGGAAGATCGTTTTCTCTCTCTCACACTCACGGCCTCTTTCCTACTTCCTTCCCCATCCGACGCAGAGTGGAGAGGAAACGGCGGAGCGCTTATACCAAACGGAAGGTTTTGGAATCGAAGAGGATATATTTAAGGAATGGTGTGGACCCTGAGAATAGAGAAATAGGGAAATAAAGAGCCGTGTGAGAGCTCCCACCTGCGAGAGCGTATTTTCGCCAAACGGGAAAACGATCTGTGTAAATAAAACGGGGAGGAGTGGTAAGTATAACTCAGATATCCTTGAATTTAGGGGGTAAAGTAGGTTTTCCAACCCTCTTTTGCCCTGCGAAAGAATGCTACCTTTTTTCTTTAGGTAGGAGTGGGTGAATACAACAGTTATCTATATTTCCTTGAACTTATACAAGGATAACCGCGTGCTAAGCAAATTTTCTAGGAACACTTCTTATGGCTTATCTTAGATACTATTTTTCCTCAATATTTTCATTGCCGAATGAAGATAAACAACCTTTGTTAATTTTTCCACGACGCGTTTCGACGATAAGGTATGATTCTATAATAAAAAGGTGTTAACCGAACTGATGATATTAATATTCTTTGAACTTATTACTTTGTACTTATTTTCGCCAATCGGGAAAACGTCCTGTGTGAATAAAACGGAGAGGAGTGATAACTATTACTCAGATATCCCTTAATTTAGGTGTTAAATAGATTCTCCAATCCCTCTTTTGCCCTGAAAAAAAATGCTACCATTTTCTCTGAAGGATAAATTGCGTGAATATGAAAAATAACTATATCCTTGAGTTTTCACCAGGACAATCGCCTATAAAGCAATAATTACGTGAAACCGTCATTTAGTTCATCTTAGATGTAAATTTTCCAATATTTTCATTTTCGAATAAATATAAACAACCTTTTTCAATTTCCAATATTTTTTTATTTGTGCGACGCGTTTAGACGATAAGGCGTTATTCTTGATTGCGAAGATATCAACCGGGCCGAATGTATGATTATTTTGTACTCTTTATTGTGTATTCATTTTCACCAAACGGGAAAACGATGTGTAAATAATACGGGTATGAGTGGTAAGGTTAACTCAAATATCTATGAATGCAGGGGGTAAAGTGGGTTTTACAACCCTCTTTTGTCCTGGGAAATTTTCTTTGCCATTTTTCTTTAGTAACGAGTCCGTGAATACGGCAGACACATAATTCACGAGGATAATGGTGTGTAAAAAAATGTTTCCATGTGTAAGATTTCACTTTTTTCCGGCGTATGATGGCGGTGAATTCTGCCCTGATGACGATAGAAAAGGATTCTATCGAAACGTCGGCAGCGATGGAGATGGAGCTCACCCGGATGGAAACCCGAGAATGTTTCCATGTCCTATATATTTGTGATACTCATATATTTTGTCTTAGATTTGGATGGATAAATGTGGAATAAGGTCCAAGATGTGTTTCTAAAATGTCAGCACGGATATTATGAGAAAAAGAGCCCATATTGTTTTTTATTAGGACACATCATCGGTTTAAGGCAGAGTAAAATGAAATGGTAGGATTTAGTAAGAGGTGTTATATAAATTCCCGTATGATACGGCTGATGAGAAAAACTTGATATTTTCCGTTATGGTAGCAATAATATGAATAACGTTTGAAAATGTCAGAGAGTAGAAGAAAATTTCATCTCTATTTGAGTGACAAGTTTACGTTACTTTAGTACCATATGTTTTGGCTGGAGATAAAATTCAACTTCTGTTTAGCACGATCTTTTGCCGGCAGTAAAAATCCGGAGTTCATGTAATATAATGATAGCATATACCATGGCAGGGGAAAAAGGAACCGCCAAGGCAAAACGTAATTTTTAGCAGTTTTTACCGAATGACTGATAGCTGCTCCTTATTCTCGCATTTCCACATAAGCAGATATCCAGCGTTGTTGCCTGGGGAAGTATGAAATTACGTAGGTTGAACTTATTTTAGAAAAAAACTGTCGGCTAGTAACATTTACTATCGGAATTAGTGCCAATAAGAGAATGTTACTAACTTTTGATTGAAAATCAAAAAGTATAAGGACTTAAATCAATTTCCGAGAGCTCAATTCCTTGTTTAACCTAATAAGCTGACATTTGCGGATTTTTCCTCTGGATTGGTCTCAGCAATTATCTATTTATGCGTGTAAGCACATAGGTAAATTATTTTAATGATAAATTTATCATATTTTTTCACGCAGAAGATTCTGCAATCATCCTGTGCCACGTAAATTTAAGATGATTTTCATGGCACTGTGTGTGTAGACATTCATGTGTATGTAGATGTAACCTGTTTGAAGAAGTATCCTCAAACCCCTCCACTTGTTTACGATGCGAGTGATTCAGGGATAAGTCTGTCTCCACTGGTTCGGCTGTGGAGGAGAGGAATTTTAAACGATGCTGCGAGTAAATGAGGAAGGGAGAGGATTAATTGGCGCGGAGAAGACCGGAGGAGAAGGAATAGCCCAGGGAGGGGTACTGGGCGTATCTCCCCCTCGGGGGACCGTGAGGCTGACACTTGAAATGGATCCGCTGCAGCGCGGACGAGAGAAAGCTCCGTTGACCAGAGCGAGGCAAGCAAGAAAAGCAAGCGCTCTCTGGCGCTGGAATGGGGTTAGGCATCTGGTGCGTGGGTGGTTTTAGGGATGGACATGTTTGTGGACCGAGAGTTATTTACCCTCGCGGACTGGTCCCGACGGGGGCCCAGTCTTTGGCTTTTGAGAGCCCCAGGATTAAGTGGCCGGCTTGATTGGTCCGGGAAAATATATGTATAAGTGTGCGTGTGTGGGTTTTCCATGTTATTCCAAGATTTATCCCGTTTTGCGTGCGTCTCCTGTAGTTGAATCCCACCAGTCGCGTGCCAGAAAAAAAGGTTGGAGCTTGCCGCACCCTTCGGGTGTAGAACCTGCGGTCGGTGTGCGGTCGGTCAGTCACGGTGAATGCCCCCGCTATGGCTGCGGCTGTGTGGTCTCGTTACCCTGTGACGCGTCGGGACACTTTTTTCCCGGAGGGTTGGAAGCACAGACCAGAACCACAATTTTTGGTGTTTATTTCTAAGGCTAAGTAATGGTTCTCTTCGGTGGAATGAAGTTTTATATTTCTCAAAGATCCAAAGCTTTTTAGTCTACATTCAAGAAGTTTTAGAATATATTTCGCTTCCAAAAGTAAAACAACATCATATATAAGATAAACATAAAACTTGTTCTTGACTTTTTTATTTCTGAAAACCAGTCTATAATGCCTTGCAACAATATCCGATAGATATAATACAAGGAGTAAGTGAATTTTTCTTTAACATTGTCTGTTAAAAAACTTGATCTGAAAATTATTGTAATGTCTGCAGTAACACTCATTTTGGATTACTCAAAATACATGCTAAAATTGCAGAAAGATCACCGGCGACTACTGAGGATCCATTGAAGAAAAAAATTCTTGTTACTTTTGGAAATATATCCAAAATTATCATCCATTACAATCAACTGTTTCATTACGTGAAAGTGACTTTTGAACTATTTTATAACAAAAATTATGTTTGAGTATTTTTTGCTAAAATATATTTGAGATTAAAATTTCCTATATTAAGAATTCATAATGTCAATTGATAACACTGTAGAAGTTGAAGTATTACTTAAAATAGCATTTCATGTCGTAATATCCCTAAACTAGAGGAAGATGTCTACTTCAATAAACCATCTTGGCGATCTGTGAGCTCTCTTCCGCCTTCATTGATTTTGAAACTCATGAGGCCTGCTGTGTGTGACAGCTAAGCGCTTGACAAAAAAGACGCCGACGTTAGCGGATGCTCCTACTTCTTCGAATGGCTCGCTTAGATTTGAGATTCCTTGGCAATCGAAAATGATTGATCGTCAAGATCCTTGTCTTAAGTTTTTATTTACCACTTCCCCCTCCATGTTATAATGGAAAAATTATCATAGATATTATTAAATTTATTAAATATTTATTTCTATTTGTTTGATTAAGATTTTGAGCTCTCCTGAGTGTTTGTTTTTGGGCTTCTCGACTTCAAATACCTAATATTCGTACGTGGATTTAGTTTAGCCTCAGTTCCTCATTGGAATGTTTTTGCATAAATTTTACCCAAAAAAGACTCAATTTGCCGCATTGGTCTATTATTCTAGTGGGTCCTGGCGTGTTGTATACAATAGGTACATCGACGTATGATTTTTTTACCGCTTGGCTGAGTAAAATGTCGCTGTTGTATTTTGTTCAGTGCTATCTGATAGACGGAAACGTACCGAAGCATATAAATCTAATGTTATTTGTTAACATGTATTTGACCAGAAAATATGAAATTTAAACAAAAAATAACTGCAAACATCGCGAGACTGAGGAGGTTATGCAAATCTCTGAATTACTTGAGCTTGCCTAGTCTAGATTGTAAGGGCGCTGAATTTGTTATGTCATTAAAAAAAGGTCGAGTTCTTTGAGACAAATTCCCGTCGGTGCTCGTGAGAGGACGTCCTTGTTTTAATTAAAAGACTTCCTACCACACTCTCTACCATGTATTTAGATATGCGCGTAGCCACAAGGGGTAGGGATGCGTGGTAACATTTATTTTCAGTCATTTGCATAAAGGGCAAAGGGACCTATGGAGCATTAATTGGTCTTAGGTTTCTCGATCCCTATGCCATGTGGGGCCCTCCATCCATAAGATTGAACGTAAAAATGATCTAATCCGTCATTTTTCCATATATACCTATTACTTATTTTATACATGTTATTATTTTAATTGCAAGTTATGCACAGTCGAACGATTTCATTCTATGCTTGTTTCTGAAGAGTTAGACTTTAACTTCAGCATTCTTGGTAAAATAAAGCTCAGTAAAGTCAACTATGAATTTTATGCCTTAAATTTGAAGATCATCCCTGAAGGTTTTAAGCATGCATGGGCGTGACAAGAAAAAAGGTAGCATGAGAACAGCCACTTGGATATTTTTAAGGGTGAGTCACAGCATATATTTCTCTCGTAATGAAATTATATATAGCATTGTCTCTCTTGGTTGTTTAATATTGGATCTAGGATTATTTTTAAAATATTTTTAAGGATAGATGAGTAAGAGTGGTGATAGTGGTATGTTTCTTCATTTCACCGTCGGAATTAAAAAAAAAACTCATCCCCAAATATCCCCCGTGAACGGCTGCCAAACGTAGAAAAACGGCGTCGTTGTTTAGTGCTGGAATTTTAGAGTTATGAATATTTTCCGGGGGAAATTAATGGTGAATCGAAAATTTTAACTGGAAGAATGGCTAATACCCATTCGAATTTCAATCTCACGCTTCATTTGGAAGAGATGAATAAAGTATAAAGTTAATTTAAAAGTTTTTTTAATGAAATAATTGACACTTTTAATATTGCTTACTGACAATGAAAGAAGAATAATCTCTTGTGTTTCGTATTTGGGGTAACTCTTTACGCCAAAGTAGCTGTCCCTTTAATATGATGCATCCTTCATACCGGGCGCATACATTTTTAATTGCAGATTACTTTAAAAAAATTTAATTTCACTCCTTGATATGGCCTGAAAATATATTATTTTTCCATGTGATTCCCTTTTGTAGTCGATTCCTTGGGACTCCTTGGGAAGTGTTTTTTTTTTAATTCTCTTCTACCGCAACCGCAACTTAACTTAAGATGGTACCTAAGCGTATTTTCATATTTTCTTGAAATATAGTTTACGATGCAGGCTAATCATAATAAAAGTCTACAGTTAGTGCATTCTGGAAAGTTTAATATCAATGGCTTTTAATATCTTGGCTTTAAATAATATAATATTATATATAAAGATAATAAAATAATATAAAAAATATAATGGCTTTAAATGGTTTAATATCAATAAACTCTATACTGGCAGATTGTCTCAAAATAAGACATAGAGATGGGTCCTCTTAAAGCGGTCCTAATTTATATTCCCTTTGTTTTTATCAATTTATTTAATCTTTTTTTGGCATCAATTAATAATGTAAATTAACGTCTCGTATACAAGTCTAAGAATTATATGTAAAATTATTTACTAACGTTTCAATATTTATATATAGTATGTCTTCCTCAGGACTTTAATATGTGCTAAGGACTCTCTTGGATTATTGCTTATATTTTCCATATCAGACGCTTCAAAAGATTGGTTTCTGTTCAACGTTGTTGCGTAGCTTACTTCCTCTGATCCTTTTCTTGCACTTCTTTATTGTTTGGATGAGATAACTGCGGATTTATTTTGATTTTTTGTTTCTCATCTCCGCCGCGAGGACTCCCCCCCAAAATGGGCCGAAAATTGACCCCTTTACTCCCCCCTCTCTCTCATTCGCTGCGACTCAACCATTTCGCCCCCTTGGCACTCTTTGGTCGGCAACGCGGGCACTCCATCCTTCTCCCTGGAATACGCCTCTCCCTAATGAGAATGATGGCGCGGCCCATGAAAAATTCAACGGCGGCCCTTGTCCGCTTCTCCTTTCCGAGGCCGCACTTGGCCTCCACCAAAAAACCCTTTCCCACCCACATTCAAACACATCCGCACAGAGAGCCCTGTTTTTTATGCATGCAAGTGCGTGGTGGAGAACTCGGCGGCATAGGGGATGCAAAGAGTAAGGTCCAAGGGCGGTGATTGCAGTCAAGACAACACATTAATACGCGTCTCCGCCGAGTCTCTTCCTCGTTTGTCCCGCAATCTCGGCTGAAGGAAGGCAAGAAGACGTGAGAGACTCCTCCGGGCGTTGTCATGGAAATTACGTCCGCGCTGTTGCCCAAGTTTTATTTTTGTCGCGAGAACCTATTAGTTTAATTCAATGTCAACTTAGATTATCATATTCTCGCTATGTGTTATTCACAGCTAGTTCTTGGATTCATTGTATTATTATAGATTAATACACCTACAGGTTTAAAACAATTTCTGATTTTATCGTAAATTTAAACAACTGGGATTGACTATATTTGATTATTATAGTCACGTATTTTTCAGGTTCAAACGATGAAAAGTTACTTACATTATTAATGTAATTTAATTCAATGTGAACTTAGAATTTCATATTGTTGCTATGAGGTATTTTCAGCTGGTTCCTTAATTCCTTATGTTTTTAACTTAAACATACCTAAGAGTTTAAAGCTGCATAGATTAAATGTCTGTATGTCATAAATTTGAGTACGATTATCCTTAATTTTTTAATGCAGTAACGCATTTTTCACGTTAAAATTACATATATCAGCAGGTACTTCTTCGATAAAATAGTGGAAACAATGGTTGAAATTTGTGATATTTATATTTTTAATTATTGGAATGCTGTTGATTAGTTTCCTCAGAATGACTTTCTGATAAGTAATTGTCATACAAGAAATTTCCCTCGAATGACGGTGAAATGTTAATTAGGAAAAATTCCTCCATTGAACTCCAGTAATACACAATCATTGCCTTTCGTATATTCCTACTAAATGGTTAGTTTAAAAATAATGAAATTTTTTGGGGCCTTATTTGGCGTTTGAATCCCGAGATTGCATACTTTGGCCCTTTCAATGACGTAGAAAAGTGTATTGTTAGTAAATAATTGCATCAATGAATTTTATAATTTTCACTATGAGACTCAAATGAAGTATTTATCTTCTCAAGAAGTAAAAGCAATTCTCATAAAAAGAGAAATATTTCGAGGAAAGAGCTTCATACTTAAATTATTGTCTCATTCCTGGATTTGGTTGGTCTTTATGAAGAAAATTACATGATCTTAGGTGGAACACAATATGTTGCACTGCCAATTTTTTTTATCGCGTTGGGACTTTCTATTCAGCTCTATCCTCAATTTTGCGAGGCTCACTCATTCATGGGCTAAAGGAGCTGTTGCAAAAGGGCAAAAAGATTGGAAGCTACGGTGACGGTATCCGTACCACCCACCCTTTGGCTTTACTGGGCACTCGGAAGGGTTGTCCGCGACGAAGGATCCAACCCTTTTCACTCGGCCCCTCGCCCCTTTGCGCCACCCCTGTCTTACACCACCCACTCTTTGTCAGTTTTAAATATTAATCCAAGTTGATGCTCCTGAGAATTGATCCCTACGCGCAGCACAATCCTATATCCTCAGCATCCCGTTCTTTTTCTTACTCTTATCATCTTTTTACCTTACTTCCTGATGGAGTTTCTTCTTTTCCAATTTCTATAGCGCCTCTCGGGAAATGAATTGATACGAAAGATAGAATGCGGGATAAAATCCGTCGAATTTAAGGTTCAACTTCGTCTGGTATATCTGAGGAAAATATCTTATATGAAAAAAGCAATTGTATTAGAATTTATTTTATAGTTTAATTAAGTTTTTTTCAAAGAAGCCAGGAAAGCTCTTTGTTGCACTCGAGGCAAGTCCTGTGTTACAAGAAATAATCAATAAATAAAAACATCATTGCGATTTCTATCACATCTATCGATTTCTATCTATCTATGCGATGTATTATATTAAACACAACACGTAGTGGAAACACAGGGACTGTTCATTTCTAAAATTTTATTTGGGCCATGGATGAAAATGATTTTAAATATCCTTAAAGCTTTCCCTCTTTCGGTATGATATAGTGATTTGCCCATGTGGCATTGAATGTATGTATCAGGGTTGTTTAAATTTAAGCATAACGAAAATTATTAGAAACCTATATGATTCATTTTCGTTTTAACACACCGTATTGAATTATTAACAATTTATCAATATCTTACCTTTAGAAACGATTACTAATCGCATCTACTTCTCACATTCGATATATTCCGGGCATATTACTACCTAATGGGAGAAAACGACTACATACTAAGAAGCCAAATGTTATGAGCATTGATAGCAGCTTAATCTAGCATTGCGAACTAAAGTAGTCTGACAGAGATCCTAGTCAAATTGTGAAACGGTGATAATTTTTCATTTAAAATAAGACAAAGAGAAATTTCTGGTATAGATACTATGTAATGGTGAGGGGAGGCAGGTGCTATTTTTGATAATGTGCAGATAAAGAAAGGAAAGTTTCGGTTAATTTTAGGAATTCAAGACTTAAAGTAGGTGATATAATACTGAATATGACGTTATTAATTATCATAGTAAGGCTATAAGTGCCATCGTCAAAAATATTTTAGTGATATAAGATGATTCGATGCTATTTCATATTCTTATATCTGTCTTATAATTCTTGACGTATTTTATGCCGATTTGACTAGAAATTTTGCTAGGTATCTCCTTAACGCGATGCATTTTCACAAAATTCAGCTAATTTTATATATTTTCTCGCGTTATAATGAACGTCATTCAATTACTCTCCGTTTGAGACCTCTTCGTTGGATTCTGAGGACAGCGGTAGATTCCGCTTCAACAAGCGTGTCTCCTGGCTATTCTCATGGCTTCTCGAGCAGACAAGAGGAACCCATTTCGGGCGGGAGTATCCCGTAATGTATGCAACCCGCGGCTCTCTCTGGCCGCGCACTCAAGCCTGTCGTCAGGCGCAAGTGACGTCTAGCGAATGAACGGAGGGAGGCAAGGGTGATGAGTTAGGCGAACGAGGTCCGGATAGCAGAATGCCGCTGTGAAGGACGTTTGGTCGAAAAAAGTTAACCCCGTAGCTCTAACGATTTGGGAACACTGATGGTCAGTTTTAGTGGTGAACGACTCTTGCGCTTGGCTTTCATTGAAACATTGATCTAGAGGGTTTTTTCAGGGCATGGAAGTAATAAAACATGAGTGAATTATTTTTACAAAGTGAAGGATAATATTTTTTTAACTTTGACATCGATATATTCATCCCAATTTCGCTGCATGAACTCAATTTTAACGATTTCCGTAAAAATATTCACAGATATGTCCTGAATTCGTTATATTTTTATAGCTAAATACGCTAAGAGGTTTAAAACTGTGCGAATTTATTTTCTGATTCTATCATAGATTTCAACTACTGAGATTTACTTCATTTGTGTCTTTTTCAGGATCAAACCAGGCTTATTCCTCTATTATTCCGGTTAAACTCAACTTGAACTAAGGGTATTATATCATTTTTATCAGGTATTCACAGTTAATTCCTATTATTTTTTATATTATCATATATATAAAATACCTAGAGGCTTTAAACAGTACATATTATTTTTCTGTGAAGGACGTTTGGTTGATTAAGAAAAAAAATATTAACCAAAAGGCTCTTAAGATGTGGCAACACTGCTAGTCAGTTTTAGTGGTGAATGAGACTTGTGATTGACTTTCGTTGAATGATAGATTCAGAGCATTTTTTCAGGGCACGAAAGTAATATAACATGAGTGAATATTTTTTATAATACGATCGGATGATATTTTTAACTCTTCGATAGATAAATCCTAGCCAATATGGTGCATGAACTCCATTTTTACGATTGCCGTAAAAAAAACTAGCAACTACTCGAATCTAAGGTCGCAGATTAGGTTTCGTGATGATTCATGTTTTGAGCCTCAAATAGCCACTGATAATGGAATGCCGAAAATGGACTAGATCTCATTTGAGTTATTATATCTAAAAATCTCTCAAATTTATGAGATAACCGCCACGGTTTGCCCCGAACATCTTACTTTAATTATGATTTCGTAAAACGTTTTTATTTGTCGTATGAAAGCCAATACATTTAAAGGGGAATAAATCAACATAAATAGAACATATTTCATAGCCAATATAAACAAAAAAATAATTCACGTACTGAACGGAAAAAAAAACTAAAATTAATGTGATTTATGCAACATAAAATAAGCTCTACCCGTCAGAAAACATGTAAGTTTTCCAGTTATTCCAGTCCAGGAAGTAATTTATTACAATAAGTGATTTTTTAATGAAGTTAGTGATGCAGTAAACGTATAAAAACAGTATTCTGCATGCTAATTTTGATAGCTAGATAAATGCTGTGTTTCCGTGGTTCAGTAGTACAAATTTGTTTTTTTCACTATCTTTGCCAACAGCTTTTTCTTTATAACACGTAACAGGAATGTACTATATAGCATTGATAACAGAAGGAAGGACGTATTTCGTTGGTTTCAGATAAAAGTTTTTATTCAACAGATTTTACTTATGAAATGAATAGTGATGTGGATATGACTTTACGAAAATAGGTGAATTATACATAATTTAAAGAAACTATTGAAATATAGAAAAAAGTTAATAAGACACGCTTCATCTTACCAGTTAATTAAATTATTGAGCCGAATGCACTTTTATAACATTATCCTTAAAATAGAAATATCGACTATAAAACAATTGATGTTGCGCAAATTGCATGTTGCGGTTTTATGAAAGCAAGATTATTCATGCGATTATATGGATAATTATCCATTTCCATTATTCGTGTAGCCAATTTTCTTCGTGAATTCAACTTTTAAATAGAGCAGAAAACTTAGCGATATATTCTTAATAATTGTCAAACTTAGAGAAAATTTTATGCTCTGGTAGTGTAATTCAAGAGCTATTTAAAACTTAACAACTTGCTTCTAGAAAGAAGCATTTTGACGTAACATTCGTTTCTAAACTGGCAATAGGTCTCTAAGTGAATCGCCGTCAGTAGACAAGATGCCATGAAGTCATCGATTTTATGTAATTGAACGCGCATCCGATATTCGCTGTGAATTCGACTCCTCGGAAAAAGGCTGAATATTGGATTCATAGAGATGTGGAAACCGGGAAGAATTCCGCCGATATCTTTTCATATTTTATTCTTCGCGTTCGCCGGATCGAAGCTCTGAGGGTGAAGGTGAGACTACAACCGTGAATATAAATCCGGACTGGGGGATGAGTACGAGGTAGAAGGTACGCACGAAACCTGCTCAAACATGTTGATCCCCTTCAAAGGAAAGCCACATCTTTTTCTCGGGGGATCATTTGACGTCCGTTGTTCACAGTCGGAGGAAATAGAGGGGAGAGAAAAAAAGGGAAAACTCTCGACTGCCAAATCCTTTTCCGACCAACCTTCCGGCTCACTCCTTCCTCTGCAGGGAGAACCACCCTTCTCCCCATCCCCTACGTTATTCCACCCATACTGTGACCTCAACCAACCTAGTTTACTTCTAGGATCCCTTTTACGTCATTTTCATCCCCCCTTTTCTCTTGGTTGGGGAAGTTAATCCTTTCATTTTTCCATTTTCGACGACGCATTGCTTCATCCCTGGTAACCGGCGCCTCGCCCTCAACCGCTCAAGTGATGACGGAAAGTTTTGGAGACTTCTCGATCCTCGAATGAGTGTTGTGCGGAGGGAACTTCGCGCATAGCTCTCTGTCTATCAAATGGGATATACTTCTGTGGTCCACTTCTCGTCTCTTGTGCAAAACAGCCAAATACCGTCACCTAGTTCCTCTTCGAACTTCCTTAAGCGTTCTGATCTAATGTATTGGTCTTCTCTTTCACATACCTACTTACCTATTCTGGTATAGATCAGATAAATACCTAGTTTATATGTCACTTACATCCTCCTCTTTTCAAATTTTGGAGGGGTTTTTGGAAGATAAACTTGTCATCATTCTGTTTTCGACGACCCGTAGTCAACACATGCCTCATCGCTGGTTAGCGGTGCAATGTCCTCAGCTCTGGAATAGAACCAAGGTGGCTACGGCGAAACGTGCTGCGTTGGTGTTTTGTTTCGTGTAGTAACTGGAGTGTTGGTATCCCACCTCGTGGGCCCGGGTTCATACCCTTAGTAGATTGAGCGAACCCTACTTATGTGTGGAGAGCCCTATAATCTCACCCCTCGGATCGACAGATCGAAAACATAGCCATAGTCTTCTTGGCCAGAAACCTGACTAGGATATCAGTGCCTTGAAGTTGGTTATCGGGAGCATTGAAAGTGACTTGCGCTATAAGGGAACTGCTGATTCGTCATTTCCGAAAAGATCTTTCATACACATCACCAAAGATGTGAAAGCAAGATGTTTTCACACATCAGCCATCAGCTAAGTATGGCTGATAATGTGTAGACTGCGCTATCACACTTTTTTGGTATTCTGATTCCTGTGTCCTAGTCCTTTGTGAATCCATGTAAACTAACCTTCGCGAGTTGTATCCCTTAGTGCGTGTATGAGCGCGTAATTTTTTCCGCATGCGTAAATTAGATGCGGCTGGTTGGGTGGTAGGGTAGATATGTAGATGCACATGTGCTCCTCTGATTTCCCCTCTCAGCGATAGAGATGTTTGCGACCCGGGGACGAGTCAAGGAAATGCCGGCTCACTCCCCAGCTCACTCCGCCTTCTTCTTCATCCGAAGGCAGCCGCCCACTCAACGGCGGCATCGGTGTATGAATATGGAAAAGCGGATTCTTTCCCTATTCTCGCGCGGCGACCCCATCCTTTTGTTGGCTCAATTCCAACCGACTTGTGTTCCCTTCCGCTCCCTTTCATCAACAAGAGGGGTATTGAGTGTCGTGGCGGCGTACGAAGGGTCGTGCCAGGGCCGTGTCAAGACGAATGCCGAAGGAGCGACAGCTTGTTTTGTGGACTCCAAGATGTTTCGAGGAACTTTGGTCTATAGAGGTACAGAACTGATTCTTTATGCCCGTTTTCTTCGTATTAATCTTTTCTCTGCCTTTATAAAATGCGGAGGAATAGATCTTGAAAAAAAAAACCTCATGGTATTCGATGGTGGTTGGCGTAACATGGTGAAACTCCTTCATGATGCACAAAGGTTAAGAAAAGACTTAGCTGTTTCACAAAATAAAATATACTTGCGACCGGTTTCGATACAGCGTATCATCATCTGGCAATTACAACCCTCGGCTACCCCGTGCAGTGACCCATCAGCGACGTACTTCCCAAACCTACCTCCCTTCCCTTTCCCCCTCCACCAAATAATACACCGCAATTCACGACACCACTTCTCTCACAAAATATCAGCAATACATTGTATGCTTCACAGATTATGATTGATTCCATTGTCGAATTACAACAGGATGAAGGAGCTAAACACAATTAACTAATTGCATCCAATAATTGGTACTCCGAAGTTCCCCCCTTTCCCCACATCCACTCTACCACCCCTCTAACGCCTTCAAGGGTATAAATTCTATGTACTGATACTTGTAATTGCCAGATGATGATACGCTGTATCGAAACCGGTCGCAAGTATATTTTATTTTGTGAAACAGCTAAGTCTTTTTTTAACCTTTGTGACTCATGGTATTCTATATTAACCCTCATATGGATTTACAAAATTAGTTACGTCGTTGGATTCTCGGCGCCGCAGCGGCGCCGCGTCATTTTTTGCTATTATCTTTCAAAGTTAGCCTGAATTTACAAGTTTTTTGATTGATAATGGTAAATACATCTATTATCTTTATTTCTTACCGTGTTTTGCTAGATTTAAACCCTTATTGTTGAAGTAATAACAAAAAAAATTGAACGCTGCATTCTTTTCCATTTCTTGCCGTAATGCTCTTTATTTCAGTTCCCTTTGTATGTTATTTTTGAGTGAAAGTTTTAATTTCGTGAGTAATTGTTGTTTGAAATATTTTTCTGATATGCAGAGCTCGGCAAACTCCGCTTTTTAATGTTTATATTGTTTATAATTTTATGTATCTAAATGCTAAAAATGATGACCAAATAAAATTCGTTTATGCCCATATGACATAATTTTGCTTCAATGCGTCCACCCATATGTTATATCTTTGTAGTGTATATAGAAGGATAAGTTATTAAACGTTAATAATGGAACAGATGTAGGTTAAGTGTGAAGAGACGAGTGTAACTTTCGTGATTTTTACAAGATTCTGGCGATCAAGACAAATCTTACTAATATTCTGGGAGCTTATGTCCTGAAATTAAAAAAATCAAGTCTTATGGCTTTTGAAATATAAATAATATGGGATGATAAGCGGCGTGTCAAAGAACTCAACGCTTCTTTGGAGATGGAGCTAGAAGAGTCGGTACTCTTTTCCTACCACGGAGCCCCATTCCCCCACTGGGGACGTGTAGCCCAAGCGAAAGGTTTCCTTAGATATGGACGGGTAAATGTTTTGCGTGGGAGTGCATAAGATTAGGTTTTACTCCTGGATTGGTGGGAAGTTCAAAAATAAATTCTTAGAAGTATGTGTTATTGGTGGTAGAGGGGAATGAGCGGCTGCCTTTTTTTCGTCCAAATCTGCGTGAGAAACTGATGATAATATGCTCTGGGGTGACAAAAATACCCTCACTTTGGAAGGACTTCCCTTACATTTTCTTTCCGTTTCCTTTCTTAGCGTTTCACTGACCCAAACATTGAGACTCTCCATACTTTCCCACTAAGCTCCCTTATTCTTCATTCACCACCTTCTTACCCCCTCCCACAAAACTTGATTGAACTTCTCACCACCCTAATGACCCACCGAGCTGGACCTTCTTGGAATGAAGGGAGGGCCACCGCGGGGCGTTTTGACAAGGCTTTTGTTCCCTGTCCTTCATGCAGCGTTAGAAGGATGAAGAAAAAGCAGGCTTTTGTATCTAATTGCCTCCTTGCACTCCCAACCTTTTTTGCGATAAGGATTTTCTACTCCTACCTGTCCTAACGATCTGGGTATTCCCCGATCCTTGGCAGTCTACACACTACTGCCCCTTCACCTCAAAACAACCTCCTGGCATTCCTTCTCCTTTCTCCTTCTCACTCATCCCTTTACGTTAGTAACACCCCCAATGCATAAAACATCTGTACATTTCAGTACACATAGAAACGAGATATATGTTTACAAATTTTCACCTCATGGTAAATTGTCTTTTCATCTATTCATAATGAAACGATTTTTACCATGTAAAGTCTAAACTCATCGTCAGGAAAGAGAAATTATTTTCTATCACGAAATTAGTTGGGTAGTTATCTTGATTTCACCTCAATGGTAAACTGTCACGTCATCAGTAGCTATATAAACGCCAGCAATTTTGTATAGACTATCGTAGCCGCAAAGGGATTTTTTTCGAATGAAAGGTACAAGACATATAACAATAACTGTGCGATGTGTTCTTCACGGTAGTCGGGGAAACTTCTGAATCTCCTGGCAAGTTACAGTTACTCATTCAGCGAGAAATATTCACACAACGGTGAGGAAGCATTATTCTACGAATTCGGATAATGCATTGTGTTAAATTTTTCTTAGAATTGCTGCTTGGAGTAATTCTAAACAGAGTCACTCTAGTATTTACCCAAAGCTGACTATCACCACGGCAGTAACGTGGACGCGGAGCGGAGAAGGTGCCCAAGCAAAACTAAGTCGGAAGCCATGGAAAAACAACTTTGAATAGCCATGAGTTTCTATGAATAATTCTCGCAAAAAGATGAAGTTTTGTCAATGAACAATATAACGAAGCAAACGTAATGATTCTTAGCTAAAAGAGAAAGCACAATTGGTATTGTAATATTTTCCTTTTGTTAAACAATTTCACTTGGTTTATAAGTTAAAAATTAAATAATAGGATTAAAATAGATTATAGCATTTCATATGAAACATTATTGCTTTGACATTAGCGTTGAAAGTGCAGACCCTGACGTAACGATGAGGAAATTCTCGGTCCAAGCAAAACTAAGTCGGCGGCCCATGAGAAAAAAAACTTTGACTAGCCATAAGTTTTTATGAATAATTTTGTAAAAAGATGAAGTTTTGTCAATGAACATCATATTGAGGCAAATATTTTGATTTTTAGCTGTAATAGAAAGCAAAATAGGTATGGTAAAATTTTCCTTTTGTTTAACAATTTCATTTTGTTTATAATGTTTAAAAATATAAATAATATGATAATAAATATATTATAGCATTTCATACGAAACATAAACGATTTGACATTAACATTGGGAGTGCAGTCAATGACGTAGCGACGAGGAAATACTGAGCGCCGCAGCGGCGCCGAAAATCCAACGACGTAACTTTTTCCATTAGAGGCCAATAAAATGTAAACTATCGACACTATGCTAACAAAATTTTATACGTAGACGAAGAAGGCAGAAAAAATAGACTACTGAAAATTTCAGAATGATCCATTGGAATGGAAAATTTTTACACCACTTTTAAAACCACGAGCGCCGCTAAGGCGCAGAGAATCCATATGAGGGTTAAAACGAAAGATAATATTTTCGGCTTCTGAGGGAGGGCTTTGAGCTCCCTTCTAAAAGAAGATTGGGATTTGTGATTTGTACATTTGATGCACAAGATTGGTCATTTTTTCTGGCCAAAGAAGATAGAAAATTTAAAAGGATTCAACCAAAAGGTAACGTTTTAGCGGTAATTAACTTTCTGAAAAAGACAGTTTCAATACTACTGCCGTCCTTTCCAGCCATCTATTTTACACAATTTCCCTAGTCATGATGCGGTGGGCTACAATTAACAATTTTAAGGAAACTTTAAGCTTTTGGCGAGGCTCGAGTAAAAATATGATGAATGCTATTAAGAGGGAATTCATCATTAGTTGATTGCATAAATTTTCATCCTGGAGACTCAGCCTTCTCCTAACCTCTAGATCACTTGAAAAGGGAACACTAAGATCACGGAGTGCCTGAGTCACTAGTGTTTGTGAATAACTTCAGTCGATCTTTAGAAAAGAACGTGATTTCATAAAGTTCTCTGGTTTGTGAAGTTTGTGTGGGAGAAATTTAAATGCCATCGTCCTTTTAACTTTTAATTAAAGTTTTGTGCTAATGGCAATAAATTTATTCATTGAACGTTAAAATTCAGTTAGGTGTTGATATATTTGGAACAACTGTTTCCCTAATTAAACGGGAAGTTTAATTACTCCAGGGGCATACCCTAAGTTGATAGTAACGAAAAATAAACCATTTCAATGAAGCCTATTGGTGAAATAATTTATAAATTTTATTTTTCTTCTATTTTAAAGTTTGATGAATTAGATTGAAACAATCCCAATCTCTATATTTTAAGATAAAATATTTCTTTACGGAACTATTACTGGCTCATGAATTGGTGCTATAATCATATAGTTGATTCCATGTTTGTGATTAAATATTTTCAATTCATGCGGCCACTGTTTTTGGTCGCAGAGATACTAAAGCATACTATATTTTGACTCTTTGCAATTGAAGTAACCTGGATACATTCTGTCGTTCAGTGAATCCTTTTGAATGGGATTACCTACGTTCCCTTGGTGATGTATGCGACTTTTCAACAATCCTTGCCCGACTACGAAGGACGACTGACTTTTTGCTATGGTCTTTTTCGAAGTAATCATTTTCGATCATTTCCGCACTGGGTCTTCTTTCCTTTCCTTGGATTACTTTCTAAGTAGTTACGCCTTTGCTTGAGGACTTCCCCACTCATCTCTCACTCTCAAGTAGGTACCTACGTTTCTACTTCCTTCTCCTCGTACCTGAATTACGGCCGAGGATGCTTTAGTGCTCTTTCCCATTCCGAGAGTGGGCTTTTCCTATAACGACGGAAAAACTTTCAGTTTTCAGCACCTTTCCATCCTTTGCTTCCTCTCCCCTACTTCTTCCGTTTTTTTTTCTTTTACGGCCCATATACCCCAGGAATACGTTATGCGGAGATGTATTCGGAAGACAAAAGAACGGCGATGGTCTGCTATCAAGATGATTGAGTGTGGGTGAATGGAAAGGAGGACCTTAATATAGTATATATGCGTATGTATATATTCCGGAGTATGTATGAGGAAAAGAGAGAAGAGGAAAAGGAATATGATAGCGTAATATCCATTCTCTTGGAAGTTTCCGACTATAAATGTTATCTCAAAAATTGAATCGTCCCCCGTACGCGGCCATTAATTATTCTGGATTCAATTACTTGTCAATTTTATATTTTATATTGAATGAAAAATATAATGTATAAGTATGCATACATATATCGGAGTAGTGGCGTAACTAGGAATATGCTTTGGGGGGAATGATTGGGTGATTGGGGGGGTCTGGGGGTTATTCACGGGTCGGTATTCAGTGACTTGTATCACTACCTTGGCATAAATAAATGATCTTTAACTTTAAGCAGATACAGTTATTATACGTTAAACTAGACAATTGTTATAAATATGTGTTTTTTTCTCTGAGGCTTTGGGCTCTCTGAGGCTTATTTCTCTGAGGCTGATCTATCACCTCATCCCCTCCCCCCAATGTTACGCCCCTGTTCCTGAGTATGTATGAGGTAAAGAGAGAAAAGAAAGAGGAATATGATAGTGCAATGTCCATTCTCTGGGAAGTTTCTGAGTATAAATGTGATCTCAAAAATTGAATAGCTCTTCAAACGCGGCTATTAATTATTCTGGATTCAATTACTTGTGAAAGCTATAGTTTATTTTTTATGATATTTATGCTAAGCATAATATATTCACGCAAGAGTTCCCTATAAATCTCTCAGAAACTCAGTACATTCAAGAAAGTTTCCTCAGATTTATAGACATATATTCTTAATCTTGTAATTTTTTTCTGCGGTAGCCTTTAATTCTCCATGTATTCGGAAGAGGATTGTTTTTTTTCCTTTCCATGGGGACCTGTCAAACCGTTAGGAAATAGTCCCATTCTCGTCCATTTAATATCACCATGGGTCATTATCCTAAGAGCTAAAGCGAGGATGTATGTGAGATGACCTGGAAAATAGCATTTCATAACTTAAAGGATACGTGAATGTTCTGCAAGGCCATACATCCATTCAAAATTTCATTCCTTTAATGTAATATTTCATTTTATTCAGTTCCGTTTATTATGATAAAGTAGAAAATGTTTTGTAGACCACCATTAATATTGCGGTTACCTTAAGTGCCGAAATGATAGCGTTATCTTTTAGGTCGTCAATCATTGCTATGAATTCAAGAGAAAATCATGTTTTAGCTAGTTTCTATTAATTTGACATAATTCCGTATAGTCCACCATTACTAATGCGGTTATATAATGAAAACTCGATGGCACTATACCTTTATTCTTTAATAATTAAATCAAAGTCCTCTTTGAACTGATGTTTTTAGGTAGCGTTCCATGAATATCCGTGAAAGTATTGTAAAACTATTAGTCACTGACTTGCTAACTTTCTCATTCGAGTCTTGCAAATAAGTATATGCATCTCGGCCAATCTATCTCAATTATACATTCGCATATCTTTTCACGTGATGAATCGAAAGTTTGATCGAAACTTCTAAATGGATGCTTACTTACTTCAAAATAATTTCCCAGCATCATTTCTGAAGCGCACTGAAATTATATCACACCGTCCTCATAAAAACTCAACTTGTAAACATGACGTTTGGTTCCCTTAATGATTTGTCCTTCCTAAAAAATTAAAACTGAAAACAATAGTATGCCATCATGTGGTCACCACTAATGCCTCTTTTTATTACTTAAAAAAAAGTGAAAATAGGTAAATGGCATTTTTCGTAGCGGGAGCATAAAATTTTGCAAAAACACTTAAAAATGGTTTGTAATAAAAAACGGGATAACGAGTGCCAAGCACATGGATGTAGAACAGGTGGAGGCATGCAAATGGAAAAATACTTTTCTAGGAACGATGGTTGTCAGTTTTCTTGGAAAATCTTTTCGCGGAAAACTACAGAGTCACACCCTTTAACTCCGCGAAAGATGTGTTTTTAACAGAGTTTTCTTTTCAATTATTGAAACTAATATTGTCTTGAAGAGGTCCGGTGCAAACGTTGTACATAGCCACAAACCACAAGACGCGGGTTGATACAAAAGTTTTGTTGAATTACTACATATTGTCCACGAAAGTTTTACCAGAATGGCGAGTGTAACATCTTCATCATAGGCTTTTTTATTAAGTAAAAAAGAATTTAATAGCATTATTTGACAGTTTCTTCAGTTTAAAAACCTATTGTACACGAATGAACAACTTGTCTTCCATTTTCAAGGCGCATCACTCATTGAATGTCCAATTTCAGAGGCATCTCGGCCAATACACCTGAATTAAGCTGGTTAAGACCCTAGAAGAATTCCTCAATATTATTCACCAGGAAAAATTAATATCATTTACTATTCCGCGTGCCTTAGGGTGTATTAGCGGGTCTAGCTAAATGAGATAATTTCCGCAACTAGCCTATGCATATTTCATTGCCTAATTTCTGCGAATAATTCTTTTCAACGTAAGTCATCTATGTAGCATAAACATTCTGAGGTTGTAAATGTGAAATTTATTAGTTTCGAATTTTATAGTCTCCAAGGAACTTCCGTAAGCCATTGGTTGGACGGCGAGTACCCGAACATCCTCAGGCGAGTAAGTTCCTCTTTTCCCGAACCGTTACGTCCCTCTGGGGACGGTTATGTTCTTTCCTTTTCTGCGTCTCGTGAAGGACCAACTTGTTCCTATTTAAGCGTCGCACCTGCTCTCCAAAGTCATTTGCGAGTGCATAAAGTGTCTCTGAGAGCGACACTTTCGTTTACGGTCTATCGCCGCGATGAGTGTTGCCTCCTTGTAGTTCATACTTTTATTTTTCCATCTCATTCCATCTCGGGTTACTGCTTGTGACTTCTCCACACTCCTGAGATAAAATGCGCACCATGGGGAAGAAGTTTATTTTTTCACCGTTTTCATGTATGTGTGCGAACTCGGAAGCATGACAGCTTATCACACATGTCCTTCGGGAAGTCGGAGGAATTTTTCATTGGGGAAAAAATATTAGTTTATAGATTTCTTTCATATCAGTATTCCTTTCTTGATTTCAATAAAGAACTTCAAAATCTTCTATATTAAAGTTTAGAATTTATATTATTTGGTTAATGGAAAACGAACAGTTGAATGAGTAGTGGTTAACTCTCAGTCTTTTCAAAATGTGGAATGTTTCCGCCTTTCGAGTTGTGGAAGTAAAACTGTGATCATAAATGGGATTAGTCACCATAAAATATCAGTCATTTATAAACAGTTACTTTGTGAGCATGAAATAAGCTATCGTCGTTTCTTGGTTGATGTGGTCAAATAAGTTGTCCCTTCTTTTTCTGATAGTTTTTTGTGTTGAAATATATTGGACAATAAACATTATACCATTTTTAAGAAACCTTGCTTTACGAGGGTAGTTATGTTTAAATTTCCCACTCAGTAAGTACGGTCTTAATAATAAATAGAAAAGGCATTTGTTTATATTAATTTTGTTATCAAAACCAGAGATCAGAATGGTGTGGTAGCTACAGTGGTGGCTTCCCAACCCATTGGCCCGAGTTGAAATCCCGGTAGTAGAGGAATGTCAACTCTGAGGGGGCCCTTCTTGAGTGCTTAATTGAGAGCACTTTAAGTTTAGCTCTCCGTTCTGAGGCCTCTTCCGGAGGAAAAATTAAACTCATAAACCATTTGGCTCCTCTTGTTAAGTTCTGGCTAATGTTGACACCGGTTGTCCCTTTACCATTCCATCTACAACCTACCCTATGGTACAAATGATCTCTTGTGTCGCTCGCCTCCAACAACCACACCATGCATGACATTTGCCTTTGAAAGATTGACATATCTTCCATTCAGCCGGAAAAAATTAATCCTCCGATTTTTCTCCCTAGTTAATAATTATTTTATAATTTATATTGTTAAAGTATTCTACCGATTAAGGTAGGTTTCAATGGAGTGCTTAAGAAGAATTCCGGGAGCCTCCCCCTCCATCATGCACTTCCCTCTTCATTTCACAATAAGACCTACTCCCATTCATTCTATCTAAAAATCCAATTCTTTTCCTTACTCTCCCTCGTTTACCTACAATTCTTCCCTCTAACATATCCCCCCCCGCTAAGTATTCGCTCCATCCATACCTTCTGTCTCCTCCGTATCTCATTTAAAAGCTGCCTCTCCTCTCTCACCATGTCCAGCACTTCATCGTTCTTCCTCCTCTTCGTCCACTTCACCTTCTCCATTCTTTGCAACGCCCACATCTCGAATGCCTCGAGTCTTCTCTAAATTTTAGTAAAATAAAATTATTTTTTATATATAATCACAATATTATTGTAACCAGAACTCTTCATATCTACTTTACCCTGTAATTATAGTCTTAGATTTCTCTTCATCAACATAGTAATTTTGTTGGCATCGAATGGATTATGATTTTGTCGTTGACTTCATTCACCATCGTTGGTGGCGTAAAAAGTACGGACTGCTACACCTGGACCTTTCACCACTGCAGCCGCTTTAATGACATTCCCTCTTCACGAGGAAGAGCTTTTAATCTTTCTCGCCCCTTTCCTTCGCATTTCGCTTCATTGCATTCCTCCACAAGGCGAGGGTCGCCTCCAGGAGGAGGCGCACGTATCTCACACGCTTGGAGGCGCAACTGTCGCACTCATCCACCTGCAGGGGAGCTGTGGTGACATCTGGCGGGACATTCTTACACCTCCCTCCACACGAGGGTGTTGGGATTGGAGGAATGGATCCAGGGGTTTCACAAGGGACCTGGTGCAAACCCCGGCCTTTCGTGGATCAAATTCTTGTGAGATACACCTAATCCTCACGCCCAATGCACTTAAGATGCCAGGCGTGACTTTTAACAAAATAGTCGTAACTCCAGACGCAGCTAAAGACGAAATTTTACCTGAAAGGGGTGAAAGCTTTTATTCTCCACATGAGCAAGTATTCCACTATGCGCCCTTCATCATTTTCTGATAGTAAACCTGTCTTTGAAACTAAAACCCTCGTGGGATAATTATCTATGCACATATCCTTACGCACGTTGTGAAAGTACTCCGCAAACTGCTCGTAAAAGGTATCTACCCCTAGAAAAATCCCGAGTTATCCCAAGAGTAAACATCTTTCCTCTAAGAGATATGCAGCTTGGGCCAGTACCAGGTATGCTGTAAATTTCCTTCTGGGGCTAATGAAGAACTTAGCGCACATACTTATTATCTGGGAATTCTTAGAATTTTTTTACAATACTTTTCGTCCTACGCCCTTGTACTCATATTATATTTTCTCTCTACCATCTTTTTTAAGAAACTTTTACCAGTGAGCATAGTTAGTATATTTTTATCCCTGCTAAAATATCTAAATATTCCTTTTTCAATCAACTCTACCTAGTTCCAGTAAAATATTGAGGCTTCCGTCTTATATAATCCGGAAGTATTATAAAAATGCGTCAAAAACTTTACGATTTAATGGTAATACTTGGAATTGCGTCAATTAAATATGAATAGATAAAAATTAAAACAATATTTTTTGAATAGCTTTTAAAAGTTGCCTCGTAATAGCGGTGATCGTGAAACATAGAAATATTTTCTATAGAGAGACTTAATGTTTTCTCTATTTGCAACTTTTTTCAGTAATTTAAATGTAAATGCGTTAATTTATCGAAATGAAAGCACGACCTAAAATTTATGAAGAAAAGTGCTGTTTTAGAAATAATTTCATCCATTTCATCCATTATTATTTTGCACGACATTATAACTTAATTTTTAACATCGTAATCTAGGGTGTGGATTTTTTAAAACTTAACCTGCGATACATTATCAAAACTTCGTGTTTTCTTGAATCTTGTAGTCGCGTTGGAAACTCATTTTGTTCTATGAGCACACGTTTTCTTGGTGAGACATGTTATTTTCCTAATGATGTAGCATCGATTTAATTTTCATTCATCCCCATATCACCAAATACAGCATATCTTGGTTGTTTGACATTGGGGTACTTAAAAAAATTAACATGTGCGAAAAATTCGTGTATGAACAACCATACCCAGGATAGGGGTAGCCTATCTAGGCGGGATTCGAACCCGCGACCTCTTGTTCGGCAGGCGAGGACTTTACAACGAGGCCTGCCAATTTTTTTACAAATCGAAGGTTATTCATGGCAATATAATTGGTTTTATTCACCTTTTACTTGTACTTGCCTTCTATTTCAAGAAAATCGTCTGAGAAATGCACTTTTGCAACAGGGCGTCGTCGTGGAAACCTAAGACCCCGAATTGTTAAAGAAGCCCTCCAGCAATGGCACACTCGCGTCCTCTAAATTGACTCCCCTTCCCTCTTGGAAGCGGTTCGCTATCAAACTGCTTTGAAGTGCAAGTTTCGCTCATTTAAGTGCACCGAGGCGAAGAAGTGGCTCTCGGGTAATTGCCCTTCTTTACATCACTTTATATCTACCCTGGTATCTCTGCACTTTCCTCACAAACAGCATAAGAATTTGTTACTCGTCGATTTTTTTATCTAAATTTGTATAGAACAGGTTGCATAGCATTGATTCCGTTCTTTGAATTTTCCTTTTTCACTTAAAATTGAAACTGGGTTTAGGGATGGGCATGGATATTAATAAATGAATATATATTTAATACGTACGGTATTTTAATAGAATTAATTAAAATTCACTGATGAAAAGACAACTTCGTTGACTTCCACTGATTTTCATTTGTGAATGTCAACTTCCACATAGTTGGGCCTGATAACATTGAACGTATTCATAAAAATGTTTTGAACTGAATTTAAATAAAATATTATATAAATATTTAAAGTAAGTGATTGTATCAAATGAGATATGGAGGAACTGTGCCATAACAATTGAAAGAAACATTGCAGTTTCCATCATAAATTTTATAAACTTCACTACATGAGACGTTTCGAAGCCTTCAAAATGATATTCAGTAATTTGTTTGTACCCGTGACAATTATATGCATGCATCGAAACCCGTCGTGTAGTAAAGTAAAAATAGATTTGAATGGAACTTGAAAAATCCCTTTCATTTTATGGTTATAAAACTGTATCCATTTCCAAGATGACTAGGCTAAATTTTGGTTTTTATAAATTATTGCTATTTTCCTCTCGGCTGAGCTGGAAGCCAATGAGTTGCGATTGGTTGCTTGAATCGCCGGGTTGCAATTTGGAGAATCGACCTCTACCTACAGAAGGTATCTGCAATAAGCGTTATCTCGTCGATGTAGGAGTGGTGGACAAAAATCGACGGCGTTTCGAGGCGGTATGAGTTTATCCCTGGGTTGGATAGGCCATCTAAGACTGTAAGTCAACAAAGATGCCGTGACTTGGCGACGGCAGGCCAACAGTTGTGCTACTCATCACACGGGGGAGATGGCAGCAGCACTTCTTCATATAAGTGAGGGTGGACACCACAGTGGTAGGGACATCGAAACTCATTTCCTCCAGGCTAAATTACATTTACTTAAACTGCGGTAGTACTGCGATGTAAAAGGCAAGAGAAAACCACCACATTAATATTCCGAGGAGCCGCAATATCAAACATGCTGGAATTCTCTCAGGTAAGATATTCTGGAAGTAAACTGGTCCACATTCGGATCTCCGGGAGAGAGGGAGGGAGATTCTCCGAGAGGGTACATCCCTAAAGTGTGATAAAGTTATGAGGATAGGAAAATGAAACGTGATATCACATAGGGGATGAAGTAGGCTCGAAAACTTTAAGATGATGTAACAATTGAATCTTGACATGCCTGTGATCAACGAAATGCAGAGGGAGATATTTAGAGAGGAAGCCATAGTATTTTACAAACGGAAATCTGTACGGTAATGCTGGTGTAAGGATAATACTTAGAAAGAAATCCATGTTAAAAGCTTGTTGCAGTAATAAAAAAGGATAGATACGGTAAAGTTAGAGGCAAAATTGATAGAAACCATAATGATGCATATTTACATGCCTACGACAGACTGCGAGCATGAAGAAGTTGAAGACTTCTAAGACTTAAGCAATCAAGCACATAAGCGGCGAAGAAAACCTTATTGTTTTCGATGATTGGAACGCTGTCGTAGGCGAAGGACAGGAAGGATGACTGGAAAATATGGAATAGGAATTCAACATGAAAGAGGAAAAAGACTCTTGGAATCCTGCAGAGAGTACAAATTAGAGGTTGCCAGTACAATACTTAAGAACCTCACGCGAAGAAGATACGGATGAAAGCATTTCTTAAAGAACAAGATAAGGAGAAAAGCAATAGACGGCCTCGAAAGGATAAGTTTTTAGATAGTAAAAGATAAGAAATACGTCGCCAAGAAAAAGGTATCAGATCGAAGAGCTGGTAGTAGGTATAGTTCAAACCAATATTAGGATTACTGACATATGACGATGTTTGTTGTTATCCCTAAAACTGTGATTTTATATACCTTGGTGGTATACATGATTACCATTCAAGTACAAGTGCATAATGCACATAGCTCTTTGCTCTCATGACCGCATGAATGACGGCATTCATGCGGTCATGAGAACAAATTTCCACAGAGATTTCCACATAATTATTCTTAGTTCGTGCTTTTGGACGTAAGTTGGGCTGCTGTTATTTATCTCATTATAAGAATTCCAATACTCGGGCGAATTTTACTCATCCGGGTAAATATGTTCAGCTGTTTTCTTTGAGCAACTTAGTACTCATCAATATCAAAGGATCTAATTCTATTCCAGCAATTGTGATTTTATTAAGATAGAATTTTAATACAGTTTTCCCCCTTCTCAGCATCCGCGTCACATCGTTCCAAGTACAAGCGTTGATATTAAACCTATAATAATACAACTCCAATTACTATTAATAATTGATAAATTTTATCCAAAAATATTTATAGCAAACGGCTTATTTATTTATTTTCTTTGTAACGTGAGTATCTTAGTGGCTTGCGTTATGATACGTAATCTTCATACCCACGCTGACATTTATTAAATTTGTGTGTGCAAACGACGCATGTGTTGCGTTGAAAAGGAAAAAGTCGTTAAGTAAGCATAGAACCGCTTTCATCAAAATTATGCTCAGCAATTTCTCTGTACTGTACAATTTTATTAGCAAACCGACTGGTTCCAAAAGACAAATGAAATTTGTCGCAATGGCAATATTTTCGTCGACCTCACACAGGTTATTCGTTAAAAAGTTTCCTATCCTTTCCTAGTTGTGTCTTTGTAAAAAATAATCTGCTCTCTCAATCCAATCATTAAGTGAGGTCTCTTCGTTAGCCGACCTTCCTCACTGGTTGCTTGAGCGTCCTATTTGCTCAGAGCAGTTATAATTTGTCTCGTGCCCCTGCATCGACCCCACCAATTAACTCGGCCACGTTATCCAATCAATCGGTATTCGTTCGTCAACATTGCTTGTGCGTTTACGGGATACTGATCAAAACTGTACGTGGATATATTTTTGTATTCTTAGAAATCTATATCATAGAGAGGTCTCGTATTTATTATGGCCTTCTCAAACAGAGGAATGAGGTTCAACTACTCATATTATTTCAGTCCGTGGAGGAGCTATACCAATTCCGGCTACCAGTCTGATTTTGTTAATTTTTCCTTGTTCATAACCTTTCTAAATATCAGATAATGTTTTAAAGTAGTATTTGCAAATTATGGAAATTGTAGTAAACTATGATGAATTTGAAACAAAATTCTTCATTATAAATATTTATTGAAAAAATGTGGCTCTTGACTTAAGCCATGTGTTTGAAATCTTAGCTAATACTTTCATGGATTCCTCGTTTATACACAAACGTAGTTTCGTTCGTTTGCTCTTTAAATATAGGATTGACTTCTTTTTTGCTTTAAAATGCAAGTTCTCCCGGAAGAGTTTTTGCACTAAACACAGGTGTATTTAAAAATTAAAATGACCAGTACAAATTGTCTGATATCTGAAATTTGGTATAACTAAAAATATACTATTTGATGAGCTGCATTCATGTAATCTACGCACTTGAGTTTTAGAAAAAGGTTCCGTAATAAATGTAAAAATGGACCTTTTACGTGAAATACCTTATAAAATCAAAGTTGTCTCTAAGCTATAGTTTCATTATTGGTGAATGAAAAATATATCCCCTGTTTGATAAAACATTTTCTTTTAATATTCATCAAAACAATTCGATTCTAAGAGCTGTACAGGAGAAATAAATATTACGAGCGTATCATTCTAATTCCACTTTTCTTATCCTTGCTGTATGATGGTAGGTTCTTTTGAACGTGTTATCACGGATTCAGTGTTTTACTCAAGAATGACTTCATTTTAATGAGAAAACCTGATTTTAATACGTCATTAACTTCTAAAATGTATAGAATGGAATTCGTATGTTTTATTGATAATCTCGTTTAAATTTTTGTATAATTATTAATGTGCACTATTTCATCCTTTTTTGTTTTTTTCTGCACAGATTTCTTATTTCTAATCATGATTTGGTCTTGGCTAGGAAACGAAAGTAATTATTGGGAGTGACTATTTGGCCCTTAAATTAGTTTGCATGAGGGAAAACTTGGCCCTGAATCTTTGATTTAGCTTTGATGGAACAGTGATGAATTAATGTAAAATAATGACCCACTCTCGTGGAAGAAAATTCTTGTAGGACACATTCTTCCGATGCATCTCTGTGGAGTCGTATTTCTCATTCAGCCGGAAACGATTTTCCTTCCCTTGTGATGAAGACGGGATCTCAAAGGGAATCATTCAAGGAATTCCGTCATTAAATGAAGCCGTGATAGGATGGAAAATAAAAGAATCAGAAAAATGCCTCGTGGAAAGTGGGACAATTTCCCTAACTACCTTTTGTGTTAAAGACGAGATCGTGTCATCCATTTTAATATACAATCCATCTTGAGTGGTAGAACAAGAGACGCGCGGGATCCACAGCACGGTATCTCGGGATGAAGGTGTGGAGGGAAGCCTTGTGCGAGGACGAGAATATCTTCATTCATTCAGATTCGATCCACCGGCGGCGGCTTCGTCTCCTCTCAAGACGTTCAGAGGAAAAAGGGGAGCCTTGGAGGTATATTGGAAGAGCGTTGTCTCAAAAGGAACGTAGATAAAGGCGTTGAGGGGTGTGCCATTCCCGCAAAGTTCCACCTACCCTTTTCTTAGTTCACATCTCCGCCGTGTGATCAGGTGGTGGCGCCGTCGTGGACTTTTTTTCCAATTCCAGAACTTGGAGCGGCGCGGCTGGTGGTCCCTGGCAAGCGCTTCTTCGACAGGAACAGCGTTTCTTTTTTACTTTTGCTGTTCGCAAGCGCGTGAATACTGTGTGCCCGAAGTGAGTGTAGAGTATGTTGGTGGTCTCATCTTTCTGTGGCCGGTTACAATGTTCACTGTTATTCCATTGGTCGCGCCATCTGATAGTTATAATTTTTGACAAGGATGCGCGATACGTACCGAATTACGACGATCTCTGACAATATGTTGCAACTTATGTCAGGTAGTCTGAAGCCAAAAATACACATTGGGAAGGTTGACGATCTCAAATTAAAAATTTAAATTATAATGGGTCACACGGAATGCTCATTCAAACGTATTGGTGTTTTAGACAAATTATGCTCAATATTTTTCAGTTCAGGTTGTAAAGGATGTAAAAGATAAGAAATACATCGCTATGAAAAGGTTAACAGATAGGAGAGAGGAATGGAGAGCTACGTCAAACCAGTCTTATGATTGTTGACTAATGTTGATCCCTCTATGAATATGACAAGAGCTTATTGTGAATTGAGTAATACCTAAAACAAATACCTAGAACCTTTCGCGGTTAGGCATCAAACAACACGTTGAAATCCTGGAATCTACGACATCATCTACTTATTCCCAGGGGATCCTTCGCGAAACCCTATTTAACGAGTCGATCGGCAGGAAAAATCTATTAATTTGTTTAAATTTATGCTATTACCTCTACAGAAAAGGTGAATTTCATCAACTCAATTGCGGCAAAAAGGCTCACTCCAAATTATGTCTGAAAATGACATTGAACAAGAACTAAATTCTTTACCAGAATCCCTTATCAACATTATCTCCAATCCTGTACAAGGAAGTGCTGAAAAATCTTGCTTTATCACTCAGATATAGTCAAAATAAACACTCCATTTTGACAGTAATATAATATGGTAAAGCTACCATATCCAAAACGTTCCGGAGACCATCTCCTCTCAATTGATGCACACCAACAGAAGCAAAAGAAGACATTAATACCTTTTGTAACTCATTCATTCAAGAAATAACATATTTTATTTATTTGTCTCTGCTCCATAACAAAAATCGACGGATGCATTTACCTCATGTGGAATAGAAACTTTTACGTTAGTCATATCTTAAGAAAACAGCAATTATGTCCGACAGGAATGCATCTATAAGACCCCATGACATCCTTCCGCTTAAACAGGTCTTAATTTTTGAACCTGCACATTTGCGTGCATGGAAAAAAAATAATTATTATGACCAGTATTAACAGACATTCTTCCACCTAAACGCCTCATACTTTGAATGATCCAATTGATTATAATTTCCAAAAGTAATGTAGCTTATATTTAGCAAGAAGCATAATCAGATGCCGTATAGAAATGGTCAATAAATTCCGTTAATCATGAATTTGCCTTATTCTTAATCAGTATTGTTTGCATGACAGTACAATGCTAGGAACAACTACATATGTTATGAATCAATTCTTCATCGAGTGATACTTCCCGTATCAAGGAATTTTGTTCGCTCTTATAATGGAAAGCCAGTCGTTTTCTGAAATGTGTTCAGCAAGATAGAAGCCTAAAATTCGTGGTGAAGTCCGAGAGAAATCTAACTACTCATCCAACACACCTAAAAACTTCGACTCGTTTTGAGGGTAGCCTAGTAGCCTCTAACGCTACCTTTAACGGTGCATTCTTACCTGATGCGTCATTTAAAATAATCGAAAATGTGGGAGTTAACTCTACTTATGCTATTGGTTTCAATTACATTTCATACTAATTTTAATTCTTTTTTTAATTAGTATAGGTGAAATTATGTAACATTCAATTATCTGTTTTCATTAGGCAGAAAATATTGACATTTAAACGGTTTTATAAGTGTTTTTTCGTAATATTGCGCCTTTAACCCTCTAAATGTTAATAAACTATATGATTTTCAAATTATATTCAATACACTACTTATTTTTATCTTCCGTTGCCAGTAGAAGGATATAAAGTAGTTGACGCTTAATCACGTCGTTTAACCTCTATAGAAATGGACGATCACGGGTATACGTATTTCTGTAGTTCTCTTTCTAAAAATTCGGACAGTAGCATGGTAAAAAAAGGAATTGGAGTTCATTTTGTTTATCGATCGCCAATCCGGTAAAAACTTCACTCTAGCTCGGGGCCGGTAATTGATAGCCCTGTTTTACGCGTGTTGACTAATTGGGTCTTCTACAATCAGGGAATAGCCAAACAGGAACTGACCTCGCTAACTAATGATCCCAACGAGCGAAGAGTTTTGCAGCAAACAACTGTAATCAATAGAGCGTGAAAAACCAGGCTAGTTCCTGAGGCAATGCGTCGATAAACCGAACACTGCTCACGTTTTACCACCACCAATGCTGAGAATGCTGAGTCAATCTCAATGGCAAGATCAGCATTTCACCAAATGTATATTTTGAGCCTAACACGACGCTGAGCCTCGCATTTTATTCGTCGAATACTCCCAAATAAAAGAGTTTGATAATTGACTGATGATTTCAGGCTTGGAAGTGTGAAACCTTTCCGTTATGGAAAATTAAATAAAAACCGTCAAAACCTGACGATGTAACAATGTTATTAAACCTTGGTCGGGTTAAAAAAATATATTTGAGAACATATCAAAGCTTATTATTTCATTTTGGATCACGACTGGGTATAGAAATTTAATACCAAATATTAAAAAACGACATGTAAAATTCAAGGTCTTAGCGTCTGGAGAGATATATTTTCCATCGTGCCTTCATGCCAAAGCAATCAAATACGCGTGCCTAGCTACTGCTTTTGTATGTAGTTATAAGAGGAATTCAATCGAATTATTGGAATATGTCGGCAAAAAGTACTAATTGACCGAACGAACTCAACTGTAACGCTAATAAATTCTATATATTACACGGTTGGCTATTATGTGAAAGACTGCAGACAACTTCAATATTGGTTGAGATAAAAAATAATAATTCAAACGGGAAAACATCAAAGAATTCATTTACGTTCACCATTGCCTATTAAGCGCATCATTGGAGCATATATCGAGTTGACGAATGCTTCGCGGTCACATCGTTCGAGTTAAAAGGAAATGCAATGAATTCCTGCTATCATTTAGCGAGAAAAGTGGTATTATTTTAACTCTATTCGTGGTTTTTTATTACTATTACACGTTTTTACCGATGTTTGTCAAATTAGGGCATTCTGAGTGGCGTCATAACAAATCAAGGCTCGTCTCGCTCCGTTTGAAAATCCTGTTTTTTGTGCCATCTGCGGTGGAGTAGGCACAATTAATAAAAATAAAATGCAATAGATCTCTCTCTGAAAACTGCGCATTTGAGATTAGTCACTTAAAAATAAAATTATTACATCAATCATGGAAAAGGGATGACCCTTTATCTTTATCTCATAATGTCAATTTTCTGATCCTTTAGTTAAGTTGTGGAAATATGTTCGCTAATTGAAGGTATTTAATCGCTGTTATCACTATCTAATCGTGTCATCTGACGATTAATTAATAAAAGTGGTATGCTTCGCCATCATTCAAGTGATTTTTATATTCTTACTTTGTCTCAACTGTGATCTTCATGATCTGTATATTGCTCAGCTTGCTTTTATTCTCTCTACTGCATGTGAAAATATTCCTTGAATTTTCATTTTATATCCATCAAAGTTTAGCTAATTTGAATCCCTTTTGCCTATCTTTCATTCAATATTCTTTCTAATTATATTTTCTACATTTTTCAGTTACTTATCTTTTCCGTCAATATTCTCATAACAGCAAATACAAAGATTATTATTCTACCTTTTGCTGGAGAACAAGGCTTAAAAATAGCGTTAGGAATTTAATTTTGTGCAATTAGCTGTATTAATAATGGATGTTTAGAAGAGTGATGCAAGGCAAAATAAGATAAATAGATGAAGGCAATCTATAATTCCTTAAAATTCTGGATTATCAATTTAATCGTCGACAAAGAAAACGTCGGGAGGAAAAAATGCATCTCCACATAGTTAACCGTGGTAGAACACGTCTGTTTACATCAATGCATTCTACATTTGGTTACAAGATTCAAAACCCTGTATATAATCAATAAAACCAGGTATGAACATGCAAAACATAATTGCTTTCTATGCCAGGATATTCCTTCATAAGATGTAACGCTAACGTAACATGTATCAATATGTGTTATTATTTGGAGTGGAGTGAATCAATACAATGAGTGAATACTGATAACTTTTATTTAACAATAAATCAAAATAAAAAGGCAAAAGAGACTTTGAGAATGTGATTTTATGCATTAGCTTATAAGTCGTCCATTTATTGTCATGGCGTACCTCTTGGAGCGAGAGGATGAAACATCTACTTCGCCAAATTTCAAATTTTGCTGTTATTTTCCCTCCCAGGCACATCTCAATGGTAGTGTTTACAGTGAGACGTATAATTCTAAAAAAAAGATAAATGGCGGCCACAATGCTCGTTGGTCCATGGCAAACAAAGACGATTTCTCCAAGGGATACAGATCGATCAAAGCATGATTCTCGTTTACATTGTCTTTTGCGGTTTTATTTTTCTACTAATGTTTTCTGCCGTTAAGGGATATTGCTGCCATGAATACATTTTGACAATTATCAAGCTTGATTCTGATTTAAAATGACTTATAATATGTATTTTTTCATATAAATTATTCAAGCTATGGTAAAGAACTCTTAATATGAGTTTCTTTTATAATAGCGCAAGTTTGTCTGAAACTTTGAGGTATAGGTAGAGTAAATTATGTTAATTTTTTTAGTTTGTTACTTTTATGAAGTCATGTAGTATATACTTAATTTCTTTCAATAAACGTATAGTCTGATTCTTTCAAGTATATTCCGATGCTGGAAAGAATAATATGGTATATATTTCTTTGATTCATCTATGTCCTAGGTAGATATCCTCGGTGTTGAGACTTGGTGTAATACTCGTTTCAAATCCTCTGAAAAGTGTCGGATTTGTATTGAAAATCCCATACTCTCGAGGTACCATGCTAAAATCTAGCAGCAATAATGTATACATATCCTTGCCCGACTTCCAAGAGCAATTTGCGTAAATACTGATATAATGGAATGCATCCCCTTTTCCGTTTTCTCCCGCCATCTTGGCGTCAGAGTTCGATTGTGAAACAAGTGCACGCTTTGCTCCGCTTTCATTTTTCGAAGCGTCCCTTTGATGTCGCAAGAATTGAGTTTCCTCCCTTCACTCCAGACGCTTAAGACTTCCCCACTTTTCCGCCATGTACCTAGTTCTCTGCTGCGTCTATCTCTAAAAAGATGTGTCGGATGGGAATTCTTAAAGAGTGAATAAGGTCTTTTTTCCCATTTTTGATCGAAAAATATTGTCCTCAATCGCAACATACGTTCTTAAACGTCGCCCTTCTAATGTCTCGCAGAGTTGATTTGATTTTCTACTCTTAGATATTATTTTTATAAATTATTGAAGCCCTTGGAAGCTTTAAGGCCATCTTCTTCATTGAAATGGTTAAATTGCATGATTATTTTATCACAAAACAATAATTTTTAGTGGCTGTGAAGCGTAAGGAACACTAAAAAAATAAAATATCTTGGCATATAGCTTTCAATGCCTTATCCACAACGCCTGGACCGTGGTATCGTAGCGATTGGAGAATTTGTCTACTCTCTGAACATTTATCTGTTTTGTCAGTGAAAACATACCGACATCATGAAAAAAGAATAAAATGGCCTCCTACCCTGAATATGTGAAATCAAAGCATCTTTGGCTTAGTATGGGGTAATATCTACCCTAACTTATCCAGCTTAGGCATTTGCGCAGCGTGAGTCCAATTCGGAGCTAAGGAAATCATCAAACACTGCTTTATATTTTGCGTTGCTACTGAACTGATTTGGTAATATCTCAGTTCTTAGACCAAAATCAAATCATTCAACAATGAAAAATTTTCTAAGTGCTCATCAACATGAAGGTAGCTATCAATTTTTCCCCTTAAAATATCCGGCTCTTCCCATTTAAAAATGAGGGGTAATGTCATCTGTTAGCAAAAAATACAGCAAAATTATTGTTGTCGTTACTGATAAAAGGCTAATTCAAATAATACCACCTTAATTTTCAATTTCATGTTGAAATTGAAAGATTTTTTCACAGTAAAGCGCGACGCATGCTTTGTTAATATTTCGGCAGTGACTTCTATTCTGTTAAAACTAAGTATAACGACCGTGTGATTTTTAAGGAAATATATCGTGTTCACTTGCTTGCTTGGGAAAAGTGTTTGCGATTTAGACCTCCTAGGGTACTATATTTTGATTCCTTGCCAAATAAATTCGTGCATGACGCCAAGATTAATATTCACAGTTCCTGGCCTTTTTTATACGCAGATCCTTCGAGCATATATCTAAAAGTAGAAGGCAAATGTCGCTGGAGTATTTCTTTTGGCTCGAGGAATAAACGGATTTCAGGAAGGATGTTGGGGTGACCGTTCAGTAAATATTTTATAATACTGGACAAAAAAGTGAAAATATATGGCCTCATCTCCATGAGGCGTGAACCATAGCTGGCACTTGTACCGTTAGCGAGCAAGCGTGAAGTACATACGTTATTTTTCGAAAACACTTGGAAAAAGACGGGACAGGCTACAATTTTGGCTATCTTGGTTCCTGGAATGATACCGAAAAGATACCTTTTTTCCTTTTCATGTAAGGGTTGAAAATTTTTCGATTAGACCTACAGAGATAATGAAGTAGGTATATCGTACAATTTTTCATTATGAGCTTTATACCCCTTCATTCCGTCAACAAAGCAAAGATATATGATTTCTATTAGTCCTATCATTGTCATTAGTGATTTTTATCCTACTTAACAGATTGATTTCTTATCAACATTAGTTATTACTTAAAAAAATGAGTTGTAATCTTAATACAGTTTAGAGTAGAAGCTATTTGTTTTCTCTTAGTGCAAACCTACTTTCGATGCGTGTATTCTAAATTAATGGGAATTGCACTGAAAATGGATAATTATGAGATCAAAAATATCTTTCACGCTGAGAAGTACAGTGAAAGCAGATCTTCTCTAACCTTCGTATTATTCGTAAAATTCCAATTGAAAATTGTAAAGTGATCTTGTGCTCCAAAAGACCCATCGCCATTTTGGCTGAGCGTGACATCAGAGTCCAGTAAACAATACGTTTAAGTGGTGCCAGTAGACTATTTGTCCCAGTTTTAGAAAAACCTATCTATCTCTCAACAAAATTTATTTTTTTCAAAGCATCATATGTTATTTCCATGATCAGTCAAGAAATATTTGTCCTGAATAATTGGCAGGTTATACGGATGTATGCATACTGGAAGATGCAGCACAGTGTTGTCAAATAGCGCTTATTACTTTTTCATTTTCCTCATCTACGGTGATTTCCACTGCATAAGATTATTGTTCTCACTTTATGTCTGGTGTCACCTTAGCCCCAACAGTGCAAAATGTATTAATAATTTATCCTATCCAACTGCTGAATCACTGTATGCCTCACTTCCAGACCTTGGGAATGCTAAGTAAATCGGCGTCAGATATGTTCCGTTATATTTCCCGTAAACATTAACTTCGTATATTCCAATATCGCACCAAGTACACATTAAATGCAATGAGTACATGGCAGTAGTTAAATGAATTACAAACCAAGCTTTGGATTGCTAGAGAACAACGTTGTTGATTTAATTTATGCTACATTTCAATTTCGTGGCTACTCAACTCCGCGCCGATAAGTCTTCATTACTGGAGAAGAAATAAGCGACCATGAATTAATTTACCTTCAGAATGTTCCCAGAATACGTCTTTACGAAGTTGGAGCCAGCCATTGCGCGATACGTGCACCTTAAAAACTTTTCAACTATTCAGAACTGTTTTTGACACACCCTTCAAGTTGCGAATCAGCATCGTTGTAGATGTTTGTTAATTTCCTTTCTGTTTTGTTACCGCCATGGAACGAATCTGCTTACTTGAATTCTGACGTCACAGAGCGTTCTTGTTGCACGAAAGAATTTAATGATTTTCGCGAACTTTGAAGCTCAGTAGCGACAAGAATATTGAGAATTGTGTAGTCATATTTTGCATACGTTAATAACATTAACTTACCTATCTAGGCATGAAAAAAATTACCATTTTAATTTTATGAGGCCTCATATGACTGCAATTTCAGCGCGAAATTGCTTGAAACTCAAAAGTATGGTCACTGCGTGTAGTTTAATAAATCATGGTCACTTTGTGACGACGCACATTTATTACTCTTTTTCATAACTACGCTTAATTTCTTACAGTATTCAATATGCTACTGTAATTATGCTTACATTTTATTTGCAGTTTGTAAAATTCTTATTTTAAATGCATTTCCGAGTTAAGATAACGTGATATAGTCAATTTTTCTTACCGTTTGCCGAGTATGCGTAGATAGTAGGTCATATAATTTTTGTTTTTTTTCTCCCGGCGAACAATTGCATTGAAGTTCTCTCGGGTTTCGCACCGGGTTAGGTCCTCCATTTCTCCTTCCAACGTTTCGATGGACAACTCGCCCATCGTCATCAGGGATTCAGGAATCCAATGATTCCTGATTGGATTCCTGAATCCCTCGGTAATCAGGAATCATTGGATTCCTGAATCCCTGTTGACGACGGGCGAGTTGTCCATCAAAATGTTGGAAGGAGAAATGGAGGACCTGACCCGGTGCGAAACCCGGGAAAACTTCACTGCAATAGTAGGTCATGTTTTAGAATAACTAAAATGCCTTCACTTACCAATAATATTTCAGAGAACGCATTTTTCCTGCTGGACCGGTCTTATTTGTGACGTATCGTGTTTCCAAAAATCACGAAATAATATTAAAAATTTCGTGTTATGTCGGCTAGACGCTTTTTTATAGTTAAAATGTATTTTCTTTACGCATAATAATTAAGATGATGAAGAAGGTGCTTTTTGAAACCTAGGTCTTATTGGAGTACAGTGTAGAAATGTATGTGGAGAAACAGAAAAAACTATGCCTTGTTAAATAGTTTCCTGTTATCGAGAATCGTTTCAAGCTTAATGTGGTGAAATGTTATAATAATTATTTAAAAGTTACTGGCAATGCCCCACTAATAATTTGTGGAAAAAAGTAACTTTCAATTTATTCACTAGTTGTTTTCATTTTAAATATCAATGTTTATCATCGGTAGTAGATCAGTTGTATAGTTTATGTAAGCAAGACAGGACAAGTTACTAAAAAGGGTCTACTCAATGCACGCTGAAATTTTAATATTATACCGTAAGTGTTAAGCAAGTAATATGCCACGAATTATGGCCTCTTCTCATGCATGCAGAGATATGTTCTGATTTCGGTTTTGAATAAAAAATTCAGTAAAACGAGGTTTAAATTCATTAGTCTTCCGCTCTGAAATATCCCTTGACCGAAAGCTGACAGTGTCCGAGTATCGTGCTGTGGAAGAGTGGTTTTACTCTCTCAGTCTTAGTACGATTTTCACCGAAAGCATTCCTTAATATAAGAGGATTTTCGAATGGAATTAGGAACTCGAGCAGACTCGCATCCGGAGATCAATTCCTGCCATGTTCGTGTACCCCAAACAATGACGTCATGGCAAAGTTGGCTGTGCCGGAACGATTTTTCCTAAGCTTTTTTTAGAAATGAAATATTAGCGTGTGTTTTTTTATTGCAAGTCATTTTATTACAATTTTTTTTGTTTTGGTTACGAATATTGGTAAAAATTTTTAGCAACAAAATTTATAAAAGTGTTATTTGACTATTATGTCTTTCTTACGGCGCGGCGCGGCGTTCGACACCATGGCACCTCTGCCTCAAACTCCATTTCTAACCACAAACCCTAACCTTTGACCTTGGAACAGATTATAATGCTGTCTCTCTTTCCCTCACTTATCCTTGCCCAATCCCTTTTTCTTCTCTAAGCAGACCCAATTTCCCATTGCATTGGTGCACTTTCGCTGAAAGAATATTCATCCTTTTCCCTCTATTACAAGTTACAGTGAGGGAAGAACAGCAGCGAAGAGTGAGGAAGAGAAAAAAATGAAGGGTGAAAACATATCAAACCCGTGATGACGTTAAACAAAATATGAGCATTTGAAATTTTGTGTAAATTCTCGGGCATTTTGTATCAGGTCCTACTTACATATATGTGAATTTAGTTTTATGGCCTTTTTGCTGAAAAACTAGAAAAGGTGATTGAAAATCTCTCCCCCAGCCATCTTATGGTTTTTATGAAGGGTCTTCACTCTTTCTTCCGGCTCTTTCCCCGGCCAAAAATATCCTCAAACGAACCACGTGCGAACGCTGTGTGTACAGATTAGGTAAATGGTGTGTACGCTCTAAGTACAGACAAAAACTGTGTTCAAATTTGGAGAAAACTGTGTACTATTGTGTCACAGTGCACTTTATTTATATACATAGTTTGTACACAGACCTTTTCGCCAGGGTTGGGGTGAGTGTTGAAAGCCGAGGGCGTAGTGTTGGCGTGGGAGTCGCCTGGCCCTTATCTGCCGTTACGCAGCGCTCCGCTCTGCTCTTCTGTTTCTCCCTGCACCTCCACTTCCCTTGGGATGCCAAGACCCTTTCCCTTTCTCGCACCTCCCCCAAGGGACGTCGCAGCTCTTTTCCCTTTCCCTCTTTTATCTCCTTCTCGCCTTAGCGCTTTCTCACCTCTTATTCTACACCATCCCTACTTTCTTTCATCCCTTGCCACACCCTAGCGCACAAACTAATGCACTGTTTGGTTTGGTTGGGTGATTTTCCATGGCACCGGGTGCAGTATTTCTTTTATTTTTGGAACCGGCATGACAGTTTGCATTGTATAAATTGGTGCATGAGGAAATCGGATAGTAATCAGAGCATCCGGAGGCGGTTCTTAAACCCATTAATACTGCATAATTATGGCAGATCGGTTCACAAAGGGGGGAGTTCATCATGAAACAATAATTTTACTCTTTGTGTAAATAACTTCGCATTCGTGTGAGTCACTGCATACGAAGTCATTTGCTACATGCACCTCTTTTTTGGTTTATTGTACAGCCCAGTAGAATATCTATACATTTAAGTACCAGGTAAAGCCAAGGGTCACTTTTTTGCACACTAAGAAATAAGCTATTAGGCTTAACAATATTAAAGTACTTCTTTTCCTTAGCCTCAGCTTCAGTCAGAATCAATATGCCGGTGCGCATCGAATAAAAATTTCAGTACTCAGGGGAAGCGGTCCTTTAAATTCCACGTGAAGTCAAAGATCCTAAGAAGCATTTATAGAATAACCATTTTTTTTACAAACCAAGAAAATGAGATTTCAACGTTTATGCGGTAGATGTGACTGACAGAAATTTTTTGTACTATTTTGTCCGGAGGAAAGAGGTCAAATACAATTTTAGAAAAAAAACTAACATGTTGGATAGACCGTGGGACGTACGGGATATTTTTGTTTCATGTCAACTTCAACTCTCATGTGAGATTCACTTGGTTAGATTTTTTGGAGTCTACCATAGATATGGATATATATGTAACAAAATTACAATAGTAATGAAGTCATTTTCGAAATAAAGAGGAAAATGATTGACACCCCTGTTATGTTTTTAATAGTACATCGAAATTGGGAGTCATTTTTCAATTTTATTTCATTTGGATCTGTCGTACTTAATTTCTGTGTGCCTTATCATCAATTCGCTAACGTGCAACTTACTGTCTCTTTACGGAGGTGCATTTAGTGAGTCTCTTCTCCTATTACTTCCAGCGCCGTCCCAAACTCCCATTCTCCTCATTGGGATCTATTTATAACGACACGGGTAACCATATGCGTTCATGTTAACATGGCTATAAATGCCCTGCGTCTGAATCATTTCTCTTTACTTCCAAGAAAATTGAATTTGATCCGATTAACATCCATTCATTTAAGCTTCAAAAGCGCATATTCATCCTTTGTATGACGAAGTTTATGATCCTCCTTATACTTCTTTTATTCAGATATTAGAAGATACTTAAAGTTTTAAATAATTTATATTTCCTTTACGGCGGTTTTTGAAAGCGTAATAATTGGCTATTTCCTCAAGGAAGGGGATCATTACAGGATCAGTACTTCATTTCGTTGAGTAGTGGAGATAATCAAGTCTTCCGTCACTCTGTAATTGAATCTTGGTAATTATATTGAATCTTGAAACTTGGTGATTATAATGACCGACGATGAAATTCGTGTGTACATTGTTAATGCCTATATAATAAAGTATTTCTTGGAGTTTAGGTCATTTATAAATAAGTTTCAGCCAACGTTTCGATTTATTTTTTAAAATAAATCGAAACGTTCAATTTAAACGAATTTATTTCAAAATTTTTTGTATATTCCATTCTGTTCTTATATATATATATGTTTTTATATGTATATATATTTCCTTAAATTATGTTGTGTAAAAAACCCGATTGTTCCTTTTTTATATATAAATATTGTGTACCGTTTTATTCTCTGTATTTTATATTGTTCACACTTTTTCTTACATAGCCCTGAAGATGATTTAAAAAATAAATCGAAACGTTGGCTGAAACTTATTTATAAATGACCTGAACTCCAAGAAATACTTTATTATATAATAAACAAGGTCAAGAAAAGGAAAATAAATATTGTTAATGCCTCCATTCATTAATGGATCATTACGGAATCAGTACCTCATTTTGTCAAATAGCGCAGGTAATCAAGTATTAATGGTATCTCTTTATTTAAATCTTTGTTGACTTCTGATAATAATATCAGACGATTAAATTCGTTCATGCGTGGTTAACGGAAAGCTCCTTAATCTACATGGACGTCTGTTCTTGCAAAAGCTCTCCGAAAGTTTTGCAAACTCGCATTCTGGAGCGTGTGTGCCGCAAAACTTTCGTACAACCTTGAAGGAGTTAGTAACAGCGTGTAGCCAAAGAGTTAGGGTGAGGTGCATTGTTAAAGATATGCAGCGGGTGCTATGGGAAACTTGAGTGAGATTGATGTAACTATGTCTTACCGTCATCAGCATCGATAGTTGAGCGCGGAACAGCTGTGGAAGCGGTAGATGGGGGTCCTGTAGGGATAGCAATAGTAAAGCAAAGACTAAGGCAATGGTTAAAAAAACAAACAAAACGAAAAAAGAAGATAGCAGAAAATATGCGATCTATTTTTTTAAACAAATAAAAGCACAAAAATGAAAGTAGGTTAAAACAAATCAATATATAATGGAAAATCCTGAAAAAATCATAATAAAAATATAATTCACAGAAGATATTTGCTCTAAAGGCATTACTAAGAGTGTATTTGCCGAAGCATTGAGTAGAAATTGTGATTCAAACATATTTTTGATCAAAGCTGCGCCACAGATGTTGTCAGTCATGTGCATTAGTGGAATAGTTCATGCATTTAGGATAAGTCATAGCATGTTTTAAACTCTGCAAATGATTAAATTTAAAGCCAAATATAATTTCCAAAACGCCTTATGGATGCTTCTTGTATCCGATTTTACAATTTACACTTATTTTACGTCTTTCTATTTTTAGTTTAGTTACATTACTCCCTTGTACCTTGTGCTATTTTACCTGTCAATATCATCTACCTCCCACGAATATTGAATTCATTCCAATGTGATAGTCTGTTTAAAGAAATCCGTGTTCATCATCTATTTTGATAATAATATTTAAACCTAACGTGGTTTTGTCCTGTATTAGATTCTTCAACTGAATACAACTTTCTCCTTATGCTCTCATAAAATTCTCTTGGACGTGTCTATGGTTTAAAGGAGACCGAAAAATTTTTCTTGCGAACAGATAAACTAGTCGGAAGATGCTATTTCACCTTAATTTTGAGGTCAAATGTGATCAAATGTGACGATCCAAACTAATTTATTTCATTCAATTACGACGTGAACTGCGAGTGCCTTGCGTTTGCGTACACTATGCGTTGATATTCAGAATCCATCGACCAGACCAAAAACAATGACGCACGAACCACGTCTCTGCGAATGATTTATATTCCGTGGGTGACACACCATTCCAAGCATCGGAGCTGATCGACTGCTTGCCTTGCATCCAATCTTCTTCGTGATGCCGTGCTGTAGGAGACGTATATGTACGATAGATCGGAGATTGGTTTGGGCTGGGTGCAGTGACGCACTCGCTCTGCTACTCGCCATGCTTCGTGGTGATAAGTAACAAGTTTTAAGTCACAATATTCATGCCAATCGGGGCTTGTCGGAAGTGACGTAACATTTTGACGCGAAAACTGTCAGTCAGAAGTCAAGAGGAAGAAGATTATTGAAAATACATTACCTTACACATCATGGGAAAAATAATAAAAAACTTATTTCAACTTATGCCCATAAAGTGTTTAGTGATATGTATTCATGATATAATTGTAACATCCACGTATTATTTCTTTCTGTAATGGTATGTAATAAATAGAGTAGCTCAAAATGTTTACAGAAGCCCGTTTGTTTTTGTGGGTACGGGCAATCTAATGGCTAGAACAGCTAAGACAATTATCAGACGTGCCATAATTCCAATAAACTTCTTGTTATCTTGCTTATAATAAAGGTAAAAATCGTCTGTAACAGTTTGGTCTTCGTAGAATTTAATGGAAAACACAGCTGCTGAAATAAAAATATGATCGATGATGTGTGCCTCATACTTGCGTGCGCTGTTTCAAATTTTTGATCGTTCTAGTTTCGCTTGGAATGTAAATAGTATTCGAATATTTTCACCTGTGATATATTTCACTGAAAACCAACCTTGTTTAAATATTTCAACGATAACCGCTACCGATTGTATCCAAAGCCATCTCCTCACTGAAATCGACATTACATCGCGATTTTACCTGCAAGTATCTAATATTTCTTTAAAGTTGATGATTGGTTTCCGGGTGAATTCCGCGTCGAATGATTTTTTTAAAGTTGTTAAACATCCTAAACAGAGACTCCCTGGTTTGCGAAAAAAATAAAATTTCGTTGAAATCTATAGATTCGGCTTCAACTTTGTGAAAATTCATGATGAATGAAAAGAAACACTTTGTAAATTTTCACTGAATTTATTTGCTGGTACGACGGGGGTCGACGCCATGGCGTATACTCGAGAATGACGCCTTAGCGTCGAAAAGCGTCGTACCAGCAAATAAATTCAATGATAATTTTGTAAGTGTATATGCCATCATTCATTAAGTTTCGTAATCAAATTAATTATTAAATCACATTATTTTTTTGCACTTCACCTCTTTCCATGTTGGCCGCTGCAATCCCTTCATTCTGGTCCTTTATATGTCTGCACAGAAACATTATAAATATTGTGTATGAAAGCTTTAATATTGTTCATTTAACAATTTTGAATATTTATATCATACATAAAGATGGAATGTAGTTGCAAAATCTATTTTTTGACACTTACTGCAGAGGCTACCGATGCTCGTTAAGGCCATTTTACACGGTACACGGAATTGCGCAATCTTACGTCCGTGTGAAGGCGCAGTCAAAATTGCGTCGTGTAGAGCGGTGAATTGCTAGTACACATGCGAGAATGCGTGGATGCGAGACGACAAAATAGCCACTGTTCTAATTTCGTTCATGCATTCGCGCAGATTTTAGAAATTAATGCAGCTCTAACCTGCGCAATTCCGTGCCCCTTGTAAAACGGCCTCTAGATTAGAAGATCAGCATTTGTCTGCATTTAACACTATTTCTATACGATGCAATGTTCGCACGTGGTAGTTAAATAGATCTGCAGAAGATATGAGTGATAAAAATATCTTTAGCGGGTGGCTATCATTCCAACGATAAGGGCGGAACCCAAATTTAAGGTCGAACATTGCTTTCTCTCACTCACCTGGGTAGTAGATAAGGCTCTTCTTTCGGGAGTACTCCGAGTTGGGGATGCTGAGGAGACAGTGGAAGGAGACGGGGGGAGAGGGCTCGCCGTCCGCGCCCTCCTGAGCCAGGAAGCGATCCGGCACGTCTACCCACGCCTCCGCGTCATACACGCCCGTGTCCGTGCGACGCGTCTGCACCGTCACACCCTCCAGCGGCAGACTGGCGAAACAGATGAGGAGAGAGAAGGGAAAAAGTCACTCCACTCAGTAACTCAAGAAGAGTCGCTCTACTTTTTTGGTGATGGGGATGAAGGATGGAATAATTGATTGATTCTAACTACATAGGCGGATCCAGGGGGGGGAACACGTGCCCCCCCCGGCCCTATAGGCCTGTTTACACGTTACATTAACACGTACGAGTTAATGTACGTTTGCGTGAATGATTTAGGTGGACCGGAACGGAACATGTACGAATGCATGAACCAAATAAGAACAGGTTCTATTTTCTGTGCATGCATTCGCACAAGTTGGGTGGTTACACGGTGCATTTTGGCGTTCATTCTTGCATTCATACATTGAGACATTAACCCTTACGTGTTAATATACCGTGTAAAAGGGCCTTAAAAATATGTAAGATTTTTAATACGGTCCCATTATCATTGCGTTCGTTTTGTATTATGAGATATCCTTGTGCCCCCCCCAGAACAAAATCCTGGATACGGCTTTGCTTGTGCCCCCCCCCCCCCCAGAAAGAAATCCTGGATCTGCCCATGGCTAACTAAATAAACCTTATAACTGTAATTGCTGAATGTTATGCGCAATGATGATCAACTTAATCGTTGAAAAGTAGGTATTAGTTCTTTTAAGGCGTAAAATCGCGTTTGAGGAATATTGCTATTAATAGAATTTTTTCTAGCTTTTTGAAAGCGAAAGTTAGGCCGATATTATGATTTAAGTTTCATGTCAGTGCATCTCAGAAGAGAGGGTTTTCATTTTTTACGCTTTTTATGGGGTATTTTTTTAAAATGAATCCATTTGACTATGGAGCAATATAAGTAATTAACTATCGAAATCAAAATTTCTATGTATAATATAAAACATTGGTTTGGAAGTAAACATTATCTGAACGTTGATAATATCTTAATGTCGCCATGGTATTATTCTTTCCCTGTATTTGAATTTTCGGTGTAAACCGAAATGTCCTTCATAAAAATGATATGAATTGACAGTTTGTAACATATAGCACTAGGGGATCTGGACCCTGTTTTGAATTTTTTATGGCACATTGAACGAAATAACTTTTATTCGATCTTATTTTCATATGTCAAGTCCATCATATTCCAGGCGGAGGAAGGAATACATTTCAGGCGTGATAAGGAGCTATACTGTTGATTAATCATATTTATAGATATAATGTTGAAATAAAGGTTGGAAAAATAATCATTAAATAAAAGTAATTTCATAGCCATTCTTATTATCAGCCATTATTATTCTTATCAATTATAAGTAAAATTCTTTTTACCAGTGGTGAAACGAAGTCACCCCAACATGCAGATACCATTGCGCTATCACACTTTTTTCAAAATATTTAAGTTACGGGACGTATAATATGTAGGAGACTAGTATATTTTCTAACAGCAATTGTGCTATGGAGTTTAAATAATTCTTATCAGTTTTCATCCCATACATGATGCAATATAAAGTTTTTAGATGGTATAATTCACTCAAAAACCTTATCAGCAAGAAGGCTTTTATAGGTTTCAGTGTAAGTTTAAAGATAGGAATCCACTGTAACCTGCGATTGTATAACCATCAGTGATACCTATCTGAAAAGACAAGAATCGGCCCCAAAAATTTACTCATCTAAGAGATAGTACCAAGAACTGATGGATAGACATTCATTTTATTTTCCTGACTAGCGCAGCGGAAATTTATTGAAGTAAGTCAAAAATCAAAGTTTTTCAACTATTTAATAAAAACTTGCAAAGAAGTTCGATCTGTGCTGAGGGCTGCCAGTATGTGCTGCTACCTGACGGTTCCAAGTTTAACTATGACCTGCACCGTTGTATCTCAAAGTAGATAGACTATTTTGGAGTTGGTTGCCATAACTATCTCAAAATCAAGAAAAATTACACCTATATGTTTCTGCGCCCTCCAATGAAGAGATTCTTTACGTTCAGGCAGTGGGTGAAAGCGATTTATTTTCGGCGTGAATTGCCCTGTGGTTGTCTCTTACAGCATGGAGACGTCGACGTCGATGTCGTCTCCGTCGTCGTCGTCGTCATCATCGTCCTCGATGGTCGCCTCGACCCTCAGGTGGTTGAGCGATGCCCCCGGCTGGTGGCGAAGCAGCGACAGGGTGATGTTGGGCTCCGGGTATACGCCCTCTGCCTTGCAACTCACCCTCACCGAATCACTCCGATCCTGCTTGCTTTGAGACATCATGAGCGCCTTCTCTGGAACTGTTGTGGATTAATAAAAGAGGAAATCGAGTTATTACAGCCATAGTTTGGTAGTTATTACTATTTTAACCCTCCAGTTTTTCATTAATCAAGCACACTCCATAAATTTACGAAAATGCTTTATAATGAGCCGAGGTTAGTCAAATACTCTGAAATAGAATATATATGTGGTTTTCAGTACATATAATGCGTTCAATTCTAGTTTCATATGTGTAAATTTCGAGATGAATAATTAAATAGCAATAAAACTGACGACTTAACATTTTCATCAATAACTTAGCTAAGCATATTATGATCTAAAACCTTATGAACGCACCATATTCACCTCAATACGTCTACCATAATATATATATTTTGCCCCTAACCAGCATAAATTGAATATCTGACTTTCTCACGGGTTTTGTCGGGGTTGAGCTAAACCCACACCTATCCGAACTTTCTTCTTATCGAGGGGCCATGGGTCGGAGATGCTTTCGGATTCACGCAAGCAAATATTATATTATCTAAGTTCGATGTAACGGAGGGAATAAAACTGCCCTTATCCCTTATCCCAAACCCTTATCTAGTCGTAGAGCTGCAATTAGGATAATAGCCTATTTTCCAAATCCATTGAGAGCATACTTTATACTCTCGTTATTTGAGATCACACGCTTGCGGCCTAAGATCATACGATAATGGACTGAGGTCATACATTAATGGACTGAGGTAGCTTGATGCCCTATTTGCCAAGTAAACACAAATTTGTCGTCTATGGACAAAAATAGTCATCAGTACGACGTGCTCTTAGATAACGTACTCTGACTAATTGAAATCAGAGGATGCTACTGACGTCTAAATTGTAGCTTAATTAACTAGCCTTCTTAATGGAATTATTCAATTTGTGAATGTGTACCAGTAAGGGGGGATGAATAAAAATAAAGAAATTCATTTTTTATGACATATAACTCAGCTTTGAATCATGTTTAAATGGAGATAATTTGAGTGCAAATGAGTAATACGTACTCATGGCATTTTAAAGCAACATATGGTTTGGTGTAAGTGACGAAGGAAGAACACCCTTGTAAAGAAAAGTGATTAAACTTTACGAAATACCGTTATATATAGGGTTGTATGTTATACACCCATTGTGTATGGAAACTTGCAATGTTTAATTAATTTTCTTCACTTGATTCGTACTGTTTTAAATCTATTTTTGTTTAGATCATGTTGATATTTGCACTAATGACCAACGGGTTCACTACCTTGAAATCGTTGGTTTCACCGCATTGCCGCATATTAGGTGATGTAGAACGTTTAACATAGCTGTTCATTTTCGTTAAAGTTACATAATCAGTGATTATTTTCAGATTATTCACCGATTTTTAGCCTTGTGACAGAAAAGTGATTAAACTTAGCGAATTTTAATTCTGTTCAATATAGAAGAAGTGTATCCTATACTACCATATTGCGTGGAAATTTGTAAAGTTAAGTATATTACTTTTCTATGTTATCATATCGTTTTCAATCCATTTTTCCATCCACCACGTCGATACTTGTACTAATTTTCGGAAAGTACAAAATTCACTTTCTTACAATCGTTGGTTTCACTGCATTGTAGGATCTTTGGTGTTGTAAAACTTTTTACATACCAAGCTGTTTATTCTTGCTTAAATTACATAATTAGTGATTCCATGTCAGATTGATCGCCGATTTTTATTTTTTGTCCTCTGATTTAAACTCAACTTGACATGTAGTGCATTTTCAAAAATGAAATAAAAAATGCCAATGTTTGATTACGTCAATAAAATTTATCTGACATATTCAAATTGCAAAAACCAAGTTTTATTAAAATTGAACACTCTTGGGCATGCTAATAGCTGCACTATTTTTCTCATTACGGTCTCGCATTAATTCTATTTAGATCTTCCGTAATAACTTCACATGTAGGTCATTAAAAACACGAAGTGACGCCTTTTTTTGGGTGAATATTCCTCTTCTCTATAAAGGGTCTAGCAGGTTAAGATGGTGAAAAGTGCCCCCGAATATTTTGAGAAATAAGAAACATACACTTAAAGTGCATCCAAAATTATGTGTTTCCCCAAAGCCTCAGGCCTCAAAAATGGAAAATGACCCCAGAAAAAATCGAAACTCGATATTTAGTTATTTAACCATTTCTCCAGTTTTTATTTTTGTAAAATTGCTTTCTTCATTTTAAATTGTGTATACTATTATGGTCTACCATACTGATTTTTTTCAAAAGTTTTTAACCGAAAACTAAACTTTTACATAAGTTTGAAATTTTAAAAATTAAATTAAAATTTTTAGGAAACAATAGACACGCCGAAAAAAAAAATGTTGTTACCCTTATCTTAAAGTATAATCCTAATTTTTTTCAGATGTTTAAAATTGGTGGAACAGGGCCAAAAACACGAATAACTGCTTTCTGCCATTTGCATGTATGTATTCCAGGAGGATATTTGATATGATTGTCGAGAGCAACGATTGTTGATCAGTTTCTAATATTATTGATTAAGAATAAACACTAACATAAACAATGCCTATCACACTTAGATTAATCGTAATTATTTCTTGTAAACATTCTGTTAAGCTTCAACCTTCCGTCGGGCGCAATGGATCTGACGCCTCAGCGCAAGTGTTTTTTCACTTCTCCATGCCAATAGGTGGCGAAGAACCCTTTAAACTCATAGTAGCTGTTTGTTTTGGCACGCTATATCTAGCTTTTAGGATTTATGCCAACAGGTCAGTGGCGGATTATTAAGCTTAATTAAGCAATGAAATGGTAAAATACAGCGAAATAAAAGCACAAGTGGATATATAATATAGCAAAATAAAAAAACCCCAATCATATAGAATTCACATGCTAAAGTATATTACATATAATAATACCAAATAGCGTAAAGAGTAGATTAAATCGCACCTTGCTGGATCGGTCTGGGGCAGGATGACGGTGTTTATAGGGGTATAAGATATCATTTATGGGTTAGACTACACTAATAACGGTGCTAAGTTCAAAGGTGTACTACAGAGCCGTGATTATGGTTAAAAAAACTAAATATTGAGTTTCAATTTTTTCTGGGGTTATTTTCCATTGTTGAGACCTGAAACTTTGGGGAAACACATAATTTTGGACGCACTTTAAGTGTATGTTTTTTAATTCTCAAAATATTGGGGGGCACTTTTCACCATCTTAACCTGCTAGACCCTTCACAATCATTCGTTTAAAAAAACTGGTAATCGCGATTATACGTATCATTTAGTCATTGAAAAAATTATTGATAATGTATCCACTTTGTTATCATTTGAGAACGCAATAGTCAGTCGTTCTCGTCTCATAGATTTATTTTTGCAGGAAAGACTGAGGGTTTTCTCACAATACCTATGGAATCCACTTTTCCATTTTGCAGTTTTTTTTCAACCTACGCCTTCCCTGCTGTGCTATAATTTTTTTTTCGTTTGTCTTTCTTCTTACGTCTTCTTTTCTTCCGAGAACCCCGCTCATGAAAAGTCTGTAATCCATGTTCATCCTCTTTTCTCAAAGCAAAGGAAAGTTTCCAAGCCCCATAGCGTTCCTTCCTTTGCTGTAATATTGACTTCGCTTTTCTTCCCAATCCATTCCAGACTTTCGGTCATCAATTACGTTACTTTGTGAGCTATCTTTGCGGTACCATCTTGAGTTAAATTCTCGATTTGAATCTTTCTACCAAGGTCTCGATGCTCCTTTGAGCTCGAGGATAAGCAGAGTTCCATGATATTAAATAGAGTACTAAACCCCGCTAACCTATTTTTCCTCAATACTCATACGCTGATAAAGTGAACTAAATATTCATTCCCTATATTTTTCCTTGAAAATTGCTGGAAGTCTCCTTTCAAACTTTATTCGAACAATCGTAAAACTGCCAATTCTGGAAAGTTTAATATAGGTATAAAGATCTGTAGTACAAAGTATCCTGGAAACTTGATAAACAAAAGGTATATTAATCAGTATGACTCATTTTTCGCGGAATGAACCCGAAAAACAAGGACCAATTAACTCACCGCGGAAGCCTCCGTAATAACCCCATGTATATATTTATAAGTTAAATCAAAAATGTACCGAATATTCAATAAGACTTTGTATTGGCTTACCTAATATTAATTACGACAGAATAAATTCTGATCGCAATATTTGTCCCTCAAATAAAACATTTTATATTCTGCAAAATTTTTAATAAGTATTTTACATCATAAACAATAAAAAGTTATGGTACTTTTAACACTATTTATTTAAGACGACCGGTTTCGTCGCAGAAGCGACACCTTCAGGTACAGAAATCGTTATTTTTATAGTTATTTCGTTGTTTATTCTGTTGCTATTACGCGTTGGTAGGGGAGGGTTGCGTTGGGGTTGGAGCGTTACTAAACTTCAGGGGAATTTCCAAGAGGGGGGAATAGTTGACAAAAATATTCTCATTTGCTAAGATTCCATTCCTGATGTGTTTCCTAACTACTCCAAGCAGTCTATCCTTCGTCCCTTTTTCTCAGGGTGGAGAATTTACGGAATAAAATCGCTCCTGTGGTCACTCTCCCATAGGTGCGTTGCGAAATGCGATTTGTCTATCTCCCCGTTTCTTAAATGCCTTCTGTGTTCCTCTGTTCTTACTCGGGACGAACGTCCAGTCTGACCTATGTAACAGGTCTCACACTCACTGCACTTGAGCCTGTAAATGCCACTTCTTTCATTTACGTCAATTTTATCTTTCGTATTGCATAATAACGCCCTTAAGTTAGATGTGTTATAATATGCAATTTTAAATATTCTCTAGGAAAGAGGTTTGCGGTTGCCTGTGAAATATGTCCGTAATAATTGATTTTGCACCAGCGCTCATGTTCATTATGATTGGATGATTGGTAGACAAGTTTCAAACTGGTAAGCAGTTGGGGTAGAATGAAATAGTTTGCATTGATCTTGTTGTCATAAGTGTTAATTTTTTCTTTCATCTTTGGAAATAACTGCAGCTTAACATACTTCTGTCATCTTGCGATCACTTGGTTAGTATTGCATTCTAAGCGTGCATCATCATAATGGAATATTATAGATTTAAATCACAAGTTACGTCCGTCTTCTCATTTTAATATCGGTGAACTCAAGGATATGTTGTTGCGGTATGTTTAATATGATTACGATGAAAGACATTTTGTGTTAAATGATAGAGAGACGGCTATTACATCCCTTTGAAAAAAGATGGTTTGCCTGATTTGAGTCACTGCGGAATGCATTTGTACGTGGGGTTACTGGAATCGCAGCTATATTGGCAAGGTAAACGGTAGTTTTATAAAGGTGCTTTTGTATGATCGATTCAGTCCTTTCTGTGAAACCCGGTGAGTCATGTAATAGGCTTTGGAAGCCAAACTTTGTGGTCCGTTCTTCTGCAAATACGATTCGTGAGGAACATTCTGTTGAGGTCATTTGCCACATAGAATTATTATTGAGCTAGTGTCGCCTGCCAGCGAGCATGAGGATGGTATCTACGTAGGCACAGACACAGTGGGACGGCTTGATATGGTGCAGGCGCAAAAATTCTGTAATGCTGGTCTTTGTCCAAACTAATTAAACAAATTCTTTGGCTCTCGTGAGGCTCCGTTTTTCATAGTACCACAGGATGTAAATGAGCTACTTTAACTGCAAATGAAGATATTATGTGGTATAATAATTTAATATTGAAAGCAGGCGTTATGATAATGGTAAACCGATCTTTTCCCATATGTTTTGGAGAAATTATACAGGTTTAATGATTGTGAAACACTGCAGTAATATCAAGTATTAGTGCGTTAAAACTGTCACGACATGTTTTGAGACTGGTTTTCAATATTAACGGTAATATAATGAATTTATAAAAAAAACGACACTTAAAGTTATTCATAAATAATTTTGCAAGCAATATAAAATCGAAATAAACCGATCGGATATGGCAATTTACACATTAACTAGAAAGTAATTGTCAATTTATGGTTAATATTCAGTCCACCAAGCCGGTAATTTGTAATTAAAAGCACTGAGGCTCTATTTGGTAACTAATATACACAAATTGTTTTCAAATTGTAAGAAAATTTTTTAAAATTATTTTTCATTTATTTTCATTTCATATTTTTCATGTGGGTATGAGTCAATTGAAATAATATCCGCACTCAGTTTAAACAGTCGTTATTTTGGATTTTACACACACAATTCATCCTTTTAATATGGCGTCTTTCCTTGTGTGATAAGGGCTAAATCAATCAGAATCATCTTGAAGGATTGTGGGGAAGGCGGATCAAGTTTCTTAGTTAAGAGTAGAATCCATTCTCGGCGGTCTCCTAATCCATTTTAGTTGGGGAAATGTGCTAGTTTGGAAAGGGAAACTCCTTGAACCTTGACGATACAATACTTGCGGGAACTCGGTCCTGCAGCGTGGATGCTAAAGCGTGCATTACCTACGGTTTGAGGCATGGAATCTTTCGCCAAACTTCGGTGGGTGAGTTGGGTGGGGTTCTCGTGTGAGTCACGTCTAAGTTTAGACTCCCGCATTCCGCGCCATGAGAGTAACAGAACTCGAGAGGGAAGATTTTCAATTCTACTGCGAATCGGGATCATTGAAGCTCGTAGAACGAACTCCGTCGATGGAGGCCAAAAGATTTTCCTTGCTTTAGCGGTAGATACGCAAAGCAGTATGAATTGATGATCGAGATAGTTTTATGCCATTGCTTAAAGTAATTATTTCAATAATATATTCACAAAACACAGTAAAATTTCAGTTTCTATCATAAAAAATGCGTACTAGATTCCTTGTAGTCTATTTTTGCAGTGAGATTTTAAAGCTATTTTTTGACATGAAGACGAAGTACTTCTGAAAACACGCTTTTCAGCTCGTGAAGGGTTGAGAAAATTTATGACCTTCCATGTGAAAATTTCTGGCTGTATTTAGTGAAGTGAAGTATTTAGTGGAATGTTAGGCGGTAATTAGGACTGAGAGTAAAATATTAAACCCCTGCGTACTTCGTCAAGAGAGCAACAAAATAGGGCAAGATTCCACTGCAGATGGAAGTCATTGAAGCTCACAAAACGAAGTACTACGTTGAACGAGACAAAATTTTCTTGCCTAAGTGTTAGTTTTCATAGAAATTTAGAGTCTTGCCTTTTGAAGTTACTAAGAGCAGTATAAAGAGATAGGTTTGATAGACTGTGTGATATCTTTCAGGAAGTTTGTTTGCTGCTCGAGTTCCATTACACACTAAATTTTCAGTTTATGGCATTCGAGATTCATACTTTCCTTTACAAATTGTGCCGTTGCGATTAAAGCAAAATACGAGTTCTATGTATTTTGAAGTGAAGACGAACTTGACATGTTCGTCATAGCCACTCGTATAAAGTGGCTATGAAGACATACGAAGTCAAGGCGATGTTGCTTTTCAAATCCGTAAGTCATAATTAGAAGAAGTTCATGTGAACTTTTCTTATTTATATGTTGCCTTATTTTGATTAAATGTTTCTTAAAAAATGTTTCTTTTGTAACCTATTGGAATACAAGAAGAGACCATTATAACTGCGTAGCTAAGATTTTAATTTATGTTGCCAATCATTGATACTCATAGAACGAGCTGCTACGAAGGATGCCAAAAGTTTCTTTTTCCTTAAACTTAGTTTTATTTGAGTGTGGAATTATACTTCTGAAATACTACTCTGAGCTGTAGAATGCCACCTTCTTTACCGGGTCAATAAGGCTTGGGAAAACTGGCGAATAAGTTTTGGGAAACAGAAAATTTTTTGTTTTGAACGCCACGAACACATTCTATATCATATTGTCTATTGAAGCTACTGCACTGATACTTCAGCGTTATGACCATTTCAGATAAAAGAAAGTCATTTTTCAAGTGCGTAAATAAGTAGCTATTAAAATTTATTGCTATTTATAATTAGAGAGATTATTCGAATCCGTTGTCATTGTTCCTTTGGGAAATGAGGGATTTCGCAGTACTTAGGCATGTGGATTTTTCGTTTGGTAAATGATTATTGAAGTTGATTTTAATCTATTTCATTTATAATGCATGTAAAAATATTTCTCCATATTTTTTAATCCTTTACCGATACCCTAGTAGTGTCGTTATGAAATTATTTAGGTATAAGTAGCGTACGTATATGTTGCTACTCACCAAACACAACTAAAGTTTCCGACACTGACTTCTCCTCAGTGAAGGTTGACACGAGGCAGGTGTATTTTCCGGATAGCTCGACGGTTGGCCTGCGGATGACTAGTGCTCGATGCATCGTGTTGATATCGTTCGTTGCCCGCTGGTTCAAGTCAAGACGACCACGAAGTCGACCAAAGTCCTGAGGCCTTCGTCTCGGAATCCACTGGTACACGGGCTCAGGGTCTCCGTCAAAGAACCACTTAACCACGAGACCACCTGTAAAGAAAGAGCATTAAAAATTCATTTTTAAAAACCAGCCAAAAGATCAAATCAAGGATTATATTCGTTGCACATTATTCAAAAGTTTTTGGGTGACCGTATTCACTCTTTCAGTGATATAATCATAAGGTAGATATTAAGGCATAAGATTTTAGCTCACCACAGACTACATGTGAACGTTACATTTAGGGGTTTATGAGTTTTGATTACGGAGCACCTCGCTGAGCGAGAAATATTGTTTGGGATTTGCTAAGGCTTCGCTCGGAATCATGATCGCTCACATGCGATGAACTCTATCAATTTCCTCCAATCACATATATTCAATACATGGTCAAAATTTGTTACAAATGGAATTATCTGAGTGAAAAAATTGATTTTTTAGGGTCAATTTTATGCATAACCTGGAAAGTTAGCGAGCGTTAGGAGAACGCGGACGAATAGGAGAGGGCAAGGGCTATCAATACTATACGGCTATCAATACAATAATATCAATCAATACTAAAGGGTACTTTAAAAAATATTTTCTAACAAACAGTTTCCAACTCCATCATGAGTATATTACGACTTAAGTCCCTCGGAAGTAAACATAATAATTGGATCATTTTATTACTTATTACTTTTAGTGTTAAGTCGAAGTTTTGTAATTAGGTTTGGTTTTCAACCATCTGCTTTCGAGGCTTCTAATAATGAATTCAAGACACAGTATCTTGCATGTCATATCCATTCCTTTTATTTTAACGATGCAATTGAAGCTTAGAAAAATATTTGCCAATTCTCGTAAAGAAAAGTTAGTACTATACAGTATAGAGTACTTAGCTCCATAATTGTATTGTTGGAATGAAGTGGCTGTAAAATAAAGCATATATCTCAAGAAAAACAGAGATACGTTCGCGATGCGCACTGTTTAGAATGGAAGTAATGTAACTAAATTGTTTGCTAAAACCCCATTTATTTACTCTTGATAGGAAACAGCTGATATGCTGTAGAGTGATTTAATTTGATTACTTGAACAGTTTAGAAATTCCACGAAATACACTCTTGAGCTTCAATCACTACCTTGGATAATGTCGTTGAAAATCTCACAGAAATACTGGCATCGTATGTTTCGAAATTAATTCTGCCTATGAATCTAGTAAATTATAAGCGATGTTCAACTAAATGAAAAAAGGGTATATGAAGCTAAACATCGGAATGACGTTCTGTATCATGATACTGTAGAATAGGATATTGAATACAGTTTTCCTACATGGTTAAAGAATTTAAGCATTTACATATTCCCTGACTGCGATTACAACCTCATATTAGTAACTGAAATGGAGTATAGTGAGACGCATAATTAATTAGTTGAATGGTGTGGGCGAAGTTAGTGCAAAATCACTAGGAATGATTAACGTACCTTAATTACCTAGAGATTTATAAATAAGTCCTATCAAAATATGATTCGTTAAAACATTAATTTTACATATTTTAAAAGTAAATTACGAGAGGAATTTGACCTCTATGACCACTTAAATAAAAATCCTTTATATCAATATACCCTGCGTCTTTTTTGACCTTGTTTACTTTGACATCGGTAATTATTTCACAGTACATATTAACTTAAATTATTTATTTTGTCTCAATCTCGTAAGGTTGATGAATACAATAGTGCCATTATGAAAAAATAATGCAGCAAAGATACGTTAAAAAGTACTTGTGGTGAAATTCGGGAACGCATGTTGGATGACGCATAGAAATGCAAAAAAGTAAGGAGGACATTAATTATTTTTCTCAATATTCATCAATCCCACCAGTACCTAACCCCTCATATTGCGGTTCAGGGGTTAAAAAATATTAAGAACCAAATTGGATTGATTTATAATTTTTACAAGATGATTTAGAGGTGCCGAGTTTAAAGGTAATACACTTCCGTACCCGTAAGTTAACGCAACTCTAAGGCTGACGTAATGAAAAATTGTTTGTTGCATTGAGGTGGAGTGACTCGTATGAACGTTCATACCTTGAATGTGAGTTCTTAAAAAAATGCGTTATCCATTATATTTCCAGAGCACGGATAAATTAAAACTTAAATACTCAGGGTCTTACCTGCAGTTTCATCCGAGCTTCCGAGGTCGTACAAACAGTCGAGTACGACTGACTCCTCTGTGCCGTTTTGGACCAGGCCGGGAACTTTCAGTCCAATAATCTTCAAGGCCTCTGTTTCATCTGAAATACAAAGAAAGGAATTATTTTTTAAAATAACTCATGACAAAATGGTTCAATCTAGCTTTTCTGCAATAAATTTATCATTTTTTGGCATATTTTGCTTAGAAGTTGGTAATATGGGTCTCTTGTAACGATCAAAGAATTTTAATACGCTACAAGTGATCTTGGATTCAAAGCCTTTAAAAGTTATGCACATGCTACCATAAAACAGAACTTGTGCGGTTTTCTGGCCCTCGTAACCCGTATATCGTGATTTTCACTCTTATGATGCCGCAAAGGGTAAGAGCTACCCTCTACTATGACAAAAAACTTGCTGCTGCCAACTTAATTTTATTTCCCTGCTCGTGTTTCAATTGGCTGGTAATCATCATTAGTTACTGATATAAAAAATTAAATGGGGTGGGTGCAACATCTTTGATAATTAGACAAACAACTTTAGGTAACATCTTTGATAATTAAACAAATAACTTTAGGATTTACTTTGTGAAACCTCTCCATATTGGAAATAAAGGAGTAAAACTTTGTATGGTCCACTATGATATTAATGCCCATATTAATATAATAATTATCCTAACAAAGTGTTCTTCCTTTATTTATTTGATAATTATTATTTCTTATGTATTAACAATGCAAAGTTTAATTACGATTGAATGGCAACGAAATCTCACTTGCATGTTCCACAATTTAACTTCATTAACAATGACACTGGCATACGCTTTTGTCTTTTTTGGTGTGGATGATATTTTCACCTCTGTCATCGGTCATAATAAAGTCAGTGTGCACACGAGAGGAGGATTAATTTTCCACTTGCACTGTTTTACCTGCGATGAATACCCGTTTATTGCGATATTGTACAACCATTGGCTGCTCAGTGGCGCCGTCACGCGGTAAATATTGATGACGCGAGGATTGTGGCGTGGTAGAAGCGCCGCGCGAACGAAGCGTGCATCTCGATGCACGTGCGAACCGAATCACCTGGAGTGGATGAACGGTGCTCGCCGCCGCACCCAGGCTGTGTCGGCGAAGGTGTTAGACAGATCTGCGGAAGCACTACTCTAGCATGGGATTGTGTCCCTCTCGCGTCGATCCAGCTGTACTGGCAAGTTACAAATCGTCGTGGGAGCGAACGGAGTGCCCTTACACCTCGGTTGCAAAGCCGCAATCCCTGTCATGGTTCACTCGTACCTTGAGTTCTGTGCATTCTGCAAAGTGTCGAAATCTGCATAAATAGGAAAGAAGACCCCATGCGTTACAACCTATGTTACGAGTACATTCTTCAGAATTCTGTCATGCATTATACACCTACATCAGGAATCGAAAATATCATGCCTGCGGGACCACGTGATTGGCTGCCCTGCGGACTTCTTTTTTAAATTTCTGAGGCTGCGCACTACCACAGTAGTAGCTCAACCTTTCAGTGACATGTTCATTGAAAGTATGGCTTGTATGATTAAATTCGATATTGCAAATATCTAACAGTAAAGACTTTGCGTACTCAGTCACTCAGTTTTTCAGCCCGAACGTTTTTTGGTTTGGTGAGAGTAGAGTTCACCCCAAAATAGCCCACAGATGTGAGAATATCTCACATTCAGGACTGTTTTTCTCCTTGGGTCACCTCGCACCGCGACGGCTAATCATTTAAATATGCCTTGAACCGTCGGTGAAAAAGCCATGCGATCTCCATGTGCACAATTTATGTATTTGCATGTATAAATTATCGATTAATATTAGTTTTGTGTGCCACATGTATCTATACCGGGCTCGGTGGTGCGTGGGTTTTCGTTCGGTGAGCGTAAAATTTTTCAATGGAATAGAGTGTATAGTACTACAAAAATGAAGGATCAGTGTTCGAAATACTCAGTAAATGGTTACTTTTTTCGCTTTGAGAATCTAACTAAAACGATATTATTAGTTCAAATTAACATTAAATCCGTTTACTAAAGTATTTTAATAAACTTAAGTATATTTGACTTCACCTTCTATGCTCTAAATGAATGTAACTACAAAGCAAGGAATTTCAGCTCGCCTCAAAATCGGAACGATATTATGCTTTTCCCTCAGAGTGTATACTCATGTAATGAGTGTATGCTCATGTAATATGACTTCAATGCAGATTATACTTACAATTTAATCTTTAGCTTTCTTTTTATATTAAAATTTTCATAGATGTATCAAAAACATGGCAATGCATACTTTGAGTTCAGCTAATATTTTGCTATTAAATTCACTAATATTTCGTAATTTGCCTAGCTATTTTCGGTTTAAATACCTGACGCTATATTTGTTTAACACATGCTATATTCTTTTGATTTCAAGATGAATAGATGGGAAACTTATAGAATTTCTTTTCCCTCTCACAATTAGATTATTTTGCGTTAGTATTTCATTGGAGTCTTCTGTGGCTAAACCTTATTCCATTTGCTTCATCATTTGTATTTACTCACTATACCACGCTAAATTTTTGGCTCGGCAGATCCTATTGTTGACTGTTCTCCTATGGCTTCCCACTGTCCCTATCTGGGATTTTTCTTCCTTATAGAAAAATCTCCCCGGGATGGTGGCAGAGAAATTGCGTACGCATGGTTTCGCTAGGTAGGGCCCCCTTTGCTTCCATAGCGCTGGGGTGCTTTATCCCTACTCCCACTTCCTTCCAGCCCTTTCCCTTCCCTGGAGGCGTCGGCGGGCTCCGATCGCGACGGCGCCTTCATCCTTTTCCTTCCCGTCCAGCCCCTCCCCGGGTGATCGGGCGAATAAGCCACGGGCTTGGGTCCCGGCCCCGGTGGTTGTAACCCCAAGAGGGTTCCCCTTGAACCCTCATGATTCCTGTTCTCCTATGGCGTAAAATTTCTTATCATGTCATTAAATCTTACGTATTGTCTTCAGCATTTGAATTAATGCCATTATTTTTAGAAATAATGCCTTGCTATCAATACTAAGCTTTTGTTGTCTCCTGTATTTTCGTTCAATTACAATCCTATTTCCATGTTACAGAGGCTAAAGTCATCCTTGTTGTGCCAATCCTTTAAATTTCTTCGTTTTTTTTAATAATCCGCTTTCCTTGATACCTATTTAGCAGAATATCTTTTACCAGAAAATAAAATCATTTCTACTAGAATTTTCTAGGGTACAGTTTTTATGGGAATTACTTTGTGGGTCAATATATAGGTTCTATTTCATATTTCCAGGGAGTAATCCTCTTAGTCTAGAATGTGTTCTCAGGATTCATGGCATATGCTTCTATTTCGAAAGATTCGTGTCGGGTTCCCACGATACTAATGGAGGATAATGTTTTAAGTCTCTTATGAAAAGGAATTAGTTGCTTCACATGGTGTGAGGATGTGTTTCCAGGATTAAGGAAGGAATCGCAATAACAATCGAAAAGATGCAATCAGTTGGCTTCCATACTACTCCAAAGAAATTTGGATAAAAAATTAATTTTGCAAGGTCTGAAGCTTCTAACACACATTTCATGTGGGCAGATGATATAATTTTTAACATGGGTAAACAAACTACACTTTACTGGGTGAAAATTACAAGTACACAGAATAATCCTTAGAAAGCTTACTTCTGCCTTCGCTCCAATCTATGTCATAATCCTGGTACGGCAGCTCATGGGAGTACTTGAGGAGCTCGAAAAATTGGCGGATAAACAGCAGGGGATTAGTTTTGTTAGTGATTATAGTATCATTTGATCGGTTTCCATCGTTCTTCTGCTCTCTCAAAGAGTGAAAAAGGGAATGTATGAGTTTATCAACATGCGTCAATAGGGATAAAATAAAACTCTCGTTGCTTTTTCCCTCAGAAAAAAATGTTTACACGCATAAGTCTTTGCTCACACGTCGGAAATTCTCCTAAAATCTACTAAAGAGCTCGACTTTGGCTTAAGTATATCTTTTGTCGGTAGGTGACTTTTCGCTATTATAAAATCTATTTTTTTCCTTGGCATGAAGATGCATTAGTAAAATGAAATAAAGATTTCTTCCAGAAAAGAGCGCTTAGACTACAAGAATTATTGAAAAAATTAAACATCACAAGGAAAGAGTTAGGTTAAAATTATAATGGCGCCGACTCCATGGGGTATGAGGGGGCCGTGGCCCCCTCAAAAATTTGTTATGGGTGTGAGGAAAAAATGTGTTCGGCTTGTCGATTTTCCCCGGAGTGTCCAGATATCGAGATACGAGTTATCAGGGTTCTAATGTTGATCATATGACTCTTCTTAAATGCTTAAAAAACTTAAAACTCACTACTTATGAAATTTCCAGGGGCAAGATCCCCGGTTTGGGCCCCCCCAATATTTTTTGTAAGTAGGGATCCCTGTTATTATATACCCAATTCGTGCTTCATAACTACGGATATGCATGAAAGAAATATTAAGATGTGAACAAAACTGCTGTTTATAGCCATTTTGCGAGGTGTGCAAGTTCAATAATTTTTTCATGCCAATTAATTGCGTCTGCCCAGATCTCGGGAAGAGGAACACTACCCGAGGCTACTTCTCGAAGGAGGTTATTTTCGGTAAACCGCCCTTCGTCAGTTCGTTGTTGGCTGCCGGACGTTGCTCCTGTTGAATCAAGTTTGCCAAACCTTGTCCCCGTCACCGCGGTGCTAAGCTGAGGGTTCAAGATATGGGGGATGGCAAGATGAGGTGAGGGGAGGGTCAAGATGTTTCCTTCGCCCAGGGGATAAGCGCTGAGTGGACAAGGGAGTGAGTTCAAACTCAATTCTCCCCCCCGAATAGGCAATGAGTTTAAGCGCGAATCTGTCAACATGCAAACCTCTCTGGAAGGACGCACAGTGCATAGCTTTGGACTCGATAATTTTTTCATTTGATTTCCTTAATTATGAGGAAATCCCTTCCACCCAATCCCATCTTTTTCGGGAAACCTTAATCATTTTCAACCTATGCGATCGACATTTTCCTCCACCCCAAATATACTATAAACACTCATTTTGAATAGATAAAACGTTTCAGACGAGATATTGTGAGCCATGTTCTGAGGATTGACGAAGAAAATATTTCGAAATGTCCATGTAGAATTCAACGCTACTGCGTCATCATGTGTTTTTACATTTATATAATTTATTTTTAGCAAGAGATTAATGGTGGTACAGGTCCATAAACTGTGAAAAGTTTAGTAAAAATATAAAAGACCTGAGCCCGTAGTAAGATTCCATGAGTACTAATCATTTTTCATTTTGTTAAATTGTATGCCTTTCGAATGATGAGAAAACGTCTTTTAGTAAATTTTAGCGTAGTGTAGATAGTAAATATTATCGGCCGTATTCATAGTTTCCTTAGTAAGCTACTAACGCCCAAGTAGCGTTCTAAGTAGTAGCATACTAGCAAAATGGTATTCATAGATCGTTAGTAAGGGCTACTAAGCTTAGTATGCTACTATCTTAGTAGCCGGTTCTTAGTCGCCCTCCGGCCTTGTCTAAGGGAGCTACTAAATATGGCGGACCGTTGTGGATGATCGAACTCCGGTTTTATTTGTATACTGTCATAGAGTCATTTGTGCCAAAATGGAATACGAGAATCCATTCTTCAAGTAAGGCAGGCAACGTATGTTGTGTAATTGTTGACAGGAATTGAAAGTTTTTCGTAGCTGCGAGGAAGCTACGACTTGCAGTGAACTTGTGCCTCTAGTGTAAGTGAACACAATTTGCACATTCAATGGGCCCCTTAGTGAATTGATTGCATATAGACGATGAAGTAAAGAGTGAAGCGACAAGTGAAGTGATTTGTGAGTGTATGAGCTTCGACAAACTTATTTATTTCTTTCATACTGGTTTAACCATTTAGATCAAAGGTATCTACTAGCTGTTGCGATGGGGATATGTTTCATATTTGAAGCAGTTGTTCTTTAGGGATTCAGCAAACGATTATAAATTTTCATTCGTTTGTACGCTTATAATTTGTGTTTGATTATATTACTTATTCTAGTCACTTTATCGTTAGCTTTCGGCAATGTTTACATTTCACGTATTTCGTTGCGCTGTTGTTTTTGTTTTGGTTACGGTACGAGTGATAGCGGAGAGTGAGATTGGAAGTTTGTTGATGTTACAATTTCTGGTTTAGAAATTTGTTTCAGCCTATTTATTTCATTGTCTACGTAATGGTAATGTGAAATAACATCAACTGATTCTAAATCATTGGTGATGAGTGGGAAGTGAGATGTGAAGAATTCATTCGAACGTCAACGAGTGCAAATTCTTTTGTTGGGTGCAGAGTGATTGGAAAACTGATTATCACTGTTTACTAGATTTACGTTATACTATTTTAAATTAAGTGTGAGTCAAGCTTTTCATTGAACCAGTTGATTCAGAATGTACGGATTATAAGTGTCATAAAGACAGCTCGTGAAATGTAAAGTGAAATGTTGTGTGCGTTGTAGTGCTATTTGTGATATGATCAGCAATAAATAAGTAAAACAAGTTACGTTAATTATGCCTTATTTTTTACATTAACCACCTCTAGTAAAGTATATGCCGTATATTTCCGCACGCTGTCAATATTTGAAATATTTAAATGTAGCGAAGCAGATTGTTGTTTCCTTGACTAACATTTTAGGAGTTGCAAACATATGTTACTAATTGCTCGCACGTAGGTGTTTGTAACGTGATAAATGTGTATTATTCACACATTTATCTCAACGTTATTTTCTTAACGTTTCATTTCTGCATTGCAAAAGTTATCGTTTCTACTCCGACATTGAGGTGTATTTCTGCTTTCCGAATACAGATATGTATAATACTGACGTTGCTAGTTATGTTTTTCCATACTAATCACGCGTACACTAATGGAAACAAATATCGGAAGTGCAAACAATACGCAATGTATATGGTCAATAAATATACGGCCGTTTGTAAAGCAATAACTGTATCTCAAACATACAAATGCTTCGGTATTACTCATAAATCTACCCTTTCCCAAAGGTATTGCATAATTTTTGTGTACAGCAATCAAAAAATATGTCTGAGATGCGATATCACATCGAATTATCCTTTATGAAGTAAAAATTTCAATGCATTTTGCTGAATCAATTTCTTTTGTTTGATAGTGTTACGAATTTTCCGCGCCGCGGAGGAGTCAGATGCAGTGTTGTCAAGCGTAGCCTAGCGGGTTGAACCCAAACCGCTACCGAGTATCGGCTGCCGAGCTGGCTAGTAGCATACTAAGTTATTAGCTCTTAGTAGCTCACGTAATACAATCCATGAATACCATATCTTAGTATGCGACTAAAAGGTCTTAGTAGCCGACTAAGTTAGTCGCCCTACTAGCGTGTTTTAGCGGAAATCTATGAATACGGCCGTATGTGGCTATTTCATTAAATTTGATTTCATCATTCACGACAGTAATTTTTTTTTGGATCAATTTGATTTTATTTGATATTTATTTGATTGTATCCACCCGATTCTAAGAGGCATTTTGGTCAATGATGCCGCTTTTTTTAATACTCATATTTTAAGTATCATCTGGAAAAATTTCTATATTTTCATGAGTTACAGGAAATTAACAGAAGTAAATACTACTCTATTCATACAAAATTTTAAACGAATTTGTTTACAATCGAACAATAATGCAAGGTAGCATGAAAGGCATTTAGAAAAACAATTATACAATTTCGTCATGTATATTATGCGTGAATTGTAGTCATAATTTGTAGTTTTGCTAGCGTCTTCCTTACTCAGGGAACTAGCTCCCTGCATTAATAATGAACTTCAATAGAATGAGATCGATCAAAATCGGTTGATGGGAAGTTATCTTAACTGTAAGGAAGGAAAGCACGAAAAAGGTGGATACCGTTAATTTACTCTTCTTCCAATCCCCCATTTCTATTCCTCATTGACAGCCATACTATTTATATAACTTTTGAGACCCTTAAGTCGGGATGCTTTAAGCATTTATTTCTTCGGGAGCCTTTCAAAACATTGTGATTAAGGGGGAGGAGGGCCGACGGACCGTTTGAATTGAAACGGAGCGGTAGAGCAAAGTTTTAATTCGTGTTTTAAGGAACTTGGTTGATGGGTAAGGAACGGCTCCTGCGAGAGAAATCGATAATAGAGAAAGCCCTTAATGGCTTTATTTCCCTGCGATAAGGAAAAGTTTTTTCGAGTTCGAGATCAAAAGAGAGAGTTAAGGAGGACCTTGCCGTTTTGCCGAAGAAAGAAAGGATTTGGAGTGAAATGATTACCCCGTAAACGCAGTCGAAATAAAAGAGTTCGGATTTTCAAAGGCTGTCTTCTGCCAAGGAGGTAATAAATGGGGAGCAGGAAGAGTAAAGATTTACTGTTATTACCTTCGTGTCGACTCTAGAGCGGATTACCATTACATTTGCGACGCAACGCGGTGTCTAATTTTGGCTAAGTCCGGATGAAGTTCGCAGTCACTGACCAAGTACATCGAGATATCAAAATCCATTCCGTATACGTTCCGTACCGTCTATCGCAGGTAAGTTAATGCATTAATTAAATAGTAAAGTCAATGCAAATGAATAAATTTAAGGAAAAACTAAATCATTTCCTTGGGGTAGGGTAAAGCAAGAGCGTACAGCAACTTCTCGGAGGGTACTAGGACCGATTCCTGGGTATGACGTTTTGACGTTTCCGCACTATAAGCACTTCTTAACGTTCCAGGAGACCAGAGAAAAAATCTAGTGTTTAAAATGACTATATAGTATACATACCTGTAGCATATGCTGGAGAGAGCTATATCTTCACGTTTTTAAACCAACTTTCGGATTGATTCACTGAGTAATTGAATGAAGGAAACCACTGTAATGACATAATTGAATCAGAAATAATTGGCTGTTTGTGAAAAATAGTAGGCACCTAACTTGCCGTACTAAATTGTTTTTCAGTGTTTTTAAAGGACCAAGGATTATTTTACCTACCAAATATATTTTTTCAAAGTTTCACCCAAAAGTGCTCCAGAAGAGCAAAACTTCCTGCCGAAAATAAAATATAGAGTTTTGACCTTGAATATGAAAAGGATAACCCTCGCACTAAGTGTTTTAGCCTGCAAATTGTATCACTACACAACTTCTCTCGGAGATTACCGCCTTGATACTTAAAATGTTACCATTAATAAAACTTCGCTGTATTTATATTTGAGTTTAAGTCAAGAAAAAGTATTTCTTCTTTGAAGACTATTCCTAATTTATTCCGTTCTCATATATATGATGTATTAATTGTGAACTTGCGTATGAAACGTCGTTAATGCAATCAGTCATTGTTTATTTGTTTTTCGGAGTTAGCAGTTGAGTTTCAAAGCGAAACCTTAATAAAATGTCGGGTACAATTTGAGCCCATATATACACTTATTATCATCTATTCACCTTTCAAAGAGAAAAGGAATCCTCATTCCTATACTTGAAAAATTCCAACGGTACCTACTTCAATTTTCCGATGAATATATTTCTTTCATCTTCAAGGACCTGCTGCCTGAGAAAATATTTCAATCTACCGACATTGAAGTCCAATTGAAGCGCACGTGAAGACAAAGAGACTTGCATGTAGTGACCCGAGTCATTCAATCGGAATAAATATTCGTCCCTTTCTCTGTCCGTTCGAGTAATTAGATTTAATCCCCGCCATTGAAGCGGCATAATCATTCACTGAAATTCCAATTTCGTGGAGATCAATTGTCAATGCCCGAGAATAATGGGCGGAGATGTTACCCTATTTCTTTTTTCAAGTCAATCGAGCGAGCAACTTAGAATGGAAAAGACTGCATTGCCGTACGCTGCGAAGGCACACTGCTCTGGGATAATGGGAATCATTGAAATACGCTTAGGGACGTTTCTGTCGCGTCGGCGAAAAATGAAAGGTACGAACGTCGAGTAAGTCCCTCTCCTTTTCACCCTGTTCGCTGAATATGCAATATTTAAGGTAAAGAAAAAATAAAAAAATCTTTGTTTTGAATTGGCTGGAAAGATTATATAGAATTTTATATTTTAAGCAAAAATAATAAAAAATACCCTTAGGTACCTACGCAATTCAATTTTTTTGAAAAACCAACCCTGTTTGCGGCTGGAGTGGGATGCAAATGTGACAAATATTGAATTAAATCAGTATTTATTTATGCAAGAAGTCTAAGAGTATGGGAGGGGGGGGGGGGAAATGCAAGCAAAATTATTTTTCTTGATTATCGGTTCTCTTTGAAGGAATTTGGCTATCATCCTTTATGCATGTTATTTTAATAAATATTTCTCTACAGTATTTAAGTCATTCCATAATAATGTAGAACCTTTATAATTACGTTTACCGCCTCTTGTTAGTAACTGAAATGCTATTTAATACATTAGTTCCTTGGAAATGGCATGGCATATTACTCATCAAGTTTCATATGCTATGAAAAATTCCTCGTATAAAAATCATATTTTATTTTGATATTCATGGGCTAGACCATATGTTAATTGGATGCTTTTCAGAAAAATGTGATTAAATTAATAGATTTGGAGATTGCTCTTTAGGATGGGTGTGACTCAGATCTCCATTCCGCTCTGCCATCTGCTTGCCTTTGCAGAGTGACGTACTTCTTCTGTTTTACCTTCTTAATAACCTGTCTTATGGAACTATCTCGAGGCCGGTTGTGCCATTCTTTCCTGTGTGTAAATGTATATGGTAAACTATTGATTGTATTATATATTTGTATTATTGCGTATTAGTTGTGGAGGTTATTAAGGTCGTTTAACGTCCATACTGGTGCCACTCCATGTCCATTTGAATATGCTCTTTTTTGATCAATATTATTCTGAGGCTTCAGTTCATTAAGTAAAATCATTTCAGAAATTATGAAATAGAAGTCAAGCATGTAAGATATTTCGTATTTTTTCTTTATTGAATTCTAAATAGATTTCATAACAGATTATGATTATATGTAGTCTACTTTATGTATGCTACCTTTTATAGGACTCGTCTGGACGTATTCTAAGTTCCACGCAAATCTGCATGGAGACGAAAGCATTCCAGCCACCTTGAGGAAAGCCGAGGCGGTATGGCGGCGACTGCTTGGAAGATGAGTGGATAGGTGTGGGAGCGAGGATCAAGTGAGTGTGTGTATACTTTGGGGAATGACTATCCCCCTCCCCTTATCCGTCCACACCTCCCGCCAGGATCTTCCACAAGCCGTATGCATGATTAATCAGCAGGTACGTGTCCGTCTCACTCACGTGGTAGCATACTCAGCTCGGATGAATGAAGTTAGGCGTCCGTTTGCCACGGCAAGTTGTGCGTGTCAAACCAGACGGTATTAGCTACGAATCTTACGAAAGAAGATCCTCAAGTCGGGCTCTAAATGTGTTGTCACCCACCGCGAATTTAAATGAGCTCATAAAAATCGCCACTTGCGTCGGCGACAGACAATGTGATCCATGAATCATGGGGAAATAAGGTATAATTAGGGATATTAATCGAAATTAATATGCAAGATGATGTGGTTTATAAAATTTATAATATTCAATGATATTCCTCGCAAACAGTTATTCATCATCCCTGGTCAATAATCCTAGGATTGGTTTGACGCAGCTCTCCTCTCAGTTCTCCTAGCAGCTAATCTTTTCACACCTACGTATTTCTTCTCTTTCACATCCTCCTTTACTTGTTCCATATATTTTGTTCGAGGTCTTCCTTTTCCGTTCCTGCCTTCCACTTGTCCTTCGACGATTGTCTTCATCAGGCCATCATGTCTCAAGATGTGGCCTATAAGGTTGTTCCGTCTTCTTATTAAGGTTTTCATGAGGCTTCTCCTCTCTCCTACTCTTCTTAGGACTTCTTCGTTACAAACCCGGTCGATCCATTTGATTTTCATCATTCTTCTGTAGCACCACATTTCGAGGGCCTATATCCTTGCTTTCTCCGCTTCGGTCATTATGCGACAGTAAAATACGACAGTACGATATATTCAAACAGTTATTATACTGCTAAATATTGGAGAAAATGGAGGATATTGCACTCATCTCTGCGCCGCTAAATTAAAAGAAGGATCCTCAAGTTGGCCTCTATATGAGTTGTCATCCAACGCGCATTTAAATGGTTTTACAAAAGTCGCTACTCGCTTGAATGACGGAGAAATTGATCCAATTTTTATAGGGAAATAAAGTATAGTCAGGGATGTTAACCGAAATTTGTATGCTAGCTGATGCGATCTGCAAAATTCATAACTTTTCAATGTTATTCCTCGCAATTATCATCGTGATACTGCGAAATGTTGGAAATAAGTTGATCGCATTGCACTTTTCACCATACCGCGGACATTTTTGAAAACCGATTAAAATGCGACCGAAGTAGCAACAGAAATCAGGCTTCTATGGGATGGAATTTGGCCTCCTCTATGTGGTCACCGTTGCCTTCTGTATTCCTCCCGGGATTTCCTTCATCATTCACCTGTGCGGTGCACTTATCGTGAGGAGGAGGCTCAGTCGCTCGCTCTCGTGAGTGGTATGAGAAGGTCTAACAGTCGAACTGTTTCAGGGTGGTGGGGCTGCTGTAGAGAATATTTCGATTGTGAGTAGAGTGAATCAAACGGACGCTTGACTTTCAATGCTATTTCTCGCATTTATAACACAGGCCAACAAAAAAAAATTTGTTTGAAAATTTTTTATTTTAATAGCTGATCTTTATAGATTTTGATGTGCCAAATCCAAAACTGGCCTTAGTTTTTTTGTATCACCCATAGTTCTAAGCAATATGTATTTAATATTTAGTCTAATACCCCTATACGGTATACAGGGAAATCAATGAAACACTGTGTTACATCATAAAATTGTTTGTATTTACTGTTCACTACATCGTGATAAAATTGTTTGCATTTACTACTGCGTGATAATACTGGGTTCACTTGTCAACTGGAATTGGTCTACATTTTCTTCACCCTTTTTCTCTTGAAGCTTCTTGTGTAGCTTTTTCTGCGATGAATTGCTTGCTGAACTTCTCGGTGAAATACCAACAGTAATCCCCATTATCTTCGTTCATTAGACCTACTTTTTCAATTTTATTATAACTATAAAAAAGCTGTTAAATTCTAAAAATATAGCTTGATTTCATAAATTTAACTGTCAAATGTGAATAAATGGTGGGTGATACAACTTTAAAACCATCATATTTGGATTCAACAACTTTAAAAACATAATAATAAGGTATTTTCAGTAAAAAAGTTTTTTCACCGTTGGCCTGTGTAATCATTATTTTGCGAAATGTCGACAAAAAGTGGGTCGCATTGCGCTCATCAACACGACGCGGACATTTTTGAAAACAGATTTAAATGCGACCGAAGTGGCACCGGAAATCAGCCTTCTATGGGATGGGATTGGGCCAACTCTATGCAGTCCTCTTGGTATTAGCCACGACGGAAATGGTTCTTTTTCTGAGAGGCGGAGAAAGAAGGGATGAGGGCTTTGGGCAAAATCGTTTCCCACTAAGAACCGATTTGTCCTCCGCCTTTTTTTTTGCTTTCGGCACTCTCCGAGAAAAGTTGTTATTTCGCCTTAGCTCCCAAGAGATTTCCGTTGTTTCTCCAGCTCAATTTTTAATGCAAGTGGAAAAGAGTTTCTTTTATTCTCTCACGATTCTTTGGTATTTTCCCAAGAGATAATTTGAATTTGAAATGAATTTGAATGATTTGAGTTCCACTGGTTCCTTCTATATCGAGGAGTCCATCCAGCTAAGTTGTTTACCGTGCCCTAGTTTTAAGATTGTTTTTAAATCGAAAGACTTCGCACGTGATTAAATTAAATGAATTGTGCTCGTAAATCGAAATTACGAGTGTAATGAAAGTAAAATAAAATATTTTCAATACGCTGATATACTCTATAGAAGTTACATACATGGAAAGTGAACTCCGCAAATATATCCGCGATGTATTAGTGGGAAACATTAGTCCTTAAGAGGTCCCCGGCAGAGGGAAAGAAAAGTTGACTTTCAAGCCACAAGTCGCGGGCTAACCCAAAAGTGTTATTGATTTACAATATTACGTGGTTATTCAGAAAGCATTATTGCACATTTAGATTGTTTAATTTTTCCTCTTTCAGTAACATTATTTTAATCAGGCTAATGCCTGATGTGAAGTATGCAGAAATTATATCTACTCCGCCGTGAAAAGCTTAAAACTGGCAATTTTATTTTTCCTCCATAAATACCAATTTCAGTAAATTACAACGCGTTTTAAATACTACCGCGTCTTGGTTCTTTTGCTAATGCCCGAAATATTCCAAACAGTATTTGATTTATATGGGCCATAACTTTTCATTATTATACTGGCGGAAAGATTTAACTTTTTCCTTATTGAGACGGTGTAAAATATATATTGACAATAATGTTCCCTTCATCCTCTCTTTCAATCACGGAACCATGCTGACGCCTCTGTTGTAAACTGTTCTGTTTCTATTTATTTACTCTCTTTGAAGGATCCAATGCATTTGTTTGCGGACAAATACAGTAGTTGAATGCAATGTTTGTGTACGTTGATTACGCCATCATTAATGTATTCGGCAGAAATGAAACTGTCAGAATTTCCGTCCACGAAACGGTCCTTTCCATAGCGTTGCCTCCGAATTTATTTTTCTGCCAACGTTTCCCGTTTTCTCTGTCACTTCTGTTTAAATGTATTTACCCGATTTTGTTTGGAAGCACAAAGAGATTTAAGCCACACTGCTATCCCAGTTTTTATCTTCGAATGAAAGTGAAAAGTTTATATTTTGAGAACACGGTTTTTATTTATTTTCAAATGAAAAAGCAATCTCTATAACCAGCAGTACCTCTTCTTTTGAACCCGTTTCGCTTACGCTTTAACGCTCAGATATTTATTGCTTCTATTCTGTGTATTCAGCTCTCTTTGCTAAAATTCTTATCGAAAGGAAAATTTATTTACTATAATCGGGTATCTGCGTCTTTATTCACAATTATTCTCAGTTTTTATCGTATATTTTAATAAAATAACTCTTATGGCCGCTTTACGCGGTGGATGATCATGCGAATGATCATGTTGAATGATCACGTGATCATTCACAGGCATCACGCGAGCAAAATTAGAACCTGTTCTACTTTTCACTGAATGATCATGCGCATAAAAGTTCATTCACAAAATGCTCCGTCATACACGGTGAATGAGCATGCGCATGATCATGCGAATGAAATCATTCGCCGTGTATCGCGGCCTTTAATAAGTCCTTTCTTGCGGTTGGATCATATCTGCTCTTTAATGAGGATTATGGTTATGACTCTTTCGTTTTATTCGTCTCGTGTTAAAAATTTGTCTTCACTTGAGTCATTTTTCTTGTATTTGCATTACGTTGTATCCGTAAATTGTTCATTCTTGGTATAAATAAATAAATAAAATTAAATAAAGACCTGGCTCAATCGCTTTACGCCTTCAAAAACGTGGGTAATGCTTATTTTTGACATCGCATGCACGTTTCTCAAATATAGAAGTAAAACCATTGGTGATGTATACTTTTAATGGTTTTTGTGGACAGTAATGCTGAACTATGTTATTTGTGAAGCATGATGCGTTATCAATCATTATCTCATGAGTTCTCTGTATTCGACGAAAATTATGTTTAAGCCAATTTTTATTTCGATGACGTCTTAGATTCAATTTTTAATGCGTCGTAATGGCTGGTGTTTTACTCATATATTGTACTAACTATTTCTTGATTATTCGATTTTATTTTGCTCTTCTGCTAATTTATTTGAAGTCTGATAAATATTGATTTTGATTTCGCCTTCAGCGATATTCTTATGCAAAATATATGCCCTTATTTTATATCCAATTACTGGAATTTCAATTCTCTAGGGGCCCAAATAATCAGTGTTATAAGTGTAAAAGGTTGATTGTGTTCCATTTACTCTGTGTGTTTACAAATTGTATGCCGCATGCTGAACATTTTCATTCTAGTTAATGTCTATAAAGTTTGCGGATAAACCGATTCATTATGTACGTTATCTTCCCCAGCGATCATCAATCACTCATACATCATTGCTCAACTCATCATTTTTATCGTTTTCATTCCCTAATGAAATTAAAATAAAACCCTATAATTTCACATTAATATAATATTGTGCGACCTCGGTTTGGTCGTAGCACGTCATCATTTGGTATTTATTCACGGAGAAAAACGTTCTATGTTCTTTTAATAACGCCTTTCAATTGTTTGAAATGAATAAATTGGAGGATATAATGGTGGAAAATGCTATTTTTATCCCTATGACATAGCTTGCGATTGTTTATCGGAATTACTTACTGTACAGAGTTTATATTTGAAAATTATTTTAATATTATTTCTTGTACTGATGTCTATGACTATATCTAATGGAAAGGAAGTTTATTGGCCTTTGTAAATTTATCTTCACGAGTTTTATTTATAATATTATAGCAGAGGGTATTTTACTTTTTCAATTAAATAATAATTCTGGTATAACTTCTTTACGGTATAAAACTGACCCATTAATGCATTCCAGTGTTTATCTAGATCTTTTAAAAAGATCAATTTGATGTGTGTCTTACCACCCCTTATGTTATATGCCCTCCGATCAACTCATGCTCCCAATATTAGCGCTGACTTAGCACTGTCTCTAAGTTTTTTTCTGCTAATCGTTAATGTTAAGCTCAATGTTCCTCATTTTAGCTGATGATCACACCTATGATTAAAACAGCAGCAATTAGGAGGAATAAGGAAGGAGAAAGACGAAATTCTAAGGATAATTACACACTCATTTATGGAGTATCTACTCAGTGAAAAAGTAAATTAAGTAAGGCTTGTACAAGCCAGACGCCGTACAGCAATAGGAGTAATTAGTGAACTTGGGATTAATCTGCTGGGAAAATTAAATTTTTAAAACGAGGTGTACTGAATGAAAAGCCTTCTGTATCTAGTAAAGTCCCTGCTCAACGAGAATGTTTTGTCAAGTACCTTCATTTTAAATAAAACCTATGTTAATAAAACGCCCTGTGCTGCGTAATAATATTTTGTGATGTTAAAATAAAACAAAAGGATTCAAGGAGTATATATGCCAAAGTTATTATAAAAGTCATGATAAAATTACCATAGAAAGATTAAGGTTAAATTTTTTTATTTCTGAACAACCAAATGCTTTTCAAGCTGAACTCGGCTGTTTAGATTCGGTTGCACTTGAGGTAATTAGTACGTCTTGCGACTTAATCTGGCACAGCGCTTATCTTACCAACTCAATTTGACTCTGTGTACATGAGTAAGAAGCCTTAACGTGTAAAAAAATTGTCAAGAGCGGTGATATTCAAAATTCTCACTTGAGTCCTAAATAATTTGTATAGCACATGCTGTCTCCGACGGTAAAGAATTCATAATTTCATAATTGTAAAAATCCATTGCCACTCAGAAAAGTATATGCTTGCGATTGTGAAGATACGTTTAAGTAAGTTGCTTCCGTAGTTTTTAGGAATCCAGTGAAATATTTTGATGGTACTCTTACTTGTTTCCTCAGAATTACCGGTAGCGATATAGCTACACGAATTGGTAACGAGGTTAGAGTCCAAAGATGATAAATTTTTTATGAGTGACCTTTATTGTAAGGATGAATATTCAAGGCAAGCGTATTTTTTTGACGAAGGGAAGTTGTAATGATCCTTTGAATGCAATTTCCTATTTATTTTTTATGATAATTATGAGTCTTTTACAGAAAGTAGACGCCCATATTGAATTTTCGTTTCGAACCCGATTCTTTCCGTCGATGGCCTTATTTCGACCGACTTCACAAATAAACTAATACGTGGATCGACTTATTACAAGCTTTAACAAAATATTTGTGACAGTTGGACAGCAAACATGAGAGCGAGTTTTCTTCAAGAGCCGCATGTTCTCAGAATGGTAGGATGTTGCTACGATGAGCTGAATGGATTAATGCTGCACATTATGACAAACATGCCGACCAATGCATTAGCTAACTAGAAATTATAGAATACTTGGAGACACTAGCAGCTGGAGGTGAGTGCATAACTGTTTGGATGAGGAACGAGACTCGCATTAAGGAATAGGAGAAGAACAGTGAGAAGAAAAAAACAAGGGGTAAGTCCTCTGAGAATGACGTAGATACAAATAATTGTGGTATATGTAAGGTAACGTCTGGAAACCGATGGAACTGGGTTAAGATAGGGACAGATGGAATATTGAGATATACCAGTTTAGATCTAAGGTTTAAGTGACTTTTCTCCTCATGAGTCTCGGCTTTCGGGCTTTCCTCCGCGTTGAATTTTCCATAGGTGACGACAGTTTCTCTAAGTTCTGTCGTCACCTATGGAAAATTCGACGCGGAGGAACGCCCGACAGTCGCGACTCATATGGAGAAACTACCGTCACCTATGGACAACGCGGATGTGACGCCCAACAGCCGAGACTCCAATGTACCAATTTTCGGATTGCAATGTTTTGGGTAGATTTAATGTTTATATTCCTTTTTTAATTCTCCAGGTAATGATGTGGCACAAGGAAAGAATTTGGCTTCCCTAGCCTGAGTATTAAAAACTCACACGCATATGCATGGGGTGAGACCCATAGGTACTTATATACCCAGACCAACCTACGGGTTCAATCATTGATCATAAGAATGAACTAAATGAAACATGAGAGGCTGTGGATCACGGTGGGTGGAAATGAGTTAATATTTTGCATAGCACAGTCTGTCACTGACGGCAAAGGTCTAATAATTTGGTTCTCATAAAAAAAATATAGCTTTTCCTTGATCTGAGGCAAACATCTGGTCCCGGCATCCCTTTTATGCCTCGAATTGTGATTCGTGACGTCTCCTAAAATCTTTTATTGGCAAAAGCGGACGACATTTGAACTCGTCTCCCTACTGAGAGACAGGAACGCAATCTCTGCACCGAATGACTAACTTTATTCGAAATTGGAATGTTTTGCTTAGTCTCCCTCATAACACCCTGTAATTAAATGGCAGCAGTTTTCTTCACCCTCACTCAAGCCAAGCTTTTTATCTTTAATTACACTTTTGACCAAATGAGCAATATCCTCTAAATTAGAACGCTCGGCTTTTTGGATTTATGACTTACCTTATTTATTCTCAAAAATGCTTTCTCCTAAAACCAATCACTTAGGAGATTTACGGTGTATGTTATATGGTGTTAAACTGTAAATTCTGTGAAATCACAGTTAGAGTTATAAAAGTCAATTTTTTATTCCTGTAGTGGGATTTTCCGTTTCAAATAAATTATTCCTTTTTTACAATTCTCACCATTTTTTTGCAGTTTTAATTAATTTTGAATCTATCAAATAACGTGTCATATAAATCTCTTGTTACATTTTTTTGGTGTTTCTCTTCCTTAAAGTCATCATTTATGGATGTACGTTCTTCAGGTTGAGGTTTATGGAGAAACATTAACTCAAGCGCAAAGAGCTGGTATGCTTCCCATCGCGCAGGGGTAAACACAGAAGCCCATTTTTTAGGTCCATGACTCCAATAAATTTCATTTCATTTATTCTCTACGAATAAGATGACAAAGTTTCTATATGAAAATGAAGAACGGTTAGGAAAGTATACCGCTACAGTTGCCATTCCACTTCGATGTAGGTGATTAGGTTCGAGTGATTTTCTTTTCATTACAATCGGACGAAAATCTCAATTACTGCAAGAAATGTACCTACCTTTCCTTAACTATATATAATTTTTTAAATTTTTAGTGTTTGACTTAAAGTCATGATCCCTAGCTGATTGTAAAATTAGCATCTGAAGTAACCGAACATATGTAATACAGGAGTGTGAAAAAAAACTCTTAGAATAAAATTAATTTGTTTTCTCCGACAATTATGATGCGGGCATAAAACAAATTTTTAAATTATATGTGTTTCAATTTATATTCAATTTCAATTGGTAAGTTTATGAATGGATTGGCTTACTGTTGAATATAAAGAAGCTTAGTAGCTCATGCATTATGTTACTGAGCACAATCCATCATGACCATTTTTTGGACGTTTTTGACGTGGTTCCTTGGCATGTAAAGTATCAAATGCAAAGTTTAATTAATCACATGATTAAATGATACGAATGCTTCATCAATCTCAATCCAGAGCCGAAATGAGCCTGTTTATGCTACGAGCGAGGTGAGCGGCGGGTATAAACGTTACTAAACATAATGTGAGATGAAAAAAAATTTTCGCCCCCTCTAATTCTGTGCTATCCAATATGTTGAAAAATTCTTTTTTCATATACAACCCATATTCTTAAGGCCATCTCAGAACCTAATTTGAGCTAATGACGCATTTTCGATAAACTTTTCTATTAACTTGAATATTTCAAGTTCCTTGCAAAAAATTAGTACAAATCGTGGCGTTCTATGAATTCATGTCATTTACCTTGAAATTCCATGACTTTTCAGCTGCAAAAGTATAATTTTACTATCGAGAGGAGTGGACCCCATTATATGGTTGATGAAAAGTATAGAAGACTTTATTCGCCGTTCTGGTCATTAACAAAGTGAAATAAGGGGATGCATCACCATCACTCGACCATTCATATTTATTTGGAGCATGTTTTTGAAATTTTTTGAGGAGAATGTTGAAAATTTCAGGAGTAGAACGTAGGAGTAATTAATTTGACGTTTGGAATTTCACCCAAGTATTTTATGGTGTGAATTTTTTTAATTTTTTTTTTAATGTACCATTGAATTTTTACAATTATTAACTATGCACGAAAATAAATTTTTGGGATAATAGCGTTGGTTCGAAACAAACGACACGTCTCGAGAAAAGACAAATTATGACCGGTTTCACGTAAGTAATACTTCCAATTACGGTGAAGTTCGTATAATATTCCTTTTTCCATTTAAATATGGAATACAAGGCTGAAAAGAAAGGATTTGGCCGCCGGGATAAAAATTGCTCGTGTTTTCCGGAAAAAGAGGTGCTCAAAAATCGAAGAGGAAGAGCCGTATGAGGCGGGGGATGTATACGAGTGGGATGGGGGAGTAGAAGGACTTTGGGGACAGAGGAAAGTGGGGACGGGCAATGATTATTTATACAAGGCGTCGCAGCCGAGTGACGTCACTCGGACTGTTTACCGAAGGGGAGTTGTGGGTCAAGGCCACCGAGGCGCCGTTATCAGTTGGGGTGGGCGAAGAGAGGGGGTGGATAATTTCCCCTACGCCCCCTCTATCCAGCGCTAAAAACTTCAAAGTGAATAAAATTCCCGTGTCTGGGGAACGTGTATAAACTTACCCCGCGACCGAAACCTTTCAAAATCTGGCGATTCCCATGTCTGCCGCGTTTCACCACCCTCGCATTGGCTATCACGAATGTGCAGTTACTCGCAAACATCGTCGATATTTCGATGCATTGAAATCGGTGGTAAGTTGATTATTTTCTGGAAGTCAACCTGGTAAATTTCCCTACATTATCACCGTATTCATGAATTCTTTCTACAGCAGAAAAAATTAAAAAAGTTAACTGTCTTAATTTTGGAATCTTCACCGATGTTAATCCGATCTTAAATGGCTCATATTACATCCTGCATATCGTCGTCATCTCGAAAACGCTCGCCTACTTGACTCTGCGTTTATTTCCATTTTTTTCATTTCAATATAGTATTTATAAAAGAAAGTAGAAATATTTAATTTTATATTCTTTCATTAAACGAATAGTAGACTTCATTTGATTGGTAGACCCTCATAGACCTTCCGTTCCATTACCACATAGTTTAAAATGGCGCAAATGACGTAATGATTTGGACTTCATCCCAATAGTAACCACCATCTTCTAATAAAAATGTAAGGGTTTGAATTCTAGTTCATGGTATGGAGGATGAGATAATTGCGTGATTAATTGTCGCTTAAGGTACACGGACGTGGTAGGATCGTAATGTACATTAGGCTTGAATTGATCGGTATATTTTCTCACACCTGTAACCCTTCTTCAACGAATCCCTCCCGTCTCTCCTGATATGAAATGGCGCGAATGACGTCATGATTAGGTCCTCACCCTACAAATACCTTCTCCAACAGTCAGTATACTTGGAAGGAGGATTCTTGGTGAATGGTTGCATTCGGTATTGGTTGAAGGGGTGCAGCTGATTTAGTTTGCGTTTTTCCGCTTGGGGTTAGCCTTCCGCTAAGTTTCGACGTTAGTTTACCGTTATTTTTCCCACTCCCATTTCTACATTTGTTGGAAACTATCCCGTATCGCTGGTCAAAAATTATCAAAATGACGTAATGATTAGTTTTTTATCCCGAAAAAACCCAAAACCCCACATAATTGTGGATGAGGAGACAATCACGTGTGTATTTGCCGCGTTTTTATACAACAAAGCTTCAGTTAAGGCAATTTTTTTCTTATTATTTCCCTTCTGTTCTTATTATTATTTTATTTTATCATAAATGGTTCAAATGACGTCATGATTTGGTCGTCATGTAAGTAATGTCCCTTCCACCCGTCAATATGCGTGGAAGTGGGACTCTTGTGAATGCTTGTTGACGTTGTTGATTGAGGAGACGGGAAATGCGTGGGCTCTGGATCGTAGGATTGCGAGCACAGGGAAGGTGGGCACAGGCAGGTAGGCACTTCGCTCAACCGTGCACGAGTGGGTTGTTGGTGCCACTATTTATGGTGTCCTCTCGTGAGAGTCGGTGTGAGAGGGGAAGGATGCCGCTGAAACGTTCGCATCGATCGGAACCACTTTTGGGGTCCCTCCGAGTGTGAAACGGCATGGGATGAGTTTGACGGGGGAGCGTGGAGGTGGTGGGTTGAAAATTTGCTCCTCCTTTGTGATGGACGACGTCCGACCCCGTCACTAGCATCATTCCCAATGCTCCGCCGGTGGGATGAAAGCCCGAAAAACTGGTCGTACTACATAAAAGTGCCAATATAAACATGTAAATTGGCAATTTTCCTGGTTTGAGCAATCTGAAAATATTATCTAAAAAAAATTCGAAAATCGTGTTAGTTTCACCATTTATAATTAGAAAATGGCTCTACCGTTTTTAATGATATTTGGTTTTTTGGATTCGTCTCAGCCCTAGATAACAGGATTAACATTAAAAAATTGTGATAGTTCACGAAAATATTATCTTGATCTTATAAAAAAAATATCTTGGGGTATTTTATGGTTGGAAGGAAATTTCTTAGCTTTTCTACAAAAACACACACTTTATTGCCGACTAGTTTCGGTTACACTGTACCACTTTCAAGACTAGTCTTTTTTCACTAGTCTTGAAAATGGTACAGTGCAACCGAAACTAGTCGGCAATAAAGTGTGTGTTTTTGTAGAAAAGCTAAGAAATTTCCTTCCAACCATAAAATATGGAATTCTACAAAGTAAAGGCCTCAACAATTCAGTGCATCTTGGGATATTTTTTTTTTTGAAGTTGGTAACACTGCAAAAGCTATCAAGTGGGTCAAAACTAGATGACTTGTTTTGTTTTTACTAATTTAGTGAATGGGCTTCGTAACAATATTAAAAAAGTTTTAATAGTTAAAATGTATAAAAATATTAAAATAATTTACTTCAAGCAATGTCCAGGTCATATTGAGACGTCAACAAGCACATAACTACCGTGTTTGTAAACAAGTATCCAAGCAACTGTTGAGTATCGGTAATGGCCGTGTTCCTGTCGGCGAATCGAGCAGATGGATTATATTTCACTCAAACTTTTGCAGTTTTGTTTCATCGAAAGATGAAGTCATCAACAACGTGTAGGTACCCGAATATGATTGATAGCCACAAAAATCAGAAATATTAGTGTTAGCGAGCGATTCTGGCGGTTAGGAACGAATATGTGATTGGCTTACTTCGTAATTCAGAATCAAATCGTTAGTACTCTGTATTCACTCAAATCTACCATCTGAATTATAAACGTTTTGAGTGGGCCTGGCACACGACCGCACAATTTAAAGCTGAAGGTTAGCTCGGTGGTCATGATGCTTCGAAATGTAAACCAACCAAAACTGTGCAATGGCACGCGTTTGGTGACTAAACGAAACTGATAATCAGTGTGGTTCACGCAACTATACTTAAGGGAAAATCAAATTAAAGCCTACCCTATTTAGATTGAACAAAGAAAATGTATTAGAGTAAAGAGTATAACAAGCCATTGTAATGAAAATTTTTGCAGTTTTCATATTTTTTCTTAATTTATTATTTTTCTTAATTATTTATGTTGAGAAGCAATAAAATTAGTACGACCACTCTTGATCTTTAAGAGGTGTAACTAAACTGCTTATTGATTACTAGGCAGTACGAAGTTAGCCGGGCCAGCTAGTAGAGATATAAATTCTACTCCATGATTTATTTTGTTGGAATTGTCGCAACAATGGTAGTGATTGTTGGTCGAGAATCGTCGAGAGTATCATAAAAAAAATGAATTGAAGGTAACAAATTTTGAGTGTCCTTCCTTGAAATATCGGCCTAAAATCTATTCCAGCCTTAACATGCGTTTAATTTATTTTCACCAGGGATAAAAAATATTCGGAATTTTGAAATGCTCTACTGCTCTACTCTGGAGATGTAAAAATAACTGTAGTATAGCAACTGCAAGTTATGCTACACATAGCCCAACCACTCCAACCGATTTCGTGGTTAAAACTAAAGTTTATGTGTATTTTCGTTTATCGTGAGATATTAAGAAAAAGCCGTGAATATCATGAGTATAGAACATAATAAATACATGATCTTAGAACATTTTGAGACTCAATTTGGTTGCTGGAATACGTTATGTCAGTTGCTTTATTAAATTTGAAAGAAAAGGAAGATGAACTATTACATTTAGATTTACATTTCTTGAGGTGTGTTACACATTGAAGTGTGTCATATTTTCCTTTGAAGGTGTTAATTAGTTTTTATCGGACAATGCTTTTGCGTGTATGTGTAGAAAAAATGTGCGTTCTAGTGCTACCCTATAAATGATCAGTTAACTCTAACTGTCCTGTCAAAATTCACTGCATTTTTTCTCTTTGAAAAATCGTTTCCGGTATAAATAATTAAAAAATGTCGAAATTTTCCCTGGCTATTTTATAGCTATTAAAACTCAATGTAGACGTTTCAATTTTTTAAAATATACTCCTTACTTGTTTGCGTAGTTCTAATCTTCGGATATTTAATTTAGCGGAGCGCTTCGATTATGGCAATGAGTTTAATGCGACCCACTATTTGCGCATAGTATTTACTGGGAACACACCTCATTATAATATCCGTCGCTTTTAATGTGATTTCTGAGTGAGGGTGTGCAACAATGTGGCTATTGGTATTATTTTACGGTGCTTCAATTTTTTATCTGATGCCACATAGGCAAAAATTAGATGCTTTCAAGGCATTTTTTTTCGCAACGTGGCCAGATGTTTGAGATTGCGGTCAACTGTGCGGCGGCTAAATATTATGATTAATTATCGGCAGTAATGGACGTTCTCACCTGCTGAAGGTCGCACCGTAATTTTTAAATTGTGCGACAGCCTCGTCAGTTAGTCAGTATTATCATGTAATGGATATCTTTAAGAGCGACACAGAGAACATAATATAAGGCCACACTATATTTACAGGTCCGATAGAAGTGATACATTACGAGAGATGTTTTGCCGAACGGATAGATATGGGAATTCGTTTTTCCCCCGAACCATAAATGACTTTAATAAACACTAGTCCCAACCTCGTTAGAGCACTTCATTTTTTTAGCTGTAAACGGCTGATGTCCAGCACCCCCTGCCACACACCTTTTAGGAGGCTTGCGGGGTATTATGTAGATGTAGATGTATGGCCATTGTAGCTAAATCGTGAGTCATCCGCTTTCTTCGCGGCGTTGGTTACACAATGTTGTGTCTGGAAACCTCTTTAAGTTTGAAGAGTAGATTTACTTATACTAGAAATCTTTTAAGATACATTATCCATTTAATCCATGGAAAAACTTGTCACAGTTTTGCATACATTGATTTCTAATATTTATCTCGTTCGATAAAGGCATTGAAAGTGGAAACTAATCCTAGGCCACCGAAAGTTTTTCCACCCCTATGGTCGGGGTAAATGGGCGGAAACCCAGGAAGTCCACACGAATACCGAATAAATCGTCCGTATTTTCGCAGAAATGTACCGCAGGGGAGCGCTGAAAAGACTTTTGGGCTCCTCTTTCCCACGGATGAAACACTTTTCATCCCTCTTAAAATTGTCTCCATTACTCACTCTTTCTTTATGGGATTATGGCTTTTCGCTTTTCAATCTTGCCGCTCCAACTCCCTTCCTCCTTCACACACGCTATCCCAACCTCCCTCTGCAAGCCATTCCCTCTGCTGCACAGGGCTTCACCTCATCTCTCAACCCCCTTCCCACTTTACCTCGCCAATTCATCCAACCCCCTCATCCGTTTCGATCTGAAAATCTCCAAAGTGATTCAACTTTCCCTTTTTTCACACAAAAGTCGGCAGTCTTCCCTATACTCTTCCCAACCCACTCCCCACACTGTCCTAGGATAAAACGCTAAAGCCGCGCCCCACTCTATTTTTTCCTCCATCCCCTACTCTCGCACTCTCTTGCGGAATATTTTTATCTCTTTTTCCCTTCAGTTTCGACCGGGCGAGTTAAAAAAAATGAAAACGGCACTGTTCTCCCTCCAATCTCCCATCTGAACACCTCGGAGAAAAATCCACGTCATTCTTTTCCTAACGTAGAGCCCATGGTGATGCTATTTCACTCCAGCCCATTTCAGACTGCCCCCGACCCCATCCGCCTATCTCGGCCCCATTCGACCTTCTCATACTCCTTGCCGGCCAACGAAGAGACGTCTGCCCATTCGCCTTCGGGGCCCATTCGACCTCATTTTACTCGCCGCATCGTCCGCCATCTTGTCTCGCGCCATTTTTGTGCCATCCCTTCTTTTATGCTGTTCTCTGCATCCCATCACTGGGTCTTAATTTTTTTTTAACACGTTCACCCCTGTAGTAGATTGCTCCTTTCTCTTCCGCTCATTACATCTTAAATGTGTTTTTCTCCCGCAGAACAGTTACACCCTCCCTCCTATTGTGTGATATCACGTGGTAATCGATTGCATCGCCTTTATTTGCGTCAATCGCCTTGCGTCCTCCTTTCCCCTGACGTTTCATGTGAAAAGACTTGAATCCCTTTCCTCAGGGATTTTAACGCTTCATGAATTCCTTCCACTCGCTTTCACCAGCGGTATTCATAAGGTGGTCACCGAAACAACTCATTGAGCCCTTTATGCTGGTGTGAAGTTCAATTTCTCTGCGATATTGAGCGGCATTTTCATACCATTCTTCTCTTTTTAAAACACTTAGATTTAAATATCCCTATTATCCCCAATTTATTCCATTTAATATCTGCTACATAAATTTTGTGAATGCCCAATAACCTTGCAAAGAAACATATGCCTATAATTGGGCGATTGTAATTAAAGTCTTAAGAGCGCTCTCTTATCACAAAATATCCCCTAAAAACTCAGGTAAGCGGGCGAAAATTGGAGTTAACCATTTGACTTTGCTTCCGCAATAGACTGGAAGTGGGTAAGTAGTGCCAAAAATACGTTTAAATTGCTAAACTTTTGGCTTTGAAGTGCGTATAAGAATAAATATAATTTTATGAGTTATCGGCTGAGGTCTTATCATTAGGAGAATAATTATTGAGTTTTTAAAATTACAGGCTAAGTAACATACCATGTAAATCTATATATATAAAAGAAAGTCGAAAATCGTGTTAGTTAGAACACTTATAACTCGAGAACGGCTGCACCGATTTCAATGAGATTTGGTTCTTTGGATTCGTCTCAGGCGGGGTTAACATAAAGGCCATTAAAAAAGGATAATTTCACAAAAAAAATTCATCTCTTTCCTATGGACATGCTTTTAGGAGTTATAGTAACACAACAATTGATAAGTCGGTCAAAACTACAAATTAAATAATTTGTTTTGTTTTTACCACTTTAATAACTGAATTTAGTAACAATATAACATTTTAATTACTAAATATATTCAAAATATTAATTAAATTGAAATTACATTTAAAAAATTTAATTCGAGCTGATTGTAAGCCCAGCCGTGGCCCAGCTCGAGTTGACACTTCACTACCGTGTTTGTAAACAAATCTCCAAGCAATTGTTGACAAACGGTAATGTCCGTGTTCTTGTCGAGGAATCGAGTAGTTTTAACTCATTTCCTTGGACTGATTGCAAATTAGTTTCAGCGGAAGGTGAGCTCATCAACAAAGAGTTCCAGAATATGATTGATCACCAAAAGAATCAAAGATGGTTGATTTAGCGAGTAAGAACGAAGATGTGGATGACTAAAACGAGGTAAATTCAAATAGTTCGTACTCTGCATGGATTCGAATCTTTTAAATGTGTAACAAACGAAGACGAAATCACCAACTATCTATCTGAATATTTTAAGTCCTTGGACGTACCTGGCTTACCAAGGCACGATTTACAGAAAAATGTAGTTTCTGTGCTCATGATCTTTCGAAGCCTAAACCAACCATAACTATCCAACGGAACGTGTTTGATCATTAAAAAAAATTGGTGATGAATGTGATTCACGCAACTTTACTCAAAGGAAAATTTAAAGGTTAGGAAGTCCTCATTCCGTAGATTCCATGATCTCAACTCATATGCCCTTTTGAGCTTAAACGTATTCAATTTACAATTCGTGTTGCATTCGTGATAACGATTAAAAAATCGCATGGTCATTCTTTCAGTTTTTGTGTTGTTTGTGCTCATGTGCTAATGAAAACCCATGATTTTCTCATGGTCAATTTAGCGTGCTATGTTCACGAGTCGATAAACCATCCTCTGTATTTCTTCCTTCGCTTCAAGTGCGTAGCTAGAATAGGGGGTTTTGGGCGCAGCTAATACCACGGGTCTGTAGGGTATAGAAAACTCGCTAAGGTAAGCGGGAAGTGTGGCGGCACTTCCCCCAGACCTTTTTTAAAATAAATGGTTCAAAATAGTGGGTTTTGTGGCTGTGTGAATAGCTAAATATGTTTTGTTTGTTAGTCATCCGTCCCCCAAATATTAATAACAAAATCTTTCATAAAAAATTCTCTAAGCTCTTGGGGGGGGGGTTTATCCGCCAAAACCTCCCCTCGCCGCGTCACTGCTTTGCTTCGCTATATTTATTAAGCTTCATCCGCTTCATCTTGCGCCTGATAACAAAACAAAAACTGTTGTTTCTCAGAAGGTACTTGACGCAAGACATTAAACCCGAATGTGTAGGGCTCACCGTGGTGCGTTTACGCATGCAGTACGTTTACGCAGTGCATTTTTTCCAAACAGAGATACTAAAACTGGAGCGCCTTAAGTCATTTAATGCGAATGCTGCTTCATAGGGGCTTTTCTCGCACGATTTTGAGCATCAGTCAAGCGTCGGTCTGGGGTCGTGTCAACCTGCCCCCTGAATGGGCCAAGTGTATGCAACAGACTTGGACCTAAAAACATTTTTTTACAGCTAATAACGCAAATAGCCAACAACTGAATGCGTATAATTTTTATTTCATGAACTGCTTTATTAAACCACAATGCCCAAAATTTCTTAAGCTAAAACATAAGAAAATTTGTTGAAAAAAATCCGCGTTAACGTGCTCCGATTCACCCTATGTAGATTCAATAAAGAAAATGTCTTTCTGACAAGCAATTTTGGTACTCATTTACGTAGTTTTATTGAATTTGTATCCTTATTTTATACAGCCGCTCTTGATTTATAAATGGTGTAAGTAAACTGTAAGTTCATTGATTGTTAGGCGGTACGAAGTTCGCCGGGTCAGCTAGTAATAATTAAAAAGCACGAAAACTCAACGGTCTAATCATTATAAAATATTTTGGATTGGTGCCTTTGCTTGAAATTCATATATAGTGCGTAAATATAGATAGCAAATATGTTTACTGCTTAACTAAAAAAAAGTATTACCGGAATATTAGTAATCAATTATTTCATGTTGAAAAAAAATTTGACTGGATGGACTCCTTAGTTTTAGCAAATAAAAAACCTGGCAGTAAAATATAAGTATGACTTGAGAAATTTATTTTTTGCGACTTCAGGAAACTAAATTTGTTATACTGACCGTGGATAGTATCCTAAACTTTAGGCTAACGGGTAGCTTTTCCTCAGAAATATAAATATAACTTAACTTTAAGCTCGTGCTTGGAGAAAAAAGCGCTGTCTTCTCCCTCTGCTCCGTAATGAGGAAATGTATGGTTCCTGTCGTAAGAAAGGTCGGTAAACTAACTGTGGACATTCAGGCCCGGTGGCGTCGAATGAGCAAACAAAACTCTCCCCCTATTCCCTCGTGCCATTGTTTATTCACCGTCACCCTTCGCAACCCCTTTCCCTGCGACCTATCCCAGCATCCCTCTCCCACTCCATAGCCCATGAGATACACCCCTTTCTTTCCTACTCTAACATAGCCTTAAAAAAAGGTGCCCCTCCCCCCGCCAACGAACCACCCACCTCTTACAACAGTCCGAGAATATATTGAATTTCCTTCTGCGTGTTCTTCTGCAGAAAGAGCTTCGCGATCGTTTTTTCGCATATTTCCATCTAATTCGGAGCACGGTTTTTCATTCCCTGTCGCCATATATTTCAGTCCGCGTTGTTAGTTTAAGGATTGATTTTATCCATGTAATTTCATTCCTTACGGTGCGGACGCTGCGAATTATTTTTCTCTATTTTGGCTGCGCGTGCCAGATTTTTTATGGGTTATCCTCCCCGCCTATGCTATTTATTATTGTCTATGTATATTTTTCTACGTGTAGTTACTTTCCCTAAAATTTCATTGCCATATATTTTCTGCTTATTAATTTATGCAATAAAATTCTATTTGAAAGGAAAATTCAGAAATTCTTCACGAAAAGATTTATTATTCTGTAGAAAAATTTAACATTTTCAAAACTCTAATTACTCATATGCTTATCTTTATCACCCCCTTACTTAAATTAGGTAATGCTAGTTATTTATATTTCTCTTTGATTTACAATCTGCCTCTTTATCTTCCAACGAGTGATTACGAAATAGTTTTCTCGGATCTTTGTGCCTAATTGATGGGCATATTATCCTAGATGAAAATTGTTAAAATATCTTGAGATGATGTGTCACGAGTTGGTATTATATTGTTGATTTTTATGTGTCATGGAAAGACTCTTTTCCATTCATTTGACTTAAATGCTGTAGAACATAATTTTTAGGCTATTATTTCTAATATTTTTTACAGTTTACTATCCATCGGAGTTAAAAGAAGTCTTTATTTTTTCGCTCTAATTATTTTCTATTAAAAGCTGCTCATTTATCCTAACTAGAGGCTCATAATTACTTTCAACCATACGATCCCTGAATCATTTCGTCTACTCTCCATGGCACACCAAATTTGCTAACTATATAATTTCCTTCTCTTCCTTTCTTCTCCATCCACAACATCAAGTGTTAAATAACCTGTGCCTAGTGATTGAAAATGGATTAAGTAACGAATGAAACTAAGGTTGGTTATCACTGTATAGAGACGGATTAAGAGATTTTGTTGAACTAGAAAATATTGATAGTGGCAATAAGGCAATAATTTTAACAACGCCTTGAAAATTCTAATAGTTGTTGCGGTATTAGGGGACCTGATATTTTACTCTCCTCTTTAAATGATAATAAATTCTCGGATTGGGTACACTGAATTGTACTACTCATTCTGGGCGTCGTTTTTCAATTACACTGTCTATTAAATACACTTGGGCTCACGAAATAGACACAGTCCAACTCAAATGTTTTCCAATACTAGCATTTTGGTTCTTCTAAATATTTAATTTTTAATGAATCAAGGACAATTGGTTGGTTACACGAGAGAAATAGTTAGGCCTTAGAATTTCGATCTGAATTAATCACTTTGATGATGAGAACCTATATGGAGGCATAATCGAAAATTTGGTCAGATAGGTTATGCTCATCGCGAAAACGTTTTAGGCAATGTCAATTCAAGTCTCCAAAATGAAAGAAACCTTAAATTCCGACGTCAGTTTTCTTTCAACCTTTCCCTGTAATTGTTTTTGTTCCATCCTACAGACTTCTCCTCCAAGGTTGAAATGACCTCATCAGTAGTTCACGCTTAAGCTCGTTACCCCTTCCCTTTTCCGGCTTATTTTTTTGTGATGTTGAATTAATTCTTCCTATTTTTCATTTACGCCCACGTAAGTGCATTTTCACAATTCTTCATCCAAGCCATTTTTTTATACAAACTGCTGTCCTTGATGTTGCCATAAATCTCCGTGATTTACGTACGGCGTCATTTTTTTCTTTTAGAAAAGATGCACCCGCGCTCCAGCTGAGAAGAAGCAGGTCTTTCGGGTTTTTACCCGTGTGGTTTTGTCATGGCTAACGGCATGTTTCGACGTTTTCCTTTCCTTGTTCTTCGGCCTCCAATCCCTTTCAAATATTATTTCATTTCGCCAAGTATTCTTTACTAGATGACGAGACCCGCGTTCCAGCACCCTGAGTTGAAGAGGAAAATTGAAAAGATTCCGAAACTGATGACTAATGATGAATACACAGCACAGCACATTCGGTGTGTAAACTTTTGTGACCCTATACCTATCATTATACGGAAAATATCTTGGGTTTATCGAGAAAATTTGTAATTTATAACGATTGGTAGCTTTATGCCAAGAAGTTATTCTGCTTCCAAAAATCACACTTACGTACATCATCAACTAAAAACTGCAGGAACAAGTGACTTTGTACGCAGTCACGCGCCTTGGTGGTGTAACTGGCTAACACACCTGACCGGCAATCCGGATATCCGGGTTCGAATCCAGGCTAAGTCAATTTTTTTAATGGCGAACTTCATCTGTTAGTGTATTTATCAACTAAAAAGTTTGTTTAGATAGGTGAAAGTGAGTGTTTCCCATGAATAATCGCGGGACTTAACTTATACTTACAAGTGACCTAATTTCACGTTTCGTATTAGGAAAAGCTTGTTTTCTTAGGTCACATATGTCGTGAGAAGAGTTTATGGAAGGATCATTTCAGTGTGGATGTTGAGATTGACAGATATCAAGCTAACGCGGTCTTTCTTTTCACATTACGCCATGTTCCTGACGCCTAAAAGACCATTTTTTGTAATTACTGCAATTATATTTCCGTGATATTTATTTAAAAAACACAGATGCGATGCTTCACAAATGGATGTGAAGCTAGTATGAGGTATACTTTTGCCAAGTTGGCTAACTAAAAGCTTCAATAGGGTGAATGAAGAGATCTCGGTATACATGGGAGCATAAGTATTATAGCTCTTTGTTCATGAATAAAGTATTGTACCCTGTTTGCTAGTCCTCACGTTTTCTAAAAGATAGAGAACGAGTCTCTTGAAAGGTTGGGAATTTAACTCTACTCGCATGGAAATTTTTACTAGCCATACCGAATTGCAACTTGAAATAATCCTCTACCTACACTTTATGCTGGAAATCCTAAAGTCACGTTTCTCTTCCTAGCTATTTATCTATCAGCTATCATCCACTTATACATCCACATAAACTGCTAAAACTACCTAACAAAAGTTTTGAATAAAATAAAATGGTATGATTTATCTCCACATTTAAAAAATGTCACTTTAAAAATACCTTTAAATATTAATAAGAGGTTTTAATTTTCGATCATAACGCCTTCCTTCAGGATATATTTTAACGCAAGTAACTCACACTAGGAAGCAACACTCCATGACGCGTCTTTAGCCAATGAAACTTGCTGCATCCTCACTATCCCAGGCATTTTCCCTTTTCGGTGGCCACAACGACCAAAAAAAAGTGGCGTGAAAAATAGCTGAAGGGATGTATTTTTTTTCGAAGGCGCTCGCTTCATTAACTTTGCCCCTTATCTTTTTTTTTGCGTGAAAAGGCACCGCCCGCCGTGCTTTGGTATAGTCTTTGTTGGACCCCTAGTGTTGGGAGCTTGAACGTAAGCGTCAGATTGAAGAAGATAGGCATTTAACCCACAGTTATCACCTCACGAATGACTTGATTTGATAAGAAAAAGAAATGAGCAATAGTTATGGAGTGACGCGGCACAACTAATGCAGTTTTTTTTACCCCAAAGTCTATTCACCCAAATCGATCATGACCTAATTGTCTTTAAATTTCTGTACTTATGTCATTTTTATAGTTATTTTACGGTAACTCAGGGAAAGAAGGTTTCCAGCGTCAAGATTCCACCCCGATAAGGTTATTAAACTATCGAATTTTAGACTTATCGTCCTCCAATCAGTATAACTAATGGATATGTCCAAGAATAAAATTAAACTTATTTTTTCCTTGGTTTTGTGGTAACTTGCCCAAGAAGTAAAACAATCTTTAAATTACTTACAGGGCATCATGAAATTACACTACTGTCATATCACAGTTAATCTCAGTCCCAGTTCCCTAGAAACCAAGTACCAAATTACAATTTATCCACTTCTAAGATAGATGTCGTATGTGACATGGCTCCGGTAGGAGCGTGATTACCAAAATATGGATTTTTTGATGTGACGAAAGATTTTATTGTCTTCCACCCATCCTCTTCAAATTATAAAATTTGCTTTCAATGAAAACCAACCCTTGATAAGGAGAGGGTTAGATTCCTGTATCTTTATGATTGATATTCAATAATTATTATTTCCAACTCACTTTATGGTTTTGTCACGGAAAGTTCCACACTGAAAAGTGTTTGAAGGAATTTTTGGAACTGATGGCGCTAGGTGCAAAATTCAAAAACACTAATGTCATGTTAAAAATAATCACGCGGTGATATCCGATAGCATGGATTCGTTGAATCAACGCGACGGAAAACACGGTAGCCATGACTTCGATATGATTTTGCCATGCCGATTGACTCATTGATTGGGGAGAATTTCAAGTAACACAAGCCAAAGATTTGTAAGAATAGGTGAACGGTGAGCTTTGAGCACTGTAGATTTAGCCACGTACTTCTGATAATCTAGCATTGAGTTTCTTTCCCTCAGTCACTTGCGAATAATTGGTAGAGTTAAATTTTTGAAACTTCACCTTGATATATCCATCACTGTACATGATTCTCTCCCTAAATAGCGGATTGTATAAATAAGCTCGCTTGATTTTCCTCTAACTCTGTTCTTGGGAGAACCCAATGTTTTGTCCGGTTAAGTCTGCGTGATTGAGGGACTAGCTGTCCTAATTTGGAGGGGATATCATCCCTTAGGACCCTTCTGGATCAACCCCGCTCCCATTGTGGCCTTCCCTCGACCCTTTTCCGCACGTGTCGACGCGTGATCGAAATCGTCTCCGCCATGAATACCCAAAGGAAAGGAGCTCTCTTGCCTGGGAAGACGTCCCGTCGCGTCGCTCCCCTAGGACGTGGAGAATAGAGACGGCTTGGAAGGGTGATCGGAAAAGGGGTGTTATTGAACAATGACGTAGATCATGGGCGGCCAGGGCGGATTGAAAATGTTTGCCCCTAGCCACAACGAAATATAATTTTTATGATGAAATTTTATGGAGCTATCCATGCTAAATAAATTATTTCAGTAATCAGCCATTACAATATAAAATAGCTCAAATATTTATGCCCAAGATTTTTTTCAGCATATTTGGGTGCCGCTAGGCATGTGCCGTGGGTGTACAAGGCATATTGAGAATATGTCGCACTTGACTTCCATAACGTAGCAAAATATTTTATTTTTAATTTTGTTGACGAACTCATGAAACATTGCTTATGATTTTAATGATAGTATTTTACATCGTCATTTTTTAAAGATACTTTTATCAGATTTTTTAAAGCAGACAGCAGCTCTGAATCTCCAAAATTGGGCTAGTGTCATAAGCGCTTTGTAGGGAACTGAAAAAATAGATTTATTTTAATTTTATTCAGCAGAGTAGGAAGCTCTGTCGCATTTTATTTTCTCAAACTTGCGTAACTGAAATATTGTACAGCAAAAAAAAGATGACCTCTTAGAAATTTGAGATGGCTACGTAGAAGAATACTGAAATCATTTTTCATAGCTTTAAAAGCGGTAACTAATCGCCTTTTGAAAGGAACATCACTTATTATACCCAACTAATGCATTGCTGTCCTAAAGCTGTAACACTGCAAATGAACTTTCTGTTATCTAGTAATTTCATTATTGTCGCAATTTTTTCAATAAAAAATATAAAATTTAGGACCCACACAGAAAGTTGAGTCATAACTAATTTAGGTAGGGAAATTACAAATTTAAAGTAGTGCATTTCCTTCACCTTGATTTTTAAATAATAAACAACACCTAATGAATAGGAGATGGCATTATATAGTATTAAAAATCGTGGACTGAAACCTATTGATACGAACTGTATGGAATATTTATTTCATCCGTCGCAGTTCATAAATATCTGGGGCAGACTGAATACAATCTTTTTGTTTTCTAGCGACACCATTATGGTATCCAAGTCCATTATGAAGATAGAATGTAGGACTTCATACAAAATTAAGTAATGATAAAATTCTTGGGACAGATTCTTTATCTTGGATTTTTTCACCTACAGCAAGGGCGTTCCTTCCGAAATACTGTCAAAAGTGTACCAATCCTCTCAATGCAACCCCATAAAATTTCTAGTTGTGACCCTGTCCCCTGTAAAGTGGCGCCCTGGTTGAACAGCCTCTTCCGTTGGGTGAAGCTCGGTTATATAGAAGAAGGCGAAGGGGTGTTTATTCTCCTTCCCTCTCCACTTTGAACGGATCATCACCAAAACCACCGCTGGCATGTGTGCCCGGCGGGACGTTCGATTCATGTGGGTGCCATCCATCAATGCATTCTTCCGCACTACCCTTTTTTCTTTCCGTTTTTTCTTCGAAGATCTCCCCAGCGATCCTCTTCCCTGTACATCCAAGAAAGACAGGGTCTGGAGTGAAAGTGATGGAATAGAAGAGTATATAAAGGGATAAAAATGGATGTTTAAATCGGTTAGATAATCTTGTTCATTCAGGGATGAAACGCTGCTTTCACCATGCGCTGTTGAATGTAGATCATATATTCTTAAGTACAGTGATTTAGACTTTTCAGAGGTTTATAAATTGGTCAGGATTGTTTCAAAACATTATTTTATTCGTCCAATAAAAATGAATCAGTCGTACATATAGCTTAAGAAGAGTATTCGAAATGTGATGTTACCGAAGAGTTATGAAGATAAAATGGATTTACCGTGTAAGTAGAGAGGGAGTGCTAAGAAGAGTAGGAGAATAGAAAAGTCTCCAAAAAACCTAAAACAGAAGACGGGACCACTTAGATGGCCACATCTTGAGGCATGATGGCCTAATCAAGACAATCGTTAGAGGACAAGTGGAAGGGAAAAAGGGCAAGGGACGGCCCCAGATGAGTTACATGGGGCAAGTTATGAAGGATGTAAAAGAGAAGAAATACGTCGCTATGAAAAGGTTTGCGCATAGGAGAGAGAAATGGAGGGACCGCGTCAAACCAATCCTAGGATTGTTGACTAGTGATGATAATGATAGCTTATGAAGTTATTTTGATTAAAAAGCAAACAAATGTTTGTAAGATTTTCATCGGCTGTAAACAATTGTAATTTTTGCTTAGGAATAAAAGAAACTTTCAGCCAGAAAAATCTTTAATCTTTAATTTGCCGCTAATTTGTATGGCATCCCACGATGCTGTAAGTCCTTCAAATTGACAGTGAGACAGTCACTCAGGTAGCGATTATGTAAGATTGTATCACTTAAATAGTTGCGTAAATGGAATGATAAATCTTACAACCGTTGAAATATTCTCCTTCTCACATGAATAGGTAGTGACAGAACCACTCTTTAATTTGGAATATAGTGATATAGGTATTTTCTTTTTACATCACAGTAATGTGCTTCATAAAGTGCTAGTGCAATATTTCCACTGAGTTTCTCTCACATTGCAATGTCCAATTTTACTTATATTGAGCACTTCCACCTCATCATGCCTAACATCATACAAGGTAGCTTTATTTTTATTATCCCTTTATTATGATATTCATAAAATCTTTCTACCAAGACTCGGACTTCTTCTATTCGATATGTCAATTCTTTGGCAAATGTATCTAAATGAAAATCATGTTTTCTCACATACATGGAAGTCTTTGTAAGCATTTTTCTTCTTTTAGCTGGCTCTTTGGGAAATTTATCATGCCCCTCTAAAAAAATAATACTCATTTATTATTATTTCTTATTATATCTTACTCACTTTTGCTCGTTGGGGGGGCTCTGCCCCCCCAGACCTCCCCGAAAAAGACCTGCGGCCTGTTATGGTCACCATGGAAGGTTTTTTGCCTGCCATTTGTTACTAGAGGATCGTTTACTTCTCAGTAGGCTAAATAAGATATAACCAATTGACCAATTTTCATGTAAAACGAGCACATGATACGCAGGCTACAGTTTGAGAATAATTTTTTATAGAAGAGAAACATTTTTCAGAGTGACTAAAAAAGTGATATAAATTTATGCGAGTCTGACAGAAACTCTATATTATTCAATTCAAATGAAAAAAACGTTGAGGACATGTACCACTGTAACACTATTATAATACTTAATATCATGACATTGCGGCTTTACGTAATACAATGAAAAACACGTTAATCAATTATTTTTCACGTAACTCAACCAAATTTTTGATATATTAATAAAGTGTGACTGCAGTTTCCCTTCGTAGGCTAAAGAGAGTTTTAAACAGAATAGAATTACGAATTCTGAATATCTATATCTAGTGCAAATGCGCAAAGTGGAGATCCTTCGCATAAATTGGGCTAGTATGACGAATTTTATCGTAAGATTATTTATCATGACCGCGAATGATACAAAAACATCTCCAAACAGCTTTAATTTCCAATATAATGCGCAAAAAATATAAAAGCCATCACAATCGATGAAAATAAAAAATCATTTTTGCCTGCCTGTCTTTTATGGAAGTTTTGTTTAGAAATCTTTCCACTGCAATAGTTTACCGGCAACAAGACAGGAACTACAGTCAACAGCACGAATCATCTGTTAAAATGGCATTATGTGCACTTGTTAACTATTGAATTAATGACAACCACACTTTCGATTTTGATAACACCAAAATTTCATACACAGAATGTAATTATGGAAAGAAGCCATTAAGAAATTGACTTTTCAAAAATTACTTTGCAAATTTCCTACTTTATTTTCATCAAATTTTAGTTTTAATTCCTTAATCTATCATTTCGTTTTAAATCCTTTATCTTCTTTTCCAATTTTGCCCCTTTTGTTCGCATAAACAAATATGTTGCTATGATGTTTTGTTTGTATCTGATCGCCGCGCTGCCTTTGGATTTTGGTGACCATTTTTGAACTAATCCCAATACTTAATTTTTGATGAATAGGCGGATATAAAATGGTAAGTTTAGTGTTTTCATAATTTTTCCTGGGATTTCAGACAATTTTAAAGGGGTTCGTCATAAGACTTTTGTCGTATCTCGTCTCGTTCACTCCAAACATTTGTATGAGTGAGTGAGTGAGTGGTCGTAACTGGGATTTATTGTATATAGATAGAAAACTCTTGGGCTAAGTCAAAAGTTTTCAATTATCGAGTTTTTATTTATTAATTATGTCGAATGGCGCATTGGTTCCAATAGAAATTTCAAATTTCCTTGATTTTTCTGTTCTAAATCCTATACAGACATAACGCCAGAAAAAAATGGGACATTGTCTGTTTATTTTCCCTGCTCTTCTATTTGAAATAACGCATCCATTCAGGGAGTAGACGGAAACGTAACGGGACGTTCAATTTAATGCTCGAGTTTATAAATTTACGGGCGGAAATTGCGACATGTTGGGCAGCGGCTAAGGGAGAATTTGAGGCATTGTTTTCGTTGCGCAGCGAGCGTTTCAGCCCGCGACAGCCGTTACCATCCATCGCGGCCAGCAAGTGGCGCGCCCCCGCGGCGGAATTAACTTATTAGGAAAAACACGCCGTCCGGGAATTGTGGCGGTAATTGAAAATTTTGGACCTTTCCGCGTGTCGCGTTTCCTCTCTTTTGCCTAATTGTTTTATTGGTGGCTGCATATATCATTAACGTGTGGTGAAGATTTTTATCAAACCATAATGCCTCTGCTATCGCAAACTTCATATTTTATACTTTTTTTTGTATTTTGGAGTTTCATATTTTCGTCTTTCGTCAATATTTATGCGAGTTCCAATTATGAGTTTTAAACTTTGAAATGTATTAGCGTAAAAAAAATCATCCCTTAAATTTTCACAACCGAAAAAATAATTATTTTCTCCCTCAGGCATTAAATTCGCTTCTTTAAGATCTTGCCGGAGTTAAAATGTGATATGTGAGTAGATTAGATATCTTCAGCAATATTAACTTTAATAATCCCTCTATTATCTACACGATTCTACATTTAAACCTCGAAAATATATTAATGTATGGTGGAACTTGGAAAATGCCCTGAATTTTGCGGAACTCGGTTGAGGAAAGTATTGAATGAATACTTACCCAAAGCTGTATTCCCTGTGTTTAACTAGACATAGATTTTCGGTTGAATCCCTCTTTGCTAATATGGATTGTCATTTTCTTTTGTTCGGGTGAAGCAAAATTGTTTGTTTTCTGGAGTTGGAACATTCGGCAGGAGTACCGCGAGCTATTGTGACCTTTTGGGAACATTGGGAAAAATTAAAAGGAATGGCATTATAGTTCTCTATACATCACATACGTGCGTGCACTTATCTGAAATTTCGTCTGAAAATCCTATTTGAACATATTTTTGCTAGTTTATTTTATCTTTTTTGAAACGCTCCATTAAAAAATTGAAAGTATCATAGTGAACTGCATAAAAACAGTTGTTTCGATCTCCTTTGTGGTTTTCTGTGCACATCATGTATGTTTAAATTGAAATCACGCCAGAGCAAAATTTAAAGGGAGCAATTTAAACTATTCTATTCTATTGCAGTCATAGAAGATCAAAGGAATGATAATTTCTAGCGAATAAAGAATGTGCTGATTTAATGTACTATTATCTGACCTGTGAATAATTACTATCCACAACAATTTCATGTGGTATGAATAAGGGATTTTATTTTAAAGGGCAGCATTTTGACTATCACATCTTTACATGGAGTAATTTTAGAGGCAGGTTTTTCAATTTAAAATCAATCGCTTGCTTAAGGTAGCAAAGTTCGGGTGTTTTCACGGGAACAATTTATTCTCCATTAGATGCATAATATCCATAATTAAAATACCTTTTCATTTTGTACCCAAAAATAATATCTTGATAACCTTAAACGATTTTATTTGTGTATATTACGTGCATAATAATTATGGGTGAAATATAAAATAGAGCTTGTTATGTTTGTATTTAGGGCATAAAATAAGCTTTCGAAATCGAAATTCGAATATCTTTAATTCATATTGCGATATGCTTAATAATCCTTCTTCAAGAGTTGAAAAATTCAATTGCCTCCCTAGTGTATTTAAGATAAAATAAATAAGTAAATATAACAAACTTTCTCAGCTAGATAGAGCATTTGATTTTTCACTCGATGTCAGCCAGTGAGAGAGACTCACTCGTATCACTCACTTTTTGTGTATTCCCTCCCTCAATTTCCGTGCCTAGGAACTTTTTAGGAAAAAAAATCACTAGTACTCCGTGTATTCTCACCCCCTCATTTCAAATAGAGATAGACTTTTTCCTATATTTTATTGCAAAATATTAATTAATAGGTGGATTGACCGGTAAACTATGACCTGAGCAGGAAGTAAAATCAGGAAGGCGCGGCGTGGAGCGAGTTAAGTCCTAACTGGGGGAATAAGGCAAGTATGTTGAAATGGTACACAAAGATATCGTGATTTGAATTTCAAAAACTCTACTGAACGTGTTTCAACTGTTTTGTAGTTACTGACAGTATATGATGATGACTAAAAGGCAGTTGAAGCAAGTGGAGTAGAGGTTGTGAAATTAAAATTAAGTAGGCACAATGATATCTTCGATTCATTTGTGGGGGTTCGCAGCCAAGGGGTAAAATTTATTTTTTTCTAAGCAGAGGTAGGTACAGAGGTTAGGTAAATAAAAAAAACTTAGTCGAATATATAGAAGAATTAATAGTATATACTAAATATCAAGTGGAAATAGTAGAGCATTTTATTTTCAACCTAATGTTTGCAGTAAACAAAGACTCACTCGTTACTTGGCCGTTCAATTAATTTCCGTACCTAAGTCTGCTCAGAAAAAAAAAATTGTACCCCTTGCCTACCCATCCCGTTGTTTAAAATACAGAAAGGCTTTCTCTTCTATTACATTGCACTATTTTAATATAGAGGTGGATACTCTTTGGATTGACCGGTAAACTATGACCTGAGCTGGAAGTGAAAGTCGGGAAGGTGCGACGCGGAGCGGGCTAAGTCCTTTCGTGGGGAATAACGCGGGGATTAATCATTCCCGATTGCTATTCAGGTCCAACGGCGGCGTCTCACGCACGATTTAACGTCTTCCCACTGGCGGTGTCGCTTTAATTAAATTCTTCGGCGTCATGTGAGAGAGAAAGGGAGGCGCCACAATATAGCGATGATAACTGCCCTTCCGCATTTTAATCGCATCCAGAGATAAGGGGAACATTAATCGTCCAAGACTGCGCCCGGGCACATTCTGAAAATAAAAAAAGAACTAATCCACCGTGGCCATTCTTTAATCCCAGAGCGCGTCGCGAGATTCACCCGACCACCCATTCATAGGGTTGCTGTCTCGCTATATCTATAAGGGTGCTTGGTTGGGGGAGAAGAATCAGAGATGAAGGTAACTACATCTACATATGCATATTACCCCGCAAGCCGCCTAAAAGGCGCGTGGCAGGGACTGTTAAGACACCAGCCGTTGGCATATAAAAAGAAAGTGCTCCAAGGAAATTACGACCAGCATTCACTGAAATCCTTTTTGGTTCGGGGGAAAAACCAATTCCCATATCTATCAGTTTGGCAAAACATCTCTCTTAATTTATCGATTCTGTCGGACCTGGAAATATATTTCGGCTCTAATATTCCGTCTCGCTCTTAAAGACATCCATTCTCAATTGTTCAAGCAATGTAAGCCTAGCGCGCAGCCTCCGAGTTTCCAGCGGCCCCCAGCCTAATTCGCTCAACATCTGGGTAACGCTGTCTGTACGCCCGTAGCGATTTTTGACGAACCGCGCAGCCTTCCTTTGTATTTTGTTCAGACTAGGCTAGAGTTGAGGTGGAAAAAAAACAAAGTGGTTTTTATGATCGTTCACGGGTGAAATATTCTGAAACATCTAGGTGGCACAAATTGTTTTGGTGACTGAGGTTTTTATTCTGACTTTTCTTGTAATCTTTTTTTTTTTAATTATCAGAGGAAATGGCGCAGGAACAAACGGAGCAATGTCCACTATTTATTTGATGTATATATGAACAGAGAGTTCCGTTTTATAACTGAGTATTTGTTGCTTAGGCCCTTCAGTAGCATTTGAAGCTAATTTGGAACGGTAAAAATCAAATTACGCTATTCACTTCGTGCATTTAAAAAATCGATACTATTTCATTCGATTGGATTCAGCTCAAAATAAAAATTTATTATCCTTCAAATTCTCGTTTCACATTATTGTTTTAACTCTTATCAGTTATTTCTCAATTATAAGTTTGATTAATTATTTCACATCAGAAGTTTTAAAATATTTATTGAGAGGTGTGTGAGATTGTGAAGTCCATCGCATAAGTGAAAATATGATATAAATTTCATATTTTCAAATTGTTATGCTTTAATGTTAAACTATTTTTTTCTATCCCGCATCCTCTATATTTTATTGATGATGACATCTTATTTGACGTGGTTATGCTTTTAATAAATATGGCGATATCATTTTAAATATGAATCCCATGTTGCATTCAATTCTTTCTGGGAAGGAAATGCCGTTCTCAGTTTAGTGATGGTATTGGGGTTTCATGCATCATCAAGAACGTCAACCTGACACTGGGATACCCTTCAATATTCTTGGAAAACACTGGATCGACGATTCAAATAAAATGGGAGGAAATATATCTTGAGCAACCTTTGACTGATTTCAGTTGACCGGAAACACATTTCCTTCATGTCATACGCGTTTCGTGAATATGGCCAGAGAGCAGATGGAATATTGAGCGGTCGGTTAGTGCAAGCACGGGGTGGGTTTCCTTCAATGCCGGCCATGGATTTCCAAAGGAAAACGCTTTGCTTCGGTGATATACCGTCACATCGACGTGTCCAGTGAATCATGAGGAGTCAACAAAAAATTGCAGTCGCCCACGCCGCCGGCCGTGGAGTGTATCGCCGATAATGTGCTCCAATATCGGAGGTCGCAACTTCGTTTATCCTCATGTTTATGGAGTCTCGGTTTATTTCGGTCGATGGGTTAAAAGATGGCTCCCCCAATGGCGATCGGTAAAGCGAGGCTTTCGTGGAACCGTCGTGACAAATGCTAGCCTTACGACTTTTATCTAGCAGCTGGAAAGGAATACCTTTAGCGGTTTCGTGTAAATTACCTACAATATATCGATAGTTGAAGCCTTCGATTCACGCATTCGCGGTCGACACATTATATTCCAGTTTTCGTTCGTGAGTACAGTTCAGGCTACGTCCTTGCATCCTTTATATGTATAAACTGTTGCTAGAAATAGGATCTTCCGAATGACAACAGAATTCCAAGGTGGTTATTTAAGAAGGAGCCATCAAATTATACTCTCTTTATGAGCTGCCTGAACAACGACATCCCCAGATATGTTTCCCAAAAAAAATACTCGTACCTACACTAAAATTGTATGATGTAGATCTAACATTTTAACATCATTAAAATAAAAATATAACTTTGCGTTTTCTACTGGTTTATTATGATCTCCTACGAACGATTTCAGTGTCAAACCACAATCAAGTATTATATATGAGCTTTATTTTGATAGCTGAAGTTATTTAACGAATTTTTAAGAGTCACTTAAGAACTTCATCAACCAAAACCCAACTAAATACTTTTCTTAAAATAGTCATTTGATTGAATATTTTTGATCGCATTTTTGGATATGATAATATTAAAAAATTGAATGGTACTTTTGCTAGGAAACAGTTTCCCAGGATTTAATGTATGGTCATTTAATTATTTTTGCTTAAACTAGGTACTGTGTTGTACAGACTGCTCTTCTCTACTTTTCTAATGGTAACCGTCTCAGTGTTTCCCCTTGTCCTTTCGGTGTTAAATTATTTAAAATGTCTTACGTTATACCCTAACAACGTAGAGGTTTACTATCAGAGTGGAAAATGTTCTCATCGATAAAGCCATTTGAACACAAAATCTCATCGCATAATTTTGTTAAGAACAATTTCACCATCATCCATATAGTCTCGACTAAGCGCCAAATGATTACAATAATTTTTTCGTCTGAAGAAACACTGAGGAGGTCAGCGCCATGATGACAGTGAAAGCGTAATAACAACTGTCTTGCATTGGCTGTCAGCTGAGATGGAAATGGACTAGGACGATGGTATATAAGGTACCTGTTGTTCGATAAGTGCCGTAATATTACCGGAAATTATACGGAAAAAGTAGTTATAGCTAAAAAGTTTTGTGCAAAAATAAAACTTTTATAAAATTAGTTATTTTTTATTTCAAAATGGTACTTTCTTAAAAAAATGGGTCTTATATATTTTGTATTTTATAAAATTTATCGGAAGCAGTATTAAGATCTTGGGTGTACACTTTATGATATATATTGGCAGCTATTAGTCACCTTTTAGGATCGCGTGACTTTTCCGTTTTATCTATATTTAGCCTTCTGTATGTATGTTTAGCCAGGATCATCCATTAACTATTGACACTATCTTTAAGTACTAAAATCAATAAATGCAAAAGAGCTTTTAAAATATTTAGTTTCGAAAATTCCTTTCAAGTCAAATTCAAAGAAGGTATTGATACCTTTCATTTAATATGATTTACGTAAAATTATACATAAAAATATGTTATGTTATTTAGTGTAAAAAAATATTTTTTATCCACTTAAATCCAGATTTTCAGGGGCCAATACACACAAAATATACGAGCATATTATCCTTGGATTTCCACTAATCAATTTGCCGTCTATCTTTCTGAATTTATATTCACTTACAGTCCATAACTTAACACTACGCTCATGCCTTTCTCTCTTTAGAATTTTTGGTATCATAGTATGGTTAAATTATTGACTTTTCTAATACCTATATTTTTTTTTACAGTTTGGTTTCATTATTTTTTATAATATATTGCCGTTTTCATGACGTGATGTGGTTACAGAATATTACGTTATAGAACAACGAAAAGCGCTGCGAAAAGCTAGTACACATCAAAGGAAAATATTTTTGAGTCTCATATCAATAGCAGCCTTGAATTTTATTCACGAAACTTCTTTAAGCTCGATATTGACACCATATTTTTAGAATTATATTGGAGAAAATAAATCAAAAAGTTAGCGAACGTGTAATTTTAATGTTCCTTCTGAAGGAGTCACCCTTGTATAAAGAGATACATCGACCTTATTCCTCCCTCATGTTACGCACATTAAAGGATCCTCTTCCAAGCGATTCATCTCAAATGATATCAGCTCCGTTTCCTCATGGGATCCATGAGCACTGGAGGTTGTGCATTTGTGCTTGCAGCATTTCCCATTCGCTTCGACGACGCACACAAAGTTGGAAACTCGCAGCGGGACGACACACACCACCGCCAACGGAACAACTCTTAAACGCCCGGATGCAATAAATGGCTGCGCCATAAATCCGCGATATCAACTTGATAGCATTCTCAATGCGTAGCAACGGACACGGACATTGTCGCAAAGTTTTGATTCCCCTCATATAACTACGACGCGTATTCTCACCCTGTTAGCCCATGTTGGATAATTTATTGGCCAAACCAGTTTTATATCGCAGTCTTTGCACAATGGTGAATGAATTTTATCTTTTTTATGATAATTATGATAATATTTGTGGATATTCTGGCTTGAAAGTTTGATTTGATTGTGCACGCATTATATTAGAGGACGTTTAATTAGTGAAGATGTGAATTGAACCAGGATACCTACAGAATAAAACTCTATTAAAATATTTTACAGTCTGAATTTATGTACTTTCAGTGTTGAGTATGTGAGAAACACTTTTTAAACTAATGGATAAAATGTATTCCACGATATGACGAATATCATTGAATTTTCTGAGGACTAGGAAATCTTCTTTACGGAAATAAATGTATGGATAGTGCTGGAATTAAGTATTAGTTATTTTATAATCTTGCTAAACTTTCTAAGGTTTGGTAAAAGACAGCCTCCAGACTTCTGGTGTCATGCCCATCGCATCTCCAGCTTTGATGTACAATCCTATTTTTGGGTAAATCAGATATACATATGATTGAAAAATTACGTATTCCTATTATTGTTGTATTATATCTTTTCGGCGGCGTTGACAACTTTTGCTATCATCATGATATCATTAAGCTATATGAAGTGGATTAATATAAAATACTTTCCAACCGAAAAAATATTTGTGAAGATTTCTTTGGTTTCTGGATCCCTGAAGAAACTGATCGCTCGTCGAAACGTTGGAAAAGGAGATGGAAAACCTCATTTAGCGTGAAATCATTTGTATGCATTTTAAATGAAAAATGGCTTAAGTTAAATTTTAATCATAGCACTACATGAAACAAGTAATTTTGTATACAGTCACTCTCACAGGTGCAAATTTTTACTCGCCAAGGATGAAACTCACCATAAAATATCATTTGGATTAGTCAAATGATTCTTTCTTAGCGACCTCTATCCTTGGTGCACATTAATTTTTATCTATTTAAATGGAGGCAAATGTTCACCACAGTAAAATTAACTAGATACGAGCGTGATGCGCCCGCTCCCAGCGGGCTTCCCCCGCTCTTTTCAATGCAGGTCCACAGAGGGATAGGCGCGTTTCTAATTTTAAAATGTAGAAAAAAATGCAGGGTCTTATGTACAAATTTAATTGGAATGTTCATTTACAAATTTAGGTCAGAGGACCTCTTTAAACACAACATTGGAAGTATTTACATCATCCTCTGTTAAGTGCACATGATGACTCATACTTAATTATCAACAGGAGACTTGAATGTGGAATCAGCCGCATTTTCATAAAAGTTATTTACAGATTACGAGATATTGTTGCAAATGAACAAATGTATCAGTTTGTGCTCCGTAAACGTCAGGAATATATACTTTTTTATTATTTAAAATCCAATTTTAGGAAACAATAGCAATATTTAGGAAGTAAGATATGCCGTCGCATATTCTCTGATAAATTGTGTGCATTTTGGTACCTCATTTGTAGTATTTGGTTGCGTATAAATTGAGAGAAAGATATCTATACAGTAGAAATAATATAGAAGATAGCTTGGAATATCAGGGTGATATGTAGTAATTACGTAAGTTTTTATTACAATTAACACATCGCGTAGAAAGAACGGCCGAACCTGAGCAATGCGTCGTCTTAAGGGCGTTTGCCCTGGTTCGAAAGCAGGGGGACAAGAAAGCCGTGCTCGCATGGGGTGCGACCTCCGCCTCTTCCCCGGCTTTCCTAATTGTTCCGCCGACAAACAAGGCGACGCCTCTCGGAAGAGGACAGGCCCGGGAACTGTGCCTTATCGCACCCTGAGCACGCTCGCATGGGACCAGACCCGACCTCCTCCCCACGCCCCAAAAAACCTCGCTAATCTCATTTCAAAACGAGCGAGCCGGCCTCCTGTGTTTGTGTCCGAGTGCCATCCGAGCCGGCCCTTAGCCCTTCCACCCCTTGAGCCTCATCACTCCTCCGCCCTTAGGGGGATCGAATTAGGCAGGGGCGGATTCGCGGAAATCATCGAGTAAATTACATTCGGTCTCATTTCCTGACCAACCCTCGTTCTAGCCGGAATATACTTCCTCAAGGGTTTCTGTGTTTACCCCTGGACAGTGGGAAACAGACCAAATCTTTGCGCTTGAGTTAACGTTTCTCCACAAATCTCTGGAATGTCCATTTCTTTGGACATTCCCTTCGACTCCTTGCTCAGATGCTCACTACAACTTCAAACCATTAATTGCTTTGCGGGGCAGGTGTATCGCTGACATTTAGTCTCTATTCGAGTTTTGGGTATGTAACTATGGTTTTATTTTATCCAACATTCGTACTTATATTTTCTTAGTATTACTTCTTAGTAGTACTAATAAAGGTGTTTATTCTTCCGGACATCACTTCAAAGGGTTGCAAAATATTATATAACCGTATTTTTTTCTTTATGATAGGTATTCCACTGCCATAATTCCCTTCGCTAGTTTCAGGTACGAAAATTCGGCGTAGAAATCAAAACTAGATTGTATAGTTTTGACCTCAAATTCTTGAAAATTCATGGCGGAGACAATCAGTCAGGTTACATTTTAGGAAACTTTCACAAAAAGTCATCCTTAATGGACGAAAAAAAGTTTAGTTAGAACTATCGAATTCTGATGAAATTTATCAAACTTTTCGGTTCATATGGCACATTGAAAAATTCAGTGAAAATTACCCGTTTGATAAATTCTATCAAACTGGTTTGGTAATTGTTACCGAACTGGCCACAGCAGTTCGATAAAAACTACCAAAACCAAAAGGATAATAAAACCGACGTTGCGTGCACATATGTTCCACCCAGAAAAACATTGTTTCTAATTAAAATTCATAAATTTAACAGTATAGCGTAAGATTCTGCAAAAGAAATACAAAAAGACAACAATACGCCTACACGAAGCATTGAACGTGGGCCCTCCGTGGGGTAGAGACGGAATCTAACAACTAGGCTAAATCGGTTGCCATAATAATAGCTCCCACAAACGTCGTAATATACTATTATTATAAACAATCAACCTTTGTTTTGAATTGTGAATAAGGTTTGACTACAGCTTCCCTATGTAAGCTTGAGAGGAATACTTGATGCACACAATTCCATTACGAAGGTACTCATTATCAATATCTAGTGCAGATGCGCAAGAAATTTATTTGCAGGCTTTTTACACCGCTGTAGACATGACTTTAACGTGCTGGGTGATATCCCTAGCATGGATTGGGTCTAGGATGACGACTTTTATAACATGTTATTAAACATCATCGCGATTATTTTACCTCAGGAATACCTCTAATTAAAGTTTTAATGTGTCGAAATACACAAAAATCCCCTTAATATCCATGATAATACGCTATTCAATCACTGTCTTTTATGCACCAGCTTACGGATAACATTGCAATTTAAAGCAGAAATATACAGAAAAATGAATGTAAACAAAATTAAAACGTTATCGCCATCACAAATAACGAAAACAAGATCATTTTCACCAATCTCTCTTTTATTTAAGTCCTGTTTAAGAATATTTCAACTGCAAATGTGTATTGGTATAAACAAAATAGGAACGACAGACCATTCGGTAGATTACGAAACACTTAGTAAATTCTATTCAAACCAAATTTGCATAGCAATGTAGAGTTTGATAATTTTTACTAAACATGCAAGCACCTTCGTGAAATTAATCATAACTTCAATAAAAGTTACCAAACTCTGAATCGTATTGAATTAATTCAGTTATTTTTACCAAACTCTTTCGTAAAATTGACCAAATGAAGAAATATAAAAATGTTCAATGAAATATATCAAGAGCGTTTGATAAAATAAATCAAGTTCTTAATAATTTACATCGAAGTTTAAGTATATTAAAACAAAAATACTCCCTTTCACACCAATTTGATAGTTTAAATCAAATATTTTTTTCCGTGTGGACAAATGATTTTGCAAAGCGGTGATCGTTGGTAAAGTTATGAAAACAATATGCAAATTCCCGGATGTTACAATAAATCATATTTCTAACCACCTTGAGCAGACCGCATGAGTAGGTACTTTTGAACACAGTTGAGCCATCGTTAGGAACCTGGTAATTACCTGCAAAGAAAAAACGCGAGCATTAATAAATTCCAAAAATTAAATAATTCTATTCATATCGCTGAGTAATATTATCAATACAGTTTGGAAAAAAAACAATTCTTGGTTTATATTACGGATTTGTATCAGAATTAGCTACTAGATGAGTGCAACTAGAGGAAGATGTGAATGATAATATTCGAGGTAACAAAGAGAGTGAGACTTCATTCTTGGATGCTAAGTCAATGTGAGGTTAAAAAAATCAGATTGTGTTTTCCCATTGTAGGGAATCTATGAATTTAACTTAATCTAGGCTGCGAAATTCTAAGGACCGAATAATTTGGGAGAGTGGCGAAATGGATGTCTCTATGCAAATTTAATTTGTCAAGCGCATTAAGAAGCTCATCATGTGAGGAATTTTCATGGTGTAAATTTTCCTCTATTTAGACGAAATTGGCAAAGATGAGCTAAAGTGCAGTGGATTATTAAGAAAATGATATACAGTGTAAAGACGATGTGCACTACATAGCTCAATACTATATATATGTATCTACAGAAGCATCTGAAGCGGACAAATTTAAGCTATGGAACTTAAGAATGGAGTATCGTTGGATTTAATGAAAATTAATAGGAATATCTAGAATCTTATCTTCTGTAATAATAAAATTTAAGCATATCATAAAAAAGACTTAGGACGTGATGGAAAATGGAAAATAAAATTGTCCACTTAAGCGATTATGGACATGATAATGTGGCTAATGGATTAATAAGATTTATCTGGAAGCGGCATACATAATTTAGTACCATTCTGTAAATTATGTATCAACTATATCAACAAAATACACACCCATTAAATTGTATTCAAACTACAGTAATTGGTCAAGATTCATTGTTTCAATAAATAATTCCGGCTTCTTAAATGATGAATACTGACATAATTTCCGCAATGCCTTTTTGTTCGAGATCGTCTCCCATAGGATCCACGAAATCGTCACACCCGTTTTATTCACCTATGTATACTGAAGACATTACCTAGTGAGCAGGTGTTATAGAAAATTTTTATACTTAGCGTTGGATAATAGTGATTTGGCTCTTTTCTACCGTGGTTAGTATTTTCCTTCGTCCATTGTTTGTCCATTATCCTTTCCTTGGAGAATGTGTGGTACTTCGCTATAGACGGAGACACTTCGGAGGCACCCATTTTAGGACCGTGTCTCTTGCTTTACGAGGATGTGTGGTCTTGAGAGGCATGTCTCTCTTAGCACGATTTTACCATAGCTCTCAGGAAGTCGCTAAACTTCGGGTCAGTAGTCAAAAGTAGTTATGCGTGGAAGCCACTTGGGAAATCTAATTCCGCCGGAGACGCTTTCGTGGATAAGCAGTTACATAGTCATGACTCGTGTGAAGTACCCTTATGTATCCGTTAAACTCTTCTTTGCAAGAAAAAATGTATTCGATTGACCAATACCAAGTAATCTTTGGACACCAATTGTTTTTTACGTATGTTTTTCTTCTCTCTTTCAAATATTTCCAGTTTATTGTTATAATTAATTGTTAGTAATCATTTTATTTTCCACTTTGGGATCTAAAAATATCAGAACTAATCTACGCTTTGAATTATAATTTTGCATTATAAGGGCAATGATCCTTCTGCACAGTATTATAAATTACACCAACAATCGGACATCTGTTTTGAAAATGAAGTAAATGGACTTTTAATTACCTGAAAACCACAGGACGTTAATGCAATTTAACAAATTATCCACTCACGAAATTGTAGGGTACCTTACATTTTTTTATGACGAGGTTTTTAAATCTTCAGCTAATTTCACGTAATGTGAATATGAAAACCCATGATATTTTGTGGAAAATGAGCACAATCAATACTTACATGAGCATCTTAAGCGTCGAAAGTTCTTTTGAAAAGCCCAGCACTTTTAGTCCGAAATGCAATGTTGGCAATCTTTTTGAATCCTTTGCCTTTGCTTTTTTCTCAGATGAATATTTTTGGCAACTTAGTAATTCAAATATCGTAATATTTTATGCGATACTTTTACTATAATTGAGACGGAAAAATTAGGCAGATCAGGAGTCAGAAAGAATATATTTTCGCTAATATTTTTCTCATGTGCCAAATGGTTTATCCCCGAATATGAGGTCAAGGTTATAGTACCCCGTGTTTTGTATTCTAAGATTTTTTATGCAAATTTTCCTGGCAATTTATATGCTGCTTAAGTTTCCTCAGACTCAGAATTCATTTTTCCCTGGAGTTTTTCTCAGTTGAAAATTTCTGTCAACCTCTAAAATTGTCTCATTTCTCTTTTTGCTTAACCTTCACTCTTCTTTTGACTGGCTATTAAAGAAAGCTACTTGATATATGATAAGCAGTTAGCTTAAGTTAAAATATTCCATGATATCATTTTCCGCGTATTTGAAAGGAAAAAGTGAAGGTAATCATGGGGAGGTGACCTGTAAGGTTTCTCAGAACATTAAAAAGAAAACTGTTTTTTTAGAGCCTCTGAAATTATTCACTGTGAACCTGAAACCTTAATTTGTATGTCTTTGCTGAAAAATTTTCAGTTATTTTCCTTTGTACTTAAAGTGCTCCGTAGTTATTACCGGCTATTAGACAGAGATGCTATATTTACCCTAATATTTTACTCCGGGTGCCTAATGACTAAGCATCGGATTGGAATTTAAGATTGAAATTACCCGTGCCATTGATATTTGCCAAGCATTTTTTTGTGCCCATTGTCTAGGAACCCATTTTGTGGGTCACCTGGATTTTCATTCTCTAGCGATATTAACGTTAAGAAATAAAATTTTGGCCTCAGAATTCCATTCTCCAAGTACATAAGAAAACTATAGGAAACATTTATAAATCTGTGCGCTCATATAATTGTCAGATGGAATTTATTTTCATGAAGTATGAAAAAAGCGTAAAAACACTGACATCCGTAGTTAATAAATGGAAGTCTCAACCGTCGATTTATCGAAAATATTTACGTCCTGGAGTCCGTTAGGACGTAATTCGTCTCAATCATTTTACTCTTTGGTTTTATCATCTGAGTATCTCTTTCAACAAAAATAATTAATCTCATTGTCATCGTATTGTATTAAGCTGTTATTTTTATGTACATGTAACATACACTGAAACATCGTGATTTTTACTGGCTGTCTGGAACGATCTTATCACAATATTTTTGAATCCTTATATTGTGCCATTTTCTCGGATAAATATTCACGTAAGGTTAGAAACTTAAATCCTGCACTATTTTGTACTTAAATTTCACCATAGACGCCTGTTTCTGTTGATGCTCTCAATGTTTCTAATTTTTTGAAAGTTTCTGTTAGATACAAGTTAACATATGTAATTAACTTCAGTTTCTGTGGAAGAAATATATAGAGAATCATTTATGAATTTACAGGTGTATTTTATTGGTCTAAATCGAGACATACCCTTCCAACATGTCGGCGACCCAAGGACGAGCAGTATTAACGCAGGAGGAACAACCCGATGCCGGTGCGTTGTCCTTGTGACTAACTATTAAACCGAGAGAATTAGTTTTCACCAATATTTTACCCCGAATACCGAATGGTTAAGCATCGGAGGGAGTGGGTCAAGGTTATAGAATCATGTTCGATTTGCATTCCAATCATTTGTTACGATCATTGTCCCAGAAGCCATTTTGTGGCATTTCTCGAATTCTCGTATCCCATTCCTTCCTTATTCCTCCTCCCCGTCAACCGTCGAAGGGGGCGTGGCTCGTCCCACATTCCTAATCTGAGAGATTGCTCCCGTTGGAAGTTCGGAGCACTTCTCAAGTACATTGTGAGCGTAAAAGTTTGTCCCGCAGCATTCCCATTCCGACTGCTCCATTGTTGAGGCAAACCGGAATCATTTGCGTCGCGTGCAACGAAAGCATATTCGTTTCGTTCTGTTTGCTGTCACGACTGCCTTTTCGTGATGGAAATTTCGGAAACTGGAAATAATGCGTTTCTTGACTAGGTACGTTGAAAGATTTCTCATCTCCCAAGATTGGATGGGATGGGAATGGTTGAAAATGAAAATAGCCAAACCGCATAGAATATCAACTTCATATTAATTTCTTGAGAGGAAATAAATCTCAGTACGCCTACAAATTATAAATAAAACTGGTATAAATTTATAATATGCTGATATGAAACTGGAGAATAGAGTATTTGCACGTTTTTGGGAAGTGATCTTAAGGCTAAGAGGCTAAATTCCGAGTCTGGGAATTTGCAAAATTAATGATGCGCGGAAACACCGGGCGGTCACATTCTCAGAGCTGTGACGTCATTTTGTTCTATGTGTTTTCAGGCATACCTTGTTCTTTAGGGTGAGCCCCTCTACAGCGTATACCGAGTTTGGAAAAAAGACATGGAATGGCTTATGGACTAGATTAAACGTGTATACATGCCATCATCTACATATTTTAATTCATTTATTTCTCGGTTACGCTGACGACAAGACTCTCTATCAACTTTTCTACCTTTAACTAAGTACCTAATAGTATATCTCACTCTTCGGTTCTCGGTTTTGCGTTCATTTGCAGATTTATATTGACATTAACATTAATAGAGACACTTAAACAGTGATGATCCTTGTTAATATTACGACTTTATTCGTGAAAAATAAGTCGCTAATAGTAAGCAACAGTACCCGTACTGTCGACTAAGAAACGGAAAATTAATTTTCGATAAAAACCGATAGTTTGGGTACTCAAAATGTTTTTAATGTAATGTCAAACAGAATGATGCAAATATTTTCAAAATCCGAGGTGAAATAAGCTCATTAATACGTGTCAAACGTCGGGACTACTTTTTGGAAATGACCGCGCGCAGGGATTCCTCGCTTAATGGATAGTCATACGAAGACACTTGTTCCTTGAAAACCTATAAAGTTATGCTGTGAAGAAATGTAAAATGAACCAATTTTAAAATTGTGCTAACAAATGCTTCGAGAAGCATACTACAACCGAATGAATGAAAAGCAACCGTCTGATCTCACAATTAAACATTTTATTTCCAGCCCGAGAGATTCCTATAAGAAGATCATACATCCGGACCAAGTTTTAAATAAAATTATTTTAAGATATACCTCACAAATGCTATTCATAAACCTCACCCGAGTAAATGTGTAGCTGACTGATATACAGGTATCTATGGTAGCGAAATGAAAGTAACTTGTAGAAACATTGTGATAATTATAACTCTGCTTTTTAATACATTAATTCTACGAAAGAACAATTACGTCGATAAAAAGTGCGTTTTGTTAAAGAAATGAAGGTCAGATTACTGCTTAGATTGGACCAAACTGGACAGTTATTTGTGCTTACGCTTCAAGCCTTAAAAAGCCAAGAAGTAGTGGCAATTAAATTATGAACCATAGATATCCATTCAGTAAATATGGGCCAAAATTCGGGGCAAAAACAATGGGGAAAATTATAAAATGAAAAATTAATTTTCGCGAGTCAGTTGGTTAAAAAATAATAGAAGAGAAAATTGTTAAAAAGATAAATTCAATTAAGATCGCTATTTTTAAATAATGATGCAAATATCGATAGTATATCCATGCACCGGCACTTTTACTTCAGTAAACCTTCGAACCTTGCTTACAAACTTTTGGCCAATTACCTACTGTTACAAACATTCTTAATTAATTTACTTTGACCTAATATCTGATGAGGTTTCCCGTCGATTGCTCTTTATTAATGATGAAGCAAAACAACAAAAAAAGCTCCAGTGCAACGTTAAAACTTCGTGCTGTGGCATGTAGGTATAGTCCAACATGATCAGCATGGCCAACCATTGAAGCATCCACCTTCGGGATATTATTTGAAGAAATCTTCTCGAAACCCGATTCAATGATATGCACTTAAATGCATTTCCCTTTACGCAGATCAGATCCACCAACGTTTTCCAATGCACATGCAGTTCATCGTCTCATAAACACTTCGCACGCTGATGAGGTAGAACAGAATGACGTCACATACCGAGGATCCAATAGCTGAGCGTTTTCGTCTGCTCAATATCGACGCGAAAACAATGCATATTAAATATGAACTATTACACAAATTCAGCTACAATTACTGCTGATAATCGAAAGTAATGGTATTCATGATACACTTTATCGAATCTACTGCATTTCAATCGTAAACCTCCAGTGTGCAAATACTCTATTGCAGATGAATAGTTCTTTACCCGGATTGGTGATGTAATTTTATTTTTTTCCAACTACATGATATTTGGTGTGCTTTTTTTTTGACGCATCAGTGTATATATATGTTATTAGTCTTACTTCAAGAATGCACGGCATAAACGACCAAAAGGGAGTAAAATTATATCCATTTTAGGAATTGTAACCTTAAAAATTTATGTTATTACAATTTAAGTAGGTATTTTACGCCTTTCATATTCCAGCAAATCCGTTTCAAACCGAGTGTAACTTATGAACAGGAAATGCAACGGGAATGGTGAACTGCTTGAAGTGATGTTTCAACGCGGAAAATTTGGCTCTTAAGTCATAGTATTAGAAATATGTGCTCTACGCTATGTGCCACGTTTTTCATAGCAGTGTAATATATTCATTATTTTTTTAAACTAATTTATGGAGTGATTTATGGTTTCAATATAGTAAAAGCTTTTGAATCACTCTTTATGAGCTTATGGTGTTAGTGTTGTAAACAAATATAGCATGCAAGGAAGGATAATTTTAGTATGATTTTTGATAAGGTGAAAATACTGCTCATTTAATCTTTGATAAGGTGAAAATACTGCTCATTTAATCATATAAAATAAAATAACTTGCGTTTTATTTCACTAATTGAAATGCATTTACGACTCTGGTACACATAGTATTTAATGAAATAGTTTTCAATCCAGCTGTGTATACAGGACATAACCCTCTCCATTCGTGGTGACGTCGCAATATTTAAATGGGTTTAAAATTATCCCACGGCCGTCTGGGTATTTTGCTGTTGAATCGCAAAAAGGGTATTCAAAATCGATTATTGACAATATTGTTACAGTTTCCCATGAAGTGCATCGCCTGATCGCCGTTTGAAAGAGTCTATAAATATATTTGTAGACGTTCTGGTAATTTAAATGCTAAGGTAAAATTATGGAAATTTGACAGAGCCTACTCGGTAACATATCATTATTCCGCATAGCTCATGGTAACAGCTAATGTGATAACAATATACAAGATATGAGTCTTAGTAATTCGAGGGAATGATTCAATTGCGCAAGACAGTTCTTGCCACAATTACTGCATTTCAATGTATATCCATAGCCAGTGCGCTTATAAACCCTTCCTTTCTTAAATTGTTCATTTGTACCAATGAGAACATTGAAAATTTTCAACCCGGTTATAAGAACCACAACTGTTTTTTTCGGATGATCTCGTAACACCCTCTGGGCGTTCTGGATGCCTAAAAGTTAGATGAAAATAATAAAAAATTGCTAAGGCCGTATTCCCATGATTATGTCAATATTAAACATGATAACTTAGATTATTGCAAAAGTGATGACGTATTTATTGAATCCGGCTAGTTCATGGGTATGATTTAGTTTCCCTAGAAAGTTTTTAACTCTAAGGCTGCAATTAGCTCTATCTTTTAAAAAATCATATGGATAACCATAGCTCCTCATAATCCTTCCATTCTGAATGTAGACTTGCGGATTAATGCCATTGAATGTTGCGAGCATTTTCAACCCAGCCCAGTAACCATCTTTTCTCCTCCGCGACGTCTAAACGTCCGGATGAGTTCGTAATTATCCCGTCAAGTAAGTATTTGCTGGAAGAGCGAACTTATCCACGGAGCGAGGGCGTGTGTAAATAATTCGATGCCCTGAAGCGTGTCTTGAATTAGAATTTAAATGCCCTATCAGCCACAGCTTTGGTGACCCGCCTCGGCGGATTAGTGCCGGAAAGCTCCGCGAGCTAGCGCTTTTCTCTTTTGGCGGGAAGGGGATGAGCGGCGCGCGGTTCACGCTCTGCGGCGTAAGGCTAACGAGTGCAGTGAGCGCTCTCTATCGAGCTTATGCGCGACTTCCGTGGAGAGGACGACGTCATATCCTCGGCGACAACCGAATACACGGTCGGCGGGGGAGCTACTACCCCCTACGTCGCATCGTTAGAAGGAAGTGCTTGTAGTCACCACCGAGGTAATTAGCGGTATGAGTCTCTCCTCAGGTGAAAAATAGAAGAACTCTATAGGGTTCCTAGATACTTAGGCCGTTTTCCAATCCACGTAGTATGCACTCATTCCCTTGTTCCCTTTCTCCCTTGCACCCTGCTCCCTTACTAATGCTCTACTGGCGACATAAAGTGTGAACGGAAAGAATGCGAACTATTGACAGTAACGAAATATGAAGCGCAGGGTCGGGTTAGGACATTTTGTGGTTGATTTAAGAATTAATTTCACCCTACTACTCGGTTTTTTTACGGTTGTAATTTAGATTGATTAGTATTTTGACTTTTCTGGCACCGATTGGACGCTCTCTCTTCACAAAATAAACAAAAAATTACTTACAACTCCAGTTCAAGATTTCTGAGTTTTCCATTGCCGCCATTTTCAAGTCCACTTCCTACGAGGGGAAGGTAGCGAGGGAGCATCCGCGTTCCCTTGTTCACTTACCCTTCGTTCCCTTGCGCCCTCGCCGATTGGATCCACCCTTGCTGTCGTCACATCCGTAAGTTGACGATCGAAAAGTGCACGAAGGGTGAATAATTGCGAATTGGAAAACGGCCTTAAAGTCTAAGGCAAGGGGATAGTATAGATGAGGCCTAATTCCATTCCATAGAAGGCTGCTTTCTGTTGTCGCTTCGGTCGCATTTTAATCGGTTTTCAAAAATGTTCGCGGTCCGTTAAAGAGTGCAATGCGATCCTCTTTTCCCCAATAGTTTGCATTCTTATGTTTGTAATTGCGATAAATAGCATTCAAAAGTAATGAATTTGATAGATCGCATAGTAATTCTTAATAATTTCGTTTAACACTCTTAATTATGCCTTATTTCCCCGTGAAACTCGGATCAATTTGTCCGTCAGCGACGCGAGTGGCGACTTTTGTAAACCCATTTAAATTCGTGGTGGATGGCAACACATTTAGAGGATCCTCATTTGAAATGTTCGTGGTCTAAGCGGTGAACTTGAAGTACGACATTCAATAATTTGCATCACCTCTTGAAGGTCAAAATGTGACATTTTGTCTCCTATTATTGTTTTTTAATGGCGTGAGATTTTGTTCTTTCCCAGCGTGTGATACTGGTGAAATATTCCCGGGATTTCAACCGGGTGAGTTCTTTGTAGGCCGACGTTTCGATAGCTGCCTTTGCCATCGTCCATAAGGCAAGAAATTCCACGGTTGGTGCCCTATTTCATTGCGGTCTGATTCACGCCTAAAGTTGTCAGATTCCTTTTTATTGGCTAACGCTTATTTTCTGCATTTTTTGGTTGATTTTTCTTGGCGGCCCTTAAAGAGTAACCTGAACCACGGTTTCAACATAGGGTTTTATTCATGTTATATAGCCGTGGGGTATTTTGTGCTTCTTGGCTGCTATTGTTAACATGGAGCGCTGATTCTGTATTTTTATGCAAATTATTGTAAAATAATGATACGTAAGTGCAATCGACAGTCTGCAAATACGTGAGATTGATTTTGTATTTACACTTTTTTTGACTCCGTCTCTATCAAATAACGAATTAACGGTTGAAGATTCCCCTAAAATACCCTCAAATATTATCAACAAGATTTATTCGAGGAATTCACTGAGTATTACTTTCTTGAAATTTTGGATTCTAGTACTCATGGACTTCTTGTTTTTCGAGCTTTGCGCACGGTAACTTTCTTATGCTTCTACTTCCATCGTTTTTTTTGACCTAATGTTATGGAATTTTTGAACAAGCTGTAGATTTATATCTATTTTATAAGGTCCACTCTAGCACGTTGTTTTACGAGCGAGGCTATTCACTATCACATTTATGATTTTGCGTAATACGCTCGTTTACTTCTTGGCGCAGAATTTCTAAGACGTATGGCATTCATACATTAATGCTTTTATTCTCATTTTTAGCTAAGAATTCTAAGTAAGAATTATTAAGCATCTCGCCATATTTAATGACGTTACTTTTATCAAGTAAATAAATATTGCCTTCTGGCTTTACAGTGCTAAAAAAATGATTATTGAACCTATCTGTTGTAGTGTAGGATTACGTCGATGAGAGGGGAGTGTCATCATATAACATCTTTGGCTCAAAAAAGGGGTTGTTTTTTGCGGAATATTTTTCTATATTATGGCTGCTTTTGTAAATAAAGAAACTGAATATCATACATATTTCAAGGTAGTTATTACAAAATACTGGTGTAAAATAGCTCAAATAGCAATATTTATTGACAAAAAGACATTTTCTCGAACACACCTTTTTTGAAGACTGCGCGAGGTCTCTGTACTTGGTCTCATTATGAGGCTATATAGCAACTTTTTCTCGTAATCAATGTCGAAATAAGGAATAGAGCTATAACAAACTTGTTTCTTTGTTATCTTTAATGTAAGTCAAGTGTTAAGGGGCAATTATTATACACTTATTGGAGTAAAAATCGTCCTCAATCGGACGTATATGTGAAAGGTGACTTACGCGAAGGCGCTGTTGTAATTTCCTCGGCTACACCCGAATACACGGTTAGGTAGTTACTAGGTTCTGCGTCGTTAGAGAGAAGTGCATCAAGTCCCCCCTAGGTAAGTGGCGGTGCCAGTTTCTCCTCAGGTGAAATACATAACATTTCTCTTGGCAGCGTCTCAGCAGTCCTAGTTGCTTAAGGTTTCAATGGGGAACTTCCATTGAAGCATTAAGTTTTACGCGTAGAAATAAAGTTTTAAGAGAGGTTTTAGATCCTAACGTTTCCAAAACCTATCCTAACGTTTGCCCAAACTTTGCTCTGTCGTCTACGCAAAGTAGAAAAAACTAGTGTCATTTGATTATAAGATATGACCGAAAATTCGTAGAAAAAATATGCGTAAAATAAAATGGAAATATAGGAGATATACTATAGTTTGTAAATATTATTTGGTAAAAAAATATTGCCGGTGTAGCATATGTGAAAGAGATAATTTTTGAATAGTCTTTGCGCCATTCTTAGAATATCAATGCATCTGACCACGAAGTTCATGTAACGAATGGAATTATTAATTTTCTTTAAACGCATGATCAAAGACTAAGGGCCAGATTTTGTCACTGGCTTTTATTTTTGCAGTGCAAAATTTTGAAATGCTCTTGCTCTTTCAATAGTCAGTATCCCATGTGATGCAATATTAAAATTGTAGGTGCGCGATTCATCGTAGTACGGGGAATAAAAATGAATCAGTCATTACTACAGGTATCATGAATAGTGCAAGTACATGCTGAGTAAAGGAGAAAAACAAACATGTATCTTGAAGTAAAATGAAGTTGTGGTTTTATACGATGGATGAATACTAGTGAACTATGTAAAAGTATCTATGAATATGAAAAGTATTTTTTGAAACTAGCCATGGAGGAAGCAAAAATGAGGTGTATTAGAAGGTTCAAGGTCTAAAATTTTAAATTACTATGATAATGATATCGAAGCTCTTACTTGGTGGTCAAGCTAACTCAAAGTATTTAACGATGATTTTATATAATATTATAATTAGGGATAATTATTTTTCGCGAAAATTCAATTTTTCATTTATCAAGGCTATATTTTGCTATCGATTTTGCACAGTTTATTTACAGCTATTTGTGGAATTTAACCTCATTTTTTCGGAGATTTTACTTTATGCTTTTCATTTAAATCGATACCTAGTTAGCGATGTAAGTTCTAAAATTGAAGATCTTGAAACCTTTTCTTATTCTCCTAATGAAGTTTCGGTTGGACTATATTATGCATAGATAATGTGCCCCAAACCTTATGGAAATACCTCTAGGTCAATAGAAAGGCTCCCAGCGCCGCGTTATGCATGCCATGAAAGGTTACCGATTTAATGAAAACTTAATTTTGTCATTCAATGAAACGTTTGGCAATCACAACTACGCGATAGGATAGAATTGATTCAAGCATTCTAACGAAATGGAGAATGTTAGAATTTGCAGAGCAAAACAATGACAACTAATTTTCCATTTGGTACCTCAGTTTTTTACCTCATATTTTAGGGGTAATAAGGACGCAGGAGTCAAAACGGATTCTTCACTGTCTAAGAAGCAGTTGGATGTGCGTCATTACGCGTCGCAGTGTTCTCTATGTATGCCCTTGGCAAACAGCCCTCTTAAAAAGAAACCTCATCGTTCTCTGTGCCTCGTTTCTCCTTATTCCCATCCCAGGGGGAGGCCATATCCCCCTCTTTCTCGCACAAACCCTCTCTTCATCGCTTCTTTAGCGGTCTCCTTTTCAACCCCAAATTCTTCCTTCACTCCTCGACCATTTTATTATGTACCCAGCACTTCAAGGGCACCGTTCTCGCTTACGCGGCTGGACAGGGTAAGGGTAGGGTGAAAAAAATGTTCGGCAAAGGGAAAATACTCAGCCGCCTACTAAGGGATGCTACGCAAAAGATCGAATTTTTTTCTTTGAAGTTGCTACAGTGTAGGATAGTTGCAATTGATGAGTGCTTTAATATCATATGTAATATTATTCAGTTCAAGTAATATCTCCTGCTAACACTGAAGGATTTGGAATTTCGAAGAAAAATTGCCATTCCACTGGTTATTCAAGAGGATTACAAATTTCACTTCCGCATTCTCTTAGTATTGCACAATGTAAAAACGCGGAAATATTTTTCGACCTTAATAAAATTAACATATGCCTACTAACATTATACATTTACAAGTGGAAAATATGATAAAGACAAAGAAAAAATGATATTTGCATTATATTCTTTTGCTTGCAAATATTATGTATAATCTCTATGTAAGGCTCGGCAATGGATCCAGAAGTAATAATAGTGAGGGAAGTGTTGTTTTTTCATTGCAAAAAAGCTTATTTTTTGTTTCCTAATCATGTGTTTACGAAACAAGCTTTTTTGTATATCAGTTGATTGGAATTTCTGAAAGTGCATTAATAGCAAAGTATTTTAACATTTTCTAGTTTCCTAATTATTTATTCTCAATTCTTGACTCGGCTGCCGTGTTCGACCCTATCAGTGCCTCTCAAGAAGTCACTTCTTAGAAACAAATTTACCCGGAACGATCCGTCTCCAAAGGCGTGTTTCTGCAGTCCAGGGGCCCAGGTCTTGTCGGAGCGACGAAGTCCCTCCAGCCCCTCATCAACCCTTATCGAGAAGCCTTGGTGCTTCGCCCTCAAAACCACAAGACAGGGAACCCCATCGTATCCGTCCAGAACCACCTTGCGAGGATTTATCCGGAGTGTTGCCAAATGTTTACCCTAGTTGGCTTTAGAAACAGCTTTTCAATGTCACCGGCATAGTTTGCAAAAATATTCTCTAGAATAATTATTTAGTATTTGATATCAAGAATTAAAGTTATTACGAAAATGAAAATGAATTAAAGGCATCGTGATTACCCTAGGAATTGACGCATCTATCAAATCTGCAATTAAATATAAATATTTACGTTATTTGTCTTGACCTACGTTTTCATGAGAACATACCTCCCGGCCACATAGTCTTTTCTGGTGACGGCCTACTCGCTTATATTCATTCGCGGAGTAAAAGATATGATATTATCCTGAAATTTTTAGAGCATGTAAAAAAAAACTTTTCAGTATTTTTCTGTAGGTGTATGAATTTGATAACTTTATCATTTAATTGCTTTATCAGAGATAATTTTTAGCATGCCATAAACAGGCAAATTTTGAAATGTGTACTCATCGTAAATTTTCACGGTAAAATCATATATTTTACGTGAGTAATTCCTCACCAAAACTGCTGGTCGAAAGAGAGTCGTGACTAGTCGATTGCGTCCTCTTTTAATCTCTTTTTTTGGCGATATTCTCGCCATTTTCTTCAACAATCGTCTTCATCAGACATCATCACCTTATATATTGGCCGATAAGATTGTCCCATCTTCATTTCAATGCTTCCAGATGACCTATCTTCCCTCTGACTCTACTTGATATAAACCGTTTAATGTTCTCATTAAATATGACAAAGTTGCATGTTGTGTTCAGAAGAAAATTTCGATAAGAGCAATTAGCAAATAAACTTACTGATCTATGGACGAAAAATAATTGAAATTTTCAGAATATATCCGTGAATAAAACTGCTAGAGTAGATTCCATTTAGAGACTGAAGACGATAAGAGAAACAAAGAAGGGAACCTATGAAGAGATGAGAAAAATTTTCTGATTCTAATGCAACGAAGAAAATTATTCCTAATTTCGTGACTTGTTCGTACAAAAATAAGTAGTAAATAAGGGATAGAAATCGAAACCCAGCAGTGAAAAAGAAGCATTCTATAGCTTTTGTTCATAATAAGTTGAAAAGATGGAATAATCACTAAGAGGAATATTTCTTCCTACTGGAAAGTAAACTACTAGGACCATGGAGAGAGATTGGTATTTTTTCTTCGTTGCCGGTCTCCTTTCCTTTTCTCGTGAACGTAAGCCTCACAAACTATAGTTGTAGACACCTAATATAAAAATTTCACGAGTTAAAAAGCTCAGTTTCACATTATTAGCTAGGGTTATCCAATAGATAAATAGTTCTTTATTGAATTCATTATTTAAAACCATAAACAATATTGCAATGCTATGCTCAGCTGTTACATAACAACAATATAATATTTGTTGTTCACTCGTTGTGATTAATTTTTTTGCCTAAATCGACTAACTTAAGCTTTTTCAGTTGATAATCATGTGCTTTTTCTACTCTTTGAAAACTAAAAGGACCAAAATTCTTCTGATTGAGTCTAACTAAATTGTTAATTTTTTTAAGGGTATCGTTCCAAATTTCATGGGTTCTTATGTGTACATATTTTTATATTTTTACACACCTCAGATGTTTAAGGATACCGAAGCTCAAATCATGGATCTCAAAGCAACCATTGCTGTGGTGCATTACCGCTACCCTCGCAAATCTTCCCAATTCCAAATATTTATCGTTCCAAGCATGTTCTCAGCTCTAGTGTTTTCCTTGCTGTAAACATCTTACGTGGTTGCGACACCAGAGGCGGTACCGGCTGCGCTGGAAATAGCACCTCTGGCGACGCAAACATCCCTGTTCGATCTTCGTGCAATGATATTTTCGATACAAGCCATGATTATATGAGTGTTGACTGATGATTTAAAAAATAAGGAGCAGTGGGGCTATAATTTAAATTTTCTCACGCTGGTTCACTGATTAGTCTTTTTTTCAGTTACATTTATAATGTTTTGAAGAGAAAAGTAACTGTTAATATCTAAAGCATCAGTAACCTAATTTATAGATTGATTTATAATGATGACGTGATGAAATTCGGGATATTGAGATCCCTGGTAATTATCTACAGGAAAATGAACTTTTTAATTCTCAGTTTAGCTAATACTTTTTCCGATCATCAAGTTTCCGTAGCCATTAATTCATTAAATCACAGGTCTAAGAATTATACACAGTCATGGTTAATGAACCAGTTTCTTCTCTTGTGCCACGCAGAACTTGCAAGATTTTTTTATTTGGATGCACAAAGGCTTCGAGCGGGATTTGATCCCGAAGTCGTTAGATTGGTGGCTCATCAATGTACCCACTGGACTACTAGTAGGCCACCTGAACCGATAAGCCACCGTCGCTGATTGCATTGCCAGTACAGACGAGATCAGTGGAACACCCTCTTGAGGGGACATGCCTGTTTTGATGGAGGGGTGGAAGGAAGTTGGGTTGGAGGAGAAACGTTTTGATTGTAATCTAGAGGAGAGGAGGGGGTCTTATCTCCATAACACAAAGAGATCGCACGTCTTAATTGAAGCAGGCGCGGGGAGACAAGATATCACAGCCCACAGCCACGCAGCCAGGCGGCAGAACGTACGGTGTGGAGAGAAAGGCGGTTGAGGAGAGTTTGCTTGAGTAGAAGCGTCGTGGAAAATGAGTTTGTCTCGATCAAATATTAGGATCGCTGATGAAATAGGAGTCTTGGAAGGGAATTCTCCTTCTCTGTCGCCATGAAAACGAGGAATATCTGTCGCCTGTGCAGGAGATGAAGACGGCCTCAAACGACGGTTCTGGGCCCGTTCAAATCAACTTAAATCTACGTAACTTGGTTTATTTCTCCTTCTGTGTCTCTGTAACGACGAGGAATATTTACCGGCTGTAGAATAGAAGAATAAGTCATCAAGAAATGGCTGAGGGCATCTTCACATCAACTTAAATTGGCGTAACTTGGTGAATTTCTCCTTCTGCGTCTCTGTGAGAACGAGGAATATTTGTCGGCTGTCGAGGGGAAGACTAAATCCACGAGAAACGGCTTAGGACCTATTGATGTCAACTTAAATTGGCGCAACTTGGAATATTATAACATACCCAAACGTGCTTGTTCACAAGGTTACGCTTTTAGTAACTTTTCGTTCACAAAAATTGGCTTTGCGTACCTAAAAGAGATGTGCCTAAAAAAGCGTACCTTTGGCAAAGAGCTACCTCCAAGCGAGATACATATTGAGATGACGCAACGGTGTGGTTAATTCTCTCTTGAGAAAAATTTATTTTCAATGGCATATTATCCTAAAGATTTATTTTCCTGGTATTAACCTGATGGAAAAAATGTATGCGTTCCATTTTCCGTATTTATTCTTTCTGGAATTTTCTGGAAGTGCAGTTATTGACTAGCCTCTCCGTGAGCGTTAATTATCGTAATACGGCTGGGATTGTAAATAGGAGCTCCACGCATGGAAATACGCTATTATACGACGTTCTCGCCCTACGTGCGTACAAGAAAATTTTCACAAATCAATCAGATCGCTGATGAATGAGCAGTAAGAGGAGATGATTATCCTTCTGCGACTAAGTGAAGATGAGGAATAGTCGTTACCCTGGAAGAGAAAAAAGGGTTCATAATAGAAGTCAAAGGTTTTATTCGCTTCAAATCATGAGGGTTCATTATAGCAAGACCAATTGTGCATGAATTGAAGGAACTTTGTTAATGAACGGATGATGCTATCTATCGTTTGGCCTAAATTCTGAGGATTTCGTCTTTATGGACGGATAGCTATATTCAGTTGATTTACGTCGCTTAGAATTATTCAAAATTAGTTCACGTTCTACTAAAATTCCAGATTCCTCAATCAAAGTGATTTAGTTGTTATGAACATGGCAATATTACTGTTTGTGCCACCCTACTCCGCTGATCTTCTTAGCCCGCGAAGTGATATCGTGAAAGCTTTGCCATCTTCTCTTCTTTGTCTTCGTCATAATTATCGGTGGTAGTCAATTATCTCCAACGGTTTCCCCATCTATGTGCTTTTCCGTGGAATTCCTTTCGACTGAATTAAAAGGCATGGGTAAAGACCGTAAGTGCTCAAGCGTTGAGAAAGTTTGAATACAATTAAATTTGTGGATTCAGAATGGAACTAAATTTGTAAAAACGTTGTTCGAGAAAAATATTTTGACCTTTCCACTGCGAGGCATGGGACTTAATTGTATTTTCTCTTTCCATTTATGAAACACGGCGATGATTGAATTATTTTATGAATTACAATTAAATGGTGAACATTCAAACCAATTTATCCCGTTAAATTGAGATTTCAGCAGTATTCGTTGTCATGTAGTTATCCACTTTGCAAGGAAATTTGGATTCGATTTGCTCGTTGAATTAAAATCATGTCAAAAATAGAAAAAATGAAAACGGTGCATACTCCACGACAAAAAAATTGTGAAATATTTTCTGCTATTCTTATTTTAGAACAGAATTCATGAAAATAATAAATTTGGCAGAGCAATGATGCATGTTAACAGATTCTGCCTTCATTACTGTTTATTACGGAATTTTTAGCTAACATTATTTTATTACAGTCTTAGGCTAATTGTTCACTTTTCGTCAAGACATATTTACATTTAAAAAATAAATACATGAGAGTTTATGTAATATCGAAAATATGACCTTTATCTACACCGCACCTGACGTTTTATATTCAGTCAGATATCTAAGGGCAACATATTGCGTACTCTTAAAATTTAGCTGAATACTTCTTTGAGTAAAATTTAATACAATATTTCTGTAGCCATCTTAGCAACCCTTTGTTGTGTGCGTCAATTTTTTTCCATTGGCTCATACGGGCGTCATCACATATTTCAGTTATGACTGCTTTTGGACGCAAATTATGGGGTTGCCCCTCTTCGAGAAAACCTTGTAGAGTCGAGTATTAGTGTCACCTTTAGGTCTCAATAAATATTGATATGCATTTTAAGAATAAGTGGCCTCATCAACTCGTTGTCTTTTGTTTAGCAGGGAATAATTAGTGGGGATATTGATAGTGGGGAATATGACTAGTGACATTTTGCTGAGTGATAGCCTAACGAATTGCTGAACAAATATCATTGAAAGCAAAAATGTTGATATATGAATGGTATTTCAACGTAATTCTCTCCTCTGACACAAGTATTGGTGCCTAGGTTAGTGGTCTGTGGTCGCAGATGAGATAGCTCATGTAGCTAAAGTGTGGAATCCTATCGGAAACTTGAGGTTTTCAGAAATGCTGTGTTATGGTAATTGGAGGAAGCACCATGAGAGAAGAGAAAGAAAGGTAGAGAGAAAGGTCAGTATTAGCCTGATTTTAGGGATAGGTTTTGGGGGACAACACCTTGACGTCCTGCGAAGGAACTGCCCCAATTGCACTCGAATAGGTATAATGAAATCGATGAAAAATTTTGTCCAGCGCTGAGAACACTTGCCCATGGGGCGTGAATCCACCCTAACCACAACATTAGCCTGATTAAAGTAAAGATATTTGATTCTATTGAATATTCTCCTCTTAAAATATGGTGTTATAACACTATAAGAAATCTGAATAATAATTAAGTTGATGCTCGTTGAATACAAGTGGTAGACCCCCTTTGGGTATCCTATTTACACTAGATAAAATAGTCATTTTTTTCGGACCCCCATTCCTGCTGGGAAGTTATCCCATAGCCCGTTGTCCCAATCCTGGATTCGCGGCTGTTGAATACTATCGGGAACACAGTGTGGAATATTTAACTTTGCATTTTGAAGTACGTTACTTTACGGTTATGATTTCCTATTCTCATATAATTTGCAGTTACTGCTCATTGCATGGCTCTTGCTATAAAAAACAAGCAGTGAGGGTGAAAGTGTATGGTGGATTGAGGAGAAAGGTGAGCTTTAAAAAGAAGGAAGAGAATTCGCAATTAAGCGCGCGGAGACAGGAAGATAGGAGTGGCTGAGGACCTTTGCTGGCTGAGGAATGACGGCCCCAACTCGCCGCACCGTTTTCTCCTCTTTCATGTTACGGTTTAATTCCTTTTTGTCCTTTTTCGAGGCGACGAGGAAAAAAAGGTTGGAGGCCGGTGATAATGATAGAGAGAGAGGGATGCTTTTTAGATGCTAACGGAAGGAAATTAAAGGGTACACACGCTCCTTTATAGCTCGAAATTGCGATTAGGTGTGACTTGGTCGGAGATGGTAGGAAAAATAAAGGGAATTTTGTGAAAATAGGTTTTATCCGTTAAAGAAATGGATAAGCAAACTTTGTGATCAGTGCGAGAAGTGCAATAAATCCAACATTATTCCTTCAACCCATTTCCACCCAGAAAACTTCCTGCACGCCATTGTGAAGATATTTAGGTTAGCTGCTTCTACCATCGCCTTCAGCAACCCAGTGAAGCATATTGGCGATATATCCACTTTTTTCTTCAGACTGACCCGTAGCCATATAGCTGATTTGGGCAACGAGGTCATAAACTAATGTTTTTCGATTTCTCCAAGTGACCTTGATACATAGAATGAATCTTCAGAGTAAGCAAATTTTGGGTAAGGGAAAGTTGAAATGATCTATGAAATGCCATTTTCTGTTTACATTTATATTACTCGCGTGCCTTTTTCAGAAAGTAGGTGTCCGTTTTTTTTTTATTTTGCACCCGTCTCTTTCCATCAGTAGGCCTATTTCGACCGACTTCACAGATAAACTAATAAGTGTAAACTAATAAAAGTAATAAGTTACTGCAAGCTTTAACTACGCATTTTTGGCAATTTGACACTAAAAAGGATTGCTGGTTTTCTTTCTCAAAATGGTAGAATGTAGAAATATGGCTACGGTGGCCGAAAATTGGCTCAACGACTTCAAATAGAATAATTTCTGATAGGTTGGAATATGCATAGCTTTTGTTTAATTTACGTGCCTTTAAAATATTTGAAACAAAACTTTCCTTCCTTTTAGAAGGTGATGTTGGAAGAAAATATCCATATTGTTGATTCTCACGGGATCGCTTGTATACCAAGGATGACAGTGCCAATTTCTTATTTCTAAGGTAACGGAAAATTAATTTTTTTTACAAGGTTATGTCCATTTGCGGTATGACATGCTAAATCAACAGTTTTTTGAAGAAAAATATGCTTAAATTTAATATTTATTCAATCTCTGTAATTTTTACATGGCAATGAAGATTAAATATCTCTTTTATATCCTCCTGTACTGTTTTGATTTTTAAAAGCACGTTGGAAATTCATGTACCTGTAGGTTTTTTTGGGTCAACCGTTATATATTACTTCTCAATGAAGGTACATTTTACCGAATGTCTGTCTTGGATTTTTGCGATTGTTCTTCTCAATAATACACTCTCTCAACATCGCTTAGGAGAAGACTACTAGTCTTGATTCGACAAACAAAATGGTATGCACGTGGAAACTGAAGGGCTATATGGCTAACAAATGAAAATAAATAAAATATTTTTCTTTGGAGCATTATATTCTAGAATAGCCTCTACGTATACATTTTGATCTCTGGTACTCATAACGAGAAATAAGTGAGCAGTGGTAAACGCAATAGTTTTATTCCGTACAGTACGATGGTACACGTGTAGAAATCCTAAGAATCGCTCTTTCATCTTTACGTCTAGGGTCATAGCATAAAATGGCTCAATTTTAAAGGAAGATCTCCATTCAGATCTCATGGTTAATTCCAGGAATATATCCTGGATGAGGAAGGAAAAGAGTCGTTTTTCGAGCACTGACCATTCGAGTGCATACCCTATTACACTATTCCAGAAAGAATAGATACTTTTGTGAAGGCTTCATAGGGGTATGTTACTGCCTGTTTGTTATTAAAAAAGCAGTCTTTCTATGCAAAAAGTAGAATAAAGGATCGTGCAGAAATCTTTATTCTATCAAATTTTGAACGTGGAGTTGTCTCTCACAAACTGGTCGTCCCTTGCAATAGCTTTCTCGTTCAATAACAGGTAAATATATCTTGGCATTACATTCTTGATTCTTTCGTCATTATCAGAAATGATGTTCATGCCATTAAGGACCCTATTTTGTTGAAAGCTAGTAAGAAGCCTCAAATTGTTATTTAAAGTGCGGAAAACCAGTTTTTTCTACTTTGTTTCTATTTGTTACCTATACTACCGCATGCCGCATTTCCTATTGCAAATTTAACTAATAATATTCAAAACTTAAATTTGTTTGAAAGCATATATACTGAGAATGAAGAGACGTGAGGGTGACCGCACGTTTGGACATTGTTTGCAGCCGGATTTATTTTCATTATTATCCTATTCATGGAGGAAATGGAAGTGTATACTTCCTACTGACTCTCAAAATCTCCTCCATTTTTTTACGTAAAAACATTCCGATGAATACCATGAGAGCTATTTTTTCTGTTGATTGGAGGAGTTTAGGGTCGTATGAGAGAGTAAAATTAGGCCCAAATATTAAAGAGTTGGGTATCGGAGGGTGAGTTTTCGACAAAGGAGCCACAGTATTGTGGCAACGGAAAAATCCAATTAAAAATTTCTGCCCGAGATTAAAGCTACTCCTTTGTTTTTTAGTTGGACATGATAAAATGGTTGCGACGTCGTTCAATCAAAAGACGAAATTATTCCAAATAATAAATTAAACCCAAAACTAAAAACGATTTCATTGAAAAAAGTGATAAGGAAATCACAGAACTGAAAGCAACAGGAAACGTGTGCGAAGGGTAGGGAGGTGTATGTAAATAAAAAAATGAAAGGCATACTCGTATAAAAGCTCTATCCTTGGGTAACGCACCTATAATAGCAGCGTGTTACTATTGTAAAGTCCTTAAAAATATAATCTAATTTAATTATGAGCGATGAATTTCACTATTGAATATTGTTGACGCAAGACTAGAAAATGAGATAGCAAAAAGTGTCATAAAATTATTAATATCGTGATTTAAAATGGATAATGTGTGGCTTAACACATTTCAAGAACAGAGAAGCAATTGAAGAAATTTATATGCTCATAGAAATACAAAACAGAGGTTTTAAATTTCCGTGTGAGAGTGGAGGACTGAGTTTCGATTGGAATGATTGCCTTTCATAACAAATATTTCGGTCTCATGAGAGACACTCCTATAAAGTCTTAGATTTGACCACAAAAGAGAGCCTTGCATGGCGCTTACTGCATGAGGATGCATGAAAAATAAAGCAATAGGAAAAGAAGCAAAAGTTGGAAATTACACTTTTCTTATTGGTTGAAAACGTTGGGATAGTTTTTTTTTGCATCTCTTTTAAGATTTCTCTTCACCGCCACAAGGGGCGCTGTAGTAGCGGCGCATCCAAAAGAGTGGATTAGCGGATCGGCCCTTTTCCAGCACGCAGGCGAAGAGGAATTCGAAGATTAATTAAAGTCGAGTTTAACTTATGCAGCATACGTGCCGAGGAACGCTCCAGGCTGCAAACAGCTTCCGGGGGAATGAAGTTGGGAAATGCCGTAGGTAATCGCATCCGTGCCGCGTAACCATGCTCCGCGTCTCAAGGCGGTAAATTAGGTACCGCTCGAAGAATAAAAGGAAGTGTAGTTTTGATTCTTAACCGTGGCTCTTCACCGAAAGCTCTCGCTTGGAATGGAAACATTATGTAGTTTGTTTTTGGCTGCATTTCACGTTCCAGTTGATGTTTTCGGAACACTTAGAACGTAGGCATAGTGGTAATGTACAATGTCTTTTAGAGTAGCTCTCTTCTTTTTACTAGAATTGCTTAGCATAATTTGCATTTGAGATACCATTCTCGTTCTGATCTAATTTGTAATCTCATCCCATTTAAATATATGCCACAGGCGTTGGTTTATATTTGGTATATTAAGAAGTTTAAAAATATATTTTGGAAGAATAGGGTTGAAAGCGATGAAGTTTTGCTGTATACATTTCATTTGCATTATTCAACATATGCCCGTACAAATATTTCATTGCGGACAAGTTTTGGAAATGAACCGGGAAATAATTGTCAAGGAAGTGTTTTCTTAAGTTGGCACATACTTAATATCAGTTAATTATATTATTTAACACCCTCAACTTTAGCTTATCAGTGGCCTTATGTGTCTCGCACACTAAATATTTTTCTCCTAAACTTACAGTTCTAGCCTGAATTATTAAGGCTATGTCCGTCTTATTCATTGGAAATTATGAAAAGTGATAGAGCTCATCTAAAGAAACATAACAGCTTTAATAAGACGGAAAGATAATTGGGCAATGGAGCATAGATGCTGCAAGCATTTCGTTAAGTAAATACAATCAATCTTACTCGAATATTTAGAGGTTGATGGAGTACATCAGAACGTGCTCTGAATCATAAGTACATTTCGGATATTCTGGCCAAAATCTCAATGGAAATGAAAAGTTCACGTCGTACTTCAAGAAACAAACAATTTATCCCGAAATTTTGTTGCCTCGAGGTTGAATGTTCTAACAAGTTATTGAAGCTTCTCCTGGAAGTCATTTCAATTGTATGAGGATATTTCCCTTCTTTTAAGACACAAATAGAATTCTTATCTCGTATTCCAAAGCATTGCCTCGTAGACATGGTTCATTATTTGTTCGCTTCGAAACATCAGCATGAATAATTTATGAGACGGGACTTGGTAAAATCAAATTTTGCATATAAATGAATCACATTGTATTAATGGGATGAATGAATTTAGATAAATGAGAATATTTGAATTTATCATTTTTGGCTTTATAAATAATTCTCTTAACTGGAGGAATTTATCCCCAATTAGGTGCATGGGAGGTAAATTATTTCGGGATCAAGATGCTTGAACCTTCTATAAGATAGAGTTATTTCTCCGCTGATGGGAGATATGGGAGATGGGAAAATGATATGAACATGATCTTAGAATTCGTACTTATCTTTAAGACACTTTATGTCGTAACTTATATTTCTTATTTTACCTGAGGTAATCCTCAAGATAATTCCTCAATTCACTACGTAAAATGGAGCACAGTTGACGGTAAAGTGTTAGCTAAACACGTAGAACCATGAAATTTCCATTTATCAGTTATTGCGCGTATTTTTCATTGCATTTCTGTTTACACAAATGTATAATCAATTAAGTAAATATTCTATGAGGAGAATGCCTATTCATTTCAATATTTTAAATATGCTTCACCTTACAATGTACATGAAAATAAGGAGTAATGTTAGCAGCCATTTTTAACCCTCGTTACTAATTAATACGTCCACTGGGGGCGCCATTATCAGTACGTTGTCCAAATTGATAGGCATAGCCGGACAATGACGCATTCAGAGTTGAAATATCTTGGCATGGAGAAACTAATGTGCGAACGCGCAAAAATTTGTGATATTAATAATATTTGAACTGTGCTATATAAATTACTCATAGTTGATTTCAAAATGCATTCTTGATATTAAAATGACAGGTCTACCTATGGGCCGCAAAAGCAGGATTCGTTTCATCGTCTTTTGCGAGTACGTTGCTCCAAGGTACAGAAATTCACGTTCCGGATGCTATTCCTACTGTGTGGTGTCAACGCGGCTCTTTAAGGGAATTTCTGTCGCAAACGTGAGCTAAAGAGTTTGTAAGAAAGAGGTTGCTTTCAATTTTTCACCCTCAGCATCCACCCTGTCAAGCGGACACCTCAACCATTCATCGCTTGCCGTCTCCTCTGCTAAAAAGGACGCACCCGCGAATGACGTAAATGAAGGAATGTTGAAATGGTACGGGAATCATCCATAACGATGGTGAATACGCATATGCCTACCGAGTTCCTCGCCGAAGGCGACTTTAGACTAAAATAATAAGAAAAATATTCTTGAAGTAAGGTTTCTCCGACAGCAGTATAAAATGCAATTTAATGTAAAATAATAAACCTTTCATCACTGGGAAAATAAAGTGGGGGTGTTTAAAATTCAGACTTAAAATATAATTTCGGAAATTATCTTGTTGTAAATCACTTGCAGGGTGGCTGGTATATAACAAGGCATTGAAAAATACGAATGAATTCTATATCAACAGTAGTAATTTATTGAAATTAATATCATGTATGCAGTATTATATAGGAATATTGATGCATACTAATAAATTCAATTTAAGCGCCCGTGGCATCGGCCAATTGCCCTAAGCGGCCAGGAATACTTTTTATAATATCTAGTTATATTCCATCCTCCCTATAGCATCCGCTGTACCTTCTAACAGTCTCCATTTCCGATAACTTCAGGCTTTAATCCGTGAAACTTCTTCATGTTGGAAATAAAAGAATAAAATTTTGTAAGGTTCTCTTGTATATTTAAATGGGCACGACCCGGGTTTCGCAACGTAGTTAGATCTTCAAGTGACAATTTTGCCTGCTCTGCCGCATTGGCTTTCAAAATATAAATGATAACTTCAGGCTTTATTTCCAATATGGAGAGGATTGACATAGTCAAGCATGAAGTTAGCATTTATATTTTGGAAGCCCATACGTCAGATCAGGCAAAATTGTGACCTGAAGATGTAATTACGTTACGAAACCCGCGTCATTCCCAAATAAATATACTATTAAACCTTGCAAAGTTTAATTATTTTTTTTCCAAATTACTATTTCCATCGTCCAGCCCTAAAACTGCGAGTTTGGTACCTCCTTGATCATTTGAGGTGACTATAATAATTAATTTAAGTTATGCATGCCACACCATAAGCTGTTCACTGAATTATTCGTGCGTTGACACTCGCGAGTATCGCAGCTGTACCCTCGTGCATGGTCGCAGCATCTACTCGCGTCACATCACAGGCTGAGTCCGTGGACATATTCTGCGTCGCTCACATGAGGCGAAGACGAGGTCGTCGGTTTTCTTTATCTCGACGCATAAAGGTTCGCGCGGCGCCAGTGGGTTGGAGGGCGCACCCCTTTCCGCGTCCCTCTTGAAGCAATGAATGAATCATGGGACGCGGATTCCAGCATGGGGGAAGCTGGCGACAACTTCTCCCACCACCTTCCGAGCAACTCTGCTCATCCATCACTGCCCCTTCCTTATCCAGCTCGTGTTTCACGGGGGATGCGACCGCGAAGGCGGGATAACCTCATACCCTCCCCTCCGTAAACCGTGCCGTCTCGCCGACAGCCGTGGGATAAGCGATTTCTAGCAAAAGATGAACCAGAGACCGATCCTACCACCCTCCGGCCGTCGAAAATCATGTTTCTTGCCGCTTCAAGCAGGCATGGCAGTACAGTAGTGTATACGAATTTCCATGATGGTATAGTAGTGCAAACCCATATTATTATATCGATTAAATACGTATTCTTACATGAAAAAGTTGCTCTGGTGTTGGAAATTGAATTTATTTACAAAAATCCAAATAAATTGTAAAAAAAATCCAGAAATATTTCTAGTAAGTGGAAAATACCATGTTTATTTAAATTAATGAATTTATTTACCAGAAAAGTAAAATTTTTAATTTGAATATGCTTGCTACACTTTGTAAGATATAGTGACATAACTTTGCTCCTTATAAATTTCTTTCTAAACACAGAAATCCATTGGCGGTATCCTTAAATTTTTGCGTGACAGCATTTTTCCCTGAAGAATATAAGAGGATTTCTTGGAAAAAGTTTACTAAAGTATATTTTTATCAATTGGTCGTTATTGCCTCAAAATCCCTATCATTAAATTTTCACATCCTATTCATAGCCTATTTCCAGGTTTTATACCAATTTATCCGTACCTTATGGGGTCCCGCCGATATTCATGGTCTTGAATTCTCCCCGACCACTCCATAGTCATGAACCACAATTCACGCTACTCCAATGGGGCAGTAGAATTTACGTGCAATTGTTTGAAGCAGGTAATGGCACAAAAACGTATTTTTGAGTAATGAAACTGCTTTGTTAAGCTGGTAACATTTTCTTTAATAAATACTAAATATTCGTGAAAAAAGGTCTTGAAGTCATTGTGTATTATGGAAATGTATGTTTAAACTTTTTTAATGTCCTTACGCTTTCATAAAAACCTCGAATTTTACTAATTGCAACTATTTTTGCTTTTTATCTTCCCATACCAATAAAGTATCGTTTAAAGACTAAAATTGATGATATTATTTCAAAATAATCACTACCTAATTGTGGAGTTATTTGACGAAGAAATTCTCAATTTTATTTTAAGAAAAACTAAAGGATTGATAACCTCCTCTCCTGGGCTCCTCCCTCTCGTTCCAAGCCTTCTGACTCACAGCCATACTTTTATAAGCCATTTCCACAGAATGATGGACCTCAATCATCTCCATCCATCAGAACTCTTGATCCTCTTTTTCTCTAAAACAACTGTCTATGGGTAGCTAGATTTTTGATCTTGAAAAATATCCATAAATAATAAGTACATTTTGATGAATTGAATTGAGGGATTCTTAATGAGAAACTATCATCTCCAATTACGGCGTCATCGATTGCAATATTCTATGGTAGAGTCGTAGGCTTAAAATATAGTGAGATCAATAGACTCTGGTTATACTAATTCTAACGGAAATAGGACATGTTTGCATAAATTTCCTGAAGATTATATTCAGATACAGTGACATCCTCACGTTAAAGAAATTCCACTTGTTTTATGCCATCCATAAATTTTACAAGGATCGTCATTTTTTCACTTTTAGTCTCCGTCGCTGGCGCCATGCATTTGACAGCATCCAACGGCGTTTTCGCTGGCATCTTTGACATGCTTCAGCGCGCATTCCTTTTAACTCGCCTCGTTCGTCTATTTAAAATCGGATCAATTATGCATGACTGTCAAGAATTTAGGCTCGCAAACGACTCACTTTTCTCGGGAAAGTGAAATGATAACCTTCTCTTTTCAGTACCCCGTGCTTCCTCACCCATCAGCGTTGGACTTAATGTGTCTGGAAAAAGGATATAAATCACCTCGCAGAGTCGTCTCCAAGGGTGGCGTTCGCCGGCTCTTTCTTTCTTGACTTTACCCTGAATTTCGCATCTCTTTGGGGATTTTACATCGAGAAAATAACGAATGACGAACCCTACGGTGAACGCATTTCGCAATGTAGAGTATAGGATTGCGAGTAGAATGATAGTTTTCCATACAGAAAGCTCGGTTTCGAAGCCCGGAATGTCACTACAATAAGTAACGAAGCACCTTTGAAGGACAGATGATGTTTTGTGAATTTCTAACATTTACATTTAAAAACATGTAGCAGTTCAAAGTAAATTTATGATTCAGTCACATTGGTTAGTGTCGTAAATCTATGTTACTTTGGCTCAGATAAATAAATTAAAAAGAATGACATGAATACAGGATAAAGCTGAAATTCATATTTTTCTATCAAGTTAAAAATTATTTTTCAATTGCCAATTATATTCGATTTTAAATGTGCTTCACGCTGGGTTCCCTATCGTTCCAAGTAAGTTTACGGTAGTGGATATTTCTCCATGCGATATTTTTTTAATTGTATTTTATTTTCACTATCTCTTACCAAGTCAAGTATCCTTATTCTTTTATTATTTTTCTATTATAAACCTTTGAGAGATTTTTCATAGCAAGAAAAAAAAATCTATCTGCATATTTAACATCAACATCGAGACTTCGAGAAAAAGGAGAGGAGAATTAGAGATGAGGCAGTCATATACGGGCTTTCCATCTTGGAGGCTTCGTTTCAAATCCGTGACATTATCTTCAGGATCCTGTTGTATGCGGGTGGTCATACATGACATGATGTGGTGAAAGGTTTAGTAGAGAGTGTAAAGAGGTCATGAGAAATGACAAGAGGGTAAATTAAATGTTCTGGGGGATTTAGTGTATTTTAACCATTCTGATGTAAACGTTAGTGGCAATGCAAGCGGAATAAATACAGGAGCCAAGGAGACCGTTAAAGGTTCCCAGCATTTTCTATTTCGCCCTTCCTTCTTCCGGTCATATCTTCGGAAACCCTTGGCGTTACATCTGGTGCGAGAATTTGGAGAAAAAGTTCCGTGATGAGATGAAAGCTACTCAGAGAATATCCAGCCTTGACGGAAAGCATCGTTGCAGACAATATCAACTATCAACATCCGTTTTCATATGTGGTCTGGAGCTCTAAGCGTCCTCAAGTCATTGTTGCAAAGTAATGCATCTGTTCAGTCAATTGAAGACGTTTTATATTTATTGGCAATGATATAAAGTGGGACTGAATTCTTAACTAAAAAATTTTCATTGCTATCGATTATTTCATGAATATTTTTACCCCGAAAATAATGATAACCCGTATTATCAGTAATAATTGCTCATTTGAATTCATAAGGTAAGGGTAGATAAGTTTTACTACAGCTATAGCTATAAATCTTCAACATGGTGTATTCTCATTGATTTCTCCACGGCATCTGTGGAAGTCAATGCCAAATCATTCATCCCTGGATTTTATTCTGTATGTTACTGTTATAATGGCGGTACTGCGTGGTGTTTTCATACCGAATTAGAGGCCCAGTATTTTCAATTACATTCGAGGATTGCGCTTTCAAGATAATGGACCTTTTTTAAATGCTCGCTGTATTTTCTATCTCACTTGCCCTCATTCGGTTGTATATACGATAATCCTGGGCACTCCATCTTGCGGTAGACTTGGGATACAGCCGTTCCATGACGAAACTAAGCCGACGCTACGTTTGAGAATGCCTAACTTTGGTGAATAGCTCTGTAGCAGTGTATCTCACTATCCGTTTTCATGGCTTAAGATTGGGGTAGGAGTACTTAAAGTTCTCGATACAGATTTAATTGTAAGTAATTGATATGGTGTTTACCGTGTATTATTCGATTGTGTCACTAAGAAACCAAGGCTAATAAACTAAGACAGTATACTAGGAAAATATAGTCTCAAATCTTAGCTCAAAGATTTATATTATACGTAATGAAAGTGAAGACAATCCTCATGAAAACCTTAACAACGACGAAATACGAAACAACGTTATAGACCAAACCTTTAAACATGGTGGTCTGATGAAGACAATGGTCGAGGGATAAGTAGTTGGCAAGAATGGAAAACATGAAGATCTCGAATAAAATGCTTTGAACAGATAAAGAAGTATGCAAATAAGATAAGAAATACGTAGGTATGAAAAGATTATCTGATAGGAGAAATAAGTGGAGAGCCGCCTCGAACCAATCTTAGGATTGTTCACCAGTGGTGATGTTGATGATGTTATAAAGGTAGAATAGCATTATTTTCATACCAAAATAGAGGCCTAATACATGCGGTTTTTCACATGCGCTTTTTAATAGTATTAAACTTTCCCTGAATTTCCTATCTCTCCCTACCGTCTTCCGGTCGTATCTTTGGCAGTACTGGGTGCTCCATCTAGCGGGATGCTCCTTCGAAGAAACCCGTCCCTTGACGAGACAAGGTCGACTTAAAAAGGGATCCCGACCGAAATGCCGATGAATGAGATCCCTTCTTCCCGAAGCAGTCTCTTCGGCGCGCGCCTAATCTCCCTCCTGCTTACCCGACCGCGTCCCGCAAGAGATCCATCGCCCCTCATTCGTTTTTCCGCCTTGCGCCAAATAAGCGGGCGGAGTCGCTTTGGCGTAGCGCGAAGATGAGGTCGTCGCTTGCCGCAGGATTAGATTTTGCCGAGACTCTCTTCTGGGTCGAGTGCTGCCTCCCTAGAGGCTCAAGGTCGTTACTCACCATCTTCTCTTATTTATCTCCTCCTCTTCCACGCATTTACGTGTACTCTTAACTATTTGTATTGCTTCAAGTTTAGATTATATGCGCCTTAGCCTAAAGCCGCGTAGTACTTTATAGCTGGCACCTCATAAATACCCTTCTTGTCCATGTTCTAATTTGTATTTTTCGCGAGAGTCTAGTATATCTCTTTTTCGAGACCAGACCTTAATAGATGAACAATAGACGATATCGCCTATTTAAGGAACTCAAATGTACCTTTTTCACGAAAATCTCCAAAATTCTTGGAGTAAATTTTTATGTTATTTATCCGTTTGAGTTGTAGTCTGTGTTCTATAGTTACAACGAAATCATTGTGTACTTTTAAGCTATATGTATCGCTTTAACTTTCGATTAGTCTTTAGCCTAAAGCGGAACACTTTTTTATGACTTGCACCTTATAAATACCCACCTGACTCCATGTTCTAATTTGGATTTTTTCTGAGAGCCGAGAATTTTTCGTCTGAAGTAACGTCTCATTTTTCGAGAGTAAACCTTAATGTAGAAGCTCTAGATGACAACGCCTATTTTCGGATTCAAATGGTACCTCTTTTATGAGACTTTCCAAATTCTCGGAGTTCATATTTACGCTTTTTTTTCGTGTGAGTTGAAAAATTTACCATGGGAGTACGCCCTGTAATTAAAGCGAAATGTGTCTCGTTTTGTCAAAGTATTTAGTTTATAATGATCACTTTGCGATCAAGTATTCGGAAATTAATAATTATTATTGGCCGTTACTACTTTACGTTCAGTGTTTCAGATTGGTGATATGGCTAATAAGGCAAAGCTCATTTGCGTGAGTTTCAAGTATACGTTTTATGGAGCAATAAATTTTTGCTAAAGTTGGGGACTTCGAGCTAATTGCATATGTTGGCAGTGATTTTCTGCGCTAAGGCTGTGCGTTAATTGCTTTGCTCTCTCACTCGCTACGAAGCTACCTCTTTTAAGCACTCGTATTGCTTATTTTCAAAATTTCGTAAAAACCTCTCTTTTCTATTCCCTTATGGCTATTGTATACCCTGCTGGTCATTTTACTCTCGTTAGTCCCCTCTTGTTGAGTATCCACCTATCCAGCCGCGTTGATTAGGCCTGTGCCATACTTACTGTCAAAAGTTCAGATCACTTGGTGGATCTTGGTTTCTAGACTTAAATGGAGATTTTTTAGGTTATATTACCCACACATAGAGAAATTACTATTTGTCATACGACAAATAACATTACTATCGGTGGTGATCGGTTTTTGTGATGGACTTTTTGTCTCGTCCTTTGTCTGTGGAAACTTTCAACTACAATTCGTGTTTTACTTTCCTAATACGGTAAGGCAACTTTATGCTCTATTTTGTGATTTAAAATATTTATAATAACCCAAGATAAATAATAATTCATGTAATTTTTGCTGAAAAAAATAGCATTTGCCTTTCTAAATGAGGCGTTCAAAGAGTCTGTCATTAGAAATATATAATGAAGTATTTGAGGATTAGAAACTGTAAATAAAGCTTAAAAAATTTGTTTTCCTAGAAATGTGCAACCTGTACCAGTAGGACGATGACCTTTTGGAAATGAGACATAGCATAAAAGAAATGACGTACATTCGATGGCTGGTTTTGACGAAACCATTTGCCTTTTTATGGATCAAGTGCCAACCGATGAAAGTAAGTACATTTTCATCTTTTATCAATGGTAAACCGTGCCAATTAATGATATTGATACTTCTTATGTTCTTTTCAATTCCTGTTGGAAGTAGCTTAGTTTGGTGCAACGGCATAACAACCCTTTTAGAAAAAATCTCTGTTAGACTGAGGATTAATGACAGTAATGTTCAATCCAGGATAGCCGAGGAGTTTTTATAAAAATATGCTATTAAAACATATTATTTTAGCGATTCATCAGGCTTCCTTTCTTAATATTTTTCTTGGAATGAAGAAGCAAATGTTGACAATTGTGTTAGAATATGAGGAAAGGAAATAACCGCAGAGGAAGAAGACATTTTTCAGCTGTAAATTGAAGACCTACATTTTGCGTCTTTTTCCCGGCTATTTTCCTTGTCATTCGCTACCTTGCGCTCTGGCGACGCGACGTCTCGCTAATGGCTACGAGCAGAATGCCTTAATGCATTGCAATGGATCGTTATCATGCAATTAGTTGAGGTGCGACATCCAAGGCTTAGTCCCGAGAAATTCCTCTTTCCCGCCAGGTGGCGAATAGTTCGAAGCAGGCGTCGTGCAGGAGGCAGAGTACCCTTAAAACTTGCGCCGTCGTGTCCCTTGCGTCACGAAGCACGACGTCGAAGTGTTGTCGTCACCGTCTAACGTCTGATGTCTGTCTGGCTCACACCTCCCTTCACCCTTTTGCACATGGCATTATAGCCCTAAAAGTCCTGCATGAATTTGATGCGAAAGGTTCCCGACAAATTACCTATACTCATATTATTATTATTATTTAATTTTTTTTCTTGCGTCGACCTCTTTTAATTAATGTTCAAAAATTCCTTGAGTATAGATCATACTATAGTACATATAGATCATACTATAGATAATGAGAGTACAATAAAGTATAATAATAAACAATATTGATATTTTATTAAATTTTATTTAATTTATCGAAATTAATGGTAACTAAGTTAGGTAAAAGCTTAGTTACCTATCAATAAACTAATATGTGCAAAACTAAGGTATATTCAAATTCTTGTGTATTCCCTTTTCATTTTTTTTTAATTTTAAAAATTATATTATTGTAAACAAACTGTTTTGTAACCTTTATTTTTGTACATATATTGTATATTATTGTATTTTCTTTCACTCCCACTTTTTCATTCATAGCCCTGAGGAAGGTTTTAAAATAAACCGAAACCTTGGCAAAAAACTTTTTGATTTATGTGACCTATACTCCGGTAATTTCTGATCATTATTATTATTGATTTTATTATTATTATCTTTTTCAATAAATTTACTTCAGTTTTCTCTGTTTTTTACGTAAAAAGTACGGGTTCACTTCATAGTAACTCTTTACTGTTACGTTGACTTGAGAATTTTCACGTGATGTGTCAAGTTGGAATTTTTAAGACCTTTTGTAATTCGATATATGGATTTGGATTAAGTTTGATTACAGTAGAATTATTATAATTACCATCATCATCATTATTTGATTCTAAATTGTGCGTTTATAGCAAGAAATAGAGATGTACATGACTTTTTCGCCAGGTTGCGTAGATTTAAATCAGTCAGCAAGATGCATTCGGAAATACCTTCAAGAATCAAAGTTTAATTCGAAAACGTATTTTGCGTCTCGTGTTGTGCTTATTGTGATCGTCTGGGGATTTTTTTGTACCCTTCAAGGTTATTGTGAGCGAGAAAACTCGATATAGAAAGGCTTGAATTAGATCAAATTTTACTTTACGCCGTTACTCATGCTGCTGCAGGTTCCAATATACTTCGTATTTAAAATGGTGATTCGTTTTTAGCCGCAGCTGATGTAACTTGATGAAAATATTTATGATCCTCGTTTGCACTAACTAATGTGATTAATATAGATTACTTTCCTCTTTATATTTATATTTAAAATAACCGAATAGCGTTTCATGCTCGAATTTCGTACAAGCTCTGGCGAAAAGTTTTGACTTTATCCTTTGTTTTATCAAATATGTTGCCACACCCACTCAGCGGTTCAAACGACGTCTTCAATAATGCTTCTCCTTGAGTTGAAGTTTTATCTCCAATGTTTCCGCATGTCGTCAAGCTTATGAACAGGAAGCGCAATATTTCCTCCGTCAAGGGACTTGCTTTGAGTCGTCGTCATGCTGCGCCTTTTCCCGCCAAATTGCTCGCGTCTTCTGTTTTACTACTCTGGAGCTCAGGGGACTCCATTTCTTCATCTTGGAAAACCTTTTCACTCGTGGCGTAATGGCGACATCAAACGAGTTCTTTCATTTTCTCCGCACCTCGTCGGACGTAAAGGAAATAATAATGTCGACACACTTGAACTTGAACCCTAAAACCTTGGGTCACTGAATTCTCAGTTGGGAAGGCGAAGTTATTCATAAAAAATGTGATTTGTGGAGCGAGGAGCTATCATTTGTATTTTATTATGATACGAAACGTCAGTAGTTGACACTTCTTTATGATGTGTTTTTGAGATCTGGATTTCATTTCAATTTAACTTTTCTAATGAAGAAGTGCCTTTGTTATATTCAAAAGGATATACATTTTCAGGGGCTATGGGCTTTTTTCCGCCATAGAAGAAAATAATAAATAAAAATAACTACAAAAATTTGACTAATTTTAATGACTTTTATTTTTTGTTTTAGATGACGCATTATTATTTTTCCCAAGGTCAATCGTGTAGTTACTCAGTCATTCAGTATGTTAAATCACATTACAAAATATGAGCGCACGATTAATTTTATTTTAACAATTAATGTGGTATCATTGTCATTTATTAATTTCAATTACTAAGAATTCGACTTTCTTTGACTCTGTTTTTACTCGTCACCAAAATGACTATTTCCGTCTTTGCATTCAAACAAAAAAATCGCAGTATTTCATGTGAACCCATGTTTACAAATGATTCGATCATATATTGGCATGTTACTAGATTTTTCATTTTTTTTGCTCGTCTTTACATTAGTTAAAACTATATTGCTAAGTTCTTATAAGAATCTAAAGAAACTTCGCGACGTCATGAAGATTCTAGAGGTAGCCTATTTTCCAAAAATCACGACTCGAACTGACTGTATCGTTTTTAAAGATTGACACCTCATAAATTCACCAAAAGGCCCTATTTCCATCATTTTAACACATCGTGTAGTTACTCAGAGATTCAGTATGTTTAATCTCATAGCATAACCTGAGGGCACGATTAATTTTATTTGAACAGTGTATGTGGTATCATTGTGATCTATGAATTCCCATTTTTTCAATTGACTTTCTTTGACTGTTTTTACCCGTTGACTCCTCATAACGTCACCAAAATGATTCCGTTTCGGTCTTTATATTTTAACAAAAGAATACTAATATTTCATACGAGCAAAGATTTTTAAATGATTCGATCACAACTTGGCATATTACTTAATTTTTCACCATTTCTCTCGTCTTTACATTTGTAAAAAATATAATGTTACCTTTAAATATCTATGTATCCAAAGAAACTTTGCGATGTCATGGGGATTCTAAAGATAGGTTATTTCTAAAAAATCATGACACGCACTAACTGAATAGTTTGTTGGTGAGTCTTGAAGAACACCATCTTAAATGCAGTTCCCTACCCAGATTTTCCAGTCTCGTTCCCAAAGTGATTATTTACCGACGAGAAAGTTTGATACTTGGCGTATATTTTGGATTTAATCGGGTGAGTGATGAATGAATGTGCTCTCTTCCTTTGCTCCTTCACGCCAACGTGATGAGAACTTAAATTATATCGGACGCAAGGAAAATCCCATTAAAAAGTTTTTTCTTCGGGAGGGCGCCGTGAAAAATACTTGCGAGTTGGAGATTAATTTTGGGAAAAGGTGAAGATTTTTGCGGGGGTGTTGACCTCTTCCGCCAGCACCATCGCCATTTCAATGTTACCACCCCCTTGTCCTTCCATCCCACTTGGAATTGATTCCTCTTCCTACTAGAAAATTGACTCTGTGTTCAAAATACGAATAATCATTAAATTTTATTAGATTCATCTTTCACTCAATTCATCCATCATGGAGTTGGATAGATATAAATACTAAATAACTCTTTCCTTCTTTTTTAACTCCATCGCTTGTAACGCAGATCCTAATAAGTAATACAAAATAATTGGACCATGAGCTTGTGAAGGTGTTCATCTGTAGTCTATTGGAACTAGTGGCGTAAGTAAGTAAGGGGGATAGATGACCCCCCCAAAACCTCAGGGAAACAAATATATTATTAAGAACCATTGTCTAAACTAATTGCCTATTAAACCTAATGGCATTCTCCAAAGGCTGCTTGTAAAAATTAAGGATGCGATATATCAATGAGACCGATGTGGAGTATATTCGTAGAAATGCAGCGTTTTCAGTGGTGTCTACGAGTAACAGGTACGAAGAAGTATCGATGTCAGAAAGCAAGAAAATTTAAGGGCTTATTAAAATTCTAAAATTTAAGCAAGTAATTTAATAAAGAATTTAGATTGTGAAAGTAATTTTGATAAACAATTAAAATGTGACTACCTTAGGAGTGATTTTAAAATAAATATTTTAAAATTCTGCAAAGATCGCCGCGAAGTAGATTCTAGAGAGCAGTTAGAAAAAAAAAACTAATTGTCAGGACAACACTTTCATAGACCAAATCTTTATCCATCCCTTTCCCCTATTCTGGCGTACGTTTCAAAATTCACCTCTTCTTCCGTTAGGTAACTACGTTTCAATAATAAGATAAAAAGGTAATAATTTAATCTTGGTGATGATGATGATTAATCGAAAACCGGGTCGTTTTCTGCGAAAATAGACGTGGTATAAATGAAACTTATTCATCCAAGAAAACTTGTTAAGGCATTTTTACAGCAAGCTTTTAACTCTCTCGAGTGATTCAGTATATTTCCGAACGCCAGAATTAGAAGTGCATTGCGTTGTATCCAGTTTTAGCTTCCTCAGTGAAGAGGTCTGCCTACCGCCTTTCATTTGCACCAGAAGCATTTAAATTTGACCGGGCGTAATTCACGAGTAGAGAGCTGCAGTTGGTGCCGATGTCTTCGTTCTGTAAATCGTTAAAATGAATCATCAATCATTGAGCTGGTTAAGCAAAAACGATCCTCAAGACTTATGGGGGGCACAAATTGCGATATCCTGCGTTCAACGCTAAAGATATCAGCTGTAAAGATATCAGCGGGAGACGTAAGTTTTATCTTTGCCTTAGGATCAAAATTCATCCAAACATTTGTTTTTATTGAATTGAGAACCTCAGATTTTCAAGAGAAAATTTCTCGGCTTAGCAAAGGTCAATATAGAATTTTTGCGGCTTTGATAAATTGTATAGACCTGAATTAAAATGTGAAAAAAATTATTACTTAATGGACGCTGCGCCGAGAAATGGCTGCCAGTACTCTCCCATGCTAATAATAAAATAATTATCGATGCAACACCAATCTAGCTGTTAGTGGCAATGGCAATAAATTGTTGTATTTCTTGAGAAGATATTTATTGCTTTAATGACCACCTGCACTGTTTCCTTATTCTATTATGAACAAAGTTTCTATTCCTATATTACAAACAAATACTGTCTTCCGAATCAGCCTACGAAACCCAACAGGTAACAGTTGACCAGAGATATTGCAAGCTCAGTGTAGTTTGAATGGGCAGAAGCTGATAATCGCTCACGTTCATACTCAATTTAAGGTTATAATCGCCCGTCAATGTTATTACATCACCTTCAAGCTAAGATACTGTAGAGACTTCATCACGCTGAAGATGATGTAATAGCGTTGAAACATCTGACGTAATAAATTATACAACCGAGGAAATTGCAGGTATTTATTTCAATACTGTAAAAAATACTATCTTCCGAATCAGTCCATAAAACCCATCAGAAAATAGTGAAGCAGGAATTTGGCCAGTTCAGTTTAGTTTGCATGGGCAGAAGCTGAAAATCACTCATTTTTATTCTAAATTTAAGGTAAAAATCGGCCGTCAATAACGTATATTTTTCTCCCTTAGCGGCGCTGCGTCGGACCCCGTCTCGATTTTTGGGAAATGATGTCCGTCGGTCTTCTTCACCTTGCATCATCCCCTACCACGGCATCCCCATCCGCCTTTACTCCTATTTTTTAGCCTCACGCCCCATCTATCATCTCGGACGGGACTTCTCAAAAGGGCAGCGTTTTTCCAAAGCGATCCCATCCTTGGGGCCAGAAGCGATGTTCCCAGCCTTAGAGAGGAAGGCGTGGGTGGTGAGTGTGGGAGGCTGGTGTCCCACCCAGGGTGCCAGCGAAGATGGGTGCTTCGTTTCCACGTCCTTTAGCCGGGAAACTGCCATTTGGAGCGAAAATCAGTGTCACTCGCACCAGGGCTTCGTCTCTTCATCTTAATTTTGAGTTTTCCGCCTATTCGGAAGCACGTTTTCCTTTCCAAGTTTTACCCCGGCTTCAAAGTATCTCATTGGCGTTACAATCGTATTATTATTTAAGGGTGTTGAATTTGTATCTAGGATCCAGCGTGAGTTTACGAACAGGCTCCACCGATTGAGGCGTGATATAGTAGTGAATTCCAACTCATTGAATGAAAATAAACTATTACACAGTTATATAGTGCGTACGATGTGTGCAACTTTCATCAAGGCCCAGATGATGGTTCTGAGAGATGAAGCGCGTCGTACGCATTTAGTAATTGCTGAAAAGTGAAGATAATTTTTATTCCAATACGAGTTAAAGACTGAAGTCACGTTAAATTTGCGCTCACTACAGAAAACCTTGAGTATATCAAATGAATGTATTAAAATATATTTTTCTCTCTGCCTTATATATTTTATACTGATGAAAATTCCAATTCATGATATTTGTCATGAAAGGCTCCTTATAGATGTCACGGGTCAGATCCTCCCGCTGTTATTTTCTGGAAACTATTTTATTATGATATAATGAAAGTGTATAGTAAAATTTGATGCATGTTGGGTCTGATTGATAATTTTAAATGAGATTTCGGTATTAAGAAGTGTAAATGAACGATGCATATTTATCAACAAGAAGACATTAGTTGTGATAAGAAAATGACCAAGAGCTAAATGCTTATTAATCCCATCAATGGGAGAAATAAAGCGCTGCTTTTTGGGTTTCTTTTTCTTTATTTCACTATATTTGAAGTAAAACTATTTTCGACAACATTACAAGGCAGCCGAGCATATAGGTTAGATTATATTGAATTTTTGGAGGATTTTTGTGATCGATTTGCATTATTGTTTGAGTGAATTGGTTATTTTTGTTAACCACATTAGGAGATAATATATGAACAATAAAAAATGAATTATGCATGCTAGAAAAGTAATGAAATTCTCACATCATATTTCTCTTGAAAGAGGAAAAGACCTCTGTTAGTAACGATGAATGAAGTTAGAATTATCATCTTTCTCCTGAGTCAATCTTTAATTTTATAGTATCTACTTATATGCAGTATCGTAACTGGCCTCGTGTATATTCATGTAATTTATCTTTGAAATGTGTGCTGATTTTTTCATTAGGAATCTCTTGAAGAGTAGAGTAGTTTATCAACCAAGGACAAAGATCTCTTTTTGAATGTTAGGTCCATTGATGGGATGCTTTGCCGATCTTCACAGTTCGCTTCGGTTCCCGTTTTCCAGGTCAGTTCACTGTTCGTTCAGTGTGATGTTCCTGGCCTTTCAGCTCTGCCTCCCTTTGTCTCTTATTTTGCTTTCTCCCTTAATTTCAATCACACGTTTCTCGTTACGTTCACTACCTGACCTGGCACAAAGAAGAGGTTTTTATCTTCTTCTTTTAATCATTGCATCACCTCTGAAATCACTGTATGGGAAACTAACTGGTACCCTCGTGGCATGACTGAGTTGTATTTGTAATGCGGTCTTAACGAATTATGAATTAGAGTTTCACATGAAGCATATTTACCGAGAATTATTTCAATCATAATGTTTTTCATTCAAACTACAAATTCATGACTATTAAAAAAAATTCACCTTGAATCACTAGGCGAGTAATGATGATAATGAGTATCATAAATCTAAGTTACCCTATTATTTGCCACAAGTTGAGACGTTCAATTAAATGCATTAAATTAAAAATTAATATCCCCCCTGAAGCTGAAAGGCCTGCTCTTTCTTCTCATGTCTCGGCTTATGCAATGGATTATTAATTTTTCTTAGCGAATGGCAACCAGCGCAATCCGTTTCTTTGAGGCTCCCATTCCTTTAAATTTTGTGTCAAAATTTCTAGAAGTTTTTGAGTTTTAAATGAGTTGAGAGTCCTCTTAACTCTTCCGTAAGGGAGAGGAGTAACTCGGTTACAACAAATTATGTAATGTTGTATAATATTTTTCTTTTGTGCCTATGATACTTTTGTATTTGAGCTCAACCATCTTGACGTTATTTAGGCGACGAATGATTTCTTTTGCATTTAAATTGTTTTCGAAAACTTTAATTTTTATTGACGGGGTAACTGAGTTACGTCACACAAAACTAGTTTGTTGTATGAATGCAAGGATAAAAATTTAGTACCATAAGTTTTATTATATTTTAACTTCAATAAGCCCAATATTCTATATGATAGCACATTTTGTACGAGTTTTTTCGTAGCATGTTTGTCAAAGTACAGTTACAATAATAAAATTTGAAAGATTCCTGCCATTTCGCCATGTAAAAACTTTAATGTAGCCTACAGTGTATTTGTAAATTACACAAAACAAGATATTTTATCATATAAAAGAGGCAATGATGTTGAATTCCAAGAAATAGTAAAATACAGCACATGATATATGGATTATAAATGGGATACTTGAGGTACCCCGCGCTGTCGTTCGCGAAAGTTTTATAGGCACATTCATGGAAGGGTTAAGAAAGATTTAGTTCTAAAAGAAAAAAATTCTCTATTTAGTAATTTTGTGAGCCATCTGATCATTTTCATAAGGATTAAAATTTACTAATAATGTGCTTGCTTAGTTTCATTGCCGATGTTTCTTCCGTCCAAGTCATATGTAATACAAAATCGTTAATGGAAATTCTTATTCCTCGCATAAGCCTCCAAAAGCTAGTCTATTCTCAGGTTGCCGTGCCGTGTTGCCTAGGTTTTTAACTATTTCTCTGTCGATGAAGTAGTAGTTGGTGCCAATCTCTAGTGGCACCTTGTCTTTGAAATCTGTTAAATTCGTAATTAATTCAATCGAAAAATGAAAATGAGATTGTTAGAAATTTTATTGGCCTTTATTTTTTCTACGCAGTGAAATATTGATAAATAAATTCAAGTGAACGTTGATGACTCTTATAATAGTTATTTATTCATCAATTAATTAACAACCAGTTGCATTCCAAAGCAGTTGTTTAGAGAGGCTTTCGTGGCATGTGTTGATCTCTTTGTTTCTCAGTGAGCTCCCTAAATTTCTTTGCGTTGTTTTTAAGATCGATAAATATCGGACTCAAGATGAATCAGAGGTTAATGGCATAATGGATCGATATGTATACGGACCCTTGCTGATAGAAACGCAATTAATTGGAGGGTTTTTTGTTCTTCTTGCCACCTCGGAACCATCCTCATTTCCGGCATAACGTTGTAGCCTCGTGCATCAGCGGCCGAACGATATCGCCTACGTCATCTCGAATCCACCCTTTACCCTCCCCTAAAACCCCCACCCTCCTCCCCCACCTCCAATAAATCACCTCCCCTCCTTTTACCCTTCCCCAACATTCCTTCCCTCCGTTCGGCCCGACCTCGACCCCTGTCCCATCAAGCGATACGGGTGCCGGACTCCGTTGCTGAATTTTCGTTCCATCATGCAGCATTTTTCGAGTTTATCGCCGCGGAATTAACCAATGATTGACGGGCATTGACGAATCTTTGCGTCGGATCTTTAGGGGTTCGGAACCCAGACATTTCTTTTTTAAACTCAAACCAGCTCCCGAAACATCCCTACCTCAAACGTGTAATTCGGAAAGAATACATCCGCAGTCATTTTTCACTTGGGAAAGAGTTATTAAATTCTTGTTTGAAAATTTTTATTTCGTTTCAGAGATAGCTACTGTCATTGTTTTCATTATTTTTTGCGTATTATACGCTTGCGAAATTCAACGCTTCCCTTTTCTTCCCGTAGCCTTGAAAGTTCAAGTTAGGTACCCCTCTTTTGCCCCTCCATAGTTGCTTCAAACTTCAATTGTGAATAAAGATAAGAAGACAACCGCAGCCATTTTTCATTAAATGGTGATAATTTATTATTTTATAAGTGGAAAATTTTAGGTTCACCGAAAAAAAGTGTTTTTCAGTGCAATTTACGTTTAACACTTATCTTAAATACCTACTTATAGACTTAATAATGTTTGAATACTTAGATATTATTTAGTCTTCACTGTTAAAGCGTCGGTGAAGTGATTCATTTTCCGTTGTTCTATTGCTTGGTCAGTAATAGTAGTGTATAGACCGTCATTGAGATAGAAAATTTATATAAGCTACTGTTGTTGGAGAGACAGATGGGCATGTTTTAAAATCCTAACTTGACAGACAGGCCCTTTCACCGAACTTGTTATTCAAAGAGCCATTAAAAATAAATATTTTCAGTATCATAAAATAAATAGATTCTCGAGTGGAGATTCAAAATCTTCGACATCATATGCAGTTATATGAATTTAGGATTATTTCAACTCGCAATTTTTTTAAACGGGTTTTATAAAGAGATAAACGTAATTAGTACATAATTCGTAATAAAAATAAAAAAACTACTCACCATTCAACGCTCAATAGGCTAAAAAATAATGTAAAATTGGTAAATGTATTGTTATAATGTAAAATTGGTGTAATAATTGGAAATATGGTAAAAACGAGAAGTTTCAAGTTTTTGGTCAGTATTAATTCATCAATGTCACCAAATGATAACTAATGATCATTTATAGGTGTCTAATACTCTACGTTGGCCTTCAATTCCCATTCATCATCTCCGTCAAGCATTCTTTATTTTCTCTAACCTTTAAAATATTTTTTAGCCTGAGTAAAGCAATGTATCAGTTCTCTTTTATCCATATAGTTAAATCATGTTCCAATTTTAAATCTATAACTTCAATTTACCCTCCAAAGTGAGCTCTGCTTTAAGCGTACGACCTATACCTCTCCGTTTCGTTCGATTAAAGATTGAGTGCAAGCATCGAAATATTTTACATGCGCATTAGTTAACACTTTGGGACATATGCCTTTTTATATCCTCTGAGGGAGTTCATCGTTTCCTTTCATTATGCCTTCCCATTCATTTAACCTATGGAGAGTGTCTTTTTGAACTGAGCATTGTCAAGCTATCTTCTTCGGTGAACCTAGCCTATGATGTGCTAGGAACCCAATTTTCTCTCCTTTTTCACCCATATCATTAAGGCATGATCCTTATTTCAGTAATTCTGCTTTATTTTTTGGATTACAAGTCAGCACCATTTCTAGCACACCCCCAAGTCCTCAATCTATCCTTCATTTAGTTATTTTAGTCAATATATTATTAAAAGATCGACCTAGTTAGTAATAAGGCAGTCCTAAGAAGAGTAGGATTCAAGAGAACCCTAATGAAAACCTTAAGAAGAAGATGAAACAACCTTATAGGCCACATATTGAGGCATGATGGCCTGATGAAGATAATCGTCGACGGAGGACTAGTGGATGGCAAAAACGGAAAAGAAAGAAAGATCTCGAACAAAATACATGGAACAGGCAAAGAAAGATGTGATAGAAAAGAAATACGTTGGTGTGAAAAGACTAGCTGATAGGAGAATTGAGTGGAGAGCTGCGTCAAGCAAATATTGGGATTTTTCACCAGTGATGATGATTACTACAAGTGAAATCGCATTCGCAACGTTGGTCAGGGAAATACATTAAGTTCTCTCTTTCAGTATCATTTGTTATGTTTTTCGTTTTAACATAACAAATGGACCATGTTATTGCAAAAAATTGAAAGTCCCGCTTCAGTGTTAATGGTCAGAGCATTCTTTTGATCCAATAGTAATAGTAATCCATTTTTATTCTCTAAAAAATACCTGTCATGCGAAAAAGATTAGTAGTTGTTGGTTCCCCAAGCTTCAAGCGCTGGTGATGACAAATATGGTTGTGAAACATTAGCATGAGGAATTAATAATTTTCTATTCGTTCACTAAATCTTCCAATAACTGATAATTTTTTCAGTGAAGTAAATAATGTTTTGCCTAACTACCAGCAATTCTTCTGTTTTTCAATAATTTTTATCTCACATTTTTATTCAGATTAATTTTTTATTATTTTTTATGAAATCCGTATGTATTTTTAATTGATTCCACTAATGTCTCCCCTATCTTTCTGGAGAATTCCTCAGAGTGTAACGGCTAATATGGTGGGATTTTTGTTGTCATTTGGAACCTACAGAGCTTTATCCGGTAATCTATCCACGGGCATGTTATGAGACATGAACATCTCCGTCCTTTTTCGCCCATATCATGCAGGTAGGACCCCATTTCAACCCTTACTTTTCCTTTTAGACATTCGAGTTCACACCCCTTCCAGCATACGCCTCACCTCGCCCTTTCCCATTGGTCCATGCCCCCACCTTCATCTCCCCCGTCATTACGCCCGACGGCACCCTGACAGTTCCCTCCGGTTTCCCGTGTTCACTGTCGAAATTGCTAAGGTGGAACAAGAAATAACCCGTCATGTAGGCCGTCTCCTCCTTACTTGATAGCTGTAACGCGAGAAGCCTGCGGAACGCCACGCCAATCGGAGCCGAATATTGTCCCGATCCCGGAGTGAAACTAAAATTGTCTCTCATCAACATTCCTGGAACTATTTTACCACGCTGCCAAACATTGCTAAAAAAATCTGGCATATATGGTGATAACTCGCTATGCTCGCTGGGGGGGCTCTGCCCCCCCTAGGCCCCCCCGAAAAAGGCCTACGGCCTGTTATGCTCGTTGTGGGAGGTCTTACACTTTTTGTTTGCTACTTGTTACTTAAGGATCGTTTACTTTAAAGCTGGCTAGCTTAGGTATAAGCGATATTTCCACTTTCACGTAAAACAAGCGCATGGTACGTAGGCTACAACATGAATGTAAATATTTATAAAGAGAAAAGTTTTTCTGAGGGGCTAAAAAAGTAAAATAAATTTCTACGAGTTTCTTTAACTTATTCAATTCAAATACAAAAAACGTTGAGACCACGTTCCACTGCAACACCCAATGCATACGTAATATCATAGCATAACGACTTTACGAATTACAATGAAAAACACGTTTATTAATTATTTTCCACAAAACTCAACCAAATTCTTATATCATATACGAATAAGATGTAACAGCTGTTCCCCGCTTCGTAAGCGAATTACGTAGGGACTGAATATCAATATCTAGAAACAAATGCGCCTTAGCATGAATTGGGGCTAGTATGACGAATTTTATCGAAATATTATTGATCCTGATCGCGAATGATTTCACTTCAGAAATACCTCTATTTAAAGTTTTAATGAATCGGGATACACAAATATCTCAGCTTTAATATCCAACGCAATGCGCAATAAATCTGGTGAGTAACGGATCACAGCCTTTGGTGTACAAGACATTGTGAATGTCAAGATTTCGATAATTTTCACAGTTGAATAACTTAGTCACTCAAGGAAACGTGATTTTCGCAAGACAAATAATTGAATAAGAAATACCTTTATTTGCACTTATCTTCCATTATGTATTATTCACTGCCTAGTCACTCCTGCAGCTCACGGATAACATTGTACATTAAAAAGGAAATTAACGGAAAAAAGAACGTGAACAAAAATAAAAAGTTATCACCATCACAAAACACGATAATAAAATCATTTTTACCAACCTATATTATGTAAGACTTGATTAAAAGTCTTTCTACTACAATCGTGTATCGCCAACAAGATATGAACTATAGTCAACAGCACGAATCATATTTCTAATATGGCATTTAGAGCACTTGTTAACTTTGAAATTAATAACCACCACACTCTCGATGTAATATACCAAAAACAACAACTAATTTCTTACCTTACATTTCTCCGCTTTTGATTTGAATGCGCTTTGATTTAAACAGGTGTCTGTTCTTGCGGAAAGAAGACGCAAAGAAATAGACACTTCAATTATTACTTTCTTAATTTCCTACCTTATATTTATCATTTTTTCGTTTCATTTCCTTTATCTTCTTTCCCAATTTAGCTCCTCTTGTTTGCATAAACAAATACGTTGCTATGATTGCTTGATTGTATGACTGCCGCGCCGCCATTGGAATTTGGTGGCCATTTTTTGAACTAATCCCCATACACTCAATTTTATATGAATAGACGGATAAATAATTGTAAATTTAGTGTTTTCATAATTTTTCCTGGGGTTTCAGACAATTTTAGAGGGGGTCTTCATTAGACTTTTTGCCGTATCTCGTCTCGTTCACCCCAAACATTTGTATACGTGAATGAATGAATGAATGAATGAGTGGTCGTTAAGGGGCTTCATGTTATATAGATAAACAATTTCCATTCGCATGGTTTTTTTTCGGGAAATCAAATGTTGCCTTTAGCAGTGAAAAATTATTTCATGTTGTAACATCAATGATGTTCCACAGAATTTTCAGCAATTTATTAAATTTTAAATGTTTACAACATTATGAAAATAGCTTCTATTTCTCTCATCGATCCTCCCAATTATTCTGTGAACAATACCCTAGCAACACAGCGTAAATAAGTTTATTCTCCTCAAATGTAACACAACTCCATTGAACTAAACACATACAAACATAGAAATTTTTAAACTTTACTACGCTTAAATTTAATGGCATCTTAAGTTAAACTATGAATCTTTGAAATCGAAGAAATAATTGCCTATAATACACTATTGAGCTGTATAATACCTCATAAAATATTATATTGCCGTTCTTAATCCGACATTGATGTAAAATAATTAAAGTTGCTTAAATTTGGAGGTTAAAGTAATAATCCATGGCTTGCTTGAACTTATTTTTTTTACATCACTTACTTACACATTTGTTGATGGTGCCACATTTCGGTATACTGCTTCAATTCGCGGTATAAAGGTCTGGTCTACAAGCACTCACCTGTGGGGAAAAGGAAGGAGAAATTTGGATTAATATAGGAATATTAGACATTTATTAGTCTTTTTATTTAGGTATCAGAAAGATAAACCAGGTATGAGTGTATAATATTAGCGAGTGCACCCATTCCTGTAGCGATATGGGAGCTCATTTTATCTTCGTATGTGCATTATTACATCCGTACATTAGCAATAATTCTTATAAGATTCCACAAATGAACTTCGTAATGTGTTTCATTTCAGTTTATTATCTGATTCCTTTAATTAAATTGCCCCTCTGAGCGTTTGACGAGCTTTAACTTTCAAAAACTTCATTATAAAATATAACCTTTTTTCAACCTGCAAAATTAATAATTATCTTATATAAGTTGAGAACTAAGATTTACTGGAGAAAAATACGGAGAGGCATGCCGATAAATACGAGAAGAAAGGGAAAGGTGGAGCACAATACGCTACAGAAGGACCAATTGGATTGCCCATGTTTTAACACGCAATGTACACCTAAGATTGATACTGGAAGAACTATTTGAAGTAAAATTTCTCCGGGTAATCCAAAAATAAAAGTCTTCAGGTCCCAGTAATAAAGACACGAGACTGAAAAACTTCGGGGAAAAACGGAGCTGGCTTTGGTAAGGAGAATTGAAGGTCTTTAATAACAATCTTAGGGCTGCAGCATTATGAATGAAGCTAGCAAATATGATCTATCGATGGGTGAATGATTCCTACCATTTATTTTAAGTGTAAGAAATAGTGAGCAATAATCGATTTGCTTATGAATATTTTTATAGCCTAAAATATCCTAAGTCACCTGAGTGTTTTTAAAGAATGTTAAAAATTTTAAATTTCATTGAGAGAACCGCCTCGTATGAAAAATTTCATGCAAATTAAGTTCATGTAAGGTCCTTGAAAGTCATGAATATCAGAAAGTCTTACTATAGGAAAGGGTACTAAACAAGAATAGCTATATCATATTTTGAAAATGAGCGACTCTTTGAAAATATATTTTACTCTCTAGCAAGAGGAATTGTAATATCACTGCACTATGTATTCCATGTTCTAGCCTGAGCTGGGTCTTAGCAGAGTCTTGGCAAGTCCGTGGTTTGGACTTATTGTAAATGCGTTCTTGCTCCCTATCTGCGCATTTCTGCCGGCTATAAACGTATTTTAAAGGGGACTTGTGAGGGAAAAAAGCAATGATACAAGAATTCTGCCCCTTGCCTTCCCCATATATCCTCTTGCTAAGAAAAAGTTCCCCCTCAACTTCAGTTAACGAAGTGTAATTTGTGTGCGCGCCAGGAAATCAGAGGAATCAAAAGCAGAGAGTCAATAAGGACACTTCTCGGATAGAGTGAGTAAAAAAATTGATTCGGGGCGAGTTTGAAGCCAAAGTTTCCTTCTTGGGAGAGAGTATTGGAAAACAAATTGCGTCGAGGAAGTTAAATTAGGGGGTGGATACGCATAGCGGAACTTCCAATTGAAAGGGTGGCGCGGTTCATCCCTTCTTCTTCTTCTAATGGGAATCAGCGCGCAATCCAAGTCTCCCCCGCGCGGCCGAAGCTGTCTTCCCCTATAGCTCTTTCCGCTATTCCAGTCATCCCATTTTCATGACTGATCTTCATTATTGTGATGACATGGCAATGGAGAATAATTAAAAATGCGTATAAATTTCTTTTTAGTAACGGAATGCGGGCGAGATAAACATAACGCTTCCAACAACTATGCGGTTAGGTCTAACATCCTTAGAAAAACGTATTCTTTCATTTTCTTTATGAAATTTGACAGTTTTTTCGGATACCTTGAGTCTTTTGAGCAATCAGAATCCAGGAAAAAATATTTTCTGTATTTAAATGATGAAATGATTATAAAAATAATATAATTTGGAAGAAAATCAGTAGTATCTCAAACATGAGTGAATTTTTGTGGTCATTACTATGTTGTTAGAATGCAGTACGAAGAAGATGCATGCCTTCCGAACGACTGGTCTATTCTAGTAGGAGATTAATCGCTTTAGCTTGCTAACATCTTGAAATTATTTGAGCATTTTTAGTAAACCCTAATCAGAATTTGCCTGTACCTCGATGGTGATATACTACCTTTTCATTAATTTTTCGCTCTTCCAGTCATCCCATATTCATGCCTATACTTGTTATGTTAGCTTAATGGAGAATTAATGAGAATAGGTGTAAATTTCCTTTAAGTAACGGAGTGGTCATAAATGTAAAGCTTCCAAGGAATATGCGACCGGACCCGACAGTCATAGGAAAAAAAGAATTCTTATACTTGGTTCAGATAACTTTAGTTTTTTAAGTAATTAAAGTTCAGAAAAAATCATCAATATTTTACGATTCAATAATTATAAATATACTTGAACGTGGGAGGAAAGAATGGTACCTTCAAAAATGGACTAATCATCTATTCTAATTTCTTGTTACATAAACGCCCTCCGTGTTAAAACTTGATCCGTGATGAATTTAATACTAATTTTGACACGTTCTCTACGACCCTTATACTGAATCGATGCTTCTATTTTTTAATTTACCTTCATCGGTGGCAAATTTGAAATATAGATACTAACAGTTTATGACTTTCATAGTTAAATGTATTACACGCATTGCCGTTATACAATGTTGAAATTTCAAGCTAAATTTTGTGCAATTTTACGGCATTTTAATGATAGCACTGTGCAGTTACTTAAAGCACCAGTGCAGTGTCCAGATTATCAAGGCACAGGAATGGTTCATCTTTTGAAGAGAGATCATTTTGGATATCGCATAAAGTATAAAAATGCGTGATATGAATATGGAAAGATGGAATAAAGAAAAAATGACAAAAGAAAAGTTTAAATTTGCTATAAGATATGAAAATAATGTTCATGAGTATTCTGAAACTGATACTTGTAAGCTATTGCTAGTTTTATTATTTAAATGAAATACATAACGGCTGCTCAGTTTCTACCTCCTCGGTCAAAAATGGCAATCTATTTTATCACTAATATTTACATGGTATTTCGTTTTTAATCACATTATATTCATTTGATAATGCTTATTTATGAATAGCGCAAATCTATGAATATGACATTCAAAGTCAAAATTGATATTTATTTTGAAAAAAAAACCTATCAAGCAGCCTTAAACATCGTAAAAAAGTAGTTGAATGAATCTATAGGGTATTTTGTAATATCTTGCTCACCGCTGAGAGACTAATGAAGATTTTCTCTATTATTTTAACAATTATTTTAGAATTTGAGTGCGAAAGAAATGAAACTGTTAAGTAGTGGATACCTTTGACCTAAAACTGATCTTTATACATTTCTTTTACTTTGATATCCAAAGGAAACCTATTCTTTTTTCCTCTCTCAGTTCCACTCCCTATTTAACCGATCAAGCAGTTTTCTTTCATCTTTTAGCTTCCAGCAGAGTATCTTCAGCTTTTTTCCCGTTGCTTGGATGAAGTTTTACCTGCAGCAGAGCTCTTCCTTAATAAACGGAATAAATTTACTGGAATGGACACTTTGTAAACCTGCCGTAAAAGGCGGCACGGAGCACAGCAAGTTTTCCAATGAGTAACTCAACTCTTGAATTACGACGAAGAATTTTTTTTATCGACACCAAATACTGTCGATGATTTCTTTGGGCAATGATGAATCTTTTGCGCTCTTGGCCAATTTCATGCAGACCCGCGTCGATGTTTGGTTTGATATGCTCTTGACTCAACATCCCTCTTTTTACCGTTCGTAACGATCTTGTAGCGTTATTTTTCTTTTATTTCTCTCTATTTTAAGTTGCAGTATATATTTTAAATCAAGCTCTTTTACATTGGTTGGTAGGCATTTTTAAACATGAGATTTTTAAAAGAATGTGAAGCACACTTGAAAAATATGTTTCAATTTTTTTGCGTTTGATAGAACTCCTATTTTTACCATTGATTGTAGCATAAAATTCCGTTGAATTTAAATTATCTTATATACTTGAGTATAGTCAGCATTGACTTAGTAGATATAGTTTATATTTGTTGTAGTTTTAGGAAAAATTATGTAAAACTGGTTTTAAGCTTCGTTCATATTTGCTCAATTTTACTGTAATAGTTGTGATGTAAATTTTTCATAAATGCTTTAAAATGCTTAAAATAAAAACTTATAAAAATTATGCACTTCACCGTAAGTGTTATCCAATAATGAAACATTTACCAAGTTTTATTATTTTTTTCTAACTTTGCGACTTGTGTTGTTATAATGTTGTGAGAATTTATGAGCGTAGCTACAAAACGGAAATTATATATTGGACAAAACTCTATTCTAAAACCTCACCACTCACCAGCGGTACTTCTGCATCTTCGACCAGGCAAGAGGTTATCAAATAGCTCGGACATTGACTTATCCTTTGGCGAGTTACAAACAAAACTTTTGACACGTTAACTAGAGGTTGAGCCACAAATATTTCCAGGAGTTCCGTTGTGTACATCAACGAGGGGTACTGCGGCTACTTGCTCTTGGCAAATATTTTCGACAAAGTACATACATGGGTCCAAAACACCAGGGAATGTTTACAAAACAGCCTCCTGCTCAGCTGTCAGAAGTTTAGCTTACAAGCCGCTGACTGAGAAGCCAATCCGTTCGAGTTATTTTATTCATTCCGGGTGGCTGTATTGATTTGAGGAAGCTCGAAAATGCAATTAACCTCTTGAGTTCGCATCAGCTTTATTCCCGAGTTCAAAATCCTGGTAATGGATACTCAAATATTAAATTTCTTCCTCACTACATTATGCATTACAAATGATCGATTACTCATTTCATCATGGCTGATTCTCTGCTTGACTCTTCTCTGCGCGATAATGATTTCTATATGTAGCCTTCTCGGAGCATAGTCAATCGTAATTGATTGAAACTGGGCTGAGAGGCTAATTCAATTGCTTATGTGCTTTGAAATATTATTTTCAGCTGCGAGGCTTTATATTAAACCCGCATACTTTCGTAAGGGCTTATATCAATTTTCTTTTTCTGTATATGTCGCGTCGAAACATAATATAGACTATCTAGTAGTGAAAATATAACCAAATGAGACCCTCATACTCTTTGAAACCAATGAAGCCTTTTCTTTTGCATCGCATGTGGGGTCAAATGTCAATTAAATTCCTACATTCTATTATTTTTCGATTAATACTGACCTTAATCAATTAAAATTAGATCTTGTCTATCTATAGTAGTTATGATATGATTTAAATGATAATTTATTCCTAATACTGTTGATTATCAATTCATTGCTGAATTAAATACTAATGAATTGGAGTCAAACAATGAAAATAAGTTTGTTATCATTTTCAAAATATTGTCTTTTTAACAAGAGTTTTATCTTGCTCTCTACTTTATATTTTAGGAATAAATTCAAACCCTTTGTTTGATGAGGACGTGAAGCCTCGAGTGAATGTGCCTTCGAAGGCTTAAATATCAATCGTTTTATTTTAATCACCAAATCTTGCGTACAATTACACATAAAAAACGCTCTAGCAACCTTCCATTACATAAAATCATCATTTTCCTCGGAAGCTATGGCTGATGAAAAATCTGTATTCATATCTCCTGGGAGGAGAAATGGCTTGGTAATTCGCTTTTTATTTACTATCCTGGTTCCTCATCACATGTCATTGCTCAAGTTCCTCCATTCTCTAATTCAGTAAGCAAAAACATTATTAAATTTATAAATAAGTGAAGATGTCACTAATTTTATTGCCACGCATATGTACATGAAACATGACTGTATTCCAGTTGCAACAAAGTTTCTGAATTAACTTAAAATTTTATAGGCTAATTGAAAACGTAGCATAAAATGCCAAAGTATCTAGTGAGTGGCTAAAATACGTGAAATGGCTCGAAAAGAAAATATAAAACAAAGAATTTTGGACCAATTCTTACAAATATTAAAATTCTATGCCTGATTTTCAGCAGTCCTCGATTTTTCATGCCTCATTTGCATTTCTTTCGTTCAATCACTTACACAGCCCAAAGTTTGGTTTCTATGCGTGAAGTCAGACAGCACGCCAGACTTCCCCACACACTGTGTGAATGCCATTTTGATCATTTAGTTGGCTCAAAAGATTCGCTCTTGCCTCCCGCAAGAGCGGCTCGCATTCGAGTCCGGGAGCCGGAAAATATTGTACGGTTCTAACATGAAACTTCTCGATTGTTCTGTAGAATTATAGTGTTTCGTTCGAGAGGATTCTTGCTGGTCACTATATAATTAGCCTCTATTGCTATTCACGAGGGTCCGGTACTAAGTATATCCAGAATAAACTTCTACGCGCACGAACACGAAGTCTTTAGGCCGTTTTACACGGTACATGGAATTGCGCAATCTGACGTACGTGCGAAGGCGCAATCAAAATTGCGTCGTGTAAAGCGGTGAATTGCTAGAACACATGCGAGAATGCGTGGATGCGAGACGGCAAAATAGCCCCTGTTCTAATTTCGTTCATGCATTCGCGCAATTCCACGCCATTTTATAAATTAATGCAGCTCTAACCTGCGCAATTCCGTGCCCCGTGCAAAACGGCCTTTTCATTCGGCATATCCACGCTACAGATATAACCAGTGCATTTAGTCCTATTTTTTAGGAACTGATCGAATAATTGCACACGCCAATGAAAAATAGCATTTGGACAGACTTCTGGAAACGATAATGAGTTCTCTGGGGCTCTTCTGAATCATAGGACACTCGTTCGCCATTGCCGAGGATGTATGTATATTATCGACTCTTCAGGCGTCTTCCAAGTTCGTTTCAAAGTCCCGTTTTACATATCCCTCTCCTCCTAGCCTCCTCCGTTTGGCTCTGCGGCCAAATTCTCACTCTCGCCCACTCTTTCTCGAGAACCCCTTCGCCTTCATCCTCAACACGTCCCCTAAAATAAGTGTCCCCCTCTGCCGATTTCCGCTCAACCCCCTTGATGCCTCCTACCCCGGATGAGATTCCAAGAATCGCTCGCGACACAGACCGCGCCTAGCCTTAAGGTTTGCGGAGCATACTTTCTCGGCCACGAACTATCTTCCAGCTTATTATACGTTGCTCTTCTCATCTATGCCTTTTTGGGTCGTCCAAGATGATGGTAGGAATTGAAGAAATAAAAACTTGGATTTTTCCACACGGTTATTAATTGTGACCGACCATGGTTTCGTTACTGCGTAACGTTGTCAATGTGACACCTTGACGGCCTCGGTGGCGGCGGGGTAGAGTCCTCGCCTGCCAAACATGAGGTCGCGGGTTCGAGTCCCGCCTGGGTAAGTTCCCCTTATCCAGGGCATGGTTGTTCGTGAACGTTTCATTGTTGAATTTTTTGAATACCCCGATTTAAAATGGCCTACGAGAGCTGTATTCGGAGGTTTGGGAATAAAAAAAAAATAAAATAAAAAATTTTACGCCTTCAATCAATTTCTGCGATAAAGGACTTCCACCAAGTTACCCCCGCTACTATTATTTAGTCCAAGATGATGTATCTCTTAAAATATATTAAAATAATACTAGAATGTATGAACTCGTTTAAGGCTTGACGTGGTGTGAATGCAATGTATTCATGATAAAGTATGTACTAAGCATGGCAATTTCCACACTTAAATATATATTACTCCATCACTGACCATCGTTTAGACAGTTAGCTATTTTCAATGTGATGAAACAGACACTCTCTCATGTATTTATCCCAGAGCCAAAAGTGTAAATAGATCAGAGGGCGTCATTTCCTTATAATGACATAGGAAAGTCACAATTTCATGATGATACCAATATAGTGAAAGTGTGGGAATTACCATTTGCTGTTTATAGTATTTTCTCATGGATAATATTGCCTTCTAATTATTGTGAACAACTATATTAAAAATATCATAGATATAAAAGTGGTGAACTTATCTATCATGATTGTTGAAATGCTCATTATAACAGTACTACCATCTTCGGCGGGTTGTCTTTGAACTCCTCAAGATCATTCAATGTCTTAAATCTCGAGCTCCTAAGTACAAATATTTGCTAGTGTTTTCCTCACTCGAAATTATCAAAAGTGATAAAAGCACAGCAACCCTGACCTCTATATATCTTTTCGAATAAATGAATCCGATTTTATGGTCCAGAATATGTATGCATAGTAAACGGGTAATTCAGGTTAATACAGGTTAAAGGAAATTACATCTCAATTACAACCAAATGATGCCATTTTGTAGAAACGCCGAGAGAAATTTGCCACATTTTGTAAAAACTGGGCTTGTTTTTGTGTTTTCCCTATCTCCTTTATCTAATTTCAATTTCATGGTACATTCGTTTTTTGAAATTAATGATACCATAGTAATTCGTACTTCCACACTCTCATTTGACTCGAGAGGATGCAAAGTAGCGAAGAAGTTTTGGACAAATTCGCCGGGAATGAGGAAACTTTGTTGCCCGCTCGAGAAGAAAATAGGACGTTGCAGCCCCCAGCTACGTTCCTCTGCAAACGCGCACTTCCGAGATGTGTCACACTGCGGGTTTGGTCCAAAGGAATCGGATGCTGGGGTGAGCATCCTATTCCACCTGCCTCCGCTTTTGTTCGCTGTCCCGGCAATCGGAGTAGATGGCCAATTAGGCGACGCTTCCCCGCCCCCCCGACGCTGCCGCCCTTGTGTGCGTCGTGACGACGGAAACCGACGTCTTTTATTCAGATCAGTTGCAGTCTAGTTCCTCGTGGAATTCGCACGGGCGACCTTGGTCTGAAAGGCATCGTTGGCCCACTCTCCGCTTTGTGTCTACCAGGAATTGCTGTGCAGTAGCTGCCGGACATATCTATGTGGGACCACGAACATTACAAAAGAGGATCCTCAAGTCGACCTCTTAATATGTTGTCACCCACCGTGAATCTAAATGGGTTTGCAAAAGTCGCCACTCGCGTCGCTGACGGATAAAGTGATCCGAGTTTCACGGGGAAATAAAATATAATTAGTAGGGATGTGCGAGTAGGTCTTTTCGATCTCGAGTGCAGAGAGACAGAATGGGTTCCAAATGCCTACAAAGTACGTCAATTGCTCTGGTTCCTATTGTTGGTTGTTTTAAATAGGCAAGGTTGATCTCTGAACAGCCACAAGCGTTTCACACATTCAGGGTAGAGAGCATTTGCCATTCCATTGGTCAACTTACACGATACTTCCAGCATTTTTGTACGGATTTGTACGAAAGATTTACCTAGTATTTGATCCAAAGACCAGTAACATACCACTATACCTCCGAGTTTTCATGGCTCCTTTAAGTAGCTATACCATTTTAAATGTGAATTAATTTGCTATCCAATTCTATGCAAGTAACTAATGAGATCTTAAAAAGGAATATATGCATTTAAAAAACGTAATTCTCAATTTTTAACGATTTGAAGATCAAATTTATCACCCTCAGGTTACCTTTTCCTTGTCATTTTGTCATCACCAAATGTGAACTATAAAATGATGCATTTAAGTGTAAACTCTGGAAATTTTTATGCGTATTTAGACAAAAAAAACACACGACTTAGATCCCAAATGTCAAATTCTACGAAAAGTTGACATAATATTTGCTTTTCTGTTAGTGCCCGAAAATGCGTCTCCATCAATGCAGAACAGTCGCAGGCTATTTCCTCATATAATAAGTACCTAACTTAGAGATAGGCAAATTGACATTCATAATATTTTTTTTATAATTTGCACAGAATTTTTGATGGATTTCACCGCTAGTTTCACCCCATTCAGTACAAGCCGTAGAAACAGAAACGTAGCGTTTTATGAAGCTAGCGCTGAATTCAATAACGGCGCGGTAAATAATAGCGGCAGTCTGATAAACTACATCAAATTCCACAGAACGAACTTATTTTTCATTTGCCATGAAAGTAGCAAAGTATATTTTTCCCCGAAAAATAACGGTACTTTTTTGCACAAGGCGTAATGATGCATTTTCACATGTTACCATTAGGCAAGTGCATTGCGGGTGACTCCCGTAAAGTTATCACAGTGGCTAGTCCCGGTATACTAAAAAAAATTAGGCAGATTAATTTAATGTGAAAGATGTATTTCTTTCCTTTCTTCAGCATTCCTATTACAGGTACGTAATTTGCAAAATGGGGGAATTGAGGTCTACGGACTAAAAGATGTTGCAAAGAGAAAAACTGAAATGGCCGTATAAAAATCTCCCAAAGCTCGTCCACCTTGCAAGAAAACTGTTTTGGTTTGCGGGAAGGGGAGAGTTTCACCACAGGGACCAAAAACCCAGCCTCTCTAATAGCCAAATTCACACACACATTCACTGAGAACAAGCAATCAAAACAAGATCCTTTGTGAGGGCTGTGGAGACCTCAACGAAGGCTTATTGTACCACAAAACCGGAAATCATCACAGGGAACCAGTGATTTGTAGATACGCACGTGCTCAATAACCAGTCACACACACATTCACTCATCCACAGATGGCTTCATGCTTCCGGGAGCAAAATTTTTCGAAGAGAGCGTGGTCAGAGATCGACAAGGGGACAATTAACAATAGGAATACGTATTTCGGCGCACACAGTGGCCCTCTACAACGTACTGAAGGAAAAGAATGCACTTCCATGGCAAAGCTGAAAGTCTTACGCTAGGTATGTAAGACTAAGGTACTCGTAAGGTATTAATAATGTACGAAATTTGTTTATCACTGTGTATAATTGGTTTTTACGAATTCCTTTCAAATGACATGGGACTCATTTAAACCATTTGCGTAATTCGAAGGGGGCGTGGGTGTAAATAGGATGTCCATTCAGACTCGCAGAATATTTAGAAAAGAATTTTATTATAGTGCGTTGTCTTCCTTTACTAATTCTCTTTCAGTCGAAACAGATGCCTTCGGTAAATGTCTCTTTTTTAAAACTATTACTGGCTCTGTTTCATTACTATCCACTGTAAAATAAGATCCGAAATTTGAAATCTCAAGCAATAATTTAGTTCCTCGGCACCTGCATGCCCTTTTGAACTTGCATAGTTTCCTTTATGGTCATTTAAATGAACGCCTCGTTTATTATTGCTTCTCCAATAGCCTGGGTTTTTTTATATATAGCTGAATTGAATGAAAGTTTATCTTAAATTAGTGACGTCATGGCAAAATTAGCAGCGCAGAAACGCACTTTCCTTAACTTTCTTTAGAAGTTAAATATTACTCTATGTGTTTCATTTTATTACAAGTCAATAATACATACATTTTCTTACTAATTTTTTGTATTTTGGTTACGACTTACGAATGTAATAATTAGAAATATAGAGGCAGCAAAATGATAAGAGTGATTATTTTGTTAACCAGTGCTGCTACGGCGTTCCAGCACGTTCTGGCACTAAGACACCACTGTCTTAGATGTCATGAAATGATACTGGTATGAGAAATACCAATCGGATAACATATATTCAGTATATTTAATTTAATTAGAACTGAATAAATGTTTTCTGAAGGAAGTGCAAATTTAGAAAACGTCCTAATGTATATTTAAATGTATTTTATTCCAATTTTCCTGTGGTTCCTTTGCTTTTTTCCTTTTTTTTTGCTAATTTTCAGAATAAATAAGATATTCAAGATTTAAATTTATTTTTGGCAGACATATGAATTCCTTGGGATATGAAGTGAAGCGTTTAAAACCAAAAGAATTATTGAAAATTTAGCCCTATATTCCGCAAAGTTAGCTTGGATATTTATTATTTGGATCGAAGTAAAAATGACTGAAAGATTTAAAAGATTAACTTCCCCCATTGCATATAAAGTATTCTCCTTTAACTATTGAATGTTACTAATGGTTCAATTACATTCATACAATTGCAATAATATAAATAGCAATGATTTTTACATCGTCCCATTGTTAATTTTGATATAGAATGCATACAAATAATAGGGCTTCACACATGAAAAAAATGACATGATTGACGTAATATAACGTAAAAGAGAGTAAATTTTGGATAAAACTTTTGCTGTTTTTTGATAGATATATCATGATCCGACAAAGTTTGGCGATGCGTGTGTTAGAGTTATCGTATTCATGTCTCTCCATGCTATTAATCTTTCGCGCAAAATAAATGACTCAGGAAAGTATAATATGCTTCTCCAGAAAAAGAACCTTGTCAGCTAAGTTCGATATTGCCCGGAAAAACCTCGGAAACTCATATTAGAGTTTTCGGGGAGTTCATTTTTTTCGCGGACCGTTCCTGCTACATCGGTCGATGAATCAGTTTAACTTCTCATGAAAGGGCGTATCCTTTGGGTGGGGTTAACATGTAGGTATTGGAAGTTTTCATTTGTTTTTTCACTCCTCTTATCGATATTCTCCCTCTCCGAAATATCTCCTCGTGGCCCCTATCTATTTCAGGGCCCCTGCTACCCCTGTCTTTTTCCCCTTGTCTCTCGCGCGAAAGCTACCGTTACTGAGTTTTCCCTGTTTGCACTGGGTATATTTTCTTATTCTTTACAATGATTTTGCGAAGAAATCTATTTTAATTTTACAATATTTAGTGAAAAAGGCGTAATAAAATGTAGCAAATTTATGGATATTCATATTATATTAAAATATTTATGGATATTCATTAAAGTCTTAGTGAATAGTAAGTTATACCCTTATTTTTTATCGATTCACAGTCATTAATGCCAAATGAAACTGAAAAAAATATTGGGTTCCCAAAAACTTTAGGCATTTATGTCAGTTAAGCCAATAATATATTTGAATGGAAAGGCATCGACTTCTGCTAAATCTATCTAATGTTTTTCTATCATCTAAATTTTTTATTTCACATAGCGAAGAATTCAGCACTTTCTTTTATGACGTGAATAGTATGGGAAACATATTTATAGGGTGTCCATTATCGTGCAGAGAACATAATATAAAGTCTGTCTGCCCTATGATAAATCAGATTAATTCAACATGCTCCACTCATTAACCATCGAACAAATTTACGGAATGAGGTGATATATTGCGGAAATTTGTGACAATCCTAGTCATTTAAAAATATGTGTTAGTTCAATGAAACTATAATTATGCCGATCTAAAGCTATTCAAGCGAAACTAGAGGCATTACCGTAGTGGAAGCGCTCCATATTAGCCACGATAACACTTTTTAAAATAAATTGTGAAACTTGCAAAGTGTAATGATTGCTAATACTAAGAGTCAAACCTATGTTGATTGAATAAAAATTTGCAAAAGTTTCATTAATAAAATTTAAAATTTGCATCAGTGGTAATAATTATTATTTCCATTTATCATTTCTGGTAAATTAAATTTTTTTACATAAATTATTCTTTTAATTTTATTAATTTTTTTTGGGATAGCAAATGGGGGTCGTTTTAAATGCGATGGAAAATCTTAGGTAATAAAATAAATTCGTTAAATAGAAATGAAAATAAAGTTTGGACGAAAAAAATCTTCCCCAGTCAGCCATTTACTCATAAGTTCTTAGGGTTTTATCCCGTGATTCCCACTCTCCTGTATCAACCGCTCCTAGCCGCAAAGTAGAATCTCAAATAATCATTTCATTCACGCACATTTTTTTTGAACTAATAGTCCATAAAATTGTAAATGTATACGCATAAATTGAGCCTAATGATCGTATCTGAAATTACGTCAACAAAAATTGATTTTTAGCGCCTTGTTACGTAGAGTGCCTGTTCGGTTTTGTGGATTGGTATTCTGACGTAGGAGTTTGAAAAAATAGTTCGTTGAATTGAGTTTGGCATCGTCTCTCAGAGAGCCGCTTTTATTTACTCCGCCATTATTAGTCAATGCCATGGCTACCTCATAATATGCTACGTTTTTGTCTCTGGCATTTGGAGTGTATGGGGCAGAACTGGTTATGCAATCCATTAAAAATCCCATGAAAAAATTTAAAAAATATTACCATGAATATGAATTTGATTATCTTCAACTTACTTATTATTAATTAATGAATCCAATGAATACCAAAAATATATATGACTTAAGATTTTTTCTGACATTCCCAGGGAATTCCTAGGGTTTTCTTCCGTGATTCCCGATTTTTCGTACGGTCTCCCACCCCGGCCTATTGGCATTGAAAGTTTTTATTAGTTTTTTTTATCCTACTTATCGCAATTCTTCTTCTTCTGGGTTTTTCATTGCTGCCCTCATCTGCTCGTGTAAGATCCTCTTTCTCCTGCCACCCCTTGTTCCTTCCCCTTATCTCTTGGTTCTCCTTTGAGGGGTGGCGTTTGAAATTTATGACTTCCTTCCCAATTTCTCTTCCTCCTCATTCTCCCAGTTTTATCTCGTCCCGTTCAATCTGCACTCTTCCCAAGAAAGATTTATCCCCCTCTGCCAATTTGCCTAGATTCTCCGTTCGCTGTGAGCGAATAGAACGGCCGTAACGTTTCACCTAAAAGGTGTTTCACTGTGAAATGTGCAGAGGTGTTCGTCCGATTGCATGACTCAAGGAGGATTTCACTGGATCAAGCTTCAAACCTCATGCTTCTGTGGAGGAGTTGAATCGCTGTGAAGAAACGTTCCAAAATGGCCATGGAAATATTCTAAAATATTTTTCCATTTTACTCCCTCAGAAGTTTTCCTATCTCTTTTCACGGCCTTTGGTAAATATGTAAATTAGACAATGTATTTTTTGGCACCAGTTGATTCAGTTTTTCACTGCGTCCTCGATGCCTCATTGCATCGCATTTCATATCGAATTTAATATTTTGCATATTGCAGAAACGTTTTTTTTGTGTGATTTCATTTTGGAATTTTCCTTTTGTTTTACGGATGCGAAGTCCTAAAACCCTCTAAACGTAGTGAAAAAAGGCATCGAAGACAAACACAACAGGCTTAGAACTTTCTGCAATAAGCAATACTTCCTGATGTGCATGAATAGCAAAAAGGATATTTTTTCCGTTGAGAATATCATGCAATTAAAACGCTATGAATTTCTGTGCGGTTTCATATTTCGGGCTATTTGTTATTTTTTCAAGTTGTCATTTCTTCCATACAGTTTACAACGTTCTGTTTTTGTTTCATCGACGTGATAATCAAAAGAACAATTTGTGTCCATTTAATTTCCTACGCTGGCGTTTAGTAAAGGCAAACACTACTTATGAATTCTTATTTTCATTTGTATCTATTTCGAATTTTTTTAACCATCTAAAAAATGGAGAGTAATTAAATGGATATTAGTTAACCTGCCAGCAGATTTTATGACTTTTGTGACATGTTTATAACGTACGTTCATGTATTTATTTGCATGCTAATATTGGGGGAGAATAGTTGGTTGATGAAAGTTATAGGACATACATAGTTTTAAATTCTGAACATTGTAAGAGAATGGAGCTTCTATGACGCAATGGTAGCAGCAGAAATAATTTAAAAAATTTACAGTAAAGATGATAATGAGATAAATATGATAGGGAAACATAGTTGAATACTGCCAAAGAAGTCGGTAAATACTTATTTTTCTAATGGCAACATCCGGTTCTTTACTCTTACGTGTGAATTTATAATTATTTCTAAAAATATTATAATAACATATTAATAATATCATTATATTCGCAAAAGTTTATACAATTGTTTGCCGTCGTCAGTGCTTTAACCGCATTCGCATTAAGTTGCAACTGTCAGCTAGGGCCCCCATGGAGAGCAGCAAAACGGATTGTTAAAACGATTACTCAATGGAATATAAAGGTATGATATATCAGCATCTACATCTCAGAGATGAGGGATTAGGTTTGAAATAAAATTACTAGTAGCCCGGCAGTTAGTTAAGCCATCAAAATATCCTTTACATTGTTGAAGGAGTGATAGGCGCTTGTCCATCTTTTCAGCTGAAATATCGCGGTTGCCCTACCACAAATGAAATCGTCATATCACTGAGTTGGTTCCAAAGTACCTTGAAGTGTTTCGAAAAATAGTATGTACTTTTTACTGCCATGGATTTCGGATTTCTGTGTGTGGCTCTTTTAAGGTATACATGTGTGGGATTTATGCCTTTTTTTATGGTGTAATGATATTTTACGGCCAAATTTGTGCTTCTCAATTTCGTTAGGATGCAGGTATGCACGTCGTTTGGTGAGGAAACCTTCGGGGTATGGCAACGGAAAATGGTTCCAGTAAAAGTCTGATCGTAAATTTGTCTCTTGTCCGGAGCCAGCAGCCTTTAATCCATTTTCTGCAGCGGACATTTTAGTTTTCCTTACGCTCTATGTTATAAACCCGACGTTTCAATTTTACGGCTTTTCTTATCCAGGCGCCCTCATATATCTCGGGTAAAAATCTAAATTTACAAAACCATAGCCACAAAAAGTTGCATAAAACCGGAACGGACGAGTTTTTAACCATCTAGTTTGGAAAGGCCCCGAGAATGAGATAACGTTCTTTTTCTTCTCGGAAAATAACTAAAAAACAAAATTTATTAAGGCAATCTTTATATTTTTTAAATGCTAGCCAACAGTTTTTCTTAAACAGTGTCAGGGTTGATGACTGCATTGATCACGCCTTTCTCGTCTCATAGCAGTTTTCAAAGTGTGAGGACTGTGCTAAACATAGAAAGTTGTACGTTGACATTCATTTCTCTGTGCCCTGTTTAAGTTGTAATCTCTCTTTTATATTATATTTGAAAATTATCTGTTTTTACCAACCAAACAATATGCATACGAGAGTTAAATTGGCAAAATTTTATTTCTGCTCACTTTTACCCCACGCATTTGCATTTCCAAGACAAAAAGATTGAATCATCCTTTTAAAATGTAAGCTTTTTAATGAATATACAACCTTCTACAATATATTTAAGCCTTGATGTCTAACTATTCTTGCGTGCGCTGATGTTCTGGAGTCAAAACTCGCATAATTTTATTCATATAATTTATAATTTAAAATTTTCTCAGAATTATTGTCTTCTGTATATGTTACAGATAATCTCGTTCCCTCTTTTTTAACGTTTTCACTCCTGTCAGTCCTTCCCGTGATTGCTACAATTGTTAGTGTAAAAATGTTATAATGCTTCTTGCTTTTCTTGGCCACTCCCTTTTCAATACATAGGAAGCTTATTGAGGTTTGTTGAAAAAATAATCTTTTTCGTGCATCTTTGATTCCATAAATCGGAGCTAAAAAATTCAATTATGCAAATATAAAACATTACATGAGAGAACGTATTTACAATTGTAGCACAAATGGAATTAGAGGAAAAGATTGAAATCACTTATTTATGCTTATGCTCTTAATTACGTAATTTTCCGACAAGTTTTCTGTGAAAAAAAAGAGTTTTATAGCCAACCCACAAAAAATCCTCTTTTACTATTTAGAAGTTTGACCAATTTGAGTGAGCCATTTTAGGGGTATCAAATAAGTCCTAGATACGTAACCGCTATTGGTTTCAGACGCTTTATGACGGTCAGCCCCTCTTCGCAATTACGTTTTCTGCCCGCTCATTTCAGAATCGCGCCAGTGTTCCTGCCGCGAATGGCCGCCCAAAGGCTTGAAAGGCGTGAAATCAAGATGACATGAAATCACTGCAGCGTGACCCAGTTCGTTTCGAAATCTGCTTCCCCGGAAGATCAGATGTCGCCCCATACTCCCGCCCCTCCCCCACAACAATCGCCGCCTTATGTTTACTTACCGTCCCCTGCTCAACGCGTGCCTTGTCCGAAGCTATAGCAGTGCTGCCTGGTGGGTGGGGTCGGAAGGAGACTGGCTTCCTCACAGCGCGACTCCCTCCCTATCCTTTTCCAACGTGTTCATCCTCTTCAAAGAGCTAACCTCTAAAACACATCGCATTGCTTTTCATTTGGGCGATCGGTAGATAGGCTCATGCATGGGTGTACCAAGGCAGGGGCAGGGGGGGGGGGGGCAGCTGCCCCCCCAGAAGCAAAAATCGCAAAAGTCTTTAAGAAAACTCATTACTGAATTGAAACGAAAGTATGGAACAAATTTTCTTTCAACACACGCAAAATGACATGTATTAGTATAAGATATGTAACTGAAATAAAACTATTTTTTCAAGGAAATAATTTCATAAACTAATAAAGCGCTGTTATAATTTTCTCAAAATGTTGGTTTCATTCTCCTTTTCCATGCTAAAATGTCACAACTTGGCTTGCCCCCCCCCCCACTAGTTTAGATTCTGGGTACGCCCTTGCGCTCCTGCTCTCAAAAATAGCAGCAGGCGAGGAGAAGGAATCGATGGCTCGTTAAATTGATGATTAATCGAGAAAATCCATTAGTCTGATTTCAATATTGACCAAGGTCCCTTATGAAAATACGGAAAGCTATTTAGACCTTGCTTTTTTTCGTAATGTCGGGCAAAGCTGGGAATAATATTTACTGATTATGATTCGAAGTTTTGAATTTGGGCAACAGATTTAAATTATCATTATTTTATTAATCACCACGCTTATTGAGGCATTTTAAATGGGATTTCCATGTCCTCCTCCCGCATTTTTTTCGACCGATGTTTCTTTCGCAAATGAAGTACCGTGCCAATTGCATGGAAGAACTAAGGCCTACTCTATATCTACCCTATATAATTTTGCTCCACAAGGAAACGGAATCGATGTCCATCAACCGATATTCAACTTTTTATTTAACCCATTACCGCCCGGCAAATTTTTTGGGTCTGAGGTTCCACGCTGGCACGAGGGGATGCCATTTCATATATGCACTCAAATAAGCAGCATCTGGTATCAACATGCATTAAAAATTACCTGGCACTGAGAGAATACGTTGTAGCTGCAATATCTACTTTTTTGCATTAGAACTAGAGTGTTTTGGGTGATGGGTCACAAACGACCCACTTGGGAGGTAATGGGAATTCGCCTGTTTTCTCCAATCAGCTCTTTGCATTAACTATAATGTGAAAGACTCAAACGTTTCTTATATTTATTTGAATTTATTCAGCTATTATCAGCATGATGATGGCAACAAAACGTCGATACACTCATAAAATGATTTCGCTATGCGTCCTAACCTTTATTTCAGCCTCTTGGAATTGTAATTTTGGAAATTGGAAAAAAATTGGAATTTTAAATGTAATATTTGCTTTTCAGTCATTGCATGATGCACTTGCTAAGACAGTAGCTGTGTAAGACAGTGCTAACAGAAAGATGCGTGATATCGAGCATTTTGCATTTTTAGACTCCGCCAACATGTGTACCAAGGGTATTTCGGATAAATGATCCTTCAATGCCTTTTACTTTTACTGAGGGAATATCAACTTAGAAAATAAAAGCTAATAAAAGCCTACGCAATTTAAGCACTGTTGCCATACTATGATGCTCAATATCGGTTAAAATATAAAAAAATGTTTATCAAAAAAATAGATGCAGAGAATTATAATTGCAATAGTAGCAAGGGAGTTGGGCTCTTTTTGGGCATTTTGGCATGATAATTTTCAATAACTAATAATGGATTCATACGTTTACGACTTAGGATTGAAAAAGAGACCCAAATTATGGCGTGTAGGAAGACTTTTGCACAAAAATCCACGAATTGATCGCTTATTATTATAATTTCAACCGATTCAGGCGTGATATAGTGAACCTTCAAGATAGTGAAATACGGATATTGTTTGTGATAATGATTGATGGATATCGAAAAATCTCTGCAACTAGAGTAAACATCATATTGCTTATCACATAAGAATGCTGTATTACCTTGGTTCTAATTTTTTACAATACTGCCCAATCCCATCGTCCTTTGGAAGAACCCGTAGTAGTGGCGTATGGTTCTCATGGAGACCCCCTCCGATTCAAGCACCCATCTTTCTCGACAGTGTGCCTCCCAGCCGTTCGCCAAACAGAGGAGAGAGGGTGCGGTTTGGGAACACGAGGCGAGGCGTTTAAGCATGGGATTCGGCGGTCTCGCGTGGCACGCGCGCGTATTTCTTGCCCCCTCGGCCCTTTGTGTACTTTATCCACAAGAGAGGGGAAACTCGCCTGCCAAATAGGGAGAAAACGATAGGGCTAAGGTAGTGGTGGCTGGTGCTGAAGATCGACTGTGTACTTCACCCCCCACCCTCTTGTTAACTATATGTACTGACGCCTCCTACCCCCACAACGAATTATGTGGAAACTTAGTCTTTGCTGCCGAAGAACAAAGACGAAAACCAAAGTAGACCTTTCCTAACTACGCATCAACGTACTCAAGTTTTATAGTACGCATTCAATACATACAATATATACGTGCAATATTGTAAAATTTTATTCAGTTCTTAGTTTTTCCCGTAGAAGCACTTAAGATAACAGACTAACAAGCAATACAAATAATTAGCCGCGCAAAAAAATCTGTTTCCAAAAGGCGAGTGTAACAAGCGCTGTGACCAGTATTGACACATTTTTACAGCTAGGACTTCATAAGGGGTGCTCAGATGCTCAGCGAACAATTTACGTTACATGCGTATGCGTAAAGCCGCTACTTCTCCTGGTTAAAGAGAATCACTGCGAATCCTTGCTCGCTGTGATCTCGCCAGTACTTGCTCGCCACTCGTTCAGAGGGAAGTCGATAGGCTCTATATCTATCTGTGCGAATTATCAGTTGAGAAAAATCACTCCACTCCACGACTCAGAAATGATTCTGTATGTGTTTTTGAATAAATATATGCTGCAGCTCTTCAGTACACATGCCTCAGAAGCCACTGGGTTTAAAGTATTATATATAACAGGTGAAACGTTGTCCAAAGTTGCGTGGATGCTAATGAGGGTGATTTAAAATATTACAGGTCCAGCAAAGTTACAGCTCTCATAGCAGATATACTGTTTTCAACATTGAATGTTCTGTATGTTGCCAAATTATGAAGTTATTTTATTGGATAATTAAGGAGGTTTGCAGCATTGCGGCTGCTTAGGACTATGTGTGAATGAATCACTCATATTAAATCACCATTTAATTTGTTCAATCACCTCTACAAGGAACATTACGTTTGATCTTTCCGAGGAAAAAATTTAAAAAGTGTTTGTTTATAACATTCTGCAACTTAGGAAGGCAAGTGATTTATCCTTCCTTCATTAACAGATGCCATAGCAAGTCTAAAATATTTCTGATCACATAATTTGTTGTAATTAGTCATTACTGTCTCTCTCTTAACTCTCCACTCTGTGCCTGACCCTTCTCAAAAGGGACTCACTTCCCTCTGTGGTATTAGTGAAACTTTTACCCACATTCCTTCAAGAGAGACTAATTGTTTGAGAGTTTATCAAGTTCAAAGACTGCTTCTGGTCCCTAGAAGTTTGCTGTGTTTGGAATATAATGGCCATGTAATGCGAAGGGGGATTGCTACAAGTGGAAGGTTTTAGGTATAGTTAGAATGAGGAAAAAAATATTTTGATCTTTCAAGTGTCAAAATCGTTCATAAATTAACAGGATTACCATTATATATTTACGATGATTATGAGTGCGTATTATTTTATCTCGTTTTTTTACAGTCTGAAAAATTCATATAAAATGCTTGAGATATAGTTACAATTGAGTATGTATATTGTGTCTGTTAAAGGTGCTCACAACGAAGTTGAAGTAGCCATTTTCCCATGCAAATTATCCTCATTCTCAATGATTTGAGTAATCTGATTGATGACTGTTTGCCACTTCTCAACGACGTGACAATTAAAAAATAGATAAATATAGAAATATAATTTTCAACGGTTTTTCACTATGTTAAAATGAACTAATAACAATTTGATGTCATTATGAGGAAAATTTAGTTTTGCTTTTTGAAAAAAATAAAATAATGAAATGTGAACCACTTTGTATATGAACGCCTCACGTCTATTACGTTTTGAATTACATTAAGACATTTATATGATAAACTTATTTAAGATGCAGCCTGACTAAAGTTTTGTAATACCTCCTAAACCTTTATTTGTTTCCATCGCCGGCCCCGGCGGGGTTTGGTCCTCAACTGCAAAATCGAAGATCTCGGGTTCGCGTTTTGCCAGTGTAGGTTGTCCATATCAATTGCATGGGTATTTTTGATCGTTTACCGCTGCTATTTTTTGTATTCCCCCGGTGTTAGGGCCTTAAATGCGCTGTTTTCCGGGTGTTAAAGAAAAATAAAATAAATAACAAAATAAAATTTCAACAAAGTTTTGCATTTTAAGCTGACGACAGCATTTCAATTGCTTCAATGTGAATTTTCAATCTAGGAATTCAAATGATCTTCCAATGTCGCTAAATTGAATCGTACCTCCATGAGCATGTTTGCTTCCTCTAGTCTCCTCGCATAGATTTCCCAATGCTTCCAGCTGCTTTCCCCTTATTGCGAGAAACGAAATGCCTCTTAACTCCACCGTATTCCGGCGAGCTACGCGAAATCTCGCGATCTTCGATCGTAGCCATGCGGAGGAAGGTTTTGGCTTTTAGGAATTCCGTTTACGGCTGAAAGGGCCGCGAGTTCTCCGCTACCCCACTCTTTATCTCTTTTAAATTCCCCCTGCTCTTCGGAAGGGAGATGCACGATCGTAATGTTCCCCCGAATAGTTTTACTCTCTCTCTACCGGCCGATCCGTGCACGCGATGCGGATAGACACCAGACCATTCCGCGGAATGCATAGCCAGAGCTCGGAATTACCCGAAATCTGTGGAACAAAGCGGAGTTAAGTACGTAGCCCTCCCATTGCAGCTGCGCGTTCTACCGTTTGTTCTATGCTGCCAAGTACTGTTTCAACCTCAATGTCCCAACCCGTTTGCATGAACGGGTCTTTAGCAGTAACCTTTGTACTCAATTTAACTGGAAACTCTCAATAAAAATGGTTCTTTTCGCACGTGATGTACGCTTGACTGTAGCTTTTGCTAACCTAGTGGAAAATTGTTTTCCGTTTCAAAGAAATGAGGTGCACCGGAATCCATGCATATCGGATCGTTTACCTCGATTGTGTTAGAGGGAAGCTTGTGAATTTTGTTGGAAGTATTTATGTGGTAGCCAAAATTAACTTCTCTTCATCGGGAGGAATAGTGTGTGCAGTCTGAGGTAGAGATTGGTACTTTTTGTATTGGTACTTACTGTTGTGCAGTCGATTGCAACTGGTATTTTGTTTTGGAGACAATTTGAAACATTTTATTCTCTTGTTTAGGCTAAGTTACTCCCCTACTGCTCTCTTGTAAGTATCATAGATCTAATGCGAATCTGTTTGGAAATTTATCTTTATACCCAAAAAACAAGATTGTTGAATTTATCAGTGACTTACTAATTCAAGTTTGTTGCCATTTATTTTCGTTTTAAGTTCCAAGCATCCTAATCTCAGTAAAGAGATGGTTGAGGATAATTATTAATATTCTTGAGGATCAACGACTTTAAACCAACGAAAGCCACAAAATACTTTAATATCAATCATAGTTACTATAAAGAAAAGTTTGTATAGGGCGCACTAAGTGGTGACTTTGAGGTGAGAAAATAAGCAATAATTTAAAATATTAGGAGGTAAAGTGAGCTATTAGTAAAACCACACATATTTCGTTAAAATATTGGTAAGTCTGGTCGTCTGCAAAAAAGGGAGAAAGCCATGCCTTGCTGGAGATAATGACTAACATTTCATATTAATTGCCATTAAAATGGCAGTTATCTAAACCAGTGTCATCGTAATTTTTACGAAACAACGCTAAAATTCTACAGCCAACTTCGATAATTCTTCTTTGTTAAGCAAATAAATACTTCAACATATATTTATTTCTGGCGAGGGAGGAGGGTTGGGATAGGGGTGGGGATGTTAAAATCTGTGATAGCGTAAAGAATTTTGCTGCGCTATTCGTCAAAATCTACTACGGGCGTACAAAGTCAAACAGAGTAACCTAGACGTTAAGCTGGGAGCTTAGCTAGGCCGTAAGCCGTTAGGGACTTGGAGGCTGCGTGCTAGGCTTAGATAGCTTGAAAAATTGAGAATAGACATATTTAAGTGCTACACAGAGAACATCATCTTAGAGCCGCACTATATTTCTAGGTCCGACAGAAGCGATGAATTAAGGGAGATATTTTGCCGGACGGATAGATATAGGAATTCTTTTTTCGCCCGAACCATAATGGACTTTAATAAATTTTGTTTTATTCTATGCTTTTTGTATATAGACAGCTGGTTTGTTAACAATCTCTGCCACACACCTTTTTAGGCGGCTGGTGGAATAGCATGTAAATGTAGATGAATGTTAGGTAAGTGGGGGAGGGGAAGAAAAAGAACGGGATTTGTTGACACAAGCACTAGGAAATTTTAATGTAAATCAAATATTTATGGTTTTAGATTTTGTCTCTCAATCGTAGAGATACAGAACCGCCTGGCACCCCCATTTAAACGTATTATTTACGGAAATGCCACTCGAAGTTCTTGTGCTAGAAGATAATATCACCGATCCGTCGCACAGTGGGCTAGAATCGAAAAAAGCTGGCCAAAACCTCAAAATCGATTTTTTTGAGCTAGGAAGTTGAAACTTCGCATACACATTCTCAAATAAATTGTGCATAACTACCCAGATTATTTTGGTCCTGTGTTTTCACTTTAACAATATATGTGAGGTCAAAGTTGAGCAAATTTAGCGAAAAACGACCACCCTCGATTTTTTCTGAAAATTGCCGACTTTATCCTCGTGCAGTGGTTTTATAAATAGTTTTATCGACAAAACTGTTATACCATCTTAATTGACACTTCTTATTCTTTCATTTGAAAGGTTTTTAAAGATTTTGTTTCACCAATAACCATAGATACATAAGAAAATGTCGGAGCCTGTTTTCAACCCATTTTTTTACATAAACGTAGAAAAAAAGTAGACATTGTCACCGGCTTACACTAAGTAACTTATATCATGTCGTTCTTTGAAGCTTCTACATTGTGAATCTAAAGTCAAACCTTGCACCAATTTGCAACCCCGAATTTTAAATCGTTTTTTCGAACGCACGGACGACTCCGATTCTGGCCGGCGGCGGCGGAGAGTACGGCGACGCGGCAAGCGGGTGGATGCAATATGGTCTCATTCACTTTTATGTGTGGATAACAGATATATTAGTGACAGAAAATAATCACCAGAAAGTAAAATTAATAAATATTGCTACGAAAGACTCTCATTATGCAATCGCTGGGCACTGCAAGAGGTGCACTGAAAGGTTTCTTTCTTTGAGTGCATTCCATGGAGAATGGACTTAAATCGCGTGCTTAAACTGGGGAAACGGACTCTTTTATTAACTAACAAGCTCTTTTTCTAGGCAAGAGCCCTCGATGATCCATGGCCTCCACTTCCTAACCTGTCATACATATTTAAAGGCCTTCGGACAACGGTCGTTTTATAGTATTGTTGTGGTGCCGAGTCCTTCGAACTTGTTTTTGGTTTGAACTCCTTTTAGCTTCAAAAGCTTCGGAAGGCATATTACTCACATCGAATAATGTATTCTTTCTAAGAATAACAGTTCATTTTAATCTATGTCTTATGCTCAATATAAAGTATTGATTTAAATCTCTTACCTATATATCAACGTCATTATTCTTAATGAACTGCGCTGCTGACAAAATGGTTATTTTTCAGGAATATTTTACCATACAAACATAACATAAACAAAAGCAACACAATTTACGCTTTTCCCAACTAACATTCTGCAATTAGCACTGTCAGCAATAAAAGGTTACTGTTTTTCATTCACTATCTGACGAGTTTTTATCACTTTCACTGTCTGAGCTAAAGCATTGTTTTCCTTTTTCAAAAACAGATCCATTACATTGTTCGGTAAGCTGTGTGTTTCCTCCAGTTTAATTGGCATAATTTGTGTCATTATCAGTTATGACATTAGGAGTTGTCTTCGAAATAAATCCCTATTTGTGGCCACACGTGCCATTTTTCTAGTCAACCGTTCACGGAACTTTCTCACGTCCTTACATCGTGCCTATATTGCTTCCCCTGTCAGTTGTCTCAATTAAGAATGGACTATGTTGCAATGTCAGCTCCTTGAATGAAGACCTTATGCACGGTTGGTGGCATACCATAATTGTATTAAAAGCGTCAGTGAGAGAGAGAGAGAAAATTAAATTATTTGGAGAGGAAATCTAGAATAATTGTGATGACTTTTGAATACTCGTGCCTGTTTCATGCTTCGCCTAACGAACAGCATTATTTACCTAAACAAGAAGGCACAAAGGTGCTCACGAGCAATAATTCGTGAGACATAGGCCCTCGTTCCCACGTGCAATTATATTTCGCATGTCCTCACTGCTATCAAAGCCGTGTTTGCAAATTAAAGTGCACTTTATATGCGACGCGAAACTAGGATCTGTGGAAATGCACGTTAAGATTCGAGTCGCAGTAAGAGAACAGAACCATTTTTGGAAACTTCTTATATAACCTCTGCTACAATAATTTCACTCGGGTAAATGAAATCATATGCTCGCGTCACTCTCTCATCGCTGGGGTTAATATTATATTCCTAGCATTTCAGATTTTCGAAGATTCTTGCACCGAAATTTGGTGGGCTGCACGGACACAATTACTTATTGAGAGGGCCTCTTAATCTGACATAACATAATATTCGGGGTTGCATTTTATCCACTTGGCAAGAGTTCTTCTTGCCTCCGAGGATGGTCACTGTATCTTCCTTTTGCATTCGTTTTCCTCCTATTCGTTCTTTCGATACAACCCTGAAAACACGAATTGACGTCCATCTGCACTGGCTAAACTAGAGCAACATGTAAATTGTGCTGCATAAGGAATAGTTATTAATTGCTTTAAATCAAGAATATAAACTAAATAAGAATAATGAACTCTTCAAGCACCAAGACAGTACTTGATTTGGCAAAATTCGGCAAAATCAAGTACTGTATTGAGCCATTTTCCATCACGTTTAAGGAATATATTAACTGTTATTTTTAAAAAGTTTATTAGTTAGTAAAAGAGTCCGTTTCCCCAGTTTAAGCACGCGATTTAAGTCCATTCTCCATGGAATGCACTCAAAGAAAGAAACCTTTCAGTGCACCTCTTGCAGTGCCCAGCGATTGCATAATGAGAGTCTTTCGTAGCAATATTTATTAATTTTACTTTCTGGTGATTATTTTCTGTCACTAATATATCTGTTATCCACACATAAAAGTGAATGAGACCATATTGCATCCACCCGCTTGCCGCGTCGCCGTACTCTCCGCCGCCGCCGGCCAGAATCGGAGTCGTCCGTGCGTTCGAAAAAACGATTTAAAATTCGGGGTTGCAAATTGGTGCAAGGTTTGACTTTAGATTCACAATGTAGAAGCTTCAAAGAACGACATGATATAAGTTACTTAGTGTAAGCCGGTGACAATGTCTACTTTTTTTCTACGTTTATGTAAAAAAATGGGTTGAAAACAGGCTCCGACATTTTCTTATGTATCTATGGTTATTGGTGAAACAAAATCTTTAAAAACCTTTCAAATGAAAGAATAAGAAGTGTCAATTAAGATGGTATAACAGTTTTGTCGATAAAACTATTTATAAAACCACTGCACGAGGATAAAGTCGGCAATTTTCAGAAAAAATCGAGGGTGGTCGTTTTTCGCTAAATTTGCTCAACTTTGACCTCACATATATTGTTAAAGTGAAAACACAGGACCAAAATAATCTGGGTAGTTATGCACAATTTATTTGAGAATGTGTATGCGAAGTTTCAACTTCCTAGCTCAAAAAAATCGATTTTGAGGTTTTGGCCAGCTTTTTTCGATTCTAGCCCACTGTGCGTCGCTTCAAACAAACTTTGAAGCTCGCAAAGGTGACGTGCGAGCCGCTGGTAGTGACTCATGTAATCACCGAATTTCCCATCCAAAACATAATGATGATAATATATACCATTTCGATCCCTACCCCACCAATGCGGCACTAAATATTTCGTGCGTGCGTATGTTATGATGGTTTACTTTAAAAAGGGTGCTTCAAAATATTTTATTTATTAATCTCCCTAGTGTGATCTCCTTTTTATGCTGAACACTAAGCATATTTGAACTGATTGGGCGAATAAAAGATAGCCAGAACTATCAGAAGTTAAAAAGAGACAAGTACAATAGCTGAATTGGGTTGTTGGGAAACCGTAACTCAAGTACAGAAGTTCTCTTCGAGCGAAAAGCTTCCATTTGAATGCTCTGTCAGAACGTTTCAGAGGTACGGGCTGGCTGAAAGCAATTATGTTTTAAGTATGGAAACATTTTTAATTATGTTTAATCAGTTTAATTAGTAACAATTATGTTTTAGTCATACATTTTTCTCATTCAAGAAACGTCGTGACCACTTTTGCTCCTGCATTTGTTCCCGTTGATTACGAAAACGCCAATAGAAGCCAGGGCTAAAAGACAGTATCACAGACCTATCGCTTTAAAAACTTGTGATGCTTGCAGAGGTGGTGTTATCCGAAGCTGTGATTATTTTCCCTGCCCTAAGGTGATCACGAAACATTCCATTCAGACAAGACTAATTTATACCGTGGTGATAGCGACACAACAATTTTGGCACTAAAAACTTCCACTTTTTCCTTATTGGATAGTTATGTTTTCTTCAGAGGATACATACTTCTAGACATTTATCAATTTCTAACATTTTATGTACCGGAAGGCATACCTACTCATTTAATCCACATGATTTTCAAATATAAGCCCCTCTAAAACTTTTTTAAAATTTGTCGTAAAATGAGGAATCATATTATATACCAAATATAAAAAATACGAGAAATTTTTTTGACATGTCCTATTTTTCTTCACGCAGATCCGTCGCGTTCCGGCCGAAATTAATCACTGCTTCAATGCATGATTTTACTGTTCCTTCCAACTAATGCTTAAGTTTGTTCTTTCTTTCATAGAGAAGTTCGTTTTAACCAATGTGATGCCCATCAAGTTGGGAAGTAGCCAGGAGAAAATTAGTGACGTTCGGTAAATGTGGAAAATAGGAAATCAGCAGCCTCCATTTGTATACGTTATAGAGCCTGTGATAACCACTGTAGAAATATGGACTCGCGGAGAATCATTTTCTCTGAAATCATGTGTTTTAGATGAGGAAACTTTTCTTTTTGTACATTTTGTGTCCCCTGTTCAGAAAATGACAGGACCGCCCGGAATCCAAATCGTTCTCGTTGTTTACGGAAACGCCGCACAAGGTTCCTGGACTAGAAGATTCCATCACCCAGGCGTCGCGTCGCTTTAAAAACCTTTGAAGCTCGGAAAAGGTGACGTCATTCCAAGCCCTCGGTTTGGTGTTTGTGTTGGGTCGGTCACGGTGGGAAGCATACACGGTGTGAGCAAGCCTTCATTATGCCGCATTTCCGAGATCCGCGGCCTTATCTGCACCATGAGATCCCGGGGGAGCAGGGCGGCTTCCGCTCCGTAGAAAATCTGGCGACGGCAGGTGCAGCAAGTAGAGCATTTGCATTATTCTTCTTTTTTTTAACGTACAGTTCGGATAGCGACGGACAGAGGGCGGTACCGTCGGGCAGAGTACGTGTATCACTCGAATAACTTGTTTCGCCGGGGCGTCGTCTTATCTGGAGTCAATTGTCACTCCTTGCCCGTGGGATGGTGGCGTGGAAGGGCACAGAACGGAATGGCCCGACTCCATTCAACTGTTAAATCTTCCCCTACCCGCCCTCCTTTTTTACCCCGTTTAACAGACACCACACGTCAACGGCGTATCACCCGCATTGTCGACTGCTTCCTGGGACCGCTAGCGTCGAAGTCGCCTCTACCTTTGATATTTTCCGAGACATGTCGTATAGGATAGCCAGACAGCAGGTTTATTTTTTTCTGCGAGCCATAATGTAGTCAAGCGTGAAAATTCAGTAGCTCACTTTTAACTGTGTGGTATTTAGTGGTAAGGTTTTACTTTAAGGTTTCTTGTCGAAATAACTATCACGAGTGCCACTTATTTATTTAAATATAGCGACTCGGTGTTACAATAATACGATAAACAGATAATAATTTACATCTGATGATGTTGATTTTTTATTAAAACCCGGGTCGCTTTATCAAAAAACGTGGTAAAAGTAATAATTATCCAAACAAGTATTTAAGCGTATTCAAACTGATTTGGTCTCTAATATTAAGTCGCATAACTTCATATTTTTCCTGAAAGATTTGAGTTAAATAAAAGAGTGAGTAGTGAAATAACATATTATAACATATGTTAGTATATAAAATAAAAATAAATGAAATACCAAGTTGATAGACCACAACTATCATCAGCTTAAAGACAATTCATTACCGGGAAGACGCATTTGTGACCCTTTTCAACGCCTCACAGAAATGTACGTTTTACTTAAAAAAAGAGGAATAGATGAGTGCGTTTTAAAATAACTACTATAATATACGTGGGAAATTAAAATCATAATTATGGCAAAATTTTTCTGGGAAAACTATTTTTATTCGTAAGTTTCTCGTTTCAGACATTATATTTATTTGAAATAAATACTTGGCTTCATCAATCATTCATAAGCAAGCTTTGTAAATAAATAAACCCCTAATTCTTGAATGGATGGCAGTGGCGAACTAAATCGGTTTTTAGCAACCCAAATTTTATTTGCTTACTCATTCGATGAGTTATTGATGTTTTCATGACCACGTGGGGAAAAAATGCGATGATAAATCACTCCGGTTGCCTCCTGACGGGGATTATGCCATCCTTAAAAATGAATGCGAAACTTTGAGGCGGATTAAAAAATAAAATGCTCCCATAGAAACTTCATGATTACTTACCACTACGACACGATCGAGGTCCAATATGATATGTGAACTTTATGGAGCAGCGCAAACATTTTTCGCCTTTCGGTTACATTGCGTGCCAGTGATTATGTGATGACGCCCTTGGAATCGAATCTTCGCTTGCCTTCGACGTTGGTGGCAATGGATCACATGACCCGTCTTTACAACTGCGCTCATCTCCGACCATGTGACGTCTAAATAACCCTATCATCTTCATCTTTCACTCCGCATCATCACTCTACTCCATACCAATAACAAATACTCCACCTAGAAGACACGCAACTACATTTTTACCTTGTGTTTGGGCACCTTCAAACTGTAGCAGTAGTGGGCATATAAGTTCATTTCATACAAAAGTCTATGCATACGACATCATCCGGGCTGAAAGCAAGATTTCGACCTTACCTATATCATTTGAAACTTAACTTACGATTGCTGCAGCATTAGATTTTGGTGGAGTAAAAGGACAAGGCTATAAACGCTTTCAGATTAATATGCCATCATGCACCTTTTTCATATCCGCACAACCTGGGAAATACCGAGACTGCGTTCAATATTTGACTGCATACAATTAAGTGTACAAAGATTGTGCGATTCAGGGTATAAAACGCATGTGGACTCATGTGTTCTTTCAAATTTGTATGTGGCCAAAAATTCTCTATCTCTGATAACCCTGGTTTTTTTAAACTTATTCAGAGAGTACCTTTCAATTTTATGGATGCTCATCAATTATAATTTTTTAAATGGTTTCAATAATAGATCGAATTTTTTCAATCCATGTCGTGATTTTACGTAGGATGGAAAAAGGTGATAATGAAGAAGAAAGGGACGTAAGTGAAGTTATACGAGCAAAGATTTGAGAATAAATTTCCGTGGATACGAAGTAATGTATTTTTGGAAAAAGCTAACTAATTCTGATTGATAACTAGCTTACCACGAAACCAACTAATGTATTATTGCTGCTCAATGTGGGCGTAAAAACCAAGGAAACGGTCCCGGAAAAAACACATCCCTAGTTAATAGGGTGGTTTCCTATTATCTTTTTATTGCCTAAATCGAAAAATTATTACTCCTGGAATGCGTATTTCACGCTTGAAGATTTTTTAATGACGTTATCTATTTTTCGCGATTAAATGAAAAGTAAAAATTTTCAAGCGCGCGAAAACGCGACAGCTAAGTGTGAATGCTGCGAAAACCCCGTGTGACGTCCTTTTGGTTCCCGCTGTCGCCTTGTGAGGTGACCTTGAGGCGAGGCCTTGAGCGCTGATACGATGCAGGCTGCTAGCAGGTAGCAGAGTACCCTGCTAGCGGGTAGCGCTTGGCTTACATTAGGATTATCAATACCCTATCAAGCGAAGGAAACTTTCCTACCTTAGGCAGTTTTAATAGGTGACTATTAAGACATGCATGCATTGGAATCTCAGACGGTGTAAAACTCATATCTACTCGTATAGAAACTAGGTCCCTGTGACGTCACGTGAAGTGGCATCGCATGGGCGCCAATCTGGCCTATTTCAAATGAGGATAAAAATTGACCATTGCCATTCGTCTAAACCGGTATTTCTAAAACCAAATAATTTGTATACTATGAATACACTAATGGTGGGTAACGAATCGCAATCAATGCCTTTCGTTTGCTTTGATGAAGGAAACTACCCTATTTTATCATAGATGATAAAGCACCGATAGGCAAGTTAGAAATTTAACATCGGCGATGAAAATTTGCGGAAAGAATTTATTTTAATCATACTGTATCTAAAATTAGAAAAACATCGTATAAAAGCCACGATAAAGAGCTTCGAAAAATCTCATGAGTGGAGATTTCATTTTTCTTCACTTCACCAAAAGGTTGAGCATTTATTTTTACATTGGTATTTATTGAGAAATATTGAAACTGATGAATTTGTAAAATGTTCGCGCATGAAGTAATGATTCCTAAAGTAGAGTAGAAAGAAGTAATTTAAGTTTTTATACTATCTATCTCTCTTGATATTCGGTCAGTTGCTATGGTAACTGACATGATTAGCATTTGATAATTGTCAAATGTATGGAATGCAGCAAATTAGTCCCCAATTAGCGCTTTTCTTTCCGAAGATGGCATTTTCCCAGGGAGAAATGAGATTTCTCGTGCGATGTAGTACAGTTGCCAAAACGTGTTGCAGGCAGCAATAGGCCGAAGTGGACGTAATCACCACAATCCGCAATTTCCTATGCAAAGACCAATTAATCTTCCGGACCGTCACTCGGACGATGACTGCGTAATGATCCGATATGATCCTAAATAGATACTACTCCGTTGCGAGAATTACTGCGCAATTGATTCTGCACTTACCCCCTACCCTCTCCCCTCTACCCTCAGGGATAGGCCATTTCCTTCCCAGCAACCCTGGTCGACCCTGTCCAGCTGTGCTCCCCCAAGGTCCAATTCGAATACGTGCGTCACAGGGTATCGGTTAGGCATTACGCCAGATGATCGCAATCAGCCGATGACTGTTTAATAATTTGGAAGTGTTCGTTGCCCAGGAGTTTGCTAATCCGCATTCGATTTCATGATTGTAATGCATTTCCCTTCCTATCCTATTGTAGGCATGTAATAAGTAGGATTTATTTTTTCATAAAAAATTCGAAACAATCATTTTCAATACAATTTTCTCACTTTTCCAGTTTTAATTCATTGATTCATGAGTAAATATATTACCAGTAGGCATATTTTTCAAATTTAAATAAGGAAAAGCAAAAATAATGGCGTTGCTCTATATGTCGGTGTAGGAGGAAGCGTAGGGAAAATGTAAAATATAAATAGAACATAAAAGTTATCTCAACTAAACTGAGGTAGGTATAGTGCGTTGTAGCTTAGATTTATGGTGTAAGTGAAACTCAAAAATATCGCAATTCTTTTCTCCACGGATTTCATTGATTCAAGGTGCAAATATATTGCTCTGCGCAGCACACGTAGTTCATACAGCTTAAGGTAAAATATCGTAGCTGAGAGAATAATGCGCCACGGTTGATATAATGTCATAATAAAATTCTTAGTTAAATATTAAAATGGAATAATTTGCATGCTATGCAGGCTAGGTATGATTTTTGTACCGAAGAGCATTACATATGAAAGGACCAAATCAATAAATTTTTTTGTCATAAAAGGCTATTTATTCGAGGAAAGAGTGTATGCTATTAAAGTATTCTATTGGTCATGGTAGGTTTACATGGAGATTTTTCCGATCATCTTGGCCCGTCTACACTCCCATCTTGAAGTTCCCTTTTCGATTTATAACAAGGCTCACTCCCTTCTATCGTTTCCAAGGTTTCTTTTCTCTTCTTTCGTTTTCCTCACTTGCCCAACATTCTTAACATTGTGTGCAGTATTTCTTCCCCTCTCCATCCAGGCCTTCTGTCTCCTCCGTATCTTATCTATAAGCTGCCTCACCTCACCCACCATGTCCACCACTTCATCGTTCTACGCCCTCTTCGTCCACTTCACCCTCTTCATTCTTCTTCATACCAGCTGCCCTAATACATCTTTGTCTACTTCTATGCATTATGATAATGATTAACTTTCAAAAGTTTCGTTGAAAATGCTATCTATTTCTTTTTCATGTCAAAAGACATACCCAATGTATCCATGAATACGAAGAAAGTATTATTACACCTCCTTTTTTCGATAGTAGTTGACAATTACAAATGAATATCTCTTCTTGAAACCTTTTTAATACACTTATCCAAATCAACTTACAATATTTTTCGTCCAATATCGATATAAAATACATATCCATTAATGAAATCCCTTAATTTTGAATTTAAGCGTTCAACACAAATGTAATTTTCACTACCCAGCGCGGCATGATGAATTTCATGCATATTATTCTGTGCATGGTAAATTTGTCTTTTACCAACTAATTATGCTATAAGTTCAAGTTTTAATTGCTGTGATTTTAGTATAATAATTGAACTTTTGAAAGGAGATCATTTAATTTTTTCCATTAATACTCTCGCATGGAATATTGTTGTCATCACTTACCCTTACCGACCTCTAACTCTACCTCATCATAACAATTCGCTTGGAGTATTTGGTGGGAAATCTCCAAAGTCCCTCTCACTTGTCGGACTTCTATTTGTTGTGAATCGGAAATAATTTGATGGACATATCCAATCCCAAGGATCCTATCCCCATGAATGGAGATAGGATCCTTGCGGTCACGTGGAAACACACTCCAAGTTATCCAATACAAACGTGTCCACGGGGTCGAAAGAGAATGGATGATTGGACTTGTGTTTACCTTCAGCCATGATCCACAATTTTCTTGTTCTTCCTCTTTGCTCAGCTTTGTCTCTTTATGGTCCACACCTTGTTTTCCATTGAAAGAAGTCTTTGATGTTTTTTCATGGAATTGTGTCATTATAATAATGACATTTTGGCTTGTTACATGTGATTCATCCAATGATAAAGCTATAGTGCATATGTCTCGACATAATTAAAAATAAAACTCAATAGCGAAAGTGGTTTCTATTCAGCTTAAAATTCCACAGAATTACACACATTTCGATACAGGTTATTGAGTAAATTTTACAAGCCGATACAGAATGCAGCTAGTGATTTAGATGCGATACTCATCGATCTTAGCCAGCAGCTCCTCTCACCTCGTCTGTCATACGTTAAGAAATTTTCAACTCACTTAAGGGGAAATGGGAAGAATATCCCATAATTGGGTATCGAACCACGGGCCTTTGGCTTTTTTGGCTTCTGCGCAGACCACTATCAGCTATTCAGATTCCTTAAATCCCATGAAAAATGCACTGAAACTAATGGTACTACATGTTAGGCCTTCGCGGTAAATCCTCCATTGTAACGCGTTGATCCATAAAGGGTTGACAACCAAAGTGCACCTTGTGCAGAGGGCGGAAATCGAAAAAAGCTGGCCAAAACCCAATTATTTTACCATTTTGTATTGATCCAAAAGTTGCATAGTATTGTTCTAGAATGGCTAGATACCTTTATATCTTAACTCATTTCTATTTTTTATGTTCGTTATATGTATATTGACCTTGAAAAAGTGGCAAAAAAACGATATAGTACACACCACATTTTCTGCAAAATTACTAAATGTTTGTTGCCCTGGTGTGCGGAAAGAATATAAAGATTGTTCTGTTGGCGAATATATAAAGATAATATATATTTATTTAGATACTATTTAGCAATGATTCTTGGAAATTATCACTTTCCAAATGATATGCTGCATTATCCAAAGTAAATTCCCTAAAATACAGAATATGCAAAAAGTTTCATTAATTTAGCCATATTTAAAACTAAAGCCATTTTTGGCCAGTCCACCGTGGCGGCGGCAATATATAATATTTTGAACCTGCCGCGTTGGTGGTGGTGATTTTATTGTAAATTGTCGTCCTTGTCTCGATTCCCAATGCAAGGAAATTTTCATCCATGACATTTTCGTAAATTTCACCTCTGTTCACGCGGCAGAGTAAAAATAAATTACACAAAAATAATTTAAGCTTTGGAGTATTGCAAAGTTTAAAGGGAAACCCCTGAATATGCACATTTTAATAAATCATGATATTTAATCAATTTTTAATTAGAATAACCCACTGGTAATGGTTGGAGAATCTCGCGAAAAATCCTTGGGAAGGGATGGAACAATGTTACATCCTTGGAATCCTTGGACGTGGTGTGCCACGAACAGGTCTGTATTGTCAGTTCAGTCCTGGTCATCTTCAGGGATAATTCACAGCTAAATGTGTCTAGTTCCCACAATCACTGCTGAATGTAAATTTATGAAATCACTCTTGCGTTCCTAATCTAATCATTCACATATTTAACTGTAATTATTTATAACTATCCAAACGTTTGAAAATATCCTGTGATGCACTCCAGAGTCAGCCACGAACGGGTCGCTTCTAAGTATATCTAGCATAACCGTGGTCAGTTCCATCCCGGCCACTGAGAGGTCAATCGTCGTTAATAATATCCTTGCTAGACCCCTTCTGGCCAAACAGGCCAGCTTGTTATCGCCGCGTGCCCCCAGAGGCGCTGCGATCGGCGTGCATCCATAAGGGCGTATCCTCATCACGCAACGTGGGGGAGGGAAGGACAGACGTGATTGGTGGCCGATGGCCAATTCAGCGCTCCCGTCTCGATTGAAGCTGTGGGCATTAGTGCTAATCGTTCCTCCGCCGTAAATATGGCCGCGGCGCGGTAGGCGCCATCTTCATTTGCGGGGACTTCGCCCGCCCCCGGGGCGGAGATTTACCCGCCTTTCCCATTAAGGGATCGCTGCCCTCCACGCCTCTGCCCAGAACGCGAGTTAATCTTCTTGTTGTCTCTCCATGGTGATACACTCCGGAAAGTGATGGGCCGCAGTTACCCCTTAAATCCTGAATCGGACGATCATTTTTCACGCACAGGTCCAGTGATCATTTCAGCTATGCTTTTCAATGACAGGCCATGACTCAGGTCATATTTTATACCACTCAGTCACCTACATCTACATACTATTTCGAAAGCCGCCTAAAAAGTCGTATGGCAGGGGGTGTTAGGACACATGCCATTTAAACATAAAAAGGAAACAGCTCCTACGAAATTACGATTAGCATTTATTAAGGTTCTCTATGGTTCAGGGGAAAGACGAATTCCCATATCTATCCGTTCAGCTAAATATCTCTCTCAATTTATCGCATCTGTCGGACCTCCAAATATAGTGGGGCTCCAATATCATGTTCTTCGAGTCGCTCTTAAAGATATCTATTCTCAATTGTTTCAGCAATGAGAGGATTAGAAGCCAAGGGATACAAGTGATTTCTTTTCTAAACAGTGTTAGATACAGAAATTAGGTAAATGGAACAAACGAAATAAATTAGATATTCAGTAGTGCATATCATTTTTATCTCTATATCAGCATAGAAAAGAAACTCACTCGCCCTCAAGTTTTTGTGTATTTCTTTTATCAAATGACGTACCATAATCAGTGTATGAAGAAAATCGATTTGATTTCATTTCCTTTCGAAACAGATTTGATTTTGCATTCGATGTCAGCACAGCACAGAGACTCACTTTTATCCCTTGAAAACCTAGTTTTTTGTATATCTTCTAACAATTGACTTTACCAAACTCTGTCCATAAAAAAATCACTTGTATCCCTTGACTTCTCTCCCCCTCATATTTAGTCTGGGTCAATTTTTATACTTCGTAGCTATCAGTTTATTTACTAACTTGAACATCTAAAATTTAGGTACCAGGCGTTCTATCGCCATCAAAACGTTGCTGCGCTATCATTCTTATTTCCATCGTTGCCAGATCTACCGCTGCTTTCTCAGGTATGGGAGAAAAATATATTTCATAACATAAAATATCGACGTTTGTTACCTACAAGCTGTGCTCATAGAAAATGGTTGAGTTATTTTCTTTTTTTTATCGTATGCATTCTGAATACTTTCTTTGCACTAGCAGCTGAATCCTTCTCAAATACTTTTATGCCCAATCTTGTAATTTGCAATTTCACCTACAGTAGCGACTATCACGGAAGCCTTTATTTATCTTCGTTTTACTTCAACGGCTTAATACCGTTTTGCCAATAGAGTTCTAGCAGATTTTTATATGAATTTTAGCCATGTTCTTTTAGTTATTATTTTAAAAGAAATCAGACCGCAAATAATAGATATAGAAAACGCTAGAACATTATAATTGATCCACCTTTACTCGGACGACGCGGATATAATTAAATGATTTATTTGATGAGGCTTGGCCAGACTAATGCTACTGTACTCTTTTGGAGTGAATTATGGCACTTTATGGAAAAAAAATTTGAGTCCACCATAATTTTAGCCGAAAAAATTTAAATATGGGTCATAGTATTTCGCATGGTTATAATTTCTCATGCATCAGTCAGGCTTGGAGAAAAATCGCTCGTCCTACGGGCCATTTTTTGCAGCATTACTCATGGAACAGTGTGATGGATACAAATGAATCAGAAAAGTCTATAATTCATTCAATGAAATTAAAGCCATCTGACTTTTCCCCCATTTCTCCACTTTTCACCCTTAGAATTTATCCTCGGTCGGTTTCTCTCGATAAACATGCTCCCTTATTTTATTTTTAAACAAAGATAAATATATTCCCGCCAAACTCCAATCTTCCATTTGTCCGGCACTTCTCCCCTCAACCCCTTCTCCTCGGAAAATCCGCCCTCGGGACCTTCAGGAGGACACTCAGCTTCCATTTGCGCTGAAACCTGCCGTCACGATCCTCAATGCCTACTTCACCCTTTCTCCCTCTCTCCGCTGAAGCGAAATTCGTGTGTTTGAGGATGAAAAAAAGCTTTCTCCGATTTGGTGTGGGAGGGAGGTAAAGGGTTGGCCGTTGGCAGGGAATATCGAGTCCGGGTTGGGGAGTTTGAGGAGAACGCGGCTTCGCGGATCAGTATCGGGAGATTGGCGGTGACGGAAATGAAAGGAAGGGATGATATCCCCGGATTGGGAAATTTTTGCTGAGAGAAAGGAACGTCGGAGCAGAAAAGTATGCGAGGTTTCCGGAATACTCTTTCATATTGCTTGTTCTTTACCAGTTTCCCGTGAGTAAAATTTATCAGAAAGGAAAGACAATCGCAGGTTTCACAATTTACACAAAATAAATGCGGCCGGTTTCAATACATAGTATCATGATCAGATACTAGTAATTAAAACCGGTCGCAGTATTTAATAAATTGTGGTTCTGACACATCATGAAGGAGTTCCATCATGTTTCGCCTGACACGATTAAATTTAAAAACTTAAGATCATAATCTTTATGACCTCTCTATACTTATAGATGGAATCTTTTCGGGTTTGTCAGCGGCTAAGGCTGTTTTAGTCTCTTTTGATGTTCTTTGCCTTAAGCAGCCTTACCCGTAGCCAAAACCTGCGAATACCATCGAAAAAAGAATATTTTATCGATGGTATTCGATGGAGAAGCCTGCGATCTTATTTTTTTTATTCCTACTCCACACTCATTTTATAACGAGCGTGTGCACTACGTATTTACTGTCCTCTTTATGAAAATAGAAATCGGGGAAAAATCATAAATGACATCATACAACTTTCAATCTAATAATTATTGTAGACTTTAACTGCTTTAAAACCTGATAGAAGATCGGGATATTTTCTTTATTTTTATTTATTCATTCCTATACTGCCGAGAAGAGTATATATTGGCCTATATCACCGGGATTTTTCCAATAAGTTTACAATTACAAGTGCACCAGCAATCATGCTCTGAATAGGGGCAGCCTACCAAGATGGTATTCGAACCCGTGACCTTTGGCTTGGCAAGGGAGACTTTGCCCCTGCACCATCGTTTGAGTTTTCAAAAATCATGATATAACTTAAGTTTTGATATAGATGTATCGATTATTATGATAAACTTTCTATCTGTTTACATTATTTAGGATATTAATCTACGATTTTCTTGTAAATTTTCAATAGTGGGAAAAGTTTCAACCTAGAAGGAATGATGGTATGAGTCAAATGGAATAGTTCTACTTAATAGCTATTAAATTGTGTGTAATTTGATGATGCAATCGTAGGCATTAATAGGCGACGAATCTTGTAAACGTACATTCCCAGAGGTCACTAGCCAACCGATAATGGAAACGCTTTGCATCACATGACCCAACTACACTATTCACTGCGAATCTACTTCCCATATTATGCGTACCTATTTTAACTGTATTGCGAGACGAGCGGGGAATTGGTTATATTCTTAGGAGAAATAATCTCACCTTGAAGTTTTACGATTTTTTTTTCTTTTTTGAGTGTCTTGTATTTTACACCCAATCTCCATATTTTCTCCATACCTGAAAGGCTTCTTCCCTAATTGAACTGTTTTTATCCGTATTGCGTACAATATCCTCTGACGTTAAAGTTTGAAAAGTATCTGGCGAGTAATTACCCATGTATCAACGCGATACCCTCTCACGAGTTCAACATTTCATACGCTAAAAAAAAATTTGCCAAGTCCACTTCACTCCTTCACATCACCGCAAACATTCGCGAAGAGTTTTTCTCAGCAATAATGTGAAACGATGAAAAATAATGAACTCGACCCGAAACTGTTTCCCTTCACAGAGGAAAACAATCTCCAGCCTCACGTTTTCATAAACGAGCGTGCCCTCTCGGGGGCTGGGCCTCGCTTAAAATTTCCATCCCATCGGAACTTTGAGGATAACTTATTCAACGTCGGGAGTGTGTGTTGGAGAGGGCGCTTTAGGATGTACGTTGGTTCCAACTCAGGTACCTTGGTCCTCCTCTTCGCGAAATATAAACCCGGCTGGATGACAGAAGTATTGTTCGTGATTACCTTATTTGTTTAATTAAATATGAAACTGAAACATACCAAAAGTTGGCGTAAAAGTTTTTAATCAAATTAAAGTTAAAGAAAAAGAATCCAGCAAATAATTTAAAAAAGCAATTAAAATTAAAGTTGTGGCCAATACAAGTATACATTCGGTGTATTCAGTCTGTATGGTATTGTTGATGCGAAAATTAAATTTATACATACAGTTACATACAGTTACATTTAAACATAGAATTAAATTTAAACATACAGTTACATTTATACATACATATTTTATCATTTGGACAACAGTGTAGTTAGATATGTAATATCTTGATAACAACCATTCACCCGCACTTCCCTCTTTGCAGCAACCTTAATTTCTTTTTAGATTGCCTCTATTAGTATATACAAACTTGGTCCTTCTAAGCCATATGGCTTGTCAGAAGGTTCAATTTATCCTACACAGTGGAAAAATTGAAAGATTAGCATTTATATTACATCATTAGTAACAATTTCATAAGAAAACAATCTAATGGCACAAAAAGTTTTAGGAACTTTGAAACAAAAATATGAGAATTGAATATAATGTACATTTCAGATTCATTAAGGAAATTACAAGTTGACAGTTTCACTTACTAACCATTCCTTCACTTTTCTTTTAATATCGCCAAAGATTTTAGATTGCATATAGCCTTTGGCTTACAATTAAAGGTATGAGGTACAACATATTTCAGCAATCTTTTACCATATGCCTTATTGTAAAGATACGTTTTCAACAAAGGACTGTTTCGTTTATCCATAGAATGTGTATTATTACAAATAATTTTGTGCGCTTTTTTAAAATAGTTCTCTAAAATTATGAGCCAATTCAGCATTTTATTCACAGTTAATGTATTATATTTAGTACAGAGTGATTTAAGGTCAGAATTACAACATTTGTTGAAACCATCTGTATCAGTTAACTTCAATATTCTCCTTTTGGTTCTTTACAATTGTGTTTAACGTCATGACATATGTGACGCCATTCCCCAGACAGTGATTCCATATCTTAATATGCTCTCCACCATTGCAAAATAAATCATTAATTTTATGCTAATAGGTATTATATCTTTTAACTTGAATATTTGATAAGCTACAATTCGTATATTTTATTAATTTTTTAATGTGGAGGGTAAATTTGAAATGATCATCAATTATCACACCAAGGTAAATATATTTTTGTACTTGATCCAGTATCACGGATGTACTGCTATTTTATCGATCCAGAAGCGCGGATTCCTATTGAGGATGGCTTCAAGGAGAAGTTGTGCCGGCTAAGGTTAGAGTGCCTTAATCAAGCTTATTTTATCAAGCAAGCTTTATTGTTAATTTAATTGGATTGATGACACTGTTGCTAGTAGTAATTGTGAAGGGATACATTAAATAAACAAATTTAAACAAATCATATTCATTTTGAAAAAGCCGTTAAGAGTGCATAAATATATACTCAAACGTTGGCCAAATATTTAGAATTCAAGTCTTAAAGACGTGCACTTTAAGCGTTAATCAACATTAAAAATGAAGGAACAGAGATATTGGTTCTAATTTTGAAATGAACCCACTTAAAAATTACGCCAAGATGACCATTCGTAATGAGCACGCTATACCTCCCACGGGCGGGGTTTGGAGGGTTTAGGCTCAGACAAAGTGAAGTACCTGGGAGTTACGTTCACTTCGAACCTCTCGTGGGGAATATATGCAAGGAACATTTGCGGCATAGCCCTGAAAAAATAGGATTCATCAAGCATATTGTGGTTACATTTTCGGATTAAAAAGTAAAATGAAGGTGCTATTTCTCACTCGTTTCTCCAAACCAGGAATATGCAGTGAGCATATGGGATCAGGTGCAGAAAGACTTAATCTATGAACTGAATAAAATACAGAGGAAAACTGAGCGTCTCGTCAAAATTTGAAACGGGCGTGCATACAGCGTTACCCAGATGCTAATTGAATTAGGCTTGGAGCCGCAAGAGAATTGGAGGCCGCGCGCTAGGCTTAGTTTGCTTGAACAATAGGGAAGTTGCATATATTTCAGATATAATCAAGTGCCCCACCAAACTTATATAAAAATATGTGTTTGCGTATCACGGAGAAAGTTTTTAAATTGTTTTATGACGTGGTTTGCGATATTTAATTCATCAAAGTCCTCGAGAATTTTCAAATGCAAGTGAGAATCGAAAATGCCCGATGAATGGCTGGTGGTAATGTGACGTCGTTATTCAGTACACGGCGGCACGGCCATGGTAGAGGCTGCATACTTGAATACAAGCGACGGCGTGATTATGATTCATTTCTTGAAATGCAGACGTATCGGAGTTATTTATTGTGACTACAGGGTTTTTATTTAATCTATTTTATTGTATAAAAAACCCGGTTGTACCTCTTTTTTATGTATAAATATTGTATATCGTTTTAATCTTGGTATTTTATATTGTTCATACTTTGTACTTACATAGCCCTGATGATGATTTAAAAATAAATCGAAACGTTGGCTATACCTTGTTTTAAAATTGACCTTAACTAAAAAAAATAATAATAATTATCTATTTTTCCTTCATTTAAGGTGATAGATTCCGTAAAGATTACGGAATATAGGCTGATTCTAGCAAGCTTCCTGTTACTCATTCCATCATGATACCAAGGTATTTTAGTGAAACTGAAGACTTCGTGAGCACTGAAGGTCGATGCCAAAAATTGGAAGGTAGCTAATGTGCATCTGAAATGTTTTATAGATCATAACAAAGTGAAATTTGCATGTAATACGGGCGAAAACGTATATTCATGGTGAACTTATTTGCCGTCTCGAAGCATTCAATGATGCTTTCGAGTTAAAAATACCTTGCCTGGAAGGCGACTCAAAGCTCTTTAAGATTGGAATCTCAGGAAGCCAGACTATTAATTTTTAGAATTTAGTAGCGATAATATGCACAAATTTCCAACACAATCTACCAGCTTGTGACTAAAAACCCCGAAGTCACTTCCTATTCTGCAGAAAGAATCAGTCAATTGCACTTCGATCAATATAATAAACACAAAGTCTTCAGGTGCCAATAAGTTACATTTGTAATTGAGGCTTTCCTAAAGTAACATAATAATATGAATATTCTCCGGACAGTCCTTACAACACGTATGGGAACTTTTCTCGTGATATATTTGGTACCTACTCTCAATACGAACTTATCGTCATTGCGATCGTTGTCAGTTGAAAATTCCGCATCGAAAATCCTAGAGTGATAACCTTTACCTACACTCTCACTATCACTGGATTCCAGGGTGAAAATATCATCCAAAACCAATTTCTCTTTGGTTTTTAATGGGGGAGAGCAACATATGAGAGAACTGCACATTCTTTGGGCAACTTTGCATATGACTTTCCATCAAACACCCCATTTCCCCTGTGGTGCACTTCAGTCCTACTCAATACGATGGCCTAACAACCTTTAAATGGATCCTTTCTGTATCCAGACAACCAACTTAATGGAAATTGCTGATCCACGCATGTCTTCTGCTTCTTCCTACTAAGTTTCTAAAACAATTAGGGCCGCGGAACATTCTTTTTGTGATTCAAAGTTTTTTCTGAAAAGCAAGCAGCGACGTAGAATAAAACAAAATAATTCTATATGATTCATTTTTTGTGACCACCTCTGTATTCCTATCTTAATTCATCTATAAATTCCTTTATGATGCGTCTCCGATCCATTCTCACAGCAGCTTCCCTAGGTTTACCCGCCGCGGCCATATTTGGCCACATGGGATTTATACAATCGATTAAAATTCACAAATATCAATCTCTTTACATATTATGGATATTAGAAAAATTACAAATAAATTAAAAAGTGTTTCATTTCAATCGGTTTTATTTTTTCTTTCGGGGTAAACTGTAGGACTAGACATAGATTATATAGATAACATTTTCGTCAATTTGCAACTAAATAAGCGCTTTAAAAATACGCAAAAGCCTTCTTATTAATCTACATTGATCAGTGCAACTTATTGTGGAAGATGAATGCTGTAGACTTAGTACTTTTCCCTAGTTTGAGTTACAAAGTTCATGAAGTTGACTAAACGGCTAATTTTACGGTGCGCGGAGTCATTTGTTGCCCTGGCGTGTGTACATTTTTGCATTTCTCGCAAAGCAAATAATAATTAATAATTTAAACAAAAATATTCTTTAAAATGACGTATAATTTATTATTATAGCGTGCTCCAAAGTCTAATAATAAATTTGCGAAGTACAGCGGCACATCATTTTGACGCCGACAGTAGGAGAAAACTGGTCATCTTGGCTGGCAGTCGAATGTATGGGGAGCAACGTTGCCCTTTATTTTCATATTTCCTCCCTTGATTTTAAACATCATGGACTTTTCCATGTCCTTCCGCAACTGAAATTGAACAAGTGCCATAAATAATTCGAGTCCATCGTACCCATCGAGAAACAAATACCTCGAAATTTTTATTCTACGGCAGCCGATTTATTGAAAATTCTCAGGTTCAAGTAATTCAGTCGATGAAATATTATTTATATTCAAGTTATTTTCGCACACGTAGCTCACGGGTTTATCATTCTATTTTTATACTCTTATTTTTCCGTAACGCTCATCCCGACGAACGGCATGCTTCGAGGCTTTTCTTCAAATTTCCTCCTTGATAACGCTGATGAAAATATCTTAAGGGGTGTTATTGCACAGAGGAAAAATGCACCACTTGTAGTTTTTCCTTTTTTCAGCCACATTCTCCTTTAAACGCAACGTGGCTCTTCCAAACCTGCAGCTACAACTTCACTGGGCTTGGATCTACGACTCCTACTGAATTTTGACGTCACGGCTTAAGATCAGTGGGGGCGGTATTTTTTTGCCCGCGAAACTCGGGAGACTTTTGGGAGTAATTTTTTAGTGTATAAACTGAATTTTAAGCGGAAAAAAGTGTATTGCGTTTGTAATTGTTTACTGTAGTATTTCTAAATACTGTTTATTAAGAGTATGCCATTTTCCAATTGAGAATATATATCTTTGGGAGCGACAAGGAAAGCATCATATTAGAGCCCCATTAAATTTCCAGGTCCAACAGAAGCGATAAATTAAGGGAGGTATTTTGCCGAACGGATAGATATGGAAATTCGTTTTTCCCCCGAATTGTAAAGAACTTTAACAAATGATAGTCGTAATTTTGTATGAGCATATGCTTTTTATATGCAAATGGCTGATGTCCTAACACGCCTTTTTAAGCGGATTGAGGGGCAGTAATTAAATGTAAACGAGGAAGTATTTAAAAGTAATTACTATCCGTTAAAATGACGGATAAAGGTCCTTCTACGTAGCCATACAACCCAAGTCCTTAATTACATTCCAAGTCTATAGTAAACTTTAAAATTAAGGAGAGAGATATTGGTTCTAATATTGAAATGCACCCGCTTAATATTTACCACAAAATGGCCACTCAAAATGAGCGCGCTATACAACATACGGAGCGGGGAGGTTAAAACCTTCCCGTCGTCCTCCGGTACCGGAGCAGTGCCATAGCCACCCATCCGAAGCTTCACCTGAAATATGCTTGTATGATATTATATGATTTATTTAAATTTTTTACTGAAACAAATCATATCCATTGCAAAAAAGCCCTGAAGAAGGTGTAAAAATAACGAAATAACCTAAATTTTGCCAAATATTTTGCAATTAATTCTTAAAGGCCTACTCTCCAAGACGCTAATGTAAAGTTCTTTCATTAGATAAAATTTTAAGGTGAAATTTTACCGGAAAAATTTAGAGTACCTCAAAGAAGTTGTTTCATATAGCTGTCACTGAGAGCTATTGTAAAGATATGGTTGAATGAAAACTTAGGTGGACAGAGGTATTGGTTCTTATATTGAAATGCAACCTATATACGCCAAGATGGCCACTCAAAATGAGCTCGCCATACCTCCCATGGACGAAGTGGGGAGGGCATAAGCTTCGCGTGGTCCTTCGGTACTGGAGCATCGCTACAGCCACCCATCAAATCCTCCCGAAGCCTCCCTGCCGCCCTGTTCCACCCTTTCGCCTCCGCACAGACCGCAAGCCGTGAGCCCGCATCCTAAACCCTTTTCCCCAAAGCGGCTACATCCGCATCCATTCTCTCCCATCCAGAGCCTCTCCCTCCACTGCCGGCCAATCTCTTCTTGCCGGAGGCGCCCTTTGCCGCCGAAACCATCGCCGCCCGCTCACCCCCACGTCTTATTTTGCCATCCCACGAGCGGGAAAGGGTCCTTGGGGGTGGCGGTGAGGATTTTCGTGGGCGAGAGAGGAGGCTCCCTCCAAGGACTCTTTAAATGCGAAACTTGTCGCTTTCGCAACTCCCCAAAATTTTCCGCCTCCACGCAAAATATTTGCAACACCATCCCCTTGTCCCCTCCAATTTGATACCCCCATTATTCACCCTCCGCTTTGTGGCTGGTGCCATAATTTCGCGGTATTTAGCCTACATAGTTCGCTAAGACATAATTTTTTACCTTAATTTTAATTTTATTTCAAATTGTCATTTTCACACTTCAATGAATAACTCCACCACCGACCATGTTTTCGACACACTATTCTCTTTACGGGGACACGTGAAATCGCTATATATTTTGCTAAATTTGCTATATATCCATCGTAAAATTTAAACAAAAAAGTTAACTTGGTAGTGAAGTTACGCATTATAGGGTGGACATTTTTGTTCGCTTTTAGTTGTTGTTTACCAGTGACGTTCTCCTTTGCCCTCGAGCGGGCATGCCTGATATTTATTACACGATCGGGCGCGTGGCGTAGGTACTTTGTCCACGATATATGCATTTAGATGATAACACTCAATTTTTGTAAAATTTTATCTCTATTTGTAGCAAGTAGTTCAAGCTTGTACATTTATAGGTGATAAAATATAAAGCTGCACTAGTGGAACAGATAGTACACGGCCGGTCGCGCGGCGTAATTTATACGCCACGGGTTTCGTGTTCCTCTTGCTGATCTAAAAATATTTGCTACAATACATTGTGCTTTAAAACCTCACGCAATAGACAGAGAAAATGACATTGTAAGTGTGCAGGAGTTAATCCAAGAAAAGCGATGCACGTGGAACACGGCCGGTCGCGCGGTGTACTTAGTACGCCAAGCGTGTCTGTTCCTCTTGCCGATCTAAAAATAAATTAGCTACAATACTTCTAACTTTGAAACCTCGCGCTATAGACAGTCAAAGTACATTTTAAGAATATATGAGGCCATTATAGACAATAATTTTCGTACAATGTTGAAATCCTTGGTTTTCGAAGATTGGCGTACTTCATACGTCAGCGCGCTAAATAGAGGGTTAAGTTTTCAACTCCATAGTTGCGTCAAGTTAAGTTTTAGTCTTCTAGAAGTCTTGTGGGTTGTCTTCCTTCTCTGCGGATTCCTCATTTATGCCTCCGCAAAAGGGACAAGCTTTTGTTTCCCGCGGCGTGGAGGCATCCTTTTGTTTCCATCCAAAGTTGTCACAGCACTGATTAGGTTAGCCCTGATGAGTCCCTCTATTTACTCACTCTTCCTCTCATGAGAAACTTCCTCTGCCCAGCATGGGAGCTAATATTGGCTCAGCTTCCTATTAGTAATATGTACATTCATTTAGCGGGGTCTCTTGATGAGACTGTCGGGTATTAACTAGTTTCGTATCCCACGTTGATCAAAATTGATGTGTCACTCTCCACCCGTCCCGCTTGTGAAACTTTATTGGGGTACGTACCTAAACTCTGCACTTGGCCGTCACATCCTCATCCCCCGTGTTGACTTCCCTCAGACTTCATGACGCCGAGTGACCAAGTACCTTGTCTAGCATTCGTATAAAATCATAGAAAGGAACAATCGGACTTCATCGGCAATAGAGCCTTTGGAAATTTCCTTGGCACATTGAAAAGTAATTCTAAAGGCTGATGAAGTTTATCACATCGTGTTCATTTCTTTTTCAAGTTTTAAAATACATTTCCTTAGCTCTAAAAAAGTTGCTCCTTTTAAATATATAAATACCCTTAGCACTGCAAAGTATCCCGTTTAGATTGATATTTTGTTAATATTATAATAAAACCAATTGAATAAATACATTGACCGTCGGTCAGTTACCTTATTCCAACATTTTTATAACTTTATTTTCATGTAATTCAGTTTCGTTTTTCTGGAAGTTTATTTTTCATTTGGCTTATACATCATGCTCAAAAGTCAGTCTCACACCTTCGCGTTATAAATACGCTCAATTAATATACTTCATTCCACTTATTTTAGCCCTTTTCTGTTTTAAACTGCGTGCAATCAACGGAGGCCTTGTAGGTATCTTCTCTATGGGACTTCCGGTGAAAATATACTTGTATCTATCTATCTATCATGATCCCTCGTATTGACTGTCCTAAGTATTTATGCTATTTCCAGTTGGCTAAGTTTCCAGAAAAATTTAATTTCCAGAAAATTTCAAATTTCAGAAATAAACGTTTACATAATATATATGGATTTTACAAACACCATTATAAAGTTGTTTTTTTTTAATGTTTCGTACTATTTCATCAACAACTGTTGTAAAGTAGTATTCAAAATCTTAATCTGAAACTTTGCATGGCATTAATGCAGTAAAGGATTATTTTTTTTGTGGAAAGCACAATTTAGTCAAAAGGACACGATGGAGCAATTTCATCACATCCACAGTTTTAATTAAGTCCTATGCTACTTATAGCTGTAGACACCCGTGCTGAAAAGTCTGGAGACCACTGGCATAGAGGTGGATATTTTGACTGAACTACAAAGATTCTTCTCTCCTGTCACGGCTTTGTCAGTCTATCGCAAACATCCACGGGGTAACCACCTACAAAATAATTTTGAATTAGCTCTACAGAAACTATCATAAGTCCAATGTTCTGAGAAGGTTTTCGAATGAACACGTGCAAGAAAGAGATACGACATCGCACTCGTTAGGCGGGTCGGAATACGCGGCGAGTATGTGGAATCCGGAGCAGAAATAAAAAAATCGACGAACTTAATAAAATAAAAATAAAACCTGTGAGGATTTCCAACTACTGTTTCGAGCAAAATGAAAGCATTATTTAGCTTATATACGAAATACTGCTGGGAGCCGCTGTAGACTTTGAGGCTTGGTGCAAGGTTAAGATTGCTTGAGCAATCGAGAACTTATATCTTTTAGACTCAGAGAATGCCATCATGGGACCACACTTTACTTATAAATTGATATAATAATTTTGAATTGTAGTCGTAAGAATATATATAGAATATATTTCGGTTTTCCCAAAAAATAAAGGACTTAAGTACATAAATGTGTTACCTTAGTGCTGGTTAATGCCACCCCCCTTAGAAAGAAAACTGTACCCATTATATGTATCTCGTGACTCCCTAGCTCAATATGGAGTTGTAATTGATAAAATTGCATAATTGTTTTACAGTACATTTTAATTTTAATAAAATTGCATTTTAACGAAGGAGCAATTTTAAACGCACGTAGGATTCATCATTTTTGGTGACATATCAAAAAGCCCGGTAGTGAAAATGCACTTATCAAAATGAAATATAATTTATTAAAGTATTTTTATCTTTGATAACTGATTAAAAGTAATTTATCTTCCCTTAAATGATTATTATTTGCATCGAAATACGCAGAAATAATGCACCATTAACCTTATCATGCTCAATTCACATAACACTATACCACGATACCATTGAGACGCTCAACGTATGCTGGTACCAAGGTAGTGACGTCACCCGCCTTCAAATTATATTTACTCAAAGGCTGGCAATTTTTTTGCCACATATCTATGAAGCGTATCACCTTCCTTACTTTTTTCCAAATAAATCGTTTTCTGATCGGGTACAATCCTGCCACACGTCTATACATCGCTTGTAGGGCTTTATGTAGATGTAGATCTCTTCCGAGGATATTAGAAATACGTGCGTGGACTGGTGTGTGTAACCTGGAACACTTCAATCAGCATTAAAGGGTTTTATGGGGGTGGGGGAAGAGTGGCTTGTTTGCCAAATGGAGGGAGGGAGGGTGGTAAGGTTGACCTCCCTAACCTTCCCTCTGGCGCAGGGTTCCATCCCAGGAGTTTAGGGTGGGAGGTCAAATGTGGGGTGGGTACACTTTGAGAAAATCAATTGGACCCCTTTCCCCTAATAAGCAATTTGCTTTTCATGGCAGCACCTAATTGGGTTACCATTTTCGGCATTTTCATCGCTCGTTTAAGGCTAGTCCGTGAAAAATCGAAGAAGCGCGACGAAAACCTCGTCTCTAATGATTTGTTTCACTTAGATTTGAGGTCGAGATTCTTTTAATAATTATTTTGAACAGACGTGAAAAAGGGTACTAATCGGATGCGGAAAGATATTGAATTTTAATTTGTGAATAACTTTCAAATTTACCTCCTAAATCCGAGTCATTACTCGGTATTTTCATTTTTTTGCGCGCGGTTTTATTTCTTCATGAAGCGTTTTTCATGTGAGTTAGTTGAGCCTATATAGCTGACGAAATAGAATATTTCATTTTGGATACTACAACTGAACTATGTGTACATTTTTTATTGTAGATTTCCGGTTTTTTAATCATACATGTTATCGATGTAGCTCTTTTATAGAAACGATTACGATAATCTTAGAAAGCCTAACTCAGAGGTTATCTAATGTTATGAATACTTCTGTTTTCTCCGACGTTGCAGCGTCAGCCTAACGTATGACCATCACTTCGTGAATCTCAGTGACCACTACCGCCACTTACAGAATAAATCGTGCAATAATTCGCATTTCTCTAGTTATTTTATTTAAGTTTTAATTTGAATCCCTCTAGTTTATTCTAGTGGAGAAAAACATCATTTTGAGTAAGCGTAGCTTTTCTGACCCTCTGCTACTATTTATTATCGTTAGAAACACCAAAAAATGTATAAAAACGGGAAGGCACGGATGACCAAATTATCTGGGTGGAGGAACGTGAAATAATGACAAGGAAACAAAAAGATGGAGGGAAAGAAAAAAAAATATATACTTTCTCCCCTTCAGTGAGCTACCGTTGGGAAAGGGTATGAGAATGGATGGAAAAGTGGGGAGGATATAAGGGGTAAGAAGGTAGGGATAGCGATAGGGAATAGGTCCACCTCTTCTCGGGAAAGTGTTAAGGCGGCGAAAACTCCAATAAAGCAGAAATACATCGGGATGGGGGGAGAAAAAAAAGGCCGAAGGCGTATAAACTTGAGCGAGAGTGCCACAGTCGACTTCCGAGCCGGGAATGTGTGTGCAGCATTTATCGTACGCATATGTGAGGGAGTGGAAATAGAAGTCAATTTATTAATATATGCTGGCATTTTTTAAGGAGATCTGCGACATTGGCAGAAAGCGTGACCCTCGAAACGTCATAGCAACGTTTGGTCCTGTATTTTTGTATGAAAGCACTGCATCAATATTACACTTTTAATGTGAATATACATTGCACAGTATCTGAATGTATTTTCATGTTCATTCACAGTGGAATTTTTGGCGAATTATGATAGTGGAGATGTAGTCCATATTCACTTTTGAATTCGTGGTATCAGTAGTAAATTTCGACTACTTTTTAAAAACTCTTGTTGCAATAGCGTGTCATATTTACTGCTGGAGTAAAAACATATAATGCTACCTATAGAATAGGTTTATAGTGTAAATAGTAATTTTTGGATGTTTGAGCACACGTCCTAGTTGTATTTTCATTTATTAACACGGAGAATTGTTTGATAGAAACTTCGAATAATATGTTCTCTTACTACAATATTTAAGCTATTTACTAGAACAGGCCTGTACATATTCTATTTTTATGCGAAAATGAAGAAAAAATATTTGCATCTATAACGTGATAAATATTTATGTTTGGCGTCATTAACAGCGTCAAAGTATGTTAGGAAAACCACTCTAGATTCGTTTTTTTCAAATTTACTGTCAATAAGACATCTTAATGCCTAGTAGTGAGTAAATAGGTTATTAGTTTTCTCTGAATGCAGAATTTAGTTGAACAAATGCGCACATCGTTCCTAAAGTTAAGCAATAGAAAGGGATACCGTGGTGGTCTGCAGTGCTGATTTTTTCGATGCGGCGAACCTACCAACACATACATATCCATTTATTTATGTACAACGCTACATAGTGGAGAGTCCTCTGGTGGAAGTATCACGAGGATATCTACCTTTCCGAGAGAGCATTTTCCGCTTCCTCACCCTTCTCTTTCAACCTCCCCCCAAAAAAATCCTCCCGAAGAGATCTCTCCTCTTTCCCTTGGAAGCAGGGGTCTTCACAAACCTCCCACCTTGGAGATGGGTCGCCGGCTTTCTCGAGTTTTTCGATCGAAATAAGAATCCACGGAGGTGTTCTGCTGTGAAAAAATGACGCTTTATCGGTAGAGGCTCTTTTCCTCCAAACAATGGGGCGGGAACGGTGTCTTCGGCGTGATACGGAGTGGGAAATCGTCAATGTGGAAGAACGGAGAAAAAAAGGAGAGGAAGGAAGAATGGAGAGGAACTAACTCACGGTGGGGAGTAAGATGTGGACCCAGCATCCAGTATCTTTTTTCAGCGTTCCTTTCTACCTCACTCCGTGCTGATGTAAGGGTATAAAAATAACATTAGATATTACTTCAATTGAATAATGTTCACAAGGTTGTTTCACGTGACGCCAAATGATAAGATTTTCTTCCTCGTCTACATCTTTTCAAAAAGAAAGGGTATTACTAAAACACGTTCGCGTACATTATGTCACATGTTCACACTAATGTCAGCTGTATCTTTGGAATTAATATTTACGTTACAAGGTGATGATTGGTGTAAATTTCGCTTTGTTTGTAGAGAATGAAATGAGGCATGCAGAACGATTTAAAATCTTCAGTGACATGCTTGTAGCAAGAAAGATTATTTTTTCATAAACTATTGTTCAATCACATATAATGAAATATATTATAGAAATAAAAACTTGAATTTAAGTATCACAGAAGATGCAGGCTGGTGATATGGTGTCTTTTATATTTACATTTAATCCGAAAGTTGTTTTACTTCAAAGCAACAACGGATCTCCAAGGATAGATGATTAAATCCGGTGCATTTATGCAATCTTGCTTAACAATATGGTGATTCTTTTGGCATATTCTTAATACTTAGTCGTATGTGGTAAACGTGGAGTCCAGACGTCTGGAAAAGGAGGAGGATATTTCTGACATCCTAGAAGAACTCAGATATGTCAACATATCTGAGTACAGCAACGACTCCATCGAGGTCAGGTGAAGAGAGGGAAGAATGCACATTCAAAAAACACACAAAAAGTCTGCACTTATAGTTCAAATTGTGAGAAAATAACTAATATATATGCTCCTTCCTTCAAACAATGAGGCATGAATGGTGTCTTTGGCCAGATAGGGAGTTGAAAATCGTCAATATGGAAGAAAAGAAAAAGAGGATTAGATTGAAGAATAGAGGGGGACTAACTCACGGAGGGGGGGTACGATCTGGACGCATGTTTTTCTATCTATTTTCACCTTCCCTTTCTTCCTTTATCTCGTGCACATATAAGTATATATTTCGCCTGTTCTCGGCCCTTAAGGGACATCCTCCACCCCATTTTCTTCACCCTTTTCGTCCAACGTTATCGACCATCAGCCCTTGCGAACGCAACGACGAGCCTCTCTCATCTTGAGGACATCTTAGACGCCACCCGCAATGCACACCCTTTCCACTTTTCAACGATACTCACTCCTCTAAGAAACATTAATTAACTTTGTCACATTTTTGTAATTCCAAATCGTGTTTTTGTTCCAGCAAGCGAATGTAAGCATAAGTATTTCCTTAGGAACGGAATGACAAGCAGTTTTGGTGCTTAAGCTTTTACGTCGCATGCTTATGTATTGAGAAAGTGCTTTAAAAAGTACTTTAGCAAAATCAAAATGATGCAATCACTTCTATATCAGAGCAATCACCAATTGAAAAAAATTATGGCTGTTTCTCTCTTGTAGTCTTTTTCACACATAAGTAGCAGTTATTTGGTAATTTTATCAGAGGCATTGATTAATTCATGAATTGAATTAAGAATATGCGGAAATAAAATTGTGAAGCTTAACAATAAACCAATTTAGAATCGAATTTCAACCCAGGATTTGTTTAGACAGAAATGTGGTCAGTGTAAGTTTTCTCTCTTTCGGTATGCATTACTTGCATCCTTTTCTTTGAGAATTCTAGAACTTATTGAGGCAAAATGCGTCAGTTCAAATAATATTTGCGCCACAGTTGCCTTAATAAAAATTATAGCGTGTGATTGAAAAATGTATGTTTCCATATTGATGAATAGGCATGGTTTGTAGCCTTATTGTGAGTTTTAGCAACGAGTGTTAATACATGTGAAATCAATATCAAGTCATGTCTTTATAAAAAAATTTGTCTTTTATATCGGTTTAAATCTTGCAGTTCCGTTGGATTGCATGCATCTGAGCTCCAACTCATTCGTGGAGAGTGTGATGAATTTGTTATTTTGAGCACTTTGTTTCCGATACAAAAATCCTATGTTCAAATTTTGGGTGAAACTTTAGGAAAACCTAAGCAAAAATTATGGCAGTAATAGAGGATCTATATTTTTTTAAACTTTCCCTTTACTAAGAATGTATAATTACACTTTATGGCTTTTACATGAGTGAAATTAACCTGGCTGATTGAATATAATTACGGATTATTACAATTCATTCGCTTGGCCTTAGCTGAGAACTACCTTCGCCTATCCAACAAAATTTAAAGTTACAGAACTTAAGGAATGACTGGGGATGTTTTTGATGTAGCCAAATGTATATTTTAATCGAGGAAAGAGTATGTTAGTTAGTATGTCAAAGTAAAAAATATTTTGCGAACTATTATAAGTGCTGAACCTTATAATTGAGTCGCTGGGGATATCTGCGATGTAAACTTGTGATTTCGTAAAGTAAACCCCAGCTATAAAACATGAAACCGTTTCGGTGGACCGATCGTAAAGAGAATATCATCTTTCTATCCACAAGGAATAAATGGAAAGAGTATCAAAACAAGTAATACTGCTGAGTAAAAAAATCTCGCCCACAAAATTGCCGTATAATTAAAAAATTAACTAGAATACATAGTGTATCAGTAGAAACAAAAAGGCGAAATTAGAAATTAAAAACATCACCTCAGATCGTATGGGTAACCGGTGGGGTTGAGTAAGGGTGGTTTTTGGGATGCTGACCGTCACCCTGTTTGTATAAATATATAAATTAAATAAATATTATAGTATTGACCTTATACCCTTATTCCCAATTGGTGGCTGGTGACTTTGAACGCGCTCGACACCTACCCGCTCCTCAAGCCAATCACAGAAGAGTGGCAGGTTAAAGTTTGTAGGAGGCCGTAGTCTCACTCCGACTTTCGTGCGGTGAACATCACTCTCCAGCTCACAGTGTTGCCAAACTTAATATGTGGAGATCGCGCTCGCACTACCTCATGTCCAGTTATTTCCACGAAGTGGCAACGCTGGTCGGCCGTGAGGAGGGGAGTGGAGGGAAAAATGGAAGGGAATGGAGGGGAACGGTGAGGCGGAAGGGGCAGCGCTTCTGATTGTCTATTGGATCTCTACCGCCCTGCCGCCAATTTCTCGGAAAAAGGGAATGCCTGTCGGTTGCTTCCTCGTACATGTACCAGTTACTATAGTTACCGAGTACCAGTTGCCATACTCGAATCCATCGTAAAGCAAGGCCTTACCCCGCCAGGCATCCATATGTCCCCTCTCACGCCTTTGTCCACCCTTCGTCTTCGCCATATGGTTCCCGCCCATTCCCCACCCAACGGAGCACTCCAACCCCCACTCCAGCACGCCTTCCAGGAAGAATTCCTCCACCTACTCCACCCTCTGTAGGTATCGTCATCATTCTCAGCGCCCTCAATCAAATTCTCAAACCACTGAGTAAGACCCATTTGTGCTTTTTTTTATGCCTCCGCTCCAACTCCATTCTCTCGGGTGAGTTGATGCATTTACAAGGAAATTGGCTTTCGCCAATGTTATTCCTTTCTGTTTTTGCTTGTCTGCGGAATCTCATCGAACTTGGTGTGCCCAAGTTATCTTTTTTTTCGCCGGATTTGACTAAAGTTATTCAGCGTATTCATGGAATCGTTTTTTTTTTTGTATTTTCCAATATGCTTTTTCTTTAATCTGGTGTGGCTTATCCCCAAGAGGGTTTGACATTGACCCCTTCATAGTCGTTACCTCTTGTTGAGAACATAGATTTTTATCTTACGCATGGAAAAAAGGATTAAAAAAGTATACGTAGTTATGAAAGTGCATGCAAAGTGGAAAATACCGGCAAGTCTGGTGCTAGATCTAATACCCCTGAAGATATACTGAGCGAAAATTGAAAATAAATTGAAAGAGGAATTGAATCGAAGAGAAAGTGAACTTGACGGCAGAAGTTCTTAGTTATCCCAAGTGTGTGCTGTATATTAAATGTCATTATTTTTTTTAACTATCCTACATTTTGACACGAAGTATAATGTCTTAATTTTTGTCAAATAAAATAAACCAAGTTTTCTTGTGGTTACGAAAACATTGCGATATTCAATCAGATTAATATAGGTATGTTTCAACTAAGCTTACTTCGTTTTCCCATATATGCTGTGAAAAACTGCAGCACTATTCATTGGGATTATCGTTTCACAGGAAAATAAACGGCTCTTGTGGATGCAATTATCCACATTCGGAGAGGGTTTTTCTTTTATTAAAAAGGGAGCGCGTTTACGATAGCAATATAACTACCTAGCTAAACATCAACAAAACTATCCCACTATGCATATCATTAAAACGAAGAGCGCGCCTATAATGAAAGAAAGAATAGATAGATTGTTCTATTCATTCTGTTCCATGTGCATGAGTCAATTGTTGCGTAGGCAGTCGATTGTTGTCCTCAACTTGCCTTCTGTCGCCGCTTCAATTCCATTGTTAGCCTGCCCTGCTGAGGATTAGCGCCTTGTGATCAATCGATTACCCACAGGCTCTTCTCTAAGACCGGATTTGTAACCCTAGCCATGCAACTAGCCTCTGAGTGAGCCTCGTAAGGGAATATCCACTCCATTCTCGCTAATGCGACAATTTTGCGTTGATTTAATCTAGATTGATTTAATCTTGCGGAACTCTGGGTCATATAATTACTACGGAATTAACTATCCATATATTAAGGATGAAGGTAAGGAATACATTTTGGAACTGGTAAACATTTCCTAATATGTAGAAGACTGAAATTTACTTAGATGATGACCATTCCATGCACGAACGTCTTTTGGTGGTAAATTATTACCGAGTGCTGAATCTAACGAAAGGATAATTGGACTACGTATAACGTGATAAAGTTTAACTCTATTTGTTTTCAAGTTATTTTAACCATATAGTGATGAGTGTTTATAACCTTAAAATTTACGTATTGATTTTACTCTCGGAGATGTATCCAAACTTACGCTCTTAATTTATCCGGCTGGCCCATTTTACGCGGTACCAGCTACAGCTTTTCTATCTTAACAAGGGCAAATTTACGGGACGGTTCATTAGAAACATTCAATCGGATAGTTAACTTCCACCCATGACTGGGTAATTGAGAGTTTTTGAGTAATTTCCCATTCGAGGGTGATGAATTTTATGGCAAGTTTTAATGTAAGAATGTTGCGATTTGCGCAACATTCTTACATTTGCGCATACACTATGGCACCAAAAGGCTTACTAAACCATTCTCAAGAATGTTTTCAGAAAAATTAAGTTTTATTCCTGACGTCTTCTATTGCTGCCTTAAAATCTGAGCGCTCATTTTTTACATTTTGGGCCGTAGCTACCACAAGGAAGTTTTTAAGGGCATATCATCTGGGTTTATGCTGCAATTAGTCCATATATACATACATGAGCGCAAGTGTTTCGAGCGAACAGAACGTGAAATCTTTGGTAGTCAGCGAGCTAACTCTGTGGAATTTCGTTTTCATGGTTATATAAACTAAAAAATAAAAATTCTATTTATTTAACCATGTAATCTGACCTTTTTGAATGTACTTATGCTTAGTCATATTATCCTCCTTAACATTTCGCTTGTATAGCGTTTCGACGTGTATCGTTAGTTACGCTCCAATTTTCTGGGTTTGAGTAGTTTCCCAGTGAAAATATGATGCTTAGTTGAAAAAACTGTGACATTTCCTACGTGATCTCAATAGAGGTGAACAAGGCTATGAACCTAATTGGCTATTTCATATGCAACCAAGTGCATTGCGCAAGCCGAGATGAGGTGATATCTGCGGAAAAATCCTTGCTGTTTCAAAGTCCGCGAGGCATGAAGTCATTTCTTGTGCTTGAATTAATGGGCTAGTCTCTCTTCTTGTACGAGTGAAATCATCTCATTATGCACGAAAAATAAATGTCCAATGCGAGAATCACTTTCACCGTACTAATTAAAAGGTAGGTATTTATTATACGATGTTTTCAAGCTGGCGAGGTGACTCGAGTGTCATCAGACGCTTGCCTAGTTTTAAAATGATACTGTTTATAATTCGAGTTTCTGGTTAGATAAATATTTATAGAAAATATTATCCTGACATGCTAAGATATGCATCAATGTCATGCAATCTCAAAAGGTGATAAGTTATTTGTTGAATTAGTTTTTATGGGACAAATATGGCGGGAAATGGATGTGACATTCTAGTATTTTGACCACACAGTATGTTTTCTAGTACATGCTACGCAATTTTGTGCCTTTTTTTGTGAGAAACACAAAAGCATCAAAAGTTAAAAATATGAATGAAATATATTCAAGGAGTTATACAGAAAAAAAGGATAATATATGACTCTGTATGTTGAGAAAAGTGCGACGTGGGTGGGGTTAGCTACAATCTAAGAGCGAGAGAAATTGCGTGAGGGATGTAATGAAAAGAAAGCCCCAACGACCGTTGAGAATGACCTAAACACAAGTACTCAAATAAAAACGTTTTGTTAAATGTGCTTTTTGAAGCAAATGGAGCCAATCGAAATTGTGAGATATGGAGAACGTAACTAAATTTATCTCAAAGTTGTGAGGCAAAATAAATTTTACACGTGTCAGTTCCTTTTCGATTCAGGACCTTAAATGGTGACGTAACAATTGAGATCAGCCAATCAATTCCAGTCCTATTCAATGTAGGAAGCCTCCCTTAAGGTTTTCTGTGTTCTCTTTCTGATCTTACCAGCACGCCAAAACGTACATTAAAATATTAATGGATGCTAAACCTTTTCCTATAAATTATGACTTATTGAAGTACTTAATGTGGTATGTGTAAAATCCAGTAGAGAATAGCGTCGCATTGCATGTTTATTTTCTTCTCCCGCCGTATAATAATGTAACATCAAGCCGCACATCAATTTGATAGAATGTTTGTGTGGTCACAGAGGCGTGAACCACCCCCCCTCATACCATCATACCTCTCCACCCTGGAGGGTGAGGTGCTGACTTCCGGTCAGCTCTCGGCGCCCTTCCCCTTATTCGCATCAGTTCCGGCCTCCCTCTGACAGACCGCAAAAGTCTCCCCTTTCCTGACATCGAGAGGGAAAAGAAGTATAGGTATAACCCGCAGGAATCGGGAGGAAAACGTGACTGAAAACAACGGAAGAAGGATTAAAAAGACTGGGACAGTTTTTATGTATTAAGTATATGCCGAAGTCGGCAGATTTAGCCCTATGAGATTATTTTATGCATTAACTGCGGTAAAGACACATCTTAAGCCCTTATTAGACGAGGCAGCTAGGCTATGTCGCCAGTAGCTGGCGACGCACTGGCTACCTAACCTAGTAGACAGTTCAGTAGCCATAATTTTTTTCTGTTTTTTTCTCAGTCCTCAGCGATGTGTACTGACCGAGTGGTGACCTGAGACGAAGCTCCGTATGCTACAACGCAGCTTTGCCAGTATGGGTAGCCAGTGGCGACTGGAGTGGCGATGGGGTTTGGTGGCCAGTCAGTCGCCAAAGTGTGGCTACGTCGCTGGCTACCCTCGTGTAATAACATCCATAAGAATCAACGGTCCATGACAAGTTGAGCAGCCAGTTTCGTCGCTTTTGACGTCGGCTGGTGACCTCGTCTAATAAGGGCCTTAGAGGAATTATTAATCATGGTAAGGTCCAGCGTCGAACACCATACGAATGACAATGGTGAAACATTGAAGAATTCAAACACTAGCTGCTCATCACGGTAAAATATCATTGATTGTTGACGAGTTAATTTTGTGGAAACTCATTGTAGCAAGATACAAACAGCTGTAGTTTAAAAAGAGCGAGAAAAATAACTACGGATGCATGAATCTTATCATTGTAAGAATACGTCTCTAGTTTTTTTTTACCACTGGAACCACTATCGACCAAAGGGCACAATAATCTAACGTTGAATGATCCATGTATTTGTTGCACTGCTATTTTTTTAAAAATAAATATGGCGAGGCTTCAATTTAAACAACGGTTTGCGCCTACTGCAGCATCTACCAAATAACTACTACCTTAAATATTACACATCTACTAAATAATAACGAAATTTGTGGGAATTTAATTCCATGCTATTTTATACGCCCAACCGATTTCAACGTTATCAAGTTTTGCCTCAGCGCTTGGTAATGGCGTATAGACCGCTCTCAATAATGACCTGTAAACGCTGATACCGGTTGAGCGAATCAAACGAGTGGAAAATTACTACAGCTGTTTGTATCTTATTACAACGAATTTCCACAAAATGAACTCGTCATCAATAGATCTTATTTTTAATAAAATAAGCGATGTGCCGAAGTAGGTACCTAGAGATATTTTAAAATGTAATACCATTTCCAATAGTACTAAAGCCGTAGGCGGATTCAGGGAGAAGGATATTGGGGGACGCACCCAGACGCTCAAAACATAGACAAGATTTTTTAATACGGTTATCATTACATTCGTTTTATTTTTTATTACGGAACCACAGTCATTTAATTTAATATTACTGACTTTCACATCAGAATAAAGAGAATATTGTCCACAGCAATTGTTGTAATTTGTTTTTAATCTCAAATATGAGAACCTTGTGCCGCCCCTCCAGAAAAAATCCCGGATCCGCCCCTGACTACAGCTATGGCTGGGACTACCAGCATAAGATGAGGATAGTGAAAACTGTGCAGTTTCCCCCGCTTTCACACCTCATCGTGCCAAGGCACTCCATGGTACTACCCTTTGCTAGCTTTCTAACTCCGTCCAACCTTTTGTGGATCCGGCCGGAAACGACAGACAGCGGGGTTGCCCCTCGCAACCCACTGTGTACGGCTGTGGTCACTGGGGCGGAATCATTTATGTAGGCGGCTTGCTGAATGAATAGGAGGGTTAAAAAATCGCATTTAATTAAGTAACCTCCCAAGGTGGAACTAAATAGCAGATGCACATGAAAGCAACATGTGCCTGATGTTTCTTTATGTAGTTAGGGTTAAAGTTACTGTTAAACAGGATAAATTTGCAAAATACTAAAAAAACAATGATAATAATATGGACGTCCAGGTTATGCCACTACTCAAGGATTTACGAATGCCATATAATTTCCTACATATCAGTATGATACATTATTGCTATTCATTTATGCATAAAAATATTGGAATTGATATTAAAGATTAAAATATGCTATGTAATGCAAATTATTTCCCTAAAATATACATATTTGGCCACGGCTCTTACTTATATATAAGAAAATTGTAATCAGGGATGGCAGTTTGCCTGAAAAACGGGAAAACTTGTACAATAAGAGATATTTTCGCCAGCCTGGGTGAAATCTATTCCTTCTGGTTGTTCCGAAGAAGCTCTTAACGTCACGTTAGCGTGTGGTGAAATTTTTACTCTCATATAGAGAACCTAGTGGAGTTATGCATTACCTATACTTGGGTAGTCTTTTACCGCAGTACTTACCTCATATGTATGTTATTGTATTTTATTTAAATAATTTTCTCGTTGCGCCAGAAACGGTGCACTCAATGGAATGTTTTATTTTTCAAAATATGTACCAAAAATGGACATATATATTAAATCAATTTATATACAATAAATTATATAGTTATGTTATAATAATTGCATAACATATTAGCAGTATCGCGACGCATAAACTCGCTTCATCGTGAATAGGAAGTAGTAATAAAGCATTTCCTTGCCTTAGTGAGCGACCACGGTTTTTCATATCGATGGTATCCTTCTAAAGAAGACCACAAGTTAAAATAAATAAGAACCACAGTCGTCGTCTTCGCATGGGGATAAGATTGAAATAGAAAAACTCCAGGTAGCATGACCCCTGATGTGTCTGAATGGTGAAGTCCGACGATATAGTATTTATGTTGATTATTTCAGATTATAAATTTATTTCCAAAATGGCCTCAGCTTTTGGATACTCTTCTTATTTAAAAAATGATAATAATTGCAATAAGAATATAAAAATAACCGTATAAATTGTTGATATTAATTAATATAATAGTGATATAAGGTTTTTCTCAGATTTTGGGTACCACTCACTGAGCTTAAGCACCCGTGTTTATTTTTACACTGAGGATTAGACACGTGAGTCATTGATACTCCTCGAAGGAAAATAAGGTTAGACGAGAAGTTCAGAATTCGTTCCGAACTGCAGGGGTACTTCCGCCGCTTCGCTTCCTCCTCTGCTATAGTCCCCCTCACCCCATCCAAGGCTCGTGCTCCTTCCTTTATTTCCATGGCAATTTCACAACGAGCACTTATCTACGCCACACTCCGCTCACCAGTCGACCTTAGATTGTGAATCGTCTTCCTCCTCTTCCACTTTCCCTCGAAGGAAGTCTTGTGTCCTTACTCCACCCACCCACGTGCCACAACCCCCTCCCCTCTACATCTCCACACTCCAGTGCTTATCGCATCGCTGCCCTAATGAACGCGTGGCTCAAGACACGAATGCCTTAACAGGACGCGTCTTTCTCGATCGGACGGTCTTTTTTCGTGACGCGGTATTAATGTTATCATCTTGAATCAGTATAATAAATATTTGCTATTCTTTTATGCATGAAAATATTGGAATTGATATTAAAGATTAAAAATATGCTATGAAATGCAAATTATTTCTCTAAAATATACTTATTTGGCCACGGCTCTTACTTATCTTTAAGAAAATAGTAATCAGGGATGGCAGTTTGCCTGAAAAAACGGGAAAACTTGTACAATAAGAGGTATTGAAATAGTGATCCTTTATCAACATTTTAATGTTTCTCAAAGTTGACAAATTGCCAATGCAAGGTTATAATGGTGAATTCTCATAGTGCCTCCTCTCTATCTCCTCACTCTCTGATAATACAGATATAAAGAAACCAGTTGGGCTATGAAATAATTGTGGAACGGTATAAAGTCTTTTTTCAGGTTCAATTGACTTCCACAAGGGGACGACCGAAAATAATCAAAAATAAATTAAGAAAGAAATGAAGGTCTACGCCGCCGCGCTTCCAGCACCGAAAACTTATCCATGTTGTGGCGGCGACGCCGAGGTTGCTGATAATAAGATCGTGAATCTGGCGAAATGTTCTCAGTGCTAGGACACATGCACGATATTTAATCCTAGCTTTTCTCTTCTTAGGACTTGGAACTCACTTCTTAATCATTATGACCAATGTACGCCGTTGTGACCATCGGCGTGGACTGCGGCGCGTGTTTCACGGGGACGTCTCACGTCGTTATCGAGTTTTTATTGTCGGTGCAGAAGTTCAGTTAGTGTAGAGATATAGACAACCTTCCAACCTCATACCTTGCCAGTTGTATGCTGCCGGAGAAAATGAATCTGCGTGTGAAGGTAACCATGCCGGTAGCTAATTTCCTCACTTTTCAATGTTATCAGGAATCTCCTGTAATGCATACATATTTATTTTACACCATTGGAGCCACCTCTGTGATTTTTGGTAGAGGATGACCAATTACCAGCATGCAGCATTAAACAGGGTCCATCCGTGCCTACCAACCGTGATAAAAAACTCATGAGTAATAACAAAAACAATACGGTGATGTGAGCTCCCAACAAGCGCTCAACGCTCCCTGCAACCCTAGACCACAACACAAATACACGTCCTGTCGTAATACCTCCTTTCCATTTAAATAGGGAAATAGCACATCAGATTACAGGATTAATTTCTATTTACCTTTTGTTAAGAAATGCTATAAATACTGTCGCACATAAAATCGTCTTCGAGTCTAATCAAAACAACTCAAAACTTTCTTATTATTCCTAAGTACGTACATGATTCAACAGTCCAAACACATTTAATTGTTTCATTTAAGTTATCTTAGCTACTCAAGTTATTATAGGTACCTTTTGATACGTATACTTTAAAACTCATTACAACTTATATAGATTGGGTATCATTTATTTTCAGGTATTCGCAATCGATGTATTGCTGATTTCTACAGTCTTATGCAAAAGTTGGGTTCCGTATCAAGCTCTCCAAGCTTTCTATTTGGGTGTCAGAGGCCGTGTATGGCAATGTTCTGCCTTTGCCTCCGATTTAACGGACGGGACGGGGTGCTTAGTCACTTGACCCCCCCACCCATCGGAAACCTGTCAATCACATGCCAGCCTTCGTCGCCACGGGCCGAGGGAAATTGTCGTCTCTGCTTCGCCAGTCTCTGTGATCAATTCCTCGAGGACCGTCGTGGCACTGGGATTGGTGAAAGATAGGCGAGTGACGTCATTCGAAGGTGTCTGCGCGCCAAAACATTTGGAATCACCACGCTCAGCCAATTGGATTGGAATGGAAACTCAAAGATAGGTAAGAATTGAAGTGCTTGCAATTCAATTTCATACATTAATGGCTGGATGATGGCACAGCCGTAGTATTTGAATTTTAAGTGGGAGGAGAAACTGATAAGGTTATCTACATATGGAGAAAGTTTTCATTTCTGAAGTATAGCTTCTTCTAAAATAAAAGTCATTAATAAGTAATTGTACTCATAGAATTATGATATTTCTGTTTTCCTGAATTCAAAAAGAATTTTAACGCTATTTATTTTTTTGTAATGTTCTTTTTGCTGACGGTGTATTTAAGTTCAAGCTGATAGCTGTACGTTAAATTACTTTTACGTTTAGGATATGTAACTAGATGCGACGTTGGCCGCCCTGATGAAAGAATGTTTGGTGGTTTCCTATCTTGGCAGTTGGAGTTGATGAATAAATTTTCTTGCACCATAACGAAGCGTAAATTTTTGGGAAAGCGTATTTTAACGGTTAGGATGAAAATTATGTAATCTTTATTAGCTTCTACTAATGGTAACTTTAAGAAATCCGATGAACTCGAACAACATTCAATTTTGATGACATTTCATTTATTTCGGTTATTTTTTTAAAACTGCAAAAGCCAGGATTTAATTTTAAAGTTATCATTGTTATTAATGAGAAATATTACCAAAACATTCGCTCAAATACATTATTTGGATTAAAGAATGTTCCACATATTTATATTCTCTGGTGTTTCACCATTCGGTACAGAAAGAATTGGATCATCCACATTCAGTCACGAAATGAAAATCTGAAAAAAAAAATTGAGATGAATTTTAAAGAAGCTGTCCACTGTTCACATACCCCTTGGGTATAGACGTATTCAACTCGCTGTAGCAAAGTGGTGCTGCAACTTTACGTGGCATGTCGACGCAATGAAGGAGATTGCCTTTCGGCCGCTGCTGTTATTTTCTTTTCACGTGTTTTCCGTATGCCAGCCATCGATGTTCGCCCGCTGCGTGCTCGGGCAAACCGCTTGGGAGAAATCCGGGAAATGGACTGCAGGGGGTCTGCCTTCTGTCCCCTCGCTTCTTTCCGAAGGCTTGAGTCTCTACGTGATTCGAATGTGGCAAATCTTTAGGGATGGGCTAGGAGATTTTCAGTTTGGAAATAGACTGGCCTCGATCTTTGAGGAGGTCATCCTATGTTACGCTATTTCTTACGAGATGTCTATCGAACGTATTGGTTTGGACTACCCTCCTTCATCTCGATTTTGAAATATTGGAAAGATGCGTTTCTTGGTGGAACTCCCTCAATTTTCGTTTTACGCATACCTCGCCGTGTTATTTGTTGAACTGTTTGTAGTGTTGTGCATGCCTCTCATCGAATAATTCGAACTCAATTCGCTGTATGTTTCTAATCTTGAGAAAGGGCTGAAGCTATATCCTCAATTTTTCCGCTTTACTTTTGTCCAAAGAGAATTGGGGACTAACTTATGAGTTTTAGCTTATTAACGATCGTATTTAATCCGTTTTTGTAGTGTTACGTATGAGAACTACACCACTATCATTTACTACATCTTTCACAAAAAATTAAAATATTGTGTTTTTCTATGTTTACCGTTGTGTATGGCTATAATTACATTGTGGTCCTCGTTGTACTAATGCTGAGGCGGATACAAAGGTTTCTGAATGATTAGTCAATATAGAACTGTGGGATTTCAGCAGGTACATTACTAAACGCTAAATATTTAGCGAGTGATTATAGGTGGTCTTAGAATATATCATAATGCAACCAAAATATTATTTCAATTGACATGCAATTTTACAAGGAATATTTGTAGCCAAATTTAGATTTTTTATGACTCAAGATTTTTCTTATAGCGATGCATGGAAAGTTATTTCGAGTATCATTTGGCAAATATTAAGTCCATGACTGCGTAAAACATTTACACAATTGAGTTTTTCGTGACAATTCACGAGTAGACGGCGAATTAAAAATCTCTATCAGAATTAATTCAACATCATTTCTGTAATATTTTGGTCAAAATATATTTTCAGCAATTATCATTGGCAATAATCAACATGGATAGACATTGTTAGTGGATGAAATCAATTATTAAAATTCCATTACACGAAAAAATTAAATCTGGTTTACAATTATGTTGGAGAAATTTATAAAGTTTCATTGCTAACTGCATTCGGCATTGAAGCCGCGATGATTGCTTCGGTATTGTGAAACGTGTGAATCCCAATGAATAAATTTGTCAGTAGCATTTCCCAAATAATGTATTTTAACCCTTCCTCTTTCCAGTTTTGTTTAGTTATCTTTCCTCCGTATATTCAGCCATAGCTTTCTTCCTTCTTACGTCTAGAATGAGTTGGTAACTAAAAATACGCTGAGTGAATAAATGTGATGTTTGAGAAGGACCAGGGTTCGTTAAACAACTCCCTTTCCGTAGCACCTGATGCATTTCCCCATGCAAACGACTGGAGTGGAAGCGAGTAATGTGTGTTACTTCAACCCCTAAATACCAGTCCAACCCCAAACGGCCGGCCATCTGTTGTGCGTGCTCAGATCTGAGGTCGCGATAATAGATTCCATAGCCCCATGCCCGGAAAGCTAACGGCCTTCTGATGCGGTCTTTCAAACTCGAAGCACTGTCGATTGCCCACCCCTGTTGGCACCTTTCATTTCACTTTCTTTGGACAATTCACATGCCTACCTAAGCCATAGGCAGTCTACCCCGCCTCGTTGGGTAGGTTACGTTTCCCGCAAACGGGGATACAACTTTGTGTGTGCGAATGAAATATCTCTTACTTTTGTATTTACTCAACTTAAACGTTAGGCGGTGGGTAGTGAGGAAACATATCGCGCTATTTAATTCCTCAGACAAATATTATATCTCTAATGACTTTATACAGTTTCGTCTGGCATAATGAATGGAATGATTATTTTTTAACCTCTAATCATAAGGCATAATCCCGCACGATTCAACCTGGGTAATTGGTAATGATTATTTCGTCTATGGGATTATGGAAACATGAAAAGTGACTTAATTGTAAATAGTTATATTACTTAAATGGGAATTAAGTTAATAGCTATTAATATTAGAATAATAGCTATTGACATTACAATAATAAGAAAAATTATTATATTTATAATCAATTGGATTAGTTTAAAAAATTGAAGTAATAACGTGCCAATAAAATTTAGTACTTCATATTATAATAGGAGTATAGGAAGAACATTTTTCCTCCTAATTGTTAAATTTCACTCCTTAATTTTTTCTTCCCCGCAGGATATCTGCTTTACAGGATATCTGCTTCCGAGGGAACTTGCCAATAAATACTCTCTCCACTGAATTAATTTTATTATAAACTTATTGTATTTTTTTTACAAGAATATTTAAAAGGCTGTGGCTTGCATAGGTTTTCGATACAACGTTGTAATTTTTAGAAGCTCATTTATGTCGTGGAAATTTTTTTGAGTTTTTGGAAGGCTATAGTTTTGGCAGGTGAAGTTGACACTGGCTTTAGGAGGTTTTACTTGAACGCCAACTAGGTTTAAGCTTAAATTAATGAGATTTTTGAATGAGAACATATATTTATCTTTAATTACTTTGTCCAACATTTTTATGCTTCCTCACTTCGTGAATAGCCTCTCCAGTTGCAGTTGTACAACTATTTTTATATTCTTCAGAATGATATTGTTTCTCTACATCCAGGTCTTCTTCTAAGGCTTATTATGGGCTTATCCATGCAAACCTTTCCGCAATTAAAGCCTGCGATTAATTGAAAATTTATATTTTATTGTGTAAATTGCTTACAATTGCTCTTGGACATTGCTGGCTAACTAAAGCGTGAATTTATGTGGATACGTATATTTTATAGGAGCATGAAATGCGTTATAAGTGCCGTGCCGTTTAAAAGTTTCATGGATTGCGTGGAATTCCCATAGACCAATGTCCTTAAATCCACTAAAGTTGTTATCGAAATTACAGATTGATCACACCTATAAATATTCCGTGACGTATTCCGAATTGAGGGCCTTAAAGAATTTTTTTTTTATCAATTAAACTATTCACAGAGATGCATGTAATTTTTTTCCTTAATTCAAAATACCTCGCACAATCACGCCAACACCCAATTACCCGAATCAAAGGATCAAAGGGAAAACGATATGGGCATAAAACAGGCAATTACATTTCAAGACACGTAAAATTTTCCTTATAAAGCTATCAAAGCCGGTGAAATAGGTCATTTGCCCGAAGCGATTGTGCAAACAATTTTCTTTTTTTTATTTCATTGCTCTTTGTCTGCTTTGTCATTTGTTGTGATTTATAAAATGCGTACTCAAACGGTATTTGCGTTTCCTGGAAAGACCTCTGTCATGAGCACAGAATCGGTCCTAAATTACCACGCCGGGGAATACCGGAATGGTCCGCAAGCCACTAATGTAGGATTAATCGCTTTAAGCATTCTTCCCATCACTGCTGTCTATATATCTCGGGCACTTCTCCAAATGCCTAGGCGTCCGTCATCACGACCTTTCCCCACCCCAATTTCCCACCATGAGCATCACTCGTAGCGGCAATTAATCAGGGCCGCAGAAAATATTCGCTTATAATTCATAGTTGAAGCGCTTGGAAGGAGATTGAAATTTTAATGCATGGATTTCATGACCGTAAAATTCGGAGAATTTTTTTAAACCAAAAAAATTAATCCTTGCTGATCCAAACTCAATTGTTGGAAGGGCATGTTGTAAAATAAATGACCATTTTTTTATTTTCCATCCATGTTTCTCGTATCACCATTAATGGTAATTGTTCCAAAGAAGTATTTTGGCGTGTTATAGCTCGCGTTCTTCGTGTCCTGCGCCCGCAATCCATGCCGCAGGGTGAATTGGTATTGAGAAAATGGAATTTAACGTGCATACTGCTTTCATAAATCCTCTTTGAGAGGGATTTTGTGGAAACATATCAGAAAATCTGAGTCATTAAGTAGACATTCATAGCTTTGAATTCCTTTTTCCAGTGAAATTAATGCTGGTGAATTTTTGAATACATAAAAATGACAACTGAGCTCGGCTTTTGCTAAATATTATCATAGCAACGATGGAAAATAAATATTTTCTACTTGAAATAAATCAATCTTAAAATATAATGTATAAAAAATAAAATTTATTAATGCCGTTTGATATTGGCTAAACTCAACGACAAGAATAGCAAATATAATTTTATTCGTAAGTTTACGTTGAATGAATACGTTTTAATGAAATAAAGTGATTTACAACGTTTTTCATGGAAAACCAAGGCTTTAATATTTTAAATGAGTAGATCTTAATTTATGGGTTCCATTACAAGAATTTATGACGAAGTATACATTAATATTATTTCGTTCACTATCTCAATCGAAATGCTCATGTTAACCAATGATCACGTTATAGCAAATAAATCGAAGTTAAGTACACCATAACTGATAACTTCAGGCTTAACTGTGTGCAACATTTTCATTACGTATTCCATTTATACACCAGTAAACTTAGCTTAGAATTTTCATTCTTTTAGTTTAAATCAAGTAAAGCCATCCATTTTTACGTTTTCAACACACCATATTTGCAGGACAATTTCTGTCAGATGCCTAGGGAAAAATATTTCAAGAGTTTTTCTCCCCTCATAAACTAGTTCCCATTGAAAATTAAATTGAGATGAGTTTTTTTGAGAGTGTATGAAAAGAGAGCCATTCAAATTTGTTAAAAATACTTATAACAATATCTTTTCCTCAAGGCAACGAGCCGATTAAGCTTTTCCGCAGAATTCCTTCGCAACGAACCTACGTTCCAATGCTTACTATGCCTTGCTATCGAATGGAATTCTCCTTTCTATGGAATGAGCATTGTTGCATCAAATTCCAAAATACTACGGGGTAGTAAAAGGAGGGGAAACAATGGATGTGGTCGGGCGAACGATTTGTGGAGTATAATGGCGGAAAATATTTCCAGAACGGTGGAAATATGCTTTGATCTCATCAATTTTCACCAAGCGTATTTCGGTTTTCAAGACTATTGCCGCATTCACCGGTTTCACCGTGGATGCTATGCGCCGGTTGGCCCCGAGAAAGGAATTAGCCTCGCTAGCCCTGATTGTGCGCAATCACTGCCCTTTGGCTTAGTATCGGGTGAGTTGAATCCTCACTTATCAAAATTAACCATTGGATTGAATCACTTAGAAAATAAGGCAAAACTGAGCATCCAAATCATAAATAGACGGTCGAATGGACATAATTATTGATAAATGGTGCAATAATTAGTGGATTTACGTGGTTAAATGAAATAAAATCGCCACATATGTTCATTTTAGTATCTTTATAGCCGTTGTCCAAATGTCACTTTACCCAACAGGTCCCCACATGACAAATCTTAATATTTTAGCCGCTTCCTAGCCTCAAATCGACACCTTACTGTACTCTCCAAGACCATATTGGCATAAATTATGCTTTTTTATTTGTTAATTATTGCTGACAAAGGTGTCTTATTACTCGCAAAAATAAGGCATCCATTTGTATTTGGTAAGAAAAATTGCAAGTAATGATAAAAAGTTTCCTTCAGATGACTTAGAGGTTGAATCACTATATTCCTCTTAACTTGGAGATTTTTACTTTTTTACATTAGGGAATCTTGGTAGCCCACTTGGTAATGAGGTTGACTACAGATTGAAATGATAAAAGAGGATTCATAAGGAATTGGTTTTCGAAATATCTTTTTGTTTCCCGAACAGTTTTCCAACTCACGGAGTAAACCTAACCTCTTTCTAATATTTACAATATTTTAACTTTTGTTTTATTATTAGCTACACATTTAAGTAATCCAATTTTAACATTTTAACTCTTATTTATTTTGATGTGAAACCGTATTCGTCCATTGTATCCCTTAGGAAATTAGGAGTTATCGAGGATCGCAACATTACGCGAATGTAATATGAGTAGGTACGTATTTGTGAAAAAAACAACAAAAATAGGAGTAACATCCAGAATCCATAATTTGCGCTTTAAGAAGTGATCGCAAAATGAGAGAAAATATGTTCTACCTGTGTCCTTCAGGTTTCACGGCATAATATTATCAGGGTGATCGGTCAATTAACAGTTATGGCGATGGCCAACTCACAATCAGACCGAGACGATGTATATCTTGAGGGAAGGAAGTCGAATGGAAGGGAGAAGTTCACTACCGTCATATCGCACAATTACACAGACGAGATTGGTATCCACGGTTCTCACCAGAATACCGGGGTATGAAACAGATCATTGCTGATGGTTAGAATATTTCCGTCACAATTGCTGAGAATGCGTTTGTTCATTTAGATACGAATTCTCATTTCCTTTTTAGATTCTTAAAGTCACAGCCAGGAGGTTTGGTTTCGTCAGCCCCTTCGAAATATTTGTCTCCTTGTGGCTATCAGCGATACGTCCGCTGAACAGACTATTAACCCTGCGGAACATATCTCCTGACATTCCATTGTTCGATATAATTACATTTCATTATGTCGACCAACAACCAATCATGGATATAACTATCATCATTATGCATACGAAACGTATAGTTGATGTGATGGAAAGCAAGATATTTACCACGTGTGATATGGAAACAAAATATCAGTATACGCAATCCTCATAAAAACCAAGCTCTCCTGTCAGCAAATTTCTGGCTACGTTACTGCATATATGGAGGGGAAGTAAAATTTACCACGGAAAAAATATCTTCATTCCGTCTTCCTTTTATCAGTTGAAAGGTAACCCTTTATTTGAGTATGTGACATATTAGTGCGAGTTCATTTCCTCGCTTAGGGGAAGCTGATCATTTTCCCAAGGAATCGCAAAAGTATGGGTGCGAGCACTAGGCCGCCCCCCCCTGACTAAATAAAAATATGAATAGAAAATGAAGCATGTTCTTGGCAATTAATTTAAAAGTCATACACTTGTGAATAACCGCGACATGAAGTAATACTCCATCATACATATAGTGATTATACATAGGATTTTAATTAGGTGAAGAATATTGCGAGGTGTTCTATTTTAAGATGAGCCTAACATGCAACAGTCTTGCCTCTCTCCTATTATTATGCATCCATTATCTTAAGTTATTTTCTTAGTAGCACAGGTAGCTCGAGCTCATGCAAGAGGTAGAGAGAGACAAACTTAAAGGAACGAAGTGGGTTCACTGAATTTGAAGAATATACCTTAAATCTCGAAGTGTCACATACCTGGATTGGCATTGGTGATACATGCGACAGAAATTTAAATTAAATTTGAAAAATTACCGCTACGTTATTTTTTGCTATATCAAAATGATTCATTTATTTCACTCCTATTACATTAATTTTTAACTGTATCATTTATCCTGATTTATTTATTCAAGAGGTTTAGTTGCTGCAGAATTATTAATCTGAACACTCAACCATCTTAATGGCGATATTTCGGCCCGCTGCGCTATGAGTTAAGGCTCAATCGCCTCTCGTAACCGAGGTTATTTCTTGCATCTGGGCCAAACCAAAGTTTTCAGTTGCTGATGGTAGTCTCATCAGGGAAAAATGCTAGGAAGGTGACCCAGGGCTAGCTTCCTAGTGACCTAGCTTCCATGCTACCTCCGAAAGAAGGATCTATTTACTGCACCGTTGTAAATGGAGAGCGGCCACTCTGCTTTCCCGTTCCAATTCCTCCTACCTCTTGTCGCTGGGCCTCTAAGTCTATGCGCGCCTGGAGTTTGCCCGCTTGTCGCTTCCGGCCGCTGACGCCGCGTCATCTGTCGACGCTCGTCCGATGGGGTTTACGGGAGGGGGAGAAGGAGCAAGGGGGCCTGTCTTACCGAAATTAGTGGAATGCCGGGGGTGGTGAGGCGGGAGGACAGAATGACGGTTATACCCGCCTAAGCGACCACTACGGCTGAGAAGGAATTGTATTCCGGGATAATTTGGCCGCCGGTAAACGTTCGTGTTTGGGATTTGCGTGGCTAAGGACGAATTGCACTAAAACTCTTATATCGGACAATTTACTCGAAATGTTCCAATCGTAAGCAATTTTTAGGCCTCCACATAGTTAACGAAAAAAATTGGCGGATGTTTATAAAAGAGAGGACGTCAGTAAAAAAAAATTATTTGCTGCTAATAGAATCGGGTGAAGACTGCGTAATCTTATCGCAGGGTTGTTGGCCCGTTGATGATGAAGATTCAAATAAGCGTTTTTAACTTTTTAAACGAATTAAGGTAGTGATTAGTCGATGTTTTGACTGATTAATGCTGTTGGGTACCTCTGGAGATAATTTATGACAATTCGAAGGGTACGGTGGTCAATTGTCTACTACTTTCAACTAAATGAATTCCATTTGTATGAGTTTTTCCCAAATTAAGGTAGCACACTTTTTTATTTCAAGGATTGACTTATGGTAAACTTAATTCTTACCTATTTTAGATAGCGAAAGTTAACATTTTATTCTATCACTCATGACCAAAGTTATTAATTTATTCCGTAAGTCAACAATGACAAAGAAAATTTCCCGTTGTAGAAAAAGAAGAATTTTTCTCATTGTACCGTGCACTTTGTTTTTTATTCCCGAGAACAAGAGAAATAATTTTTGGACCTACAAAGAAAGCGCACGGGGGTAAAATAATAGGAGGCATAAAAGTATAGAGCCTATATGAGTCTAATCTTTTTTAAAATGACTTTTTAATTATTCCATACGTTTCATAATATATATGCATCTACGTGGCAAAGCTTAAAATATGAGCAGGCACTCAAATAGGTTAATATTGTCGCCACTGCGGTCGAAACCAAGGCGAAACTCTGCTATACAGATGGCTGACTACTCACTCAACGCAGATTTAAAGGCGCACCGTGGCATATCCATTCGGGAAGTCAACAAAAGGACCTAGCTTCAATCCCTTCGACTCTTGCAATATCTGCGAAGCCATAATTGCACCGGAAACGATCTGATGGAAACCTTATATGAATGTGATGAAATCGTTCCCCCTATTCACTAACCACACACCCCACCACCTATCGTAACCCGTAATCCCGTAACCCGTATCGTAATCGTATCGTAACAATCACATCTATCGAGCAAATAAGTTATTTTACTGAAGTCATTATTGTCGAATAATATCAAGAGTAAAAAAATATTTCGTGGCTGACTTATTTTGTAATTGTAATTCGTGGAAATAATTAAAATATTTTACGAAATACCAATATAGATACCTCTTAAGTGCATTGGCAGCCTTGTAGTTGCGCTTCATATTGCACTGTCATAAAAAATTATTTCTGGCGTAAGTTCTGATGCTTCTCGCATCATTCTTGATATTTGTGACAAGTCACGGAGATTCCACAATAAAGTAAACCATATTGACTCTATAAATAAATATCTCCAGCATAGTGACATAAACGCAAAATTCATAATTCTTGTTCTTTTTTTGCATTACGTTATTCAAATCATAACGACTCCACAAATGAATGGGATAGCTGAATACAATATTGATTGAAACATATTTTTCCGTCTGTGAAAGATTTGTGTGCATCGAGCTGAGGTAGGTAAGTTTTGGATATTGACTCATAAAATAAATATTTGTAGTATATTAATGCAAATGCACCAGGTATCACTTTTTAATTCGCATCTTGCATTAATCGAATTATGGAAGCTCCAAAAATGAGTGGAAGTGCTGGTTACAGTACAGATTGAAACAAATTTTTCCGTCCGTGAAAGATCGTTGCGTATTGGGCTGGGGTAAGTATCACAGAGCACTGGGTCTGTTGTCTTGGGGTGCGCTATCTGCATCGACCTCGAACGTGTGTTCCGTTAGGCGGTGTATCGCGATTCGCGCATGGTTTGTGAAACGGGAGGCAGGGGAAGTGTGTGAGGAATTGGTGGGCGGGGAACCAGCCCACTTAGATATGGCAGTGCTGCGGTGAAGTTGGCCCTGCCTTGAATCAAGTCCCCTCGGACCTTCCTCTCTGTCCTGCACCGCTGCTAACGCAACGGTTAATGTTTCAACTCGAGACGAACTCCCAGTTAAGCCGGGCTACATCCCTTGTGCGCCGAACTTCGTCATAACTGACCTGTATTTTAGGCTTCTATCTCTGCCATTCTAATTAATCCCGTTTTCTAGGAGCCCCTGCATCGTAGATAATATGCCAGACATGTACACTGAAGCGCACATGCAGGGAGTGCAGGAATGAACTTGTTTAGTGAACATGGAAGGTGTATCTTGAGCTCTTATTCTGGTTTTTGCTTAAACATAATTTCAACGAGAACGGTTGAAAGAGAATTGCCATAAGTGAGAAGCAGAAAAGATATTTGAATTAATAAGAGCTAAAACTCTTGCATACTCTGTTGAAACGAGGTTTCGCCTATATTTATTTAGCAAAATGAGCGCCTCTATTCGTGCCCAATATTAGTGGACGGATAGAGGTTACATACTGATTACTAATAGATTTCCAAAGCAGCTTTACATCTTTTAATATTATATCTTCTCAAGTGTTGGAAGAATAGTATTTAAATCGTGCATAGTATTTGCTGACACAGTTCTAACCTTTAATAAGCAAATATTGAAGGAAGAGTTTCTTAAAATAAGCATAAGGTATAAGGGAGCATAGTAAGGCACTTTATCTGGTCTGTTCTCCCAATCGACTGCCTTCCCGCGCAGAAGATTTACCATTTTTCAACCTAAATGCCCACCCTTGCTAGCCATTTCTGCCGTAACCACCTATTGCTTTGAGTTTACATACTACTTCTCAGTTTATAGTGTCGGCTTTCCCCTTTTACCTGATGTGTTATTGCTGTACGGCTCTGCTCGGCATTCGCTGGCGACTTTTCGGAGTGCGTTGCCGGGAAGTTATTTTCGCGTGTCCCTAAAATACATCCGTTCTCTCACCCGGAGGAAAAGGGCCAGGAGAGGAAGTGGAGTAGGCAGGGGATGAAGGTGTTTTTGGAATGGATAAAGGGTTGAGATGGTCGGTTGGCAGTGGGAATCTCATTGACGAAAGAAAAGGGGGCTAGGGGCGAGGTAAGATTTGGCAACGCTGGGGAAGGACAAAATATGTAGATATTATGAGTAGGTTAATTACTGGCGAACTATAACTATCTCTAATTTCTCATATGCAAAATACACACTAAGCGACCATACAAGTTTGCAAAATAGGGAATAAAATGCTCTATCTCTGTTTTATTAAATTTTTCTTACTAAACCATAACCGGATTTCATTTAGTTCATTGCCCTCGACCATAATAAGGGTCATTTCCAGATTTTAAACCTATTTAATAGCAAGAGAAAAATACCGTAACATAAAATATTTTTGTTTTATTTTTATTGAATAAAAAAGATAAAGTTCAATAAAAAGGTTGTTCTGAGGACTGGTAAAGGAAATGTTTTACTTGACAAGGTTAATATTTTTCTTTCATATAGGTAGTTTATATACTTTAGTGTTCGTATTTCTTAATGGAGATGCTAATTGCATAAATGTATTGGTAATTTTATAATTGCCATAATTAAAACTTTAAATTACTTGCCTGTTTGACGTTTGTCTCATTAACACCGTAATACACATTAGCCATGTTTCGAAGACTTAAAAATGACGCATAATCATTTTCTCGGTACACCATCCCGTGGAACTAAATGGTAAGCACTCGTTCTTCACTATTTAGTTCATTTTATTCGAATCTCTGACAAATGAATCTAAGTGAGCGCGTCTTCAACTACTTTTTCTGAATGTGGAAATATGATTCATTTTATTTTCACTTACTTTATGTACTTTCTTTCACTAGTCCCTCATCCTACTTTTCGCTAGCGGAATTTGTATCGGTGACAATATGGCATGGTCTTTTGAACCATCTCCTAGAAATCCCATCTCCAGTGAGCTAAATAAAAAACCAAAACTTAAAGAGGGCCAACTTCTTTCCCCGCGCGTCGATTTCGACTACTTCCCTTGAATCGCCGTTCATTTAAGTCGGAGAAAGAATGGTCGATACCGGTCATTCCGTTTCACTCCTACCGACGGCATTCTCAGTGTTTTGAGTATCCTCGATGGGGTGAATACAAATACCATCTGCCAATCTGTAGTGGAAGGCGAGCCAGCCTTTCCCTCCAACTTAAGCTCTCTCCCACCGTGCCAATTGGTCGAAGTCAAATGTGGATCAAGTGTTTCGAGAGCTCGTCCCACTGGCGCCGCCGTATTCAACTGTCGAATGAGCCCTTCCCCTACAATCGAATTCCTTTCTCATCGATGCAAGGGAAAAAAGGAGGAACTCTCTGGTGGAATGGACGAGTTGGCAGACTTAAACTCCTTTCCTTTGGCTCTCTGCGCTACGAATGCAGCGGGTTGCTGTTGGAACAACGCAGCACAGTACTTGTTTTCTGTCACGAATATTGCGATAGAGGACATTCAAGTTGACCTCTAAATGTGTTGTCATCTGACACGAATTTAAATGGCTTACATAAGAGGCCACTTGCATCGCTGGTGGAAAAATTGATCCGAATTTCTCGGGGAAATAAAGTATATTTTGACATATTTACCAAAATTTATGCACATGATGACGTGATCTATGAGATTAGTAAAAACTCAATGCTACCCCTCGCAGTTACAAATATTAACTGCAAGAGTTGGAAAAGTTGGGTCGCATTTCATACATCACCACGCTGTGGACATTTTTGGAAACCGATTAAAATACGGCCGAAAAGGTAACATAAATCAGCCTTCTACGGAATAGAATTGGATCTCATCCATTCAGTCCTCTTTTATTCTGTGTTAAGCCTGAATTACACGATCATTTTTCCGTGGCTTAGAATGATATCCTTAGCGAGAGGTTTTCGGGGACCGAAATGGGGATCGCCTGATCCATAATTTTCTGAATCACAAGGTTAATGCCTCCATCTCTTCCTCCATCGTTTATTTCATTACTTTCCGCATTAACAACAGCCATTTTCAATTAAAAGCCAAGCGTGGCGTGACAATCGTTTTTAGCGGCCGTACGTACTGATTGGCTGTAGGAAGGGATGGCAAGAAACGAAAATGCTTCGTTTCGAACCGAAGGGAAACGAAAATACGAGGTCTAGGTTTAGTTTCGTTCCTGCACGAAATTAAAATCACCAAGGAGTTTAGTTTCGACCCGGGACGAAACTTTACTCCCACGAATGAAACTAAATTAATCGAAACTCCGCTGCTCATGGTTAAGTTTCGATCCCAAAAGTTGAGAAGAGGGGGATAAGAGAGAATAGTTTCGACCCATTACGTTTGGCATACGAGTGGAGAGGTTAAAACGTTTAGCTTAAAAATTGAATGCCCTGTTGGCGTTCACCGTTCCCCCGTTAGTGGGAAAAATGTGAGTGCTCCATGCATCTGATGGTAGTAGGCCGAACCTCTACTTCATTCAACAAGACTTCGTAATTGGTGTGTGTGTGTCGAAACTAAACCCTTCAAAGGTGAAGCACGTGGTCCCTCCAGTGTGTAACATTACCAGTGTTTCGTTTTGTCCCATAGTTTTAGTTTAGTTTCTACCCGAAGCGGTTTTGACTTTGATTTCGTTTCGACCCTGAGTTTATCTCCCCGGTTTAAATCCAATTCGTTTCGTTTCTACAATTCGCTCCCGGAAACTATGGAAATTTTTACTGTTTTTGCCTTTGGTTTCGTTTCACTTGTTATCACTGCTCATTAATTCTGAGATTGGTTGATTTCAGCTCCCTTCTCAATTTTCCAATCAATTTATCATTTTTCATATTCATATTCCTCCTGTTTCACACCTATCTTCATATGTTTCATCATGTCTTAAGATATGGATAATTTGGTTGTTTCATCTTTTCCATAGAGATTTTAGCGAGGCTTTCCTTCCTACTTTTCTTAGGAATTGGACGATCCAGTGGATGATTTTCATTATCCTGTAGTACTACATTTCAAAAGCGTCCACTCTTGATTTTTTCGCTACTGTCATGATCCTTGATTCAATTCCTGGCTGTAGGTTGATGCGAGTGATGGTTTCAGCGACGAAAAAAGGGTTTTACCGAGTGCTGGAAAAAGGGATGAGATTTCCATCCCTCGAGCCGTCGCGGAAAATGATTGCTGGAACCGGTCATTTTTCCGCCATCATCGGAGTAATCGCTGAAGCTGTCCTGGATTAAAAAATTGATCGTATGATCCAAGCCTAGGGAAATAATTGTGTGTCATTTTGCTTCACATCTTCGTGCTCAGCCTTGCAAATAGCCCGACTGAGTCAAATGATGTAGAAATCTAGTCGCTGTAGTTCGCGTGGGTAATCAGGAAAAGAAAAATCGCTTTATTTATATGCCTGTAGAATCGAAGCCATTGTGGCATTTTCTGGCTATGAAAAAATTGCATTAATCCTTGTCTATATTCTAGTTGATGATGATTTTTGAAATGATGATTGATTAAACTAGAGTCAATATTAGCCACTTTTGGCACATGCCTTTTCGCGATGAGCTGTGGCTTCCAGATCCACAAAGGCAGCTGATTGCTGTTTGATAATTCACAAAACACAGGCCTGGCATATGTAGTTCATTCCATTTCTTGTGGATTTCAACTTCTTCACGTCTTTTGAGGTCTTGTGAAAGCATAGCAACGTCACGTGCTGAAGAATACTTTTTATAATGTTCTCACGGGAGGTGACACAAATCTTGGTATCCATACTATTCTTTGTGGCACCATTTCTCGAGTTCATTCTGGTCGATGTCAGTGTCGAAATAAGGTTGAGCATAAAAAATTGCTCTTATTTCTCTCACATTTCCCCTTCCTTTCATCGCTTCCACGTGGTGCGTTCCGGTGGATGGCGACATTGTTGACAGATAGGGCAACGGGTTGCAGCGAACATGTGCAAGACACTTTGGTTTACGTCTCAGCCAGCGAAGAGATCAGTATAAGGTGGGAAAATTCGTAGGTAGATATGTAGGTGGACATTCTGAAATGAAAGTTGGTGAGCCCGTGCGCATATTATACTTATTCGTATTACCAAGTGGACGTAAGGGAGGTGGTTGTGATGGTAGCGCCATTTCTCTCTCTTCCACCATTTTTTGTGTGCAGAGCTCCTCCTCGACTCAGCGACCCGTAAATTCAAATCCCCTCCTCTCACTTTTGCCCATCTCGTCAAGTTTTTAATCATAACATCCGCGCGAACTCATGAAAATGCACAAAAAAAGCGTTATGTCTCGTGATAATAGTTTTTTTTTTTCGAAATGCTACGGAATATGGCTGAAGGGAGAGAGGAATAGGTCTTGCCCAACGCCTAAAACATGAATAAAAATTAAAAAAGATGAAAAAAAATGAAAAGAATGGTGCACTTAAGGAGGTCGTTCAAGGGAATGAAGGCCAAGGAAGAGTGGGGGATGTTACGAAAAGGGAAGCCCTGGTTGGAAAGCGTAAAAAATATAGGAATGGGTAAAAAATGAAAGGACGTAATATGCAGTGTGAGAGGCCGTGCAGAAAGAATAAGAGGTAGGGGCAAGACGGGGTTGAGAGAGAGGAAAGCTAGCTGAGAAATGGGATGGGTATATATTCTGGGTTTGTGCAAATGACCATTTACCCTGGTATTTACCCAAGTAGTGATGGAAAAATGACACTCAGAATTGATTTTTCTTGCAATAGATTTTTTAAAGAAATGACAAGCTCGACTGTTTAACAAAAAAATGTAAATTTGGACGAAAGATCTGTTAATTCCAAAATTGAGGTTTCTATTTGAAAAAAAAATACTCGATATTACGAGGATTTGTCACCATTTTCCCGAGTAAAAATCCCAGATAGCATAATAATTGATATTTTTCTAATATTATATGTTGCATTAGGTGATGAAAAATGAAAGAATTACGAAGGATTTCAAGGGTATATTGCTTTAATCACTGAGTTAAGAATTATTTTACTCAACCTGAAGTTTGGTTTAGATACGTGAGGGTAGATTTCACCCCTAATAAAGCCACAGGCATATGAATTTCACTTATTCTGAGAGGGTGGTAGTTCTTTTTCCCTGAGACCCCACGCTCTTCGAGGATTTTTCTTTGGGATGTCTCCCCTACCTTCAATCTATGAATGTCAAACGTCTCTACGTTGACCTGGGGTAAGTTCTGCAAATACCTGTCCGAGTCAAGAATCAGGTTGAATTACTTTGAGAAGAAGCGTAAGAGTGATGCTATGGTATGAAATTCCAGACTTTGTCTCTAACTCTACCTGTGGATACAAAGCGCTGCTTGAAAACAAGTTCAGAAGCATCTCTAGTCAAACAAAAAAAATAAACTTAAACATATGATTTTTAATAAAGCTGACACTATACTGAGCTGATATTTGCAAAACTTCAATTATAATAATACTATTATATATACTACTATTATATATACACTATATATATTATATATACTACTATTATATGATAATTTTTGGTATTCTCAGTCACGGGTTGAATCAGTTAGTGTGCGATCTCCATAAATACCCGTGATATTTTCCCGATTTTATAAATACCCGGGAAATTTTCACCTTTATGGCGGTATGAAAATGAAAAGAGCGACGTAATATGCTTTGTTAGGGGAGAGAGTGAGGGTTTTATTGAACTGAGACTAATAGAAAACAACTGATATTAGCAATACTCCGAGAATAATAATACGTTATCAATTTTTATTTAAATAACTTTGGTGTTTTCAGTCTCGGTGTGAGACAGTGCGTGTGTGACAGCCATAAATACCCAAGGTATTTTACCTTAGTTATAAATACCCGGGTAATTTCGCCGGAGCGGTAGGCAAATGAAAAGAGCGGCGTAATATGCAGTGTGGGGAGTGAGGGTTGAGGAGTTGGCGGAATGGGGGAATTACTTTTCCGCGGAAATGGGCGGGCGAGCGCGCTCACTGATGGCTGCTCCCCTTAGCGCCCCCTTTTCCCCGCCCCGCGCCTATTGTTGTCGTCCCCGCTCAAGACCACCCCTGTCCCAGCGCTCTTTCCCTTCTGATGACGGCGCAGAGTGGGAAAGATGTTTGGCCTCGGAGTGGGCGGTCCAGGGACAAAGGGAGATCGGAAGGAAGCGAGCTAGGGTGGGGCATGGTGGGTAAAGTGCGGGTGGGATGAAAAAGAGGGTTTGAACTGAAATAGTTCATCATCACGCCGTATATAATATCTCAATTGAGTTTTTTTTTATATCTAATGGATTCTTAATAATAATTACTAGGTAAAGTAAACTGTTTCCGCCCACCTTGGTCATGTGGCTAAACCTTACTCTGCTGGGCAAATGAAGCTCCTGATGAAAAACTGCGTTCCATTATGTTTTATAATTGTCTCATATATGCTGCTCGAGGTTTTTTCAGCCTAGTTCGTTTGTTTGTTTATTTTTGAGGTAGTTAGAAATAATCCCAGTTACTGAAATAGACGGGTGTAAATCGGAATTAAAATATGAATGCTTACTGTATGTAATTTATATGCAAGGTATAAAAGAAGTAAAAATAAAAGGTATTTCATTCGTCATGATAGGGCAATCGCAGTGAAATAAGTTTGACGGAAGTACACCAGCAAAACCTTTGCGATAGATGACGTTCCATGGAAATAAACTGGCTTCTTTGCACAAGTGTGTGATACTCACACGATCAGTGGCGTAACTAGGAATATGGTATGGGAGATGGGATTGCCTGGGGTGGTGACCACCCACCCCTCTCCCTTCAGGCAAAATCTGGTAAATTTTTGAAAAATGACCCAATTGGAAATACATTTTAGATCATTTTGTCCCTAAAAATTTTACTATAAGTAGATGCAGTTATTGAATTTCAAAACTAGAGAATAGTTTTAAATATTTTTTTAAATTTCTCTGAGAATTTTGGGGGGGTCTATCCACTCATACCCCCGCCCTAGTTACGCCACTGCAAATGATAACTCTAGGGCTAGCTCGACCCTAGCCTATCCAGATACGCCATTGGGTTATAGCTCTGAGAGAGATAGTGATATTTGAGAAGTGTGCATTGAACAAGAACGGGTGATTGTTGAGTAAGAGAGGTCCTGTAGGTCCTATGGTAGGAGGGGTAAAAAAGGGAGAAGTAGGGCATCCTCGCCAAAACTGTCACGGGGAGGGACGAGCGAAGACCCGACACTTTTATTTCAAATCGGGGTGCTGGCGTTTCTTTCCATGTAGTTTTTATGTCGGACCCTTTCATTAGTGAGAATGGCAGACAGCATTGTAGATATTGAAAAATGCCTGCATAATATTAAGTAATCCAAAATATGCATTTGCAAAACTCTGCTAAACATCCATTCTTCTTTTCTCGAAAATATCAAAAATATTATAATTATTGGATAAATTTACACGACGAAATAATTACAAAATAATTAAATAACTGGTTTATGCTACGCAAATAACGTGTTCTTGACTTGCTCTTCAATGTAGCGGCGATATATACGTTAAAGCGTGTTACAGAAGAGAAAATGCTAACAGAAAAGGATGCAGCACATATTTGACAGTTTATTGAAAGTAGTTAAAAGCTCGTTGAAAGATGATTTATGCTCCTCATTTAGCCTGTATTTAATTGGTGTGGCACTAATATCGTACAACATACAGTTTGGCATGAAATATTATACGTAACAAATGCTATCATTTTTGAGAAACAGTATTAGTACTTGGATAATACCGAAGTATGCATACTTCATTTTTCCCAATTACTATAACTGGCTCCCAATAATTCTTTTAATAATCCCAATCGTAAAAAATCGTATACCAATCATTGAGTATTTACTCGACCCTCATCAATAATGACTGCTAGTTATTTTGCACGGGGGAATATACTGTAATGTTCTTCTGTTTTACGCTGGAAACCTTTTAAATTTACGCTGTATAGTGATAGACAAGCTGAGGCTTTAATAGGTCGCATGGGGAAATAATGGCTGACAGGGGTAGGACATCTCCCTTTCAACCTCACCCTCTCGGGAAATGCGTGGAGCACCGTTTTGAGAAACGGGGGGACAAAAATGGAAGGAGGAATAGTCAATCGGGAAAGGCTAAAGGTCACCACTCACGGGTCCCTATACCTTTGTCGCGCGCCATCGAAGTGAACGTGGTCCTAATTGATCTTATACTCTGTCTAGCGTGCAAAGGTCTTCCCTTATTTCACCTTTTACGAAATTCAAGGTGAGGTTCCCCGAGAGTATTATTGTATCTCACTTATGTGAGGTACTACTACTCAAGCCATGCCTATTATCCATGCATACATGTTACCGTCTACTTACTAAAGTTTCATATTGCAGTAGCGAACAAATATTTTTGTTTAAGTGAATTTTTCCCCGTCAATTATGTACATTTTTTTGGGATGCATGTAAATTATACGCCCACGCATGAAAAATTGAGGGTAGTTTCTAAGTGGAAAAAGTAAATTTGATTTTTACATGATATCATATTTTTCAGTCTCTACGTATCTCTTTCTGCCTTTTTTGCCTTACCATTTAACATACATTCTCGTTACCATCAAATTTATCATTAAAGGCATATTTTGGATGGATTAAAAAACGAAGGGTTTTCATTAATTTTAGTACTGCTAAATTCACCTCCATTTCTCATACGTTTACAAGATAGCAAATTTTATATTTATAGAATTAGAGACCTATTTATTGTCCGAGAAAAGGTAAATTAAGCTCATTCAACAAAATATAGGATAATATTCACTACCAAAACACTTATGTATCACAGGCTCGTTTTTTTCACGTCCTCCGCTTAAAATTTCTTGCACGGATGCAAGTTTTAAGAATATGCAGCAGTAATTATAAATGTCTAGTTCATCGATACTATAACTCGAAACTGAAAAGTAAGTGTAATTTGCGGTAATTCCACTGAGGAATAATCATTTGCCTTATAACTTCTGGGTGACCCCGTTAAGGTACGCCAATGACTGGTCTACTTTCAGTCCCTTGAATAGCTGATGTTACCATAAAATATTTTATCGTCAGATCATCTGAGCAGTATCCATCACCAGCACCTACTATCTATTCAAAGGAGATTTTACTGGCTTATTTTCAACGACATATTACGTTTTCCTCAGATATACTTCCAAATTCTCGAGCGTCCTAAAAAATTTAAATTCTTATGCTCAGTTTGCAACTACAGAACTTGGCGGAACTTTACTTGACGTAATTCTGACAAGTAAGTGAAAAAATAGTCCCCCAATCAAACGTTAAGCCGTGTATCAAAATATCATTGCATAGATTGGACACATAACACAGAGAAGATTGAATAGTTCATGTAGGCTGACGATAGGTATTTTTATTTTTCTTACTTATGGCCACTTCCAAGACATATTTTTTTCTAATAAAGGCTATGCAAAGTTTATTTGCGCCATTTTAAGCTATTGCAGACCAGTCGCTACCCTTAGTAGGTCACCTGGGCTCTCATAAAACTTCTCTCCCAAGCTTTTGACATAAGTTATTTTAGCTTTCGATTCCCTCCTTGGAATACGAATCACTGGTTCTAAAATACTGGTTTTCAATAATTTGTTCACGAGGCTTCATGGAAACGACTTGGCATAATGAAATTTAAAAATACCATAATTCGACATAAATTTAAGATTGCACGTCCTAGGTTTGGAAGTGGCACGTCATTATCTGGTAAAGCTAAGTCGTACAGCATTAAATTTATGTGGAATATTGAAGTTTTTTTTGCATTTCATTACTGGTTTTCGAAGTTAAGCTTCTGTGAACAGCACAATTTACACTCTCCCTTATTTCGCTGGTGCTCTCGCAAGCGTTCTCACCATCCGTCCTGGGGTACACGGTTCCCCTTCCGGTCGAGAAATCACGCCCGGTGACACGAGTGTGACAAATATCAAGGAATCGCGCGGCGAAAAAGGAATGCTGGCGTGTCTTGCCTTGTCTTCAAGAGCTGCTGGCTCTGCGTTTGCGACCGCCGTCGACGACGACACGAACCCACAAGTCACGCCGAGGAAGAGAGGGGGGGGGGAAGCGGTGTGGGTGTTGGTTGGGAGAGCGGAGGAAGGGGGTTCCCCTATGCCCGTCGTCAGTAATGCGACTCTGAGTTGGTAAATGGATATGCAGCCGCGGGTGGAGGCGTTGGGGAAGCTGCGGGAGTGGTGATATCGGGAGCTCTCCCTCGGGGAGAGTCGGATTAGTAGTGCAGCAAAGCACAGGGCATGAATACACTTGCACGCTGCGAATGACAACGACCACTTGCGATCATCGATGCGGTGTCATAATCAGTCCTCGCACCAGATAAGTTCGCCACATTTCCTGTCCATATATCGCCTTATTCTAGCATGCGTATCAGGCGGTAGAGAGCATTTGATCGAACTTGTGCTTCCCGATTGATACTTGAGAGTCTATACTCGAGTTCTGCCGAGTGTCCAGACATATTTATGACTACCCGGATGGGAAGCATGAATAACACATCGGCCCACCTCAGGCCAAAGCGTGAATACTTCTGTGGGTGTCTACTCAATTACCTTGACAGGGTACCCAATGGATATAAGTGTTCGAGTACCTCGTTGCATACCTGAGCATTATCTGGATTATTGTTCACTTTTAAACCTGGTGTCATAATCAGTCCATCTTGCACCAGATAAGTTCGCTACAAGTCCTGTTTTAGATCTCCTTATTCCAGTATTTACGTCCAACAGTAGGAACATTTAATTATACTTGTGTTTCCCGATTCATACTCCAGTGTCTATACTCAAGTGTCGAGTATCTTGGAGTGTCCTGACAAATTTATTATTAAGCGGATGAATAACGTATCAGCCGATCTGGGTCGAAAGCGTGAATATCTTAGTACATACTGAATTACCTCGTGACAAATAAAAAAATCAGTGTACTTTAATGCCAACACTTACCTATATTTTCGACACGGTACCCGATGAATATATGAATTCCAGTACCTCATTGCATACTTGAGCATTATCTGGTTTCTTGAGCATCATCTGTATACTTGACAATATTTTTTTAAATTGAATTAGGCACTAAATTTATCCCGGGAAACCTTTATATTGAATCCCAGTGCTCTGTGATATATGGAGACACCTTTTTTTTGCTTCCGGCTTAGGTATTACCTTTTTTCAAGAAAATATTCATCCTATAAAAGTCTCTCAAACTGGGAAAGAGTCAGTAAAAGAGAGAATTCTCGATTGTAGTCAGTTGTTGGAGGGTTGAACTGTCAGTTATCCTATTTCTCTGATGGTAAAGAGTGGTTAAGATCTCTAAGCTTCGGCTAAAGTGGAAAATCTTGGGTGCTGGTATCATACAACGACTTAATCCATTTTCTTTGACGGAAAAGCAACATGTATTTATTCTTTTCTTCTCGAAAATATACGTTTGGTTCTTCAAGTGTGAATACACTTACACCACCACAGACGAAGAACATATGTAATTATGTATGCAATTTTATAATCAGTCCTTCAGCTCTAATTATGTCCACTGCATTTCCTCCACAACAGATGAAACGATAGATTCCTGCCTGTTGCGATAAATATGTGGTATAGATATCTGATTTTTAGGGATCGCGTCAGCGTGGTAACTTAACTTCTGGTGTCCCTCTCAGAGGACTGTCAAAGTATCAAATACCAGGCCTGGTGGTTATTTTTAAGGTTAACCCCGAGTCCCACTTGGGTGTGGTATGGAAGACACTTCAAGTGTCCGTCGGACGCTAAGTGTAGTTGTGGTTCCCTTGGCGCTTTCAGGCTTCCAAATCACTCTTCTCTCTCTGGCCTTTCACCATGGTGCAAGTTACCTTAGATGAATGCTTCGATTGCACTGAAGACCGTTCATCCTTAACCTTTCATTTCTTCTGTAGAAATTGCGTGAAATTTTCTGAATATAACATAGTATTTCATAGGTAACCATTAAAAACCAGTTTTTTCATGCCATTTGGGATCACAATTGGCCATAGCCTTTTCAGAAGTTGATTACCAGGGATGTAAACTTTTTATCCCAACGCAAAAGAACTTGCCATAGCATGACACACTTATATCATCCCAACAAATATATTGTATTCCTATGTTACGAAGAGTACCCACATAGATATATTTACAGCTATTTCGGAGCATATTCCAGTCTTTCTCTTGTGGCAGATGTAATGGAAAATTATCAATGTAAATCGATATATTTTTGTCAAGGAATCTTATTTTCAAATAACTTTTTCAAAAATATATTCAAATATTTTCAAAATCTCTCACTATTCAAATAAAAGGTGGTAACACTTTACCATGAAAAAGTGCAACTCTCTTTTATTTTAATCTGTCAAATTTCCACTATATCACGTCTGCCTCAATTGAATTTATTCTCTCACCAATATTTCCGCAATAACTAAATATTTAGGATTGTACCTGTTGGTTTTGCATTGATATCGCGATGGTTAAACAGAGGCGGGGTAGTGCTATTGAGGATAAGTTTTCCAGCTGTTTAAAGGGCAAGGATTACAGAGCTGGAGAGAAAAAATTAGCATTCCTATGGGAAGAGAACTCCGGCAATTGAAAAAAATTACTGGTTTTTTTAACTAAAATCAATTTATTTCCATTCATTTGAAGTAAAATCTTCGGTCGGTGGTGTCGAAAGCAAACGAATAAACGCCAGGACGAATATTCCGGAAATATATATTTTTTCACGTGTGGAATTGAGTGGAAATTCAGATAAATTCCTCGTCGCTTGGCCAGAAACAAAAAAATTAAATTTCACCGCTACTTGTATTGCTGTATTCGCCATGAACACAGAATACCTTCCTCCACATACGTGTTCCAAAATGCCTTCCCTATAGAAGGGGGGATGCAGCGGGTCGAAAATTTTTTCGATATTTCATTTTTTTCCCTTTGCGATTGGCGCGACATTTCAGTTTTCGGCGTCATCGGAGGGGATTTTTGGTGAACACCCCCTGGGGTGTGCAGGAATCGGTAAAAAAAATTATAACTACGGCATTGGCCGCGTGGTGGCACCCAGGTGCATCGGTTCGAAGCTTCGTGGCAAGTTTTAAGTGGTCTTCCATACGAGAGAAGTGAAGCTGTGAATTGTACGGTAAAGGTGGAAAGGGATTGAGGGACATCACTGGGAGGCTCTCTGTCGAATGACCCGCGGAATATGGGCATCGCTGCTGGTGGGGTGAGAAATCGTGCCCTTGGGGCTATTAAAAGGTCATATAGCGCCGGTTTCGTTCAATGTACGGCACCGAAGTCATGCAGTCAATTACTTTTATCGGGATATAGCCGTAACGTTACCCATGGGAGACTATTCACCGTCGCCTAAATTTGAAATTTATGACTCCATAATCACCGCCGTTTAAAAAAAATCTACCCGTACCCTTTTTCGTCTCTCATTTATTAGCACTTTCATTAATCAAATTCTATCAACCCAAGTAATTCGATCTCGTGTTTCTGCATGAAAAACGTATAACCATGATCCTTAATGGGCCTCTAATTAATGTCCAACTAGATATATCCTGCATAATTTATGATTCATTAATTAATTTTAAATGCTTTTCTCTTAAATCTATCATTTTTTTAAATCTTTTTTTCATATATATATATTTGTTTTAATGGGACCTCATTTTTGTGATTTATTCTCGTACGGATAATCGGAACTACTTGTCCTAATAATTCGTCACATTTCAGAATTTTATGAAACGTACCACTAAAAAGTGTCAATATGCTGTTACGTAGCCATAACTGCCCAATGATCGTGTTAATCGTAAATATAAAGTATTACGTATTCTTTTTTTTTAATATAAAATCATTAATAATGATACTTATCAGAAAAACTTTTACGTCAATTGGAATAGCCTTTATGACGATGGCTCTCCCCATATTCATTGGTGAATTCACAATTTCACATGGCCATATTTCTAACGTAGTACCTAATTCTGTCTCCCGGTGAATATATCCTATGAAATTGTGAAAAAATAGAAATTTAAAGGAAAGGCAATTTTATCTGTGACTGGGGAATAGGTTTTTCAGGCAATAAATTCTCTGATATCACCACTTGACTCCATATGGTACTCAAAATGGCGATAGTATGACCAAAATAGGCCATTTTCAGGCTTTACGGTCACAAAACCTCCAAACCTTGGTGCAAAGCAGTTCTTCAATCTGAGCCAAAATCCTAATTCAGTCAATAATTTAGGCAGATTTATACGTAAATCCGAATTTTGGAGATAACGCATTGACCTTATTCAGTCGCCAATTGGACACAAAATTTACTAAATGTAATGAGCCATTTAATTTTATGGCATTTGAGAACCCAGATCACTCTATACTCTATATTGGATGCTAATGAGATTACCTTGGTTATGAGACGGGAACGACCAGTGACGTCATTAACTTTCCGGGTTCCTGCACATGAAATGGTAATAATCTTAAGTATTTGTAAACGATATTTTGTTGATTAAGTAGGAGATTAAGAAAAAGAAATATAAGTCCCTAAAAGCTCAAAAGCCTCACAAACTCTTCAAGAACGTAATTGGTGCTATCTTGACACATTACGTACGATCTAGATAATTCTCGAAAGGAAAGTATGCTGGATAAACCGTAAAAGATTTAGTTGTTAGGAAGTAGAAATGGAGCATGAGATAGAGAAGAAATTCCCACTTAAGGAGAGAATATTAGTTGATGAGAAAGCTTGAATTCTACTCAATGATTCTATCTAATAGAAATCCAGTTCACTCATGTCTTGCGCCGTTCTCGATTTTCTCTTACTTCAAGACAATGATGGATTTTGTGGCGTCTTTTCACATTGGTGGGAGATTTGAATTCCTGTGTTACCAAAATTACAATATTTCTTGCAAAAATATTTAGTCTCCGGCTTAATTTGTCGTGAGGCAACGAATTGCCAGAATTCGATTTTGTACCGAGAGATTCATTACTGATGGAATCACGGACTCAATCGTGAACGAAAATTCGTCTCAACAGTGCTGGTGCTCTTAATTTGTAGCGGTTTTAGAGGTGGCGACCTCGTTTTTGCAGGCGACATCAACTTTTTCTTGATGTCGTGAATCAGCAAACAAGCTTTGAAAGCCAGTCTAAACTAACGGATTTTAGATACCCTCCCCTCCACTCTGCGTACTCTTTCAATGCGTTACATCCATTTTGAGTCATAATTAAACGTCAAAATTAAAATAAAAAATAATAATAGATTATGGAATTCTCAGCTGCAATTTCATGTGAAAATAGAAAAAAATGGAATAAAATAAAATGAAAGTTACTATCTTAGTACAAAAAAATATTAGAACTGAAAAAATCGCGAAAAAAACAATCAATTGCATTAGCTTGCAATGTTTATTTTGTTCAATTTCCTGAATTATGTATAAATTATTAATTTTAAGTTTCCTCTACAAGAAAACGACATTTTTCACACCGAAAACGCAAACATATGCGTAAATTTTATCGTATCATGTCTTTTTTATATTGAGTGGATGGGCTGAGTCTTTGACTCACCGGTACAGTACCTGTAAACGCGCACACAGTGCGAACATGGAATGTGAGATTATTAAATGTATTCAGTCTCCGAATTAATTCCTACGTGAATTTTTGGTAAGTTTACTCCTATCCAACTTGGTTAATTGTTGCTCGCGACCAGTGGCACCGACTCCATTGGGACTGAGGGGGCCCGAGCCCCCTCAAAAATTGGTTATGGGCATTATGGAATAATGTTTGAGGGTAGTCGATTTTCCCGGAGTGTGCAGATATCGAGATTCGAGTTATCAGGGTTCTAATGATGATAATATGACTCTTCTAAAATGTTTTAAAAACTAAAAACTCACAACTTTTAAAATTTCCCGAGGCAAGACCCCCGGTTTGGGCCCCCCAATATTTTTGTAAGTTGGCATCCCTGCTCGCAACTGTGTGCGTCGCAAAGAGTCACATTTTTCAATCCTTTCGTTTGGGTTTCATACTCTAAGGAATTCGGCCCTATGGCCCGTATGACACTACCCAATTTATTGGTCAATCCATTGGAAATTGGATTGTGGTCCAACTGGCACACACAAACACCAATTTCTAGTCCAATATCCTTTTCACAACATTGAACACAATTCATTGCCCAATTTGGAATTTAGAACAGGTTCTGTTTTCTCGCGGCCAATTACCAATCAGGAGTCAGTTTTGTTGACTCCTAGCGGCCAAAACAGGAAGCTCTACACAAAACATCCAGCTTGCGTGTAAAACATTTGTTTTGTTCCAAGAATTCGCTTGAAATCTCTGCAATGTGGACGAAGGAAGTTTTTTCACTATTGATTGAAGCTTACAAATCACAAGATACAACGTAAAATCTTCGAAATACAATGGTATTCTCTAGCAGGTCATTAGAACACTATTATGGCCAATATAGATGTAGATATTGATACGTGTCATACGGTACGTAACGCCCAATATTTGAAACAATATTACTCCCCGATTTATTGGCCAATAAATGGGCGCGCAATATTGTTTACAATATTGGGCGTTACGTACAGCAAGACACGTATCAATATTTACACCAATATTGGCTGAAGTAGTGTTCTAATGCCCCGCTAGATAACGACATTGTAATTCGATGATTTTACGATGCATAAGCATTCTTGTGATTTGTACGCTTTAATCAGTATTTAAACAACATCTTTCGTCCACATTTTAGAAGATTCAAGCGGATTTTCGGAACAAATCCAATGTTTTACAACCAAACCTGATGTTTTGCGAAGAGCTTCTTGTTTTGTCCATTAGGAGTCTTACTATCTATAACTGACTTCTGATTGGAGATTGGCCGCAAGAAAATAGAACCTGTTCTAAATTACAAATTGGGCAATAAATTGTGTCCAGTGTTGTGAAAAGGATATTGGATTAGAAATTGGTGCGTGTCAGTTGGACCACAATCCAATATTCAATGAATTGGCCAATAAATTGGGAAGTGTCATACGGGCTTTAGTGAAAGAAACGCTCTAGTTTCAAGGTGAAGCGGAGAATAGGCGAATAAAGAACGCTACAGCGTCTAGAGGGAGAGTATGAGGGTTATTTCGTGAGTGGAGAGTGCCCCGTCACACCTGGTGCTGGAAGCGACGCGTGGCGGGGAAGAGGCCTTGCGTTTCCGGTCTATGGCCACGTTCTACCTGGCGAGATAGCAGGGTCGCCGGAGCGAGCAGTTTTCAGCGGAGGGGGTTTGAGAACAATGGTTGATATCTTTCCTTGTGCTGGGGCACCCCCGAGTCCCCAACCTCCACTACTGCTTCCCGTCACCCATCGGAGACCCCGCCGTGCCTCCCACCGCGGCTGCCGCACGGAACGTGCCCTCTTCGCCCGCTTGTCGCGTGGATATAACGTCTTCTCCGCCTGTAGAGGGCGTTCTTAGCCTCCTCCTCCCCCTCCTTCTTCTCAACATCCATGGGTGACGCTGTGGATTGTTGCTTGTTGTCCTCCTACCTCAACGTTTTCTTTTTCTGTCAAAAGTTTCATGCATGGAAAAGCGTTGACTCTTGTGGTTAAATGGGTAAATGTTCCTCCATTCCCCGAGTTTTCAAACTACCGGTGTGTTCACTGATTGAACCTTGCAGGAATTATAAATTAAATCAGTAAAAAATATATCGTACAATATATACTAGATACTGTCAAATAATTTAATATAACAGCTCACAACACGTGTTTCAAACAGTTTGAGGGCGTTCTTAAACTTTTTCACCAAGTCGTACCTCCATATCCTTCTGTCATACCGTGGATTGTTTCTTGTTGTCTTCTTACCTACCCCTTTTGTTTCTCTGTCAGACTTTGTAATCGTAGAAAAGCGTTGAATGGATTAAATGAGTTACGTTTCTCCGTTGCTAGTTTTTCTATCTCCCAATACTTTTCAAAATGTTTGCCTACACTTATTGAAAAAGGAGGAAGTTTGATTACGTAGCCGTCTTCCATAAATTACTCAGTGTTTTAATCCGAAGCTTAGTTTGGTTATGTGAGGGTTTATGAGATATTAGTCTATAAAATGATACATATTAGTTTCTTGCATAACTCAGAGGCCAATACCATCAAAGAGGAAGGGAATTAAGAAAATATTCCCCGAAAGTTTCAAGTGATACGTGAATGAATCTATTTCTTTTCATTCCACTGTAGTCTGATACCTTTGAATACTTCCAATCATCAAAGATGCTAAATTATATGCTAGCAAATTTTTGGTCCAATTATGCCATCTCCCTCGGCGAAGAGTTAAGAAGAATTGAGGGATCGATTTTTGAAGTCATTATGTATTTCCTGTGGCGTACTAAAATTCCATTTTTTACCTCTTGATGCCTTAGGCATGTTATATTATTTTAGCCATCATCTTGTATGCTCATTACGGCTAACATTTCCATTTCCTTAAAAATTTCTCAGTCGAAGTTTTTACAAGAAAGTAGTTCTGAAGTAATTAAAGTGACCTTTAGATCTTTTTTTTTGGAAAAGAAACTGCGACCCACTTAAACTGATCCAGCAATATTTTATGAACGTAATCGAGTGAAATTACTCTTGTCAAGCCTTCAGTAAGGACTAACAATGTGAATTGACCTTCATGGATTAGCAAGTAAGAGGCAAAGTCATTAATAAGCTACTTAAGTACTTTGAATGGGCGATAATGCGGTGAATCCCTGGATAACTCTTTATCACTTACAGACCTCTCACTTATGTATTCGGTGAAAATACTAGTTTTAAGAGTTTAGCCGAAGTTGGATGGAGGCTGGAGCGAACTTAATTTCTCCTCTTCCTCTGTAATTAGAAGACATATTTCCCACTAGCCGCAGGGAATAAAAACTTTTTCCTGCAAATTCCGAATAGCGTCACATATTTTTTATTTTGTTCATATGATATTTTTGTTTATGAATGATTTGCATTTCAAATTTCAGTAATCGTAGAATTTTTAGTCATTATTAACAAATTATCCATTTTTTATGTTTTATCGCACATGCTGAAATACCTTCTTTTCTTCATTTTAGTTGGCAAGTTAAGTGTTATTTCGGTTCCTCTGAGTTCTATTAAGTATTATGAAATATCGCTACTGTGAAGTACAATTGCAATTATTGAAGAATGTTCCTTTTGTCCAGCTTTTTTATCCTGATCTCACTTAAAGCTCATCAACAAGTACGTTCAAGCTCGTTGACTCTGACGGTAGTTCCTACGTAAGTTACTGAACTAACTTCTATTGTTTCTATTCAAATTTTTATAGTAGCGAAAATGATCTAAAACTTCTGCTCTAGACTTTGTGATTCATCTTATTTATCCCCAGCAACAGCTCACAGAATTCCAAATATTTCTTTTGGTAATATCGTTTGCTATAACTGAAATCAATTAATTTCTCGTTACTACGCTACATTTCAAAATGCCTGCAGTTGTGTTGTGAAATCAGGAAAGCTTCTTTTATTCTCTATTCCTCTTCCGAATGGAGTATCAATTTTGTAATATAAAACTAATCCGTGGTTTGTTAATGTTTGTTACTCTTACCAAACGTCAACTTTACTATTTTATTGCTCAATGTAAATACTCTTTAATAAAAGTCTTTCTGGCAAAGATATAGATGTATGTTTAATTATTTTCAACTGTGCATTAAAGCGGAGACAATAATAAATGCTGTTGCAATTTATCAGAATATTACTTCGTCGAGAAAAGTTATCCATTTCAAAATGATACCGAAAGTTTTTACTGATAAGTTTTTCTTCAAAATTATTTACAAATTGAAAGAAAATTACTATTAATATCAATACTAATTTAAATTTTGCAGAGGTAATTTCGGGCATTGTACACGAATATTCTTTCTATGAATGTTGCGCCAAGGTTAATTGCAGTTCATTGGCAGTTATCGGTGTCATTAAATGTTGCATAAGCTACGTCATTAATGAGTCGAGCCACCTTGCCTCCTTTTCGAATAAAATCGAACAAGTGTTTCACAATTGTGCGGTACTATCGAAAAGGAATATCGATTCCACGTTCAAGCCGAGCCAGGAGGGCTTTCAATGGCGAGGTTCTTGAAACGGCTCTCGATCTGACAATACCTAGGCTCGAAAAGAAGTAAGAGTCCATTGAATTTAGCTGCGAGGATTTTGCCCACCCGAAAATGCCATTGGCGGTTGTGATACTATTCGATAAATCGATATATTGAAGGTTTGATGGCATTCATTACCGATAAGATGAGAAATCTACGCCTTCATATGCATATGAGAATGTTATTCAGTATAAATATACATGAGCTTTGCATGCCGTAAAATAAACCCTCGTGCGATTTTGATTTTAAACCCATTCATTTGAGGAAGTAAGGAAATAAAACTTTGTGAGGTTCACTGTTATTTTTACTTACATTTTACAATTTATTTTTACTTTTTTTTTTACATTTTATTTTTACTTACGAACCTTACAAAGTTTTATTTCCTTACTTCCAGTATGGAGAGGTTTCACAAATTAAAGCCTGAAGTTATTAGTTATACCTTTCATTTGAGTTAATTTATGTATCTTTATGTAAGTTGTCAATACTGTTCCTCCTTGTAATTTTTAAGCTTTGGGGTTTATCCAAAAATTCTGTAATACAAGCAAGATGTTATTAAAAAAATAGGATATTAGTGAGATCAGAGTCTTCAAAAACTCTTCCAGGATTTAAGGAAGACTTGGTGAGTATGCATTACAGCTTATTGTACTGAAAGGCAAGGTATAGTACTTACACTGAGGATTTTGTATTTTTATTCGTTTTTTATAAAAGAAAGAATAGCGAGAAGTTTACTTGACCTCCCTAGACTTATGATTTGGAAAATTGCTTATGGAAAAATGGGCGAAAAAATTTATTGCTTTTTTGGTGATACTCATCATGCTAATATCATTATTATTACCTAGATATTAATGTTTAATGCTTAGCATACTTATACCTACCTATACTTCAAAGCAGCTTATCTTAGGTTTTCTATTTTGCAATCCAAACACTACAATTTCAATATGTCAAAGTAATTCAGTAAAGATTTATCGCTTTCGAAGGGATATAATAATTTCAGTATATGCATTTTTCCCAAGAAATAATCTGGGCTCTTTTCGTCAAGACAAAATATTTTCTGGTAAATTCATATGCAAGACTTGATATAAAATTCATAAATTCAATATTTCTCCCAATTTTGGTCATAAAATGTCCATCGTGATCATCAAAGTGATAACCTGTAATGGATACTATGATGCATTCATTTATTGCTGAGCTGTGAAATATCCAAAATGAAGTGCCCTTTATTCGCTTTTGCTTCCTGTAATGCTTTGTCCTTCGCAACTAAGTTGCGTATTTTTCATTCTTGGGTATTTTGACTTATTATTTCAAATAAGTGCTTTCCTATCAATTCCCAATTCCCCAATTATCAATTCATATCGGCATAAAATATTTCCTGCATTTCTTGTCGTTGAATGAATTTGACTCAATTTGAAAACTAGATGTTCAATTCCTAGAAAATTGACATAGTATATTACATAGTACTCTCTACATAATTCTCTCTCTATGTTTTTTGCAGAACGAATTTAGATATGAAAGTGTCAGGCTTCATCAATCAAATAGCTTTGATTATATGGTAGCCTTTAGGAAGGGGTTGCCTCTGTCTCTAATGAGTGAAGAGTTCTCGGGATCGCCACCGGGTCAGGAACTCCATATCTGCCGAAGTTTCGATGTCCGACTCGGTCATCGAAACGTCGGCAGATATGGAGTTCCTGACCCGGTGGCGATCCCGAGAACTCTTCATTTCATGCCAGTCCATTCGCCGGGAAAGCACAAAATCTTTCTTCTGTCTCTAATTCTTATTATTTTCAACGGCCATGGTAGGTATTTGCTCACGATAAAGAGGTTTGATGAAAAATCCATGATAAAAACTACGAATGGTAATTTCCACGCTTTCATATGAAACATATGAGTACTGACCATAGTTTTGACATTCTATTTTTATTCTAAGAATGCCTTGAAAATTAATGGAGATTCTATACGATGGTTGGTACTGGAGTTTCATATTGTAGTGTGGAAATTACCATTTGTAGTTTCTATCATGGATATATCGCATTTCCACCTAGTGAAGCCTCAAACGATTTCATAGTTTTGATTAAAAGCCATGCATCGTTATCGAATTGCTGAGCACGGAGATAGAATGGACTGCTATTCCGATTCCCTTGTTGAAAGATATCTCATCATTGTGATTCCCAGGTGACCCAATAGCCCTGCAGTTTGTCAATTAGAACTTCTCAGGTTGTCAAAGGAAATGTGCCAATATGCACCCCTAATGGATCTTCCGAAGTGATTTATCGTCATTGGCTCCCTTCTCATCATCTGGTGTTTGGCAGCGTCCGTCGTGGGAAGGCATGAGGAGGATTGCCTTGACCGATCTACTTCCACCTTCCGTTGATTCACGAGAACATCCGTGACGTCAATAGCCAGTGGCCTCTCCGACGTGACTCTAGTAATACCGTGGTTAATCAACATATTTACGAACGTAAAAATTTTACTGGGGAATTTACAGCAAGAAAATCATATGAAATAGAAGCTATTTTAAAAATCACAACGTCGCAGGCAACATTTTTTAAATCATAACGCACGTGCACGTGTTAAAACTTGGATGAAAAGCAGTTCAATGATTATTTAAAAAGGTAGCAAGAAAAATTCTTTAGCAAGATTTTTTTTGCATTCATTCTCGACTGCATATTTATTCGCAAAAACCATGGTTCCGAAAACATTTGCACTACCAAGGTGCAGTATTAAGGCAATTTTTTATTATGTATCTAAAATTAACGCCATTAGATTCTTATAATTTTTATCGAATATCGAATCAAAATACATCAAGTTTCTTTAGGGTTCAGTCTTTTCTTTCGTCTTAATTTTTCCTTTCTATTTTGTTCGCAAATGTAAGTTGATTTCATAAATATA